>NC_064923.1:745312711-746562711 GCF_023897955.1 Schistocerca gregaria
ACCAGAGAGCAGTGTTGGCTGCAGTAGGAACTGTGTGGCAGTAGGAGTAAGTTGTAGCTAGCAGTCTGGTGTGTCGAGTTGGCTGGGCCGGTCGTGGGGAGCGATAGCGGTGCCTGAGAGATGTAGTATAGCACAGAATCTCAGACCAGAGAGCAGTGTTGGCTGCAGTAGTAACTGTGAGGCAGTAGGAGTAAGTTGTAGCTAGCAGTCTGGTGTGTCGAGTTGGCTGGGCCGGTCGTGGGCAGCGATGGAGGTGCCTGAGAGATGTAGTATAGCACAGAATCTCAGACCACAGAGCAGTTTTGGCTGCAGTAGGAACTGTGTGGCAGTAGGAGTAAGTTGTAGCTAGCAGTCTGGTGTGTCGAGTTGGCTGGGCCGGTCGTGGGCAGCGATGGCGGTGCCTGAGATATGTAGTATAGCACAGAATCTCAGACCAGAGAGCAGTGTTGGCTGCAGAGGAACTGTGTGGCAGTAGGAGTAAGTTGTAGCTAGCAGTCTGGTGTGTCGAGTTGGCTGGGCCAGTCGTGGGGAGCGATGGCGGTGCCTGAGAGATGTAGTATAGCACAGAATCTCAGACCAGAGAGCAGTGTTGGCTGCAGAGGAACTGTGTGGCAGTAGGAGTAAGTTGTAGCTAGCAGTCTGGTGTGTCGAGTTGGCTGGGCCGGTTGTGGGGAGCGATAGCGGTGCCTGAGAGATGTAGTATAGCACAGAATCTCAGACCAGAGAGCAGTGTTGGCTGCAGAGGAACTGTGTGGCAGTAGGAGTAAGTTGTAGCTAGCAGTCTGGTGTGTCGAGTTGGCTGGGCCAGTCGTGGGCAGCGATGGCGGTGCCTGAGAGATGTAGTATAGCACAGAATCTCAGACCAGAGAGCAGTTTTGGCTGCAGTAGGAACTGTGTGGCAGTAGGAGTAAGTTGTAGCTAGCAGTCTGGTGTGTCGAGTTGGCTGGGCCGGTCGTGGGCAGCGATGGCGGTGCCTGAGAGATGTAGTATAGCACAGAATCTCAGACCAGAGAGCAGTGTTGGCTGCAGAGGAACTGTGTGGCAGTAGGAGTAAGTTGTAGCTAGCAGTCTGGTGTGTCGAGTTGGCTGGGCCAGTCGTGGGCAGCGATGGCGGTGCCTGAGAGATGTAGTATAGCACAGAATCTCAGACCAGAGAGCAGTTTTGGCTGCAGTAGGAACTGTGTGGCAGTAGGAGTAAGTTGTAGCTAGCAGTCTGGTGTGTCGAGTTGGCTGGGCCGGTCGTGGGCAGCGATGGCGGTGCCTGAGAGATGTAGTATAGCACAGAATCTCAGACCAGAGAGCAGTGTTGGCTGCAGAGGAACTGTGTGGCAGTAGGAGTAAGTTGTAGCTAGCAGTCTGGTGTGTCGAGTTGGCTGGGCCGGTCGTGGGGAGCGATAGCGGTGCCTGAGAGATGTAGTATAGCACAGAATCTCAGACCAGAGAGCAGTGTTGGCTGCAGTAGTAACTGTGAGGCAGTAGGAGTAAGTTGTAGCTAGCAGTCTGGTGTGTCGAGTTGGCTGGGCCGGTCGTGGGCAGCGATGGAGGTGCCTGAGAGATGTAGTATAGCACAGAATCTCAGACCACAGAGCAGTTTTGGCTGCAGTAGGAACTGTGTGGCAGTAGGAGTAAGTTGTAGCTAGCAGTCTGGTGTGTCGAGTTGGCTGGGCCGGTCGTGGGCAGCGATGGCGGTGCCTGAGAGATGTAGTATAGCACAGAATCTCAGACCAGAGAGCAGTGTTGGCTGCAGAGGAACTGTGTGGCAGTAGGAGTAAGTTGTAGCTAGCAGTCTGGTGTGTCGAGTTGGCTGGGCCGGTCGTGGGCAGCGATGGCGGTGCCTGAGAGATGTAGTATAGCACAGAATCTCAGACCAGAGAGCAGTGTTGGCTGCAGAGGAACTGTGTGGCAGTAGGAGTAAGTTGTAGCTAGCAGTCTGGTGTGTCGAGTTGGCTGGGCCAGTCGTGGGGAGCGATGGCGGTGCCTGAGAGATGTAGTATAGCACAGAATCTCAGACCAGAGAGCAGTGTTGGCTGCAGTAGTAACTGTGAGGCAGTAGGAGTAAGTTGTAGCTAGCAGTCTGGTGTGTCGAGTTGGCTGGGCCGGTTGTGGGGAGCGATGGCGGTGCCTGAGAGATGTAGTATAGCACAGAATCTCAGACCAGAGAGCAGTGTTGGCTGCAGTAGGAACTGTGTGGCAGTAGGAGTAAGTTGTAGCTAGCAGTCTGGTGTGTCGAGTTGGCTGGGCCGGTCGTGGGGAGCGATAGCGGTGCCTGAGCGTTGTAGTATAAGGTAAATGCAGCCCAGCGCTTATGTATTATTGTTATATCAAGTCCCATGTAATTGTTTAACCAAAATCTCTTAATAATAATCTGTTTTAAAAAAATAACTTTTGACAATCATTCATCACTATTTAAAGGATTTACTAATTTCTCCAATCCATGGTCATCCCGATTATTGTAAAGTAAAATCACTTGTTTCTTTTTATACATGACAAATCTATCGGCCAGCAGTGCACTGGGCTGTGCCAGAAAAATTTCTTACTGGAGCAGATTCATACGCGTTATCCGGCGACCTAACTGGGGTAAGAATTATCAATTTATTCTGTACGACCTTTGAGGGCCATGACGCAGCACTGCTGACGTCCAAATTTACCGATTTAGATTCACAGTGAGTCAATTATTGAAAGATTATATAGATAGTGGGGAGGTTACACTTGTCGACAACCGGCAAGGATCGTATTTTCTTGTGAATTTCTGAGAAGTAGTCAGTTATATATCTGCTCTTATTTAATTAATGTTAAATGTAGTTTGCATCTGGCGCAACACATTTACTAACTTGTCACTCTTCCTTTCAAAGATCATCGACAATTTATTGTACTTTGTTGTTATTGTATTTGATCCATTTTTTGCTTTGTCTTTGTTTGATTTTGCGCTTAACTTTGATTTGTAAAAATGATGCGAAAAACTGCTAACAGTACATCGCGATGCGCGGTGAGTGAAAAAGACGACTTCAGTAATTTGACAGATAATAGTAACCATTCTCAGTTTCATAACGATATTCCTCCAATTACAGATAATCAGTGCGTACCGACCACCACTATTGATTCTAATCTAAATAATGAGCAAACAAATTCAATTATGTCCACAGTAAATTTAACAATTGATGATTCAATGAACGCTACCCAGTGTGACAGACTTGATTTGCAAAATTTTTACATTGAACAGATAAATGTTTTTAATGAAAATGTAAAATTAATCAAAATACGTCAGATTTATTTGATTCCGATGTAGTGACCAACAGTGCACATACAATTAGCAAACCTTTTCGTGAATCAAACAATGACCAAATGGTTACACAAAACGTGACACATGCAAATACACCATCACACAGTATAGTGAACAGAGTCGCTAATTTTGGCTGGGATCAAGTTATGGCATTATTACTACAATTCAATGAAATATTCGACAACCATTTCAAACAACTTACCGAATCATGCAAACAACTTAATGAAAGTTTCAAACAGTTGAATGACGACAACCTTAATGAACAAAACCAACAACTTAATGAACACATTACAGCCATTTCCGTGCAATGTAATTAAACTAAAGAACTATTACGTGAAGAATTTAAGGCTTGTGCTAAACCGAGCGAGGTGGCGCAGTGGTTGGCACACTGGACGACGGTTCAATCCCGTCTCCGGCCATCCTGATTTAGGTTTTCCGTGATTTCCCTAAATCATTTCAGGCAAATGCCGGGATGGTTCCTTTGAAAGGGCACGGCCGATTTCCTTCCCCATCCTTCCCTAACCCGAGCTTGTGCTCCGTCTCTAATGACCTCGTTGTCGACGGGACGTTAAACAACACTAACCTAACCTAACCTTGTGCTAGGACTAGTAGTGAAGAATTACGTGATACACACGCAGCCACAAGTAAATCACTTAGAGATGAAATTAGTACGGTTGGTAAACAATGTTCAGGAAACGCAACACAGTTACGCGATGAGTTTAAATTAATGTCAGCAGAACAATCACGCACTCTGCATGCGAAAGTCGATAAGAAATTTGAACAACAGAACAGCCAAATTTATGAACGTTTTAAAGTGACAGAAATGAAAAATGTTTCAGTCTTCAACACGTTACTGCTCACGCCACTTTCCGAATATTTCTCACACTCTCACAGCCAGTATAACTTAGGTAATTTACAGAGAGTACGAGACTTGGAACCCGAACAGACACAGACAAATAGATTCTCAGGCAATCCTGAACCTGCTCAGACATACAGAGACAATAATTTTGATTATAAGCGCTTTCTATCCCTGAGAAAATTTAAGGTATTTAATAATGACAGAACACAGACTCACCCTTTGGATTGGAGATAACGATTTACTTTTGCATTTTCAACGGCATTGCCTTTTAACGCAGAAACTAAAATTTGTTTTTAGCGTGTAAGAGACCTCAGGGAATTCATTACACTTCGATGAATATGTGCCGTAGCGTTCACAGGGCTCTGAGCCGTAGTAGTGCTATTTCTTCTTTAGTTTTCTGCAGTGCTGCCTATTCT
Organism: Schistocerca gregaria; assembly: GCF_023897955.1. Taxonomy (NCBI): domain Eukaryota; kingdom Metazoa; phylum Arthropoda; class Insecta; order Orthoptera; family Acrididae; genus Schistocerca; species Schistocerca gregaria. The sequence goes on from NC_064923.1 coordinate 745,317,267, forward strand.
TTTACTATCCTTTATGTCTATCAAACCAACTCTTCAACTATCGATTTATCTAGGATTAGGAATGAGTAAAAAAACTGATAAGAGAAGTTTTACCTGAAAGTGATAGTTTTCGTTAGACACTCCCGAAACAACAACCACCAGAACTTTAATAACAGACAAAATTTATCATCAAAATTATCAGCATCAGCAAACACATTTTGGTAGCAATAGAGGCTTTTCTCCACAACAACAAAACCAGCCGGTTACCATACCTACCCAACAATGTAATGTACAATGTCAACCAAGCTTTAATGTTTCGCCGCCTACACGTATAGCGTCAGCTCCGCCAAATAGTAACGCACAGCAACAAGGAAATCACTATGTACAGAAGACGTATCATTTCTACTCCTATTGCACCGTGTAGTAATGACTGCCATGACAGACGTAAAAGTAATGAGCACAGTTTTCAGCGTACATTTAATAACAGTCGATCTTACCAGCAGCAGAATCATCCGCAACAACAGACTATTATGAATGAACGAGACTGTCAGTATCAGACTTTCAAAATTCCTGTTTAATGTTAAAGGATGAAAAAGTACAACTGGCACTGGAATTTCAGCACGCTTTATCTGCAGAAGAACAGGCAATTAACTGAACAGACGTCATTTCTACATCGCGTAACACGGACTGTCATTCCACATTGTTCACAGATACGTACGTACACAACAACAATACACCAGACGAAGCCGACTATGACGTTATGCAAATGATTTCTGAGAAAGTAGAACAGAGCAGTCCAAATACAGATGACGAACGTACTCAGCTACGCAATATTCTTTTATAGTAAGCTCCAGTTTTTGACAACGTCCCTGGTACTATGTCCGGTTTTACATACGAATTTCAAGTTAAACAGCATGACACATTTAAAGTTAAACATTATCCTATTCCGTATATCCGTACACAAAATATTGTAGCAGATGCACTATCACGTTCTCTCAGCAACACTCACCAAGACATCGCAACCAACTTCTGCCAAGTAAATTCCAGCATCATGTATATTCAACGAGTTGCATTTGAAAATTTCATTTCGTCGTCATTACGAGACATGGCACAAGAGCAGAGCAATGACAACGTATAGAAAGAAATTAAACACCTTTGGCAAGATGGGAATAACGTTACCATTAGAAACCTTTATACTGTACGCAAGAACATTCTGTTTCGCCGCTCTCACCCTGAGAGCAACAACAGGTTATGCATTCCTGACGAACTTGTTAACAAGTTCATTCGGTATACTCATTTAAGTTACGCACATTATGGAGCCAGAAAATGTTTTCTTATACTGAGACAGAACTGTTATTTTGCCAACATGAAGAAACGTATTCGACGAGTTTTAGCGTCACGTAATATCTGCCAGAAAGCTAAATCAGACACGACTTCACATATTCCTATGTTACGTAACATTGTACCCGTTAAATTGAGACACATGGCTGCTGTAGACATTTTTGTCGCTGTTGAACTCACATCGAAATTTGTTACCTTCACTTCGTTACGCAAAGCTACTGCTGAAACTATTTCGAATGCATTTGTAAAACATTTTTTATTTCATGTGGGACATGTATTGAAAGTAATTTCCAACAATGGACCACAATTTCGATCTGCGATATGGACACGTATGTTACGAGCTAGAAACATTTCTCAGATCTGTATATCCAGGTATCACGCTTCTTCGGACTCTTCTGAACCACTGATGAAAGAAATTGGTAAGATATGTAGAATATACTGCCATAAAGAAAAACATATTGATTGGGATACACACATGCTCTCATTCCAGGATATAATTAACTCCATGCCATATGAATCTACTATGTTATCTCCGACTGTTATATTGAAAAGTGTTGAACCACCTAACAAAATTAAAGAATTAATATCTTTTCCTACATCTCGTCGACTACGCCACCATGAAATAATTGACATTGCGCTCAACAGCGTCAAACGTGCAGCACAGCGCCGGAAAAGACAGCAAAAACAGGTTTGTACACGCCGCGACTTTCACATAGGACAGAAGATATTAGTACGCACACACTATTTATCAAACAGAGGAAAGAGTAGAAACAGTAAATTTCATCTATACTCAGGTCCATACAGAATTAACAGCATCCCACACCCCAATGTCGAAACTTTGAGAACCAGAAAAAGCAAATGCAATCACCATATTTCCAATATTAAACCCTTTATTGAATGAACATACTTTATGACTTATCACACTTCCAGATATTTATATGACCACTTACTGATGATGATTATATTTATTACGTGTCAAGTGCCCGGCAAGGTAAGGTTAGCAGGTCGCTTTTCTTGTCGTTATATGTCAGACGGTGCACATTTTCCATTCTATTTTCCTATTGAAAGTAGAATTGTCTCTGTAATCTTTAAGATGTAACAAACAAGTTGACTTTGACATTTTTGCTTTATGATATCTCAATATCTTCACTATTCTACATTTTTTTGCTACTACATTATGATATTGTGTGCACATTTTCGCATTTGAAAACTGTCTGTGTTTTGGTCTAATAAGTATTCTGTCATGCTATACTGTATGCTTAGTCATATCACTAGAAACAAGTTTTTATTTAATTGGTATATGATTTAAATGCAAGATATTAATCCATATTCATCATTTTCAGAAAGCTATAACATGTAAAAGAAATAAATTAAACAAACCACAGTGGTTTACCATGAAATGGAAATTTTACCATCAGAATGAAAGAAAGAAAATCCAATATGTTGTCATGAAGAGTAACAAGCATCAGAATTAACAAGCATTAACAAGAATATACTATACACACTGTATTATAGCAGTCTTAACTAATCATTTTTCTTTCAGAATACGAGGCGTTTGATGCAGGCTGTCAGACATTACTACATATGTTAATTTTAGTGATGAAATATGCTAGAAGTAAGAAACTCTATAATATATGTAGTAATGAATGATAATGAATAGTTCTATGGGGAGAATGGTAATATGAATATGAATAATGAAGTGTCTATTTTTTGTAGATGATAATAAATGATGATGAATAGTTATATGAAGTACATGGTAATATGAATTTAAAGTATTTCTTTGCAGATGATGATAATGGTGAAGTTATGGTAATATGAATAATGAAGTTTTTCTTTGCAGATGATGATAATGATGAAGTTTATATATTTTCTGTTAGTTAAGAAATGATATGTAGTTATTTATGTATTTCTTGCAGTTACTTTTGACAGCATGTCTTATGTCATATAGTATAATGACTGAATGTTTTGGGAAAGACAGCTAGAGTACATAAATATTAAGTACACGTTTCATTACCTGTTAATTTGAAGTTTACTACTTTCTAGCATTATATATTTTTCTCTTTCAGGTCAATAATCCATTTTGTACTTTTTCAAGGAGAAGCTTTTCATGATATTACTATGCTATAAGCAGTTAGTTATTAAACTTGTTCTAGTACTTGCATTTTTTTACCCAGTTGTGTCTATAATTTATGAATGTGATCACATATACTCTGCTTGGTTCATAACCTTGCTTCAGCTGACTCATGAAGAATGACATTAATAATCCTTATTTCCAGCAATAAGTCAAAAGCAAATATTTTGATGACCCAGCAATTGACTATCGATCCAAACGCAACACATTGCTAATACAAAAGAATATTACCAATCCCAACTATTAGCAGTGTACAACTAAATAATGCTACCAGTTTAAGATTTATTTCTAGTCCTAAATATAATGGTAATTTTTCTGATGTATTGATTCCATTATGTCTATGTATTATTGGACTAAACACCTTGAATACTAGTTCCAATGTCCTAGAGTTTAAATATGTCTTATGTCACTAACATAATATCATATATAAATACTAGCAGCTTGATGCTACAGCCAATAACTTCTGTTTTGAATGATGACTTCTGAATAATGCATAATAAATGCCTTGTAACTGACCAATGAATGCCAATGATTACTGTAATAAGATTACTTATGCATAAATGCTATGCCAATAATTACTGTAATGAGACGACTTATGAATAATGTTCTGTAATATTCCACACATACTACATAAATGTTTAGTAACTGGCCAATGAATACCAATGATTACTGCAATGAGATGACTTATACATAAATGATATGCAAATAATTACAGTAATGAGACAATTAATGATAAAGTTCTGTAATACTCCATACATACTACATAAATGTTTAGTAACTAGCCAATGAGTGCCAATAATTATTGAGACTGGTTGATACACTTGTGTAATTCTGAATGATGACTAGCATAGGACTTAATGTCCTTCACCTTCTGACCTAATCACCAGAAATTACTGCAATATTCGTATGTACTGCCTATCCTCATTATCATGGAGCACTACATTTGGTTTTTGCACTAATTCTATGTTGATGGAAAAGTATGGATTCTACAAGAATGTGGTGTTGACACATCAAGCTGTCCAACATTCTGACCGAAGGAGATGTTATTATGATCCTAGCGTTTGGTGTACTTGATTTACTACCAAAATGATAACATAGAATGTTAATACAACATTTCAGTGTCTTGGCTACACTGATAAATACTTCAGGGAAGAGTACTTCAGATTGTATCACTTGGTGTTGTGCTTCTGTAGAAAGATATGGACTTTCAGTGCAGCTACGTGCAACCCGTTGTGCTACAACAATGATGATATCCTTCCCATTCCTTTCCTAGTTCTTGTAAAATTTTTGAGACTTATACAGTGCGTATGCACTTTATTTCATCTTTTAATGTGATCAGTTCACGTAAAGATGCTGAAGACTTCTACAGTGCATGTGCATTTCATTTCATTTGTTAATATGATCAGTTCTCCTAAATAGGCTAAAGACTTCAATAGTGTGTGTGCACTATATTTCACTCCTTGATATGTTTAATTCATCTAAAAATGCTAAAGACTTTTACAGTGCGTGTGCACTTCATTTCATCTGATAATGTGATCAGGTAATGTAAAGATTCTAAAGACTGCTGCAGTGTGTGTGCACTTTATTTCGCTCCTTGAAATGTTTAATTAATGTAAAAACAGTGCGTGTGCACTTTATTTCATTTCTTAATGTATTCAGTTCTTATAAAAATTTTAAAGACTTTTACAGTGTGCGTGTGCACTTTATGTCCTTTGTTAATATATTTTGTACTCATTGTGCATACACTTTGTCATTTCTTAATATGTCCTGTACTCAGTGCCAGTGCACCCTATTTCATTTCTTAATATGTTCTATACTTATATTATTTATCAATAATGTTATACATATGTATATACTCTGTGAGTGTAGACTTAGTAAACTAAATAGATTATAGAAAAATTTGTTGCTCATGGCAAGTCCAATTGATTCACCATCACTGCCAAATTTTTGCCTCCCCCCCCTCCCCCCCCAGTGGACGGTTATGTAAGAGGTCCATCACTAAGGAATTTATTGCTAGCACACTCCAGGCAGATGTAATTTCGATGGATTGCTCAGGCGCTGCCTGTGATATGTAAGCTGTAAGAGCGCCTCACACCAGAGAGCAGTGTTGGCTGCAGCAGGAACTGAGTGGGAGTAGGAGTAAGTTGTAGCTAGCAGTCTGGTGTATCGAGTTGGCTGGGCCGATCATGGGAAGTGATGGCGGTGCCTGAGCGATGTAGTATAAGGGAAAAGCAGCCTCACGCATATGTATTATTGTAATACCAAGTCCCATGTAAATGTTTAAACAAAATATCTAAATAATAATCTTTCTTTAAAAAATTAACTTTTGACAATCATTCATCACAATTTAAAGAATTTACTAATTTCTCCAATCCATGGTCATCTTGATTATTGTAAAGAAGAATCAGTTGTTTCTTTTTATACATGACAAATCTATCGGCCAGCATTGCACTGGGCTGTGCCAGAAAAATTTCTTATAGGAGCAGATAGATATGCGTTATTTGGTGACCTTATTTTCAGTTTATTCAGTATGATCTTTAAGGGCCGTGACGCCACATTGCTGATGTCCAAATTTACCAGTTTCGATTCACAGTCCGTTAATTACTGGAAGTATATATATTAGTCCCATTTTTTATTGGGAGGTTACGCTCAATGTGAATGTTATATATTTATTTTTAAATGTTTGGAGGTTACACTCGTACAAAATAGATACGTGTTTTAAAGGTTAACTGACCTTCAGAGTAGCCACTAGCATTGTGTATAACCCGTTGCCTGCGATGTGGAAGTAGTACGATACTCTTAGTAGAGCCAGTTGTGTTGACAGTTCGAGCGGCGCAGTCTATTGCCTGACGAATTTGTAGCAGTTCTGAAGCGAATGCCGTGAAGTGTTTCCTTTAGTTTAGAAATCGAGTTGAACTCACGAGGGCATAAGTCAGGGTAGCGTGCAATAGGTGGTACAACACTTAGCAGCCCCATCAGTCAAACAAATCAGTAACAGCTTGCACTGTACGTGCTTGAGTATTGTCCTGCAAAATGATGGTCAGGGCCTGCAAAAAGTGTCATCACTTCTGTCTCTGTGCTGTTCAGTTTTGAAACGCAACCTACGACCACCTTTTCGACATGTCTGAAAGAACAGATACCACCTTCATATAGATAAGGCTTGTCGGCCAATGATCTTCTTCAGTGCGGATGCACTCTCATTGCTCAAACTCTTACGGGAACCGGTAGATTGACTGCCTCGAGTAATGAGTATAGTGGACAGAGTCACTACCAATGCAGTGTGTGGAGAGTAAGTTGGAAATATGAGTCTCACGGGGAGCGTGCCAGAGAGAATTCCCTACAGTAGCACTGTCCTCTGCGTCCTCGATGGCTCAGCCAGAGAGAGCTTCTACCATGTAAGTAGGAGATCCCGGGTTCGAGTTCCGGTCGTTGCACACATTTTCAACTGTCCCCGTTGATTTTTATCAAGGGCTGTAAGGAGCTAGTGGTCTGGATTTCATGTAATTTCATTCTTCGAGGGCTGCAAGATCACAAATGGTTTCATGTCTGAAAGACCAGATACCATCTTCATATATTTATCTGCCATAAGTCGTCTTATGTATGATTTCATTTGGGTCATTGTAATATATATGCTGTAAAAGTAATTTGTTCAGTTCTTTTATGCATAATTTGAACACTTTTACCTATGCTATGTGCAGCTGCTACCGCTGGTTTAATTATATTCTTGTATTTGTCACTCATTGAGGCTATCATTTGTCCTTTTGGGGTCCTATGTACATTAGCCATGCGTAATATTTGAATATACACTTTTTATCTTTCCGGGTATTTTTTTGATGTTCGACGTTTTTAAGAATATTGGATCCAATAAACCGGGTGTTCTTTAAATTCCTTACCCCAAATTCCTAGTGCATTCTTGATTAAACGTATTGGATGTTTACCTAACATATATAGTTAGAGCCTGCTGACTTCATATGTTCCTCCTTCTTCCCCTTCCTCTTCTTCTCATCTTCTGCGTCCATCTACAGTGCTTGACAGTCCTTTCAGACTGTTGATTATTGGCTTAAACATTTCCGAGAGATGCTGATCTCGTTGCAGCTGCCCTAACTTTAACAATCGTAACGTCCATCAAATAGCCTTCCTTGCCTTAATAATTTTGTCGACGATTTTCTGCAGCATAGAAAGCCGGTTTTGCGATAGTTTACAATTTATATATACTTTGAGACTACCGGTCATGATATACTAGTTTTGCGTTGACTTCTTCAATTTTCACCAAGCAAGTTAGTGCAGTGGTTAGCACACTAGACTCACATCAGGGCATCCAGCCTTCCTGATTTTGGTATTCATTGCCTGGCCTCGATTTTTCCGTCAAATGGATGCATGTGCTTTGCACACACTGAACGGGTCTGTAACACACGTGCAAATTTGTCCATAGTCTGTAGTACATCGATAAATTTACCGTTTGATAAACTGCCTGTTACCGAAAATCTCATTGTAGTTCCGTCTATATCAGCCTTCATTCAATATCCTAGTTTTATGTATAACTCGAAAGCCATACTGCGAGCTACTCCAGAAAGTAATCTGAATGACAAATTGGCTCCTACAGATCATTGGTAAATCTGCTTAAAATATGGATTGTCCTGTTCGAAAGCAGTAATAATGCTTGCAATATCTCGGACGAACTGCTTTGTTATCCTTAAGTATGTCTGGCTCTAATGGATACATTGGCTCTCATATGGCGGCCAGAGCAGAAATATCTGCGGATCTCATCCAGATTTTCTATTACGATGTTGTCAAATATGAATATGCTGCCTGGCTTTACTTTTTCAGGCAGTGGAATATCTCTGCTTTCACTGAGCGTCTGTATGTTATTACCTCAATACCGTGCAAAATTACCTGCTGTAGTTTATATTTGGCTGAAGCAGATGTTTTGAAACAGTATACGCATGTTCGAAGCGGACTCGCTCAGTATGTGTTAACAGTATTAAAACAAGATTGGTTTTCCGACAGCCCTGAGGCCCAATAACCAAAGCACACACAATATCAGGAATTAAAGATTCATTCATCTTGTTTTCTCAATTTCCAGCTTCACCACTGCAGGACTAGTCACTTAATTCAAGATCCTTGTGGTGAAGTTTGGCTATAGTGGTAACTGTCAATTTACATTGGAATGCAGGGATTTTTACAAACTTTCACATACGTGGGTATATAAACAAACTTAAATGACATTGTAGTTCTGTGCACACATCTGGCAGCGTTGAATCATATGCTTCTGCCTTCTTAATGCACAGCAATCATAATAGAGTTAATAGAATTGGAGACATATGACTACCACCTTTGTCAGCACCCAAGAGCGTGCTGTACCATATAGCTGGCATTCATTAAACACACAAAAGTCTGCTCCTGTGGATGTATGCACTCCTGGATAATTACTTAAACTTTATCAAGGAAGTCCCATATGGAGATTGCATGTTCAGCTGGTATCACATTTTGGGGATAAACGTTTCCCGGAAAAAGTCCAATATCTGCATTGACGCAGCGTGCAATCGACACCATTTATACATGAATATTATTACTTTGACGTTACTAAACCAATGGTTTTCAAATATTACCACTGTGTAGATACCTTAGCGACAATGACATGCTTACACCCGCCGGCGTTCACGCAGTACGTTTGGGTGAACAGCATAATGTTCATGTCAGGTGGCTGCAACGACTTCATCTCGCCTGTAAGGAAAACATACGTTATTAGGTATGCTTATGTGCTATTTTCCTTCTATTCATCTCCATCGGCATTAATACTTATATTGCCTTGGAATAGTCCACCTTCTTAGCTGTGGTAACGTGCTTGCCTCCCACGCAGCGGGCCCCAGTTCGATTCAACCCATCTAAAGATGCGATGTCAACTATTGGTGATGGGACTATGAAGTGGAAAGGCGAAGGGACAGCAACAGATAATCCGAGACCAGGCATACATCATGTACTGATAGAGAGGAACCACCGAGCCCTGCAGAGAGTCGTTGTATGAAATTTCATGAACTCAGCGGAGTTCCAAACTGCCACCAATATTCCAGCTAGCACAATGAATTTGCATAAAGAGCTGAAAAGATTATGGTATAATGATCGAGCAGCTTTTCGTAAGCTATATATTTCTGTAGTCAGAGCTAAGCCTTGCTTGACCGGTGAACGACTGGGAACGAGTGATTTGGTGCGGTGAATCGCCATCGGCGTTAATACATCTGAGACTCCATAGGACGATACAGCACTTAAAATTCAACAAAACATGCAAAAAGAACGATTTAATCCCAAGTTACATTAATGTAAAGGTTAAAAACAGTTCTACAGTGGCCCAAAAGTCGAAATCATTAGCAGAACGATATTGGTTACTACATGAAATGAAGATGCTCTATTCGAAAAAACAGCACCTAAACATGATGCTCTATGAGACTCATCTAGAGTTGGCGAAAAACGTAGGAAACGCCACAGTTTTCATGGCACTAGTAGAAAAAACTGAACACAACACATACACAGCTATGAAACATTTACAAAACAAACATAAACAGATGATAATGAAACAGTAAAAAAGACGCAAAAATACATTTACATTTTAAATGTGAAACCACATGAACAGAACACACATTCCATCCACGTTTCGTTAACCTAACAGAGACAGAACTACACGAAAATGAAAAAATGCTTTTGGAAAAAGGTTTGAAACATTGCACCAATAGCAAAGTGAACTATCAATACATAGAAAATCTCATAGTAGAAACTGAACACATCCTTACAAGTCAAGAACAACAAAATAATTGTGAAATAAACATAGGACTGACAAGAGAACTAGAAAAGAAGAAATAAAAGGCATAATAAAACAAACACAGCAGACACACAATAAGAACAATCAAACAGAAGCAGCCACTATGAAAAGGTTAAAACAAAAGCTAACAAACAGTAACATATTAATAACAAGAGCAGACAAGGGAAATGTAACAGTACTCATGAATAAAGAGCAATACATCACAAAAACCAAGGAATACGTAAACACCAATGCCATACAAAAACTGAAGTCAGATCCAAGAACACGATTCCATGCAAACGTGAAACGAACACTGAAAAACATTGAACACACACTCAGAGACAAATGCAAATTTTACATAACACAGAAAAACCCACAAGCACCAACACTCAACTGTCAACAGTCAACCGAAAGTACATAAAGACGGAATGCCAATAAGAGCTGTTATCAACTTCAAGAAAACCCCAATATACCACAGAGCCAAACACCTTCAAAATTTAGTTACTAAACACTACAAAGCAGAAAAAAACAGAACAGTGATAAACACAGGATACCTAATAGAAAACGTACAGAACATACAGGTACCACACACAGCATCACTGATTTCATTCGACATAGAAAATATGTATACCTCCATCCCTATCACAGAAACAATAGAAATCATAGAACAAAATCTCGCACCCCACAGCAACCTCACCACAGACTCAATAGAATAAATAACAGATATGCTCAGGCTGACAACTGAAGAAAACTACTTTCAGTTTGAAAAATAATATTATGTACATAGTGATGAACTGCCCATGGGATACCCAATATCAAGAACACTAGCAACCATTTTCATCAGTCACCTAGAAAATCAGATATGTGAAAAGATAACCACTAATGAAAGTGTCAAAATCATATATTGGTACAGATACGTGGATAACATTATTTGTCTGGTAATTTGTGCCAAGTGAAAAAACAGATGAGCTCCATTCAGAAATAAACAAAGCTCATCAGAACATAAAATTCACACTTGAAAAAGAAAATCAAATAAATTTTCTTGACATTACAATAAAAAAAGTAAATGGCAAACATAATTCAACATCTTTAGAAAACCAACAGCCACAGACACAATAATACATTCCACATCCAACAACCCCAACAGGCAGAAACTTGCAGCACTAAGACACATGTTACATGAATTAAACAGAATCCCACTCAGCAAGAGTAACTATGAACAAGAAATGAGTACAATCATACAAATAACTAGAAACAATGGGTATGACACACATGTGGTACACAGCCTCAAAAAAAAAAAAATTAAAAGACAAATACAAAACAAACTCAACATTTCCAGAATACAATAGAACTCACAAGCTGAAAACTTACAAACACACTCAACAAACACACACAATGACAACACCACACAGAAGAGAACCAGATGGTACACCATGACTTACACACATAAACTAACACACAGAGTTTCAAACATCCTAAAGAGACAGGGCTTCAAAATAGCATATAAGCCTGGGCAAACCCTCTAAGCACACCTAAGCCAGCCAGCTACCAAGAGGGACGAATTCCAACAACCAGGAATATATAAACTTGAATGTCAAAGTTGTGATGCAGTATACATAGGCATGACATGCAGGAATTTTGAAACAAGATACAAAGAACATATCAGATGTTGGAAGTATGAAACAAACCATTCCACATTTGCAGAGCATTTAAAAAACTACAACCATCATCCTACAAACATGGAACAAGAAATGAAAATAATGAGAATAAGCAACCATGACAAACATCTTATACAAATACAAGAAAACTTCCATATGCAGAAAGCCATAGCAGAAAACAAACATGTTATAAATGAACAAACGCACATGAGAACAGGCTCCCTACTACAATTAATAAAGGAAATGATAACATGAAACAAAAAACTCTTCCCCACACCATCTGGACACACACAAGCGCACACTCAACACAAATAAATATATCACACCAAAATACACACACATACACACACACACACACACACACACACACACACACACACACACACACACACATGCATACACGAACAGATGACAGATACTTCAATAATTACACTCGAAAGTTTGGCCGTAACATTCGACCTTTGGCAAAAACATTTGACAGTCGCCAACAGAAATCAAAACATTGCATTGAAACAAGCGTTCACTTCATAGTGCTGTGGAATGTGGAAAAAAACCGCAAACTGGCGTTCATAAGAAGAAGAACAACACCAAAAATGCAAAAGGAGCGTAATATGTAAGAAATTGTCCATGCAATCTGTAAGTACAGTTCAAAACATTACTACTTAATAGGAAATACCACCACAACTCTTTATAACCTATAGGCACAGTGACAAAAATGTAAATTAAATAGCTAACACACGCACATATTCCATGTCACTGCTGATGCCTTGCAGAAAATAAAGGCAAAACCCGTATGGCACTAAAAGGGTGTTTTATTCAGTTGCTGTCAGGCGATCCATAAGTAAAAATAATCAATATACCGTGAATTGCCCTATATTCTGTGACAGTGCGATGCAAGTGTTTGGGGTTTGGCGAATGCATGGAGAACATTAGCTTCAGCCATGCATAGTGCCAACCGTGTGTAAGTAGGCTGTTTAGGTTTTCTTATTGGTAACGCCACGTAGCGCTCTGTATGAAAATCGCTGGCTGTGCTGTGTGCAGTCTGTGCCTGGTTTGCATTGTTGTCTGCCATTGTAGTGTTGGGCAGCGGCAGCTGGATGTGAACAGCGCGTAGCGTTGCGCAGTTGGAGGTGAGCCGCCAGCAGTGGTGGATGTGAGGAGAGAGATAGCGGAGTTTTGAAATTTGTAAGAATGGCTGTCATGAACTGATATATATATTATGACTATTAAGCTAAATACATTGTTTATTCTCTATTAAAATCTTTCATTTGCTAACTGTGCCTATCAGTAGTTAGTGACTTCCGTAGTTTGAATCTTTTATTTAGCTGGAAGTAGTGGCGCTCGCTGTATTGCAATAATTCGAGTAAAGAAGATTTTTGGTGAGGTAAGTGATTTGTGAAGCGTATAGGTTAATGTTAGTCAGGGCCATTCTTTTGTAGGGCTTATTGAAAGTCAGATTGCGTTGCGCTAAATTGTATAATTATTAAAGGGGATGTTTCATATGTCGACCCTTAGCCGAGGGTACCTCACTGGAATCTTCTGATTTTTTCTTTTAGTTTGTGTAATTAGTGTAGATTTTATTTATTGCTAGCGAGTGATTATAGAGAGAATGTGCTTTGTAGTTGTAGTCTTTCATTGTTGTACAGTAAAAAGTTGCGGCATGGATGTAGAGTTGCACCAACTATTTCGCAACTGCGCTTGCAATTAACTAGATATTATTTGCTATGTTAATGTGTTCTCTTATTTTTGCTCTTCAAATTGTGGTTTTCTGTGTTGTCGTGTGAAATATTGTGACAATAATGGCGTGTGAAAAACGTAATACTAGGCTCCAAAGTAAACTGAGAAATGACAGTGAAGACGAAAGCATTGTGTTAGCGCCACCATGTAATGAATTAACTAATGTTCAAAGTAGTAATTTGGTAATAGTGCATAGGGAAATGGAGCGGGCTGCAAATAATGGTGCAGGCAGTGAAACAGTTAGTGAACAGGGAAGCATTATCTATCGATCGGTCGGCAACGGCTCGCGTCAGGAATCCGATATGACAGGACACAATCTTGCAAATACTGTACATTCAGGTTTTGCGTCCTCACCGTTTTCTCAAATAAGTCAAGATACATTTTCTGCTTGTCAAAATGTGAATGTTGCCGGTGCAAATGCACTGCCGAAAAGCATAGAGGAACAGATTCCCGACAGTAATACATTATTATTGCAATTAATGCAACAAATGAAACAAAATCAAAGACAAACACGGCAAAAGCTTCAAACGTTAGACACAATGGAACAACACCAGAGACAAACACAGCAACAGTTGGACACAATGGAACAAAATCAAAGACAAACACAGCAAAAGCTTCAAAAGTTAGACACAATGGAACAAAATCTTCGGAAGTTAGACACCACACTTGAACAAACACGTGAAGATTTAACTACTGAGTTACATAACATTGAATAGATATGTCAAAAAATATGTAATGACGTAAAAACACATATTTGTGAGCATTTTCAACATATTTTTTCGCGGCATGAAAATGCATTACAGAATCACGAAGCAGCCATAAATGAACTGCAAACTATTGTTCGTGAAAATCACGACACTTTGCAAGCTAAACTGGACTCAGTTGCATCCACCGATCCGGTTACGCAACTTCCAAGTACTCAGGAAAGCTTAAAGGACACACTAGATTCGATTTCAACACTAATTGACACTCTGAAACTTTGTTCAGAAAAACACACTGAGGAAATGTGCTCACTATCGGAGAACGTAGCCGAACTTTCGGATCAGTTCATTAACTTATCTGCAAGGGTAGATGATGATCTGAATGACACAAGACCTGTAGCCATCACTGGCACAGAAGAGTATGAACAAATTAAGAAATTCAAACAAAATCAGAATCAAATTAATACGCAATACAAAAGAGAAATCCGGGAAGTACAAGATCAGTTGACGCAGGTAATACAAAAATTACATATTTCAGAGGACACTCGCGCTCCAACATGTGAAGAGGAACTTAGAAATACGGAAAAGCCACAAAATAATAACACAGGGCATTTCGTAAATTATGAAAGAAATTGGCAAGGTGCACCGAATTTTGAAATGGAACCGCCGACACGACGTAACAATGACCGATGTGCTACACGCCGACACGATGATTTTGACTATAAGCTGTTCATTACTGCACGTAAATTCAAAACACTTAAGAATTCTGGCAACGACATTCATCCACAAGCGTGGCTCCATCAATTCTCTCATTGTTTTCCTCCCAACTGGTCATTAGAGCATAGATTAGAATTTATATGTGGCTAGTTAGAGAATGAACCAGCCGTAAGAATGCGATCGGTCATTCACGATTGTCACAGTGAAGGAGAATTTTATCATGTCTTCCTCTCAGCGTATTTCTTTCAAGCTACACAAGACCGAGTAAAACATAGCATCATAACGATGAAACATTTCGAACAATCTGAATTTTCCAGTCTTGTGAAATATTTTGAAGACATGTTGCATAAGAATCAGTATCTTTCAAACCCATATAGGCCCTCAGAACTCATCCGCATTTACTTAATCAAATTGCCTGAACATTTACGACATATTATTTTAGCAGGACGTTGCAAAGACGACATTGAAGCTTATCCGCCCATGAACCATGGACCTTGCCGTTGGTGGGGAGGCTCAGCGATACAGATAGCCGTACTGTAGGTGCAACCACAACGGAGGGGTATCTGTTGAGAGGCCATACAAACGTGTTGTTCCTGAAGAGGGGCTTGAGCCTTTTCAGCAGTGGCAGGGGCAACAGTCTGGATGATTGACTGATCTGGCCTTGTAACAATAACCAAAACGGCCTTGCTGTGCTGGTACTGCGAACGGCTGAAAGCAAGGGGAAACTATGCCCGTAATCTTTCCCGAGGGCATGCAGCTTTACTGTATGATTAAATGATGATTGCGTCCTCTTGAGTAAAATATTCCTGAGGTAAAATAGTCCCCCATTCGCATCTTCGGGGGGACTACTCAAGAGGATGTCGTTATCAGGAGAAAGAAAACTGGCGTTCTACGGATCGGAGCGTGGAATGTCAGATCCCTTAATCGGGCAGGTAGGTTAGAAAATTTAAAAAGGGAAATGGATAGGTTAAAGTTAGATATAGTGGGAATTAGTGAAGTTCGGTGGCAGGAGGAACAAGACTTTTGGTCAGGTGACTACAGGGTTATAAACACAAAATCAAAAAGGGTAATGCAGGAGTAGGTTTAATAATGAATAGGAAAATAGGAATGTGGGTAAGCTACTACAAACAGCATAGTGAACGCATTATTGTGACCAAGATAGATACGAAGCCGACACCTGCTACAGTAGTACAAGTTTATATGCCAACTAGCTCTGCAGATGACGAAGAAATGTATAATGAAATAAAAGAAATTATTCAGATAGTGAAGGGTGACGAAAATTTAACAGTCATGGGTGACTGGAATTCGGTAGTAGGAAAAGGGAGAGAAGGAAACGTAGTAGGTGAATATGGACTGGGGCAAAGAAATGAAAGAGGAAGCCGCCTGGTAGAATTTTGCACAGAGCACAACTTAATCATAGGTAACACTTGGTTCAAGAATCATAACAGAAGGCTGTATACATGGAAGAAGCCTGGAGATACTGACAGGTTTCACATAGATTATATAATGGTAAGACAGAGATTTAGGAACCAGGTTTTAAATTCTAAGACATTTCCAGGGGCGGATGTGGACTCTGACCACAATCTATTGGTTAAGAGCTGTAGATTAAAACTAAAGAAACTGCAAAAAGGTGGGAATTTAAGGAGATGGGACCTGGATAAACTAAAAGAACCAGAGGTTGTACAGAGTTTAAAGGAGAGCATAAGGGAGCAATTGAGAGGAATGGGGGAAAGAAATACGGTAGAAGAAGAATGGGTAGCTTTGAGGGATGAAGTAGTAAAGGCAGCGGAGGATCAAGTAGGTAAAAAGACGAGGGCTAGTAGAAATCCTTGGGTAACAGAAGAAATATTGAATTTAATTGACGAAAGGAAAAAATATAAAAATTCAATAAATGAAGCAGGCAAAAAGGAATAGAAACGTTTAAAAAATGACATCGACAGGAAGTGCAAAATGGCTCAGCAGGAATGGCTATAGGACAAATGTAACGATGTAGAGGCTTATCTCACTAGGGGAAAGATAGATACTGCCTACAGGAAAATTAAAGAGACCTTTGGAGAAAAGAGAGCCACTTGTATGAATATCAAGAGTTCAGATGGAAACCCAGTTCTAAGCAAAAAAGGGAAAGCAGAAAGGTGGAAGGAGTATATAGAGGGTCTATACAAGGGCGATGTACTTGAGGACAATGTTCTGGAAATGGAAGAGGATGTAGATAAAGATGAAATGGGAAATACGATATTGCGTGAAGAGTTTAACAGAGCACTGAAAGACCTGAATCGAAACAAGGCCCCGGGAGTTCCATTAGAACTACTGACGGCCTTGGGAGAGCCAGTCCTGATAAAACACTACCATCTGGTGAGGAAGATGTACGAGACAGGCGAAATACCCTCAGACTTCAAGAAAAATATAATAATTCCAATCACAAAGAAAGCAGGTGTTGACAGATGTGAAAATTACCGAACTATCAGTTTAATGAGTCACAGCTGCAAAATACTAACGCGAATTCTTTACAGACGAATGGAAAAACTAGTAGAAGCCGACCTCGGGGAGGATCAGTTTGGATTCTGTAGAAATGTTGGAACACGTGAGGCAATACTGTCCCTACAACTTATCTTCGAAGCTAGATTAGGGAAGGGCAAACCTACGTTTCTAGCATTTGTAGACTTAGAGAATGCTTTTGACAATGTTGTTTGGAATACTCTCTTTCAAATTCTGAAGGTAGCAGGGGTAAAATATAGGGAGCGAAAGGCTATTTACAATTTGTACAGAAACCAGATGGCAGTTATAAGAGTCTACGGGCATGAAAGTGAAGCAGTGGTTGGGAAGGGAGTGAGACAGGGCTGTAGTCAATCCCCGATGTTATTCAATCTGTATATTGAGCAAGCAGTGAAGGAAACAAAAGAAAAATTCGGAGTAGGTATTAAAGTCCATGGAGAAAAAATAAGAACTTTGAGGTTCGCCG
The DNA here is from genome assembly GCF_023897955.1 of Schistocerca gregaria. Classification (NCBI taxonomy): domain Eukaryota; kingdom Metazoa; phylum Arthropoda; class Insecta; order Orthoptera; family Acrididae; genus Schistocerca; species Schistocerca gregaria. The sequence goes on from NC_064923.1 coordinate 745,335,283, forward strand.
ATGACATCGTAATTCTGTCAGAGACAGCAAAGGACTTGGAAGAGCAATTGAATGGAATGGACAGTGTCTTGAGAGGAGTATGTAAGATGAACATCAACAAAAGCAAAACGAGGATAATGGAATGTAGTCGAATTAAGTCGTGTGATGCTGAGGGAATTAGATTAGGAAGTGAGACACTTAAAGTAGTAAAGGAGTTTTGCTATTTGGGGAGCAAAATAACTGATGATGGTCGAAGTAGAGAGGGTATAAAATGTAGACTGACAATGGCGAGGAAAGCGTCTCTGAAGAAGAGAAATTTGTTAACATCGAGTATAGATTTAAGTGTCAGGAAGTCTTTTCTGAAAGTATTTGTATGGAGTGTAGCCATGTATGGAAGTGAAACATGGACTATAAATAGTTTGGACAAGAAGAGAATAGAAGCTTTCGAAATGTGGTGCTACAGAAGAATGCTCAAGATTGGATGGGTAGATCACATAACTAATGAGGAAGTATTGAATCTGATTGGGGAGAAGAGAAGTTTGTGGCACAACTTGACCAGAAGAAGGGATCGGTTGGTAGGACATGTTCTGAGGCATCAAGGGATCACCAATTGAGTATTAGAGGGCAGCATGAAGGGTAAAAATCGTAGAGGGAGACCAAGAGATGACTACACTAAGCAGATTCAGAAGGATGTAGGTTGTAGTAGATACTGGGAGATGAAGAGGCTTGCACAGGATAGAGTAGCTTGGAGAGCTGCATCAAACCAGTTTCAGGACTGAAGACCACAACAACAACAAGAAAATGGTTTGGCCAAAAAAGTAGTGTACAGTGGAGAAAAACTATTTTTGAAAGAGGATGTGAACAGAATACAGAAAGCATGCTTGGATTGGATTTTTTTTTTTTTTTTTTTTTTTTTTTTTTTTTTTTTTTTTTTTTTTTTTTTGCTGGAGCAGATCTTGAAATAAGAGGGACGATCTGTGGAATGAAGTTTTGGGTTGGACTGCAGTACCAAATGTTACCCTGAAAACAAACCCTGTCCTTTCTTTTGTGTTATTCCACTATTTGTTTGTGTACCCTTGTGTATTTATTTTCTTCCTGTGTCTGTGTACATTTTCATAGAATTTTTTCTCTTCTAATATTAAGCTACATTGACTATGATGAGGAATACTGTTATCCTCAAATATAATTTGGATTAATAATATGTTATTTACTTCGAGAAGATGTTTTGCCATTATTTGTTCTGTTTTGTTTTAATGCTCATGTGTGAAGTTGATGTTTCAAAATTTATTCTGATCTTTTATGTACGTACTTATGTCGTAATTTTTGTAACACTGATGCATTTGTTATTTCGATTCTTTTGTAAAGCCTGTATTACTGCAAATGTTATCTGTATTGTTATGTTCTTTAATGATGTATTTTGTACCTTTATTATTGTATTCTCATGTTATAGAATTGTAATTGACACCAGTTCATCAAATTAAGTAACTTGCAAGTTACATTTCACTGCACACGTTTCTGTTGGTCATAGTATATGGACAATATGTGAGAAGTAGGGACTGTTAGTGTTTGCACATGTGTTAATAATTCAGCAAGGGACTGGATAACAGCATTGCTGGTTATAAGGACATTTCAAACAAATTCTTTGTGAGTGGACAAGTGGTGGTTATGGACTTGCTATATAGTCCACAAGACTCTTCGATGATGATTGTGCACCTGCACAGTCGCAACAGTTGGCTGCTAGCCATCTCTACAAGGACTACAGTGGGTCTACACCTTTAATGACTCACCAATACGATTATTTCTACAAGGACTGCAGTGGGTCTGCACCTCTGGTGGCCCACCAATACCATAATATCTACTACGACTACAGAGGGTCTGCTCTGTGATGACCAACCTACCTATATTCTTCAAAACTTCGACTGACCCTGCTGTGGGTTTGCTCTGTTGTGGCCCATTACCTGTCTGCACGTCAAAGAGTCAACACTGTCTCTCCCTTGGAAGGACAACACTACTTCAAGACCGCATGGAACTCCACTACTTCGGTGAGCATTTTCTTTTACTGCTCAGACTATGAGAAAAACACTGCTATTTTACTGTGATGAATGATCAGGACTGTCTCTATGGACTGTGAGAAAATTTTAGCTTTTGACTAACATTGTATCGATAAGTGTGTGCTTTTCATTTCTTTGTTATTGTAATTATGAAAAAAATTTAAAATCTGTATTGGCCACTGCCCAAAACAATTTGTAAATTTTTTTGTGGGGACCATGGGGGCTATGTAAGGAGGCTGTTTAGGTTTTCTTATTGGTAACGCCACGTAGCGCTCTGTATGAAAATCGCTGGCTGTGCTGTGTGCAGTCTGTGGCTGGTTTGCATTGTTGTTTGCCATTGTAGTGTTGGACAGCGGTAGCTGTATGTGAACAGCGAGTAGCATTGCGCAGTTGGAGGTTAGCCGCCAGCAGTGGTGGATGTGGGGGGAGAGATAGCGGAGTTTTGAAATTTGTAATTATGGATGTCATGAACTGATATATATATATATTATGACTATTACGGTAAATACATTGTTTGTTCTCTATTAAAATCTTTCATTTGCTAACTGTGCCTATCATTAGTTAGTGACTTCCGTAGTTTGAATCTTGTATTTAGCTGGTAGTAGTGGCGCTCGCTGTATTGCAGTAGTTCGAGTAACGAAGATTTTTGGTTAGGTAAGTGATTTGTGAAAGGTATAGGTTAATGTTAGTCAGGGCAATTCTTTCGTAGGGATTTTTGGAAGTCAGATTGCGTTGCGCTAAAAATATTGTGTGTCAGTTTAAGCACAGTCTTCTATAATTATTAAAGGGGACGTTTCACATGAAGTGCGAAGTTGGTGGTGTTAAGGTATGTGAGTCTTTCACGTTTGGGGTGCGTCGCCTTTTTTGCGTTTTAGAAAATGCTGAACGCGATAGGATATGAAAACACTTCACAGCAGTGTCTCCTATGTAGAGTCAAGGAACTGTTTGGAGACGGTGATTCTTTGCGTCTGTGTGACAATGTACCGCTGCCTTAAAACGATGGCTGTGAGGCATCCGTTTCTAGACAATATCATTTCTGAAAAAAAAAAAAAAACTAGCCTGCCCAGACTTCCGATACGAACTCACAAGAAAACCTTTGGGTTGAGTTGAACGTCAATTTCGTCCAGACCTCATTGTCCAGCATCAGTACTATCTGTTAATGGCCTTTCATTCCTCCACAGACATTCAGACACTCACTGAGAGTGTCTCCATGAGAGATAAAGCCCTCACAGAGGCGAAGGTTGGACAACCCCATGTTATGTCCACTAACACCTATCTAGATACTTACCATCAGACAGTGTACATTTATAGTATAGTATAATATACTGTGTCCACGAAATATCAGTTTGCTTTGTTATTGTTTCACACTAATCGCCCAAAATGAGAAGAGAAGTTGTCTTTCAGCCGTAATAATTACAACCTCCCTTCATAAAAAGAGGTTTAATGTATGCAAAAAGATTTTCAAAGCGTTTAAAAGATACATTGCAGATGTTTTATAAATTAAAATACCGGCGACTTACTTTGAGTTTTAAAAGATTAATGGTGACTGCATAGGTAAAAACTGGTATCTTCTGCTAATTTTTGATATTGTTAAGGATGCTGGTATTGCATGGTTATGTGACGACTATCTGGGAGTTGGTATGGATGAGAAGTAGGAGCAGTTCATTTTGAGGATGAAATTAATATCTGCGCTTATTTGATAGGTGGGGACTGATGATGTGGGTTATATAAGGCAGAATGCTCGGGAATGGAAGGGATTAGAGTGACGGTAAGGACAACCCAAACCAAGGTGTTAGGAAGGGACGAGGATGAGTGGAGGCGTGAAGAGACCTGAAACGAGAGGAAACGATTTATTGTGCTGCAGAAGAATGGGTGGGTAGATCTATGGGCTGATTTCTTAGTCAGGGGGTGGTGGTAGAGGGGGGGGGGGGGGGTGTTAAAGAGATTAAAGCTTCATTAAGGAAAGTGTGCAGGTGTACGGTTGGGAGGATGTGAAGAGTGGACTGGAAATCATATGTGCAACAATGAGGTGGTTGGTGTCTAGTTTGAGGGAAGAGTGGAAAATCTAAAGATGTTTAATGTGCGAGAGGAGACAGGCTGGGCTGAATTATTTGTAAGTTGGTACGGAATTAGGCTGAAGGGGATGTAGTTACCATTTAATAACAGTATGTAACGTAAAACTGAACGTTGTTTGCTGCATACAGAGATTTTCAGATTCTGTCGCCTATGTAGATTGCTTTAATTTTTTTAAATGGCTGGTTTTAGTTATCTTGAACTATCCTCATACCTGATTGTATCGGTGAAAAGAGTTACCCGCCCACCTTATCAACAAAAACGTACACGCTACTTCACAGCATTAAATAATTGTGAATTTATCCTGTGAAGTATCATGTAAATTATTTTCAGAATAAAATGAGTCATCAGTTGCAAATATGTTTTTTTTTTCTCTTTAGTGATTGCGGCAAATCAGTTTGCTATTTCTAGAAGCCAACAAAATTAAGGATATTATGAATCTTTAGACCTTGGCTACACATTTATGTGAGGCATAAAAACTGTATCACAGAAACTTAGTATTGATTTAGCAGATGTCAGTATCTCCTACATAGAAGCCTAATGCCTTGATATTTTCAAAAATGTGTATACTGTATGTAGCTATTGTAAACATTTATTGACAAATTAATAATTTACAGTAACTGAATAACATCTATATACAAGTGCATATGAAGCTGTCTCGTCAGTAGCAAGGAACATAAGCAGAATTCAAGTATAAGTAAGGTACATAAAGAAGTTATGTGCGATTCAACTGAAAAAAACATTGCACGTAGTTCCGATGTATATAGAAGGAATGGGCTCATTTCTCAAATGTGGGATGTATAAAATGCAATGTTATGTATATCATAGTTTTTATGTAGGACAGGAAAGGCATTTAAGACTCGCTTTCGTGAAAACTTGCTCAATAAAGGCGGTGAGGAATAAACATTTGCAGACCGTTTGAAAATCGATGAACACAGTCTTCTTCCTCCATATATGCTTAACATGGAAACTGTACATATGGCCGACAAGGGCTGTAAAACGAACCTTTCAGAAGAGTTTAAAATATATAAACATCGTACTTAAATTCAAAAGATTTGTTGAATGACCAGCTAGCATTAGAAAATAGTCACTATTTTGATTGTATAGCATCTCCTACATAACGTGGAAATTATCCTATTACTTTTACATATTAGAAGTATGTAATGTTTTTGAAATGTATTACATAAAACTTCCTTGTATACCTTACATTATACTTTTTATACATTTATATTCAGAGGGGTCCAAAAAAATTTACCCACTGTTGGAAAGTCCATAACTGGCAAACTAATTGACGGAGCTGTCTCATCTTTGGTAGTGTAATAGTTTGTAGTTCCGGAAATCGCCACAGAAGCGTTGTATTGCGCTGTTTTCTTTTGTCAGCTGACAGTCGCCAGATAGTCAGTGTTTTGTTCTTAGCTGCACCTAGTTACTCGAGTAAACATGGCTGGCGCAAGGCTTACATTCGATGAAAGGAAGTCAGTTTCGAAGTGCGAAAACATTAATGAGGTTCAACGGCAATGGCGAAATGAGTGTCAACCAGAGCCACCGACAAGTTTAACGATTTGTCGCATTCGAGACAAATTTGAAGCCGAAGGCTGTGTTAAAGATGTACACAAACAACGATCTGGACGACCTGTAACAGTAACAAGTCCAGCTAACTCCCGTAGTGTGTTACAACAATTCACTCGCTCACTACAGAAGTTTGTGAGACAAGTGTGCCCGTGAAACAGCCCACGATTGCTACACGCAAAGAACGAGGACGATCCAGATCGTAAGAATGGAGTACTGCGAGTGGTTTACTAACATGGTGCGCAACGATGAAGAGTTTGCAGAGGTGATTGTGTGGTCTGATGAGGCACAGTTCAAACTCAATGGTACAGTAAATCGCCAAATTTCATCTACTGGGCCGCCGAAAAACGTCCATGTAGACAAAGCCGTGAATTTGCCAGGAGTAAATGTGTGGTGTGGGTTGTCTCACCGAGGCTTGATTGGGCCATTCTTCTTTGACGGCACAGTTAGCGCTGAGGTGTACCTTCAGAAGCTTCGGACAACCATTTTACCTGCCATCCGAGACTTGTATGGAGACGGAAGAGTTTACTTTCAAGAAGATGGTGACCCAGCCCACTACCAGAATCGTGTTAAGGCGTTTCTCGACGAAAATCTACCGGGAAGATGGATAGGCCGTAGAGGTGCTGTGGAGTATCCACCAAGTTCTCCAGACCTAACTCCTCTGGGCTTTTACCTGTGGGGAACACTAAAGGACGTCGTTTATCGACAAAAGCCACGCACATTGGATGAACTTCGAGAATCCATCGTACATTCATGTTCAAATATCCAACTGAACACGTTGCAGTCAGTAGTTCGAGCTGCAGTTCGGCGGTATCGTTTGTGTGTGGATGTTAATGGTGACTATTTCGAACACCTACAGTGATATCTTTAAGTTGGACTTTAAGCTACACTTTCACCAAAAATGAGACAACTCTGTCAATTAGTTTGCAAGTTATGGACTTTTAAACAGTGGATACACTTTTCTCGACCGCTCTGTTCTTCGCTGCAGTCACAACATCTTGACAGATACGTAGATCTGATTGCTTTACTGTAAATTAGCAGTCTGTCCTTCTGTGTTTACAATAAACACGTCATATTTTTGGACATATCATGGCATTATCCTACTGTGAAGAAGATATTAAAGTCTGCTAAACCAGTACTAAGTAAGCTACTGTAATACAATTCTTAAGGATGACATAAACGTGTAACCAAGCTCTAAATATTTATAACATCCCTAATTTTGTAGGCTTCAGAAGATGACAATATTAATTACGTTAAATGTATTCGCAGTTTCGAATATGGACAACCATCAGCTATATAATGGAATGCCGACAATGGAAATTTGTGTCGGATAGGGAGTCGAACCCGGATTTCCCACTTATCGAGAGTGGTCGCCTTACCATTAGGCTATCCTAGCACCACATTTGGAGGTTTGGGTTTAGCCATGAGTCATTATCGGATACCCTAATGGTAAGGCTACCACTCGCGATAAGCGGCAAATCCGGGTTTGAGTCCCAGTCCGACACAAATTTCCATTGTCGGCATTCCATTATACAGCTGATGGTTGTCCATATTCGAAGCTGCGAATACGTTTCATGTATTTCATAACGGCTGTAGTCGCAACAGTGTCTGTTCCATGCACGCATTTGTTGTTGTGGTCTTCAGTCCTGAGACTGGTTTCATGCAGCTCTCCATGCTGCTCTATCCTGTGCAAGCTTCTTCATCTCCCAGTACCTATTGCAACCTACATCTACATCTACATTTATACTCCGCAAGCCACCCAACGGTGTGTGGCGGAGGGCACTTTACGTGCCACTGTCATTACCTCCCTTTCCTGTTGCAGTCGCGTATGGTTCGCGGGAAGAACGACTGTCTGAAAGCCTCCGTGCGCGCTCGAATCTCTCTAATTTTACATTCGTGATCTCCTCGGGAGGTATAAGTAGGGGGAAGCAATATATTCGATACCTCATCCAGAAACGCACCCTCTCGAAACCTGGCGAGCAAGCTACACCGCGATGCAGAGCGCCTCTCTTGCAGAGTCTGCCACTTGAGTTTGCTAAACATCTCCGTAACACTATCGCGGTTACCAAATAACCCCGTGACGAAACGCGCCGCTCTTCTTTGGATCTTCTCTATCTCCTCCTTCAACCCGATCTGGTACGGATCCCACACTGATGAGCAATACTCAAGTATAGGTCGAACGAGTGTTTTGTGAGCCACCTCCTCTGAATGTGCTTGGTGTATTCATCTCTTGGTCTCCCTCTAGGTTTTTTCCCTCCACGCTGCCCTCCAATGCTAAATTGGTGATCCCTTGATGCCTCAGAACATATCCTACCAATCGATCCCTTCTTCTAGTCAACTTGTACCACAAACTTCTCCTCTCCCCAACCCTATTCAATACCTCCTCATTAGTTACGTGATCTACCCATCTAATCTTCACCAGTCTTCTGTAGCGCCACATTTCGAAAGCTTCTATTCTCTTCCTTTCCAAACTATTTATCGTCCCTGTTTCACTTACATACATGCACGCATGTCCGAAGCAATTTTGCGCCGTATGTCGGAATAACACATACTCACTGCAACAGTATCAGACAAATTAATTTTTCGAAACAGGTAAAGTGAAATAAAACTATATTTGCAACTGACGACTGACATTCGTTTTGAAATATATACTTCGGTTGCTGAAAAATAACAGTTACGTATAAAATAATAATTTTGCTCTATTTTTAATATTCAGTTGCAAACCAAACAAACGTGTCTCTGCATACTGGGCGGCCCCCTGTGTGAGGGGATGCTGCCAGTTCTTTGTGAATTCCGAGCAGCGGAGATATTTTCAATATTTTATGCCGCTGCGAGAAATTGCACGGCTTGTGCCGGCCGGATATTGAGATTCTGTGTGGCGCTGGATAGAGCGGTATTTGACAATAAAGCCGGCAGAGGGCTCTGCTGAGCCACCAGTGGGGCGTGACGGCCCGGAGGCAGGGCTACCCCACACCGCCGCCGCCGCAGCATGCAGCCGGAGCGGCGGCTGACGGCTGGTTAGCGCGCTGCCTACACCAGTCTACACGTCACGCGCATAATCGATGCGACGTGGTGTCTGCCAGAGCCCCAGACTAGTCGGTGACGCGGGCACCGTTAATCAATTACTTCGCACCCGAGCGACGGCGGCGAAAGTCACCTCCGGTGTGCGTGGTCGCCCGTTCTCCGCCGCTGACAAGGAGACCACCCGGCTGTCGGATTTTTGTATTCTTTTATATATATGTTACGTGAAGTAAGAAGGGACCACGTAATGACGCAAATAACTGTGGGGAATTGACAGTGCTCATTCCTATTGAAATAGCGTACGCGAAGGTACTGAAATACAGGGTTGTCCATTGATAGTGACCCGGCCAAATATCTCGAGAAGTAAGCATCAAACGAAAAAACTACAAAGAACGAAACTCGTCTAGCTTGAAGGGGGAAACCAGATGGCACTATCGTTGGCCCGTTAGGAGGCGCTGCCTTAGGTCAAACGGATATCAACTGCGCTTTTTTAAATAGGAACCCCCATTTTTATTACATATTCGTGTCGTACGTAAAGAAATATGAATGTTGTAATAGGACCACTTTCTTCGCTTTGTGATAAATGGCGCTGTAATAGTACGTGGTATCACGAAACAGTCTGCCAGTGTGGACGGTATTTTCTTCGTGACATATGGACCGTTTACCAATTGTGGAAAAGGACGATACCGTGTTGATGTATGGCTATTGTGACCAAAATGCCCAACGGGCGTGTGCTATGTATGTTGCTCGGTATGCTGGACGGCATCATCCAAGTGTCGGACCGTTCGCCGGATAGTTACGTTATTTAAGGAAACAGGAAGTGTTCACCCACATGTGAAACGTCTAACCACGACCTGCAACAAATGATGATGGCCAAGTAGGTGTTTTAGCTGCTGTCGCGGCTAATCCGCACATCAGTAGCAGACAAATTGCGTGAGAATCGGGAATCTCAAAATCGTCGGTGTTGAGAATGCTGCATTAACATTGATTGCATCCGTACCATATTTCTATGCACCAGGAATTGCATGGAGACGACTTTGAACGTCGTCTACAGTTCTGCCACGGGGCACAACAGAAATTACGGAACGATGACAGATTTTTTGCACACGTTCTATTTAACGACGAAGCGTCATTCACCAACAGCGGCAACGTAAACCGGCATGGTATTCACTATTGGGCAACGGAAAATCCACTATGGCTGCGACAAGTGGAACATCAGCGACCTTGGCGGGTTAATGTATGGTGCGGCATTGTGGGAGGAAGTATAATTGGCCCCCATTTTATCGATGGCAGTCTAAATGGTGCAATGTATACTGATTTCCAACGTAATGTTCTTCTGATGTTACTACAAGATGTTTCACTGCATGACAGAAAGGCGATGTACTTCCAACGTGATGGATTTCCGGCACATAGCTCGCGTGCGGCTGTATCTGGGAGCGATACTGCAGACTTGGCGTAGAAAATGCGAGGTTACGGGCTGACAGAAGACGACAGCGAGGTATTTAGCCCGTATCTTGCAGATGACCAGATTGCACTATGAGAAGATAAAGATGATCTGAGCTATATGATAAGAAATCTTAAAGAGGAATACAATACGGCTGGTGTGAAGTTGAATGTGAGGAAGTGTGAGTATTTCGGTGTTGCGACGGAAAAAAAGTAAGTAATTTGGAGTGAGATGGAGAGTAATTGCAGGTGTGAAAAAAGATAAAGTGTCTTGGGGTATTATTTAATGAACAAGGCACAAGCAGTGATTAAATCACCAGTGGGATTAATAAAGGACGAGCAGTAACAAGGGAAACGAAAATGTATAAGGATACCTGTGATTACAACCAATATGTTGTATGGCCATATGAATAGCATGAATGAAGAAAAGATGTCAAATAGGATACTACTATGGTTGACTTCCAAGTAGAAGAAAAGGGATCGCCCGACGACGCAGCTGCTAAAATAATTTGGCAGAGGAAATGGAAGGAAGCAATATGAACGTTGCCGAAAATCAAGACGGAAGAACATGGCGACTAGGACGGAGAAGCGGTGCCAGAGGTAGCTAATCCGCGAGAAGAAGATCTCTGAAGTTCAGAACTGAAATATCACTCTCCCAAATCGGACAGTTTGCAACTCTCAGAAATTATCGAAAAAATGGACTGTGACGTAAATTTTACGTCAGTCAAGGTGGCACTGGGGTGGAATACTTGTTAACCACGTAGGAGGCCTGAATTCGATTCTTAGCGGGGATAAATTTATCTGAAGAGTAATATACACTGTTGGCCATTAAAATTGCTATACAAAGAAGAAATGCAGGTGATAAACGGGTATTCATTGGACAAATGTAGTATACTAGAACTGACATGTGATTACATTTTCACGCAATTTGGGTGCATAGATCCTGAGAAATCAGTACCCAGAACAACCACCTCTGGCCTTGATACGCCTGAGCATTGAGTGAAACAGAGCTTGGATGGCGTGTACAGGTACAGCTGCCCATGCAGCTTCAACACGATACCACAGTTCATCAAGAGTAGTCACTGGCGTATTGTGACGAGCCAGTTGCTTGGCCACCATTGACCAGACGTTTTCAATTGGTGAGAGATCTGGAGAATGTGCTGCCTAGGGCGCAGTCGAACATTTTCTGTATCCAGAAAGGCCCGTACACGACCTGCAACATGCGGTAGTGCATTATCCTGCTGAAATGTAGGGTTTCGCAGGGATCGATTGAAGGGTAGAGCCACGGGTGGTAACACATCTGAAATGTTCAAAGTGCCGTCAGCGCGAACAAGAGGTGACCGAGACGTGTAACCAATGGCACCCCATACCATCACGCCGGGTGATACGCCAGTATGGCGATGACGAATACACGTTTCCAATGTGCGTTCAGCTGGATTCATCCGAAAAAATGATGTTTTGCCATTCGTGCACCCAGGTTCGTCGTTGAGTACACCATCGCAGGCGCTCCTGTCTGCGATGCAGCGTCAAGGGCAACCGCAGCCATGGTCTCCGAGCTGATAGTCCATGCTGCTGCACACGTCGTCGAACTGTTCGTGCAGATGGTTATTGTCTTGCAAACGTCCCCATCTGTTGACTCAGTGATCGAGACGTGGCTGCACGATCCGTTACAGCCATACAGGTAAGATGCCTGTCATCTCGACTGCTAGTGATACGAGGCCGTTGGGATCGAGCACGGCGTTCCGTATTACCCTCCTGTATCCACCGATTCCATATTCTGCTAACAGTCATTGGATCTCAACCAACACGAGCAGCAATGTCGCGATACGATAAACCGCAATCGCGATAGGCAACGATCCGACCTTTATCAAAGTCGGAAACGTGATGGTACACATTTCTCTTCCTTACACGAGACATCACAACATCGTTTCACCAGGCAACGTCGGTCAACGGCTGTTTGTGTTGTATGAGAAATCGGTTGGAAACTTTCCTCATGTGAGCAAGTTGTTGGTGTCGCCACCGGCGCCAACCTTGTGTGACTGCTCTGAAAAGCTATTAATTTGAATATGATTGCATCTTCTTCCTGGCGGTTAAATTTCGCGTCTGTAGCACGTCACCATCGTGGTGTAGCAATTTTAATGGCCAGTAGTGTACGTAAAGGTGAAAGAAAGATCAGTGACACTCGAAAATAGTAATCTGTGATTGGTTGGATCGGGTCTTGTTTCGGTAACTTTGTTTTTTCGTTAAATTCGAATAACTACGTCTTTTTACGTAAGCTTCATAAAATATGCTAATTAACTCATACTTCAATGCCATTTTACGAAAAAAAGGACGTCTCCCTATTTCTAATTGCGTACCGCACGCAAAAATCGAATTTTCATTGCAAATATAAATTCTTAATTAGTGCTCTTTAATAATATATTGTTAATAAATGTTGTTTGAATCAAAAAAGCCTCAGATAGTAAATTTCTCTTTGTCTTTATAAATTTCACACATCATGGAAATGGAAGAACATGCACTTTTGTTTAAAAAATTGCATCGGATCCCTTACACAGCAGATGAGCATTACATAAAGTGACCACACGTCCCGATTTGGACGGGACATTTCCGGTTTTTGGAGTCCTGTCCCCCTGTCCCGACCAGGTTTGGCCGGGACACCTAAACGTTCTGATTTATACAAATCAAATACAAATCTCGTTCATAGGATGTTTCAACATGTAACTTCTCACATTTTTAGTATTGTAAAAGTGCTTTACACTTTATTTCCATATCATATCCCAAACCTAGCATACCACATTACAGAATGCATTTACACAACCTGTCTGCTGACGCGTTCAAGTTAGTGGCCTTCAATAATACTTGCGCTGAAGTTGGTATTACTGAGCTGGATTTCCCTAGAGGCAGCCCTTTCGTGATTGTTTTGTTGGTGTGATTATTGTAGCGTGTAGAGATTGTAACCAGCTTCACAGTGCCCAAACTTCACTGCGTTTTCACTTTCGAACTTCAAGAGACGTAAGTAACGTATTCTTAATTGAGTGTAATAAACAGTGTGGTAACTTTGCTTTTAATTAACCCTCAACTACTATGGATCGCCTCTCCTGTTGTAATATATGACACACCCAAGGAAACAGAAGTGGGCTCCTCCTACTGGACGTGATACATGGATACCGGAACTCCATACTATTACTGCATTTTTTTTCCTTATTAACCGGCGATGCAAGTTGAAAGTATGTTCGTATGTATATTTCAGTGACATCATAACTTCCAAACGAAAGGTCCGATTTTAATGCAGTTTTTTATTTGGGAGCTGGTTTCATCGTAATGGTTCCATGAAAGTTTGTAAAGCAGTTCTAATTTCACCTGCCAAATTTTTAGTAAAAATGTTTTACGCTAGCTCCCTTGATAGTACGCTATATATTACGATTCATAAGAGCTACATCAAGTTATGTAGTGTCACACTGAAGAGCTTTAACGCGTTGCCTGCCAACTACGACTTATCTCGTACGAACGAACTGGTCACTGGCGCCAACTGCGAGTTAACTCGAAGGAAACGACTTTCTGCACAAAGCCAGATACGGAAACAATCGTAGCAAATACGTGTAATTTACGGGTTTGGGGCGTCTAAAGTCATCAACACGTGGTGAAACAAAATTTTCCCATTTGGAATAAAGTAAGAGAAAAATGCACACAAAATTTTATACAAATATCCTAGTTTCAGACGAAAAATGTAAACTGTGGGTCGCTAAAGACGGAAACAAAGGTTTTTTTTAAATTATTAATATGCCTTAAAGCAAAATTTCCCAAATTGTTTGTCCTGTTCTGGTTTTTTTGCCTCCCCTTCCTGAACCACAGTTTTTTACTGTACAGAAGAACTTTTGGAAGTGTTACAGCGCCCACCGCTAGTTCTTCTCTTGCCTTTCCACACTGATGCCAACACTTGCGAGATAACAGTCTTCTGCACAGAGGAGGTACATTACTGCAGTGCGTGAGCTCTGCGCGAGCAAACGTTGTCAGCCCTACTGCATTGCATCTTCTCCCTCACAGCCCGCACAGGAGAACTTAAAAAAAAAAAAAAAAAGTGATTTGGCATTACAGAGACTATTATTTTCATATACATTACTGGTAAGTAGCAAAGTTCAAAAATGGCTCTGAGCACTATGGGACTTAACATCTATGGTCAGCAGTCCCCTAGAACTCAGAACTACTTAAACCTAACTAAGCTAAGGACATGACTCACATCCATGCCCGAGGCAGGATTCGAACCTGCGACCGTAGCAGTCACGCGGTTCCGGACTGAAGCGCCTAGAACCGCACGGCCACCGCGGCCGGCGAAGCAAATTAAAACCCTTTCTAAAGTCTACACAGTATACAATGTACGTATTTCAAGTGTCAACTTTTAACAATAAAATGATAATTGCAGTTTCACAATTATATTACTCTAGCCGTCCTCTGTTACTTAAAAATAAACAGCTACATACTTCTCACTATGAACTCCAAATTCGGTTTATAAGACGTTATCTTTGTCCTTACCATTGGTTCAACTTCCAGTCGGTTTATATACTCCTATTTATTTGTTCAGGAACACCAATGTCAGAAAACCCTGATTCACACTTACGTAGCGAATCTAAAGGCGTTAGAAATTTCATTGATTGTTCTGCTAAAGGGGCATCTCTTGACGACAAAATATCCAAAAATCTGTCACACTGCAGAACAGTTAACGAGTCACAATTTGAATCTGACAAATTACAGGATTCTAAATTGACTGAAAATAGGTTCCTTATCCATGTTCGGTTGCTGTTGATTCAAGGAAAATACCATTTCAGATTAGTGTCCACTGTCCAGTCCAAGCAAATGCTCACTGATAAGAGTTGCTGTATCGTATGGGAATGAAGCTATGATGTATTCTCTTTGAAAGTCTCTTAGCTTTGTGAGCCTGAGTGACGCATGACGATCGTCAGTAAAGTAGTACCTTAACGATGCGCAATTTCATTATTTACTAGAGTGAGTACAACTTCTATGTAACATAAAACTGTAATATCACTCCCTTTAGAAACTAATTTTTTTAATTAACTATTACTAAAATGTGATTACTTTTTGATTTTTTGAATACCCATGCTCTGAAGTACTCCTTATGTTTTGCAAAACCAAGCGTCAACTTTTCATGCCCAGTATTGAAGACAGAAGGCCAGCATGTTACATATGCATAGGTTGGAGAAACACTTCGTGATTTAAAAGTGAATATGACAGAATAGCGAAAAACCAGATTCGTGTCACACGTTATAAGAAGTGCTTTAAGTAAACTTGAATCTGAGGGGACATGAACGTTACTAAGTTCACTGAAACTATCTGTGCATTTTATGATAGTAGTGCACAATGTAGTGAACAGTGGACGGATCATTTTAGTGCTTTTTCGGACTTCAAATGGGTTCTTTTAAACTGTAAAAACTGTAAAAAAGTACAACGATTATAGAACACTGTTGTATTCCGAATAGTGAGTAGTTACTGTATGAAATTGGTCCCCAAGGACACCCATATCATAGTCTGCTGGGGGACTTCTCTGTCATATACACTCCTGGAAATTGAAATAAGAACACCGTGAATTCATTGTCCCAGGAAGGGGAAACTTTATTGACACATACCTGGGGTCAGATACATCACATGATCACACTGACAGAACCACAGGCACATAGACTCAGGCAACAGAGCATGCACAATGTCGGCACTAGTACAGTGTATATCCACCTTTCGCAGCAATGCAGGCTGCTATTCTCCCACGGAGACGATCGTAGAGATGCTGGATGTAGTCCTGTGGAACGGCTTGCCATGCCATTTCCACCTGGCGCCTCAGTTGGACCAGCGTTCGTGCTGGACGTGCAGACCGCGTGAGACGACGCTTCAGCCAGTCCCAAACATGCTCAATGGGGGACAGATCCGGAGATCTTGCTGGCCAGAGTAGTTGACTTACACCGTCTAGAGCACGTTGGGTGGCACGGGATACATGCGGACATGCATTGTCCTGTTGGAACAGCAAGTTCCCTTGCCGGTCTAGGAATGGTAGAACGATGTGTTCGATGACGGTTTGGATGTACCGTGCACTATTCAGTGTCCCCTCGACGATCACCAGAGGTGTACGGCCAGTGTAGGAGATCGCTCCCCACACCATGATGCCGGGTGTTGGCCCTGTGTGCCTCGGTCGTATGCAGTCCTGATTGTGGCGCTCACCTGCACGGCGCCAAACACGCATACGACCATCATTGACACCAAGGCAGAAGCGACTCTCATCGCTGAAGCCGACACATCTCCATGCGTCCCTCCATTCACGCCTGTCGCGACACCACTGGAGGCGGGCTGCACGATGTTGGGGCGTGAGCGGAAGACGGCCTAACGGTGTGCGGTATCGTAGCCCAGCTTCATGGAGACGGTTGCGAATGGTCCTCGCCGATACCCCAGGAGCAACAGTGTCCCTAATTTGCTGGGAAGTGGCGGTGCGGTCCCCTACGGCACTGCGTAGGATCCTAGGGTCTTGGCGTGCATCCGTGCGTCGCTGCGGTCCGGTCCCAGGTCGACGGCCACGTGCACCTTCCGCCGACCACTGGCGACAACATCGATGTACTGTGGAGACCTGTCGCGGCATGCTACCAGTGTTAAAGACTGCGATGGAGCTCCGTATGCCACAGCAAACTGGCTGACACTGACGGCGGCGGTGCACAAATGCTGCGCAGCTAGCGCCATTCGACGGCCAACACCGCGGTTCCTGGTGTGTCCGCTGTGCCGTGCGTGTGATCTTTGCTTGTACAGCCCTCTGGCAGTGTCCGGAGCAAGTATGGTGGGTCTGACACACCGGTGTCAATGTGTTCTTTTTTCCATTTCCAGGAGTGTATATACACACAACAAATTTTTAATAAATTTCTTGAACTAAATCGTGTGACTGCAGCATATTCTTTCCTTTCCCTGAAATCTGGTGAAGGGGGGGGGGGGGGGGGGGAGACACGACCTGTCTTGCCCTCCTGTATGGGTAACCATGTCGGTCCCAGCTTCCAAAAATATGGTCACAGGGCCGAGGTGCCTTTGAAAAATATTGTCTTGTTTTAGGTTAATAAAGAGGCTCGGAAAACTTCAACGTCGGTTTTCTAGACGATTTTCGCAGGTTGCATTCACCTGCTTTTGTGGAATGATATTCGGGCTCTTAACTTAAAGTACCGGTACCATAAGTACACTGACGGAAACGAAAAGTGCAGCATCGAGTAGGAGCTGTCCAACATAAACGAAAGTTGGTAGACGTGTTTCTACATCTAAGAGATGATGTCTATACAAAGTTCGCGTCAGTCGCATAAGAGTGGACGTAGGAGCCCCGCTAAAAAGATGCAGATCAGGTGTGGTTTAAACACTCGTTGTAACGGTCGTGAGCGTTAGTAATCTTGAAGACTGGACCCTGTGAACTGGTGTTAGTCAAGAATGCCTTTTGAGGTGACAAAGACGTCATTATCAACAGCTCACTGAGTTTGACTGAGATCGTGTGGTTGGGCTACGAGAAGCTGGATGTTCCTTCTGCGATACTGCGGAAGACTTGGCAGGGATGTTGCCGCTGTACTTTGCTGCTGGCAGCCGTGGTCTCTGGAATTTACGATCGCAAGAAGACTGGGCTCCGAACGAGACGGAAGACTATCGTGTTGAGCGTATAGGTCTGGCGCATCGTACTGCATCGGCAGTAGCAATATGAGCAACAGCTGGCACCATAGTGACACAACGAACTGTCACAGTTCGGCTTCTTCAAGGACAGACATCCTCTAGCATGTATTCCACTGACACCAAGCCACTGTCATCTGCTAAGTCAGTGGTGCCAAGCGAGAGCTCATTGCAGGACAGGATGGAGGTTGTGTTTTCTGATAAAATCTGGGTCTGCCTCAGTGACAGTGATGCCCGGGTGTTGGTTAGGATTCCGCCAGTTGAAGGCGTGCAACCAACCTGTCTGCATGCTAGACATACTATGTCTACACCTTGTTTTATGGTCTGGTATGCGACTTTCTATGACACCAGGAGCACTCTCGTGATTATCCCAAACACACTGACTGCAAAATCGTACGTCAATCTGGTGTTTCGACCTATTGTGCTGCCATTCGTAAACAGCATTCCAGGAGGTGTTTTCCAACAGAATAACGCTCGCCCACATACCGCTGTTGCAACCTAACATGTTCTACAGAGGGTCGTCATGTTATCTTGGCCTGCTAGATCACCTGATCTGTGGTTCAAGTGGCTCTGAGCACTATGGGACTTAACTACTGTGGTTATCAGTCCCCTAGAACTTAGAACTAGTCAAACCTAACTAACCTAAGGCCATCACACACATCCATGTCCGAGGCAGGATTCGAACCTGCGACCGCAGTAGTCGCGCGGTTCCGGACTGCGCGCCTAGAACCGCACGGCCACTGCGGCCGGCGCACCTGATCTGTCTCCAATCGAGCACATAGGGGACATCATCGAATGACAACTCCAGCGTCATCCACAAACACCATTAACCGTCCTCGTATTGACCGAGCAGGAGGACCTGTACAACACCGTGCATGCACATTTACATCCTTGCACTCAACATTTTGACGGTTACACTAGTTATTGCATCTCACATTGCAAAGGCTTATCTCGTGCTTGCAATTTTAATCACTCAAATATGTTACCTAGGCAAATATAGCCCCAAGATGTTATTACTGTACATTATTTATTTTTTGATGTTACGATTTCTTTCCGTCAGTGAATTTTCCTTCTATGCTATGTTGCTACTGATATTATTATACTTTATTTGCAACTGGAAGAATGCGTTACAAAAAAGCAATATATACTTTTTTCTGGAAGTTTTATCTTTCTGTAGGTGATCTCTATTTGGCCCTATTGTAATAGTAGTTTC
The DNA here is from genome assembly GCF_023897955.1 of Schistocerca gregaria. Classification (NCBI taxonomy): domain Eukaryota; kingdom Metazoa; phylum Arthropoda; class Insecta; order Orthoptera; family Acrididae; genus Schistocerca; species Schistocerca gregaria. The sequence continues at coordinate 745,354,318 of NC_064923.1, forward strand.
ATCAGCATAGATAACTATTCATGCTCTACTGTATCGGTATAGAATGGGATAGTATACAGAAACAGGAACGGAGGAAATATCGACCGTTGTCCTAGACAAGTGTAAATTTCTGAGTGCAATGAAAAGTTTCCTTTTAATCATCACGTCAGTCGTATATATCATCCATCTCTAGACCTGCACGTTGCCTGTCAGAAGGAACTGAAAAGCAAAAGACATAAAATTTCGTTAGAGTGTTAACGACAGAATCAGCTTTTACCACTGTCAACCATTGTTTTTCTACACACTACTCCCATATTCAGTTCGCATAATGCGAAAGAGCCGAATGACAACTATGATCTGCTGGCCACTTACTATCTCACTGCCTTCCACAATGAACCTCGGGCCTTATCGCCTTGTCATGAATCTGCAGGAGCAGTACATCGTTCCTTCAGTTCACCAACTCCAGCAACAGCATCGGCAGCCGTAAGAGCAGTTGTAAGACATGCTGGTCCGTATTTCGTTGTGGAAGACGAATACCTTAAAAGAAAGAATGTATCTTGACACCATAACACCAAAGGAGCCGGAAATGGCCTAAAGGCGTCTTGTTTATGGATATCTCTATGCATCTTAGTGACTGTTCATTATTGCAACTCTCACAAAGCTCCTTACACGTAAACATCCAGTCCTAGTGTATCCCACCGTTTAGCTCATAGATGTTTTGATTTTCTACGTGAGAGGAGGTGGACCAATAGACGACACGGAAAACCAAATGGTCTGTGTCTTTTCTGCGAGTAATGCAGCAAGGACCTCGCAGACGCAAGCAGCTGCTGTGCGGCCCCGTCTCGCTGCGGTGGAGACGGAGTTGTGGAGTCTTCGACCCCGCCACGGAATCTGCGGTCGGCAGCAAGCTTCGCTCAATGGAGCGCATCGAAGGGTCGATGTCGTATTGCGATGCGCTGGCCGAGTAAGTTACGATGAAGTGCGTAACTGGGATCTCTACCGTTTAAACACGTTGCTGGGAATAAAGGTTGTACACCCATTTGAAGTTTCCAGTTCACTCAAGATCTAACGTAGCAACAGTGCGTATGAACTACATGAAGTGATTACACTTACAGATCAAAGCACAAGTGGTTCTGAGGTACCAGGTATCGAACCACTGTGAAAGATCCATATTGGTACGTGGTGTAGCCTCCAAGGCGGGCAATGCACGTGCCGACTCTGGAATATGGTCGATGGCGCAGATGACGAATACTGTCCTGGGCGACGTTATACCAAGCCTCCTCGACCCGTTCATTTGGTTGCTTAAGCGTTGTTGGGTGACAAGTCATCCAGTCACTTCTTGTGCCAGCATACCCCACACATATGCTCGATTGGAGACAAGTCGGGTGATCGTGCTCGCCAGGAAAGTAGCTGCACGTCTTGTACAGCATGTAGAGCCTCTCGAGCAATGAGTGAGTGAGTATTATCTTGCAGGAAGACCACATCACCTTTCTGTCGCAAGGATGGCAAAGAACAGATCTAACAACATTCTGCAAGTACTTAGCGCTGGTTACTGTCCTGTCTAGACACACGAAAGGTGAACGAGAGTAGTAGCTCATCGCGCCCCAAACCATAATGAACGGGTTTGATCCAGTGTGTCTTGGATGAATGCACTCTACGAGACAGCTCTCAGCAGGTCTACACTGTAGGCGAAAACGACCATCACTGGCGTGCACCGAGCGAGGTGGCGCAGTGGGTAGCACACTGGACTCGCATTCGGGAGGACGACGGTTCAATCCCGTCTCCGGCCATCCTCATTTAGGTTTTCCGTGATTTCCCTAAATCGTTTCAGGCAAATGCCGCGATGGTTCCTATGAAAGGGCACGGCCGATTTCCTTTCCAATCCTTCCCTAACCCGAGCTTGCGCTCCGTCTCTAATGACCTCATTGTCGACGAGACGTTGAACACTAGCCACCACCACCATCACTGGCGTGCAGGCAGAATCTGCCTTAATTCCTGAAGACCACGGCGCGCCATTCCATCTTCCAGGTGATCCTCTGGCGGCACCAATTGGGCTGCGCCCAGTCGACGCTGTGGCATGAATGGAAGATGGCCTAGACGTGAGCGTGTCAGTAGTCCCACTGGTAATGACCGGTTCGCAGCAGTCCTTGTTGACACGTCCTGGCTCAGAAGGCCTCTCGCCTGTACAGTCTGCCACTGCCGCCCACTGACTATCCCGAAGGGCGTCTGTGCTGTGTGGACGTCCGGAACCTTATCTTCGGGTATGAGAATATTCACATGGCCACTGAGACCAGCATTACTATACAACTGGCGCTTGACACGTTTGCACCACACTGAGCCTTCTAGCTGTCAACATATTCTATTAACGGAAAGACACAAATACCGCTCTTGTAGCTATACCACTACCATTTATGTTGGTAGACATCGCTGAAACCATAATCAGTTCATCTACTATCTCCCAGGTGGCATACGCCGTCATCGGTTCAAAATCGACGACGTCTTTCCTGGAATACAATTTTTTCCGGTAGTGTTAGGGCAACAGTGTCAGTGGATGGGTGTTACGTTGACGAGTTGCACAACGGAATGATCTGACAAGTGACCTTTGGCTCTTGCAAGATGCAATTTCCACGCCATACTACTACAGAAGTCAGACAGAAGCTCCTAACGTACCAAATATGCCTGAAAAACTTTCAGCAATAGGTATCTTCTGGAGTACTCCGCTGTAAGGAAAAGACACACAAATATTCTATTTTCTTTTGCAACTAGTGTGATACTTTGGTACTGGAGTTTTGCTAGTTAGTGTAAGAAAAACATTAAACGAATGGAAAATAGTATTTATTGCAAAATTTAAGAAAATCAAGTGAAACTTTTATTTATAAACTGATACACAAATTTCCGGGGTCTTTTCAGAATGGGAGATTACCTCTTATAGCAATCCTGTTAATTACATTTACATACAAAGTGTGGCAAAGCTCTTTTATCCCTTTTCTTTAAGAATGTTATTTACTGCCGACCGGAGTGGCCGAACGGTTCTAAGCGCTACAGTCTGGAACCGCGAGACCACTACGGTCGCAGGGTCGAATCCTGTCTCGGGAATGGATGTTTGTGATATATGTAGTTTTGTTAGGTTTAAATAGTTCTAAGTTCTAAGGGACTGATGACCTCAGAAGTTAAGTCCCATAGTGCTCAGAGCCATTTGTTATTTACTTGGCAGAATGGCTGAGAGCTGCGCCTACACAACTTGAATAATTATTCGATTGAATTTTTCTGAGTACGGTCGAGGCTGTCGCGTGAGAAATGTAATGGAGTGATGTGAATGAAGTATGTTATTTCTAATGGAGGTTAGATGGGGCTTGCTATAGCGCACAATAGCATGAGCTGCGATGACTGCTGCATGCGTCATTCGCCGCTGAAAAACACCAAAACTATCTCTCTCTATCTGGATTGACCTTCGCCAATCGAACTCTCACTACGCCTTCATGAAGTCAAGGACTCCTATCTGCCCCTAGTCTAACTATTGGCGTGGTACACCGGTCAGATAACCAGTCCACCTCGATGCCACTCAGTGTTCGCTCGCAGGCGCTAATACTCTGTCTGTGTTCACACCGCACATTAAGTGTCGCAGCCAACACAGTGAACAAACGCTTAATCGCGAGTGACTCAATATAGTGTATCACTCCGATTCGCTAGCGACAGAGGTGCTCTCTCAATGCAGTACTGAGTAGAGACTTTGTTCCTCGCTCTCTGCATACATGCACGAGCGCACTCACTCCCGCTACGTTTTGCCACTACAAGAGCGTCACCGGAACGACTTCCCTCCATGCAAAAAGCGAAAGGGTATATCATCCGCTGTCTTTCCCTCACTCCTCCGGTTCATTGCATCAGAAATAGTCCACCAATCAGCGTTACTCTTACAAAAGGGAGAATGGCGCTTCGTTTAAGCCGACCAATCCAGAAATACATAGCATCTGCGTTAGGCGTTTACTGTCCACCTGTTAGAACTCAAACTGCGAACTAGGTCCGTCAAAAAGTGTATGCTGGGGCTCTCCCAAACAATACAGCGGGTTTTGCTCTTAAGGTTAACACGCAGGCCATTATCCCTTTTCTCTGGCAAAAACTGTTTTGGACCATGGGCAGTCAGCTCGCCGGCACAGCTGCATGCTAATTCACCCTCCTATGGACTTTCCAGCAAGCTGGTTGCATCTGCCGAACAAAAACTCCTGTGGCTGTCATGTCTTGAATGTTTGTATAATCTCAGTGCACACTTGCGATTTATCTATTAGATTTGCATATCGATTAAATGAAAATATGTAAAATTGACTCTACCCTATCGAGTTTGGGTTCGAATGAAATGTCTTGATACGCAGAATACAATGATGAGATGGAATATGTAAGAAATGGAGGTCAGGAGTCCACGCCACCTTATAACAGATTGAAATGCGTATTACATACAGCATTCCCAACGTATTCCCAGTGGAGCAGTGACCAACACATTGTATCTCTGTTTCTACAGTCACAGTTTAATTATTTTGGCTACAGGCTGCCGACTGCGGTACACAGTACAATCCTCAGTCCATCTCATAGCACATAGTTTTCAAGCTTGTTTCACTAGTAGGTGTGTCAAATACACTGACCTACACACCTGCTCAGGGAGCAAGTTGACGACTGTGTGCCAGGGATGACCTGATGATGGTACTGTATAATGAAACCGGAGGCCAGTAGGCAAAATAATTAAATTTCAACTGTAGAGAAAAACATATACTGTGCATTAACTTACCGATTTTCGTCTTTTATTGATAGCTCACCATTGTTCTTTGGGCTTAAATATTGTGGGTTTTGTCATCTCGATATAGTGAGTGGAGCTGTGGACGCAAAAAAATGGGGTGCGAAGTGGAGAAATCGGAACAGTTGCTACATATCCTTCTCTTTGGGTTCAGTAGAGGAGTGAGAAGTGGAAGTAGCCAGAAACACTTGCGCCGTGTATGGGAATAATACTATTGGACACAACACATCACGAAAATGGTTTTCTTCTTTACAGAGAATCATGTTGACATTAGTGACTCTCCACGATCAGGAAGTCGTTTAGGGTTTGGTGAAGAGCGGTTAAACGCAATAATTCACAATGATCCACGTCAGTCAACCCGAGAAATGGTTCATGTGACGAACTGTGCTCATTCGACCCCCGTGCAACTTTTGCACGTAGTGGGGAAGGTTCAAAAATCGGGCGTATGGGTACACAAGCTCTAACCCAAAATCTCAAAAGCTGCAGATGGCCATAAGTGGATCTCTGCTTGCTCGTCATCAGTTGGCTCGTGAACAATACCTCCTGCATCCACAGTCTGTGCTTTGTGGGAGCGCCTACAAACCATGCGGCACAGTATACCCCAGCAGCATATTCAGGCACTCTTTGGCTCCGTCTCGCGATATCTAGCGGCTCTGATTGCAGCACGTTGCTACACTATTCCGTACTGAATTTCCACATTCAGAGTCCATGTAAAGGTCTGTAATGCTAATAATCTGTAAAGTGTTATGTCCCTAACCGGTGGAATAAATTTCACTGTGATTACATCTCTCGGTCTTGGTGTTTCACTTTTCCAAACAGTAGTGTTTAATGTGAGGTAGTCATTGTCGTCTGCATTGTTACTGCTTGGTACTTCCAGTGTTCTGAGTATGCTGTGACAAAATTAATATGGCAGTTTCTCAGGAATTCCACCAGTCACCTGCTATGCTTGCAATTATGAACATTAAAAGGATCTTCACTTCTATGTGTGACTTCTGCATTCGTGGAAGCATGAAGTACAGGCTAAATTTCCTGAACTATAGGAAGCAGGATGGCCGTGTTTCCCTCTAGGTGACTCCTCTGTCAGTGGTGCTCTTTGTGAGGAGGAGAGGGTGTGTGTGTGTCGAGATCGCTGTGTCTGCGCTCCACACCTTCTCTGAAACTGAACTTACAGTTAACACACTGTATGTGCGACATTTTCAATCCGCCATGGGGCGCGTTGGTTCCAGGCGATCAGTAGTAGTGAATCGAGTTTCTACAACATTACAAGTTTTTATGTCATTTTCTGTGAGTTTTGTCTTATCTGAAACATCAAAATAACAAAATACATATTCATGATCATTTTTCGTAAGGAGTTATTTACTTGTTTCGCCAGACATACCATGAAGAATCGATGCTGTACTGCGTCGTCGAAAACAGTATAAAGAAGGCAGTCTTCTTGTGTTGGCTTATCGGTACAAATCGCCGCCGACCACGTGCAGCACGATCGGTGATATGTTACTAGGAGTGGAGCAATGCACGGCCAGCAGATTTACATTGGAGGGCTGCGTGATGACTGGTGCGCGTGATCCTCCCCTAGGATCACTGACTTTGCCGCAAATACCGCCAGTGGTAACCGTGGTTACTAAAGCTGACCATCCGAGTACATCTCTGAAGCTCTCACCCATCTCCGCATCCTTATGAGCAGATGCTACGTATCGAGTAGTGGCATCGGCGGTAATATATCGGTACGTGGTACATTAAGTGATGGACCTTTCACCCATCGGCCTCATATAGCACCCTCTATGAGTGGTCACCCAGCAGGACCGATCTCACCGAGAGAGATGACGCAGTGCTAACACACAGGAACAAGACGGTGATTGAAGTGCCCATCGGGCCAGACTGACTTTGCTTTTCCGTGTTTTTCTTAATTTTCTTAAGGCAAATGCCAGGCTCGGCTCTTTGAAGAGAATACGGCCGACTACCTTCTAAATATTTACTCAGACGACCCTTGTGGATCTAATGGCTCTAAGTACTGTGGGACTAACATCTGAGGTCATCAGTCTCCTAGACTTAGAACTACTTAAACCAAACTAACCTAAGGATATCACACACATCCATGCCCGAGGCAGGATTCGAACCTGAGATCGTAGCAACAGCGCGGTTCAGTACTGAAGCGCCTAGAACCGCTCGGCCACAGCGGCCGGCCTTCCCTTCTGCTCCGACACTAATGATCCCGTTTCTGGTGTGACTTTAGAACCTACCATAATGGTCCTGTCTTCTTCGCCCAATCTAGGATCCTTTCTTCTTCTTTTGGGTTTCTCTCAAGTATCATGTTTTCATCTACGCACTATCGTTTGTGGGATCAGGAAACCACGTCACCTTACACCTCGACAATATCACACTAGACCTGCTTGGAGTGCTTCACTGGAATAGGCATTCTACTTGGACACCTATCATTTATCACTCCTCCGCCACCATAGCTGAGCAGATTGTCCGCTCCCGGTAGCTGAGTGGTCAGCGTGACAGACTATCAATCCTAAGGGCCCGGGTTCGATTCCCGGCTGGGTCGGAGATTTTCTCCGATCAGGGACTGGGTGTTGTGTTGTCCTAATCATCATCTTTTTTTACCGACAAACTTTTGCCGGTCATCTCCGCAGCGTCTTCCTTGACCCCCCTCAAAGCTGGGGTGTACCATGCATACCTGTCACATGATGCAACACCCTTATCCACGTTCCCATGCATCGACCAAAAAAAAAATTAATAAATAAATAATAATAATAATAAAATAATTAAAAAAAGCAAAAAGACAGAATATGTTATACTTTGTTGTATTTAATGTTTTTTTTCTTTTTAATGTATTTATTTATTTTTTTGCTTAACTAACAGTTATTTGTATATGTTTTAAATGGAATGGTACCTTGAAGAACTCTTGCATAGTGAATATATATGTACTTTTAGTTTCTTCAATACAAATTATTACAAAAAAAGAAACATAAAAAGGATGTTATATTTTGTTGTATTTAATGTTATTCTAATAATTTGTTTACCTAACACTCATTTGTATATGTTTAACTGGTACCTTGAAGAAAAAAAAAAGGGGGGGGACAGAGTACTGACTTCTCATGCGAGGGGTCCCAGGTTCGATTCCCGGCTGGGATGAAGCTTTTTTCCACTCAGGAACTGGGTGTTTGTGTCTTCTTCGTCATCTTCATTTAATCGTCATTTGACGCCCAAGTCGCCGAAGTGGCGTTACCTCAAAAGACTTGCGTCAGAGAAGGTGTGGAGAGCAGAGACAGCGATCTCGACTGCCCCCCCCCCCCCCTCCCCCTCATCACATACACCATCGTGGACATAGGAGACATCTGGGGGAAATACAGCTAGTCTGCTTCCTATAATGGGGGGACCTTAAACTATAATTCATGCTTCCGCAAATGCAGAAGTCACATATCACACATAGAGGGAAATATCATTTTAACGTTGTTCGTAATTGTAAGTACTGCAGCCGACTGGTGGAATGGTCGAGGAACTGCCTCATCATTAATTCTGGCGTAGCATTGTACTGCAATACAAAACACTCAGAACACTGAAGTGCTAAAATGTATCAAAGCAGGCGATCAGCTCTACCCAGTGGGAGGCCCTCGTCACACGAAATTTCGTTTCATTTTATCACTCGTGGTTCCCTTCAAGCTTACCTAAGATAAACATCCAGTTATGTAGACCCCAAGACATCTTATTAATGTTACGATCCAAGAAACTGTAGTCACGTTGTGTGGAGGAGGCAGAACACAGGGTGTACGACAGTGGACCAGTTTAACCTCAGAAGCGTTAGTGCCACAGTGCTGTCTTCAATAAAATTCATTTTCCAGGATGAATTTAAAGAGTCGTAAATGTCCCATTGCATTGGACTGTGGCCAGACGTAAGCACGGGCTGCGAGGAAGTGCTAATGTGCCCTGGCAGCGAGTCGTGACATTGGAGCAGCGGGCTGGTGAGCCACCGTCCTGATTTATGCTGGCGGCAGTCTGATGATGGGAAGGCGTCGCGCACCCGACGTTCCGTGGTGCAACATCCTGAACACTCTTGTAGACAGCCAGTCATGCACTCGGGTGAGGACAGTGGAGCGCGTGGTTGTGGATGTGGCTTGTTGCAAAGACCAGACCCTGAACATCGTCAACGGATTGACCAAGACTTCAGCAGATGCTGATGAGTCGCCCAGGGGGCAGTGCAAACGTGTGGACTGGCAGCTTGCAGATCATCCGCAGATCACCCTCAGTGGAGGTCGGCCGACCGCACAGCAATCTTTTGCTCGTCCTGGGCGCCCCAGTAGGCAGCAATGGGACACCACAGCTGCGGTTTGCATCAAGTGGGTGGTATCTCGGAGTTGAAGACAGAAACAGGGCTCCAAACAGACCGTCATCGACCAGTTTGATTTCATTGAAACTCATAACATTTTTCTCTCTGGTTCTAACGACATGGACAGAATGGCAGTGCGATTGGATGTGACTTTGAGCTTCAAAAGCTTCGTTATTGACAGAGCTGAACCCGAGCCTATGACGCAATGGTTCTGTAATCGCACTTCCGCTCACATATTGGTACCGTTATTGTTCTTTGCCTCTGTGGTATTCAGCTTTTATTCCATGTAACCAAGCTTGGATGTTTCAGCAACATCTGCTATTCCAGTGGGCCTCAGGCGAAGAGGTTAGGGACTCTGTTACTTAGCACAGTAGCGACTGCGCTTCTGCTTCCCTCTCTTGTCGTCTGCCAGTGCTCACTTGGTGCCGCGGCTTCCACTTCACCAGTGGTATGCCTTGCTGACACTCCAATTAGCAGGCCCCAAACTAGCCTCACCGATGCTGAGTTCTGAGAACTTCAAATAAAAATTTTAATCATGTACAACAACAGTATTCTGTGGCGTTACATTACAGATTGTGGCGGACGGTACTTTTGGTACCAATAAGACTCCCTCTCCCTCTTTCTCACCCGTGTCATACTCTACTCGCCAATACTGCATGGGAAGAATGGCTATCGTTACTCCTTCGCTTGAGACGTAATGTCTGGGATATTCTCGTTATGGTCATTTCACCAGACGTATGGGGGGGGGGGGGAAGAGTACGTTGCCCCCCTCTTCTTGGAACGTTCTTAGAATTTTGACAGTGAAATCTTCCTAGATTTGTTGTGAGTCTCTGTACGCTCTCGTGCTTACTAAAGGATCTTCCTCATGTAAGGATCGCAGGCTGACGAGCGATACAACTGATTGAACTAGTGTCATCGGAGTCACTCCTTTTCTTCACGAATTTCCTTCCCTTAAGATTTTTGCAATGAATTTCAGGCTGGCATCTTTCCTACAGCTTGTTTTGTGTGGTCATAACAGTTCAGAACTATCACAACAGTTTTTTTACTTTTGTTACTATTTCCCCTGACTTATCAGCAACAGCCTACTAAAACAGCAGCGGATGTCTTTGCCTATTGATGCGCAATATGATATATTTATTTACCTTGAGAGTCAACTGCTAATGCCTGCACTAGTCTCCCATCCTTTTCAGGCTTTTCTACATTTTACTAAGATGTCGGGGCATTGCAGTCTTTCTACAGACGACAGCATCCTCCACGAAAAGCCAAAAGGAACTCCCGACATTATCAAAACAGATCATTTACATATACAGGGTGTCCCACTCAAACCACCCTGATTTCAAAGACCCAGGAAGAAAAACCACAGTAAACATTACAATGAAAAATGCACCACCTTGTATAGTATCTCAAAGAATTTATTTATTTATCACGAATACACCTCTACATGTGAACCATATGTAGCACGAAGAATACCGAGTCTATATTCTACTTCTTGCCAAGTTCTTTGTAAGATTTCCTCTGTTATTCTTGCAATCGTATTAGTGATACGATGTCGCAACATAGGAATATAATCCACTTTGGTCACATACACGAGGTCCTTCACGAAGCCCCACATGAAGAAATCAAGCGGCGTAATGTCGGGTGAACGTGGTGGCCAGGCAATGGGTCCTCCGCGTCCGATCCAAGGATTGGGAAATTTCCTATCCAGGAACTTGCCAACAGCCGTTGACCAATGCGACGGAGCTTCATCTTGTTGAAAAATGATGTTGGTTGCAAGTCTTGCATCTGAGGGTACACAAACTGCTCCCACATGTCCAGATACACTGACCTGTTGACTGTTTGTTCCGCAACGAAGAACGGTCCAAGAATCCTGTCGTGCATTAGCCCGCACCAGACGTTTAGCTTAGGGCTACCACGAACATGTTCAATGATAATTTGCTGATTTTACGAACCCCTAGATATGAACTATACGCCTATTAATCATTCCTGATATAAGAAAGGTTGCCTCATCTGAGAAAAAAACATTTTTCCAGGAAGCTAGCAACCATATCAATACGTTGCAGCATATATGTAGCAAATTGTTGTCGGCGTGGTTTGTCGTTCGACGTCTGATGTTGCAGAATTTGCGCTTTGTAAGCACGCATACGATGACTCTGGCGACCTACACGATGCAATGTTGATCGAGGTACATCAAGTTGCCTAGATGCTTGACGAATTGACTTACGTGGGCTTCTGGGAAACATTTGTCTAACGTCCTTCACTGTCTCTTCTGAAACTCCGTAACGTGCACTGCCAGGCACTTCCTATACTATTCCTTGATTGTTTTCACATCAGGTGGATCACCTTCATACACACGACGATAATACCTTTGCACAGTGATCGGCGATTTTGTTTCTACAAACCGCATTACTGCTTGCGTGCGCTGCCCTGGAGTCGCCATTTTCATTTCATGCGACCATGCTGCACTCTGGCGACGATACTAGGCACTTCTATGCGGGAATATACACTACTGGCCATTAAAACTGCTATACCAAGAAGAAATGCAGATGATAAACGCGTATTCATTGGACAAATATATTATACTAGAACTGACATGTAATTACATTTTCACGCAGTTTGGGTGCATAGATCCTGAGAAATCAGTACACATTCCAACCACCTCCGGCCGTAATAACGGCCTTGATACGCCTGGGCATTGAGTGAAATAAATCTTGGATGCCGTGTACAGGTACAGCTGCCCATGCAGCTTCAACACGATACCACAGTTCATCAAGAGTAGTGACTGGCGTATTGTGACGAGCCAGTTGCTCGCACACCATTGACAAGACGTTTTCAGTTGGTGAGAGATCTGGAGAATGCGCTGACCAGAGCAGCAGTCGAACATTTTCTGTATCCAGAAAGCAACCTGCAACATGCTGTCGTGCATTATCCTGCTGAAATGTAGGGTTTTGCAGGGATCGAATGAAGGCTAGAACCACAGGTCGTAACACATCTGAAATGTAACATCCACTGTTCAAAGTGCCGTCAACGCGAACAAGAGGTGACCGAGACGTGTAACTAATGGCACCCCATACCATCACGCTGGGTGATACGCCAGTATGGCGATGGCAAATACACGCTTCCAATGTGCGTTCACCGCGATGTCGCCAAACATGGATGCGACCATCATGATGCTGTAAACACAACATAGATTCATCCGAAAAAACGACATTTTGCCATTCGTGAACCCAACTTCGTTGTTGAGTACACGATCGCAGGCGCCCCTGTCTGTGATGCAGCGACAAGGGTAACCGCAGCCGTGGTCTCCGAGCTGATAGTCCATGCTTCAGCAAACGTGGTCGAACTGTTCGTGCAGATGGTTGTTGTCTTGGAAACGTCCCCATCTGTTGACTCAAGGATCGAGATGTGGCTGCACGATCCGTTACCGCCGTGCGGATAAGATGGCTGTCATCTCGACTGCTAGTGGTACGAGGCCGTTGGGACCCACCATGGCGTTACCATCCTGCTAACAGCCCGCAATCGCGATAGGCCACAACCCGACCTTTATCAAAGTCGGAAACGTGATGGTACGCATTTCTCCTCCTTACACGAGGCATCACAACAACGTTTCCCCAGGCAACCCCGGTCAACTGTTGTTTGTGTATGAGATATTGGTTGGAAACGTTCCTCATGTCAGCACGTTGTAGATGTCGCCACCGGCGCCAACCTTGTTTGAATGCTCTGAAAAGCAAATCATTTGCATATCACAGCATCTTCTTCCAGTCGGTTAAATTTCGCGTCTGTAGCAATTTTAATGGCCAATAGTGTAAATCCTTTACGATGCACTACAATGTGGTGCATTTTTCATTGTCGTATCTACTGTGGTTTTTCTCTCCAGGGTTCTTAAAATCAGAGAGGTTTGAGTGGGACAGACTGTATTTTATACACTAATGGTCCCATAACATCTCCCTCAGAGTACCTCCGAAATTACTTTCATATTAGTGCATTTTAGCAGCCAACAACTTTCAAGCCCCCTATTCGAAGTGGTGATTAGACCGTGTATTTATGTTCAGTGTTGTCGGAACTACAGCCTCTTATAATCACTAATTAGTAGTTCGTGTATTCGGTGGGGAGGGTTGGGGGTGGAAGGAGGGGTGGCAGCCCACGCGGCACGCCCTCTGAACGCCGTGTAGCGTTAGCCTGTGCCAGATTCGCACAGTGAAATTCATCGGGCGCCGTGGCTTAACGGAATCTGTAACAGCGAGAGCAGAACCGGCTGTAGAGAACAAAGCGAACGCAGACAGACGAGTTACGGAGCGGCGTTTAATTAATGAGGGCGGTGCGCCGCGGCGGTCGGACCAGCCCTGTGTGTGTGTGTGTGTGTGTGTGTGTGTCCGTGCAGTGCTCAGTGCGCAGGCGCGGCCACCGCTCACCGAACGGAAGCGGCACGCTCTGCCGGCGACCGGCGGCCATTATCATTAATCACCGGCTCTGCAGCCGGACTCGGTCGCTGACCACGGCTGGCTATCGAAGCGACTCGGAGCTAGTACAGTGTGTGGCCGCAGCGGCGCTGTGGTGGGAGCAACGAGTCCTATCAATGGAGAGTCCACTGCTGACCATTAAAGTTGCTGCACTGTGCAGGCAGCATGCAACAAACGGCTAAATTAAATTGGCAAAACATGTACACCATTGGCCAAAAATACTGAGTACCTTAGAAATTTTGCACGTGTGCGGTATACACAGAATCACCAAACAAACTGGTAGAGGCATGCGTACTCAAATACAGAGATATGTAAAGAAGTAGAATACGGCACTGCAGTCGGCAACGCCTGTATAACTCAAGTGCCTGGTACAGTTGTTAGATCGGTTACTGCTGCTACAATGGCAGCTTATCAAGATTTAAGGGAAGGTTTACCATCTTTTGGTTCAAAGAATCGATTTTTTAAAAATTGCATTTTTGGGTCCATGAAAGTGTTTAGAATCCACCCCTGAAGCCGGCTGGAGTGGCCGAGCGCTTCTAGGCGCTTCAGTCTGGAACCGCGCTACCGCTACGGTCGCAGGTTCGAATCCTGCCTCGGGCATGGATGTGTGTGATGTCCTTAGGTTAGTTAGGTTTAAGTAGTTCTAAGTTCTAGGGGACTGATGACCTCCGCTGTTAAGTCCCATAGTGCTTAGAGCCATTTGCACCATTTTCAACCACCCCTGAACGGTTTTTCCGAATACGGAACGGAAATGTTTGTTATTCGCGGTTGAAGAAAAAATGTATCTGTCTGAAATCGGCCTTTTTCATGCACCAGTTATTTTTTTCTTTCGGAGGACGAGTTACTGTACTGGTGCTTGGGAGGAAACACACAAAATTAAAATGAAAGTTTGAAGCCGTGTGTTTGGAAGTTAGCCCCCAAGCATTTGCATTCTGGTGCAAAGACTGTGGAGACTGCGACTTTGCTGGCAGTGAGCAGCTTCAACGAAGGGTGTTCAGCATTTCTGAAGACCATGACTCTATTCGACACAGTTCGCCAAGTATTCCACTTGTCATCGGCCGTACGAGCGGCTCTGGAGCAGCGCAGGCTGGCCCAGGTCGAGCAGAACGCCCTCTGTGAGGAAGATGAAGGACTAGTTTATGGACCCGGGATAGCAGATTGAACGTAAGTTGCATAATATTGCATTTGTATGTAGTCAAAACATCAAACGCGTTTTTCTCGAAAAGCCTTTTTTGTCTCGCGGTGTGGTAACTTCAAGTCTACTGTACCGATTCGCATGATTCTTTGTTTCCGACGAAGCTAACTAAATTGTCTAGGAATTGTACCACATTTATTCCGATATATCAACTGCAAATACTTTAACTTAGCCGACGATGAAAAAAAACCCTATTTTTTTTCAAATGACCGCCGTTTTGTTTCCTATGGTCCAAATAACTTAAGCGAGCTACAACTCCTAAAGAATCTTATACACTTCGCTAACGTCAACTCAATTTTGATTTCAGACGAGCCGGCTGACCTGTGACATACCGGGCGTGGAGGTCTACATCGAAATTTTATTTCGTTCCGACGGCACTTCCGCCTTTGCTCTTCGACATTTCCCCTCGAAAAAATTCCAATTTGTGGAGGAAATATCAATAAACATTTTGAGCAAATTTGACATTGATATCTATAACACATTCCGAGAAAAAAATTCTCAAAGCGCAAGCTTTTTCGGGCCAAAGATAGTAAACCTCTCCTTAAGTGACTTTGAACGTGGTATTATAGTCGTCGCATGAGCGATGAGACAGCATTTTCGAAGTAGCGATGAAGTGGGGATTTTCCTATACGATCATTGCATCGCTGGAAAAAGATATTGCAAGAACGGGACCAACGACGGCTGAAGAGAATCGTTCAACGTGACGGAAGTGCAAGCCTTCAGCAAACTGCTGCACATTTCAGTCCTGGGCCATCAATAAGTGTCAGCGTACGAACGATTCAACGAAACATCATCTATATGGCCTCTCGGAGCCGAAGGCCCACTCATGTACCCTTGAAGATTGCAAAAAACAAAGCTTTAAGTCTCGCCTGAGCCCCATCAATACCGACACTGGACTGTTAATGAGTGGAAACATGTTCCCTGGTCGTACGAGTCTCGTTTCAAATTGTATCGAGCAGATGGAGGTTTACGAACACCGAGACAACTTCGTGAGTCTTCGGGTCCTGCATGTTAGCAAGGAATTGTTCAAGCTGGTGGAGGCTCCGTAATAGTGTGGGAAGTGTGCAGTTGGAGTGACATGGGACCTCTCATACGTTTAGATACGACTCTGACACGTGACACGTACTTAAGCATCCTACGTGATCCCCTGCATCCATTCATGTCCCTTGTGCATTCCGACAGACTTGCGACATCCCATACGTTCAGAATTGTTACAGAATGGCTCCAAGAACACTCCTCTGCCCACCAAACGCTCCAGACATGAACATTATTGAGCATATCTGGGCTGCCTTGCAACGTAGTATTCAGAAGAGATATCCACCCCATGGTACTCTTACGGATTTATGGACAGCCCTGCAGGATTCATTGTGTCAGTTCCGTGCAGCACTAATTGAGAAATTAGTCGTCTCCATGCTACGCCGTGTTGCGCCACTTATGCGTGCTCGCGAGGGTCCTACACGATATTTGTAGGCAGCTGTACCAGTTTCTTTGGCTCTTCAGTGTGCATAATAGTAAATAAACTCTTTGGTTAAATAGTAGTTTGTTGGCATCGGCAAAGGCCAAAAACAATGATGCACCTTAAAGCTACCAATAAAACACCTGGTGTAATGAAATTGGTCATTTGAATGTTTTTCTGTATACTAATCAGTTCTCTACAATCGCTAGTTATGGATACATGTCACTCACTTGTCTAGTGAGGTTTTCCTGTTTAGATCTGCGACATCGATGATACTGCAGCATTATGCCAAAAAGAAACTAACTTATTTTAGAAAAACGAGTGGAGATAAAGCTTTTGCATGAGCAAGACAAATCGCAGGTGGATATCTCGAAAACTGTGAAATTTTCACGCCGATCTGTAAAATATGCTCTTGAGCGATTTGCCATGGCCGGGTTGCACGTTAATAGCCCCAGAACTGGGCACAAGCGGTTCACAAAAGAACGAAAGGATCCAATGATAGTAAGAGAGTCGTTAAAAAATAAGAGGAAAATCTGTTTAGACCTCGCTGCTGAGTTGACTGACAGTTTTAACAAAACAATATCTGCTCGCATCAGTCGTAGACAACTTCAAGAAGCTAGTCCAAAAGACTGTAAAGCTAGGAAGAAGCCATGGCTCTCTGACAAGAAGAGAAAGGCACGGTATGAGTGGACTCTGAAACAACAGACGTTCACGGAACCAGATTGGTCAAATATCGTCTGGTCTGACAATACAAACATTCAAGTATGTTTGCAGTTTGCTGCTCTAAAAACACACACCAATTTGGGTAGAATACATAGTGTATTGATTTAAAAATTCATGGAAGAATTCTCCACAGTATTCGTTCACATTTCACATTTTTGATACACTGTGTGTGACCTACGTCCGTCTCCGGATGGGAGAGGAATATAACCAAGAACATGTGGTACCTACCGTGAAACACGATTGAGGGCGCGTCATCATTTGGGGCTGCATGTGCTCTGCACGAGTCGCACAAATTGTCGTATATGAATGCCGCATGGATGCCATAAAGTACGCAGACGTCGTAGAACCTGGGTCACTGCTCTCTTTTACAAACCTTTCTCGGCGAAACAAATATGGACCGCGTTACAGTCCAGCACGATAACGCAACTTGCTATAAATTTGTGTCGCGCAGTGAGATGGCTTCGGGAAAATAACAGCAAGCTTTTGGACTGTCCTGCCCAAGCCTCGGAGATGAATCCCATAAAGAATTAATGGGGGTTTATTGAAGCGGAAAGTCATGCGGCATACAGTTACGCCAAAAGAAGAACTAAAAGACCTCCTGCGCCTTCAGTGGAATGCCATAAGTGCCAATGATTATAAAAAGCTATTGTACTCTCTACCAAAAGGAACTTCTGCTGTAGTAAGGGCAAAATGTGGCCCCACGAAATATTGATTTTGTGTTACTAATAAAGGCTATAAACTCGAACAAACGGTTTCTACTTATTTAATTGTCCTATTTTTCACGACACTCGAAGTTACCTAGGGTGCTCAATACTTTTGGCCAACACATGCTCGGAGAAGGAAATGATTAGCGATTCAGTGCAACTGGGCAAAGTAGAGAGGAGGAATGACATCTGTGGAAACCGGTTTCGCAGGACAGAGCGGATCAGGTTGTGGAAAGGGGCCAAGGTCAATTACTGTTAGTTATACAACAACACAAACAACTTTATTCCTCAACTCGATTAACAGTTTTCTTTTTAAAACAACAAAAATCAATTCACGGCTGAGGGCCCAAGTAACTTCTCCAGAATGTTTAAATGATTGATTTTAATACACCAGGGTTTAGAGTAACGGCTGAAGGCCTTATTTAAGTAAAATTACAGTATCTTCTCGGCTAAAGGCTGAAATAATATTTCAGATCAGCTAAGGAAATTCTTTAAAAGCCAAGCATTTACAAATTCATGCTAAAGGCCATATTAAGGAAAATCAGAGTTAATTCTTCTGCTGAAAGCCAAATAAAAAAATTTCTTTACATAATTAAAGAGAGGCTTTAAAGATATGCTTTTACGCAGTACAACAGAAAAGAATCTTAAGAAAACTTCGAGTATCTTGTCGGCTGAAGGCCCAAAAAATTACTCAAGAATAATTAAAGACAACATTAAGGTAAACATTTACAGAACACGGCTGAAGGCCGTTTCAAGTATTCAAGGTAATTAAATAGCAATCTTACAGACAAGGATTAACATATTAAAGCCGCAGATTCTGAAACAAACGCGGCTGAAGGCCTAAATACAGAGCAACAAGAATTTTAAATAAAACACGGCTGAAGGTCTTATCTTAAAACAGTGGTCATGAATTTCGGCTGAGGGCCATATGCTAAACATAAAACAGACAGTATTAATACACGCCTGAAGGCCAATAAAATGACAATCAAATTAAATGTCAATCACAAACAAACAACAGTGGTGCACTTATCATAAGCGCTGCTCCTGCCACTCACTGGCAAGCAAACCAGCAAACTAGTGATGCCAGTAAATCGAAGTAAAAGAAAAACGAGGCGACAGAACCATAACAGCAAGATGACGAGCAATAAACGGTATGAGCGAGAGCTGCGCACGGCTCAGTCTGCATTCTCTAAAGAAAGGGTAAATTGTCTGGCATGGTTGTCTGAGAGGTCCCGATGTATAGCTTCAACCACTTTGTTGGCACCTTTCATTTACGAAGTGCTAGAATTTTGTGTGAAGGGTCTGTACTGAAGCTAGGTGACACGCGCGCGCGCGCGCGCGCGTGCGTGCGTGTGTGTGTGTGTGTGTGTGTGTGTGTGGTACAGCGTCATTTTTATGTTGTGTGACGATGAGAGAAGGAAGAAAGTGAGAAGCTGGGTGCTCGCAGATAACCTTCTCTTAACGAATAGCAGTAAGGAAGCCATTGGACTTGACGCCCGCGTCCAGATGCCAGCCACGGTGATTGAAAGTTCTACAAGAGTGAAGTCATTGAATTCAGTATCTGCAATGATCAGCTGAGCCGTAAATTAAAATACCGCGTATTTAGTTGTAAGTCAACCGTATTCCACTTGAGTTTTAATACACAACTGGCGCCGGCCAGAGTGGCCGTAGTTCTAGGCGCTACAATCTGGAACAGAGCGACTGCTAAAGTCGCAGGTTCAAATCCTGCCTCGGGCATGGATGTGTGTGATGTTCTTAGGTTAGTTAGGTATAATTAGTTCTAAGTTCTAGGCGACTGAGGACCACAGAAGTTAAGTCGCCTAGTGCTCAGAGCCATTTGAACACAACTGGCCATTAAAATAGCTACATCAAGAAGAAATGCTGAACTACACAATGCATTGTTGATCGAGTTGCCTAGATGCTTGACGAATTGACTTACGTGGGCTTCTGAGAAACGTTTGTTTAACGTCCTCCACTGTCTCTTCTGAAACTCCGTAACGTGCACTGCCAGAATGTTTCAGAACACTTCCTGTTGCCAGGAACTTCCTATACTATTCCTTAATTGTTTCCACATCAGGTGGATCACCTTCATACACACGACGATAATACCTTTGCACAGTGATCGGCGATTTTGTTTATACAAACTGCACTACTGCTTGCGTGCGCTGCCGTGGAGTCGCCATTTTCATTTCATGCGACCATGCTGCACTCTGGCGACGATACTAGGCACTTCTATGCGGGAATATACACTACTGGCCATTAAAACTGCTACACCAAGAAGAAATTCAGATGATAAACGGGTATTCAGTGGACAAATATATTATACTAGAACTGACATGTGATTACATTTTCACGTAATTTGGGCACATAGATCCTGAGAAATCAGTACCCAGAACAACCACCTCTGGCCGTAATAACGGCCTTGATACGCCTGGGAATTGAGTCAAACAGAGCTTGGATGGCGTGTACAGGTACACCTACCCATGCAGCTTCTACACGATACCACAGTTCATCAAGAGTAGTGACTGGCGAATTGTGACGAGCTAGTTGCTCGCACACCATTGACCAGACGTTTTCAGTTGGTGAGAGATCTGGAGAATGCGCTGACCAGAGCAGCAATCAAACATTTTCTGTATCCAGAAAGGCCCGTACAGGACCTGCAACATACGGTCGTCCATTATCCTGCTGAAATGTACGGTTTCGCAGGGATCGAATGAAGGGTAGAGCCACGGGTCGTAACACATCTGAAATGTAGCGTCCACTGTTCAAAGTGTCGTCAATGCGAACAAGAGGTGACCGAGACGTGTAACCAATGCCAACCCATATCATCACGCCGGGTGATAAGCCAGTATGGCGATGACGAGTACACGCTTCCAATGTGCGTTCACCGCAATGTCGCCAAACACAGATGCGACCATCATGATACTGTAAACAGAACCTGGATTCATCCGAAAAAAATGACGTTTTGCCATTCGTGCACCCAGGTTAGTCGTTGAGTACACGATGGCAGGCGCTCCTGTCTGTGATGCAGCGTCAAGGGTAACCGCAGCCATGGTCTCCGAGCTGGTAGTCCATGCTGCTGCAAACATCGTCGAACTGTTCGGACAGATAGTTGTTGTCTTGCTAACGTCCCAATCTGTTGACTCAGGGATCGAGACGTGGCTGCACGATCCGTTACAGCCATGCGGATAAGATGCCTGTCATCTCGACTGCTAGAGATACGATGCCGTTGTGATCCAGCACGGCGTTCCGTATTACCCACCTGAACCCACCGATTCCATATTCTGCTAAAAATCATTGGATCTCGACAAACGCGAGCAGCAATGTCGCGATAAACCGCAATCGCGGTAGGCTAGAATCCGACCTTTATCAAAGTAGGAAACGTGATGGTACGCATTTCTCCTCCTTATACGAGGCATCACAACAACGTTTCACCAGGCAACTCCGGTCAAGTGCTGTTTGTGTATGAGACATCTGGTGGAAAGTTTCCTCATGTCAGCACGTTGTAGGTGTCGCCACCGGCGCCAACCTTGTGTGAATGCACTGAATAGCTAATCATTTGCATATCACAGCATCTTCTTCCAGTCGGTTAAAGTTCGCATCTGTAGCACGTCATCTTCGTGGTATAGCAATTTTAATGTCTAGTAGTGTATGATGCAGTGGAAATATAGAACGCAACAGAATTAAAGGATCCCATTTTCGTAACACTATAATTCCCCCCCCCCTCTCCCATTGCCACGTAAAAGTTTGAAATTTGGCTCAAAGGTACCTACAACCTTCATCTGTTACGGTGCGAAAGTGTGCCATCCTGCAACGTATCACCATCGGTGCATCAAAATGGCCACAAGTTAGAAGTTCATGTGAGCTGTAAGGCGGCCTAATCGGCACCAAATTGCACCAACATTCTGGCCAACACCACTGTGGACGTGTCACACGATTGGAAAGTTTTTACATGCAATCTGAGCCACATTTCACCCCTTTTTATGATGTCTCTGTGATCGAGATCAGAACGGCAACACGCATCGTTGGTATCACTCGGTTTTCATATGGGTGGCAGGTATATGCCACCCAAAGGTTATCGAACAGGTAGTCTAACTTCAAGTGCTAGAGCAGCCATCAAGCTAATTTGGTGTCTAAATTTCTAACAGGTATGTTTCTTACGAATGGTGGGCTCCATGTGGTTCCCAAATCGTGCAGCGACCGTAAACCATAAAATTACCAAATATGCAGCAACCAGTCGCAAAATAATGTTTTATTTATTCACTTTTGCATATCGATTTCAACTGATTAACAGCCATCATCGGTGTTTTCAAACATGCTTGACCTCTGCTTAAGACAGTATTACTACTGAGGGCAGATATTGGTTGAAATCACCGATGATGGCTGTTAATCAGGTGAAATTAATTTGCAAAAGTGAATAAATAAAACATGATTTTGCGACTGGTTGCTGGATATTTGGTAATTTTAGGTACGCTTCTAACATATGCAACAAACGTGCGTGAGTGGCACCGCGGCTGTTGTCAAACAGGGGTATCGTATTTACCATTTATTCACACAGATGTTAATGTAGCAGTCCTCCGTGATCCCACCAGAAAAAGTCGGGAAACGGAGAGCTGAAAAAGAATAAGGACTGTTTGCTGCTTCGGACTACGTACAAATTCCGTCAAGTTCTTTTGAACGGTCCCTTGTGGTTCCAACGTGTTCAGAAATTGCATTCGCTCTCCAGTCCAAAACGGTACGACCACGTCCAGTGGGGATGCAGCCCCAAAATGTCCTTAGAGAAAGGCTGAAAATGCTGAGGGTGTCAGCAGTGTCGAATGTTGTCAAGAAAACCTTCCTGTTGCTCCCTGTGGACTGTCGTTTTTGACCGCGAAGCGCATGGGAATCAGCGCCCCGAGGAATGGCGTGGTTTCACTGACGGCCTTTATGCCACCCTGTGAGGCCTTTTCGTGTTGATTCTGAGAGGCGGTATGTCTGAAATGTTTTCCTCGTCCTTCCGTAAGAAAACTGCATGATTTCAATGACGGGTATCGCGGTTCTGACCTCCATCGCAGAGACTTTAAAAGAAGGGATGAAATGTGGGTAAGAGGGAGTGTAATGACCTTCGAATCGTGTGTCGCGTCCACGGTGGTGTTGGGGAGAATAGTGGTGGAATTTGGTGCCAGTGTAACGTCATTAGCCCACCCTACGTCTCACATGAACTTCTCAGCTTTGGCCGCTTTTTCACATGTGTGCTGTGTGAAGCGCCACAGAGCCCGAGATTGACGTCGCAGGGAGCCACGCTTCCGCATCGTTACAGAAGAAGGTTGTTCGTACGATTGAGCCAAATTTCAAACTTTTGGGTCGCAGTGGAAGGCAATTATGGGGTTTCGAAAAAGTAATCCTTTAATTCTGTTGCGCAATGTATGAACTATCAGTACACAGCTGTGAGCAGTTACAGAGCCCTATTGAAATTGTCGTAGATGATTCCTGCTGAACAGTCCCCCTCCTTCGTACCTGCTACCTCTTCTTCTCTCTCTCTCTCTTCATGTGCCGACTTTTCGCGTTGTGGAAAAAACTGCATTATTTCTCCCACTCCGCCAAAAACAGAAGTGTATTCACAGGTTGCTTCGTACATTTTCCATTTCCTTTAATAAATTAATCCTGAGCCGTGGTAAAAATTGCTGTTTTGAAGAGCGCGCCGCAGCGCGTAGTGTGAAGCAGTTGCCCTCCGTTTCTGGCGGTGGCTCCGCTGTGGCAAAGGGAAAAGGTTGCCTGTTCACGTGCATTTAAGGGGCGCTATGAGCTCGCCAGTCACAGCCCTCCCCTGCCCATATGGGGCAGGGGAATGAAATCACAATAAAGAAAAAAAAATACTCGCCAGTCAGTCAGTCTGGGTCAGTCTCTCGTCCGCATTTGTTAGGCAGTTAGTGTGTGTCTGTCGTTCGTAGTGCTAGTATGTCTGTCGTTCGGATCAACCTTTAAAGCCAGCAAAATGAGTGTTTCCACTACGCCAGTAAGAGAACTCAGTAGTTGTCGCCCGGTCGGGGCTTAGTTCATGCATCTGAGTCTGCACGTTAGGCCGCCAGTCTGCTCGAGTTTGCTCAGGCAATGGTCATTGGCAGTCGGATCGATCAGTTGGTTGGTCGCGTACTGAGACACAAGATGACTTGTCCGTCTTCAGCGTCGGCGCAAGTGGGGTCGCCACGTGAGTCCAGTGGGCCGCGGCGAATAGCGAGGGGTGGTGACTTCGCGATCGACACGAGAGCAACAGCAGTCAACCCTCGACATCAGTCTGGTCGGAGTGAGCTGCGACGCCGTGAGATGGGAGATCGGCGCGCCTTCCTGCGTCCGTTGAAGCGGCTGGCAGCGGACGGTTCGGGAGAGCGATTTCGGGGTGCTGCGCCAGGTCTTCTCGAGAAATCGCAGTTTATTAGAATTTAAGTGTTGTTTGATTTACTCTTGTTAAATTCTACTTGTTTTCTTGGTGAGGTCACTTGCCGTTTTACTTTGGGGTCGTCCCACCATTCTTCTCCGTTAGCCCACCCGCGGGAAGGTGGTTGTTTATAAATTGGGTGGTCCGTTTTTCCCTTGTGGAGTAGGGATGGGTTAGAGCAACCTGCGGTTCGGATTGTTCGGTAATCTCCCTATCAATCTACAGTACGTTAGTAGCTGCGTCTGTCATGTTTGTCGGATTTGGTGTGTTAACGAATTTATTAATACCTGAAATATGTTTTGATCTTTGGAAACTTAGATATTATTGTCTATGATCTTGAGAGGCGGTATCTGTGTACTGTAGAGCATCTTAACTATTGTTTGGCCAACATTGTAGAATTTTATGTAAGATTGCATTTCATGGGCTTTTATTTTCCTTTTAGTATATAAAGTTGCCACCCTTTCCCAGTAAGACTTTTCTTATAAGTTAAAATCAAGTTGCACATTCGGTGGCAAGGTTAATATTTTAATTGTTAATGTTTTGTACCATTTCTGTCCTACGGGGGATGCATAGTTTGTGTACTTGTGTAAATTGTTGAAACTCTTAAAGTTATCTGGTGTGTTGCAGATTTGCACCAGTGTAGTCTTTCAGAGGCTGTTGTGAGCGGTCGTAACTACGGCCGTGTCAAAAGGGAGCGGCACGGTTCTCAGCCAGAAAGCTCATACGGTCAAAACTTGTTTCTTTCTGCCTCTGAATATATTGTAACTTTGATATTTAGAGGGTGCTTTCTGATTATAATTTTAAATCTGTTTCTTTTTTAAAAAAATGCTTTTAGGCACTATTAAAAAGAATAAAATTCTCATTTGTTAAAAGGAATTTGGTTATGATTTCATCAGTTACTCCCTGGCAACTACTTCCATTCTTAGACAGTGTGATTAAATGTGTTATTGTTCCTGATGAATAGCTAGTAAATAAAATAAATTCTTAAGAATATTCTTTGAAAATAAATCACGGTTCAAATCCTTTGTTTGGTTCATATAATCGCAAACATTTAGTATCATGCTTTCTTATATCAATAAATTATTATAGTCATATACGTTTGTATGAAACAATAGTTTAAATGCTCAACATGATCATGAAAGTTTGAGTTTCAAATTTGTCTTCCAGTGTCTCTACGAATGGCACGTTCCTTCTTGAGTTCAGTGAAGCTCGCCATTCCATTTCTGCCTGTTGTGCTTAACAGTATTCGAGTATGTCCTATGTACCTCTTAAAAGGTATTGCACAATATTAAGTAGACAGAATTTTACAAAACTTTTTCTTCCTACCACAGAAAAAGTGCCGGTACCACCTCGAGTAATCATAACTTGTGGTCTATTAGAGATAGAACACCTTGGCAAAACGTCGAGCAGCTCCCAGATTTTTTTTCAATGACGGAATTTCTCTGAGTGCCCCACTCGTCGCTCGTAGAACATCAGTGCGATATTAAAGTTCCGCCTCTGTACCTGTGAGCACTGTAGCATCAGCAGTTCTGACTGCTTCATAGTTTCGTGCACGAAGGGTAGCAGTACGTATTCTGAGGACAGCGTTGGAATGCAGCTTCCGCTCTGTCCGCATGTGCTTTAAACATACTGGGAAAGTCTCTAAAGTTTTTGAACCATATCGTCACACTTGATTTTGTTGTTACTTCCCTCCCCCGGCATCTGTAATTCCGCAGTTGCAGTGTCACAAATTTGGGTTCTGCACACCGAATGTGCCTTCTCCTGGTCTGTCACCATTATGCTTCATTTCAAATCAAATCTGTAACAAAGGACAGAGGAAAAAACTTTGAAAGCTGCTAAACGTTTTACAACAAACCGCAATTCATTCTCTCTCTAAACTTTCCACATCATATCTTGAAATGATAGCAGCGCACCATGGACAGCCTGCAGTCTCTCATTGGGCGTTAATAGAAATTCGGAGCCCGCTAGCAGGAAACGTACGATAGTGACAGTCGTATATAAACTGACATGCAGCGCTGATGTGGCAGTAGTAGTTACGCTTGGTGGGAGCGTGCAGCTGCGATTAGTCCGTAGCTTGCCTTGAAGTCGACAAGACATGTTTGTGGGGGCCACGGTGCGACAAGGAATGCGACGGAGGACAGGCGCGCTTCAACGTTCGTCTGCCATCGCAGTGTCAGTGTCAGCGCTTGGCCTCCATGCCGTAGTTTCCAGACAAATCTCTCGCACGTCTATAGCGTGTGCCATGAGCAACTGGGTAGGGTATTAGGCGTCTTTCGCACTAACGCAAGTTAACGCCAATCGTCAACATAGACAATATTGCGTTAGGCATACCTAGACAAGTATGATTCCAGTTAGTGATATATAGTGATATAGAAAAAAAAATGCTAACCAACCTTAACATTGATGATACGTTTATCAAAACTAGACATGATTGTCTTATGGGGATTGCCGCGATCGTTCTTTGAATAAAAAATATGGCATTTCAGTCTTTGATCGCTATTTTTTATTTTCAATGACCTGTTTCAGGCTAGCTGTAGTTCTGTACTGACAGGTTACTCTATTACTGCAATATATGATCTGAAGATGGGCAACTAGCCTGAAACCGGTTACTGAAAATTAAAAAATAGCATTCAAAGACTGATATGCCATATTTCTATTGATGAAAAGTGACATACAGCGAAGGCATAGTGATTCATCATTTAACTATTATGGCAGTTAAAAGAATCTTTCATCGCAATAAAATGATTTTCTGCTCAGTTTCGTATTAGTTTAGCAACACAAACAAATCTAAAAGGGAAGGTAAAACAGAAATTAGATATAAAATAAAGAAAAATTATTGTGACCAAAGACTACTTGATTTTCTACAGTCTTTAGCATTGCTACTTCGTTCTTAAATTTCATGATGAATATCTAGGAATAAAGTTTCGTCACTTATAAAGTTACTGAAGTAGGAGTCTAGATCTTTTAATCCAAATATTTAAATTTCGTCGAGTTTCAGTGACAAAAAAGTGTACAATCTATGATTCATTTAGTTTCTGGGAGGAACGGGTTGGAATCGGAAGGTTAATTTTAAAAATGCAAGTCATTAGTCTTATTCTTAACTTTTTTTGCTTTCTTGTCCTGGAGCTATGCGCAGGATCTATTCTTGGCCAATCTTTACCAGTTACGTGGTGGCTGTGGCACTTTTTTTCTGCGGCAATGTGCAGCTGCTTAAGTCACCAGCGTCATATCAAAATAAGGGGAAAATGTTTAGTAGCGCGACCTGCCTCAGAATTATGTTATCATGTTTAGCTGCTTTCGCCTAACAATGTGTGGAAAATTACCGGAAACTCGTCCACACTGATTAGCAGATAAACCACGCCAATAGACGCTAATGTGGCACACTGGATCTATCAGCTTCCGGCTCCCTGTCTTCTCTCACTGTCGATCGCGAGGATATAGATTAGTACTGCAAACTACGAGCCCAAAAGATCTTTGTTCGCTGTTATATACTTTGTCTGGTCAAAGTTACCCGGACACCTGTTAGTGGGCTTTAATAAGGGGTGTCTTCGTCCTTCGCCTTTGCGATGGTTTGACCTTCGCTGGAAACACTTTCAGTCATACATCATATGCCTGTGGACCAACGTCACCCATTCCCTTCTCACGATCAGAAACCCGACAAGTTAGTGATATCGGACGCTTCGATATGGAGCGAAATCGACGTTTCAGCTCATCCTGAAAATCTCAGGTCGGGACTCTGTACAGGCCAGGCCATTTCGTGAATGAAATTACAAAGAAATGAATACCTCTAGTTGTATACAGGGGTTGATATACGTCAACGAGGACAGTTGAAAATGTGTGCCCCGGCTGGGACTCGAACCCGGTATCTTCTGCTTACATGGCAGACTCTCTATCCTTCTGAGCCACCGAGAACACACAGGATAGTGCGATTGCAGGGACGTAACGTCTGACACGCCTACCGTGAGACCCACATTCCCAAATTAATGTCCCGCACTATATTCATAATGCCCCTTCGATTATACTCATCACTCGCGGATTTTTGCTGATTCCCGTAAGAGTTCGGGTACAGTTAGTGTATCCCGCACAGAAGAAGATAGTCAAATGGCCGGTGAGCCTTAACTATATTTATATATGAACATTGTATCTCTTCGTACGCAGTAAACAGTGAAGTAAAATTGAAGTAAAATGCCTTCATATCCTTCCGCAATCAGCGTTTTCTAAAGTGCAATAAGCCAGCCACGTAAAACACAACCGTATTGTAACACCAGCCCCTCTGTACTTTCCTGTTGGCACTACATGTGATGGCAGGTAGCATTCTCCAGGAACTCGTCAAACCCAGAGGTTTCCATCGGGTTGCCAAAGGGTACAGCCTGATTCATTACTACAGATCACTCGTTTGCAGTAACTCTCTGCTACTGGGATTGCTCCTTACACCATCTCAAGCTTTGGTTAGCACTGAATACGGAAATGTGTGGCTTATGAGGAACTGCTGTAACCTGTTCTTTTTATTGCCCCACATAGTCATTTTTCTACAGGAACTGGTAGCAGCACTGTGGAACTCGCGAGTCATTCCTTCCGCTCATTTTTAAAGCCAGCCTCGACAATGTTCGACGGTTCCTGTCTGTAACTATATGACTTCAGCCTGGTCTTGGTTTAAACATGGTTGTTCTTTTGCGTCAACGCTAGAATGGTTGATATACTGATCGGCCAGAATATTATGACCACTTAGCCAACAGCCGGTCCTCCTCCGCGGCGACGCGTCGTGGCACGAAAGCTATGGGGCCTCGGTAGGTCGCTGGTGGGAGTTGGCACCACACCTGCACACACAAGTCACCTAATTCCCGTAAAATCCGGAGAGTGGGGTGGTGAGGTCTGCCGCCACGTTCAATCACATCCAAGACGTGTTCGATCGGGTTCAGATCTCGCGAACGAGGGGCCAGCACATCAACTGGAACTCGTCACGTTGTTCCGCGAACCACTCCAACAACCTCAAGCCTTGTGACATGGCGCATTATCTTACTGAAAATGCTGCTGCCGTCGGGAAACATGATCGTCATAAAGGGACGTACGTTGTCAGCAACCCCTGTACGATACCTCTTGCCCATCATGGGGCCACGCTGAAGCTCCACTGACTAACGACCCATCGATGCCCACGTGAATATTCCCCAGAGCATAATGGAGCCGCAGCCAGCTTGTCTCCGTCCTGCAGTGCAGGTGTCAAGGAGCTGCTCCCCTGGAAGATGACGGATTCTCACTCTCCAATCGCCATAATGAAGAAAGTATCCCGATTCACCAGACCTTGAAATGCTCTGCCACTGCGCCAACGTCCAGGGCCGATGGTCAAGTGCCAATTTCAGCCGTAGCTGCCGATGTAGTGGTGTTAACGTAGGCACATACATGGATCGTCGGCTGTGGAGGCCCATCGTTAGGAGTATTCTGTGCACTATGTGTTCAGACACACTTGCACTCTGCCCAGCATTGAAGTTTGACGTTAGTTTCGCCATAGTTCGCCGCCTGTCCTATTTTACCAGTCTTCCCAGCCTACGATGTCCAACATCTTTAATGAGGGGTGGCTGCCGAACCCACGACGCCTGGATATGGTTTCATCTTGGTTTCGGCACGTGTTATAAACACACATCACAGCACTTCCCGAACGCCCGACAACGCATGCAGTTTTCGGAAGGCTTATACCGAGCCTCCGCGCCTTCACAGTCTGCCCTCGGTGAAACTCAGATACCACTGGCGCCTTCTCCATGCTACACACGGACAGCACGCTCACTGATGCTACATGTACCTCGCGTGTGTCTGGCTAGCAGTCACTCCCCGCCAGGTGACGCTGCTATCTCCTGGACGGGTTTACATCGGTAGCAGGTCGGTGGTCATATGTTCTAGCAGGTCAGTGTACGCCCCTGGTGGATTTGTTACTCAGGTGACAACCAGTGTCTGGTCCACGTTAGAAGTCACTGAGCTCCCCTGAACAACCAACTCTGCTGTTGCCGCTTCTCCACTGACAACTCCGTACCCTCCACCTCCTTTACACTGGCGGGTCCGACTCTTGAACGTCCAAATTCTTTTGACTGATTAGTGTATACCGTTCAAGAAGTGTAATAGTGTCTATGCTCACAATTACACAGTCTGAAGGTGTTGCTGATTAAAACACTGCAAAATCACGTTTACCATGGAAATTCTCCTGTCAAGATCACAGGTCTAATTCTACTGGTTTTAGGACTGACGATAAACAACCTGACGCGTGAATATCCTGCAATTCTGTTCCATAGGTTTTGTGTTACTCACCTCTGTGAGGAGTATATCTGTTAGATATTTCATGAACTATTTCTATTAGACTCATTTGAGCTTAGTTCTGTTGGACACTCCCTTAGTAATTGTTTTGAACATGGTTTAAATGAGGTCTTTGCACTCCGTCATGACCACCCTGAGTACAGCCACAGTGACGTCTTTGGACGCTACTGTAAGGTGTCTGTAGCTTGAGTGAAGTCTTTGGACGATACTGGAGCGATGTATTTGGGCATAACTCAGGAGTACTTGTCAGATTCTGGTAGAGCGAACTTGTTGGAGTTTGCTTGAGAGGCCAAACATATCAGATGATTCTTGGATTAAAACTGAGAAGCCTAAAGATTTGTGGTAGTTCCCAGAGTTCGTCTGACATACCACACACATACATTTTGTATGATATCTTCTTGATTTTCTTATGTGTGTGTATGGTGACTCTTGAACCTTCATAGACTTACCTGGAGGTTTGTATACATAAAACTGATTAGAAATAGAAACTACAAAATTACGGATCACGTAGGGAAATGCTTAGGTGACAATTTAAATTCAACTCATCTACATATATTATTCGTACTTCACCAGATAGCACCATATAGCAATGCATCCCCTCCTTTCAGTAACCTACCTTTCACCAGTTTTGTATTCCTTCTTTGAGAATATAAAAGTTACTAAAAAGCTTGGTACTGTCCAAGTTACATCATCCGTACAAAGTAAACAGTGTGTACCCTAAGCCAATCGGACAAAACAGATTGAGGGCGTAGTCACCGCAACGGCACGCTCAACGATCACACTACATGTAAGTCATTATTTGTCCCGATGATAAAGTAAACGATCTTCAGCAGTGTGTAGCCTTAATTGACTTTTGGAGAAGTTCCGTTTTGTCATGAGTTTTGTACAAATACCCTTGGCTACAAAAGCTTCTCATCAATTCAAAAAACGCTCTCCAGCTACATTAACAAAAAATATTGGAGCAGAAAACAACCAGTAAATGTCACTTCTCCCCAAAAAGAAGACGGTATTACACTTACTGTCCACAAATCACTGATATATTTACTATTAAAACTATAGTAGTTCATTGCTTAGAGCAGCTGACCCGTTGATTAATTGTAGGTTCTCCTTCTAGCCTGCACAAAAACAATACACCTGGGAACAGCAAAATCTTTAAAATTTTGGAAAGTGAATGTTTTACGCTGGGATAAGTAGCGTTAATTTCAGGTTTAATTGCTCTCGACATCTGGACCAGTAAGGACGTGTCTTTGAACTACCTCTTATGTAATAATCCGGAAAGTGAGTGTAAACTGTGCTTTTGTAAAACAATTTGTCACAGGTCAATTCACATAGTCACTCTCAAACAAAATAACTTTCACTTACTTGAAGTATACGTTTGGTTATCTTCCAGTCTGACAATAGCCTGATAAGGACTCTGAGTTTCCTGAATTTGTTATATATAAAGAAATTATTTCTTTTAAATGCCCGGGGGAAGCTGTATTAAGTCCCTATTAGTTCATGGATATTACAATAGTTTACATTTACTTTTCGTAACAAATACTACACAGTTTATAATTTGGTCCACGACAGAGGTGAGTCAATTGCGTTTGCTACCCTGAGCGTTTTAATAACCTCTGAGAGAGTCGAACTGTAGTTCAATCGAAGGGTGGCGCACAGGTCAGGAGGGCTACATACCAAAAGCGTATCTCTGTATTTTGGATGGCTACTGTCTTGAAGTGTGATTTAACACATTTTCACGACTTAACACTAAGCACACATAGAGAAGCCACAGTTTCAGTACCACGCCTTGGTGCGATGTACACTGCAGATGTTCTGCACACCACACAGCTTTTAGACTTTGCCTTTTCACGTCATTTTTAATGGCAATAACTCGACCAATACCGTCTTACGTCACACTGTTTCATAATATGAAACGCAAACGTAAGATAAGTATACGTTGTCTCTTAAGAAGCTTATCAGCTTCCAACTTCCTAATATTCTCAAAATAATACTTTTACTAATTGTTTCCGGGTACCTTGCCAACTGTATACAAAGAAGCTATTATTTATTACTTAATGAGACTTCTAAATAAACTCTCCCTCTCCCTCTCCCTCTCCCTCTCGTGTTACAAATGGACTATACAAATTGTTATACGATTAATAATGGTTTCCAAACAGATTTATTGCACATTACATCACAAAATACTGTAAATACATTTAGCACAAATTGCTATTATTTACACGTAAATACATTTAACACAAATATCTATTATTTACACATCTTTGACACGCATTGTTCTTTGTGGTTACGAGTCATCATACAAACTGCAGCCTAGTGTCGTGTTGTCCTGTTCAGCACCAGAGGGCACAAACGTGCACCTCCCAGAGCAAGTGTTAAGGCAGCCGTAAACGATCAAACGTGTTTGGCAAAATATCTCTTAGTTAGACACGAATCTGCCAAGCAAGCGCGTACACGTTCAAACAATGTTTGTCAGTTTAACCTCACTTTGAAGCAGACGCTATTCGTGTTCGTGTGTATTTTGAGAGTACTGAGAACTGCCACAAATGCAGACAAAGCAGTGCTAGCGTTGACTTCGGCACTGTGTTTAAAGAAGAAGAAGAAAACAAGACTCTGCTGCAGGAAATGGCTTAAAATGAGGGATTTATCCATGAAAACATGCGAAAGGAAATATTACTCTCAGAACCAAATGGTTGCATCAACTTTCTTCGAATGCACAATGAAACTTTTAAAAACTTATTAAGTCCTTCCTAAAAAAGCAAACTTGCCTGTCAAGTTCGCTCTTATCTAACCATGGTTGCGTCAAACTAGCCCGTACACGTACTAAAAAGCTTGTCAGTTTAACCTTACTTTCGAAGCAGACAATTTTCGCGTATGGTTTAGTTTGGCACTACAGAGCTGGCTACAAATACAAATAAAGCATTTCTAACATTGTCTCTGACACCGTGTGTAA
The DNA here is from genome assembly GCF_023897955.1 of Schistocerca gregaria. Taxonomy (NCBI): domain Eukaryota; kingdom Metazoa; phylum Arthropoda; class Insecta; order Orthoptera; family Acrididae; genus Schistocerca; species Schistocerca gregaria. Next base: position 745,387,610 of record NC_064923.1, read on the forward strand.
AGAAGAAGAAAACAAGACGCTGGTGCAGGCAACCGTTTAAAATGAGAAATATAGAACTGGAAACCTGTTAACGGAAATGTTTCACTCAGAACCTGATGATTACATCACCTGTCTGCGGATGGACAGTGAAACGTTTAAGAGCTTGTTTAGCATTACTTCACCCTTACAGTGAAAAAGAAGACACCTGTATGCAAAAATTTGTTCTCTTCTACTGAAGGTCATGAAAATACCGCACCGTTTGAACATACAGCGCACATCGTCCGCGGAAGAACCGGAGAACTTTGCTTTCGTTTATTTCATTCCACTCCGCTTATGTGTCACTGTATGCGTAAAATATTATGTTAATTACCTCTTCGTGTGTAATATATGGCTAGGAAAGGTATTGAAACTCTACCATTTTGGTAACTGTTAGCGCTATTTTGTTTTTACGCTTGATCGTAGTTTACATAATAGTGAAAATTCACGATACACTGACAGAAATTGAAATAAAACAGTTTTTCGCCAGTGCCGGCCGCGGTGGTCTCGCGGTTCTAGGCGCGTAGTCCGGAACCGCGCGACTGCTACGGTCGCAGGTTCGAATCCTGCCTCGGGCATGGATGTGTGTGGTGTCCTTAGGTTAGTTAGGTTTAAGTAGTTCTAAGTTCTAGGGGACTGATGACCACAGCTGTTAAGTCCCATAGTGCTCAGAGCCATTTGAACCAGTTTTTCGCTAAACATAGGCGGCGAAAAGTCGACACAAACAACGGCTGCTATCTTGTCAATCAAAGTATCTCGTAAACACGTCAAACACCATCTATGCTTGACAAAAACGTCAAACTGCAACGTGCACGGTTAAACATTTGCTAAGAGTAGTTAAGTTTGACAAAATGTCTGTCCGTAAACAGGTGCCTACCGTGTTTCATAGTACAGGGCACAGATGGCGTGCCTGGCACTTGAGGGCGGTGTAGACACCTGAGACACTATACACCGAGCGAGGTGGCGCAGTGGTCAGCACACTGGACTCTCATTCGGGAGGACGACGGCTCAATGCCGCGTCCGGCCATCCTGATTTACGTTTTCCGTGATTTCCCAAAATCGCTCCAGGCAAATGCCAGGACGGTTCCTTTGAAAGGCCATGGCAGACTTCCTTGTCCTTCCCTCATCCAATGAGACCGATGACCTAGCTGTTTGGTCTCTTCCCCCAAACAACCCGATTACAGTATCTATCTGCATCTATAAGCCCTTATATATTTTGGTAAGTTTTTCTAGATGGTTCAGAAGGCTCTGAGCACTATGGGACTTAACTTCTGATGTCTTCAGTCCCCTAGAACTTAGAACTACTTAAACCTAACTAACCTAAGGACACCACACACATCCATGCTCGAGGCAGGATTCGAACCTGCGACCGTAGCGGTCGCGCAGTTCCAGACTGTAGCACTTAGAGCCGCTCGGCCACTCCGGCCGGAGGTAGGTTTTTCTAGGTTCCCGTCGTACACATTTACAAAACACAGCCGTCATTTGAGACTAGTGATGTTGGCTCGCCACAGTTTAAAACTGTAAACAGCTGGCGGTGCGCCCGAGGCAGCTGCAACCGCAAACAGCTCTTTCACAGGTTTACATCATTGTCTGGCGCATTTGCGCGAACATAAAGAATAATTCTAATGGTCTTCAGGTTTCGCTGCGCTATTTTTGAATCTGTTACAGATGATGCAGCAGTTGTAAAATGTGGAAGTAGATTCCTCGGGGTAGATGAGCACCAGTTGGTGTATTGCAAAATTAAGTAGTCGTGTACACTGCGGTATGTCTTTCCGTTTTCGATTCTTCTTCTAACATAACAAAAGGAGTAACGTTTCTAATCATATCTCCGAGCATCTTGTTAGATAGTTGCTTGAAACCCACAGTTATCTATCAGTTATGAGATAATTTACGTCAAACATGATGGCAAAATTATAGCGTAATAATGGACAACGATTACTCGCATTAAGTTCTACGTGCAAGTGGTGATTAAGTGAGGATCAAGGGGTGCTTGTGTTTTATTTCTCTTAGTTACTGATAGCGTTTTTCTATATGACAATAACATTTGCAAATACTCTCCAGTAATTAATCTAATTTTAGCACAGTCATCATTCGGGAGAACTGCATCATTGGCTTTAGCAGTAAAATTTTTATTTATGCAGGACCTTCCAGCTTTATTTGCGCTAAGTTACAGGATTATACCATTCAGCTATCTACTGCACATGACGCAGTGAAATGAAGTGTTTGACAATTGGGGAAGGTTGTACTGGATGTGCGTGACGTAGTGAAACGAAGTATTGGACCACTAGAGTTAAAGTACATATCTTTTAAGGCTTTTGTTACTATGTCCTGTCCTCACAGATTAAAACTGTGTACCGGACCGAGACTCAAACTCGGACCTATGCCTTTCACGGGCAAGTGCGATACCAAATTTTTTCTTTAATAATCTCATTTTGTTCACTGCATTTATTCGGGGCGGACGTTCCATAATACCCGTTGAAGTTCTTTGTTGATCCATTCGCTCAGTTTTTTTTTTTTTTCACAGAGGGCAACTACCCCTCTGACCGAACACGCTGAGCTATCTTGCCGCCCAACTGAACTCGCCAAGCACGGCTCACACCCCGTCCTACAGGTCTGCTTAAGCCAGTACCTGGTCTCCTACTTTCCAAACGGGGCGTGGGACGTGCTTGAGTAGCTCAGTTAATACCGGCACGGTAGCTCAGCGTGTTTCGTCAGAGGCAGTTTGTGGTAAGGTCTTATGGGACCAAACTGCTGAGGTCATCGGTCCCTAAGCTTACACACTACTTAATCTAACAAACTAACTTACGCCAAGGACAACACACACACTCATGCCCGAGGGAGGACTCGAACCTCCGACTAGGGGAGCCGTGCGAACCGTGCAAGACGCCTGAAACCAAGCGGCTACCCCGCGCGGCAGTTGGTCAGAGGGCTTAGCTACCCTCTGTAATAAAAAACTGAGTAAACAGATCAACGAACAACTTGAACGAGTGTCATCGGAGGTCCGCCACGAACAAATTCAACGAACAATATAAAACAAAATGAGATTAACAAAAAAAGTTGGTAGAGCACTCGCCCGCGAAAGGCAAAAGTCCTGAGATCGGGTCTCGATCTGGCACACAGTTTTAATCTACCAGGAGGTTTCATATCAGCGCACACTCTGATGCAGAATGCAGATCTCATTCTGGAGCTATGATTTTTTTTCTAATAGAGTTAAAGTCTTCTGAGTTTCTTGTTTGTGCCATTTCTAAGAGTGAAATCAAGTCCTTGTAACATGAAATGAAATGAAAAGATTCGTCAACACTAAGTACTCTGTGAACCAAATCCATTAATATTCCTGTTAATTACCTTTTGTCACCAGTTCTTTTGTGTTCCTATGAAAGTAATTTAAACATCGTAGTGTCAGCAGTTTCTAACACAACTCCGTTAACAGGTATAGCACCGTGTTACGAGTGAAATTTAGTCGATTGCTGTAATTCATATGTCTACTGATGACTATGCCATCACAGAGTAAAATATCTGCCGTCGTAGTGATGACATGGAGATGCGAAGCTGGCAGGGTGAGTTGGATGCAGTAGTCAGAATTTGGGATTTGGCTGCATGCTGCATACACTGGTGACACAGACAGACAGACAGAGAGAGAGAGAGAGACAGAGACAGAGACAGAGACAGAGAGAGAGAGAGGGATTTATGCTGATTACTGTCATACAGAGACAGAGACAGAGAGAGAGAGAGGGATTTATGCTGATTACTGTCATGTAATTACCGACGTTTGTAGGATTGTGCTTTTATTGTGGTATTTGCATAGCTAAGATTGAGTGGCTTTTTGAACTTTATTTTTTCAACTATGTCCCACTAGAGCAATATGCATTTTTGAGCGCTGGGACTTCTATATCGCATATCTGGCTACTGATGTATCGCATGTAGCGCGATACTTTTGGAAATGGGAGAAAAATACTCCGAAGCATGGGGGTCCATATATACACCACTGGCCATTAAAATTGCTACACCACGAAGATGACGTGCTACAGACGCGAAATTTAACCGACTGGAAGAAGATGCTGTTATATGCAAATGATTAGCTTTTCAGAGCATTCACACAAGTTTGGCGCCGGTGGCAACACCTACAACGTGCTGACATGAGCAAAGTTTCCAACCGATTTATCATACACAAAAAGCAGTTGACTGGCGTTGCCTGATGAAACGTTAATGTGATGCCTTGTGTAAGGAGGAAAAATGCCATTACATTTCCACCTTTGATAAAAGTCGGATTGTAGCCTATCGCCATTGCAGTTTATCGTATCGCGGCATTGCTTCTCGCGTTGGTCGAGATCCAAAGACAGTTAGCAGAATATGGAATCGGTGGGTTCAGGAGGGTAATATGGAACGCCGTTCTGGATCACAACGGCCTCGTATCAGTAGCAGTCGAGACGACAGGCATCTTACCCGCATGGCTGTAACGGATCGTGCAGCCAAGTCTCGATCCCTGGATCAACAGATGGGGACGTTTGCAGTACGACAACCATCTGCAGTTCGACGACGTTTGCAGCAGCATGGACTATCAGCTCGGAGACCATGGCTGCGGTTACCCATGACGCTGCATCACATACAGGAGCGTCTGCGATGGTGTTCTAAACGACGAACCTGGCTGCACGAATGGCAAAACGTCATTTTTCCGGATGAATCCAGGTTCTGTTTACAGCATCATGATGGTCGCATCCGTGTTTGGCGACATCGCGGTGAACGCACATTGGAAGCGTGTATTCGTCATCGCCATACTGGCGTATCACCTGGCGTGATGGTATGGGGTGCCATTGGTTACACGTCTCCGCCACCTCTTGTTCGCATTGACGGTTCTTTGAACAGTGGACGTTACATTTCCAATGTGTTACGACCCGTGGCTCTACCCTTCATTAGATCCCTGCGAAACCTTACATTTCAGCAGGATAATGAACGACCGCATGTTGCAGGTCGTGTACGGACCTTTCTGGATACAGAAAATGTTAGACTGCGCCCTATCCATCACATTCTCCAGATCTTTCACCAATTGAAAACGTCTGGTCTATGGTGGCCAAGCAACTGGCTCGGCAGAATACGCCAGTGACTACTCTTGATGAACGGTGGTATCGTGTTGAAGCTGCATGGGCAGCTGTACTTGTACACGCCATCCAAGCTCTGTTTGACTCAATGCCCAGGCGTATCAAGGCCGTTATTACGGCTACAGGTGGTTGGTATGTGTACTGATTTCTCAGGATCTATACACCCAAATTGCGTGAAAATGTAATCACATGTCAGTTCTAGTATAATATATTTGTCCAGTGAATACCCGTTTATCATCTGAATTTCTTCTTGGTGTAGCAATTTTAATGGCCAGTAGTGTAAAAAGTTATCAGAGATCCAATGGGGAGGAATGTGCTTATAATATGTCTGTTTCAAGAAAATCAGATCAAACCATCATCTTCTCCGTTGGAAGAGTGTTTGAAGTAAATAATTTTATTATCTTATATATCATAGTTATTGGTTTGAAACATTGCTATACACCTCAGTGATTCTGCTGGTTTGTACAGAATTGGAATGTAGTGGGACGTATGCATGCCAGAAAACATCCTAGGATGTAGAAAACATTGGGGTCTGGTACGTCAAAGTCATTTGTAAGTGTTATGTTGAAAACATGTGAGATATTTCATGTTTTTCATTGCCAGGAAATTAAATGTGTTTTGCTACTGATAATTATACTTTTTTCGCAATTGTCATCCTGATATAATAACTATAATATTAAAAATTTAGCTTCGAAACTGCAAGCTTCACGTGCAAACATAGATCTAGTTAATTCTGTGGGACATTTGTCTGCCACTTGACCGATTTTCAAAATCGGTCAACTTAAAAATCTTTTGGAAGTGAAAATGTATTAATTATCGCCAAGGAAGATAAATTTTGACACTTTATTTTTCAAATACATGCTACGTAAACTTTAATCATGAAGGGAGTCAAGAACTGTCCAAGACTGCATTTTACAGGTCACGGATATTTTTGTTAGTGGTACGCTTTCATACTGCGGCGTTTGATAACTAGAATTTAATCACTGATTATTAATAAAAACTTCCATTTCATTCAGAATAATAATTAAAATACTAATCGTATGTAATGTGTGAATCAGTTGATATTAAGTATCTGGAATGTTGTTTTGCTTACTTACTGTACCGTGTATTTAAGCAGTTTCCTTTTTATGCTTCAACAAATGTTGTAGTCTGCGTGGCATAATATCCTTAATGGTTTGAATTCTTGCAGTTACGCAGCATGGAGCACCCCAATAAATAATAGTCGATAGCGCGGAATTTGGGTACACTCTTAACAATGACAATGTCCATAGCATACGGCGAAACTAGGGGTAGATACTGTTTCCTCACTCTATGAACAACGCAAACTCGAGCAATTAAATATATTTCTGTCATCCACCTTAAATTAACCATCACCAGCGTGTCAGTTGCTCTCCATTGTATGTCGTTTGGTAAATGGTTTACGATAGCATTCGACCAAGGGGGGAATCCTAGGTGCTGCCTCGTACCATAGAAGTTATCCTCCCTCCGTCTTGCACGTGATAACCTCTGACTCAGCATTTGTCAGTGGGTTTCAAGCTTTACTAAGATTACCGATATTTTTTTTTAAATTTCTGTTTTAAAAATTATGGTAACCACTATATCATCACTATTAAGGTTAATACCCTCACACTATTGCAGTTCAGTGAGAACCTTCACATCATTTGATGTTTCCAACATCCCTATTTACTTGTTGTTTCTGATGATTGGCTAATTGGAAATATGATCTACAAAGTTTTATCTCCAACATGAACTTGATTAACGGACGCATTATAGTTGTGAGCTACACGAGGCACTTTAAAAAAAATCAGAATTATGATGCGAAAAATGCAGCGGACTCTTAAAACTTGAGTCTCTTACACAAAATCTCAAAATCCTGTATGTAGTATTACTGGTATGAAGTTATTATACAATAATATTAGTACAAATAAGCCCTCGGTCACAAATATTAAATCAAAATTGACCAAGTTTCGACGCTACTATGAGCGTCGTCTTCAAAATTAGACTAACTGTTCTAAAACATATTAAGTATAAAATACATTAATAAAATTAAAGTTTGTACTGACTCGAAAATGATGCAGTACTTACAAGTCACGTATTAAAAAAGATCTAAGCCGGAAAGGCGACGTCATGAATAGTAGTAAGTAAGATGTCGAGCCGCTAAGGGCTGCTCGTACATTAGTGAAAAAGGGTTGACATGGAGATGCGGAACGTGGAAGACTGAGTTAAATGGAGTAGATTGAATTTGGGTGCATGCTGCATACACCGGTCACAAAGAGAGAGAGTCTTGTTGCAACCCTTGTTCACTAAAGTACGAGCAGCCCTTAGCGGCTCGCCATATTACTTACAACTTTTCATGACGTCGCCTTTCCGGCTTAGATCTTTCTTAATATGTGACTTTTAAGTACTGCATCTTTTCTCAGTCAGTACAAACTTTAATTTTATTAGTGTATTATATACTTAATATGTTTTAGAACAGTTAGACTAATTCTGAAGACGACGCTCATAGTAACGTCGAAACCTGGTCAATTTTGACGTAATATTTTTGACCGTGGGCTTATTTGTTCTAATATAATTCTGACACGGTCACTGAACCTTAGCAGCTATGTTCAAAAATTACACAATAATACTGTGTAACAAAATAGTTAGTTATAGAATTTTGTACGACTTCGTAATTTTACAGATTAATGGTGGCTTCAAAATGCTGTGACTTGGTACAAATTCCGTTATCCTGAACCGGCAACTTTGAAAACCACCAACATCGCCTTACTGCAGCGCCGTCGCAGCTCTCCACCGGCTAATCAGAGCTCGTGGCTGCCTAGTAAGTTCAGCCGTTCAGCGCCATGAGACTCACAAGGAAAACCCCTACATCGCAACCCCCCCCCCCCCCCCCCACACCCTCCCTCAGATTTAGCGGTAAGATGGCCCAGTGGATAGCCCGTCAAAACCTGAATACAGGTCAAGCATAATAGCAAGAAAAAGGTGTACTTAATTGTGAAAAAAGAAGCATAATAGAAACAGCGACTGGTTTAAGCTCAAGATGTACAACATCGGTCAAGTTTGAAGCTCCACGGTATGTTGGTTATGTGGTCACAGTGTTGGATTGTAAGGTGGAAGATCCCGTCTTTCTTTGCACAAAATTATGTACTTTCCTTCCGGTCACTGACGTCTCTGTTCGCTGTCTGTTGTCCTGACAATCGTCAACTATACATTTGGTTATAGCATATGATTCATGTGGTAGCGATGGGTTTCCGTCGCAAGTAAACGTAATGAATGGTGAGGGCAGGCAAGTTACCGGATAGAACCCTCAAAAAACGAAAACAATAACTAAACAGGTGTGAACCATTTTACGACAAAGGAGTTAAAGAGCCAAAAACTTCGAAAACAAACGCAACTTCAGAGACGTTAAAAACATGTTTTACTGGAGCACAGGGTGGTTGTGAAACTATTGCGTTCATTTCTGGCAGCTTATGTGACAAACTATTAAGTTTTATTATTTCTTTGGGATGATCAGTCACATTCATACGAACACTTAAATCGCGCAAAAAAGGCCCATCTCGCTCACTCAGCGAGCGAACAAGTTGTGTGCGTTGATAAAAGATTCCAATCATACGACACATACGTTTAGTAAAGTCGTGTATGGAGACCAGACGTGTTTTCCGGTGGTGAATTTGGTTGATTTGTCACCTTGTCATCAAACTTTTCCAGTTTCTTGAGCCACTTATTTTCGGCTACTAACAGAATAGTTCTGTGGAATCAACATTATAGGAATCGGCCTTACACCTAGATGTTGCAAACGGACGTTACTCCACAAAACACATATAAATTTCAATGCCGCCAATCGACACGTGCACGACCGGACGGACAGTTTACAGTTTTGTGAAAAAAAGGGACACGATGGAAATATGAACAAGGATTTTCCAATTTGCAGTCCAACGCCGATCATATAACCACTATGCGGTAGCTCTCCCCGTTCGCCCAGTGTAACACATCTTGAGCTTTGACCGTTCGCTGTTTCTATTTTACTTCTCTTTTCCACAGTTAAATTCACCTTCTTCCTATTTCCATGCTTGACCTGTGTTCAGTTTTTGATGGGCTATCGATTGAGCCATCCTCTCGCTAAATCTGAGGGGTGTGCGATGGGGACTTTCCATTGTCAGTGGTGTATTCGCTTCGTTATCGTTCCATTGTCAGAACTCACCTGTGATTCTTGCCTCCTCTTCCACTAAATCTCAGGTTCTCTTTCTTTTGGATCTCGGTTACATGTAGTGCCGTCTCCACTTGCCCGCTTTCTGATTGTTTTCTTTACTGTTTCTACACGTCGATCTCCCTTTGATGACTTCAGATTAATTGTTTCAGTGTCATGGTTTTCTTTCGAGTTGTTCCCGAAATTCATTCGTATTTCGGTCACAAAACGAGCACACATTAAAAAATCATTCAGTACATACACTCCTGGAAATTGAAATAAGAACACCGTGAATTCATTGTCCCAGGAAGGGGAAACTTTATTGACACATTCCTGGGGTCACATACATCACATGATCACACTGACAGAACCACAGGCACATAGACACAGGCAACAGACCATGCACAATGTCGGCACTAGTACAGTGTCTATCCACCTTTCGCAGCAATGCAGGCTGCTATTCTCCCATGGAGACGATCGTAGAGATGCTGGATGTAGTCCTGTGGAACGGCTTGCCATGCCATTTCCACCTGGCGCCTCAGTTGGACCAGCGTTCGTGCTGGACGTGCAGACCGCGTGAGACGACGCTTCATCCAGTCCCAAACATGCTCAATGGGGGACAGATCCGGAGATCTTCTGGCCAGGGTAGTTCACTTACACCTTCTAGAGCACGTTGGGTGGCACGGGATACATGCGGACGTGCATTGTCCTGTTGGAACAGCAAGTTCCCTTGCCATTCTAGGAATGGTAGAACGATGGGTTCGGTGACGGTTTGGATGTACCGTGCACTATTCAGTGTCCCCTCGACGATCACCAGAGGTGTACGGCCAGTGTAGGAGATCGCTCCCCACACCATGATGCCGGGTGTTGGCCCTGTGTGCCTCGGTCGTATGCAGTCCTGATTGTGGCGCTCACCTGCACGGCGCCAAACACGCATACGACCATCATTGGCACCAAGGCAGAAGCGACTCTCATCGCTGAAGACGACACGTCTCCGTTCGTCCCTCCATTCACGCCCGTCGCGACACCACTGGAGGCGGGCTGCACGATGTTGGGGCGTGAGCGGAAGACGGCCTAACGGTGTGCGGGACCGTAGCCCAGCTTCATGGAGACGGTTGCGAATGGTCCTCGCCGATACCCCAGGAGCAACAGTGTCCCTAATTTGCTGGGAAGTGGCGGTGCGGTCCCCTACGGCACTGCGTAGGATCCTACGGTTTTGGCGTGCATCCGTGCGTCGCTGCGGTCCGGTCCCAGGTCGACGGGCACGTGCACCTTCCGCCGACCACTGGCGACAACATCGATGTACCGTGGAGACCTCACGCCCCACGTGTTGAGCAATTCGGCGGTACGTCCACCCGGCCTCCCGCATGCCCACTATACGCCCTCGCTCAAAGTCCGTCAACTGCACATACGGTTCACGTCCACGCTGTCGCGGCATGCTACCAGTGTTAAAGACTGCGATGGAGCTCCGTATGCCACGGCAAACTGGCTGACACTGACGGCGGCGGTGCACAAATGCTGCGCAGCTAGCGCCATTCGACGGCCAACACCGCGGTTCCTGGTGTGTCCGCTGTGCCGTGCGTGTGATCATTGCTTGTACAGCCCTCTCGCAGTGTCCGGAGCAAGTATGGTGGGTCTGACACACCGGTGTCAATGTGTTCTTTTTTCCATTTCCAGGAGTGTAGTTGCAAAGTATTTCAACGATATGTTCTACTTAGTATAGACGAACAGACTACCTTTTGTTTATAACATGCAGCACATTAAGACGAATTATTTAACGCCGTTTAATCGCTTAAACGCCTGGATAGCTGTCTAAATTACTGTGTTTGAGTGCTCTTCTCTTTGTCTAAAGAATCAAATTTTTATCTGGAAACTTCGAACATTAGCTGGGAAATTTGTGAAGTAAACACTGCAAGAATAATCAGCCGATATGGGTGTGGATTTATTAGCTCTACATCAGACCAACACTTAGGCTATGTCGTACGTGACTGACAGAAGAGCCCGACAACTTCAGGCGACAAAACACGACCGCAGGTGTAGCTACGAAAGTGTCCCACGTTGGCAACGTCCATAGCGCTGCTTGTATGCGTAAATGGCGATATTTGAGTTCAGACATGTTTGAATTCTGCCGCTATAGAACGCATGACAATGACTTTACGCAGCGAAGCACTGAAACAGAATCACCGGCTGCTACGAATTCATTTTTATTCAATTTTAAGGAAGCTATTTGGTGAAAAAATGTAATTATTTCGCATCTGGAAGATTCATATCTTCGCTCGACAAAACAATAAATTTCTTTTCGTTATTCGTCATAGTTACAGTGCTGCACGAAACTAAATAAATAACTGCGCGGAATTTTTCAGAGTTTGCAGAGGTAAAATCGCACTGCGTACGCTTTGCGTGTAGTTCATGCATTTCTGCATATGAAATGTAGCCAACTTATGGAAATTGTATTTACACCTGAGATCAGTTCTTAGCTCCAGTGATTTTGGATTTTATGTTTGGCGGCGCGCCTGACTCCGCCCTTGCACAAATGGAATCACGTCGTTATAAAACTCGTCATACTTCATACACGGTTCAGGAGATCGAAACGAGATTTTTTGCAAATGATAGCACTCAAAGGGAACGTATTTCTTCTATATCCAACTCTCAAAACGCTTTAGTCAAATTTTTGAGTGGAGCGAAAAGAGAACTCCCTGTGAATTACATGATGGGCTCTTGTTCATATTTTCATAGTGAAATGAATAGTAGGAAATGAACAAACGGAGTACCAAATTGAGTAACTGCAGTTTTCTGTAAGAAAAATTCAGTTACATGGAAGTAATCATGGTAATTAAGAAAAAGTTGATGAGTTGAAGGAAGGCTGAAATATCTCACGGACAGCTGCTGCTTGAATCAAGAACTAAATTTAAGATGTTTCAAGAACATAAGACGCAAGGTGTCAAATTAGGTGTCAATAAAATCATGCTTACTTAATAAAAAAAAGTGAAAGAAGTTGGTGAAATCTTTTGTGAAAAGATTTCTCTAAAAGTAAGAAATCATATATACTGGAGAAACGTTTGGCATGCCTTTAGAATGATTTTATTTCTTATTCTTAGACAAATCATTTCAAAAAACATTTGACTTTTTATTTTAAAAAAATTTTGCTTTAACTGTGCAGACTATTTAGGTCAACTGAAACACTTGACATTAAAATGATCAGTGATGAATTATGTTTTCAACAATCAAATATTATAAAATAGCTTGGCTGTTCATTATGTTTTATCACGAATGTAATTTGTGTGAAATATATTGGGGTAGATGTGTATTACCTTTAAAGATGAAGCACGTTGGCAAGACTTTAAAAATACTTGGAGATGAATTGTAAAGAATACAGGGTGTATCGTAATTAATGGTGTAAACACATATAGTTGAAAGTACACGATACTGGAAACAAAAAAGTCTCAGTAAACATAGGGTCATAAATGCATACCTTAAGAGCTACAGGCAATTTTTCATCTTCGATACTGTGAAACAAATCTCTTCTACTGCAAGTTCTTTGTTTTCCATGTTTTGGGAAGTGGTAGTATGAACCAAAATAAGAAGAAAATGTCCAGCAAACATGTCCTCTAAAATGCATTCCTTAAGAGCTATGAGCACTTGTTCATCTTTGCTACTTTGAAACAACTTTTCTAATGATCAAGTGTTCGTAACTTTTAAGGTATGGGTTTTAGAGCACATGTTTGTATGGAAAACAAATAACTTGCAGTAGAAGATATTTGTTTCACAGTACTGAAGATGAAAAATGGCCCGTAGCTCTTTAACTGTGCGTTTTCGACCCTATTTTTACTGAGACATTTTTTCTTCTAGTATCGTGTACTTTCAACTGTATGCGTTTACACCATTACTTCTGATACACCCAGTATATACAAAACATCATATACACAACAGGTGATAGAACTTTGGTTGAGACAGTTAAAATGTAGTACATAGCCAGGTCCGAACCCGAGGTCCACGGCAAAGCAGGGTTTTAATCAAGGTTGCTATTACAAAAACAAAGACACCCCATTGCTGTAGTGGCTCTTCTTTCATACTTGCAGTGGTAGGTCATTCTTCTGTACTTAAAGGTGCTAAAACTACGTGGGGTCACACAAAGAACACGCGTCTAATTCATTGATGAGTTGGTCTAACCTATCTGTGCTCATCCTCGTGCATTCTAATTTGCCTCCTGATCTTCTTAGATGATGATTTAAATGAAATTCTTTAGCAAGATTCCTCCCTTTGCAATTTTCATGCACAGTGCTCATTTATCACCTAATTTTGCTAAGTGGAGCCAGTTATATTGCCTTCCTTTGGAGCGACAACATTCGACGATTTCTGGGCCCTGTCTTATAGAAACAGCTGGTCGGCTCTTGTAGCCATCTTGTAGCGGGAATATGTCCCTCGCACGCACGACACCAGGGCATATCGCTCGACGCCGCTGCTTGTAGTCGGGATGTCGTGCATCCAGAAGTCGTGTGCTCTTGGTCACTTCTGTCGCTCACAAGAGACGTGGTCATAGCACTCAACAAACAAGTGAAATATGCAGGAACAATACTCTGCTGGGCACTAAAATTGCAAAATCAGCAAGGATAAAAGGTAATGAAATTTTATTTATTGCAGATAACCATATTAGTCAATTTATAGATTACATGGGGATACATCGGGTGTGAAATTTAGTGTTTAGAACTGAAACGTCCGGCAGCAATAGTGGATCTAACGCAGCCGGCTACCGAGCTGAACTCATCTTGGGTAACGAGTATGGTTACGTCGTTCCATGCTGCTTCGCTCCTGTGTCAAAGCTCATAAATCACAATGGCTGGGAAGTGGTGGTTTCGGGAACCCATGGGAAGATGTTTTCAGCGGGTGAGAGGACTGATGGACGTATAGGTCGGGGCAACAGTCCTCTGACTTGGGTAGGTTAGAACATCACGGGCTACATGGGGTCTAGCGTTATCTTGTTGAAAGATAACGTCACTGAGAACTCGTAGAAAGCGCGCTGTCAGCGGTCATAAGTCAGAAACGTAATTAATACTATCAGAATTACTGGATATGATCTTTCATTGTACCCTGTGGCACTCCATACTATCACCCCAAGTCTGAGGCCACATAAAGAAAACGAATGCCGTCTAGCAACCTTCGTTTACTTCTGAGCCTCCGCAGACGAATACGTACATCGTGATGATGTACACCGAATTGGGATTCGTTAATAAATAAATAATATCACTTTAACATACAGTGCAGTAGTTGGACCGCTCCACTGTCGCTGCACCCTGCACTGCTGCCACCTCAAGCGACAATGGTATCCGAGCTGACACTGCGTGCTGCTCGAGAGGTCGTCAACGTGGGCATTTGTGTTATTACAAAGAAGCTCATTTGCTAACTCAACCCACGTGACGTGGGTGTACAATCCTGCACGGTCGAATCTGGTGGTTGTTACGTGAGATCTACTTTGGCGACTGTAGAATCGTTCTGTAATCAGTTGCAAATTCCGGTTATCTAAATTTTCTCGATAGAGTCACCTTCCCTTCAGGGATTCCCATTTCTGTTCCCGAAGTATCTCAGTGGTACTCGCGTGTTGATCGATCCTACCAATATCAACAATACCAGCCCGCCTCTGCTTCGACGTATTCTTTTAATCCGACGTGGTAGCTATCCCAAACACTCGAGTAGTACTCAAGAACAGGTCGCAGTAGTGTCGTATATGCGGTTTCCTTTAGAGATGAATCACAAATTCATGGAATTCTTCCAATAAACCGAAGTTGACCATTTGCCTTTTCTATCACAATCCTCACATGCTCGTTCCATTTCATATCGCTCTGCAACGTCAAGCACAGATATTTAATCGACGTGACTGTGGTTCAAATGGTTCAAATGGCTCTGAGCACTATGGGACTTAACTTCTGAGGTCATCAGTCCCCTAGAACTTAGAACTACTTAAACCTAACTAACCTAAGGACACTACACACATCTATGCCCGAGGCAGGATTCGAACCTGCGACCGTAGTGGTCACGCGGTTCCAGACTGCAGCGCCCAGAACCGCTCGGCCACCCTGGATGGCGTGTAACTAGTCAGTAGTAGAGTGAGCACAATGCTCGTGTATGGTCATTTTGTAGTGAAAATCGAACGCTGGCAAAATTAGCTTCGGATGACTTCAGAACTAAGTTAATAATTGGCTCCTTTTACCGACCCCCAGACTCCGATGATACAGTTGCTGAACAGTTCAGAGAAAATTTGAGTCTCGTAACAAATAAATACCCCACTCATATGGTTATAGTTGGTGGGGACTTCAACCTTCCCTCGATATGGTGGCAAAAAATACTTGTTCAAAACCGGTGGTAGGCAGAAAACATCTTTCGAGATTGTCCTAAATGCTTTCTCCGAAAATTATTTCGAGCAGTTGGTCCACGAACCCATGCGAATTG
Source organism: Schistocerca gregaria (assembly GCF_023897955.1). Classification (NCBI taxonomy): domain Eukaryota; kingdom Metazoa; phylum Arthropoda; class Insecta; order Orthoptera; family Acrididae; genus Schistocerca; species Schistocerca gregaria. Next base: position 745,403,348 of record NC_064923.1, read on the forward strand.
TAAATGGTTGCGAAAGCACACTTGATCTCTTAGCCACAAACAATCGGGAGCTAATAGAGACAATCATGAATGATACAGGGATTGGTGATCACAAGGTCGTTGTAGCTAGGCTCAATACCGTTTCTTACTAATCCACCAGAAACAAACGCAAAATAATTTTATTTAAAAAAGCGGATAAAGTGTCACTAGAAGCCTTCCCAAGAGACAATATCCATTCCTTCCGAACTAACTATGCAAATGTGGACGAGATGTGGCTCAAATTCAAAGATATAGTAGCAACAGCAATTGAGAGATTCATACCTCATAAATTGGTAAGAGATGGAACTGCTCCCGCATGGTACACAAAACAGGACCGAACGCTGTTGCAGAGGCAACGGGAAAAGCATGCTAAGTTCAGAAGAACGCGAAATCCCGAAGATTGGCTAAAATTTACAGACGTACGAAATTTGGTACGGACTTCATGCGAGATGCCTTTAATAGGTTCCACAACGAAACATTGTCTCGAAATTTGGTAGAAAATCCGACGAAATTCTGGTCGTGTGTAAAGTACACAAGCGGCAAGACGCAGTCAATACCTTCGCTGCGCAGTGCCGATGGTACTGTTACCGACGACTGTGCCGCTAAAGCGGAGTTATTGAACGCAGTTTTCCGAAATTCCTTCACCAGGGAAGACGAATGGAATATTCCAGAATTTGAAACAAGAACAGCTGCTAGCATGAGTTTCTTAGGAGATACCTTAGGGGTTGCGAAACAACTCAAATCGCTTGATGCGGGCAAGTCTTCAGGTCCAGGTTGTATACCGATTAGGCTCCTTTCAGATTACGCTGATACAATAGCTCCCTATACAACCGCTCGCTCACCGATAGATCTGTACCTACAGATTGGAAAATTGCGCAGGTTGCACCAGTGTTTAAGAAAGGCAGTAGGAGTAATCCATCGAACTACAGACCTATCTCATTGACGTCGGTTTGCAGTAGGGTTTTGGAGCAGATACTGTATTCAAACATTATGAATTACCTCAAAGGGAACGATCTATTGATACGTAATCATCATGGTTGCAGAAAACATCGTCCTTGTGCAACGCAGCTAGCTGTTTATTCGCATGAATTAATGGCCGCTATCGACAGGGGATCTCAAGTTGATTCCGTATTTCTAGATTTCCGGAAAGCTTTTGACACCGTTCCTCACAAGCGACTTCTAATCAAGTTGCGGAGCTATGGGGTATCGTCTCAGTTGTGCGACTGGATTCGTGATTTGCTGTCAGGAAGGTCGCAGTTCGTAGTAATAGACGGCAAATCATCGAGTAAAACTGAAGTGATATCAGGTGTTCCCCAGGGAAGCGTCCTGGAACCTCTGCTGTTCCTGATCTATATAAATGACCTGGGTGACAATCTGAGCAGTTCTCTTAGGTTGTTAGCAGATGATACTGTAATTTACCGTCTAGTAAGGTCATCCGAAGACCAGTATCAGTTGAAGAGCGATTTAGAAAAGATTGCTGTATGGTGTGGCAGGTGGCAGTTGACGCTAAATAACGAAAAGTGTGAGATGATCCACATGAGTTCCGAAAGAAATCCGTTGGAATTCGATTACTCGATAAATAGTACAATTCTCAAGGCTGCCAATTCAACTAAGTACCTGGGTGTTAAAATTACGAACAACTTCAGTTGGAAGGACCACATAGATAATATTGTCGGGAAGGCGAGTCAAAGGTTGCGTTTCATTGGCAGGACACTTAGAAGATGCAACAAGTCCACTAAAGAGACAGCTTACACTACACTCGTTCGTCCTCTGTTAGAATATTTCTGCGCGGTGTGGGATCCTTACCAGGTGGGATTGACGGAGGACACCGAAAGGGTGCTAAAAAGGGCAGCTCGTTTTGAATTATCACGTAATAGGGGAGAGAGTGTGGCAGATATGATACGCGAGTTGGGATGGAAGTCATTAAAGCAAAGACGTTTTTCGTCGCGGCGAGATCCATTTACGAAATTTCAGTCACCAACTTTCTCTTCCGAATGCGAAAATATTTTGTCGAGCCCAGCCTACATAGCTAGGAATGATCATCAAAATAAAATAACGGAAATCAGAACTCGAACAGAAAGGTTTAGGTGTTCGTTTTTCCCGCGCGCTGTTCGGGAGTGCAGTGGTAGAGAGGTAGTATGATTGTGGTTCGATGAACCCTCTGCTAAACACTTAAATGTGAATTACAGAGTAGTCATGCAGATGTAGACTTGTAGATGTAGAATGGTGTTACTATTTTATAAATGGAAATGAACGCATGGCATCGTTGGCCGGGAGGCTCCATCGGGGGAAGTTCGGCCGCCAAGTGCAAGCCTTATTTCAGTCGACGCCACATTGGGCGATTTGCGCCCCGGTGATGAGGATGAGATGCTGATGAGAACACCAAAACACGCTTTCACGAGGGGAGAAAATCTCCAACCCGTCTGGGAATCGAAATCGGGCCCGCTTGCGTGGGAGGTTAGCACGTTACCTCCCAGCTAAGCAGACGGACTATTTTATAAGAAGTGCAGCTCTTCCGGAAGAAGAGGTTTGCTCTGACTTATTGTGCAGTAAAAAAACAGTTGTATTGTGGATCATGGGTCTTTGCAAGCTGCGAAAGACATATCGCAGGCTGTATGTACAACTGAAGATCCTGCAGCATTCAGAGCCACAAACAGTAAGCTGCCCCTTCCCATTTCAGTAGCATTTGTTAAAGAGGATTGGACGTGGCTCGTCATCAAGTGAAATGCAATAGTTTTTTTTGGTCTGTGCCACTACTTGTAACAGTCTTATTTTGTTTCTGCTACAACGTGAAGTGGACTGCGAGTAGGGAAACCATATTAGCAAAACGTGTAAAAATCATTACATAATTGGAACTGCAAGTTGAGTGACAATACACTGGTTATCTTTAAAACAAACGTGTACCTCTTTTGTTTGTTTATGTATTTAAAATTAGACATCCTTATAGCTTCAGTGTTTTGAATCAAAGATTTTTATATGTGGTTGGTGGTGGTGGTTAGTGTTTAATGTTCCGTTGACAACGAGGTCATTAGAGACGGAGCGCAAGCTCGGGTTAGGGAAGGATTGGGAAGGTAATCGGCATTGCCCTTTCAAAGGAACCATCCCGGCATTTGCCTGAAACGATTTAGGGAAATCACGGAAAACCTAAATCAGGATGGCTGGAGACGGGAATGAACCGTCGTCCTCCCGAATGCGAGTCCAGTGTGCTAACCACTGCGCCACCTCGCTCGGTCAAAGATTTTTATAGTTTTAAAAGCTGGTACTTATTTTAATAGAAAATCTTTCGCCGATTTACACTCAGATTTCACATGTAAACCAGCAAAATTTCGTAATAGTTGCTGCGTGTCGCTGTTACCGCCGAGAAGACAATACCAAAAGGTAAAGTGAATCTTCTACTTCTTTTCCTCAGAAAAGTGTGGAGCCTTTTGTACTTTGCAAATCGAAACCAGTGGCATGTGACGAAATCTGAGCTGATATTTAAAGTCACGTACAGGTAGTAATTGAAACCCATTACTTAATTTCTGATTACACTTTGTTAAGTGACTTAAACCTTTTCGCACCTTGTCTCAAATATTTCTACTGTATGATATTAACCTTAAATATTTTACCAGCACCGTAGTATTTTAAATGCTTACAATGTTATTTATTCAAAGTTTATTATGTTGATGTCGATGAAAAGTCTGTGCTATTTAAACTAATTACATATGTGTGAATATAGGCACATCAATATTACACTTTCCAGTGAATTTAAGTGCTCTATGTTGAACTAACATCCTGTACGAGCGTCACTTCAAAGGCAGTTAAAGTAAAATTACTGTTTCCTTTACGACCATTTGCGTGTAACATCTGTTTACCATCAATTGAACTAATTTGTGTGGTAGACTGCGAACTCTCACAGACAAAAGAGAGTCATTAGCCTTCACATAGCTGAGCATGTACTGCACGCAACTGTCTCGCTTCATTTACGAATTCGATTGTCACACGCGGTTAATAAAGCAATTATTACATCCTAATTAGGATAAAATAAACTGAACAGAACGGGGAAATAACATGACCATTCATCACAGCAACTAGATATTCTAAGTCATCTTGTATCTTCCAACTGTCACTGAACGATGATACCTTTCCGTAAACCAGAGCGTCATCAGCAAGCAACTGCAGATTGCGGCTCCCCCTCTTCGTCATATAAATTACGTGTATTGAGAATAACAGCGGTCCTTTCACACTAGTCTGGAGCATAACTGAAAATACTCTTCTCTCTTATGCATAGTCGCCATCGAGGAAACCGTAAAGGGTTCCGTTAGTTAAGGACTCTTCGACCAGCTCACATATCTGGGAACATATCCCGTATATTCGTGCCTTCGGCAACAGTCGGCAGTCGTGCACCGTATCAGACATTATTCGGAAATATAGGAGTATGGATTCTTCCTGTTGCCCTTCATCCATGTTTCGCAGTATGTCATTCGAGAAGACGGCAAGCAGAGTTTCAGACGAGCGATGCTTTCTAAATACTCCCGTCACGTTGTAGTAGACTTCTTCCTTCTTTCACGAACATTCAAATGCGATTTATGAATGAGAATCCTGCCGTAAAATATTTCCACACTTATGAACAGAGATTGCATATCTCCTGCCTAGCTTTTATTTGTTGCTCTGAAATGCTGATCATTTGCATATCTGAGCATGCTAGTGCGATGATTGTTCAATGTCGCAATCTTAGTGTTATGATTTCAATAGCAAAAATGTACGGTATATATAAGTTTTTATAGCTGATACATTTTTAGTAGAAATGATGCACAGGATGTGCCATAAATAATGCACAATTCTAAGCCCTGAGGTTTACTTGCTCTCTGTAATAAATATTTTATTCAGCAAGCAACAAGTACTGGTAATGGAAAGAGATAGTTAGTAGAAATATCAGTAGTTTAAGAACTATGTAATACTGAAATTTTCACGACTTTAATAGTACAGCGTTATCAGTATGATAATTAGAAAGTTTTTCGTGATTCTTATGTGTTGATTTGTTTGCCCATCTATAGCTGAGTTTGAGAATGATACATTAGCTAAGCTTGTAACTGGGAGGGAGCAAAAAACTATGCCTTATGAATGATCTCTCTATTTACCTCTTAAAATATGTTACGGAAATAGCAGATAGCTAATTCAAACTCGTGGCGCTAGAAGTTGAACGTGATTCATTTCAGAGAAAGTGCTCAATGACTGGTTGCAGGAGATGGAGATGCAGGATGCGCCTCAGGAACCCTGATGATACACCGATGGCTTTGCAGCATCCTTGTTGACGGCCACAGACGCCTAGATCAGCATGAACTGCATCCATTGCTTCCTATCTCTAAACCCTATCTCTACCCCACACCGCAACTACTGCCCACTTGTAATACCGAGGACAGCCCCCGTGACTTGATGGTACAGGTGTACCACCTCGTCACAGTCAATGTCAACAGCGTTACTTCTGCTCTCAAAACCCTTATGTTGCAAGATACTTTACGAGCTGCGGGCCTGGATGTCGTTTTCCATCAAGAAGCCCGATCAGGGCTCTGTATCGGTATCTACGTATATGATGCCTACTCTACACCTTCAGATGTGGGTGTGTAACCTCCCCCTCACTTATCGACCTTAATGACAGTGAAAAATTAAACCGCGTCTACCGAATGGAAATTTGGGAAACGCAATCTTCACCGAAGTTGATCTGTCGGTAAAGAGGGAGGAAAGCGTTACATCTAAATGAAAGGAAAAATGCAAATGAAACTGGTGGAAATTAATTTTGAAAAGGGGCAAAGTTAATAAAGAAAGTAAATGTGCGGCCGTTACGTTAACAATTAACTAGCGGTAATTAGATATTTGAGATTTGGGGGAAATTACGGTCGCCAGTCCTGTGGACAACTACTATAATAACTGAAAATGAAAAATTAATGTACATATAATTAGCGCTAAAAGCGTGGCAACTGAGGGTTGACACGTGATATGTGAAAACTGAATGTTTGTCAGAAGTAATAAATTTCGCTACACTCTGACTTAATTTAGCAAAAGAATTAATAAAACTGGAAAACTGAAAGTTAATTTAGTGACTGAAATTAATAGTGAACTTTGTTTCTGAAGCACATCGAAATTCAGTCAAATACGGTGAGTCTTGGGCTACCTCAAAAATCATTTCAAAAGCTTCCTGAATCTACGCAATTTAGAAATGAGAGATTTAACTTTGAACTTTTATTAAATGATTCTGACCAATTGACAATAGTAAAATTTAGTACGTACCAAGCTGAGCTGCAGTCACAGGTGAGCTAAAATATGGTAACAAAACTCGCACTCTTAATTTGTGCTTGCATAATCGAAATATTGCAGCCAGCTATGAATACTTTAACTGAACTATGAAATTAAAGCAGTGAAAACGAATAATATTACTTTGAGGCTGGCGTTTGAATTTCGACGACACTCGGGTTCATTCCGGAAAAGGAAGGGACCCTGCTTGGTAATGCAATTGGTACAATGAGCAACATATGTTCATGCTAAGTTGCTGTAATTATAGTTACGAAAATGAAACAGTTTGAAAAGCTGAGATCTGCCATACAGTTCTAAAACTTTACGTGCTTCCAGTCTTCCTTGTTGGTTGATGGAAGGTTTGAAGCCGTCGATCGAGGAGGTGGCGACAGTCACTCATTGTCGGCCGTCGCTGTTGCAGAAACTGGATGTTGGCGCGCCTTCTTCTCGACACGGTCACCAGGCGTAACGGGCTCTTGATGTGCGCCAGCTAATGCTTCCCGTCCGCGACACCGTGTCAGAAACTATCATAGCAAGTCGAGCGCAATTACATGCTGCCAAACCCCGAAAGCGCGGCAACTCACGGGAGCGTCACACAACACACCTGCTCCACTGCCCTCCTCCAGCCAGACTCTGCTCGCCCCTGCCCGCGCTCCACGCGGCAGAGTTCACTACCAAAGATCCTAAACACTTTGGTTCTCCACACGACCTATCGATGTATTCGTTCGATAGCATAGTTTTCCCTAGGTCAGACCCAGCGTAAAAATACAAATAGTATTTACAAAAGAAACCAGAAACAATTACAATATATAAAGACACAGAAATGTGATATCTTCAGGTAACAAAATAAGGAAAAAAGTTTATAGTACAACAGATGGAAATAGGTGGATATGCAATTCCGGCGTTACAGGTGGAGGAGGTACAGCTACTCTGCTGAGGTCAGGGATTATGGCCACTCATGTATCCTATTTATCGGCCGGCTGGAGAGTCGCACTCATGGTTGGTACAGTTCATCTGGTGAAGCGGTAAGCTCCTTCAGGCACTGACAGGAGGACATAACGGCACACCTTTTTTGCCAAAGACAAAGCATTGCTGTAACAGGGCAATGCTGAGCACTTTGTAGTAGGTGGAGATTTCAGTTGTGTGCTCAAACTATCTGATCTGTCCAGCACTTCAGGCCTTTGCAAAATACTTGGCTTTGTTGGACACTTAGGTCATACAACATGGCGACCGAAAGGTATACACCTACTTAACTAGTCACTCACCGAGCCGTTTGGACCTTCCTATGTTACACGTGGCCTGCGATTGGCAGTTCTCGATACTAGGATGTGGCCGGCAGCATTCACGGATGTGTGTGTGTGTGTGTGTGTGTGTGTGTGTGTGTGTGTTTGTGCCCGACGAAGTAGGGGTCCATGGCTCCTCATCGTGGCCCTTCTCGACTAGGTAAATTGGAGACACGAAGTTGAGTCCACATGGAGCAGATGCCACCAGTGATTACTCGCTTACGGTTCCGTACTTCAGTGGTCGCTTACGGTTCCGTACTTCAGTGGTGGTTACGGTGCCTCAAACCCGCCTTGTGCCGCACATTAGCCAACTATGGACAAGATATAGCGTGCTGGTATGCCACGACTACTGATTTCTGCAACACAGCGCTCTGCGAACTGGCTGTGCAACCACCGTCTCTGTAACGACAGTCGGCAGAACATCACTTCAAGGCACAGTTGCTCTATCACCGCCGTACGTCTCATGGGTGTACGAGTGCAGGTGGGGACAACTGATAATGTTAGTGGAGAACGACCTTCCCTCCATCATATGAATCAAGAGAGGAGAAGACGCAAGAGGCAGCTCATTATGGAGGTCGAGGCGGAGGATGGACGACGAGCTGAAACACAAATGGACATCGTTCAAAGGTTCACACAGTCATGTAGACTTCTCTACGAGCGAGAATACAACATGGGTGTTGGAGTCAGGGAAGTCCTATCTGACCTACCCATCTTTTGGAAGCCTCAGGATGATGCTATGCTGTTGTCAGAGGTGACTTTGGAAGAACTACGAGAGCGTATGTTGTGCGGTGCTCCCAACAAAGCGCCAGGCCCTAACGGACTACCTCTTGAAATTTACAAAAGGTTTTTTGATATTATGGGCCCATTGTGGGTCAGGATGCACAGAGAACTGAAACCCGATTTTCAAGTAACATCTGAATTCACTGAGGCTCTCTTGATTCTGGTGCCCAGACCTGGAGAAGGCTGTCACCCGCTTTATTTTGGACCATTGGCAATGTTAAACACCGACTACAAACTATTAACACGCTTCCTCCATTGGAGGCTCCAATTTAAGATAATTTCGGCCACTCACAGTGATTAAACCTGTCTTGGAGGCAACATTAATGTGCTTACGACTTTGAGCACCTGTAGAGACGTTGTGGCGCTCATGCAAACATGCCGCCTCCACGCCGCTCTTGTTGCGTTAGATTTTGACCACGCTTTCGGTCGCGTAGAACATAGTTTCCTGCGTGCATTATGAAACACATCGGTACCCCGCGCAAGACGACATCTGTTGCACTTCGTTTGATCCGTGCGGTGTTCGTGAGGATTAGGGTAAACAGCTATCGATCTGCCCCTGTCCGTGTCAACAGGTCTGCCAGGAAGGGTTGTCCTCTTTCTGCCATTCGCCATTCCTCTTGAACCAGCTCTTCATTGACTACAGAGACGCTTGAAAGGTCTTAGCCTCTGCTCTGTGACCTTACGATGTGCTGCATACGCGGATGATGTGGAGTCCTTAGCACGGACTGATGACGAAATACGAACGTCGCTTTCCAGGCTCCAACAGTATGGGGTGGAGGCTGGCAGTTTGATCAACCTCCAGAAATCACTTTACATGGAGGTGAGACGAGGTACGCCTGCAAAACTGGATGTACCCCTCACAAAGGTCCCAATGCTCAAATGTTTAGGGATATCACTCCATCGACAAATACAGTGTACGACGACTCTGCCTAGAGGCTCGCCTCAACAAATTTAGAACATGGGACATTTTGGAACGCGCTCAGTACATCGTGTATATTTCTCAACTTAACCATTACGCCCACGTATTACCGGTGACAGACATGGTGGCTTCCAGGATACAGGCAGTGTTTGGATACGTGGTAAATGCTGGTGCAGTTTTTAAGATCCGTTTTGTTAGTCTTACTTAACTCTTCAACAGAGGAGGTGCTGGACTCACTCACGTCAAGCACAGAGCGTTGGGGCTGTACTTTCACTCAGTGTGGCCACTGGCTTTCACCAACAGACAGTCTTCTTGGCATCCTGACAGCAGAGGTGGCCCCCACGCTCGCTGTCCCCACCAGTACCTGTTCGACTTTATCGCCCTAACTATCACATATTAGGACGTTTTTCGTGGAACACAACTACATGTTTGGAGCTATACCGGAGTCACGGAATCCGACAGCAAAGATGTACTCGTATTGTACGCTGGACTCCAGCTAAAGACATTGTACGAATCCACGCCAAGGTCGACTGGACGAGGGTTTAGCGAGCTATCTACGCGACCTTCCTGTCAAATTTAGTGCAGTCGACGAGGTATGTTGTCACTAACAAGAAATTTCTGACCGGACGAAGGCTACATGCGATTCACCTAATTGACGACCATATGCTCCCCCTGTTGCGCGGTGAAAGACACGGACGATCTCAGACTGAACTACAACCCCGCAAGCGAGTGCTGGTAACTGATCCGCCAGATACTGGCTTTCCTCCTTCGCCGTCCCTATGTTTCCACTGTGCCTCTGGACCTCATTCATCCCGATGTTGTCTATTGCCCGATGACCCAGATGAATGCATCAATTGGGTACATGAAATAGCTATGAATAGTAGATGTACTGTGACAGCGAAAAGCAAGTCCTCCTTTTTTGGCAATACGTGATCGACGAGTTTCTCATCTTAACGAACAGAACGCAATGTGAAGCCTTTCTGCCAACTAGTTGGGATCGTCATTCATGCACGTCGCCACCCAGCTGGGATGTGCCGGGTGTGAGAAGAAATTGACTTGCAGACGTGATTCCCCTATGGTAACAGAAACAGTCTCTGACTGTATGCTGTGGCCCAGGACGCTCCGACAGTTGATGAGTGGTGATGTTCGTTGCAATGATGACTGGCTCTTACTGGCCACCCGCATCGATAACGCGATCCCAGGGGGCAAGATGGCCCTCTTTAATTCATATTATCGGCATAATTTTTGGCTTATGGCCCCCTTGTTTTTGTTGCTTATTATAAAAAAATAAAACAAAAAAGTGGTGGTGCACGTCGGTGGTAGGAGGACAGAGACACAGTGGTCAGGCCTCGAAATCTGACGCCTACCTACCTTACCTCCTCCAGCCTGCCGCTGACTGTGCTTCTGTGCAGTAACAAAAAAATTAAAAAGCAAAAAATAAAAATGGTAAAGCGACTTAAAGAAAAGTTGGTGGACCGCTTCCCGCAAAGGCAAAGGTCCCGACCTCGAGGCCAGTTCCGGTAAAATGTAAAAAGAAAAGAAGATGGTAGAGTACTTGGCCGTGAAAGGCAAAGGTCCCGAGTTTGAATCTAGGCCCGACACACAGTTTTAATCTTCCAGGAAGTTTCATATCAGCGCACTCTCCACTGCAGAGTGTTAATTTCATTCTCGTTATGGCCAGTTTGAATAAATTTTAGTTTTAAAAATGACCAGATATGTATTGAGGGATTACGCAGAATAACAGTATTTATTTTTTTAAAAAAGTTGGCAGAGCTGTCACCCGCAAAAGGCAAAGGTCCCGAGTTCGAGTCTCTGTCCGGCACACAGTTTTAATCTGCCAAAAACCTTCTAATCAGCGCACACTCCACTGCAGAGTGAAAATCTCATTCTGGAAACATCCCCCAGACTGTGGCTAAGCCATGTCTCAGCAGTATCATTTCTTCCAGGAGTGCTAGTTCTGCAAGGTCTACGGCAAAGCTTCTGTAAAGTCTGGAATGTAGGAGACGAGGTACTGGCGGAATTGAAGCTGTGAGGACGGGTCGTGAGTCGTTCTTGGATAGCTTAGTTTGTAGAGTTCTTGCCCGCGAATAGCAGAGGTCCCGAGTTCGAGTCTCGGTCCGACACACAGTTTCAGTCTTCCAGGAAGTATCATATCAGCACTCACTCCGTTGCAGAGTAGAAATTTCATTCTGGATCATTACCATACTTCTGGAAAAACACACCATACTCAGCGAACAGAGCTGAGATGTCAACAGGTGCTGACAATTCGATTAGGCTGTTTTCAGCTACCTGTTGGGGTAATGTGCGAGACCTTTTTGCATCTTTAAATAGAGAAGAGTGAATATTAAGTGGAACTGAGTAAAGAAGAGTAGCCGTAGTTAGGTTGTAATTTGCTGGGCAGAATTAGACTTTAAATTTCCATAATTGTTGAGCATTTTGTCTACGCTACCCAACATCACGATATAGTCTTTCTATCCCTAGACAGCTGACAACTGTGCACGTTCATGTGGGAATGTGCGTGGAATGTGAGAAAACTACTCGCTAGTGAACACTATATAGATTTGCTTGTAAATGAAGTACCTCCAGTAAAATGGTAACATTGATACACAGCGCAATAATACGAAATTTTACTGTCATTAATTATGATAGTGAAGGACACTACAAATAGATTATATCGCGGAAAGTTTGCATATAAAATGACAATAATGGAAAGAATAACAAACATATAGGGTGGTGCAAATAAAAGTGGCCCGACAAGGGAATACGATTCGACGCGAATATATGCTTATAAATTTCCCCCCTTTACGTACACGCCATGTGTACGCCAGCCATATATTCTGCACCAGTTCAGAGCGTGGTGCGAGCTGTGTCGTTCTGAGTGGAGCAGTGAAAAGGTGTCGATGTACTCACAGTGGAGCAGCGGGTGTTCGTTGTGGAAAGCCACGTGACAAAAAAAGTCGTGGAAACAGTGTGGTCAGTTGTTTGCTGAGAAGTTTAATGATGTCGAAGTGCCAGCAAAGAGTGCCATGCAGCGCTTAGCCCGAAAACGGCGTCAGACAGAATATCTACATCTACATCCATACTCCGCAAGCCACCTGACGGTGCGTGGCGGAGGGTACCCTGAGTACCTCTATCGGTTCTCCCTTCTATTCCAGTCTGGTATTGTTCGTGGAAAGAAGGATTGTCGGTATGCTTCTGTGTGGGCTCTAATCTCTCTGATTTTATCCTCATGGTCTCTTCGCGAGATATACGTAGGAGGGAGCAATATACTGCTTGACTCCTCGGTGAAGGTATGTTCTCGAAACTTTAACAAAAGCCCGTAACTAGCTACTGAGCGTCTCTCCTGCAGAGTCTTCCACTGGAGTTTATCTGTCATCTCCGTAACGCTTTCGCGATTGCTAAATGATCCTGTAACGAAGCGCGCTGCTCTCCGTTGGATCTTCTCTATATCTTCTACCAACCCTAGCTGGTACGGATCCCACACTGCTGAGCAGTATTCAAGCAGGGGGCGAACAAGCGTACTGTAACCTACTTCCTTTGTTTTCGGATTGCATTTCTTTAGGATTCTTCCAATGAATCTCAGTCTGGTATCTGCTTTACCGACGATCAACTTTATATGATCATTCCATTTTAAATCACTCCTAATGCGTCCTCCCAGATAATTTATGGAATTAACTGCCTCCAGTTGATGAGCTGCTATATTGTTGCTAAATGATAAGGGATCTATCTTTCTATGTATTCGCAGCACATTACACTTGCCTACATTGAGATTCAATTGCCATTCCCTGCACCATGCGTCAATTCGCTGCAGATCCTCCTGCATTTCAGTAAAATTTTCCATTGTTACAACCTCTCGATACACAACAGCATCATCTGCAAAAAGCCTCAGTGAACTTCCGATGTCATGTTTTGAACAAGTCATTACACATTCCCAAACGTGCTCACACACCAGAAAATGTGGTTGCAGTTCGCCATAAAATGCTTCAGCGTCCTACCAATCCTACTCGATGCCTGTCACAAGGGATTTGCATATCACGTCGATCATGCAGACGAACACTCCACCTGGACCTACATATTCGCCCCTGCCGATTGTCTGCTATTCGTGCATTAAAACCAGCAGATGACCCTTAGCGGCTCCAAGTTTGTGAGTGGCTGTTCACTGAGATAATAATAAATGGCTTAGACACGGATCTGTTCTTTATTTCTGATGAAGCGTGGTTTCAGCTGTGTGGTTATGTCAACCCACTGAATCACAGATTCTGAGCAGCGGAGAATCCCCATAACCTCCACGAAAAACCGTTGTATGATCAAAAGATTGCGGTTTGGTGGGTGGTGTCTGCACCCCGCATCATTGGCCTCATCTTTTTTCATCAGACGCTGACTTCGGTGCGTTACATTGCCAACATTTTCTAACCATTTGCGGCAGCAACGGGGGAGAAAAAGACCTACAGTTACTTCCAACCGATGGAGAAATTGCCGATACGGTCGACCGAAGCTTGGAGCACATTTACACAATCTTCATGCCTGACAGAGTTGCTAGCAGAGGTCAGTCTTGTTGCGGCCCTACCTGGCTGCCTAGGTCACCTTGGTTTGTCAGTGTGAGATTACTTCGTGAGGGGAGCCCTCAAGTGTAAGGTGTATTGCAACAACCCTTGTAGTCTTTAAGAACCACAGAACCACAGCAGAACATTTCGGATGAGGCTGCAGCAATCCCAGTAGTCCAGCTTTGATATGCCTTCGCCAACTTGCTGACCAGAATCCAAAAGTGCAAAGAGATGAGTGGTTGACACTTTCAACAGCTGCTATAGTCAGAACTATTTTCCGTTTCCTCTGCTGTTTTCCTTTGTATTCTGGAACTCTGATTATGGGGGCACTTCTATTTGCACCATCCTGTACTAAATAACGAAAAATAATATACAGGGTGAGCACGAAGTCTTGCCCTGACTATATCAATTTATTACCTAAATGAGATTCTGGAAACATCCCCCAGGCTGTGGCTAAGCCATGTCTCTGCAATATCCTTTCTTTCAGGGGTGTTAGTTCTGCAAGGTTCGCAGAAGAGCTTCTGTAAAGTTTGGAAGGTAGGAGACGGATACTGGCAGAAGTAAAGGTGAGTACCGAGCGGGAGTCGTGCTTCGGTAGCTCAGATGGTAGAGCACTTGCCCGCGAAAGGCAAAGGTCCCGAGTTCGAGTCTCGGTCGGGCACACAGTTTTAATCTGCCAGGAAGTTTCAATTTATTACCTAATAACCGTTTGACATAATAAGTTACATTTGATGCCGTTTTATAAGTTGTTACTAGCTTTTTTTAAGACGACTCACGTTAGTTAACCTCAATGTGTGCTTCCTTGGTAGCTAGGAGAACGTCGAGGCGGTGTTCCAGTTCCCGCCAGGTGTTTCGTAACATACGTTCTGTCACAGTACCCACAACAGCTTGTATCCTAGCCTTCAGTTCGTCGACATCAGCAACTGGTGTGACGAAGACTCTGTCTTTGATATAGCCCCAGAGAAAAAGTCAAGGGGCGTTATGTCTGTAGAGCGGATCGGTGAACTGGAAGGAATGGTCCAACACGCTGGCCGTATCTGTAGGACGCTAGACGACTGAGAAACCGTGGCCAGGTCAAATGTGTCCCTCTTTAGTTGGTACGAGCTTATCCTAGGGTTCTAGTCAGGCCTAGACCCCACGAAATCATGGGGCCAAGTTATCAACAAGGCACTGTGCAAGCTGGTGGTGGCTCCATAATGATGTGGGCCGTGTTTACAGGAAACGGACTGTGTCCTCTGGTCAAACTGAACCGATCACTGACTATTTGGCGCCATTCATAGAGCCATGTTCCGAAACAACGATGGAATTTTTTTGGACGACGATTCACCGTGTCCCTGGGCCACTGTTATTCCTGATTGATCTGAAGAACCTACTGGACAAATCGAGCGAAAGATGTGGCCAGCCAGATCGCCTGACATGAATCGAATCGAACATTTCTGGGGTTTAATCGAGAGGCCAAGTCGTGCACGAAATACTGCGCTGGCAACACTTTCGCAATTGTGGAAGGCTATAGAGGGAGCATGGCTCAGTATTTCTGCAGGGGACTTCCTACGAGTTTTTGAGTCCATGCCACGTTAGTTGCTCCTCTACGCCGGGCCAAAGGAGGTCCTCCACGATATTAGGAGGTATCCCACGTCTTTTGTCAACTCAGTGCACTATATGAAAAAAACGGATACAGAATGGAAAATGTTAACTTTTCTAGCAGTGCCTTAAGGATCATAGGAACAGAAGGGAAAGTATTCGTCAGTGAAACGAAATATTCATTACAGATGTCAATTGCGTTAGTATTGTCGAGTATTTACCACAGATTAATAATACAGTCCCCTCCGTAGCCGAGTGGTGAACGTAGATGGTTGCAATGCAGGGCACCCGGTTCGATTTTTGGTACTGCGAAGGACATTTTCTTGGTGGAAGGAGTGGTACGAGGTGAACAGAGTCTCGTGATGGCAGATGAGGAGCTAGCTGCTTGACCGAGTAAAAGTGGCTCCACCGTCGGGGTAGTCTGCAAAACGCCGGAAGAGCGGTGCGCTGACCACATCCGCATGACGCTACAACACTGAGGATGACACGGCGGCCGGTCGTCATTTCTTGTGCTTTCGCGGCCTGGACGAGGAGCCCGTTTTTATTAAGAGCGCACTTGGTCATAAAAATATAATAAGAATGTGTTATACGAAGCTATCCTCATTGCAGTTGCCCATGAAGATAAATGGCGCTGTAAGGTAACCCGTTTTAGAAATTAAGCTGCAGATGTCCTTTGTCTATACTACAATCTACGAAAAACGTGGAAGATGGCCAAATATGGTACCTCAAATCAGGCAGCAACAGCAATTAGTCGCTCACCTTTGCCACGTATGCTCGAAAAAATTTATGTGTGTATTTCATTCACGATTTGTTTTCCGCATTGTAAACAAATGCTAAAGTCGTTGCGGCACCGCGGTATTAACCGTACGACTGTTCACGCGTAGCGCGGAAGCGGATTTACATTTTCCGTTACATGTTTTTATATTTGTCAGCCCACACTGACGCTGTCTTTTTATTTTTGTCCATTTGTTAAAAACAGGGCAGCGTTGAATTTACTCTTTTGTTATAAAAATTATTACCGTAACAACATTCTACAGACAGCAGATTCTCTGTGAATCCACATATTTTAATTTTGATGTAACATGTGTGCCACCAGAGAGTTCAAAGTGTTAACATAAAAAGTGAAATGAGATTTTAATGAGTTTCCCAACCGTATGAACAATCTCATTGGAGTTACTGTGTGCTTTGATGTCCTGTTTTGCATTGCGTTGTGACATTTTTTCTGGATTTCCTTGTTCAGAAAATTACGCAGTGCTGCATCACGTACTCAACATTAATGTAACGTTCTTCATAGAACCTTGGAACAACAGCAGAAAACTCGAGGAGAATTTCTCAAAAAAATATCTCTGTACGGATAATGATGCGCAAGACTGTATGAGGGAAAACTTACAGGGTCCCTTTGATGCTTGTTGGTAGTTTAATGAGTGTAGGAAAGATACAAATAACGGAAGTAAGAAAAACGTAATTGGTCTGAAAAGTTTTTAATTCAAGGAGAAATCGTTTGGTTTTAAATGTCCCTCAGAAATTATTTTAAGGAACGCAAACTGTCTGGAAGGTATAACTGCAGATTTTATAATACATTTCCAAAATTACTTCTTAGCACTGTTTATGGTAGCATCTTCCCATAAAATTCACACTGCGCGAAAGTACTATTGAATAAACATCTTACAAAACTTAGTTTTATCTTAAACATTATTTAGACGTATTTCATCTTATAGTTCAAGTCATCGTCCATATTACAAATTTGAAGAGATACGAAAGTTATCCAACTTCCAATCTTACGACGTATGTAGGTGGCAAATAGCAAGAATATTACCCCCATTGGAGCAATAATAAGACATGCGAGAGGATTTTTTGGTCAGTCGACTATTATTTCCAAAATATTCTAACTGCGATCACTTGATTTCATAAAGCAGCTATTTCAGTTCATGCATGGAAAATCTACTCCATTTTTCAAGAAAGACCCCATATGATCTGTAAAATAGAGATGAATCACAGAACAACGGAGTGACTTCCTATATAAATAGATCGCATTCTGTTTACGCCGTTGTGTTCTAGTATTATGCACCTTGCGTGAATTCTACAAAACCACAGAGAAGTATGAAATTACACTAGTCTTCTATAATCCGACTATACTAACAGCTTCCAAATGAGAGACTCTGTTGAAAATCATTGCGAAGAAGTACAGGTGGTGTTTGATGTACGAAGTAAAATAAAATTAAGCGTTATATACACTGACGAAAATACCCTATGTGATCAAAAGTACCCGCACACCTGGCTGAAAATGACGTACAAGTTCGTGGCGCCCTCCATCGGCAATGCTGGAATTCAATATGGTGTTGGTCCACCCTTAGCCTTGATGACAGCTTCCACTCTCGCAGCCATACGTTCAGTCAGGTGCTGGAAGGTTTCTTGGGGAAAGGCAGACTATTCTTCAGGGAGTGCTTCATTGAGGAGAGGTATCGATGTCGGTTGGTGAAGCTTGGGACGAAGTCGGCGTTTCAAAACATCCCAAAGGTGTTCTATAGGATTCAGGTCAGGACTCAGTGCAGGCCAGTCCGTTACAGGGATGTTATTGTCGTGTAACCATTCTGTCACAGGCAGTGCATTATGAAAAGGTGATCGATCGTGTTGAAAGATGCAATCGTCATCCCCGAATTGCTCTTCAACAGTGGGAAGCAAGGAGGTGCTTAAAACATCAATGTAGGCCTGTGCTGTGATAGCCATGCAAAACTACAAGTGGTGTAATCCCCCTCCATGAAAAACACAACCACACCATAACACCACCTCCTCCGTATGTTACTGTTGGCGCTACACACGCTAGCATATGGCGTTCACCGGCAGATGGCGTTCACCTTGCCATCGTATTGCCACATGGTGTACCGTGATTCGTCACTCCACACAACGTTTTCCCACTGCTCAATTGTCCAATGTTTACGCTCCTTACACCAAGTCAGGCGTCGTTGGGCATTTACCAGCGTGATGTGTGGCTTATGAGCAGACGCTCGACCATGAAATCCAAGTTTTGTCACATCGCGCCTAACTGTCATAATGCCTGCAGTGCATCCTAGTGCAGTTTAGAATTCCTGTCTATTACACATTACGACCCTCTTCAACGTCGGCGGTCTCTGTCAGTCAACAGACGAGGTCGGCTTGTACGTTTTCGTGCTGTACGTGTCCCTTCACGTTTCCATTTCACCATCATATCTTAAGCATTGGTCGTAGGTATGTTTACAGACAAATGACAGAAGTGACCACGTTCGAAGTCCGTGAGTTCCGCGGAGCGCCAGATACTGCTCTCTCACTATGTTTAATAACTACTTAGGTCGCTGATATGGAGTACCTAGCAAGAGGAGGCAGCACAATGCACTTAATATGAAAAACGTATGTTTTTGGGGGTGTCCAGATACTTTTTATCACATAGTATACTTAGGGAACCCTGATTTTGGGTATCTGCCGTACTCTATTGAGCAATAATTGAAGACTGAGTATGTCATCAAGTTATACCATTATCTCTCACAAATTGAATACACAAAATAACATCACTACATCCTCGATTGTGTACATAAAAATAAGTGAAATATCCGACAGGCGTCGAAAACAAAGTAGAGACTGTCATTTAGCTGTCATCCTCGCTGATTTTTATTGGACTTTGAGACCTGCAGTGAATTGCATGTCCTCTGAGAACGTGTATCACTGACTGACACCTACGTGGCCTGCTCCTTATAACATTACGGAGGTTACCCTGTGGTATCCGTTCCCATTCTTCAACGAGAGCCCATGAGAGTTCTAGGAGAGTCTAAGGTGGAACAGGACGACTATAAACACGTCTGCCAAGCAGGTCCCATACACGCACGATGGGGTTTAGCAGGTCGGTACTCACCGCCGACCATTCCGTTACTTCGATATCCAGACTTGGCAAGACTACTCTGCGAAACCCCGCCACACTGGCCGTGGCACTAGAAGGAATTCAGGACCACCTTCATAAGCAGCAGCCGCTACATGATCCAACACGGTCTTTTCAATGTGCTGTTTGGCGATAAGGCGACCATGGACAACGACAAGGTCCTATAGCTGTGAGCACTGAACCGTGGACATATGTCGATTTCCCGAAACCTTACGACAGGTACCGCTCGCCACGGGTCTCCGCACACGAACACAGCCATCAGCTTGAGTCACAGGATATCTAGACTTGCCTGTCAATAACATTGAGCCGAGCGTGGCTCGCACTCATGCAGTCTCTTATTTTACATTTTTTTTTTTCGCGCTGCCACCTCGTTATGTTAGCTTCAGTTTCTGCCGTCACTGAGTTGCTGCTTTGTGTGCCGGGGACAGCAGCAGCAGTGCCTATTGATATAGTGCTCACGTGTTATCTTTGCTGCACTGCTATTACTTACCGGTTGTCGCCTGTCATTGGAACGTGCCAGAGGGGCAGTTCGGACCTGGAGTTGGAACGTGGCACTAGTTGAGTCGGGTTGGAGCAGCAGTGAGGCCTGGATGTCGAAGGCTCGCCCGACCGCTGCCGCCACGCGTCACTTGAGCGGAGGACGGTCTTAGTGGATCGTCGTCCTACTGAACGACGTGAATTGGTTCGCCGATCGTTTATGGGTTGGCTGTGTATGTGTATCGACTCCTGATTCGTCTTATTGGTTGCACAGCCACTGCTGAGTGTCGTTCAGGTCTTCGTGCAAGTGTTTGCCAAACCGTGTGTGCAGTTGGTGTCATTTCAAAAATGGTTCAAATGGCTCTGAGCACTATGGGACTTAACATCTACGGTTATCAGTCCCGTAGAACCTAGAACTACTTAAATCTAACTAACCTAAGGACATCACACAACACTCAGTGATCACGAGGCAGAGAAAATCCCTGACCCCGCAGGGAATCGAACACGGGAACCCGGGCGGGTGTCATTTACACTGACAACTTGTTTTAAACGTTATCGGCGTACTGGCAGTGAGTCGGTCGATTGGAGTGCGTCAACAGGCCAGTTTCCGCGCGAGCGCCAATACTGCCAGCTAAATAAAAGATTCTAACTACTGAAGGCACTAACTACTGATATGCATAGTTAGCAAATGAAAGATGATGGAGATCGTCCGCTCTCAAATCTCTCCCATTATTCCAACAATGCCAACCAGCCACAGATTGCACACAGCACAGACAGTGATTTTGATACAGAGCGCTACGTGGCATTAGCAACATAAAAACCTAAACAGCCTACTTAAAGTGTGGCACACTGACTTATTTCATACGCTATTTTCCAAAGTTCTGTCAACGTTTTATTATTTTAAAACGAGCTGAGAAATGTAAACCTGAATTTCTATTTTGTATAAAGGCGATGTGTAAAGACCCTCAGGAACGGAAACTACTGCATGTTGCATCCCCGCAAACTCCTTACCTTACGATGCGTGGCATCTTGTATAGATACCAACGCATGGGCCTCTAAGTTGACAACAGAATTGCACCTTTCCGTCAGACGCCGATAGCGGCCACATGGGGCCTGGCGGTGCACTGGCGCGTGCCTGCCAGGCCACACCTCCAGTGGCTCTGTACTACGAGTGTCCTCTGCCGAAGCAATGCAGGATGGACAGAGGCAGCCGGATGGCCGACTCGCCTCTTTGCCACGCAGGCACCGCCCAGCCACAGCTCCGACACCATCATTCGTGCCTTAATTCTGAGAGCCTCATGCTTGTTGACATTGGGAGCTGGATTCTGTTTCTTGCCTCATTATTTGTAATGATTCTTCGTACACTTTGAGAAATACAAGTTAAGTACATCTTCTGTTCACTGTGTTAACTCGTTCGCTGATCATTTCTGCCCCTGTACAGCTTTCCTATGACACCAGTTGCCGCATCACTGTGTAGCCCACCTTTCCTTACCATTATGTACGAAGTCGTACAGAACAAGACATCTGTTTAGTATGCACGAATGAAAGGTGCTTTGAAACTGAATTTGGAGGACGAAAACCAAGTGAGATAGACCTGACCGCATCAGTAGTATTGCTGTACTTACTAAAAAGTGCATTGGATGTCGTATAAACAGATTCTGGAACGTGCTATTTGCGTCCAGTAACACAACAGGAAACAGCAGGGCCATAATTACCAAACATACACAGCTTGTGTTAAACAATATTTATTACCTTGCACCATTTAAACACAATAAAACAGGTAAGTTGAACAACCTCAGAGGGGCACAATTTTTTTTCTTGAACCTCTGTTAAAATGTGCACAACAAATGTATAAAAATTAACAATTTCTGTTAATCCATTAAATTTCGGACACGCAGCCGCGCAAATAAAATTTCTTCTACTGATATTTCGGCTGCGTATCGTCCGGCCATCTTCAGACCGAGTGTTGTGACATCTAAAGATGGCGGGACGATACGCGGCCGAAATATCAGTAGAAGAAATTTTATTTGCGAGGCTGCATGCCCGAAATTTAATGGTTACTCATTACGCCGCGAGAAGTTGAAAATGCACAAAATTTCTGTTGGTGTAAATATTTAATAAAATCAAAATTTGCCAAACTCTGAATCCACAAGACCATCCCGTACAATGATTATCTTTTGCAATATAAATTCATACCAAGGTTAATATTAAGGCATAACATAAGGCACACAAGTAATAATAAAAGCAATTCTAAAACTTCAACGCCCGGCAACGAAGATACCGGGCACACTAACTTCTGACTAAGGAATAATTCAGCTGATGCCCGTTCAGGGAGGCACTCATCAAATAAAAAGCAATTAATAAAAAACAGCGCCCCAGTATCTAAACATTCCCTGAGAACATACGCACATGAAACTCTCTTTTATAAAAATTAAACTTCACAACCAACACACAAGGTAGCAACATAATAAACAAATGGCTAATAAGGGAATACGGAATGAATGAGGCGGAGCCTCCAGCAATCTGATCGGTTACTAATTACAGAGTAAAACCGTTTTTACTGTTTAAATTCATATTTCGAGCGAAAGGTGCATTCGCCAAAGCGGAGGAGGAACGAGCCACAAAGGTTAACGACCTGAGGGAGCCAGGAACCAAGAGAAGAATTCAGAATTTTAGAATTTATTGACACATACATAACCCACTTTCTAACACTTTTGAGTTGGCGTATTAACACTAAACTTTGCTATTAGTTTTACAAACGTGGTTTATTAATCAAAATAAACGAAATAATAGTATGTATCAATGAACGGCCTCTTAGCCTCTCTGGAATCCTCCCAGAGAGTTGCCCGTCCCTAGCCACGGGGAGGCGGGCCGCTACTACCAGAAAAACCACTCCATTTACACCATTCTTGTATTCCCTCCACCACCATATGAAAGTAACTACAACTACAACCTACTACAAGTCAGAGACTTAAACAAACAATATATTTACAAATTTAGATTTACGCAGTAGATCTTAGAGAGCACGCACACGCCATTTAACCTCAACCAAGGTAGGCTCACTGAGCCTCCTTTGTGATTTTGTTTATCAATTTTGCGAAATTGTCGAACAGTTCGCCAATCCTCAATATTTCCTCAACATTCGTTGTTTGTAGAAGCTGCCTCCCAACTGAGACAACCTGTTCGTATATTGGACACTGAAACACTGTATGTTCAGGTGATCCCTCCCAGGCACCACAGTCACACTCTGGTGTTGGCCTTTTCCCTATTCGATGTAGGTACATGGGATAGGGACCACGACCTGTAAGGAAATGAACTAAGCCGTGTGAGGGCTTCACTACCTTGTTCTTTAGTCTTTCCCTTACTGTAGGTAGAAACCTATGGACTCTACGGCCCGTATTAGACCTATCCCATTCTCCCTGCCAAATGTCGAGCATTCTTTCTTTAATAGCTTTAACACTTATCAGAGGAGTGCCCATAATAATTTGCACTTTGTCAATGTTTTGCTTATGCAGCCAGTAGAAGGCTGCGTGCTCCCTTATTACACTCCTGGAAATGGAAAAAAGAACACATTGACACCGGTGTGTCAGACCCACCATATTTGCTCCGGACACTGCGAGAGGGCTGTACAAGCAATGATCACACGCACGGCACAGCGGACACACCTGGAACCGCGGTGTTGGCCGTCGAATGGCGCTAGCTGCGCAGCATTTGTGCACCGCCGCCGTCAGTGTCAGCCAGTTTGCCGTGGCATACGGAGCTCCATCGCAGTCTATAACACTGATAGCATGCCGCGACAGCGTGGACGTGAACCGTATGTGCAGTTGACGGACTTTGAGCGAGGGCGTATAGTGGGCATGCGGGAGGCCGGGTGGACGTACCGCCGAATTGCTCAACACGTGGGGCGTGAGGTCTCCACAGTACATCGATGTTGTCGCCAATGGTCGCGGAAGGTGCACGTGCCAGTCGACCTGGGACCGGACCGCAGCGACGCACGGATGCACGCCAAGACCGTAGGATCCTACGCAGTGCCGTAGGGGACCGCACCGCCACTTCCCAGAAAATTAGGGACACTGTTGCTCCTGGGGTATCGGCGAGGACCATTCGCAACCGTCTCCATGAAGCTGGGCTACGGTCCCGCACACCGTTAGGCCGTCTTCCGCTCACGCCCCAACATCGTGCAGCCCGCCTCCAGTGGTGTCGCGACAGGCGTGAATGGAGGGACGAATGGAGACGTGTCGTCTTCAGCGATGAGAGTCGCTTCTGCCTGGGTGCCAATGATGGTCGTATGCGTGTTTGGCGCCGTGCAGGTGAACGCCACAATCAGGACTGCATACGACCGAGGCACACAGGGCCAACACCCGGCATCATGGTGTGGGGAGCGATCTCCTACACTGGCCGTACACCTCTGGTGATCGTCGAGGGGACACTGAATAGAGCACGGTACATCCAAACCGTCGTCGAACCCATCGTTCTACCATTCCTAGGCCGGCAAGGGAACTTGCTGTTCCAACAGGAGAATGCACGTCCGCATGTATCCCGTGCCACCTAACGTGCTCTAGAAGGTGTAAGTCAACTACCCTGGCCAGCAAGATCTCCGGATCTGTTCCCCATTGAGCATGTTTGGGACTGGATGAAGCGTCGTCTCACGCGGTCTGCACGTCCAGCACGAACGCCGATCCAACTGAGGCGCCAGGTGGAAATGGCATGGCAAGCCGTTCCACAGGACTACATCCAGCATCTCTACGATCGTCTCCATGGGAGAATAGCAGCCTGCATTGCTGCGAAAGGTGGATATACACTGTACTAGTGCCGACATTGTGCATGCTCTGTTGCCTGTGTCTATGTGCCTGTGGTTCTGTCATTGTGATCATGTGATGTATCTGACCCCAGGTATGTGTCAATAAAGTTTCCCCTTCCTGGGACAATGAATTCACGGTGTTCTTATTTCAATTTCCAGGAGCGGTCTAGTCTAGTGGGCATAGACTCATGATAACCAGTAGTGCATCTGTGGGACTGCTGTTGAATGCCCCAATACATCTCATCAAAACATTCCTCTGTATTCACCTGCCAGCAGCGGCAGGCCTCGCCAGAGCTAAACTGTGTGTCCACACACTGGATGCGTGCCCTACTATTGGAGCCACTATACCGTTATGATAAATATTAATTTGTTGAACAAAGCTAAGGACTTAGATGCCATTTGCTCGATATGCGGAAAGTAACTCCATATCTCATCTAGGTATTCCCTCAAGTAGCGGGCAGATCTCTGACGCGATACTGTCTACCCATTAATTCTGACCATTGTGTCCCTGTTTAACTTTCCTTGCAGAAGCATATATAGTGATTTCTGTGGCGCAATAGACATTTTAGTCTTCTGACACCAACCTGTTAACAGAGCAATAGCCAGCCGAGAGCGTTCCTCAGTAACAAGTGAAGAGCAATACTCAAGGATTAGATCGAGACAGAAGGCCAGCAACGTGGAGCGCGGTCTAACGGATGACAGTTCTACTGGCGACGGCCAACTCGTCAACCCCTGGTGCCAGGCCCCACCGCACCGAACAAAATACACTGCGCTCTGCACAACTGAAACATAAATCAGTTTCAACAGCTCGCTTGCAATTGCACATTCATATTAATAAAAGCATAAAATATAACATTAAAACAAGAATTTTTTTAAATTCCTGGCTTAAGAATTCATTTAAACACTACCATACAGCCGTAGATATGATTGTTCCTTGAAACGTGATAGTAACAGCTGAGTATTACTCTAAACGGACATGAGACCACTACAACTCATTCTGATGTAGTTTTACTTGACAGCATAGTATTTCATTACACGTAAACTAAGTTGCAAATTTTGGTACTTAATCACCAAGTGTACAGCAACTTTAGATATACAATCACTTAATAATGAACAACTCACCGGGCTTCCTTACGTATAGCTGCAGGTCCTCCATCAAGTGGTAGGAAGCTAAGATGGCTCCAATAGCTCTGAGCACTATGAGATTTAACACCTGATGTCATCAGTCCCCTGGAACTTAGAACTATTTAAACCTAACTAACCTAAGGACATCACACACATCCATGCCCGAGGCAGGATTCGAACCTGCGACCGTAGTGGTCACGCAGTTCTAGGCTGAAGCGCCTAGAACCGCTCGCCCACCCCGGCCAGCAATGAACCGTTTTCTTCGAGGCAACCCACAACGTTCGAAAGCAGTATATGTTGCAAAATCCTACTGCAGATCGACGGTAGTGATAGGCGTCTACAGTTTAGCGGATTACTCCCGATTCCTTTCAATCGTCTTCCAGTCTTTAGGTGCCGACTTTCCGACGAGCGAGCGGTTGTGTATAGCTGCTAAGTATATAACTATTGTACCAGAACACTCTGTAAGGAACCTGACTGGTATGTAGTCTTACAGGGGGTCTCGCCTTTGTTATTTAAGCTGCTTCGCTAAAAGGATCCCTGCTTCTAAGTTACTCATGTTGGCAGTAGTTCTTTAACGAAGGTGTTTAAATTACATGCTTCTTAGATGATGTCTAGATGTGTGTGAAATCTTATGGGACTTCACTGCTAAGGTCTTCAGTCCCTAAGCTTACACACTACTTAACCTAAATTACCCTAAGGACAAATACACACACCCATGCCTGAGGGAGGACTCGAACCTCCGCTGGGACCAGCCGTTACGTGCTTCTATAAAGCGTACGAGCTACCAGAACAATACCAACTGGAAAAGAGATGTGAGGAAGTCACTAACTTTGGAATCGGCCTTCTTGCTGTCTCTGCCAGTCAGCGCGCTCCCTGAAACTTTTTCTTGTTTGGTCGTCTTACACACGACGCAGCAGCTCTTGGTTTGTGTGTCACAAAACTGCGCCACACTTCGACATCACAGAGCGAGGCGGCGTAGTGGTCACACACTAGACCCGCATTTGGGAGGACCACGATCCAGATCTAGATTTTCTGTTATTTACCTAAGCCGCTTCAGGCAAATGTCTGGATGGTTTCTTTGAAGGAGCACGGCCGATTTCCTTCTCCAACCTTGAATAATCCGAGGTTGTGCTCGATCTCTAATGACCTCGACCTCAACGACGCATTATAACCTTCCTTCCTTTCTCTTTCAATTCACCATTGTAAAAATACATAATTTTCGTGGTCCCACTCACATGTTGTTCAGTGTATTTGGACTAAGCTGCAGATGTGTCGTTGGGAAGCCCTTACACACCCTCCATTAAGTCCCGATCTTTCCCCATGTGATTTCTGTGATTTTGGAGCCCTGAAGAAAGATATTCGTGGCCGTCATTTGTTTTAGATGAAGAGGTGAAAGCTTGTGTACAGTCATGGATCAGCAGGCAACCGCTAACATTTCTCGATGAAGGCATTGACCGTCTGTCTCACAGTTATGATGATCACTTCTGAAATCATCAACAGTTTAATTACTTTTTTCCATCTGTGTCGCATTCCTTTCGTTTCCCTTGTACAAGAAAAGTATATTCACATTCCTCTTGAAGGAGATGAAGAAATCAGTGCTCAACAGAGCATATGTGGATTTCGTAGTCAATACTTACAAACTGTGCCGTTACAGTCCACAGTTTTAATTTCGTATGGAAGACAGCCGCTGTAAACAAAGAGGTTGCCACCTTATAGGTAATTTAGTAACAATTAGTTTTCTATGTTCATCTAAATCACTTCAAAAGAAATCTGCGAAACCTTAATTACTTTGGAAAAAAAGTACAATTTTGCCATCATTGTTCTGACGTGTGATTTCAATACAACGGCGTGTAACATTCACACGCAGGCAGATATTCGATTCCTCTGACAAGATGCCACATTCCCACTTCTTTATACAGTGTGTCCCACACAAAACTGGTACGCCTAACATACCGGTTAACCATCACTAATCGAATTGCTTCTGAAGTGGTAACACTGTCTAGAAAGTTGGCCACACTGCATTTTATCGGAAATTTGAGTGCGGTTGCGAGTTCGTGCTTCAGTTGTTGTGGGAAGCTCGCATTGTTGAGTTGTTACAGAGATGGGGCAGTTTGCGTTAGAACAGCTGACTGATATTCTGGAGTATTAAATAAAGACGGGCTCCATTAAGGAACGTAAAGAAATGTTTCAAGCGAAGTATCCTGTTAGGAATCTTATACTGCGCCACCCTCCAGATACCACTAACTCGTAGGGGATATACTGCACGAACAGGCTCTAACATACTGCAATACGTGGGTGAAAAGCAACGTCGGACAATGTAGTTCATTCTCGTAATACTACAACAGGTTGTACTGCCAAGACCTTGCCTACACTCAACGACGTAATCTGTGTGACTACAAATAATCGTCTATGCCAATACAACGACCAATACAAGATTTTATATTTAGCTTCTCACGCTATAAACCACACTACAGCTCGCTACGACATCCCTATGAACAAAAGGTTGGACACAGTAACACTTTTCGTGGAGTAATGGGGTTAGTGGTAGCTATCTGCATATTAATCACAACAACGGATCTATCAGGGTTCACTAGGTTCGAAAGACAAACTGCCACCGTAACCAGTATCAATCACCAGAAAAATACTAAATGTCAGAGTCTACGGGGAGTAAGAATGATACATTTACATTGTCAGCAACAGTAACTTATAGCGAAATTTACTCTGTGTACTCCGACAAATCAACTAAACACTTTCTCAATAACGTAGGTAACAGAAATTACAGCTTTCATTTATAACTCATGAATTCGTCATACAGATCTCTTGTAGTTGCTCCTCTTTTAAAGCTTTAACGAGTATCGTATATACAAGCAATCGATATGAACGTTATAAATTTTTGCGTAAATTGGAGAATATGTTCACAAGGGAAAGATACAAATATGATATTGCTTATCTTTCGCTGTCAGTCAACGATAATCTCTATAAATAACGCCTTGCTACAACAACATCCTTGACTCTATTAAAAATTTTGTCGTAATGAACTATTTTGTCAATCTCAACCTTTCAGAATTAAATGGAATAACTTTTCATTTATAGTTAATCACTTTTCAATAAAATGAAAATTTGCTTTCCCTATCTAAATAAAGATTAATTAACTTTCTTTTCATTGCAAGTTATTAACTGAAAAATTCTATACCTTCTCTTTATGGTTTTAATTTCTTTGACCTTTGCTTTTATCAATATGCTAGTCTTTCATGTTATTGGCCTTTGGACTTACTTTGATACGAAAAGATATATTCGAGCTATTATCTGCTTTGAAATAAGCTTTTGAATATTTTTCTTGTAATGGTTTAGGGATAATTGACAAGTCGGCTATTGACTTCTTCAACTTACAAGAGTTAATTTTTTATTTCTTTTCTTTAATTCGTTTACAGGTACAAGTCAGCGTTTTACTTTACGAGTGCTGGTACTCTATTCAACCCCACTAAGAGAAAATGCAATAAAAAAAGAAAACAAAAAACCTGAGTGTCACCGCTACTTTTCAACTGTATCAACTTAAGTAATCAAACAAAGCTCAACCACTTCAGGCATTGACTTTTACGATCCACTAATACTGAAAACTCAGAACACAGCACTCGATTATCTCTTTTAGAGGGAATTAACGTGTTATCTGATAAATGGTTTATTGACAAGGGAAGAAGCGATCACATTGTCAGTAAACTTCCTATTGTTTCTCAATAAATAACTATTGTGTAGGACGGCCGTTCTCTTTAATATAGACCGCACATTCAGTGAATCCAACGAGATTTTTCGGAATCTACTATATTACAACGCTCGCACCGAAGTCACGCAATAAATCCTATCCAAATATCGCTACACCATTATTCCTCAGTGCTTGCGTACACCTATACAACCACAACAATGCTATGTAACGCTACTATCCCTTAGTGCGTGCTTTAATCCTCAACCAAAAAATAACAAAACGATTTCGTGCGAACACCTCTCCATCCAATGGAAAATCTTCCAAAAGTATTGAAACACGTTTCGCCTACTGTTAAACATCGCAACGCACCATTAATCGCAAACAGGAGGAACTAATCTCACACTTTAATAAATCGGAACGTTTCCTACGCCTGCCGACTGTACACACTACCGAAATCGACGAAATAATCATTTTCTACACAAGCCGATAACATTCTCGAAATATCTTTCTAAACAACTTAGAACTAGAATGAGATTTTCACTGTGCAACGGAGTGTGCGCTGATATGAAACTTCCTGGCAGATTAAAACTGTGTGCCGGGTCGAGAGTGCTAGTTCTGCAAGGTTCGCAAGAGAGCTTCTGTAAAGTTTGGAAGGTAGGAGACGAGGTACTGGCAGAAGTAAAGCTGTGAGGACGGGGCGTGAGTCGTGGTCGGGTAGCTCAGTTGGTAGAGCACTTGCCCGCGGAAGGCAAAGGTCCCGAGTTCGAGTCTCGGTCCGGCACCTAGTTTTAATCTGAATGGAAGTTTCACAACTTAGAACTACTTTGAACACACTAGTGTTCCATCCCCGTTGCAGAGTTATTCACGTACCAGGATGTCAAATTAAGCACCTTTCAGCCGTCTAGTTTTCAACCTTATTTTATTTGGGCAACCAGTTTCAACGTTTTACTACGCCATCTTCAGACCCCTGACTGACATGTGGGGAAATTCTATTTCGGTTGTGATCACAACAGGGGCCAGCAATACTGATAGTAGCAAAAATCTACTAATACCAGTAATGCTGACCCATGCTGTGATCACAACCGAGGCAGGATCTTCCTGCATGTCGGTTAGGGGTCTGAAGATGGCGTAGTAAAACGCTAAACTGGTTGCCAAATAAAATAAGGTTGGAAACTAGACGGCTGAAAGGCGCTTAATTTGAAATCCTATATCGAACAGCCGAGTCCCTGGACCATCTCTAAAAAGATGGACATACAGAGACGTGTGAGAAATCTCTCTCGAGGACCACTACTCGAACAGTACTGAGATACTAAACAGAAGCCGGGCGCGGTGGTCTAGCGGTTCTAGGCGCGCAGTCCGGAACCGCGCGACTGCTACGGTCGCAGGTTCGAATCCTGCCTCGGGCATGGATGTGTGTGATGTCCTTAGGTTAGTTAGGTTTAAGTAGTTCTACGTTCTAGGGGACTGATGACCACAGTAGTTAAGTCCCATAGTGCTCAGAGCCATTTGAACCATTTGAACTAAACAGAAATTCTTAGTGGACAAGCCGGAAACTACTCTCTGCGAGCAAACATATCACGCTAATTCTCTCTTTAACAACGTCGCCGGCAAAGGTTTCTAGTGGCCAGCTGCTCCGCATCTGTCATCTTTGCTGCAATCGGCTGGGCGTTGTAAACCCGCTGACTTGATGGGACATAGCTTTTCTCGAACATTAGGTGTCACGTGTCTACAACATTTTAACACCAAAAATATAATAAAACTCTACAAACCTCTTAACAAACTCGTTATTCACTCAAAACATTAATTCGATAATAAG
The DNA here is from genome assembly GCF_023897955.1 of Schistocerca gregaria. Lineage (NCBI taxonomy): Eukaryota > Metazoa > Arthropoda > Insecta > Orthoptera > Acrididae > Schistocerca > Schistocerca gregaria. The sequence goes on from NC_064923.1 coordinate 745,434,569, forward strand.
TTGAGGCGACAGTAAGAACTGATGTGCATTTTCGAGATGTAGGCGTTTGGCGCATTTCAAATTTCCCACCACTGCTTGCAAAAGCAGGAGAGGTAGATCAACATATTACTGACTTGCTAAGTTTGTGGAGCTCTTTCGCTCGAATAAATCATCCAGTTTTTCTGAAACTGAAATTACTTGTCTGTGCAGGTCTATGACATCTACCGATTTCCGTCACCTTTGGATGATTCCTTTATAGTACGTGATTTTTTGTTTCCTTTTCTTCCTTTAGTGTGTACTTCATGGACCTTAAAGTAGGCAACCCGACTTACATCATGTTCCTGCTACATAGATGATGTAAGTTTGGTTTCCTAGCAAAAAACGCATGAAGTGCTTGTAACACCTAAGCTCCAAAGCTCTACTGACATAAATTTTTCTTTCTTGTCTGTTCTATCTTCTGTCATTAATATATTGTAAATATTGTTTGATTGTATTGATAGCACAAGTGTGTTCGCTTTTCCCTTTGTAAAAACTTTGATGTTATGGTTTGATTCTATGCAATGTAGTGTATCTATCATTTAAATTCTTTGTCTCATTTGGAGGGAACAAAACTTAATATATATAATTGCAATTCTGTTTAAATAATTTTTATAGAAATGCCAATATGCGCAAACGATATGTTTTGTTTAAAGTAGCTATTTGCTGTTATGTAAAGACTGATCCTCACTAAGGGCTTTTAGTTATTTTGTATGTAAAAGGCGGTGTGGTTCCCCTCTGGAACGGAACTTTATAGCGCGCGCAAAATGTGGTTGGCATGAATAGAAAGGTGGAAGGGAAAGGCAGTTGGGGACGAGCTACCAAACTGCCAACTGCTCATGTATAAGTTGTGTATTGTGCTGGTGCCGAGAGAGGCTTTTCGTGTCGTTTTCCAACGTGCCAAAGCCTCGGATGGATGGATGGATAAAGAGCTGGAACTATTCTGGAATTGGTATCTATCATCGCCAGCAAGAAATGACACAGTCCAACATTCCCGCATGCAAATCCACCCACCAACATGCACTCGCCACCACGTCGCGCAATCACTGTAATGGAACCAAGGAACTGTAGAAGGGTACAGTGAAGGATCAGCTCATGTGGATGATTTATTTGTTTAAAAAATGGTTCAAATGGCTCTGATGACTATGGGACTTAACATCTGAGGTCATCAGTCCGCTATGACTTAGGACTACTTAAACCTAACTAACCTAAGGACATCACACACATCCATGCCCCAGACAGGACTCGAACCTGCGACCGTAGCAGTCACGCGGTTCCGGACTGAAGTGCCTAGAACCGCACGGCCACCGCGGCCGGTTATTTGTTTTCAATAATAAGGTAAACAAAAAGATTATCTATGAAAACTTATTTGATTTATCCTCAGTCACATATCCACTTAGGGTCTTTCCCATGCTAAAAGGCTTACCGAGTGTCCTTATTGAAAGAATAATTTACTAACTAATGCCTCTTGAACATAGTAAAAAGAACGTTAAAGGTAATGTGGCAAAACAGTGTGCTAAAGTAAATAATGTTTGCTGAAAGTAATGTTGCAATTAAAACTGCTTGTTAAAAGTTTGTGGGCTTGCTACAAAACTAAAGTGAAAAATAGAATTTAAAGTAATACAAACAGGTATTAAAACAGTTGATGTCAACTTCAAAATTAAAAGTTTCTATAACTCAGGCTTATAAAATTTTGCTTAGTAAATGTTCATAGTGCTGTCTGTTGCAAACTTCAAAAGGTGAGTCAGTATCTTATAAACATGTCAGCTTTGTGTCTCACTGCAGTAAAGGTTGAAAAGTGCAACTGTGGGCAGTTATATGCTCAAGATTGCAAAGTGATTGTTCTTCTTGAATTACTCACCCCACATCTGAGTGTGGCTCACCTCCGTGTCTCGTAAACTAACGTGCCGCACGTGAAGCTGTACTGACCAGCCAGAACATTATGACCACCGACCCACTATCGATATGAACCCGTCCAGGCGACAGCAGCGTCACCTGGCAAGGAATGACTGCTGGTCAGGCACACGCACGGTACATGTAGTGTCTGTGTGTAGAATGGGGAGTCTATCTGAGTTTGACCGAGGGCAGATTGTTATGGCCAGGAGGGTAGACACTAGCCTTTCGGAAACTGCTCTAGTTGTCGGGCGTTCGAAGAATGCTGGGGTGTGTGTCTTCAACATGTGGCGAAACCATGTTCAGACGTCGTAGGATTGGGCTACCATCCTCATTACAGAAGTACCATGTCGTAGGCTGGGCAGACTGGTAACAGAGGACACGCGGCGAACTGTGGCGGAACCATCAGACTTTAATGCTGTGAAGAGTACAAGTGCGCCTGAACGCACAGTGCACCAGACACTCCTAACGATGGGCCTCCGTGGCCGACGACCCATGCATGTGCCAAAGTTAATAGCACGACATCGGCAACTACGACACGTGACTATCAGCATTGGGCGTTGGCTCAGTGGCAGAGCGTTGCATGGACTGATGAATCCTGATACCCTCTTCATCATGCCGATGGGAGGGCGAGAATCAGTCGTCTTCCAGGGGAACAGCTCCTCGACACTTTTGTATCCCGCCTGGAAGGCCTGCGCGTGGGTAGAAGCAGGAAAAGGTAGTACACGTCGGTACTGCAAATGCAGTTAACGCACCTTTACTAGTGTACAAGCATACGCAAACATATCACATAACTTTAGGTGGTGACACGTAGGTGCGACGTTGTGGGCCCATCGTAACTGGTGCAAAGTCTCAATAGCAAATTAAACTGAAGAGATGTTTCCTGGCTGTCGGCACCTCATGAAATGGGGAGAATCTGTAGCGGAGCTCGTAGAGCTCCACAGCACTAGCTAGAGGGCGCTGTCGTCGGCGTCTCGTGATAGTGCCAACCTTTGAAACTATGCTGTGACATCGTTGCTATCGATACCACAGACACCTGTACTGCACGACGGAGAAAAGCTGCCGACGGCTCATTATGCTCTAGGGAATATTCACGTGAACAACTATGGGTCCATTTCAGCTTGTGCAGTATCTTACATTGTTTGCAGACTACGTACACCCCTTCATGATGATCATTTATCCCGACGGCAGTGGTATTTTCCATCAAAATAACTCGCCAACTCACAAGGCTTGGAGTGTGATAGATTGGTTCCAGGAATAAACTGGTCAGTACCATTAGATGTTTTGGCTAACTAACTCGCCAGATATGGACCTGAGCGAACACATCTGGGACGTGATTGAACGTAGCGTAAGAACTCATTGCCCCGCTCCCCGGAAATTAAGGGAATTAGGTGACTTGTGTGTGCAGATGTGGTGCTAACTCCCTCCAGCGACCACATTGCTTCCATGCCACGACGCGTCGCCGCTGTTTTCCGTGCCCAAGATGGACATACCAGCTATTAAATATGTGGTCGTAATGTTGTGGCAGATCAGTGTGTATTGTAGAATTCAAATGGCTCCAAACACTATGGGACTTAACGTCTGAGGTCATCAGTCCCCTGGACTGGGAACTATTTAAACCTAACTAACCTAAGGACATCACACACATCCATGTCCGAGGAAGGATTCGAACCTGCGATCGTAGCGGCAGCGCGGTTCCAGACTGAAGCGCCTAGAACAGTTCGGTCACAGCGGCCGGCTGTATTGTAGAAAGTTATACTTGACGGGATGGTGGAAAAACAGGAATATGAACCAAACCGTTGATGAAGTCGAACGGAGTTGTTACGCTGAAATTAGGGTGATACGTGGGAAGTGGAAGGAGTAAAATGTTCTTCAGGACAATTTTGGAGTCAACAGCCGAGGAAACAGTAGAGATCATATTAATTTTCATTTCATACTGATCTGTTTTGTCCAGTTACGTCAGAAGTGGTGCTTTCCCTTCAGTTTAACAAAAAAAAAAAAAAAAGGTTCAAATGGCTCTGAGCACTATGGGACTTAACATCTGAGGTCATCAGTCCCCTAGAACTTAGAACCACTTCAACCTAACAAATCTAAGGACATCACACACATCCATGCCCGAGGCACGATTCAAACCTGTGACCGTAGCAGTCGCACGGTTCCGGACTGCGAGCCTAGAACCGCGAGACCACCAGTTTAACAAAACGATATTTATTACTTATTTACCATCGAACACTTTGCACAAGAAAAAAGTTCCTGTTTGTAGATAACACTACAAGTTTATTGAAGAGGACAAAATGAAACCTTATCCTTAACTTACTCTATACACAATCGATTTCTCTCCGCTCGGTGCTATAAATTGAATTAGTTATGACGGTAATTGCAGAAGCAAGGCCTCCATGTACTGAGGGACTAAAAAAAAGTGAATGAAGTCTTCAACGAATGTGCATTAAATATGCTCCCAGACACCACCAGAAAGCCAAGTTCCCTTGGAGTTGTTAAAAAAAAAGCTGAAATGGGAAAAGCTCGGTACCAGGCAGAATTTTAATTTTTCTCGTTAATTATGCCGTGCAAGAGCTCTCGGTCTCTTTTCCTACTGCGAATACAGCGCTCCAAGTTGGCTGGCCATTAGCACCGACTGTGCAGGCTAATTCACTGAGACCGTGGAATAGAATGGATCCCCACTGGTAAACCTATTCAGCCGAGAGCAGTAGACTATTAGCGCGCACAGTGTTCGCCCATCAGGGCGACTGACGCGCTCGCTCACTGGCGCCGCTCGGTACGCGGACTTCTCACAGACCAGCGCCAGTGGCGCCGCTAAGCGGATTGGCCCCGCCAGAGATCCCCCCCCCCCTCTCACCCCCCCTCCCCACCGTCGCCCTCTGGCCACCCACCCGCCTGCGCCACGACCGCTCGTGTGATTGAGTTCAAATAAAGTGCACGGCTTAAACACCCGACAGTCTGAAAAGCTCGCCCACACAGTCTGTTTGCCTTCCTGCTTGAGTTCCCGACGGCTTCTGCTGATGAAACTTCCGCCGTTTCTTCCTGTTTTCTTTCAGATTTTCTCGGAAAATAAGAGCTGCAGAAACTGAACTCTCCCATGGCTTCCTTCAACGCCACCTGAATCTCCTGGTCGAATGCTGTTACACATGTAAAGTTCAAGCAAATTCACAGAAAAGCCAACTCACCTTCTTTGGAGGCACCACTCGATGTGCCCGGCGCCCATGTTTTCATTTCTCCACATACAACCAACTCATCCTTCTGATATACAAATCAAAGTATTTAGGATTTACCCTCGACGGAAAGCTAACACGAAATATACGTCTCCTTACCCTCCAACACAAAGCCTGAAATCGAATAAAGCTACTAACCTACTAACAAAAAGGCCTCACCTGAGATCTTCATCCTTCTATCACTATCCTCACCTATAAATCTGTCATCATCGCCATCCTTACGTTGATTTCTGCCTACCTTAAATTCTACAAGTCTCTTGAAGTATTGGAAAGACATGCACTCTGCCTCATCAACCGCGTCCGCCTACCCTCCCCAAATGATATCCTGTAACAACGCATCTCCTACAGAAGCACCTTCAGATCCAATACATTAATCGCAGAACCCAATATCTGCACCCAATACCCCACCCATTATTCCCGAACCTAGATACCCTACTGTGCCTCTGTACCCAATTTGCACTTTCCATGCACCTCCAAGATTTATCTATCCAGAAATTCAACGAAACCCCACTCTCAAGCGACGAAATCTGTCCTGACGTATACCCCTCTTTTCTACCCTAGTCACAACGATCCACTTAACACCATGCCACAACATTCCTCCCTCCACCTTCTCCAACTCACCGACTACTTGCGGTTCCGCTGGACACCATATTCAATAGCTATCGTTCCATCTCCACAATGACCATGATCATTTTGAGACACTACCATAACACTATAGCAGCATTCATATGTCATCAGTAACTGTACACACATCAAAAAAAAGTTTTGCATCGCCGATGTTTCCAGAGCTTCTTAAGACAGAAGTTGAGTGTGGGTATTGTGTCATAGACACAGTACCTTTGACTGTTCACAGATGTCATTAAAACTAACCAAAGATGTAAACAACCGTGCATGAACAGCGCCTATTAGACGGAAGGGGTGTGACAGCCGAACATTTCCAATCATTTCACCAGGAAGGAGGTACACAGCTCGTGTTATCTGTTGTTCAACCAAGCCTAGACGGTCAATATCGCGGTTAGAGAGCGTCCTCATTGTTACTTTTTGCCAGGAAGGGCTCTCAACAAAGGAAGTGTACAGGCGTCTCGGAATGAACCAAAGCTATGTGGAGGAGATACAGAGAGACTGCAACTGTCGATGACGTGCCTCGATCAGGGCGCCCAAGGGCTACTACTGCAGTGGATGACCGCTACCTACGGAATATGACTCGGAGGAACCCTTACAGCAACGCCAACATGTTGAATAATGCTTTTCGTACAGCCACAGGGCGTCGTGTTACGACACAAACTGTGCGCAATAGGCTGCATGATGTGCAACTTCACTCCCGGCGTCCATGGCGAGGTCCATATTTGCAACCACGACACCATGCAACGCGGTACAGATGGGCCAAAAAACGTGCCGATTCAACCGCTCAAGATTGTCGTCACGTCCTCTTCACAGGTAAGTGTCGCATACGCCTTCAACCAGACAATCGTCCAAGACGTGTTTAGAGGCAACACGATCAGGCTGAACGCTTTAGACACACTGTCCAGCGAGTGCAGGGAGGTGGAGGTTCCCTGCGGTTTTGGGGTGGCATTGTTTGAGGCCGACGTACGCCGCTGGTGGTCATGGAAGGTGCCGTAACGGCTGTACGATACGTGAATGCCATCCTCCGACAGATAGTGCAACCATATCGGCAAAATATTGACGAGGCATTCGCCTTCATGGACGAGATTTCGCACCCCTATTTTGCACATCTTGTGAATGACTTTCTTCAGGATATCGTCATCGCTCGACTACAGTTGCCAGCATGTTCTCCAGACATGATTCCTATCGGAAATGCCTGGGACGGACTAAAAATGACTGTTTGTGGACGACGTGGCTCACCAACCACTTCGAAGGATCTACGCCGAATCGCCGTTGAGGAATGGGACAATCTGGACCAATAGTGCCTTGATGAACTTGTGGATGGTATGCCATGACGAATACAGGCAGGCATCAATGCAAGAGGTCGTGCTACTGGGTATTAGAGGTACCGGTGTGTACAGCAGTCTGGACCACCACCTCAGAAGGTCTCGCTGTATGGTGGTAGAACACGCAATGTGTGGTTTTCATGAGCAATAAAAAGGGGGGAAATGATGTTTCTGTTGATCTCTATTCCAGTTTTCTACACTGGTTCCGGAACACTCGCGTCCGAGGTGATGCAAAACTTTTTTGATGTTTGTATTTAATTTCATAATGAATCATTTAAGAATGTTTAAAAATCATCTGTATTCCCCACCAGTGGATGTTTATTTTATAAAAGCCATACATATTGTCAGCTATTGTGTATTTCTGAAACGATCTTTACAGTCATCGTTCTTATCTATTTCCGAAGGTGTTTTCTGCTTACATAACCTTTGGCTGAATAGTGGCTTTGTCCACCGCCAACCCATTACCTCATCGTTTTGTAGGGAATTTGGCATTAGGGGATGCAACTTCCAAACATTTCAGTTCTCGTCCGCTTGCTACCACTGGTCGTTTCTCCCAAGCATGCTCTGTATCATCGTCGTTATCACTCATTTGGTAATCACTGCTGAACTTAAAACTCTTCCAGCTGCATGAGAAACCCTTCCAGACTATTCCATATATTACGATAATCAGCTTTTCTCATCCAAGTTTGGCCTGCTTGTTTCCTTATGTCACGCATACATCTTCCATTACTTAGTTCTCTTGCTCTTTCCTTGTCACAACTAGTCCAACTCGGAATCTCTTCAATCCATTCCCATCATTTCGTCATGATATATACTCCAGCCCCTAGCAACTTCAATTTCTGAACAGCCGCTAAGATGTCTTCAGCTCCTGTCTTTTCTATAACCTGCTTCCTTGTACAGGGTGATTCAGAAAAATGGCGTTTTAACCACGGGCGATTGTTAACGCCGCATAATTGCAACCAACTCACGCCATCTCGCCACTCAGTTAATATGGATACTTGCACTGATGCGCAATGTGCATTTCCCATCAAATCTTTTTACAAAAGCAGAGTCTGTGTGAAAGCTGCACGTATAGAATTTCACCATTACTTCAGCTCAAGCGCCACGATCACTGTCTATCAGCACATGCAATGAACAAGTGGACTCATAATTTTGAGAAAACGGGTTCAGCAGTGAAGAAAAATCTTCTTGGCCGTGTGCAAATCATTCGTACACCATACGATATATCGATGCCGTTCGTAGTGCCCTCGTAAGAAACCCTCATCGTTCAATCTGTCCTCGTACGTCGTCTTTAAAGCTGCATAGTTCAAGTGTTCGAAGAATACTGGTACAGGGCTTGCGCTACCAACCACACGAGTTGCACATCGTCCAGGAAATGAAAGTCAGCTATCACGTAACGCGACGACAATTCTGTGAACGAATGCTTCAAAAGGTAAACGAGGGTAATGCGGTTTATAACAACCTTTGAGTATCGTTGAAGGCTATATCCATCTTAATGGATTTTCTAATAAAAAAATACTTTATTGACTACAAGATTGTTGAGTCAAAGATTATTGAGCACAAGAAAATCCCACTCAGATACAGCAACATCCAATGCTTTGCAACAAAATTAAGGTCTGTTGTACTGTGCCATCGTGTGAAATAAGAGGCCCTTATTAACTTCGGGAATGACGATGTCCTTGCGACTACAGTCACATCCGATCGGTACATCACCACGCTCGAAGCCTTTGTTGCGCAGAAACTAAGACATTTTCACAAAATTACTGAGAAAGGCTGGTTTCACCATCAACGACCACCGTCACACGCAGCACGAATATCTGTGGCTCGTGTGGGCCAGTTCTTTGGCTACGGTATAGTTTCGAGAAACGCTGGCATTCCGCGTCCTCCGGGGTCCTTCCATCTGCTTTTTGGGACCATTTCAAAAGCAAAGTGTATCGTAATCGACCTGTTAAAGCAGAAGAATTAAAAGCTGAGATTCGTGAACCATTTCCCAAAATTGCTGCTGAAATATTACTTCGAGCCATGAGAAATTATTTATCAAGGAGACTGCAGGAACGACTGCGCAAAAGTAGAGCTCGCTCGGATGACGTCATCTGCAAGAAACAAATTTACTTCAGGTATTTTTAAACAGCTATATTTAAGTCTTGTGTTGTTATGCTCAACACGCATCTTTCCGTTGCTCGTTGGTTTTAAACTGCTTGCGCATTTAATATTCATGTGCCACTTCTATAAGTTAATAGTGAATCTGTACTCTTGTTACAGAGCTTGTTTTTGTGGCACTTTAAGAATTTACTTCTGAATATAGCATTCTTCTGCTAACGGGGCTCCAGGCCATTTTTATCATATTGTTGTTTTCAATTGTTTTAAGTAAAAAAAATTATCATCTGGATCTCCGACCTCATCATTTTCCTATCGGCATTATGTTGGTCTTGTGTGATTAATCTGAACATCTACCGTCAGACTTGCTCTGTTGAATTACATTGCCCTTTACTGAAGTTATTGTGGAGCAGAAAGAAAGAAAAAAAAGGGCCATCTGCAAATCGATGGCGTTACTGGTGTGGTATCGATAGCTACGATGCCACGGTGTAGGTGCAAGTTCGTAGGCTGGCACTAAACCGACACGTACGATAGCGCCCCCTAGCCGGCACTGTGCAGCTCTACGAGCGCCGCTGAAGATTCAGCCCATTTGATTCCGAGGAGACGACGTAGCAACATTGTTTCTACTTCATAGGGGGCCATTACAGACTTTGTTACTTCAGTTACATCAATGATAGTTTGTCCAACTACTAGCAGCAGTTAGCGTTGATACCTGTTCTGCTTCACACCTACATGCTCATCTCAGCCACAGTTAACTAAAACCACTCTTAATTGCAGTACCATGTGTTCTACCTCATCTGCCCCTCCTAGCATCCTACATTCGGCCTACCCTTCAGTTTTCAGGAGCAGACCTACGCGCCGCCTTCCAGGTGGGATACAAAACCTGGGAAGACCTGTTTGTTGTTGTTGTTGTGGTCTTCAGTCCTGAGACTGGTTTGATGCAGCTATCCATGCTACTCTATCCTGTGCAAGCTTCTTCATCTCCCAGTACATACTGCAACCTACATCCTTCTGATTCTGCTTGGTGTATTCATCTCTTGATCTCCCTCTACGATTTTTACCCTCCATGCTGCCCCTCCAATACTAAATTGGTGATCCCTTGATGCCTCAGAACATGTCCTACAAATTGATCCCTTCTTCTAGTCAAGTTGTGCCACAAACTTCTCTTCTCCACAATCCTATTCAACACCTCCTCTTTAGTTATGTGATCTATCCATCTAATCTTCAGCATCCTTCTGTAGCACCACATTTCGAAAGCTTCTATTCTCTTCTTGTCTAAACTATTTATCGTCCATGTTTCACTTCCATACATGGCTACACTCGATACAAATACTTTCAGAAACGACTTCCTGACACTTAAATCTATATTCTACATTAACAAATTTCTCTTCTTCAGAAACTCTTTCCTTGCCATTGCCAGTCTACATTTTATATTCTCTCTACTTCGACCATCATCAGTTATTTTGCTCCCCAAATAGCAAAACTCATTTACTACTTTAAGTGTCTCATTTCCTAATCTAATACTCTCAGTATCACCTGACTTAATTCGACTACATTCCATTATCCTCGTTTTGCTTTTGTTGATGTTCATCTTATACCCTCCTTTCAAGACACTGTCCATTCCGTTCAACTGCTCTTCCAAGTCCTTTGCTGTCTCTGACAGAATTACAATGTGATCAGCGAACCTCAAAGTTTTTATTTCTTCTCCATAGATTTTAATACCAACCCCGAAATTTTCATTTGTTTCCTTCACTGCTTGCTCAATATACAGATTGAATAACATCGGGGAGAGGCTACAACCCTGTCTCACTCCCTTCCCAACCACTCCTTCCCTTTCATGCCCCTCAACTCTTATATCTGTTGTTTTCTATACAAATTGTAAATAGCCTTTCGCTCCCTATATTTTACCCCTGCCACCTTCAGAATTTGAAAGAGGGTATTCCAGACAACACTGTCAAAAGCTTTTTCTAAGTCTACAAATGCTAGAAACGTAGGTTTGCCTTTCCTTAATCTAGCTTCTAAGATAAGTCCTATTTATGAGTATTTATTCTTGACTCGTAATAGTGGCTAATAATGAAACACGAAACTACAACAGGCTACCACATTACAATAAATGATCGTAATGGAATGCCTGTAGAAAAAATCGTGTGCCAGTGTCTAAAGTGCATGACAGCAATATACACACCTGGAAATGGAAAAACGAACACATTAACACCAGTGTGTCAGACCCACCATACTTGCTCCGGACACTGCGAGATGGCTGTGCAAGCAATGATCACACGCACAGCACAGCGGACACACCAGGAACCGCGGTGTTGGCCGTCGAATGGCGCTAGCTGCGCAGCATTTGTGCACCGCCGCCGTCAGTGTCAGCCAGTTTGCCGTGGCATACGGAGCTCCATCGCAGTCTTTAACACTGGTAGCATGCCGCGACAGCGTGGACGTGAACCGTATGTGCAGTTGACGGACTTTGAGCGAGGGCGTATAGTGGGCATGCGGGAGGCTGGGTGGACGTACCGCCGAATTGCTCAGCACATGGGGCGTGAGGTCTTCACAGTACATCGATGTTGTCGCCAGTGGTCGGCGGAAGGTGCACGTGCCCGTCGACCTGGGACCGGACCGCAGCGACGCACGGATGCATGCCAAGACCGTAGGATCCTACGCAGTGCCGTAAGGGACCGCACCGCCACTTCCCAGCAAATTAGGGACACTGTTGCTCCTGGGGTATCGGCGAGGACCATTCGCAACCGTCTCCATGAAGCTGGGCTACGGTCCCGCACACCGTTAGGCCGTCTTCCGCTCACGCCCCAACATCGTGCAGCCCGCCTCCAGTGGTGTCGCGACAGGCGTGAATGGAGGGACGAATAGAGACGTGTCGTCTTCAGCGATGAGAGTCGCTTCTGCCTTGGTGCCAATGATGGTCGTATGCGTGTTTGGCGCCGTGCAGGTGAGCGCCACAATCAGGACTGCATACGACCGAAGCACACAGGGCCTACACCCGGCATCGTGGTGTGGGGAGCGATCTCCTACACTGGCCGTACACCTCTGGTGATCGTCGAGGGGACACTGAATAGTGCGCGGTACATCCAAACCGTCATCGAACCCATCGTTCTACCATTCCTAGACCGGCAAGGGAACTTGCTGTTCCAACAGGACAATGCACGTCCGCATGTATCCTGTGCCACCCAACGTGCTCTAGAAGGTGTAAGTCAACTACCCTGGCCAGCAAGATCTCCGGATATGTCCCCCATTGAGCATGTTTGGGACTGGATGAAGCGTCGTTTCACGCGGTCTGCACGTCCAGCACGAACGCTGGTCCAACTGAGGCACCAGGTGGAAATGGCATGGCAAGCCGTTCCACAGGACTACATCCAGCATCTCTTCGATCGTCTCCATGGGAGAATAGCAGCCTGCATTGCTGCGAAAGGTGGATATACACTGTACTAGTGCCGACATTGTGCATGCTCTGTTGCCTGTGTCTATGTGCCTGTGGTTCTGTCAGTGTGATCATGTGATGTATCTGACCCCAGAAATGTGTCAATAAAGTTTCCTCTTCCTGGGACAATGAATTCATGGTGTTCTTATTTCAATTTCCAGGAGTGTATTATCATTCTCCTGAGGATAATATCTGACTAATAATGGGAGTATGTTGACTCAGCTTTCCAGGAGAACTGAGAGGAAGATATGCATAGGGGGTACACTGAGGTGACAAAAGACGAGGGATAGCGACATGGGCCGGCCGATGTGGCCGAGTGGTTCTAGGCGCTTCAGTCTGAAACCGCGCGACTGCTACGGTCGCAGGTTCGATTCCTGCCTGGGGCATGGATGTGTGTGATGTCCTTAGGTTCGACTCTAGACGATTGGTGAACAATGACCTCTTCAGATGAGTCCCGATTTCAGTTGGTAAGAGCTGATGGTCGAGTGTGGTGCAGACCCCACGAATCCATGGGTCCAATATATCAACAAGGCACTGGGCAAGCTTGTGGTTGCTCCATAATGGCGTGGGCCGTATTTACATGGAATGGGCTGGACCTTCTGGTCCAAACGAACGGATCGTTGGCTGGAAATGGTTATGTTCGGCTACTTGGAGACCAGCTGCAGCCATTTATGGACTACATGTTCCCATGCGTCCATGGCACGTCGATCTGGTGCACAACTCCCGGCAAAAGTAGGTCCGGCACGATATTAGGAAGTGTCCCAGGACTTCTGTCACCTCAGTTTACCTGCTAGCAGTTTTTCAATCCAATCGCGTTTGTCTGACACTCCGTGCGGTCACACGTTGTCTTTTAGGTGGTGCGGCACCGCATTGAAGACATTCCGAACGCCTTGCACGACGCCAGCGACCGGGTCGCCGGGAGCTGCCGGCGCTCCGTGCTGTCCCCTCCACGGCGGCCGCAGAACGCGCCTGGCAGCGGTCGGATCTTATCTGCGAGCCAGTCCCGCCGGCAGCGCGGCGAGCTTCTCCTCCGCCCGCCGGCCAGGCTGTCCGTAAAGAAGTTTCCAGCTCGCAGTCCCGGCGCGCAGTGCCCAGCCGGCTGGAGAAACCTGCCACGTCTACCACCCGCTTCTCCGCTCCTCCAGAGGAGCTGTGCGCACAAACGAAATCCAGTGGGCAGACCTCTCGTGTGTAGGCTGCGTGCAAAGAGACTTGCAACTGAGCAGACACCTCCCGTTCACCGTGCTTGTCCCTCCACCTGTTAGCTATTACCGAGGACACAGACTTCGAATTATTTGGTCACAAATCGTCTCTCCTCCGAAAGGCATTTCTACCAGGTACTTCGCTAAAGAACATTAGAGCACTGTTTCGTAACATTTAGCTTCCGCGTATTGTAGCGTAACACGCTTAACAGTGTACATTACTATTAACTGCGACACGTATGCGATATAGCAGCAAAACCATTACAATAAGCACGGATCTGCGAATGAGCTGTTTCTACTGCGAATGTATGGTTACGAGCTACCACTTAATTCAGTGTGGAACACACTCTTCAAAAAAAGTTTTGCATCACCCCAGTTCCCAGAACTCCTGAAGACAGAAGTTGCCTGTGGATGGGAGAATCACAGACACAGTCCCTTTGATTGTTCAGAGATGTCACTAAACCCGCACAACCATGCTTGAGCAACGCCTATTAGAGACGGAGCGGGCCCGACAGCCGATCAGTTCCAGTCATTCCACCAGGAAGGAGGTACACAGCTCATGTTGTCTTTAGCTCAACAATGCCTAGACGCTCAATACCGCGGTTCGATAGCGTCCACGTTGTTACGTTGTGCCAGGAAGGGCTCTCAAAAATGGAAGTCTCCAGTCATCTCGGAGTGAACCAAAGTGATGTTGTTGGGACATGGAGGAGGTACAGAGAGACAGAACTGTCGATGACATGCCTCGGCCAGGCCACCCAAGGACTACTACTGCCATGGATGACCGCTACCTACGGATTATGGCTCGGAGGAACCCTCATAAAAACGCCACCATGTCGAATAATGCTTTTCGTGTAACCACAAGACGTCTTGTTACGACTCAAACTGTCCACAATAGGCTGCATCATGCTCAACTTCACTCCCGACGTCCATGGCGAGGTCCATCTGTGCATCCTCGGCACCACGCAGCACGGTACAGATGGACCCAGCAACATGCAGGCTTTACCGCTCAGGATCGGCATCACGTTCTCTTCACCGATGAGTGCCGCATATGCCTTGTACCAGACAATCGTCGGAGACGTGTTTGGAGGCAACCCGGTTAGGCTGAACGACTTAGGCACACTGTCCAGCGAGTGCAGCGAGGTGGATGTTCCCTGCTGTTTTGTTGAGGAATTGTGTGAGGCCGACGTATGCTGCTGGTGGTCATAGAAGGCGCCGTAAGGGCTGTATGATACGTGAATACCATCCTCCGACTGGTAGTGCAACCATATCGGCAGCATATTTGCGAGATATTCGTCTTCATGGACGACAATTTGCCCCCTCCCCCGTCAACGTCCACATGTTGTGAATGACTTCATTCAGAATAACGACATAGCTAGACTAGAGTGGCCAGCATGTTCTCCAGACATGAACCCTATCGAACATGCCTGGGATAGATTGAAAAGGGCTGTTTATGGACGATGTGACTCACCAACTACACAGAGGTATCCACGCCGAATAGCCATTGAGGATTGGGACAATCTGGACCAACAGTGGCTTGATGAATAGTATGCCACGACAAATACAGGCATGCATCGATGCAAGAGGACGTTCTACTGGGTACTAGACGTACCGGTGTGTACAGCAATGTGGACCACCACCTCTGAAGGTCTCGCTGTATGGTGGTACAAAATGCAATGTGTGGTTTTCATGAGCAATAAAAAAGGCGGAAATGATGTTTATGTTGATCTCTATTTCAATTTTCTGTACGGGTTCCGGAACTCTCGGAACCTAGCTGATGTAAAACTTTTTTTTATGTGTGTATGTTCCTCGTTAGTATAAAAGTATCTAAAATGTAAAGATTTGGATAAGTCACCATCTAAGTTGCCGGAAAAAAATTACTACCCCTTTTAGAGCTATCCAGTTCACCCAGTATTTATCGTTGTGGCAATGTATGCGAAGTACATGAACTGATTATACTTACAGATCGGTAGCACAAATATTCTCAGATACCAGGTATCGACCCATGCTGAAACAACCACATCAGTACTTGGTGTACCCTCCTCAGGCGACAATGAAGGAGCTTTCTCTGGCTTTAAGTTGATCGTACAGATGGCAGGTATGTCCTTGGGTATGTTATGCTCGACCTGTTCACGTAGTTTTGTAAGAGTTGTTGGTTGACGAACCTCACGAGTCACTTCTGGTCCCATCCTGTCCAATACTAGCCAGGAAAGTTGCTGCCTGTCTTGCAGAGCACGTTGAGGTTGACGAGCAGTTTGTGGGGAAGTATTATTTCTGTTGGCATAACACATCACGTTCCTATTGCAGAAGGATGGGTCTGAAAACACTCTGCACGTACCGAGCGTCCCCCCCAGAAACACCAAAGGTGAGCGACGGCTGATGCTTACCGTAACCCAGACCATAAGGACTAAGGTGGGGCCAGTGTGTCCAGGACGATTGTTCTCTAAGAGACAGCGCTCACCAGGTCTGCATCGTCTGCGCAAACGACCGTCACTTGCGTGCAGGCAGGAATCTGCTTTCATCGCTGAAGACCACAGCGCCCCCCATTCCACCTTCCAAGTGATCGTCTGACGGCACGAATCGAGCCGTGCAATTAGATGCTGCGGTGAGAGTAGAAGATGGGCTGGAAGTGTTCGTGCCCGCAGTCTCACAGCTAATCACAGGTTCTCAACAGTCCGTGTTGAATGTCTGGGCTCACAAGCCCTTTTATCTGTCTGTAGCCGTACGACTTGCCACTGCTGCCCTTACAATTCGACAATCCTAGCCGCGTCTGTGCTGTGTGGACGTCCATAACCTCGTCTAAGGGTGTGAGGACGTTCGCATGACACTAACACCAGCGCCGTTGCACAACTGACGCAGCACGTCCAGCTCGAGTGACGTTTCCCTGAACGGATCGCCCGCCAGTCGGAGGGCATAGTTTTACCCCTTTCGAACTGGCTAAGTTGAATGTAGGAATCATGAGTGCGTCTCTGTTACTTGGTTGCCTGCGCCCTTTACGCGTTTGCACTATACTGAGCCGTCTGACTGTGGCCATTCCCTATGGTGGCGCTCTGCTAGCTATGCAACTAAGACATCTGTTGGCGGACAACATTGTAACCAATCTACTGAACCCCAGGTGACATATGCCGTTATCGTACCAAAATCGAATCGTCTTTCCAGGTATACTAATTTACTTTTATTCCAATGATCGGTGCAAACAGAGCTTATTATTATTATTATTATTATTATTAGTCGTAAAGCTCCCACGTGGAAGACGCTAAGTAAAGCTGGTTCACTTTCCGTTCTTCTTGGTCTTCTGGTTCTTTTTATTTGCCCACCAGTTTTTCATTGTTTGCGAAAATTTATTTCTTCTTTCTTCGCTCCATTTTGTTCCGGTTCTCGGTGCTTTTGTCTCTGGTTTAACCTCCCACTTTTCAACTTTTATTCTAAAATTGTTCCTTGCAACTATTTCTTCTTTAGTAATTTTTGCTAATTCCAAATCTTTTTTAACTTTTTGGATCCATTCTCCTCCATTAACAAGAGAATCTACGTATTTTACAATTCTTTTTGTTAATCTGTGTTCAGGAAGTCTCATTATGTGGCCATAGGATTTAAGGCGTCTTTTCCTCATGTCTATCTCTATGTTAGAATATTCTTCAATTTTTGATGTTTTCTGTAATCTATATCCATTCTCGGTCCATCTTGGTCCCAAAATTTTTCTAATTATTTTTCTTTCTTCTTTCTTTAGATTTTCTAGATCAGTTTTCCTGTTTAGTGCCAAGGTTTCGCTGGCATATAACATTGATGGTTTAATGACTGTATTGTAATGCCTAATTTTTGCATTTAAAGATAAACATTTTTTATTATAGAGGTTTTGCACTAATCCTAAACCTTTACGAGCTTTTTGTATTCTTTCTTGTTGTGCAAATTTTTCCAAGATAATTTCTCCAAGATATTTGAAGTATGGTACTCTGTTGATTTCTCCGTATTTTGTTTGTAATTTGGAAATTTCTAAATTTGTTGTTGTAAACACTGTCTTTTCAAATGATATCTGTAGGCCGACTTTTTCTGCACATTCTTTTAGAATTTCTACCTGTTTTATAGCCATCTCACTAGAATCTGCCATTATTGTGAGATCGTCTGCAAAGGCTAAGTTGGGGATTCTTAGGTTATGTTTCTTGGTTCCTAATGAAATTGGTTTCCAGCACTTTTCTTCTTCACGTTTCTTCTCCCATTCTTCCATGACTCTATCCAGAACTACATTGAACAACAAAGGCGACAACCCATCACCCTGTCTAACCCCAGTTTTATTACTTTATACATAATATAAATAATTGTATGTCACCATGATTATTGAATATGTGCGACCTGTTGAAAGTTTCCACATAATAGGTCTAAAATTCGTGGTTTGCGAGTCAATGGCTACTGTCATCATACATAAAATTGCGTTGGGCGTTACCAGATACGTATGATACCAGTTGTTACTGTTGTTACGTGACCGTTTATCCGGTAGCAGTCACGTAAAGTATGGAAATCCGTAATGAAAGACCCATTTCATCGGACTATTTAATCCGTTGCTAGACAACACTGGAACTATTACAAGTACATCTACTATTACTCAGGTGGTATATGCCGTCACCGGATTAAAAGTAAACGTCGTCTTTCCAAGGGTACTATTTTTTTCCGGCAGTGTAACTAGGAATAAATTTCATCCATGCTGCAATCACTGTACAGTCCTACCAATTCAAGGAGGTGCTCCACGTATCGTTCTCGCATTTTGATGCAATACTGCACTACTTTCTGCGTTAGTTACGAATTCTTTCAAACACCCCATTTCGTAAATCTTTATAAATCAGTTAACGCATTAAAGTCATCTGTCCACGCACTTTGTGACGATAATGACAGCGGAAGAGAGAATGACACAGAAAAGGCCAAACTGTTAAATGTTATTTTCCAAAACTGTTTCACAGATGAAGGCTGCATTGTACAGCGTCCGCCAGAAAAATGTACACACACTTTAAGGAACGAAAAGTATAACTTATGTGTTTATTTTACATTTAATAATTGATCACACATGTTGTGCCACCTTCAGTTTATCATATGGTTACTTTAAATGCTCAAAATGTTCACCGTTGGCGGCTATACATCCAACAGAACGACGAGCGGTAGCCGCAACTACGTCAGTTAACGTTACAATGGAGATCGCTGCACGTGTCGCTGTAATCTCCTGGCGAAGTTTCTCCAGCGTGTGTGGGAACCGCTGGCCCTAGCAGTCTGGTCCCTTCAAACCCACAGCCCAACCAACCAGCGTGCGTGGCTTATGTCGATAGACGTTATGTTTCACAGTCCTTCACAAGTAAAAGTCCACAGGTGTTAGACCAAGTAAAAGTCCATAGGTGTTAGACCTAGCCACCGTGGTGGGAACTCAATGGGCATTCTTCGTCCAATCCAATGCCCCGGAAAATTGTTATCTAGGAAAGGTAGTACGGCTAGGTGGTAGTGCGGTTGCGCCATGTTCTGTTGGTAGAAGTCCTCTTCATCAGCTCCATAAAGCACACGTATTCCTGGCAAAATTGATGTGCGTAACATTTCCTTGTACACTTCTCCAGTGGCAATAGCATCATAGAAAAAGGGCCCTACTAAGCCCCCAGGTGATAGTCCACACCACACATGAACCGCTGGTAGATTTACCGCTTTATCCACACAAAAATGCGGATATTCCAGCGCCCAGTACACACGGTTATGACCATTCACGATTCCATTAAGTTTGAGTTGTGCCTCGTCACTCCAAACTACCTTTATCACAAATTGTTCGTCGTCAGTTGCCATTTGCTGATACCATTAGCAAAATTTCATTGAGCGATCAGGATCGTCGTCATTAATCGGGTGCAGTAATCACGAAATGTAAAATTTCCACTTTGCAGCTCTCAGAATTCTTCGTGCACTTGTACTGCTAACCCCGATTTCACGTTCACAGTGCTTAGCAGACTTCTGTGGAGAATTAACAAACTTTTCAACACGAGAGCCGACGAAGCAGGACTTGTAGCTGTGCGCTGTCTGCCTGATCTCCATTTGTGGATATTACAAATCTTTTCATGCAATTCGAACTTGTGAATGATGTGTTTAATTCTTAGGCGGGTAGACGGTTATTTTTCATACTCCCACCTCCACTGACGTTGCACTTCAATGGCACTATGAAACTCTAAAAACCACTTCACAATACATTTTCGTTGCTCGACCGTCAAGAGTGATCCACCTATCATTTTTTCTCAATAATTAGATGAAAGTGTTAATATCTGTTGAGCCAAAGACCACACTATAACACACTCGTAACTCAAATCGAACGACAATATCGGTGTCTCCATAGAGCCTGAGCGAGTGTATAAATTTTTCTGGCGGACTCTGTAGTTTCTCCTGTAAATCGTTTCAGGAACGACAAAACGAGAAATATAGAAATAAGTGGCCATGGGATAGGAAAGCAACTGAAATCGCTTAACAGAGGTAAAGCCACTGGACCAGACAAAGTATGCGAAAGAACTTGATCATATTTTAGCCGGAGTGTTCCGTAGGTCCTCAGAGGGTCAAAGCCTTCCCGACGATTGGAAAAAATCACAGGTCATTCCAGTGTTGAAGGACCGTCGTCGAACAGACGCACATAACTATAGGTAGACCCACACATATGTTGTCGATCTGTTAGCACGTTTTTGGAGACCCAAACTCTCGTATGCAGGAATCAAAAACGATCGTATGAAACGTAGTTCGCTCTGCTCGTTCACGAGACCCAGAAAGTATCAGATACAGGCGCACAGGTAGGTGCCGAGTTGCCTGACAGCCATTTCATACAGTTCCACATCGCCGCCTAGTGAACGAAAGACGAGAGTTCAAATGGTTCAAATGGCTCTGAGCACCATGGGACTTAGTTTCTGAGGTCATCAGTCCCCTAGAACTTAGAACTACTTAAAACTAACTAACATAAGGACATCACACACATCCATGCCCGCGACAGGATGCGAACCTGAGACCGTAGCAGCCTCGCGGTTCCGGACTGTAGCGCCAAGAACCGCTCGGCCACTCTGGCCGGCGAAAGACGACCGTACGGAATATGAGACGAACTGTGTGACTGGACTGGATACTTTCCAGCAGACAGAACACAGCATTTAATTCTGAACGGAGAGAAGCCTCCAGACATAAAAATAACTTCTAGTGTTCCCCAGGGAAGTGTTACAGTGCCATTACTTTTCACAATATGTATAAGTGACCTAGTAGATAGCGACGGAAATTTTACAATGCTTGATGTTGTATACAAAGATGTCATGATGCTAGGAAACTGTAGCGAAATGTAGGAAGACATGCAGAGGATTGGCGCTTGGTGCAGTTGACCTTCAACTTAAACAAGTGTAACGTATTGTGAATACATAGAAAGACCCTTTGCTGTATGATTACACGATCGCGGAACAATCACTGGAAGGGGTTACTTTCACAAAATATCTAGGAATATGCGTACGGAGCGACCTGAAATGGAAAGACCATACTAAATTAACCGCGTATAAGGCAGATACCAGAATGATATTATTAGAAGAAGTCTCAAGAAATATAGCTCATTAATAAAAGAAGTAGCCTACAAAACACTCGTTCGACTAATATTGGAGCACCGCTCGTCAGTATGCGGTCCGTACCAGATAGGACTGATAAATAAAATAGAGAAGACGCAAAGAGAAGCTGGTCGTTTCGTTACAGGTACAGGTTCATTTAGTAAGTGCGAAAGCGCCACGGAGATGCTCTGCCAAATCTAGTAGCAGACGCTGTAAGAGACGTTTTCTGCATTATGGTGTGGTCTACTGTTGAAGTTAAGAGAGGGCTCATTCGCTGAAGAGTCAACCCATATGTTACTTCCTCCTACGTACATCTCGCGAAAAGACCCTGTATGTAACAGAAAAGGGATTCGAGCGCACACGGAGGTTTGCTAGCAGTCGTTCTTCCCGCGACTATACGCCACCACAATAGGAAAATGTGGAAGTGACACAAAATACTTTCCGCCACACGCCGTAAGGTTCCTTCGGAGTATAGAAGTAGTTGTAAATGCAGGTAAGACTGTAGGATTAGCCGCTTCAGCGTTTTAGTTTATACAGGAGTGCTGTACACTTCACATCTGAGACGATCGCACACAGAAAAATCCACAGGATTGTGTAGGTATTCTTGGAAACCAAGCTGCAGTCCTTGCACGATCTATCTATCTTGTAGGCTGTAACGGCTTTGGTGCCGTCTTGCGTCAGCAGAAAAATGTGCAGGTATCCCAGCATGCAACTACGCCACTTCCCAACCACAGGTCGTGAAGACTTAATAGGAAAATTCTCGCCTCAGAAACATTTGTACTAACAAGGGATGCACTTCATGCTGAAATCGATCATGATAACAGTTCCATGCGGCTCAACGGCCTGGTGGAACACTTTCTATTGGAGGCCACTTTGGTGACTTGCGTGTTCTTCACCTCTCCCAGTTATACAACCAGGGAAAGGGGACCTACAGTTTAACGTGCAATCATAACCACGTGTCGTTCTTGGCGAGCCACCGGATAATTGAGAGGCGAAGGTAGCTTAAAGGCAAAATGAATAAAATTCATGGTGCGACCTGGATTTCGTCCTGCCATCATTCGGTTTCCACGTGCCCGTATTACCAGTTTTCTACTGTTTCCCATCAATTTGTTCATTAATATGATACTCGGGAGCTTCCAGCCCCGTCAAGTGGTTTAGAATCCACGAGCTTCCGGCCTAGTACACCTCGTCCATTATCAAGCGGTGACTGTCTTTTGACTCTTGCTACCGTCCATATATAGCGGCGCGCCTGTATGAGAACGGTAGCAGCTAGTATATAAGAAGAGTAAAAGAACGGACCCGCAAAATTACTAACTAGTATCCGTAACTTGGGTTTGCTGCAGAATCCTTCAACATATTCTCAGTAGGAAGATAATAAACAATCTTGAGACTGAGAAGCTTATGACCACGAATCAGCGTGGTTTTGGGAAGCATCGCTAGTTCGAAACTCAGCTTGCCCTTTTCTCATATGACGCACTGCGGAGTACGGATGGAGGGCGACAGGCAGACTCCGTATTTCTAGATTTCCGAAATGCATTTGACACATTGCCTCATTGCAGGCTGTCAAAGAAGGTACGAGGATATGGAATAATTTCACAGATATGTGAGTGGCTTGAAGACTTCTTAAGTAATAGAACCCAGTACGTTGTCCTCGACAGCGAATGTTCGTCACAGAGACGGGTATTGTCAGGAGTGCCCAGGGAAGTGTGATAGGACCGCTGTTGTTCTCCGTATACATAAATGATTTGGTGGACTGGGTGGGCAGCAATCTGCGGTTGTTTGCTGATGATGTTGTGGTGTACGGTATGGTGTCGAAGTTGAGTGACTAGGAGGATACGACTTAGACAAAATTTCTAGTTGGTGCAATGGATGGCATCTAGCTCTAGACGTGGAAAAATGCAAGTTAATGCGAATGAGAAGGAAGAACAGATCTGTTTCATCGTGGAAGATCGCAGCACTGTCCCTCCTTGCAATCGTCGTACGAACATTTAAATGGCAGATACTGAGAAAACCGATAGCGGAATTGGAAAGCAGCTACAATTGCTTAATACAGGAAAGGCTTCAGGACTAGATGATATATCTGCAAGATTCTATAAGGATTATGCGAAAGAACTTGATCCCCTCCTAGCAGTAATTTATCGTAGATCGCTTGAACAATGAAAGGTACCTAATGACTGGAAAAAGAAAGGCCGTAAGACAGATCCATACAATTATAGACTTATATCGTTGACGTCTGTTGTAGAATTATAGAACACGTTCTACACACAATAATTATGACTTTTTGGAAAATGAACGTCTCCTCTATAAAAATCAACAAACTCGGCTTGGTCTGTTCCTCCATGAGATCCACAGCGCAGTGGACAACGGCGCTCGGGCTGATGCCGTGTTCCTTGATTACAGAAAGGCATTTGACACCGCCCCACATTGCCGTTTAATGAAGTAAAAGGCATATTAGTATATACAAAACTAGGTCTACTTTGAGTCTTCGGGCCGATTCCACAGTGCCATGTCTTGTACGCGATGACATCTCGGTCGGCAAAGGATTCTAGTCCAGGTAGCGATGCGTTCTCAAAGCGGACAATTGCGAGTGTAAACCACCAACTGGCAGCTGCTCCAGCCGCAACATCGAGTGAAAAATTAACGCGACATCCACGAAAACAAAATAGGTCCATTAAGAATAATAGATTGTGCAGTGCCATTTACTCCAAGTTTATTTTCCAAGCTAATTATGCGTTTGTGAACTGGTATGCGGGGGCGGAGATGGTGATAGAGGCATCGACGAGGTATAGTGCTTCAATGCTGTTGTAGATACAGGTCACAGCGGAATGACTGCGCCGCCGTGCACTGCCCGCTTATATAGAGAACGCGTGACCTTCGTTACGTAACGCGGTGATAAAGTAGACCTAGTTTTGTATATACTAATAAGCCTTTTACTCTGTATACTCGTTCTTGTAGGAAAGTTTCTAATGATGAGAAAATACATGTATGGATTAAAGGACTTGGTGTACTTGCTGAAAATGTAACTCTAACTGGTGATATTACTTTGTATTACAATTATTAATAAAGTATTATCCTTGACTCCTGTAAGCGGGGGCGTCAGCAGAGAATCGCTATATGTACATCTGGTAATCGTGGGCTAAAGGATGGAACAATTTTAAAAAATTAACAAAGCTTAGTGCCGGACTGCCCGCTGGGCGCCTAGCCTGCTGGTTACGGAGCAGACATTATTGGATTCGAGACTTTCCTGCAGATAGAACTCAACATGTCGCTCTTAATGGAACTAAATCGACAGATGTACAGGTAATATCCGGAGTACCACAGGGAAGTGTGACAGGACCGTTGCTGTTTACAATACATGTAAGTGGTCTAGTAGAAAGCGTCGGATGCTCTTTAAGGCTATTCGCAGGTATTGCAGTTCTGTATACCAAAGTAGCAACGCCAGAAGATAGTAAGAATTTGCAGAACGACCTGCAGAGAATTGATGAACTGTACAGACTGGTAGTTGACCCAGAACGTCAATAAATGTAACACATTGAGTATACATAGGGAAAGAAATGCACTATTGATGACAATCAGCTGGAAACAGCGTCTGCCGTAAAATATCTAGGCGTAATTATCCAGAGCGACCTTAAGTAGAATGAACATATAAAAACAGATAGTGGGAAATGCAGACACCAGACACAGATTCATCATAAGAATCTTAAGGAAATGTAATTCATCCACGAAAGAAGTGGTTTATAAGGGGCGTGTTCGCGCGATTCTTGAATATTGTGCATCTATTTGGGATCCCTATCAGGTAGGACTGGTAGACGAGATGGAGTAGATCCAACGAAGAGCGGCGCGTTTCGTCACGGAATCGTTTAGGTGGCGAATGGGAGTTACGGAGATGCTAAACAAACACCACTGACAAACGTTACACGAGAGGCGTTGTGCATTACGGAGAGATCTACTATTGAAATTTCGGGACAGCACTTTTCAAGAGGAGTCAGATAACATATTATTTCTCCGCACATACATCTCGCGTGTTGACCACGAGGAGAAAATTCGAGAAATTAAAGCCAATACCGAGGCTTACCGACAATCATTCTTCCCACACATTTTACGCGAATGGAAAAGGGTTGGGGGCGATCAGATAGTGGAACCGGAAGCACCCTCCGCCACACAGTTAGGTGGCTTGCGGAGTATGATGTAGATGTAGATCTAATGTCCGGTTACAGTATAACTAGTGCCCTGCTTGACACAGCCAAGTTGTTTAAATATCTGGGCGTAACGTTGGAAAGCGATATGAAATGCAATGGGCATGTGAGAACTGTGCCAGGGAAGGTGAATGGTCGACTTCGGTTTATTGCGAGAATTACAGGAAAATCGTGATTCACATGTAAAGCAGACTGCATATAGGACGGTGGTGCGACCGGTTCTAGAGTACTGTTCAAGCATCCGAGATCCGTACCAGATCGAACTGAAGGAAGACATCGAAGCAACTCATAGGCAGGCTGCTAGATTTGTTACTTCGGAAACTCAAATGGGAATCTCTGGAGGGAAGGCGACATTCTTTTCGAAGAACACTATTGATAAAATATAGAAAACCTGAGTTTGAAGCTAAATGGCGAACGATTCTGCTGCTGCCACCATACACTGCGCGACAAGACCACGAAGATAAAATACGAGAAATTAGGGCTCATCTGGAGTCATATAGACGGCCATTTTTCCCTCGCTCTATTTGCAAGTGGAACAGGAAAGGAAATTATTGTACGGAGGCTTTCGGATGTAGCTGTACTTAAGTAGTTTCGAAAAATTTACCCTTTAATTGTGTTGCGCAGCTTACATTTATCCACCCATTATTACCATATTTGATTGTTACAATAAATGACACTGGTCGGAAAACAATACAGAAAAAAGATGCAAAGAGGCCCCTTTCGATACTGCAATCAGCTCTTGTTGTTTCGTGACAAACTCAAGCATAGAACATTTTTGTTTTTACGTAAACTGTCTTCCTTGACTTGTTAGGCAGACACATAAATCGACACTGTGCGTAGACAATACATTGGATGCTGTGCATAGTATGGTTTAGCGGTTTTTCCTGGAGTTCTATGGGTCGACAGTGAAAATTAGACCACGCGTAATTATTTATTATCTAACACTTATCCTGTCTGAAAGGTCCTTCAGACATCTTATATAATAGAAGTAGATACCATCGGTGTAGCAAAGCAGCTTAAATCATTTCATAAAGGCAAGGCCTCCAGTTCAGATTGTTTACCGGCCAGGTTCCTTTCAGAGAATGCTGATACAATAGCTCCATATTTAGCAATTATATACAACAGCTATCTCACAGAAAGATCCGTACCTAAAGACTGGAAAACGGCTCAAGTGACACCAATACCCAAAAGGGTAATAGGAGTAATCCGCTGAATTACAGGCCCACAACACTAACGTCGATTTGCAGTAGGGTTTTGGAACATATACTGTGTTCGAACAATTTTATTTACCTCGAAGAAAACAATTTATTGACACATAGTCTGCACGGATTCAGAAAATGAGTGCTATTGACAGGTGATGTCTAATTGACTCCATGTTTTTAAATTTCCAGAAGGCTTTCAACACAGTCCCTCACAAGCGTCTTCTAACCAAACTGCGTGCCTATGGAATATCGACTGGAATCGCGATTTCCTGTCAGAAAGGTCTTCGTTCGTAGTAATAGACGGAAAGTCATCGAGTAAAACAGAAGTAATATCCGGCGTTCACCAGAGAAGTGGTATAGGCCCTCTATTGTTCCTGATCAATATTAACGACATTGGGGACAATATGAGTAGCACTCTTAGGTTGTTTGCAGATGATGCTGCCATTAACTGTTTTGTAAAGTCATCAGATGACCAAAACGAATTGCAAAGTGATGTAGATAAGATATCTGTATGATGCGAAAAGTGGCAATTGATTCTGAATAAAGAAAAGTGTAAAGTTATTCACATGAGTACTAAAAGAAATCCCCTAAATTTCGATAACGCAATAAGTAACTCAAATATGAAGGCCTTAAATTCTACTAAATACTTAGGGATTACAATTACAAATAACCTAAATTGGAACGATCACATAGATAATGTTATGGGTAGAGCAAATCAAAAATTGCGATTTATAGGCAGAACACTTTGAGGTGCAACAGGTTTACTAAGACTGCTTACACTACGCTCGTCTGTCCAATTCTGGAGTAATCCTGTGCGGTGTGGAATCCGCAGCAGATGGGACTCGCGGATAACATCGACAAAATTCAAAGAAGGGCAGCTCGTTTTGTATTATCGTGAAATAGGGGATATGATACATGAATCGGAGTTGCAATCATTGAAACAAGGGCGTTTCTCGTTGCGACGGCATCTTCTTATGAAATTCCAATCACCAGTTTTCTCCACCGACTGCGGAAATATTCTGTTGACAACTACCTACGCAGGGATTTCACAATAAAATAAGAGAAATCAGGGCTCGCACAGGAAAATTTAACTGCTCGTTTACCCCGCGGGCCGTTCGAGAGTAGAACGGTAGAGAGACAGCTTGAAGACGGTCATTGAACGGTTTTCCAGGCACTTTATTGTGAGTAGCAAGTACGGAGACGTAGATGTATTGCTGGTATATTTGGTATATTCTGGAATATTGTATGTGTGTGTAAACAACAGCAATAAAAGTATTCAGTGTTTGTATAAACTGCAGCACTCTTTGTCCGGGAATTCTGTTCTGGCTGTACGGTTGGTATTCGTAATAAATGTAATTTCATTTCTAATTATTGTGCTTACGGTTACGGCGTGAAAGTGTTAGTGACGCTCTTCACTTGTGCCATGTACTCTGATTCTCACTTGCAATAAGCAAGGATCGGTAGCACGAACGTACTTTAGGGAAGCATGCAAAGACGTTTGTCGATTAGAACACGGTGGACGGTAACACTTCTGTGAACGCTGGTATCCTTTAAACCTGCTGCGAGCCCTGCTTGTACCCAGCAGGCGTCGCTCTGGACTGGCCTTCCACTGCGCTTGCAGAGCCACCTGTCGACCCAGATTGTCCCGGCAGGTCGCATTAACGGCCGGGCAGCGGAAGGAAGGCCCCCCCTCGTGCGGTTCCGTTTTGCATTAGGCGCCTGCAGCCTGCAGCCCGCACCACCCCTCTGAGGGCGCGCCTGCGGCTGGTCTCGGTTATGTAGTCCCGCCAAACAGATAACGCAGGAAGGTCACCTGCACTCAGGCGCTAAATCTTTCTAGACGATCTCCAAACAGAAACGTACAAATTAATTGCTTACCACGCGGTTGTCGGGATTTTCTAATTTAGTAGTACCGATATGTGTGAAAATGTAACCATAGATAAGACCACCTAAAGCTGTGTAACTAAATTTTAGGTAGACGGAAAAATAATGCTTCTTGTGCATGAACTTACAGTTTTAAAATTAGTGATAAATAAAACTTCTGGACTGTTGGCGAAAGCACCAAACGATATTGCTTCTAATAAAAGTTTCTCGGGCTTCCAGCCGCGTCAAGTGGTTTAAAATCCACGAGCTTTCGGCCGAGTACTCCTCGGCCATTGACAAGTGATGACTGTCTTCTGGTTGCTGCTGCCATTCTTATATAGCCGCGCTGCCTTCGTGACGTCATTGGTACCCGCTCCGGCACCATATGTCGTAATGTTTGCGTTATGATACCACCACGCCCGCTTCAACCTCTGATGGCCGGTTCCCATGCTGCAGGCCGCCGTCTTTATTGAGCGTGTTGTCACAAATTTATTTCGATCGCTTCTTTTATTGCGCTACCTCAATAACTGTTAGTCCGTGTAGTAATAGATGTCTCCTCGAATGCAATACGATGACTGTTTTCTAATGCTTGCTCTGCTGCCGCTGATTTCTCTGGGTACCGTAGGCTAAAACATCTCTCGTGTTCTACATAGCACTGTTCAATGGTAGGCACAGTTTGTCCAATATAGAACTGTCCACACCCACGTGGTATTTTATATACTCCTGGCGTTCTGAGGCCCACGTCGTCTTTCAGGGGCCTCAAGAGCTGTCGAATTTTTGCTGCAGCCTTGAAGACCGAATCGATTTTATGCCTATTTAGGAGCCGGCTTATCTTTAATGTTATTGAGCCACAGAACGGCGACAACAAAAACTTCTTTGGGTCTTCGTAGTAATCTTTCTGCTTACGTATTTTCGGAAAGATAGCTTGCGAAATCTGGCGGTTGATGTAGTCGTTTTGCTTTCCGTAAGTATCTCATTTCCTTCGGCAAGTTTTCAGAATCTGAGACGGTTACGGCTCGATGTAATAAGGTCCTCAGAATATAACGTTTCTGCGACGGATGGTGATAGCTGTTAGCGTGCAGATATCGGCCTGTGTGGGTGGATTTCCGGTAAACGCTGTGGCTGAGACACCAATTTGCTTTACGGCGGACGAGAACATCAAGGAACGGCAAGGCACCATCTTTCTCTATCTCCATCGTGAACTTGTTGTAGTCACGGGTGTTGTTGATGTGGTCCAAGAATTCTCCGAGCTTTTCACGTCCATGAGACCAGACAACGAACGTGTCGTCGACGTAACGATAAAAGCAGCTAGGCTTTCCAAGAGCTGTGCCCTGGGCAATGTTTTCAAAGTACTCCATGAACACATTGGCTACAACTGGAGCTATTGTGCGTACCATTGAACAGCGCTGTTGTAACCTCACAAAATATTTATTTAATAACCTCCCAACAGTAAAAAATATAATTCTATAATTCACATTCAGTGTAACTGCCCAACAGATAAATTCCCTAACTTACCAATAATACAATGTGACAAACCTATCAATAAAATATTGTCGCTCACTTATAACCTTTCAATAATGACTGTGAATTTAAACTGGTAAATTTAGGACGTCAGCAGTTCTGCGTCATGGCCCTGAAAATTCATACTGAATAAATTGAAAAATCTTACTTCAATTTGGTCGCCGGATAACGCGTATGTATCGGCTCCTATAAGAAATTTCTCTGGCACAGCTCAGTGCAATGCTGGCCGATAGATTTGCCATGTATAAAAGAAACAACTGATTTTTCTTTTCAATAATCGGGATGACCAAGGATTGTAGAAATTAGTAAATTCTTTAAATTGAAATGAATGATTGTCAAAAGTTACTTTTTATGAGAAAGATTATTATTAAGGGACTGTTTTAAAACATTTACATGGGACTTGATATAACAATACTACATATGCGCGAGGCTGCTTTTACCTTATACTACAACGCTCAGGCTCCGCCATCGCTGCACACGACCGGCCCATCCAACACGATACACCAGACTGCTAGCTAGCAACTAATTACTCCTACTAATACACAGTTCCTACTGCAGTCAACCCTGCTCTTTGGTCTCAAAATCTCTTATAGCTTACATATCGCAGGCAGCGTGTGAGCAGTCCATCGAAATTACATCTGCTCAAGTGCGCTAACAACAAATTCCTTAATCATGGACCTCTTACATAACCCTCCATTGGGGGGGGGGGGGGGGGGCAAAATTTTCCAGTGATGGTGAGTCAATTGGACTTGCCATGAGCAACAAATTTTTCTATAATCTATTTAGTTTACTAAGACTACAGTCACACAGTATATACATAATTGATAAGTGCAGAACGTATTAAGAAATGAAATAGGGTGCACAGGCACTGAGTTCTGAACATACTAAGAAATGACACAATGTATACGCAATGAGTACAAAATATATTAACAAATAACAAAGTGCACACGCATTGTTAAGTCGTTAGCATTTTTTAAAAGAACTAATGAAACTAATGAAACTAATGAAACTAATGAAATAAAGTGCACATGCACTGTAAAAGTCTTCAGCATTTTACAAGAATTTAAACGCACTGTATACGTCTTTACCAGTTTACAAGAACTAGGAAAGGAATGGGAAGGATTGCATCATGGTTGTAGCACAGTATGTTGCACGTAGCTGCATTGAAAGTCCATATCTTTCTACAGAAGCACAACACCAAGTGAGACAATCTGAAGTTCTCTCCCCTGAAGTATTTATCAGCGTAGCCAAGACACTGAAATGTTGTATTAATATTCAATGTTATCATTTTGGTAGTACATTAGGTACACCAAACAGTAGGACCATAACAACACCACCATCGTTCAAGGTGGAGGACAACTTGAAATGTTAACACCACATTCTTGTAGAATCCATACTCTCACATCAACAGAGAATTAGTGCAAAAAACAAATATTGTGCTCCCTGATCATGACGATGGACAGGACATACGGATATTGCAGTAATTGGTGGTAATTAGGTCAGAAGGTGAAGGACATTAAGTCTTATGCTGGTCATCATACAGAATTAGATTAGTGTATCAACCGATCTGAATAATTATTGGCACTCATTGGCCATTTACTAAATATTTATGTGCTATGTATGGAGTATTACAGAAAATTAATCATAAGTCATCTAATTACAGTAATTATTGGCATCGCATTTATGCATGTCATTTTATAACAGTAATCATTGGCATCATAAGACATCTCCTTACTGTAATTATTACAGAACATTATCCATAAGTCATCCAATTACAGTAATTAATAGTTTAGCATATTCATGATTCATCTCATTACAGTAATTATTGGCATCATGTCATCTCATTACAGTTTGTAGTAATCATTGGCATCATAAGACATCTCATTACAGTAATCAGTAGCATTCATTGGCCAGTTACTAAACATGTAGAAAGTATTGAGTATTACAAAACACTATTAATAACTCATCTGAGTGCAGTAATTATTGGCACTCATTGGCCACTTACAAAGCATTTTTTATGCATTATTCAGAAGTCATCGTTCAAAACAAGAGTTAATTATTTGCATAGCATTTATGCATAAGTCATCATATTACAGTAATCATTGGTATAGTATTATGCATTATTACAAAACATCATTCAATACTACTCAGAAGTCATCATTCAAGTGACATAGATCATATTTAAAATGAAACACACTGTAACTATTACTCAAGGTCTGTAGTCCAATAATACATACATATAATGGATTCAATGTTGTTGTTGTTGTTGTTGTGGTCTTCAGTCCTGAGACTGGTTTGATGCAGCTATCCATGCTACTCTATCCTGTGCAAGTTGCTTCATCTCCCAGTACTTACTGCAACCTACATCCTTCTGAATCTGCTTACTGTATTCATCTCTTGGTCTCCCTCTACGATTTTTACCCTCCACGCTGCCCTCCAATATTAAATTGGTGATCCCTTGATGCCTCATAACATGTTCTACCAACCGATCCCTTCTTCTGGTCAAGTTGTGCCACAAACTTCTCTTCTCCCCAATCCTATTCAATACTTCCTCATTAGTTATGTGACCTACCCATCTTATCTTCAGCATTCTTCTGTAGCACCACATTTCGAAAGCTTCTATTCTCTTCTTGTCCAAACTATTTATCGTCTATGTTTCACTTCCATACATGGCTACACTCCATACAAATACTTTCAGAAACGACTTCCTGACACTTAAATCTATATTCGATGTTAACAAATTTCTCTTCTTCAGAAACGCTTTCCTTGCCATTGCCAGTCTACATTTTATATCCTCTCTACTTGGACCATCATCAGTTATTTTGCTCCCCAAATAGCAAAACTCCTTTACTCCTTTAAGTGTCTCATTTCCTAATCTAATTCCCTCAGCATCACCCGACTTAATTCGACTACATTCCATTATCCTCGTTTTGCTTTTGTTGATGTTCATCTTATATACTCCTCAAGATATTGTCCATTCCATTCAACTGCTCTTCCAAGTCCCTTGCTGCCTCTGACAGAATGACAATGTCATCGGCGAACCTCAAAGTTTTTATTTCTTCTCCATGGATTTTAATACCCACTCCGAAATTTTCTTTTGTTTCCCTTATTGCTTGCTCAATATACAGATTGAATAACATCGGGGAGAGGCTATAACCACTGCTTCCCTTTCATGCCCCTCGACTCTTATAACTGCCATCTGGTTTCAGTACAAATTGTAAATAGCCTTTCGCTCCCTGTATTTTACCCCTGCCACCTTTAGAATTTGAAAGAGAGTATTCCAGTCAACATTGTCAAAAGCTTTCCCTAAGTCTACAAATACTAGAAACGTAGGTTTGTCTTCCTTAATCTTTCTTCTAAGATAAGTCTTATGGTCAGTATTGCCTCACGTGTTCCAACATTTCTACGGAATCCAAACTGATCTTCCCTGAGGGCAGCTTCCACCAGTTTTTCCATTCGTCTGTAAAGAATTCACGTTAGTATTTCGCACCTGTGACTTATTAAACTGATAGTTCGGTAATTTTTACATCTGTCAACACCTGCTTTCTTTGGGATTGGAATTATTATATTCTTCTTGAAGTCTGAAGGTATTTCACCTGTTTCATACATCTTGATCACCAGATGGTAGAGTTTTGTCAGGACTAGCTCTCCCAAGGCCGTCAGTAGTTCCAATGGAATGTTGTCTACTCCGGGGGCCTTGTTTCG
The DNA here is from genome assembly GCF_023897955.1 of Schistocerca gregaria. Taxonomy (NCBI): domain Eukaryota; kingdom Metazoa; phylum Arthropoda; class Insecta; order Orthoptera; family Acrididae; genus Schistocerca; species Schistocerca gregaria. The sequence continues at coordinate 745,468,446 of NC_064923.1, forward strand.
ACTCAGGTTTTTCAGTGCTCTGTCAAACTCTTCACGCAGTATCGTATCTCCCATTTCATCTTCATCTGCATCCTCTTCCATTTCCATGATATTGTTCTGAATTGTGCTGAAGTACAGCGCCCTTGTATAGATCCTCTATATACTCCTTCCACCTTTCTGCTTTCCCTTCTTTGCTTAGAACTGGGTTTCCATCTGAGCTCTTGATGTTCATACAAGTGGTTCTCTTATCTCCAAAGGTCTCTTTAATTTTGCTGTAGGCAGTATCTATCTTTCCCCTAGTGAGATAAGCCTCTACATCATTACATTTGTCCTCTAGCCATCCCTGCTTAGCCATTTTGCACTTCCTGTTGATCTCATTTTTGAGACGTTTGTATTCCTTTTTGCTTGCTTCATTTATTGCATTTTTATATTTTCTCCTTTCATCAATTAAATTCAATGGATTCAATACATCTGAGAAATTTGCATTATATTTAGGACTAGAAATATATCTTCAACTGGTAGCATTATTTAGTTTTATACCGATAATAGTTGGGACTGGTAATAAGTTGTTTTTTTCTAGCAATGCATTGCGTTGGGATCGATAATTAATTTCTGTGGCATGAAAATATTTGCTTTTGACTTATTGCTGGAAATAAGGATTAATGACGTCATTCGTCATAAGTCAGCTGTACCAAGGTTATGAAACAAGTAGAATATATGTGAACACATGCACGAATGATACACACAAATCGGTAAAAAAATGCAATTATTAGAACAGGTTTAATAACTAAGTGTTTATAACATATTAATATCATGAAAAGCTTCTCCTGAAAAAAAAATACTAAATGGATTATTGAGCTTAAAGAAGAAATGCATATTATCATGAACTTCGAATTAACAGGTAATGAAACGTGTACTCCATATGTATGTACTATAGCTGTCTTTTCCAAAACATTCAGTCATTATACTATGCGACATAAGACATGCTGTCAAAAGGAACTGCAACAAATACTTAAATAACTACATAGCATTTATTAACTAACAGTAATTAATAAACGTCACCATTATCATCATCTGCAAAGAAAAACTTCATTATTCATATTAGCATTTTCTTCATATAACTATTCATAATCACTTATTATCATCTGCAAAAAAATAGGCTCTTCATTATTCACATTCATTACTTCATACAACTATTCATTATCATGCATTAATTCCTATAGTATAGATTTTCTAACTTCTAGCATATTTCATCACTAAAATTAACATGTGCAGCTCTGTCTGACAGCTTGCATCAATCGCCTCGTATTCTGAAAGAAAAAAATTAGTCAAGACTGCTATCATACGATGTGTGTAGTATATTCTTGTTAATGCTTGTTAATTCTGATCCATTTACTCTTCATGACAAGATATTGCATTTTGTCTCTTCCATTCCAATGGTGAAATTTCCATTTCATAGTAAACCACTGTGCTTTGTTTAATTTATTTCTTTTACACGTTATTGCTTGCTGAAAATGAAGAATAAGGATTAATATCTTGCATCTAAATCACATACCCAGTAAATAAAAACTTGTTTCTAGTGATACGACTAAGCATACAGCATAGCATGACAGAAAACGTATTAAGTCAAAAACATAGTCAGTTGCAAAGTGCAAAAATGTACACACAGTATCATAATGCAGTAGCAAAAAATGTAGAATAGTCAAGATATTGAGATATCATAAGGAAAAATGTCAAAGCCAACTAGTGTTTGTTACATCTTAAAGATTTCAAAGTACATACAGAGAAAAGTCTACACTCAATAGGAAAATAATCATACATACACAAAAAATTAAAAATGTGCACGGTCTGATGTCTAACGAAAGAAAAGCGACCTGCTAACTATACCTTGCCGGGCACTTGCCAGGAAAAAAATACGATCATCATCAGGAAGTAGTCACATAAATATAATTACGTAAGTGGTCGTATAAATGTCAGAAATGGCGGTACAGTGTGATAAATCATAAAAGTATGTTCATTCAATAAAGGGTTTAATATTGGAAGCATGGTGATTGCCTTTGCTGTTTTCTGGTTCTCAAAGTTTCGACATGTTCTACATTGTGGTGAGGAATGCTGCGAATTCTATACGGACCTGCGTATAGAAGCTCAAATTTACTGCATCTACTCTTTCCTCTGTTGGATGAATAGTGTGTGCGTACTAATATCTTCTGTCCAATGTGAAAGTCACTGCGTGTACAAACCTGTTTTTGCTGTCTTCTCCGGTGCTCTGCGGCACGTTTGATGTTGTTGAGCGCAATCTCAATTGTTTCATTGTGGCGTAGTCGACGAGATGTAGGAAAGGATACTAATTCTTTAATTTTGTTAGGTGGTTCAACATTTTTCAGTATAACAGTCGGAGATAGCATAGTAGATTCATTTGGTATGGAGTTAATTACATCCTGGAATGAGAGTATGTGTGTATCGCAATCAATATGTATTTTATTTCAGTAATATTCTACATAGTTTACCAATTTCTTTCATTAGTTGTTCAGAAGGATTCGATGAAGCGTGTTACCTGCATATATAGATCGGAGAAATGTTTCTTGCTCGTAACATATGTGTCCATATAGCAGATCGAAATTGTGGTCCATTGTCGGAAATTACTTTCAATACATGCCCTACATGAAATAAAAAATCTTTTGCAAATGCATTCGAAATAGTTTTAGCAGTAGCTTTGCGTAACGTAGTGAAGGTAACAAATTTCGAAGTGAGTTCAACAGCGACGAAGATGTAACAAAAACCTCTATTAGATCTGGGAATCGGACCAAAAATGTCTACAGCGGCCATGTGTCTCAATTTTACAGGTACAATGGGATGTAACTGAGGAATATGTGAAGTTGTGTCTGATTTAGCTTTCTGGCAAATTTTACATGACTCTAAAACTCGTCGAATACGTTTCTCCTTGTTCGCAAAATAACAGTTCTGTCTCAGTATAAAAAAAAAAAACATTTCCTGGCTCCATAATGTGCGTAACTTAAATGAGTATACCAAATTAATTTGTTCACAAGCTCGTCAGGAATACATAATAACCAGTTGTTGCTGTCAGGGTGAGAGCGGCGAAACAGAATATTATTGCGTACAGTATAATGGTTTCTAATGGTAACATTATTCTTATCTTGCCAAAGGTGTTTAATTTCTTTCCACACGTGGTCTTCGCTCTGCTCTTGTGCTATGTCTCGTAAAGATGCCGAAATAAAATTTTAGAATGCAACTTGTTGAATATACATGACGCTAGAATTTGCTTGGCAGAAGTTGGTTGCGGTGTCTTGCTGATTATTGCTGAGAGAACGGGATAGTGCGTCTGCTACAACATTTTGTGTACCGGGAATGTGAGCAATTGTAAAATTAAATTCCTGTAAATAATGTTTCCATCTGCTTAACCTGTCATGTGTAAATTTAGCGAAAAGTAAAAACTGTATAGCTCTATGATCTGTGTAAACGGTGGTATGTCTTCCATAAAGAAAATGCCTAAATCTCGTAAATGCCCATCCAACACATAATGTTTCAAGTTCTGTAACAGAATAATTGCGTTCAGCAGGTGACAGAATGCGACTTGCAAAGGCGATGTTTTTAATTACTGTAGTACCATCTTCTTCAATTTCCTGAAAAATGTGTACGCCTAAAGCGGTGTTAGAACTGTCGGTTGCAATGGAAAAATTTCTAGTAAGATTTGGGTGTGATAAAAGAGGTGCATTCAACAAGGCTTGTTTCAGATTGACAAATTCTGACTGTGCTTGGCTATCCCAGGACCAAATAGCGTTTTTACCCGTCAGTTGGCATAATCTAGGGGTGTCTAAAGCAGAGTAATGAATAAATTTACGGGAAAAGTTAATTAAACCCAAAAAGCTGCGTAGTTGATCTTCGTCGTTGGAACAGTAATGTCACGTAAAGCTTGAAGTTTTTCCGGGTCAGGCGCAATGCCTTTTGCTGAAATTACATGTCCAAGAAGTTTTATGGAAGTTTTGCCAAAGTGAGATTTGTTAAGATTAACTGTGAGTCCTTGTGCACGAAAAGTTTGCAACAGTTGTTCCAGAATCAGATTATGTTCAGACCAGTTAGCTTCTGCGATAAGGATGTCATCTACATATGTTATGATTCTCTCTTTAAGTTCTGTCGGAAGTATAGTATTTAAACCACGAATAAATGCTGCTAAAGAATTTGTTAATCCGAACGGTAATTTACAAAATTGATAACAATAACCAAAACAGAGAAAATCTGTGTACTTCCTGCAGTTCGGATGGAGCTGAATTTGCCAAAATCCCGATTTCAAATCTAATGTGGAATAAACAGCAGTACCATGAAATTTTTGTAGAAGTTCTTCTAGTGTCTGTGGGCGATCTGTTTCATTAATAATAATGTCGTTGACGTGACGCGAATCAAGTACGAGGCGAAGTAAGCCATCCTTTTTCTTAACAATATGGAGCGGGTTTATGTACGGACTAACTGCCGGTTCAATAATTCCTTGGTCTTGTAATTCTATCTTAACTTGTTCTCTGTAGATATACGGAACAGGATAATGTTTGACTTTAAATGTGAAATTCATATATAAAACCAGATATAGTACCAGGGATATTGTCAAAAGATGGAGCTTGCTGTAAAAGAAATTTGCGTAGCTCTGTACGTTCGTCGTCTGTATTTGCACTGCTCTGTTTAACTTTATCAGAAATCATTTGCATAACGTCATAGTCTGCTTCGTCTGGTGTATTGTAGTTGTGGACATACGTATCTGTGAACAATGTGGAATGACAGTTTATGTTACATGATGCAGAAATGACCTCTGTCCGATTAATTGTTTGTTCCTCTGCAGATAAAGCGTGCTGAAATTCTAATGCCAGTTGTACATTTTCATCCTTTAAAATTAAATAGGAATTTTGAAAGTCAATAAAAGCGTCGTGTTGTACCAGAAAATTCGTACCTAAAATAACGTCTGTTGTCAATAAGGGATAAATCCAAAAATTTGAGTTAAACGTATGACCTGGAATACAAAATGATAAGTGTGTATGTAACTTTACATCTACTCCTTTACTAGATACTGCTCCTTCTACTTTAGTTCTGCCTAATGGTAACGCAGGATAAATATTCTCTTTGTTACATTCATTGAAGGTTTCTCATTTATGACTGACATAGATGATCCAGAATCGATTACTGCTGAAAATTTGGATGATCCAATCTTTACTTCAATGACAGGGTGGGAAATGGTTTTTTAATAACTGGTTTTTCCTGCAAAAGTGTGTCTCGGGTGTCGTCAAAAGTAGTAGCATTTCCGTGAACAAGATTTTGTGTGTGAAAAGTATTGCTTACGTTGCTGGAGGTTGCAGCCTGTACTGTATCTAGTCAAATTCTATCTCACGTGCTGTTATTTGCGGGAGGATGCTGTGGCATTTCGACTATTTGTACTGTTCTGTTATTTTTTCCTGACGTATTAGGTTCGGGATGACTCCGACTGTCTGGTTCATTCATGATAATCTGTTGTTGCGGATGATTCTGCTGCTGGTAAGACCGACTGTTACGCTGAAAACTGTGCTCCTTACTTTTACGGGTTTATGATAATCATTGCTATACGGCGCATTGCGATAGGAGTTAAAATGGTGTGTTTTCTGTACGTACTGATTTCCTTGTTGCTGTGCATTACTATATGGTGGTGCCGACGCTATACCTGCAGGCGGCGAAACATTAAAGCTTGGTTGACCTTGCAGACTACATTGTTGGTTAGAGATGCTAACCGACTGGTTTTGTTGCTGTTGTGGGGAAAACTCTCTATTGTTGCCAAAGTGTGTTTGCAAGTGCTGAAAATTTTGTACATACTGATGATTAGAATTTTGTTTGTTATTAAAATAATGCTGGTAGTTCTTGCCATTTCGGGAGTGTCTAATAAAAACTGTCACTTCCGGTAAAACTTGTCGTAACAGGTTTTCTTTACTCATTCATAACCATCGATAGATCGATAGTTGAAGAGTTGTTTTGATAGATATAAAGGATAGTAAAAGAGAAGATGAAATAGCACTACTACGTCTCGGGGCCCTGTGCCCGCTACGGCACATTGCACTGCAATGAATCCCCTGAGGCCCCTTAGGCACTGCAAATACACTCCTGGAAATTGAAATAAGAACACCGTGAATTCATTGTCCCAGGAAGGGGAAACTTTATTGACACATTCCTGGGGTCAGATACATCACATGATCACACTGACAGAACCACAGGCATATAGACACAGGCAACAGAGCATGCACAATGTCGGCAAGAGTACAGTGTATATCCACCTTTCGCAGCAATGCAGGCTGCTATTCTCCCATGGAGACGATCGTAGAGATGCTGGGTGTAGTCCTGTGGAACGGCTTGCCATTCCATTTCCACCTGGCGCCTCAGTTGGACCAGCGTTCGTGCTGGACGTGCAGACTGCGTGAGACGACGCTTCATCCAGTCCCAAACATGCTCAATGGGGGACAGATCCAGAGATCTTGCTGGCCAGGGTAGTTACCTTACACCTTCTAGAGCACGTTGGGTGGCACGGGATACATGCGGACGTGCATTGTCCTGTTGGAACAGCAAGTTCCCTTGCCGGTCTAGGAATGGTAGAACGATGGGTTCGATGACGGTTTGGATGTACCGTGCATTATTTAGTGTCGAGTGTAAATTTTACACTCCTGGAAATGGAAAAAAGAACACATTGACACCGGTATGTCAGACCCACCATACTTGCTCCGGACACTGCGAGAGGGCTGTACAAGCAATGATCACACGCACGGCACAGCGGACACACCAGGAACGGCGGTGTTGGCCGTCGAATGGCGCTAGCTGCGCAGCATTTGTGCACCGCCGCCGTCAGTGTCAGCCAGTTTGCCGTGGCATACGGAGCTCCATCGCAGTCTTTAACACTGGTAGCATGCCGCGACAGCGTGGACGTGAACCGTATGTGCAGTTGACGGACTTAGAGCGAGGGCGTATAGTGGGCATGCGGGAGGCCCGGTAGACGTACCGCCGAATTGCTCAACATGTGGGTCGTGAGGTCTCCACAGAACATCGATGTTGTCGCCAGTGGTCGGCGGAAGGTGCACGTGCCCGTCGACCTGGGACCGGACCGCAGCGACGCACGGATGCACGCCAAGACCGTAGGATCCTACGCAGTGCCGTAGGGGACCGCACCGCCACTTCCCAGCAAATTAGGGACACTGTTGCTCCTGGGGTATCGGCGAGGACCATTCGCAACCGTCTCCATGAAGCTGGGCTACGGTCCCGCACACCGTTAGGCCGTCTTCCGCTCACGCCCCAACATCGTGCAGCCAGCCTCCAGTGGTGTCGCGACAGGCGTGAATGGAGGGACGAATGGAGACGTGTCGTCTTCAGCGATGAGAGTCGCTTCTGCCTTGGTGCCAATGATGGTCGTATGCGTGTTTGGCGCCGTGCAGGTGAGCGCCACAATCAGGACTGCATACGACCGAGGCACACAGGGCCAACACCCGGCATCATGGTGTGGGGAGCGATCTCCTACACTGGCCGTACACCTCTGGTGATCGTCGAGGGGACACTGAATAGTGCACGCTACATCCAAACCGTCATCGAACCCATCGTTCTACCATTCCTAGACCGGCAAGGGAACTTGCTGTTCCAACAGGAGAATGCACGTCCGCATGTATCCCGTGCCACGCAACGTGCTCTAGAAGGTGTAAGTCAACTACCCTGGCCAGCAAGATCTCCGGATCTGTCCCCCATTGAGCATGTTTGGGACTGGATGAAGCGTCGTCTCACGCGGTTTGCACGTCCAGCACGAACGCTGGTCCAACTGAGGCGCCAGGTGGAAATGGCATGGCAAGCCGTTCCACAGGACTACACCCAGCATCTCTACGATCGTCTCCATGGGAGAATAGCAGCCTGCATTGCTGCGAAAGGTGGATATACACTGTACTAGTGCCGACATTGTGCATGCTCTGTTGCCTGTGTCTATGTGCCTGTGGTTCTGTCAGTGTGATCATGTGATGTATCTGACCCCAGGAATGTGTCAATAAAGTTTCCCCTTCCTGGGACAATGAATTCACGGTGTTCTTATTTCAATTTCGAGGAGTGTAGTTTCTGCATTACAGGCAATGTCGGTGAAAATTCAAAAGCAAATTGTTGCATCGAGTCCAAAGGGTGAATCTGTGTCCTGTCATTATTAAATACCTTAAATTTCCTAACAGACAGAAAGTGCTTATAATCAAAATTATCGTCTCGGAATGTCTGAGCAGGCTCAGGATTGTATGATAGTCTGTCTGTGACTGTTCGGAATCTAAGTCACGTACACTCTGTTAATTACCTAAATTACACTGGCTGTGTGAATGTGACAAATGTTCACAATGTGGCGTATGCTGTGACGTGTTAGAGGCTGAGACATTTTTCATCTGTGTCACTTCTTGCTGTAAAGATGACAATTTTCTGCGTAATATATTATTGGATGAACCTATCTCGCTGATTTTTTGCTGTATGTTTTGGAATTCAGGTGCCTGATTAAACGAAACTGGTGACGTATCGTCTGATTTGGTGTCATTGTTATTTTCGATAACGTCAATACGACTGGCCAAGTCATCAAATTTTTCAGTCAGTAGTTTTACCAGATCGCCTTTTTTAGTGTCATAAGCATTAATTTGTTTCTGCATTTTACGTGTGGTTTTGTTTAATTTCTTAACGTCTGCTGTAATGGGATCGGGATCCTGAATTAGTTCTAACTGTTCAAGTTTGTTGGCCATTGTCTGAAAGTCTTCTGTATATTTATTTTCCAAAGTCTGAATATTAGTATCTGTTTTTGTTTTTAGAGCGGATATTTCACAATGCATTTCAGTGTTATACTGTTTGATAGTATTGATTTCATTTGATACTGTAGCGATGTTGTCTACGTATGTTTTTGCTTTCGTAAATAACTTACGCTTATCTTCCTGTCTCTGTACATTAATTGTTTCCATGACTTGTTTCTTTGTTTTGTTCCTGTATAAATTTACGGTAACGCGTTTCACTCTTTTGTAGGTGATGATTAAAACATTCGTCAATTTGGCTGTTTTGTTGTTAATATTTCTTGTCGACTTTCGCATCCATTTTGCGTGAAAGTTCTGCTGACATTAATTTAAACTCGTCGCGTAACTGTATTGCGTTTTCTGAACATTGTTTAGCAACTGTACTAATTTCATCTCTAACTAATTTTGTTGTGGCTGCTTGCGTATTACTTAATTCTTGTGCAACAGATCTAATTTCTTCACTACTGTTCCTAGCACAAGCCTTAATTTCCTCGCGTAATTGTTCTTTAGTATCATGACATTGCACGGCAACGGCTGTAATCTGTTCACTAAGCTGTTTGAAATTGTTATCTTGTTTTTCATTAAGTTGTTTGTTCTATTGATTAAGGTTGTCCTGTTTGTCATTCAACTGCTTGAAATTTTCATTAAGTTGTTTGTTCGATTCGTTAAGTTGTTGTTTGAGATTTTCTTTAAGTTGTAGCAATAATGCCATAACTTGATTCATGCCAAAATTAGCGCCTCTATTTTCTGTGCTGTGTGATGGTGTACCTGCAAGTGTCACGTTTTGTGTAACCATTTGGTCATTGTCTGATTCACCAAAAGGTTTGCTAATTGGATGTGACTGTTAGTCACTACATCGGAATCAAATAAATCTGACGTACTTTGAGTACATTGTTCACCTTCGTTAGAAAAAATTATCTGTTCTCTACGTAAATTTTTCAAATCAGGTGTGTCAAACTGGACAGCGTTCATTGTAACGGAGAGTGCCGCGTCATCAATTGTCGTTAAATTTACAGTGGACACAATTGAATTTGTTTGCTCATCATTTAGATTAGAATCATTACTAGTGGTCGGTATGCACTGATTGTCTGTAACTGGAGGATTATCATCAAGACACTGAGTGTCGCTAGTATTATCAGTCAAATTATTCAAGTCGGCTTTTTCACTCATTACGGATCGCGATTTACTGTTAGCAGTTTTTCGTGGCATTTTCACAACTTAAAGTTAAGCACAAAATCAAACAAAGACAAAGCAAAAATGGAACAAATACAGTTACAACAAAGAGCAATAAATTGCCGATGATCTGTGAAAGAAAGAGTGACAACTTAGTAAATGCTTTGCGCCAGATGCAAACTACCTAAATAAGAGCAGATATATAACTGACTACTTCTCAGAAATTCGCAAAGAAAATACGATCCTGGCCGGTTGTCGCCAAGTGTAACCTGCCCACAAAATAGTATGAATAATATTCACATTTAATGTAGCCTCCCAACAGAAAAATTCCGTAGCCTCCCAACAGAAAAAAACAATAAATTTATTTATTTCATTCAAATTCGGCGTAACACAGTTAAAAATACCTCCCAACAGTAAAAGGAATATAAATATATAATTCACATTCAGTATAACTGCCCAACAGATAAATTCCCTAACCTACCAATAATACAATGTGACAAACCTATCGATAAAATATTGTCGCTCACTTATAACCTTTCAATAATGACTGTGAATTTAAACTGGTAAATTTAGGACGTCAGCAGTTCTGCGTCATGGCCCTGAAAATTCATTCTGAATAAACTGAAAAATCTTACCTCAATTTGGTCGCCGGATAACGCGTATATATCTGCTCCTATAAGAAATTTTTCTGGCGCAGCTCAGTGCAATGCTGGCCGATAGATTTGTCATGTATAAAAGAAACAACTGATTTTTCTTTTCACAAATCGGGATGACCAAGGATTGTAGAAATTAGTAAATTCTTTAAATTGAAATGAATGATTGTCAAAAGTTACTTTTTATGAGAAAGATTATTATTAAGGGACTGTTTTAAAACATTTACATGGGACTTGATATAACAATACTTCATATGCGCGAGGCTGCTTTTACCTTATATTACAACGCTCAGGCTCCGCCATCGCTGCACACGACCGGCCCAGCCAACACGATACACCAGACTGCTAGCTAGCTACGACTTACTCCTACTACTACACAGTTCCTACTGCAGTCAACACTGCTCTTTGGTCTCAGATTCTCTTATAGCTTACATATCGCAGGCAGCGCGTGAGCAGTCCATCGAAATTACATCTGCTCGAGTGCGCTAACAACAAATTCCTTAATCATGGTCCTCTTACACTGTGTAGAACATGAGAGATGTTTTCGTCTACGGTGCCCAGAGAAATCAGCGGTAGCAGAGCAAGCATTAGAAGACGGTCATCGTATTGCATTCGACGAGACATCTATTATCACACGGACTAATAGTTTCTGGAATAGCATAATAAAATAAGCGATCGAAGTAAAAATTTGTGACAACACGCTCAACAGAGACGGTGGCCTGCAGTTAAGCACAGCGAGGGACCCGGCCATCGGAAGGTTGAAGCGGGCGCGGCGGCCACACAACGCAAGCATTACCAAGTATGGTGCCGGAGCCGGTACCAGTGACGTCACTGAAGGCAGCGTGGCTATTTAAGGACGGCAGCAGCAGGCAGAAGACAGTCACCACTTGACAATGGCCGAGGAGTACTCGGCCGAAAGCTCGTGGATTTTAAACCACTTGACGCGACTGGAAGCCCGAGAAACCTTTATTAGTACTTGATGATGATGATGATGATGAGTCCCATACTCCGTTTACCGAGCGTAGGGGAGCGACGCGGGAGACCCGCGCCGCCATACTAGGCAAGGTCCTAGTGGAGGTGGTTTGCCATTGCCTTCCTCCGACCGTAATGGGGATGATTGATGATGATGATGAAGACGACACAAACACCCAGTCATCACGAGGCAGGTGAAAAATCCCTGACCCCGCCGGGAATCGAACCCGGGACCCCGTGCTCGGGAAGCGAGAACGCTACCGCGAGACCACGAGCTGCGGACTATTAGTACTTATCGCCGTCAAACTACGCACTCCGATATTACTAATGTCGTTTTCAATTACACAGTAACTTACAGTCATAGTACATGTAATAATCACTCACACTCACACTCTCACACATACAACTAAGCTACTAACCGCCCGCCCAGGTAGCCGAGCGGTTCTAGGCGCTTCAGTCCGGAACCGTGCGACTGCTACGGTCGTAGGTTCGAATCCTGCTCGGGCATGGATGTGTGTGATGTCCTTAGGTTAGTTAGGTTTAAGTAGTTCTAGGGCACTGATGACCTCAGAAGTCTCATAGTGCTCAGAGCCATTTTTTATCCAGTTAGCAGAGTAGTCTAATGCATGGCTTTCCGGAGTGGGAAGGAGTGCCTGGTCCCCGGCACGAATCCGCCCGGCGGACTTGTGTGGAGGTCCGGTGAGCCGGCCAGTCTGTGGATGGTTTTCAGGCGGCTTTCCGTCGGCCTCGGCGAATGCGGCCTGGTTCCCCTTATTCCGCCTCAGCTACACTATGTCGGCGATTGCTGCTCAAACAAGTTCTCCACGTACGCGTACACCACCATCGCTCTATCACGCAAACATAGTGGTTACACTCGTCTGGTGTGAGACGTTGCCTGGGAGGGGGGGTCCACTGGGGGCCAAACTCCACAATAACCCTGGGTTCGGTGTGGGGCGGCGGAGGGGTGAGATGGACTGCGGCAGTCGTCGTGGGGTTGTGGATCACTGCGGCCGCGGCGGGGACGGAGCCTCTCCGTCGTTTCTAGGCCCCGGTTAATATACAATACACAATACAAGCTATAAATTATGAATTAAGCAAGATAATTATTTGTACAAGGAATACTGTGCAGTTTTCCATTCTATCAGTTTACTGCAATACCTGAACAGTATGCTCTACTTGATCTAGTCCCAAATGTTTTTTGAAAGTGTGTTAGAAAAATAGTCAAGTAAAACACGGATCTATTTTACTACTTTTAATGAACGTTAGTGCCACCATTTCAAATAAAAAGATTGTTATTTCTGGAGAAACTGAACCTTACAAACAAAATGATCAGTTACATGGGCTGCTGTCATCGTGATGGTGTTTTACTGGCAGATAATCTTCGTGTCATTCATCGTCCGTTTTATGGCAATGTCACATCAATGATTTCATAGCGGCCTTCCTCTTCTTCTCATATTCCCGCGTATTGTCATGTTACAGGTAAATTTTTGTTATGCTTTCCTTTAATATCAAAAACGTGCTGCTACTGTATTCCGAGCACATCACACAACAACCATCTGCCGCAGACCGTAACTGTTCTCAAAGCTATTACAATAATAAAGTCTCTGCTAAGCGAATGCAGCTTCTTCACAGCTATGTTAATTTGTTATACATGCTGCATTTTCTTTCACTACATGTGTAATGATTTCTACATTATCAGTCTTTTGAAAGAATTAATCACGAAAATGTGAACTTGAACATTTGCGAGTTTCTTCATACATGAAAATGACGATTATTAAAACAGAATGAGATTTTCACTCTGCAGCGGAGTGTGCGCTGATACGATACGTCCTGGCAGATTGAAACTGTGTGCCCGACCGAGACTCGAACTCGGGACCTTTGCCTTTCGCGGGCAAGTGCTCTACCAACTGAGCTACCGAAGCACGACTCACGCCCGGTACTCACGGCTTTACTTCTGCCAGTATCCGTCTCCTACCTTCCAAACTTTAAAGAAGCTCTTCTGCGAAACATGCAGAACTAGCACTCCTGAAAGGATACTGTGGAGACATGGCTTAGCCACAGCCTGGGGGATGTTTCCAGAATGAGATTTTCACTCTGCAGCGGAGTGTGCGCTGATATGAAACTTCCTGGCAGATTAAAACTGTGTGCCCGGACCGAGCTTACAGAAGAGCTTCTGTAAAGTTTGGAAGGTAGGAGACGGATACTGGCAGAAGTAAAGCTGTGAGTACCAGGCGTGAGTCGTGCTTCGGTAGCTCAGATGTCACAACAGTCCGCTGTTAGCAGCGGTGGGGCGAGGTCGTCGCGCCTGCGTCCCCCTGTTAGCGCACCGCGCGCGCCAGTGTTTATTGTTTACCTCCCGCTGCCGCGAGTGTCACGCGTCCGTGTCTCGGTAGTGCCATGGCGCACTCGTATCGCAAGTCCACAATTACGATCACATTTCAAGCGGACTACGCAAGACCTCGAGCTCTTGACGTTGAACGTTTCATCCGAGAAGAACTGCATATTGCACCTCAAGACATCATTCGGATCCACTTTTCTATAACACAAAGTGTCATCTACATAAAAATGATTAATGAAAAGGCGTGCACTGATGTGTGCCGACACGCTCATGGACTTAAATTTAAGCATTCTGATGGTCACATAGGAACTGTCACGATCGACCACGCTGGATTAGGCCTTCGCACTCTGAGGGTCTTCGAGCTGCCATTCGAAGTCCCGCCAGATGTTGTGATGACAGCTTTCAAACCGTACGGCAAAGTGCTAAGCGACTTGGCTGAAAAATGGCAAACGTTTGAGACGTACCCCGTCTTAAATGGAGTGAGACAAATTAAGATTGAACTGACGAAGCATGTGCCATCCTATCTTGTAATTGGCGGCTGCAGAGCCATTGTCATGTACGACGGACAACCCCGTACTTGCGCCGGCTGTGGCCAGGAAGGACATGTCCGATCGGCATGCATTCAACGCCGACTGACTCAGACACCGGTCGGTGAAGTTCCATCCCCGGCGACGCCTACTTCACTCCCCGTCACGTATGCAGCGGCTGCAACCGCAACAGCTGTTCCTGCCCAGGATCGTAGCACCATATTGCAGTCAGTGGTCGATGACCGTGTGGCGGGCAGAATATCCCCCTCTACGACGCCTTCGGCAGACTTGCCTCAAGACGGTGATCAATTGTGCCACCAAGACGAGCCTAAAGAGAATTTGGAAGTAGAAACTAAAATTGTCCCGACCTCTGCCTTCCTACCAATGGAGACCGCATCAGATGATTGTCGCCCGCACTCTGACACAGAACAACATGTCCGGAAACAACGGTCCCCTCGAAAACGCAAGAAACGGCGCCATACGCCGTCCGATGATTGCCTGCTTCGGATGTGCGACCCAGACGAATATCCGGCGTCGGACGACACTCAGGACTCTACCACCGCAACTCAACCTTCCCATCACGATGCTACGGCGGATACAATTTCTGAGCCTCGGTCTGACAACATCACTTCTGCTACTCAACATACGCGCAAGCGCTCTACTGACAGCACTAATCAACAGTTACCAATGGCTGCATCTGATTCTTGGGCGGATGATATCGAGGATGAGCCACAGCACCAGGAGGATGCCGAAGGCAGAGATGCTCCCTCGGCTGCACCCAGCACCAGCCAACAACAGTGACTACGGCTGTACCGTCAGCCTCTGTGGGGCCGCCCCTGCCGCCCACACCTGGCCTCCTACACAACCCAGTTGCCGACCTGGCTGAGCAAACATACCGTCTAGCGACGATTAACATCAACAACATACGTGCCCGACATAAACTAGCGATGCTACAGGATCTACTCAACGCAGCAGACATCGACATTGCGCTCCTTCAAGAGGTGTATGTCGCCGACTTCAAGGGACCCTATGGCTACCAGACTTGGGTCTCACATGCATCTGCCAATGGCAGTGGTGTGGCGATCCTCCTCCGCGACGGTATATCCGCAGAAGACGTCGAGTATCTCCCTGACGCCAGAGGCATGGCTCTTACTATCCAAGGAGTCAAACTTATTAACATCTATGCACCGTCAGGATCTGGTCGGCGTCGCGAACGATCCACCTTTTTCGCTCATACAATCACGCCCCTCTTTATGGGCCGTCAGGACGCCTTGATAATGGGAGGGGACTTCAGCTGTAGCCAAGCACCTAAGGATCAGTTACCACATCATTCTCCATGCGCAGAACTTACGACAATTATAAATAATCTTCAATTGGTGGACTCGTGGGAACATGTTTGTGGCGATCGGCCCGGATTTACTCACTACACCAGCCATTCCTCCAGCCGCATCGACCGGATTTACATCTCGCGCTCCATAGCTGTGGGGACAAGAGCTGCCGAAGTTTGGCCCACAGCTTTTTCTGACCACGACGCCTACATCTGCGCTATTACCCTCGGCCGCCAGAAGATATGGCACAGCCGTGGTCCTTGGAAGTTGAACGTCGCCCACCTAGCTTCTCAGGAATGCCGCCGCCTTATAGAGAACACGTGGGACTCTTGTAGCCGCCGGCGTGGCACCTACCGGTCTACACTGTCGTGGTGGTTACTCTGCGCCAAACCAGCCCTCCGGAAGACCTTGATAGGCTACGGCCGAGATGTTGCAGCATGGAAGAGACATACCATGGACTTTTACTACAGCATCTTAAGGGAATGTGCAACACTGCCGTACTCACCTGCACGGCAGGTGACGGTGAACCGTGCCAAGGCACAGATCATCAGATTAACACGTTGCCACCTTGAGGGTGCGATCGTCAGAGCGCGCACTCAAGACAGAGTGGCACAGGAGGAACCGTCTATGTACCACGTCACTGCAGAACGACGGCGCCGACGCAGGACACTGATCCAAGCTATCACGACGGAAGACGGACGACGCCTTGATACCCAGCGCGACATAGGAAACGCCCTTCATGCTCAGTACACTATGCTGTACTCGGAAAATCGACATCCCCCAGAGGTGATCGCCGAAGTCTCTCAACTCACTTATGGTTCGATCTCTCCGACAGTGGCGGCGGATTTGACTGCTGATGTAACGGAAGAGGAAATCATTGAAGCAATACAGGCTGGGGCTGCTCATAAGTCCCCGGGACCTGATGGCCTTCCTCTGGAATTTTACCGGACGTACCAACAATTGCTGGCACCAGCGTGGACTGATATTTGCCACGATCTTATGTCTCCCACGACGCAGATACCTGGGGCTTTCCTAGAAGGACAGATAGTGCCCATACACAAACCACGAGGCGGATCCAGGATCAGTGACTATCGGCCCTTGACCTTACTCAACAGTGACTTGAAGATTTTCACCCGGCTTCTGGCGGCACGCCTAAAGCGATCAGTACGATGTGTTGTGTCGCAGGACCAGGCATCGTTAGGTGGTGACCATAATATTCGCACTGCATTGTGCCGATATAGAGATATGATCGCGCTAGCCAAAGCTCGCCAACTGCCAGGAGTTTTGGCCTCACTCGACTTTAGCCAGGCCTTTGACAGAGTCGACCACATATTTTTGATGGAGGTATTGCGACACATGGGGTATCCGGACGTCATAGTTAATGTACTGATGCGTCTCCTACGCGGCGCGACGTCCAAGGTGTTATATAATGGACGTCTTACGCCGCCGATACAGATCCAGCGATCGGTGCGACAAGGCTGCCCTCTTTCGGCGATATTGTACGCCCTCGTCTTGGAACCACTCCTCTGCGGCCTCCGACAACGCCTGACCGGGATGTCCCTTGGTGGACACACTTTCTGCTGCACTGCCTATGCAGATGATCTGGTACTCCTTCTACGCAATAATGACGATGTTCGTGCAGCACTGGCGTGGGTGGCGACCTACGGCGCGGCATCTCGGAGCCATCTCAATCTCCACAAATCACACTTTCTGTCTATAGGCAGAGGCCTACCCGGCGAGAACGTCGCACCGCTACGAATCAGTGACACAATCCGCTGTCTTGTCATTGATTTCACATCTGACATGAAGCGTTCAACAGCCCTTAACTACAGGCGTATATTGAATCAGATGAGAGCAGGAATAAGTGACCACCGTCTGAGACATCTAGACCTCCTGCAACGGACACGATATGCTAACGTCTATTTGGCGTCACGTATCCCCCATTTTGCATAGATACTCCCCATACCACCTACCCTGGCTCACCGCATGTTGGCGGTTTTGGGATCCTTTGTTAATACGGGCATGTTATTTAAGATTCGTTACGAGTCCCTAACCCTCCCGAGGAGCAGAGGGGGTTTAGGCCTTTGTCATGTCCAGAACAGAGCAAAGGCCCTGTTCGTCAGCTGTCACCTGCAACTGTGGCGACGAAGTCCAACGTGCCTCACAAGTCTCTTACTGGAGGCCTTACGACCAATCTCAGTCGCACCCCCTGTGATGATATCGGACATCCCAGCACCTTTCTTCTACATTAGCCAGTTCTTCCTTGAATTAAGCTACATCCGCACTGCACTACTACCCACACGCTTGATGATGACGAGGGCGATATATGCTGCCATGCAAATGAACATGACGCCGAATGTGATTGAAAGCAAACACCCCAATACAAAGTGGCGCGCTGTGTGGCAGGCAGTGAATGCCACCACCCTTGATACTGAGGTGCAATCTGCATGGTACGTAACTGGTAATGGGAAACAGTTGTGCCAGTCCCGCCTACATCGCATCCACCTCGCTGATTCCCGCTTGTGTGCCACACGCCAAGTGATTGACACAGATGAACATCGTTTCGAATGCGGGTCGGCAAAGGACGTATGGTATTTGGTGCGTCAGATATTGGCTTTTCTCACACGCACGACTCCCGACAGGATAACTACCCGATCACTTCTTTTCCCCGATAGGATTTATTTCCCAAGAGCAAAAACGAACTCTGTGACGTGGATCAGCGGCCACGCTGTTCACTACCTCTTCGGTAATGGCGAAAAGACAGTACCCGATTTTTGGTATTACCTCAACGAACGACATTGTGCGATCGTCAAGAACCCTAAATATAGGCAATATGTTTCTAATTTCCTTTGGAGCCCATTCCATAATCCGCCTCGCAGCTGGATTATCGATGACATGAGATGATAACCATAGCACCTCTTCCCAGTTCCATTTTTTTATGAGATTTGAACAAACAGCGGAAACAACACAGCAACGAGAAGACAGTCATCGAAAAATTCGCAGCGGGCTATAGTATGGAGCATCCTTTGTCGTAACGGGA
This sequence comes from Schistocerca gregaria, assembly GCF_023897955.1. Classification (NCBI taxonomy): domain Eukaryota; kingdom Metazoa; phylum Arthropoda; class Insecta; order Orthoptera; family Acrididae; genus Schistocerca; species Schistocerca gregaria. The sequence continues at coordinate 745,487,257 of NC_064923.1, forward strand.
CGACTTCCTATTATTCTGTTTATGTAGCCGAAGAGGAACGGCCTTCCTTTTATACATTTGTATAAAAATAAAATGAAATAAAAGTAAAAAAAAGCAGAAAAACAAACCTTCCAAAACCTTTTTTTCTCATTTTTGTTAAAAAAGTGGCTAGGATAGCTGGCTATTAAAAAAAAATAGTTGGTAGAGCACTTGCCCGCGAAAGGCAAAGGTCCCGAGTTCGAGTCTCGGTCGGGCACACAGTTTTAATCTGCCAGGAAGTTTCATTATTAAAACAGTTCTTAGGACTCTAACGGATGGTGTTACCTGTTACATTCACAGAATATTGGCGCATACTTTCAAATATCTTGAACTCCGCTATCAACTTAAATTTATAGATACACCAATGAAATTTGTGCTTTGTCTTCATGTCGTATAAGTGAGTGTGTTTAATTTTGAGTTGCTGTCTTTACTTAATTCTCTCATAACCTGCTACAATGATGGTTTATACTTACAAGACTATCATAACTGTCCCGTTACCCACACTGTAATGTGAGCTACTGCTGATTTTCATTTGGAGGCAAGTTCCTACACCCATTCATGAACTGGCCTGAAAAATAAAAAGATTTATTGATCCTCATCTGGAATCAAGTAACAAGGCTGGTTGACTTACTGCCCAGAAAAGTAAAGCGACTTCATCTATCACACTTCTATATGTATGAAATAAAATGCATTGATTATTTGATCTGTTGGAATACTTTTAAGTTTATTAGAGTCCTGTGTCTCAATCAGTGAAACAGAACCTTTACAGGATCGCTTTGTTTTCTGTCTGACTTTCCAATTGTTAAGTACCCCTTCTCTCATTATTATGGTCCCATGCCTCAATTGATGAAACACATAGGATCGCTTTGTTTTCTGTCTGTCTGTCCGACTGTTGAGAACCCTTTTTCTCATTATTACGGTCCTGCACCTCAGTCAGTGAAACAGAGCCTTTATACGATCACTTTGTTTTCTGTCTATCGCCGGCCATTGTGGCCAAGCGGTTCTAGGTGCTTCAGTCTGGAACCGCGCTACGGTCGCAGGTTCGAATCCTGCGTGGGACATGAATGTGTGTGATGTCCTTAGGTTAGTTAGGTTTAAGTAGTTCTAAGTTCTAGGGGACTGATGACCTCAGATGTTAAGTCCCATAGTGCTCAGAGCCATTTTTTTTTCTGTCTGTCTGTGCGACTGTTAAGAACTCTTTTTCTCATTATTAAGGTCCCATGCCTCAATTGGTGAAACGGAACCTTTATAGGATCGCTTTGTTTTCTGTCTGTCTGTGCTACTGTTAAGAACCCTTTTTCTCATTATTACAGGCCATTGCCTCAATCGGCGAAACGGACCTTTGTAGGATCGCTTTGCTTTCTGTCTGTCTGTCTGATTGTTAAGAACCCTTTTTCTCATTATTAGGGTCCCGTTCTTCAATTGGTGAAACAGACCTTTGTAGGATCGCTTTGTTTTCTGTCTGTCTGTCCGACTGTTAAGAACCCTTTTTCTAGTTATTAGGATCCTGTGCCTCAATCAGGAAATGAAACCTTTATAGGATCACTTTGTTTTCTGTCTGTCCGAATGTTAAGAACCCTTTTTCCCATTATTATGGTCCCGTGCCTCAATCAGTGAAATGGAACCTTTATAGGATCGCTTTGTTGTCTGTCTGTCTGTCTGTTAAAAACCCTTAACCCTTTTTCTCAGGAAGTGGTAGACGTATGAAGTAGAATTTTATGTCACATATTGAGGTCTATGGTCCCTTGGTGGCGTAAGAAATTGAAGCTTCTAAGTCAAAAGATAAGGCTATTTATGTCACCTATTTTGATATTCAAGTACTCACTCAGCAAAACCTACAAGGTAGTTCCCATTGGTCTAAAATCATGAAATTTAGCAGGAAGAAAGGTTTTACACAATCAGGTAGAGGCAAATAATCACAAAATTGATAATTTGTAATCATATCACACGAAAAAATATTTTTTTCATTTTAAAACTTGAAACTGAAATTGTTGGAATTCCTGGTCTCGGTATCTTACAGCATTAATATCGATCACAGGCAAAAATGGTCGAGGTTCGCGACTCCAGGAATGGATTAACTGTCTGTAAACTTATTTAAGTTTGTACGGAACCCTCACTAAACGAATCCTACTTGCACTTGGCCAAATTGTTTATTTCGTCTTTTTTTTCATGTTCTATCTGCTTGAGTTGCGGCTTATATTTGGTTCTAGAAACTTTTAATAAATTACTATACTTAATACAACTAAAACTAACTTAACGAGCACAGCAGTCGATATACCAATGTCAGTTCACATTTGACACACAGTCACAATCATCATCAACGCTGGCGTCTCAGCATAGGGCCTCTGGTGGCTCTCGCCACTTACTCTTCCCACACTGCCACATCACCAATAAAGGAGAGTTGTTGGGTGTGTATTAGCAAGGCGGATGCGCTAGCTGCTTCTATAATCGTTACATATATAGAATTTCACTTCATACGTCTACATTTACAGGACATGCTACCTGAGACAGAGCACACCAGTCTACCCAGAACGAGTATGCACAGCGGTGAAGCAAGATATTATGATCACCCGTTTAATAGTGTCTTGGACACCTCCGGGTTCAGGTCAGACAAATTCCGCGATCGAGACCACAACCTGAGTTGACTGTCGCGCTTCTCAAGCCACTGTACCGCGATTCTGACACGGACAGTTGTCCTGCAGGACGATGCCAACGCCGTCTGGGACGATACAAGCACGAATGGATCTAAGGATTCCGCAATAATGCAGGTGGCATGTAACCTACCCAGTGAAGTAAAATGCCTTGCATACAAAAAAGTTACATTTTAAATCAAACAGAAAATATCGTTCTTAATATCATCCTAGCGGCTAGTATTATCTATACTAGTTACAGTATTGTCATTTATATTTTATGTGTTTCTGTTTACATCTTTCAAGTGTACGAAAACACCCAAAAGACGTGACAACTTAGATACCCATGCATCATATGCAAATAAATATGCGTAAACATGCCCTTCAGTAGTAAAAAATGCAAGTACTTCATCTGCAAATTCAAACATTCGTGTTAACACTTTACTTCGAGATAACCATTGTAATTCTGTATGTACCGGAAGAGAAGTGTCCTCTGATCCCATTTCTTGACCCAAAACGTTAAACAACCGCATGGATTACGATTTTTTAAAGTTCACGGCTTTCACTGCTTCGTCCATCACAGTTTTCAGAGTAGATGACAAAGACTTAGCAACAGTGACTTCATGGTGAATGAGACAACGGGCAGTTTGTAACTTAGGGTTTTTGCCGTGTTCCTCACCTACGAATCCTTTCACTCGTACTGTCAGAGAAGCGGTTCTGTCTGTACAAACTCTACCGCAATGCTACCAAGTTAATTCATTACAGACCAAATATTCTTTAGGCGCACGAATTATTCTCCCCCCCCCCCCCCCCCCCGATACGGTTAGTTTTTTGCAAAAAAGGAAATTACTTAACATTACATCCCCATCAATATGCCTTATGTCGGAAAGAAGTTGCGCATGACCGCCTGTACCGGTGGACTCGTCGATCTGAAGTGAGAACTTAGGAATGCTCATTATTTTCTCCTTCAAAATGTCCTTAGTGTCACGGGGCATTTCCTTAAATCGGCTGCTGATGGTGTCAGCAGAGAGAGGAACTTTTGAGTTTCGTTAGCAGCTTCTGAAGCAAGGACTATTTTTCCCATTTCTGCACACGTGGGCGTTAACATAGTTTCTCCTATTTCGTGCGATTGTTTGTCCTTTACGGTAAGTTCGCCTAATTTATGGCTACGTTCCTATACCTTTTGCGAAATATGAACCCACATAGCCATCAGCTCCACTTATTTTTTATTTTGTTCCAACAACCGACGAATATAATTCACATCTTTACTTAACGGAGAGGGATGGTTTGTTGACAAACGTCGTTTCAGTTTAATGGGAACCAAAGCAGCATCACTAAGTTTTTCATCCGACACAACACACTCGGGGACTGTGCATGTTTTGTCACCACAAAATAAAAAAAATACCCGTAAGACAGATAATTACCCATGTATTGCCTTTGACATATTTTCTGTTTCCTTACTTGGGGCTCGACGGTTTCATTACTTGCGCTTGAGGATGGACCATTCCGTACAACTAACTTATACATGTCGGAAAAAATAGTGTAACAACACTGTAACAGAAAAAAGTGGTGCAGCAATCACAATATTCGCACTACTCCGCACCACAGCTGCGACAAAACTGAACTGAAATACTCAAACAGTGGAAAGGCAAGGATAGAATAACAAAAATATAATGGAAGTGAAATACTATATTGTCGTCCGAAATGTGTGGGTCCTTCAGCGGCGATACAAAGTTTAAGGAGCGGCTACAAACAGGAACAACTATCAAAGCAAGGCAGCAAAAATAATGATAAGAGAAATCATATGCAGCCGGCCGTACACAAAAGATGCGGTGCTACAAAGTACTTTTACTCTATCGACGCAACCGGTGAAGTTGTATGGGCGAGAATACAATTAAATTAAATCAGGCAAAGTGTAACAACAATGGTGAGTGAATAAATTACATTTAATTTGTATGAATATATAACAGTGAAACGTCCCCTTAGAACAATTTATACACGACTGTTCTTAATCTGACACACAATATTTTTTAGCGCAACGCAATCTGACTTTCAAAAATGCCTACAAAAGAATGGCCCTGACCAACATTAACCTATACCTTTCACAAATCACTTACCTCACAAAAATCTTCGTTACTCGAACTACTGCAACACAGCGAGCGCCACTACTGCCAGCTAAATAAAAGATTCAAACTACGGAAGGCACTAACTACTGATAGGTATAGTTAGCAAATGAAAGATTTTAATAGAGAACAAACAGTGTATTTACATTAATAGTCAAAATATATATGGTAGTTCATGACATCCAGTCTTACAAATTACAAAACTCCGCCATCTCTCTCCCCACGTCCACCACTGCTGGCGGCTCACCTCCAACTGCGCAACGCTACGCGCTGTTAGCATCCAGCTGCCGCTGCCCAACACTACAATGGCAGACAACAATGCAAACTAAACACAGACTGCGCACAGCACAGCCAGTGATTTTTCATACAGAGCGCTACGTGGCGTTACGAATAAGAAAACCTAAACAGCCTACTTACAACAGTTATCAACATGTATTAAATAATTAAAGAATAACAATTATCTTCTTTCTTAAAATCGAAAGAGCTAAATTATATTTAATTCCCTTAAAAAATACAAATTAGCACTATGCCTGAAATCAAAATCCCTTAATTTCTTACAGTAACATGTAAATGTTCTCGTCGCACTCTTCACATTGTGGCGGCATACTGATCGCGGAACACTGCTCCAGAGAACTATCCTCATCAATGACTTCCCAGTAATTTAATTTTAACTCCGTAGGAAAAGTTACGCTAATCCAGAAATTCTTTTATCACCATTGCAATTCTGCACTAGAACACTCATCAGTCATTTTTCTACTGACATAATTGCTATTTGGGCAGCAAAATAACAGATGAAAGTATAATACACAGACTGGCAATAACAAGAAAAGGTCACTTTTGTAAACGTGGTTGGAGGTATCACAGCTCCAAATATAATGTTCGAAATTAATTATAACAGTATAGATCGCAAGGCACGTTTATTAAAAAGTGGACGGTTTCGATCGTCAAATGATCATCTTCAGACCTACAGGCATATTGATAGATAAAGACTGTGCATGGAGCAGAACCGCTGAATGACAATAGTCAACAGTACCGAAACTTCATATGTTTTAAGGTAGGTGGTGTTCAAAATGTGCCGTATGATTGTTAACCGCGCGTGCCGTATGATTGTTTGCCTGCCTGGGTTACTTCCCTTCAAGTGGACTCTCCCAACATTCCACTGTTCCGTTTATCGCAGTTAGCGTCAGTAGCATCGTTGGTGTGTGTCGTTACGTGCTGACGTGAACGTTTAAGTTTAGTTCCTTTGTTCGTTTGTTTCGTTTTTGTCACTGTTAAAATGCTAACAATTGAAAAACGTGTGTTTTTAGTGTTTTTAGTGCTCAAAGCTGGCGGTAAATACACAGTTTCAATTCGTCAAACATTTAATTCAGTTTTTCCGGAGACAACACTCCCACATCGCGATACTGTGCGAGATCTGAGTAACAAATTTCGAAGTACGGGTTCAGTGACAGATGCACCTGGAAGTGGTCGTCCTAGCGTTTTGTCTGAGGATAAATTACTCGATATTTCCAATAAAATGTCCAGAGTCCGAACAATTCAGTACGAAAACTAGCCCAGGAAATCGATGTTAGTGTCGGAGTGGCCCACACAGCTGCTAGGAAAAAATTTGAACTTTTCCCGTACAAAGTGACAGTCGTGCAAGAACTGAAAAATTCTGATCATGGCAAGAGATCGCATTATTTTTAATGGCCCAAAATTTTGTTCAACGAAATGGAAGGGATATTCTTAATGAAGCGTTTTTCACAGATGAGGCGTGGTTTCATTTACCCGGGTACATGAACTTGCAAAATTCTCATATGTGGAATATTGCAAATCCATTGTGTATTCATGAGGAAGCACTTCGTGCTGTGAAAATAGGAGTTTGTATTGCAATTTATAGACGTCGGATGTTTTTGGTGATGGCATAATTTCACAGGGACTTTGGCCTCCACGATCGCCTGACCTGACGCCACGTGACTTTTTCCTCTGGGGTGCAGCGAAAGCAACTGTCTACAAAAACGGCCCAAAATTCATCGATGAACTGAAAACTGCAAAAGCCACTTTCACTGCTTCTGTTACGGAAGAAATGTTACAGCTTGTGTTTGGAAACATGATTAGACGAATTTAATTGTGTATTCAACAAGAGGGGGGACACTTTCAACATTTAATGCGAAAATTTGTATGTAAAAATGAATATTCAGTAAATTATTAACTTGTATTTCATTGAGTTTCATTTCGGTATATTCACTGCGGCATACGGCACGCGTGGCTAACAATCGTAAGGCACCCCCCTACTTGTGTTTGTATTTCTAGTTTGCATTTTTAGTTGTTACACATCCTCTTCGTAAAGAAGAACTGTGTACTAGTATATAAATATGGGTTACATTTAATAGCTTACATTACATTTAATAATCATTTCCTGTTGCATCGATACATTGTGAAAATAATATTTTGAAAATCGTAGAACCTAGCTTCGCATGCTTGGAACTTTTCTTCCTTTCTCGAATGTTTCTTCCACGCATTTATGAAAAGCTACGCACTATTTACTCACTTCTTTATTATGTAATCAATATTTATCTCCCTAGTTTTTCATGCTTTATGTACTCATCGATGATTTCTTGAATCAGTGAATCTATAACATGATTTAGTTTTTACCTTTTCCAAGATCTAATAGTTTTACACCGGTTACGAGCAATTACACCTTCTTTTGTTAAACGTAAGACAAAAAATTTATTTAAAATTTCTCATATTTTCCTAAGATGAAGTATGCGTCACATAACAGTATAACTCGTGTTTCTTCCTGTGTATTGCCCTGAAGCGTTGGGCTTGTATTGCTAGCGAAGAAAGAAATCATTAATTATTAAATTATGTGCAGAAGAACGAGGGGAAAATTGTTATCTAAAGGCCTCTTCAATGTTTCGTGTAGATTTATAGTGATCAGCAAGAATCATTCCGCAAGATGTTCTGAAACTATCTAGCTACATTGCGATTTAAGCATTATCTATCGTACCAAATACGTCATTTTCCAGAACATGAAGAAATGTTGCTTCTTCCTCAAGCAATGTCGTCTTAGCAAGTATTCAGCAAAATACTGTGGTAAAAATTAATGGGATGGAAATATACGGTTAGTACAACTAAGAAAAAAAAAGTGGCATACGTACAGTATGTTCGGAAATTCCCGTTACCGACTTGTAGGATTTATAGATGGGAGTGTGCACATAATACTTTCATTAGGAATCCATGTCCGGAAACATATCATTTCTGTGTTACTGCCGTTTGAAAACACGTTTGCAGCGGTGTAGTCATGCAGGGAAAAGGGGGGGGGCGGGGGGGGGGGATGGGTCAAATGGCTCTGAGAACTATGCGACTTAACTTCTGAGGTCATCAGTCGCCTGGAACTTAGAACTAATTAAACCTAAGGACATCACACACATCCATGCCCGAAGCAGGATTCGAACCTGCGACCGTAGCGGTCGCCCGGCTCCAGACTGTAGCGCCTAGAACCGCACGGCCACTCCGGCCGGAGGGGTGGGGGGTGGGAGGGGGTGGGGAGCGGCTTGTTACGTCGCATCCGCTGGTGTCATTTATTTGACCTCTATCTCATCTGTGTGACCCGATTGAGTCTCATTCACGTGTCTGCGAGTGTTAGAGCGACGCGATTGAGTACAGTTTTTCAGAATACGCCAACACGAGCCTTCTGAATGTGCGAAGCTCAAGAGATGCTCATCCCCATTATCACGATCGTTATCCACAATCTCCGATACCATCGCACACTGTTTTTGCCGCAATCACGCAGCGGCTATGAGAAAGGCTACTTTCAAAAATGTTTAATTGTGTGTGAAAATCTTATGGGACTTAACTGCTAAGGTCATCAGTCCGTAAGCGTACCCACTACTTAACCCAAATTATCCTAAGGACAAACACACACACCCATGCCCAAGGGAGGACTCGAACCTCCGTCGGGACTAGCCGTACAGTCAATGACTGTAGCGCCCTAGACCTTTGCTGTCTCTGACAGAATTACAATGTCATCGGCGAACTTCAAAGTTTTTATTTCTTCTCCGTGGATTTTAATTCCTATTCCGAATTTTTCTTTTGTTTCCTTTATTGCTTGCTCAATATACAGACTGAATATCATCGGGGAGAGGCTACAACCCTGTCTCACTCCCTTCCCAACCACTGCTTCCCTTTCAGGCCCCTCGACTCTTACAACTGCCATCTCGTTTCTGTACAAATTGTAAATAGCCTTGTTATTAATACTTTTCAATTGGCTTTAAAATGGCACAATATTTTGTAACCCTGACCTTATTTCTAGCGCTCACATTGTGTAGCGTTAGGTAAAGTTGGGATCGTTACCAGCACGTAATAACTCTCGTTCATAGTAGAGTGCATGACTGTTTACACGAATGGAGCAAACGGCTACTGATTTGTGCTTTGTATTGAGTTATTTCGGTCAGTAATTCTTCCGAAAACTTCTATATCCTCGAAGAGGATGTAACAATTTACTCGCTTACCAAGATATATTATCGGTGGGACCGCAGCAGCTGCAGCAATTCGCAGGCCGCGTAGTGGGTTTCTCGAGGGCCGCAGAAGCAGCGTCTGCCACTAACAGGCTGCCGGTGCTTCGGCCAGGCTACGTGGTACGTGGTACGTGGTACGTGACTGTGCATCGCAGGTGGGAGCCAACCCAGCCAGCCACTGAACACACTGACCCGGGAACAAAGTTAAACGCCTGCGCTCTCTCTCTCTCTCTCTCTCTCTCTCTCTCTCTCTCTCTCTCTCTTTCTCTAGTGCCTGCTGCACCGCGTCTAACATCGTGTTGCTGGGTAGAAGCAATGCGGCAAAATTTACGGCTGTCTTTCAGGCTCCCTTTCTTATAATCCGCTAGCGGTTGTGTAATACTTTTTTTTCTCGCAATATCATACGTTTTTATTTTTTCTCGTTATTAATTTATCTGAATGTTTTCCTCATAAGTTGTAAGAAATTTACACATTTCCGCAGAACACGGTAAAGATAGGCTTTTAAGAGTATCGTTGCAACAAAAGAACAATGTCCAGATAATATTCAATTTTGTTAAGACATTTTTCTTCAGTTTCGCTTGGGAATACTTATGTTTTAGATCTCAAACAAACAGGTAATGTAATTTATACTCGTGCGTCAACAATATGTGTAGTAAATGATATATTTGATAAAAACTGCAAGAAAATACATATAATAACAGTTATCATACACGCAAGAATATTTTTATTTATTACGCAAATATTCGTTCACAAGCATGGCTGTCGCCTGAAATCATAAGAAGAGGCAGTAATTTCTTCTATCCTGCAAGACATCTTAATATATATATATATATATATATATATATATATATATATATATATATATATATATATATATATATATTGTGTGTGTTACTAATCAAGATTTAGAGGATGGACTGAATGAACGGCAACCACTGAAAATAAGAGGTAAATTAATAATGTCAGCGTAACTTAATAGTGAAACTTCCTGACAGATTAAAATTGTGTGCCGGACCGAGACTCGACTCAGTGTCGTCGTAACTGCCGTCCGCGTCACATCTGCCGTGCAGCGAGCTACCTTAATTTAAGTATTAACTGTATTTTTCTTACTCGTCACTTCTTCTTCCGTGTGTTTTTGCTTTTACGAAGCTTTATTTTAGAGTGCTAGTAATAGTGCTCCATAGATTTCGTGTTTGTTTTGAATACAGTCAGAGAGAGTTCCTTTAATCATCCATAGTGCCAGTAGTGCTAGTGTTTGTTTCGAATACAGTCCAGAGACAGGTAGTGCTATTTTCATTGTTTTCTACAAGAAGCGGCTAGCAACCACAGTTTAGTCAGCTATCAGCCGCCTTTAGTGAAGTAGCAGTCTAGTTAAAAGTTGATTAACTCTCTACAGTAAATTGATTTCTTAGGATGGATAGGATGTGTGACTGCTGTGTACGGACACAGGAGGAGCTGGCCACTGTTTGCGAACAGCTGAACGTGTTGATGGCCGCGGTCAGCCGTCTTCAGGCTGCTGCCTCGGAGTGTACTGGCAGTGGAGAGTCTGGTGCGTCGCATGGTACACCCCACGTGTTACATGCTTCACCCACTGTCCGTGCTGTCGAGACATCTTCGCGGGTTCCGGGCGCGGTTGGGCCACCCTCCCCCCAAGGGGAATGGCGGGTTCAGCGGCGTTCGCGGCGCACGAGGCGGAGGGTCAATGTGGAGGCTGGCCGTGTGGCATCGCCCGCTCTGCCTGTGAGTGGACATGTGGCTGCTCCTTCAGCAACGTCCGAGCAGGCACACGGGGGGAGGGGTTTATTAGATTGGGAGCTCCAACGTTAGGCGGGTGATGGAGCCCCTTAGGGAAATAGCGGAAAGGTCGGGGAAGAAGGCCAGTGTTCGCTCAGAAGGCCATAGACACGGATTCCCAGGTAGATGCCGTGTTTCTTGGCTTCGGCAAGGCGTTCGAAACAGTTCCCCACAGTCGTTTAATGAACAACGTCAGAGCATGTGGACTATCTGACCATTTGTGTGATTGGATTGAAGAGTTCCTAGATAACAGAACGGAGCATGTCATTCTCAATGGAGAGAAGTTTTCTGAAGTAAGAGTGATTTCAGGTATGCCGCAGGGAAGTGTCGTAGGACCGTTGCTATTCACAATATACATAAATGATCTTGTGGATAACATCAGTAGTTCACTGAGGCTTTTTGCGGATGATGCTGTAGTATATCGACAGATTCTAACAATGGAAAATTGTACTGAAATGCGGGAGGATCTGCAGTGAATTGACGCATGGTGCAGGGAATGGCAATTGAATCTCAATGTAGACAAGTGTGATGTTCTGCGAATACATAGAAAGAAAGATCCCATATGATTTAGCTAGAATATAGCAGGTCAGCAACTGGAAGCAGTTAATTCCATAAATTATCTGGGAGTAGGCATTATGAGTGATTTAGAATGGAATGATCATATAAAGTTAATCGTAGGTAAAGTTGATGCGAGACTGAGATTCATTGGAAAAATAATAAGAAAATGCAATCCGAAAACAAAGGAAGTAGGTTACAGTACACTTGTTCGCCCATTGCTTCAATATTGCTCACCAGTGTGGGATCCGTACCACATAAGGTTGATAGAAGAAATAGAGAAGATCTAATGGAGAGGAGCGCGCTTCGTTCCAGGATCATTTAGTAATCGCGAAAGCGTTACGGCGATGACAGATAAACTCCAGTGGAAGACTCTGCAGGAGAGACGCTCAGTAGCTCGTTACGGGCTTTTGTTAAAGTTTCGAGAACATACCTTCACCGAGGAGTCAAGCAGTATATTGCTCCCTCCTACGTATATCTCGAGAAGAGACCATAAGGATAAAATCAGATTAGAGCTCACACAGAGGCATACCGACAGTCTTTCTTTCCACGAACAATACGAGACTGGAATAGAAGAGAGAACGGATAAAGGTACTCATGGTGCCCTCCGCCACCCACCGTCATGTGGCTTGCGGAGTATGGATGTAGATGTAGACTCGGGACCTTTGCCTTTACCTTGAAAGAAAAAGATCAAGAGTTCGAGTCTCGGTCCGGCACACAGTTTTAATCTGCAGGAAGTTTCATATCAGCCCATACTCCGCTGCAGAGTGAAAATCTCATTCTGGTAACTTAATAGTGACTTCTATTAAATATATACACATCAAAAAACGTTTTGCATCACCCCGGTTACCAGAATTCTTGAAGACAGACGTTGAGTGTGGATATTTTATCATAGACAGTCCCCTTGGCTGTTCAGAGATGTCACTAAATTCGCCGAAAGATGTAAACAACCATGCTTGAGCAGCTCCTATTAGACAGAGGGGGTCCGACAGCCGATCAGTTCCAGTCATTCCACCGGGACGGAGGTACACGGCTCGTGTTGTCTGTAGTTCAACCGCCTGTAGACGGTCAATACCGCGGTTCTATCGCATTGTTACTTAATGCCAGGAAGGGCTCTCAACAAAGGAAGGGCCCAGGCGTTTCGGAGTGAACCAAAGCGATGTTGTTCGGGCATGGAGGAGATACAGAGAACCAGGAACTTTCGAGGACATGCCCGCGCAGGCCGCCCAAGGGCTACTACTGCAGTGGATGACCGCTACCTACGGATTATGCCTCGGAGGAACCCTGACAGCAACGCCACTATGTTGACTAATGCTTTTCGTACAGCCACAGGACGTCATGTTACGATTCATACTGTGTGCAGTAGGGTGCATGATGCGCGACTTCAGTCGCGACGTCCACAGCAGCGCGATACTGATGTCCCAACAACATGCCGAATGGACCGCTCAGTATTGGCGTCACGTTCTCTTCACCAATGAGTGACACATACGCCTGCAACCAGACAATCGTCGGAGACGTGTTAGGAGGCAACCTAGTCAGGCTGAACGACTTAGACACACTGTCCAGCGAGTGCAGCAAGGTGGAGGTCCCCACTGTTTTGGGGTGGCATTATGTGGCGCCGACTTACGCCGCTGTTGGTCATGGAAGGCGCTATAACGGCTGTACGATACGTGAATGCCAGCCACCGGCCGATAGTGCAACCATACCGGCAGCATATCAGCAAGGCATTCGTTTCATGGACGACAATGGGCGCCCTCTCTAGTGCACATCTTGTGAATGACTTCCTTCAGGATTACGACATCGCTCGACTAGAGCGGCCAGCATGTTCTCCAGACACGCACCCTACCGGACATGCCTGGGACGGATTGAAAATGGCTGAGGAATCTACGCCGAATCCCGTTGAGGGGTGAGAAAATCTGAACCAACAGTACCTTGATGAACTTGTGGATAGTATGCCACGACGATTACAAGCATGCATTAGTGCAAGAGGACGTGCTACTGGGTATTAAAGTTACCGGTGTGTGCAGCAATGTGGACCACCACCCCTGGAGGTCTCCCTGTATGGTGGTACAACATGCAATGTGTGGTTTTCATGAGCAATAAAAGGGGAGGGGGGGGGGGGAATGATGTTTATGTTGATCTATATTCCAATTGTCTGTACAGGTTCCGGGTCTCGGAATCGAGGAGATACAAACCTTTTTTCGATGTGTGTATTTACAAAGAGAGTTCCGCAGGAGAAATTTTGCCACTATAGAAACAAGAACATGTTAACTCAAATATTAGGTTGTGGTGCGTGCACCCTAGTTTAGCTGCGTCTTGTCTCTCGTTGAGTTGTGAACGTGATCACATGAACTGTATCAGGCAGCAACAGTCACATTGGAACATTGGTTTTTGTGGCAGTACTGCTCCACATGTAAGTAGGCTGTTTAGGTTTTTTTTTTATTGGTAACGCCGCCGCCACGTAGAGTTCTGTATGAAATTCATTGGCTGTGCCGTGTGCAGTCTGTGGCTGGTTTGCATTGTTGTCTGCCATTGTAGTGTTGGGCAGCGGCAGCTGGATGCTAACAGCGCGACATTATGACTATTAAGGTAAATACATTGTTTGTTCTCTATTAAAATCTTTAATTTGCTAACTGTGCCTATCAGTAGTTAGTGACTCCCGTAGTTTGAATCTTTTAGTTAGCTGGCAGTAGTGGCGCTCGCTGTATTACAGTAGCTTGAGTAACGAAGATTTTTGTGAGGTAAGTGATGTGAGAACATATAGGTTAATGTTAGTCAGGGCCATTCTTTTGTAGGGATTTTTGAAAGTCAGATTGCGTTGCGCTAAAAATATTGTGTGTCAGCTTAAGCACAGTCTTGTACAATTTTTCTAACGGGACGTTTCATAGGTCGACCCTTAGCCGAGGATACCTCACTGGAATCTTCTCATTTTTTCTTGTAGTTTGTGTAATTAGTGTAGATTTTGTTTATTGCTATCGCGTAATTGTAGAGAGAATCTCCTTTGTAGTTGTAATCTTCCAGTGTTGTACAGTAAAACAGTTGCGGCATGCATGTAGATTTGCACCAAGTATTTCGCAGCTGCGCTTGCAATTAACTAGATATTATTTGCTATGTCAATGTGTTTTCTTATTTTTGCTCTTCAAATTGTGTTTTTCTGTGTTGTCGTGTGAAATATTGAGACAATAATGGCGTGTGAAAAACGTAATACTAGGCTACAAAGTAAACTGAGAAATGACAGTGAAGACGAAAGCAGTGTGCTAACGCCACCATGTAATGAATTAACTAATGTTCAAAGTAGTAATTTGGTAATTGTGCATAGGGAAATGGAGTGGGCTGCAAATAATGGTGTAGGCAGTGAAACAATTAGTGAACAGCGAAGCATTATTTATCGATCGGTCGGCAACAGCTCGCGTCAGGAATCCGAAATGACAGGACACAATCTTGCAAATACTGTACATTCAGGTTTTGCGTCCTCACCGTTTTCCCAAATAAGTCAAGACACATTTTCTGCTTGTCAAAATGTGAATGTTGCCGGTGCAAATACAGTGCCGAAAAGCATAGAGGAACAGATTCCAGACACTAATACATTATTATTGCAATTAATGCAACAAATGAAACAAAATCAGAGACAAACACAGCAACAGTTAGACACAATGGAACAAAAGCTTAAAAAGTTAGACTCAGTGGAACATACGCTTGAACAAACACGTGAAGATGTAACCACTGAGTTACATAAAATCGAATCGACATGTCAAAAAATCTGTAATGATGTAAAAACACAAATTTGTGAGCATTTTCAACCTATTTTTTCGCGACATGAAAATGTATTACAGAATCACGAAGCAGCCATAAAAGAACTGCAAACTATTGTTCGTGAAAATCACGACACCTTGCAAGCTAAAATGGACTCAGTTGCATCCACCGATTCTGTTACGCAACTTGCAAAAACTCAGGAAAACTTAAAGGACACAGTAGATTCGATTTCAACACAAATTGACACTCTGAAACTTGGTTCAGAAAAACACACTGAGGAAATGTGCTCACTATCGGAGAAAGTAGCCGAACTTTCGGATCAGTTCATTAACTTATCTGCAAGGGTAGATGATGATCTGAATGACACAAGACCTGTAGCCATCACTGACACAGAAGAGTATGAACAAATTAAGAAATTCAAACAAAATCAGAATCAAATTAATACGCAATACAAAAGAGAAATCCGGGAAGTACAAGATCAGTTGACGCAGGTAATACAATAATTACATATTTCAGAGGACACTCGCGCTCCAATACGGGAAGAGGGACGATCTATGTAATGAAGTTTTGGGTTGGACTGCAGTACCAAATGTTACCCTGAAAACAAAACCTGTCCTTTCCTTTTGTGTTATCCCACTATGTGTTTGTGTACCCTTGTGTATTTATTTTCTTCCTGTCTCTATGTACTGATTCATAGAATTTTTTCTCTTCTAATACTAATCTACATTCACTATGATGAGGAATACTGTTATCCTCAAATATAATTTGCTTTAATAACATGTTATTTACTTCGTAAATATGTTTACACATTATTTATTCTGTTTTGTTCTAATGCTCATGTGTGAAAATGATGTTTCAAAAGTTATTCTGATCTTTTATGTATGTACTTATGTCGTAATTTTTGTAACACTTCTATATTTGTTATTTCGATTCTTTTGTAAAGCCTATATTACTACAATTGTTACCTGCATTATTATGTTTTTATAATGTATTTTGTACCTTTGTTATTGTATTCTTATGTTATAAAATTGTAATTGACACCAGTTCATCAAATTAAGTAACTTGTAAGTTACATTTCACTGCACACGTTTCTGTTGGTTATAGTATATGGACAATATGTGAGAAGTAGGGACTGTTAGTGTTTGCACGTATGTTGATAATTCAGCAAGGGACTGGTTAACAGCATTGCTGGTTCTAAGCACAATTCCAAAAACTTTGTGAGTGCACAAGTGGTGGTTTAGGAACTCGCTACATTCTCCACAAGACTCTTCGATGGTGATTGTGCACCTGCACAGTCGCAACAGTTGGCTGCTGGCCATCTCTACAAGGACTACAGTGGGTCTGCATCTTTGATGACTCACCCATACCATTATTTCTACAAGGACTGCAGTGGGTCTGCACCTTTGATGACTCACCAATACCATACTCTCTACCAGGACTACAGTGGGTCTGCTCTTTGATGACCTACCTACCAATATTCTTCAAAACATCGACTGACTCCGCTGTGGGTTTGCTATGTTGTCGCCGATTACCTGTCTGCATGTCAAGAGTTCCGTTGGAAGGACAACACTACTTCTTCAAGACTGCATGTAAATCCACTACTTCTGTGTGCGTTCTCTTTTACTGCTCAGAATTTGAGAAAAACACTGCAATTTTATTGTGATGAATGATCAGGACTGTCTTTATGGACTGTGAAAAAAATTTTAGCTTTTGACCAACATTGTATCGATAAGTGTGTGCATTTCATTTCTTTGTTATTGTAATTATGAAAAAAAATTTCAAATCTGTATTGGCCACTGCCCAAAACAATTGTAAATTTTTTTGTGGGGAGCATGGGGGCTATGTAAGTAGGCTGTTTAGGTTTTTTTTATTGGTAACGCCTCCGCCACGTAGCGCTCTGTATGAAAATCACTGGCTGTGCTATGTGCAGTCTGTGGCTGGTTTGCATTGTTGTCTGCCATTGCAGTGTTGGGCAGCGGCAGCTGGATGCTAACAGCGCGATGTGTTGCGCAGTTGGAGGTGAGCCGCCAGCAGTGGTGGATGTCTGTAGAGAGATGGCGGAGTTTTGAAATTTGTAAGAATGAATGTCATGAACTGATATATATATATATATATATATATATATATATATATATATATATATATATATATATGACTATTAAGGTAAATACATTGTTTGTTCTCTATTAAAATCTTTCATTTGCTAACTGTGCCTATCAGTAGTTAGTGACTCCCGTAGTTTTAATCTTTTATTTAGCTGGCAGTAGTGGTGCTCGCTGTATTGCAGTAGCTTGAGTAACGAAGATTTTTGTGAGGTAAGTGATTTGTGAAACGTATAGGTTAATGTTAGTCAGGGCCATTCTTTTGTAGGGATTTTTGAAAGTCAGATTGCGTTGCGCTAAAAGTATTGTGTGTCAACTTAAGCACAGTCTTATACAATTTTTATAAGACGTTTCTCACATGACAAGCTAAAGAGGCTGAAAAGTATCTGACGTAGGTTACTGAAGGTCCGATTGAAGTGATTCTGGCCGAGCCACATTTACACTGACCGTATCTTATAAGAGACATGCTGTAAACGGCAGATACGTACTTTTAGATTTAGTATTGCTGACTATCTCGGAACTTCATACAAAGTATTCATTAATGCGTTGCGTCAGTATTTGATGTTTTCTCCATGAAATGTATTCTTTCTTACTTTGAACAGTACCATTAATATCATCCTCAGTGTAACGAACTGCTTTCATTTCAGCAGTTAACTCTGTGCTAATCATTTATAAGCAATATTATGTGCTGTAAACTCGTGAACTGCACAAGGGCAGTTTAAAGTTTACTGAATGACCTTACGAATGGGATGTTGTGACATGTTTCACTCATGGGGTGATGCTAGATCGGGTATCGGTAATGAAGGTTTGAATCACCAGTGCTGGCGTACATAAAAATGCATACAAAAAATTGTAATCGGATTTCGTAAATTATGAAAAGATAATGAACACAGGTTCTATGACTGATCATGCAAATTTGCATATAGGCTACTACAATGGCGGCTGATCAATTGCATTACCTTATCAAGACTTCCAAGCCTCGTACCAAACTGGCACTGAAACAAATGAATGCGGGTTAGATCACTGTATTCACAATGACTTATTTTAAACAAGAACATCTGAGAGCTTAACTGATATATTGTCGCAAAATTGGCATACATTTAAAAAAAAATCGAACCTTCTATCAAAATGTGCGTCTACGTTGCAAGCTAAGACGGAAGAGAATGAATGATAAATACAAGATACCACGCGACAGGAGCTAGAATCATTTGTTCGAGCAGGGATTAATTCACATTTGAAGAGTCACAGATTACTTGTACGTAAACATTTTACTACGTTGCGACGTTATACCTGTGAAGCGATCGGTTGCCCAACTAATTTAGAAAAAGGGGTATCACAGAGCATTCATTACTGAAGAGAGTTCATTGCTGAGTTCATTACTGAATGCGTTAAATTTTTGCGTAACTGTTCAGAAAGTAGACACATGTCTGACTTCAGTTAAATTAACGAGTGCTGTAACAATGTGTAATAAATAGCGCAACGATCAGTGGGTTACTATCTGCTGAATGGTTTCGTTGTTTTTATCACTTGTTGCATCCCCAATACAAAAAGAGAAAAAACTTTCTAATTTTCTTTGATTCCGACTAATTGTAATGTACACTAACAAGCCACAGTGCTAAGTGTGCAATTCATCATTATTTCATATGTGTTGATGCTGTTTGGTTACAAATATACGTATGAATGAGCTCAGAGTGAAGGTGCATAGAACACTATTGTCAGGTTTTCCACCTTGTTTCATGCCGTACCGCATTGTACGCTGTCAATTACTATCTGCTTCGTTAGACAAAATTGCTGTCTCAGGTTACCAGTTTAGATCCGCGACGTACAGCCACACGCAAAACACATTTTACGACTATTCTGTCTATGTATACTGAGCTAAGTGCGGTGTGACAGTGCTTATGCGCTGGGTAGCTAGATGTTACTTGGCACAACACACTCGCATGGTCCAATAGCGCCACGATTAATTGAGATTCCTCGTTAGGAAATTGGCGGGTGCGTTATAACCTCCAAGCTACGAGTGCTATCCGTTAATTGACGTCCGGTCTGCCGCAAACATAAAAAAAACGTTTTATTTGAAACAGTCTGCTACACCTACCCACTCCGACTCAGACATTCGTAGCAGCCTTGTACCATCTCTCCAATACCCTCGTCATACCAGGCTCCCGCCTGTGCTATCCGCCATTTCTCTACGCTGGTATGCAGCTTGCTATATGTGTCATATTGTTGTCTTCATAGCCAGCGGCTCATGTGAGCTCTCTCAGCAGGCATCCATACTTGAAGGGATACACTATTGTTGTAGGCACCTTTACGTGCTCACTGTCCGCTCAGAAGTAAAAAAAAGCAGAGTGACACTATCGATGGCCACACGAGAGACACTGCCCAACACACCTGTGCAAAGCTACATCGGATTTTCACTGTTATTTCCATTTAGTGACCGATCTTACATTAATATAAAGAGACAGAATCTTTTCGAAAGTGTTACTACTGAGAGAATAACTAGCGAAGGTGATGCTATTACAGGAACGACTGTTACAAAAGACAAAAAGATAGGGAATAAAGCTAGAAATATAATAGACACCTGGTAACACAATTAGCATACTGTAGCTCCCTCTCACGTGAAAGGTAAATTGTCATTATTTACCGAGATGTAATTATTCATGAGAGGAGTCATTATTTCACTCTGAACCCAGTTATTGTTGGAGAACCGTATTGAAAATTTCCTTTCAGAGACAAAGAGTAGCTTCGATGAACTGCTTTTATTATTATTATTATTCATTTTATTTTTGCTTTGTTTTAATTACTATTATTGATTCAAGTCATTATTTCTTTATGTATGGTGCCTCTCTAAGAAAAGAGTTTAGGTTTTTGAAATGAATAAATAACCAAACAGATCTCACTAGACGACGTTTATGTTCAGGGGATTGTGCATGGAAGACTAGAGATTTTCTGCTGCACGCTGACTGTAAACTGTACTCGATCTCGATGTCTCAGCCGGTCGTCGAACTGCGTGCTGAATCTGCAGCAATCTTAGTCTACGTTAACTACGGTCCAGTTCTCCTTTCTATGGACGCCTGACCGTCGAAGTGGATTTGTTTAAAAGTCTTTAAATTAATGACCATGTAGAGTTTGCAGGTTCGAGCGTCCACAGTCCAAAGAAATGTCTCGCAGGTAAGCACAAATATTTGACAATGTGAAACCTTAAGACGGAGAATAATTTATAATTTACGCAATGCAAACCTAATTAAAATTCCGAACAATTTTAAACGTTCTTGCAAACACTACACTGATAAATGCCAAACGAGAATTTCAGATATTTTGCTAGATGTTGGTAATGTATAAAGCCGTCAAACTTTTTGTAAATTATATATTGACAAAATTGGGGAAAAATTGGACCGCTTTCCAGAGCTTACACATATCAAACACAATGCAGTAGGCTACTTTGGAAAGACTTGTTGCCGAGTGTGGAATATTAGTAATCAATGAATAAAAATGATACTTCAGTTATTTCAGTGGTTTCCGAGATATGACATGATAGATTTGAAGTTGATTCCTGGATTTGATAATTTTACACATTTCAAACAAATTCAACATAGCTTATCTCTGTCCATAATACGAAATTAAAAACAGCTCTTTGACATGCTGAGAGGCACTATACATATCTGCATATCAGTCACTTTAGGTCATGAGGCCGGAATCTAAAATTTGTGAGGCCCACGGGTTCAAAAATGGCTCTGAGCACTATGCGACTGAACTTCTGAGGTTGTAGCCTCCCCCTCACTTATCGACCTTAATGACAGTGAAAACTTAAACCGCGTGTACCTAATGAAAGTTTGGGAAAAGCAATCGTCACCGAAGTTAATCTGTCGGTAAAGAGGGAGGAAAGGGTTACATCTAAATGAAAGGAAAAATGCAAATTAACTTTGAGAAAAGGGTAAAATTAATAAAGAAAGTAAATGTGCGGTCTTCACGTTAACAATTAATTGGCGTAAATTAGATATTTGAGATTTGGGGAAAATTACGGTCGCCAGTCCTATGGACAACTACTATAATAACGGAAAAACAAAGGTTATTTCACATATAATTAGCACTAAAAGCATGGCAACTGAAGGTTCACACGTGTTGTGTGAAAACTGAAAGTTTGTCAGAAGTAATAAATTTCGCTACACTCTGACTTAATTTAGCAAAAGAATTAACGAAACCGGAAAATTGAAAGTTAATTTAGTGACTGAAATTAATAGTGAGATGTGTTTCTGAAGCACTACGAAATTCAGTAAAATAAGGTTAGTCTTGGGCTACCTCAACAATCATTTCAAAAGCTACTTGAATCTACGCAATTTAGAAACAAGAGATTTAACTTTGAACTTGAATTAAATGATTTTGGACAATTAACAATAGTAACATTTAGTACGTACCAAGCTGAGCTGCAGTCACAGGTAAGCTAAAATATGCTAACAAAACTCGCACTCCTAATTTGTGCTTGTGTAATCTAAATATTGTAGCCAGCTATGAATACCTTAACTGAAATTTGAAATTAAAGCAGTGAAATGGAATGATATTACTTTAATGCTGGGGTCTGAATTTCAACGACACTCGGGTTCATTTCGGAAAAGGAAGGGACCCTGCTTGGTAATGCAATTGGGACAATGAGCAACAAAGGTTCATGATAAGTTGCTGTAATTTGGTGACACAAATTGACCAGTTTGAAAAGCTGAGTTCTGCCATACAGTTCTAAAACTTTACGTGCGTTTAGTCTTCCTTGTTGGTTGATTGAAGGTTTGAAGTCGTCGATCGAGGAGGTGGCGACAGTCACTCATTGTCGGCCGTCGCTGTTGCAGAATCTGGATGTTGGCGCGCCTTCTTCTCGACACGGTCACCAGGCGAAATGGGCTCTTGATGTGCGCCAGCTAATGCTTCCCGTCCGCGACACCATGTCAGAAACTATCATAGCAAGTCGAGCGCAAAAAGAATTATAGTACAATAGATGGAAATAGGAGGATATGCATTTCCGGCGTTACAAGTTCATCAGTCGCCTAGAACTTAGAACTAAGTAAAGCCAACTAACCTAAGGACATCTCACGCATCCATGCCCGAGGCAGGATTCGAACCTGCGACCGCAGCGGTCGCTCGGCTCCACACTGTAGCACCTAGAACAGCACGGCCACCCCGGCTGTTATGAGTGGCCCGCGGGTCTGAGCCGTAGTTTATAACACTATGCTTCAAACAACTAACAGCCGAATCCAAAAAGGTCAAGTAACGTTAAGAGCTTCGTATGAGTGTATTCCGCAGCAGCAAAAAAAATACTTACAGAGATAAAGATATGCTTCATTTTAATTGGTGTTGGTGACTTCAGCCGTGAGCTAAGTAAAGTTTGCCCCTTCCGTCAAGGACAGAGTGATATGTGAAGCGGCCATTGCAAGATTAATAGAAGTGATGGGGGAATATTTTATTGTTTTTATTCCTATGGTTAAAACTAATGAGAGTGTGCAGCTAGAACCTGTTAGCTGCTGTGTTATAAATGTCAGACAGAAGTAACATGGCTTCGCGGATGTGTGTTGTAGAGACGGTGAAAATTGTATATTTGTGGTAAGGTCTTATGGGCCCAAACTGTTAAGGTCGTCAGTCCCTAAGCTTACACACTATTTAATCCAACTTAAACTAACTTACGGTAAGGACGACACACACACACACACAGACACACATGCGCGAGGGAGGATTCGAACCTCCAACGGGGGAAGCCGCGCGGACCGTGACAAGAAGCCTCAGAGAGACGAGTTAGCCTGTATGTTTGTAGCAATCAAATTAACGTTGTCGTACAGTGCAATGATTAAGAGAAGAATATCACTGAAAACATTTGTGAACGTGACTCTTATTGTAATTACTGTTATTAATTAACATAATATACTAGTATCTTGAGGTTACCAATTAATTGTAAGATCGATAGGGGAAAGTTTGGAAAAGTATCCAAAAAAACACGCATAATACAACAGACAAACCTGTCTCCTCAACTTTTTAATATACAATGCTATCATGAACCTTCCTATCGCTCTGTGACACTTTTGAATTAATTAAGTTGTATTATTTAAAACCGTATCTGTGTTGTGGAATTCGGCCCAATGCAGAAGACCGATTGTAAACGGTCTACTGTAGCCGCCTGGTATTCTTCAGATACTAGGACCTGAAGACGATTAGAAAATGGGCCGGCCGGAGTGGCCGAGCGGTTCTAGGCTCTACAGTCTGGAACAGCGTGACCGCTACGGTCGCAGGTTCGAATCCTGCCTCGGGCATGGATGTGTGTGATGTCTTTAGGTTAGTTAGGTTTAAGTAATTCTAAGTTCTAGGCTACTGATGACCTCAGAAGCTTAGTCCCATAGTGCTCAGAGCAATTTGCACCGTCGATTAGAAAATGTGCCCGGAAATCAGGGGAACAAACATGGGATCCTGTTGTGATGGCACCGGTCACAGTATAAAGGGAGATTGCACTCCGCTTACCACATTGGACTCGCATTCGGAAAGACGATGGTTCACACCTGTGTCTGGCTATCCTGATTTAGGTTTTTTGTGACTTCCTTACATCGCTTCAGGCAAATGCCAGGATGGTTCCTTTAAAAGGGTGAGACATTGCACGGCATTCTCACTTCTGATTTGGTGTTATGCCGCTTCATGTTCTCAGGAAATATAATCTTATTGCGATTTGACTTCATACATCGTGATGAAATGGTGTGCAGTAGTTAATGCTCTTGCTTGCATGCTCTAGGGAAGCAGTAATGGTACGCTTTACCTGCGTTCACAGGAATAGGGTGCCGATTTAAACGACTGCAGTAAAAGCACGGCGACAGTGGGACGAGGGAACCGCGTTATTTTCTGCGGAAGCTGGGTGGAAACATTTCCGGACGGCCGAGTTCCGCGGTCTCATTGTGCAGACACGTTAGTTGCCACCGATCGGGAGGCAGCTGCGTCCTGGTAGAATGACCAGTGCCGAGAAGTCGCTGCTGCAATGGCCAACGCATTGTAGACTGGTAATAAAGCCCTTGTTAGGCAGGAAGCCGACAAAACAACTGTGAATGTTCTGCAAATTTCTGTGTTATAGGTCACTGGTGCCCAGACGTCCAGCCTCTGTTACAAAACATATTTGTGAAAGCACGAGGCGTTTAGCAAGTTTATGCTCGTTCTTTGGAAACTTCGAAATGGATGTAACAGGAGAGATAACAAGCTTTTTATGGAGGGCTGTGGTTCCATCCTGGTCATGTTGTTAGCAAAAGTCACAGTGTAAACGCGTGGGAAAGAGGCCGTGAAGCTGTATCTTTTCTCCTTTCCTCTCAATTTACTTTTAAGTCTCTGATTGGTCAAATCGGTATATGCAGAGTAAGGGGCGCTTTCCGAGCTTCGAATGCCGCGCACCAGCCCGTGATTGGTTCGCGCTAAAGTAAGGAAGTCTAAAATGTGAATGTGCTTTGCTGCCGAGCTGAGGAGGAAAGTCGACAGAAAGGGAAGCTCGCTCTTGTATTGGCGCTTCACTGGGAAAGAACTGCAGGCCTCTACCTAAACGGTGAGTCTTGTGTACTTTGCTAGCGTGCCACTTAGAGCCTGTGCCAGTCACCTTCTGAACTGTGAGAGATACTGCTTCTAGGATCACGCAAACAACGAGTGATGCATGGGTGTACTTATTTGTCTTGAGTCGGCCGTTAAACATTTGAAATATTCCGTCACGCATTGTCGTGGCACGGAGTCAAATAGATTTTGCAGACCAGCAAAGTGGTCCACCGGCACACTGGAATCCACCAGGATTTCAGAGGCCCATAGGAAAATACCTGCATTCCAAATTAACCGAACGTGAGACCGCGTACTTGCATTTTTCAGCCGCGCACCATTAATAACAGACTGCGGCCGTCCATGACTTCAGTAGCTGAACGCATCATGGTATGCCGCCCTGACCAGCAGAAGGGTGAGGTATTCGCTGCTACGACGTAGGGCTCCAATATATGTTTCTCAGCACCCTATTCTTTCGAACCATATTTATCTTTTTGGAATGGTAGAATATAGATGCTTGATGGTGGCATAGTTTTTGTCCCATAACCCAGATTCACGTGTATGAAGTCAGATAAATGTCGTGTGTCGATCCCCAGCTGATCACTTTGTCCACCATAGATCCCATATTAGTGAAAGCGTTTGCCAAATAAAAATGTTTATTTGACGTTTCTTTACTCATTTTTGTTGTCTTGTGATGTTTAAGGATGAATAAATCTTTTGTCATTTAGATCACAAGTTCTCCCTGAGTTCTGATTAACAGTACCTTCCCATTTTATTATTAAAGTCTAGACTTGAAACGTAAGTAGAAGGCTTTCAAGGGCACGGCCTACTTTCTTCCCCATCATTCCCTAATCCGAAGGGACCGATGGCCTCGCTATTTGATCCCTTCCCTCATATCAACCAATCAACCAAACGACTGGCAGCAGTGCCCGCTTAGATATGGAAAATGAGCCACTATGTAAGCCTCTTCCAAATTCTGAAGGTGGCAGGGGTAATATACAGGGAGCGAAAGGCTATTTACAATTTGTACAGGAACCAGATGGCAGTTATAAGAGTCGAGGGGCATGAAAGAGGAGGAGTGGTTGGGAAGGGAGTGAGGCAGGGTTGTAGCCTCTCCCCAATGTTATTCAATCTGTACATTGAGCAAGCAGTAAAGGAATCAAAAGAAAAATTCGGAGTAGGTATTAAAATCCATGGTAAAGAAATAAAAACTTTGAGGTTCGCCGATGACATTGTAATTCTGTCGGAGACAGCAAAGGACTTGGAAGAGCAGTTGAACGGAATGGACAGTGTCTTGAAAAGAGGATATATGGTGAACATCAACAAAAGCAAAAGGAGGATAATGGAGTGTTGTCGAATTGGGTCGGGTGATGCTGAGTGAATTAGCTTAGGAAATGAGACACTTAAAGTAGTAAAGGAGTTTTTCTATTTGGGGAGCAAAATAACTGATGATGGTCGAAGTAGAGAGAGTATAAAATGTAGACTGACAATGGCGAGGAAAGCGTTTCTGAAGAAGAGAAATTTGTTAACATCGAGTATAGATTTAAGTGTCAGGAAGACGTTTCTGAAAGTATTCGTATGGAGTGTAGCTATGTATGGAAGTGAAACATGGATGATAAATAGTTTGGACAAGAAGAGAATAGGTTTCAAAATGTGGTGCTACAGAAGAATGCTGAAGATTGGATGGGTAGATTACATAACTAATGAGGAGGTATTGAATAGAATTGGGGAGAAGAGGAGTTTGAGGCACAACTTGACGAGAAGAAGGGACCGGTTGGTAGGACATATGCTGAGGCATCAAGGGATCGCAAATTTGGCATTGGAGGGCAGCGTGGAGGGTAAAAATCGTAGAGGAAGACCAAGAGATGAATACACTAAGCAGATTCAGAAGGATGTAGGTTGCAGTAAGTACTGGGAGATGAAGAAACTAGGTACTGGGAGATGAAGAAACTTGCACAGGATAGGATTGCATGGAGAGGTGCAGCAAACCAGTCTCAGGACTGAAGACCACAACAACAACATGTAAGCCTTCAGAAAAATGTATGTACTTCCAATATATGATTTTCTTTTTCACTTAAAACTATTTGCTGTGATCCCTTATAACATATAGATTCAAAATATCTGAGTGTTAAGCTTCTGTCATTAACCGTGGTTTGGTGGAGATTGAATTTTCTGTCAGCCTCTCCCCCTTTTTTTTCTATGAGGCCCGAGGAGTCTCGTTACAGTCTCAATATTGGCTATTGAGCAAAAATGTTTGGGGGCCATTGCCTCTAGAGATTTTCGTAGGGGACTTCAAAGCGATTTTTTCCTACGACCGTGGAAAGACGAACTGCAGACGGTGCATGTCCCGACAACGTCGCAGATTTGGGAGTTAAACGTCAGATGTAGATTCATTTAAGCCGGACTATAGTGTACGCTGCGCGGGCACGGAAGAATTTCCTACGCTTCCGACATCCAGCTCGGTCACGTCCTTCCGCCTTCTCCTTGCTAGCAGCGTGCTTGTTTACTTATTTACGGGAACAGCATCCTTACTCATCCCGCGCCAGACATCTGTTGACTTTCCGGCTGTGTTTATTTCACCACACGGCGCGCTCCCATACACCCTCTCTCCACGTCATAAAGTAAACACGGAGAGTGCGCGCAGCCGTGAAAGAAAACTTCGTTACACTGGTAACAAGGACCAGATACGCTACTCTGTCTCCCTGGGTGCACGCACATGTTTTTACATTTTCCTCGCGTTTCTCTCCAAGTAACAGAAAATACACTGATTCAATTTCTTAGCTGTCTGCTGCAGAAATTGTGCAGATATTTCCTCCCATTCACTATGGGTAGTCGCAGCTTCTGTACATGTTGTTTTTGTTGTGGTCTTCAGTCCCGAGACTGGTTTGATGCAGCTCTCTATGCTACTCTATCCTGTGCAAGTTGCTTCATCTCCCAGTACCTACTGCAACCTACATCCTTCTGAATCTGCTAAGTGTATTCATCTCTTGGTCTCCCTCTACGATTTTTACCCTCCACACTGCCCTCCAATACTAAATTGGTGATCCCTCGATGCCTCAGAACATGTCCTACCAACCGATCCCTTCTTCTGGCCAAGTTGTGCCACAAACTTCTCTTCTCCCCAATCCTATTCAACACTTCCTCTTTAGTTATGTCATCTACCCATCTAATCTTCAGCATTCTTCTGTAGCACCACATTTCGAAACCTTCTATTCTCTTCTTGTCCAAACTATTTATAGTCCATGTTTCACTTCCATACATGGCTACACTCCATACAAATACTTTCAGAAAAGACTTCCTGACACTTAAATCTATACTCGATGTTAACAAATTTCTCTTCTTCAGAGACGCTTTCCTCGCCATTGTCAGTCTACATTTTATACCCTCTCTACTTCGACCATCATCAGTTATTTTGCTCCCCAAACAGCAAAACTCCTTTACTACTTTAAGTGTCTCATTTACTAATCTAATTCCCTCAGCATCACCCAACTTAATTCGACTACATTCCATTATCCTCGTTTTGCTTTTGTTGATGTTCATCTTATATACGCCTCTAAAAACACTGTCAATTCCATTCAACTGCTCTTCCAAGTCCCTTGCTGTCTCTGACAGAATTACAATGTCATCGGCGAACCTCAAAGTTTTTATTTCTTCTCCATGGACTTTAATACCTACTTCGAATTTCTCTTTTGTTTCATTTACTGGTTGCTCAATATACAGATTGAATAACATTGGGGAGAGGCTACAACCCTGTCTCACTCCCTTCCCAACCACTGCTTTCCTTTCATGCCCCTCAACTCTTAAAACTGCCATCTGGTTTCTGTACCAATTGTAAATAGCCTTTCGCTCCCAGTATTTCAGAATCTGAAACAGAGTATTGCAGTCAACATTGTCAAAAGCTTTCTCTAAGTCTACAAATGCTAGAAACGTAGGTTTGCCTTTTCTTAATCTTTCTTCTAAGATAAGTCGTAAAGTCAGTATTGCCTCACGTGTTCCAGTATTTCTACGGAATCCAAACTGATCTTTCCCGAGGTCGGCTTCTACTAGTTTTTCCATTCGTCTGTAAAGAATTCGTGTTAGTATTTTGTAGCTATGGCTTATTAAACTGACTGTTTGGTAATTTTCACATGTGTCAACACCTGCTTTCTTTGGGATTGGAATTATTATATTCTTCTTGAAGTCTGAGGGTATTTCGCCTGTTTCATAAATCATGCTCACCAGATGGTAGAGTTTTGTTAGGACTGGCTCTCCCAAGGCCGTCAGTAGTTCCAATGGAATGTTGTCTACTCCGGGGGCCTTGTTTCGATTCAGGTCTTTCAGTGCTCTGTGAAGCTCTTCACGCAGTATCTTATCTCCCATTTCGTCTTCATCTACATCCTCTTCCATTTCCATAATATTGTCCTCAAGTACATCGCCCTTGTATAGACCCTCTATATACTCCTTCCACCTTTCTGCTTTCCTTTCTTTGCTTAGAACTAGGTTTCTATCTTAGCTCTTAATGTTCATACAAGTGGTTCTCTTATCTCCAAAGGTCTCTTTAATTTTGCTGTATGCAGTATCTATCTTACCCCTAGTGAGATAAGCCCCTACATCCTTACATTTGTCCTCTAGCCATCCCTGCTTAGCCATTTTGTACTTCCTGTCGATCTCATTTTTGAGACATTTGTATTCCTTTTTGCCTGCTTCATATACTGCATTATTATATTTTCTCCTTTGATAAATTAAATTCAATATTTCTTCTGTTATCCAAGGATTTCTACTAGCCCTCGTCTTTTTTCCTACTTGATCCTCTACTGCCTTCACTACTTCATCCCTCAAAGCTACCCATTCTTCTTCTACTGTATTTATTTCCCCCATTCCTGACAATTGTTCCCTTATGCTCTCCTTAAAACTCTGTACAACCTCTGGTTCTTTCAGTTTACCTAGGTCCCGTCTCCTTACATTCCCACCTTTTTGCAGTTTCTTCAGTTTTAATCTACAGGTCATAACCAATAGATTGTGGTCAGAGTCCACATCTGCCGCTGGAAATGTCTTACAATTTAAAACCTGGTTAGTATCTCTAGGGTTCTTCCATGTATACAACCTTCTTTCATGATTCTTAAACCAAGTGTTGGCTATGACTAAGTTGTGCTCTGTGCAAAATTCTACCAGGCGAGCGAGGTGGCGCAGTGGTTAGCACACTGGACTCGCATTCGGGAGGACGACGGTTCAATCCCGTTTCCAGCCATCCTGATTTAGGTTTTCCTTGATTTCCCTAAATCGTTTCAGGCAAATGCCGGGATGGTTCCTTTGAAAGGGCACGGCCGATTTCCTTCCCCATCCTTCCCTAACCCGAGCTTGCGCTCCGTCTCTAATGACCTCGTTGTCGACGGGACGTTAAACAACACTCACCTAACCAGGCGGCTTCCTCTTTCATTTCTTAGCCCCAATCCATATCCACCTGTTACGTTTCCTTCTCTCTCTTTTCCTACAGTCGAATTCCAGTCACCCATGACTATTAAATTTTCATCTCCCTTCACTATCGAATAATTTCTTTTATTTCATCATATATTTCTTCAATTTCTTCGTCATCTGCAGAGCTAGTTGGCATATAAACTTGTACTACTGTAGTAGGTGTGGGCTTCGTATCTATCTTGGCCACAATAATGCGTTCACTGTGCTGTTTGTAGTAACTTATCCGCATTCCTTTTTTTCCTATTCATTATTAAACCTACTCCTGCATTACCCCTATTTGATTTCGTGTTTATAGCCCTGTAGTCACCTGACCATATGTCTTGTTCCTCCTGCCACCGAACTTCACTAATTCCCATTATATCTAACTTTAACCTGTCCATTTCCCTTTTTAAATTTTCTAACCTACCTGCCCGATCAAGGGATCTGGCATTCCACGCTCCGATCCGTAGAACGCCAGTTTTCTTTCTCCTGATAACGGCATCCTTTTGAGTAGTCCCCGCCCGGAGATCCGAATGGGGGACTATTTTACCTCCGGAATATTTTACCCAAGAGGACGCGATCATTATTTAATCATACAGTAAAGCTGCATGCCCTCGGGAAAAACTACGACCGTAGCTTTCCCTTGCTTTCAGCCGTTCGCAGTACCAGCACAGCAAGGCCGTTTTGGTTATTGTTACAAGGCCAGATCAGTCAATCATCCAGACTGTTGCCCGTGCAACTACTGAAAAGGCTCCTGCCCCTCTTCAGGAACCACACGTTTGTCTGGTCTCTCAACAGATACCCCTCCGTTGTGGTTGTACCTACGGTAGGCTATCTGTATCGCTGAGGCACGCAAGCCTCCCCACCAACGGCAAGGTCCATGGTTCATAGGGGAGCCTCTGTACATAGAGTTTGGAATACCGTCGAGTGAACATTCACATGCGTAGTACAAAATCTTTGTCGACAACGCCTACTGAGTCCCAAAGACCCGCAGCTACCTTGCGACGCAATGTTCGTCCGTAGCGTGGGTATTTCGTTTTTTGCAACAAATGTTACAGCTCGTTTATCCTCATTGGTTTCGCTATAGGAAAAGGATAGTTACGACATTTTTGTAGGTGTTGTACTGTATTTGATCGTATTACTGAAACTGTGCTTTAATACATTAAGCTACGGTAGCACTGCGAAATGGCGTCATGCCAAAGTGAAAGTGTTCCGAAATACTCGTACAACGATTTTGGAGCTGTGACGTGCAGAAAATTAGCCATTTGTCGGTCACTGAAATATTTTTAGCGACGAAAGTCCTTCGCTTTTCCTGTCTGGTGCTAGTGTATATCGAACCTTCGTTCACTCTTACGGAAACTAAAATATTATTCGTACGTACTCACTTTCCAGGTCATAGAACTACTACCACATTTTCTTACCGGTACTAAATCAAGCATAATGCTTTGGAAATTTGCGTAATCTGGAGGTAGTGACCCTGTCATGTACTAGCAAACAGAAACTGCCCTAGAGTTCCATGCTTTCATTACATTGTGTATCTGCATCTACATATCGATGTAAATGAATAAAAAAACAGCTGTTACAAGTGCTATAACTACAATTACACCACTGCGGTAAGTTTCAAAAGTAACGTAACGTATTTTAACACTCGCAAACTCACTCACTGTAATGCATACAGTACTTTCAGTTGGCCTAGAATGATGAAATTTCCCAAAAACGAAGGTTTTACAGTACAACTAATGGAAAAACTCCGTAAACAGTAAATCTGTAATCATATCACACGAAAAAAAAGAACGTTTCTCTTGCCATTGTTATCAGACATCAAACTTTAAATTAATACAATCTGTAGTCCTGCATTCGACCTAACTGAGTCGCAATAGTAAAAGTAAAAAATCGGACAAGGAACGACTTTGTTGCTCATATGCCTCGTTTGGGAATCTGTCCATCAGGTATTCAGGAGCGATTACTGCAGGTGGATGCGGCATTTCAAGTTGTATGTGAAACAAACATTCGCAGACTTGTCTTGGATATCTAACGATGGATAAATTCCGAAACGCATCGCATGAGCAGTAAAGTCATTCTTTGGCTTGTGTTTGACTTCAAACCATTGAGACTCAGTCAGCATGAAGAGAACTATTGATTTTGTAATCACGGTCGTCTGTCATATTTGTATTACCGAAATTAAAACATTCCCGAAGGTCTTGGAATCTTTGGGACCGACATGTTGCCAGTATCAATGTCGATAACAGGAAAAAATGGTAGAGTTTCTCGATTCCCAGAAAGGTTGAAATGTTAATATACATAGTTAAGTTTGTACGGAACCGTCACTCAGTGCGTGAGTTCTATTCGCACCTGGCCTGTATTTTATTACTAGGAAGCTCGCACACAGCGGGATAAACATTTTTATGATTTTGAAAACTGGTCTTTCCAAGCATTCTTTATGCCAGAATGACATTCTTGATAACACAGTATTTTTCAGTACAAGCAGCAACTGTATACCGAGGCGCAGCGCCTCTGCGTCGTACTTATTCAGATGGGACATTACAGCAGTGATCAGACGTGCATTGTGGTTTACGCGCAGGGAACGAGGCATCAGATTGCTCGAGTGTAGTGATAGAGGTCACCAGCTGACAGACACTGTTGAGGCAGTAGGCAGAATACTGCCAATTTCATTTCCGGTTCTGTTTCTTTGACTGTCTAATTGTTTATCAATTACTACCATAATTGTGCTTTTAGTTACGAGCGTGACTGAAGGCGTGAATGTGAAATATTGTTTTATGTAAAAATTTTACACTATACTGTGAATAACTAGTCCCATGAGGAATGCTCGAGAATGACGTGTGTGTTACTCACTCGTACCGGGGAATCCGTTGAAACTATTTGGTCAGTTTACGGTAACGGGGAAATTATGATTTCGGAAAAGCAGTTTTGTTAAGAGGGAGTTAATTTTATATTTGCGGGTTTTCAAAGGGGAATGTACTTATTCAGTGACAAATTTTAATTGGTTCTCTGTACAAACGTAGGATTGAGCGGGCTGGATACTGCTTCCCGACTGGCTGTGATGTTTCTCTGCCAATATGAAATTAGCATATTCGCGCGTTCTTTTGGGAACTAGTAGCTTCTTTTGTGCAGAGAGAGCAGAGTCGGGGGTTGGCTCTCACAATGAACAGATCTACTTACATGTGCTCCGATGAAAATTATCAATAATGTGATACTTCTGTACCAAAGTGTTTGAGAAGTGCCGTAAAATGTGGACGAGGGTTCTATTTACTTTACGGTGGGAAATTCATAACTTTTGATGGCTCTTTAAATAACTAAATTCCGCGTGGCGTGTTACTCGCGAACGTGAACATTGTGTTAGGTGCAACTCTTTATGGCAACATTTGAGCGAGGTATTCTAAAGAAACAATCCGTTCATAAACTTTCTGGAAAATACGGGGTGTCCATAAAGCCCCTTTACAACTTCAACATTTCATTACAACGGCAGTTGTTGAAATATTTTAACAAAATTTCTTTTATTGTAACCTCTGTTTACTATAGATTTTTCATAGTGTTTAATATGGGCGCCTGCAGTTGCACGAAGCACATCAAGACGGTACTCGATTTTTTGCCATGTTCGCTGTCGGATAGCGTCATCTATGGTCGAAATGGCATTATGAATCCTTTGCTTCAAGTCAGCAATGTCCCGTATCTGTGTTTGAGCCACGATTGCTTTTACATACACCCATTAAAAAAAAGTCCAAGGGATAGTAGGTTGTAATGCAATCATTTGTGGTGCTACCTATTTTGTCGGAAGGTCGAAGTAAACATCTGCAGTAATGTGATTCTTCAGTTTCTCCCGGCGTATTTCTAGCTCGAACAATCCACTGGTGTACTGTCCGTCCACAGTGTCCAACGGGCACAATATTTCGGAAATCAGACATGTCGCTCCTGAGGGCGGAAAATCACGAAACGGACAACCAAAGTACCAGGGTCTTGGCGCAGACATCTAACTACTGGGACAGCGTCCTTAGAGAGGCTATCGAAATTCATACCAGGTATGGACTCATCAACCGTGATTGCGGTTACAACCTCAACAGCGAATGGGAACCAGCACAGAGTCTAATTAAAAAGACGCTCAGCAAAGGAAACAAACCGGCGACTAGGGCGGACGAGG
Source organism: Schistocerca gregaria (assembly GCF_023897955.1). Lineage (NCBI taxonomy): Eukaryota > Metazoa > Arthropoda > Insecta > Orthoptera > Acrididae > Schistocerca > Schistocerca gregaria. The sequence continues at coordinate 745,521,847 of NC_064923.1, forward strand.
CAATTACACCGACGCCAGCACAGACGCCGGCGCCAGCCTCTCACCGACCATTGACGCGCGGGTGTGGACCGCGGAGAGAACGTCTCGCGACGGGAGGGGATTTAAGACCTCCTCCCGCCCTCAGGATCTCAGTTGGTCAGCGCACCTGATGGTGGCGACTTGTCTGATCGGCGAAATATTGTGCCCGTTGGACACTATGGACCAGCAGTACGCCCATGGATACTGATCTGCAGTAATTGTTGACTCGTTGAAGAAAAATTGACCAATTATTCGGTTGCACATGATTCCACACCACACATTCACTTTTGGACTATCCCAGTGAAGCTCCCTAGTCACTTTGGAGTGTTGAGATGCCCAAATTCTCACATTGTGCCTGTTTAATCTCCCAGAAACATGAAAAGTTGCCTCGTCACTGAAATAAACTCGCCTGAGAAATGCTTCATCCTCCGAAAGGCGTTCCGGCATGTTGAGTGCAAACTCTGTCCGTCTTTACTTGTCATTTGGCTCAAGTGTCTGTAACAGTTGCACTTCGCAAGCGTACAACCGTAAGTTCTTGTGCAGGAACTTATGTATAGTTAAACGTGGTAGTTGCAACTGTCTGGCAGCAGTGTGAATGGAGTTCGTACGTGAACGAGTGAAGACGTTTAAAACGCGATCGATGTTTTCCTCGGACGTCCTTGGTCGCCCGCTTCTCCCTTTATCCAACACTGCCCCTGCCTCCATAAATTTTTTGTGTCATGCACGGATTCAAGGGCGCGATGGTGGATTTCTTCCATACTTCGTTCTGAAGTTTCGTTGAGTCTGAACATCCGATTTTGTTCCGGTAAACCAGGACACACACTGTGCTTTCTCTTGAGGAGTTGCCATTTTATAGAGGTTCAGTTCCTGCCATCAACAGAGTATCTGAAACAACAGATTTTAGTATATATAAAAACGTTAGTAAACAGTGATTAAAATAAAAGATACTTTGTTAAAATATTTCAACAACTGCCGTTGTAATAAAATTTTGAAGTTGTAAAGAGACTTTAAGGACACCCTGTATTATTGATAATCACCATAAAATTGGGCACGGTTATGAATGAGGTGCGCATGTGCACGCTTCAGAGTTTGTACAGTTTAGAGTATTGCTTGGAAGTGACTGGTGTATGGAAGTTTATCTAATAGAGTGAAATTTTTCTCACATAAATACCTTCATTTAACTATTCCTTCCATCGACAAAACAATTTTACTGCGACTTGTGGTTACGCCACGTAAAGTTGTTTTTCTATTGCTTTTCCCGGCTGAGAAATGCATTTCAGTGACTTCAAGGAGGGTCGCGTGTGAGGAGAGGTTCAGCACAAGGTGGGTGGATCTTTGCAACGTACCTCGTCGCCGCAATACGCATTCAGAATACCGAGCGAAAAATGGAGGCCGGCCGAGGCGGCCGAGTAGTTCTAGGCGCTAAAGTCTGGAACCGCGCGACCGCTACGGTCGCAGGTTCGAATCCTGCCTCGGGCATGGCTGTGTGTGATGTCCTTAGGTTAGTTAGGTATAAGTAGTTCTAAGTTCTAGAGGACTGATGACCTCAGAAGTTAAGTCCCATAGTGCTCAGAGCCATTTGAACCAGAGAGCGTCAAAGGGTTTATTTGGCAATGCAACTTTTTTCGAGTACCACAGCTAAAGCCATAAAGTACCTAATGCCTGAAGAAGAGGAAGCAGCAATTTTTTTTCAGTTAGCAAACGACGCATTTGGCATTCTCAATTCTTGGAGGTACAATAAGAACGCGTTACCATGTGGTTTTGGGATACATAAGGATGTTCAAAAAAGAATATTGAGAGAACTGTATACGTGTGCCGATAAAATGCGCGTAGGCAATGCAGATCACTTGCTCTCATTCCAGAAAGGCATTATGACAGCTGTTCGGTCATTATTTGGACTGTTTTCAGACCTTCAGCCAATACAAATGACATATATTTTAACTGCAAGATTCAACCACTGGAAAATTTTTTATCACAGATCAGAGGAATTGGTCATTTCCATTTGAACCCTTCACCAACAGAAGTAAAATATCGATTACGGCTGTTACTGCTGGGACACAATGCTCATGACATTCCTCTGCCAAGTGACACACCAGTAGAGGCAGATGAGTGTGACGGATTTTTGATGTCACATCTGTTCACAGGAGTTTTACCTGACTTGAGCGAAGCACTGCAAATGATTGATGGTGAAAAAGAGCTACGAGACATTAACTTTCCGCTTCAACCTGCACCAGAAGAATCTGCTGTCAAAGGGGGCTGTGACAGCTCTGCAGAAGGATTCCGTTACCTGGCTGGCTACATTGCATATCCTGCAAAGAACTGTGACAAGACAATGGGAACGCCGTCTGCTGACATTTTAAGTCCTCCAACAAATGAAAATTATAGTTGGATTGAATTTCTATCTCGCGGTGGGTTTACAGTTCCAACAGATGAGTGGCTACATAAGGTGTCTCAGTTTGACCTAATTTTTAATGAATGTAATGGATTGCATAGTATTTCCAAGGGGAAAAAAATAGTGAAATGAATATGCACTGCTGTCCAAACTAAATATCCGGAATTTTCTTCACAACTTATAAAACTGTATGTCAGAACACGACGTTTCGTTCGTAATTTTCTTCACAAGTTATAAAACTGTATGTCAAAACACGACGTTTCGTAAGCGGTTCCTCAATACGATGCATAAAATGCAGAAAGCACCAGCAGCACAGAAGCGTAAATCAAAACAGTGTGTTACTCTTCTTCCATTGCAAACATCTTAACAGGTAAATCAACTGTTTTAAATAATTTCCTGAGAACTTATTGCTGTTATAAGTAGTTCCTTGTCCTTAGTAAGAGTCGCTTGCTGCGCTAGCCGCTGCCTCGCTTTGCTCCTACAGTGACGCCACTGCGCCAGCCAATCACAGCCGATTTAGCTTCGGGCCCAATCTCTCTTTTAAATAACCTTGCACCTAATCACGCACACTGCTTCTCCTACCAAACAGAAAGTAAGTAACTTCTGTTCCTCATAAACCAATCATCTCACTTTTATTATGAATTATCTTCCGTTTCTCTGGTAATATTTTCAGGTACGGTTGATCCAAGTGCAAGAACTGCTCACACACAGTACCAACGAGCTTTCCTCATACATACGAAAAGCACAACGCTCACTCACAAATCAGACGGAGCCAGTCAAACGAAAGTCAGAAGTGACAATCACATTCAGAGCACTAACCTCAAGCTGTTATCACTTTACAACTTTGCAATCAAAATGTACTATTTCAGTCTGAGACTGCTGCTTCAGTCACGTTAATTAATCAGACATACGTGTAACTGTAACTCCCTACGTAACAGATATAATGCGTGCACCTCACTGCCTTCAACGGCGAAATATCTCTATTCTTGAGACGCGCAAATTGCGACGAAAATATAAAAAGCTACTATTTTAATGCCATTCACCCTAGTTCAGTCACACTCCAGTACTGATATTTTTTGCATGGATGCATTGATTTATTTGTTTGAGTGTTCAAGACAATGCGTGCGCTATCGATACTTAAGTTTCTGCAGAAGCAGAGTTTAACTGCGCGAGTCTGGTACTTAACGCTATGTGTAACGAAGTTTCCACTGAACTCAACAGCAGGGAAAGAACTAGTGTTTTGAAACCCATTTCTGCAAGCCAAAGGGAATCTCCGCTAGTTACCAGTAGAAAATCGAACGGGAAAATTAGATTTAGTACCAACTTTAAAGTTACAGATAACATTTAGATATTTATTGGTTCTCTTTTACTTCCTCGTATCAAGGAGAATAAGAATTGAGTGACAGGAGGCTGACTCGTTTCCAAAACTGATTTAACCAATGCGTCCCTTAAGCTTCCCCTGGATGAGGACATGCAGCAATTTTTGGTCCTCAATACACACATCAGCTAGTATCAGCACATTCTCTTCAGAAATGCACCTGCTCCAGCATAGTTTCAACGCTTTCCTGAACAAGTTGATAGAGGCTCATCTTAAATCAAATTCTCTGTGTGGTAGAGCGTAACTGCTGAAGTTGCTTCTACTGCAGCAAGTGAAGCATCAGTATCTTAGCGTATGCAACAGACAACACCGACGCAGCAAAGCTCAACCAGGTTACTTAATCAGGAAAACTGCCGGACAAGTTACGGATGTTTCAATGGAAGTCAGATCTGCTTTCAACAAAATTTTCAAATATTCTTAAGGTGAACGCGTTCAAAGTTATTTGGCTTTACCAGAATTCTTAATTTGTTGCTTTGAATGAAACTGGACATATCACAAATAATCTACGTTTTTCAGAATCTTATACGCTAAAAAGTGGACGCAACAAACATAAACAGTGAAGTAAGGCCAATGCAACTGAAGAGGTAGATTCCGTCTTCCTATATGTACTGAAACCGTTACACACTTTACTACACTATCGGATGATAGTCATGGTGGCAGAGCATCTTTCCCGATAGCTGACGTACTCAAAGAATTCCTAACCGATAAAACACAGTATTTTATGCTAAACGACAATTTTCCTGTGGAAACAGAACTCAATGTTAGCCGAGTCCCAAGGAAGATGAATAGGCCAGTTAATATTGCCAGGAAACACAAATCTTTGATCAAACTGGGTTAGCAGCACTCTCAACAATTGTTCTCTGACTTTGCTGTTCATTACAGTAAATTATTATCGCTGGATAATTGTAAGAGAGTACAGAACGGCTTGCAAGCTTCCCCTTGGTTTAATAATAAATATATCTCCGAGTGATAGTAAATGTTATTGTCTTTACACAAACAGAAGTATTAGCTTATCAAAAACCTTCAAATCGTGAGATACAACCTTAATTTTTTATTTATGAAATTAACGAATTTACTCATAGCACTCTTGTTGCCTATGTCTGCGGTCACTTTCAGAGCTCAAATTAATACTCAAATTAACTAATTTAGTAAGACTGAAACTTGAATTGCTGAGGTACCCATGCATTACCACAAAAAAACGGTGGGTAGTTGAGTGTGTATGAATGAGAACAGTGGCGTATTTACGTTTACGAAGATACTGACAGGTTTTTATTCATCCTTTTATGACTACAACGGGCTGATAAATATTACAAAGAAAATGACAAATACTAACCATAAAAGAGATGGTGTTTGATTGGCAAAGTATTCATTGGAGTGGGAACTATGCAAATTCTCCCCTGAATCAACCCCTTTTACATCGCAGTCTGACTTTGTTCACATGAGTCCACTGTGAGACCCAATTCTATTCAAATGGAATCAACTATGACCGAGTACACCACAAACTGTGGTTCACCGGAAAACAGGGAGCAGTGAATATCATTTAACAACCCTACGCCATTGCTCCAATACTTTGCCCTTTCACCTTGTTTCTTTTTTTTGTGTAATCTCATTTTGTTCATTTTCGTTCGTTGCATCTGCTCTGGGCGGATGTCACAAGACATCCCTCAGTTGGTCGTTAATCCATTAACTCAGTTATTTTATTACAGAGGGCAGTTACCCCTCTGACCGAACACGCTGAGCTACCGTGCTGGCTATGTTTCAGGTGAAAGCAGAAAACGCCACGCTGTGAGCGAGGAGCGGCTCGCTGTGGTATCTATCACGTTCTAAAACGTCCACGAAAATTTACAAAGTACGCAGAGTGTCGTTCTGGAAAACACAGAAAACTTCCCTATCAGACCCCTGAAATGAGGCACATTTTAGTGTGAGACCCATCAGTTCGCTGATCTGGACAAACCAATTTGACTCAAAGGCACGATGGTGCATGCTGAAATTGTCAAACATCAGACGGCCCACTCAGGAAGAATAAGTTCACACGGTATATCTGAGATGTTAGGCAGTTCCACTGTCGGCCCAGTTGGAAACTGCCACTGGTTCTTAGTCCACCACAAGTTGCAGACCACAAGTCTCAACCACTGGGGAAAGACCTGAAGTTCACCACAGAGGATCAGAAGAGAGGATAGCAGAGAATGCCAAACACTTTCCACCAAGCCTCGGTATGGAAGGTGAATTACAGCCTCCATGTTGTACAAACCAATTGAACTACCCTCTACACAATGAATCTCCCTTCTTGATTGTTCCGTTGGTCTGGTAGCCAATCCACACACAGCACCAGGGATCCCAGACTGGGCGAGCAAGCCTCTGCTTTGCACATCCTGAGAAGAGTTAATCACTGACTCAAAATCTCCCTTGTTTGAAAAAAGATTTTAGACTAGGGAGATGGCGTTCTCACGGTAAGCGTGGCCATGTTTCGCCAAAAAACGTCTCCATAGACTGGACCACAGTCCCTCATTTATGGAGAAATCTAATTTTTCCAGGCTGATCACTTGCAGATTCCGAAAGAAGACTGTTAAGTTTCTCAGACAGTCGTGCCTGTGAAATATATGTTTTTGCCGCTAGCGAAAAGAACCTGGCATCGCTATTTCCCGTCGTTAGGGGAGTTACAGTTTTGTCTACACTAAACACGTGCACCAGCTGCTCTGTCCGTGTCGTTCCAGCTTCCAACATGAGAATGCTTGGAGGCTTCTGACCCTTCCACCATTTACACAAAAGCTCAGATTACGGTAGCCTCTCTTAAGTAGCTTTCTCCAACCACTTTCTGCCAACTGGTCACCTTCGCGATGGTCTGTCGCATGGCCCAGGTAAAATGCATTGTGAACCAACGTGCTCCTGATCCAAGCCTAAGTAGGAAGAGGGAGTGTGGCGCCTGAAGAACTTCTGCAGGTACAGTCCACAGATCACTGCTTCCCAGAATCAGCCGCATAGGCCCACAAGCCATCTTTCTCTCTGTTCTCCATCGCCTCCAGTATGGCCCCTTGGGTACAAGTTCTCTATCGGCTACACATGCAGTTATATGAACAATCCGCCCACAATTTCCTCACGTAAAGTGTCATAAACCACACATGCCATATATAGTACTAGGGAACACCGAGATCATGATGTAAAACATGAATATTAATCTGAGTGAGTGTCGTTAAAGTGAGAGAGTGGCGTGCCACCTCTCATGCTTAGACAGTATTTTCCCTCGATGTATGGAACTGCAGCTTTCTATTTATATGTGGACTAAATGTGAGAAAATGCTCGTAATGTAGGTGACCAGAGCAGATAACAGCCAATTGTAGGATCAGTGATAAACTTCAGCTAAACCCTCGTCTTTAGCTGAGGTCATTAACGCACATCAGTGAGGTCGCGTTCGACTCACGGATAAGCAAGTTCGAATCCTGATGCTGGAAAAAATTTTCACTATCAGTTCAAATGGTTCAAATGGCTCTGAGCACTATGGAAGTTAAATCTGAGGTCATCAGTCCCCTAGAACTTAGAACTACTTAAACCTAACTAATCTAAGGACATCATACACATCCATGCACCAGGCAGGATTCGAACCTGCGATCGTAGCGCTCACGCGGTTCCAGTCTGTAGCGCCTAGAACCGCCCGGCCACAACGGCCGGCTCACTATCAGTATTTGGTCGGCAAGGGGAGGAGAAGTGGTGGTGTAAACTTCCTAATCAGACTTCGTGACAATGTCCTGCTTTAAATGCCAAACCTCTCAGCAATGTCTTATGAACTGAGGTCATGTGACGCTGTTGGCGGTGATCCATCCGTCATATGGGGACATTAAACTTGGTGCTATTCACGAGGAGTCGACTATGTGCCGGCACGGGGTTTCACACTCTCCCGTACATCATCATCATCACCATTATCTAACGAAACATTACATTACATTACAAACACACACACACACACACACACACATACACACACACACACAAATAAACAATACGTATGTACATTTGGTATGAAAAATGTTGTAATAAAGCTTGTTGCAAATAAATAAGCAAAGTAAACACTTCAGTTAAGTTTCTCAGGCAAATACTGTGAAGCGGTATGAAGTGGAAATAATAGGTAAAATCAGCAACACGAAAGGCGAATGGACTACCATAATTTATGGAGTGATTCCGTCAAAGTATGGTGCATCCGTAAAGGAAACCGCGTGTGGAGCTGTAATACGACCTGTTATACAGCTCCATTGTTTACCGAGCGAGATGGCGTAGTCGGAAGACAATGGACCGGCATTTGTTCCATCTCTAATTATCTTGTCTTCGACGGTACTTTAAACCTGAGCTTTCTCTCTTCCTTCCTTTGTTGCTTCAGTGTTTGGAGTCCTTGTCAAGGAGGCATTAGAGCAGAAATTGGACGAATGCAGAGGCACTCTGGGAGCCGACAAATGAAAAGCAAAAGCATTCTTGCGAAAATTATGGAACCGGTACTCGGAGCAGATTTTCTCAGCAATTCTTTCGCCTCTGTGTACCCCACGAAGAATTATAATGAGAATAAAATAAAATAAAACGTCTTTGGAGAGAGGCAAACTCACTTTTACAACACTTGCTTATATATCGAAACTTTCTGACGGTGTTAATTGGACTACACCCATTAAAATTCTAAATGTATGAGGGCATGACGAAAAACAACGCCTCCGAATCTTCTGTATAGAAACTTTCACAGCTTCTTCAATAAAAGAATTATCATTGTACTTATTTACGCTTCATACTTGCATATTTATTTCTCAACATAGTCACCCTGGTGACAAACAAATTTCTCATTCGTTACTGTAGGATGTTTGACGTTATTGTCGGAGCCACAATCTCACATGGGTTTGCACAGGTTCATTACTATCAAATTGGAGTCCTCAAAGGTGTTCCTTAAGTTTTGGGAACGGGTGAAAATCGGGTGGGGCCAAGTCGGTACTGTGTGGAGAAAAATGGATGACAGTAAACGCGAGACATCGGATTGTTGCAATTATCGCAGCGCTCGTGTGTGGTGGGGCGCTGATATGCTGAAGGAATTTAAAACTCGATTACAGTACGCCGTTTCTCACGCGCCGACGTAGATACGTGACTCAGGTCCGTGTTACACGCTACAATTCGGAGCCTTCTAGCGGCACAGGGCTTTACTACGCTGACATGAAGAACAAACACTAGAATGTTAGTAACGATTGTTATATTTAAAAATATTGAAGAGTTATCACTTAGAATAGTCGGACTTATTACTTTTCAGCACACCCTCGTAGAAGAAGTGAGACGCGTGAACCGAAAGCTCATCTACAACTTGTAGAGAAAACAGATTACGGTTATAAAAATCGAAGTACACGACAGGTAAGCAGTAACTGAGAATGCGTATGCTTATCACCCCATTTACATGGGGTTCCCAAAACCGGATTACATAAAAAATGGTTCAAATAGCTCTGAGCACTATGGGATTTAACTTCTGTGGTCATCAGTCCCCTAGAACTTAGAACTACTTAAACCTAACTAACCTAAGGACATCACACACATCCATGTCCGAGGCAGGATTCGAACTTGCGATCGTGGCGGTCTCGCGGTTCCAGACAGTAGCGCCTAGAACCGCTTGGCCACACGGCCGGCCCGGATTACGTAAAACGGTTTCGCATTCCCGCTTCTGGGAGGTCATGTGAACACTTCAAAATCGATTTTGGAAATCTGGTTCTGGTTCCCGGTTTTTCAATCGATTTTCGTTCCCATGTAAACGCAACCGATTTTGAAACGTGCATGGGTTGTCAAGTTGTGTTTGTTTTCAGAATATTCGGTTCATATAGACTTATTGCGCAGTGAAGCAGAATCAGAAATATTAGAGTTCACATGAAGCTGTCTACTTGTAATATTTAAATGAAGAGAAATAACGATTGTGGTTACTGAATCAGAAACTGGATCAGCTATTTTCCAGTCGTCATATTTAACTGTGCTAGCAAATCTGCTTCAGATTGTAACATGTAAAACGGTTTTCAAAATTCAGTTTTCGTCTTTCGAAAGATGTGTCGCATGTAACTGTAGTAAGTAGCTCACCTTGTCTTTTATATTCGTTTCAATTGATCTTCGTGTGTGAAACGTTCCATTAGAACAATTATACAAGACTGTGCTTAAACTGACACATATTATTTTTAGCGCAATGCAATCTGACTTTCAAAAATCCCTACGAAAGAATGGCCCTGACTAACATTAACCTATACGTTTCACAAATCACTTACTTCACAAAAACCTTCGTTACTCAAGCTACTGCAATACAGCGAGCGCCACTACTGCTAGCTAAATAATAGATTCAAACTATGGAAGGCACCAACTACTGATAGGCATAGTTAGCGAATGAAAGATTTTAATAGAGAACAAACTATGTATTTACCTTAATAGTCATAATATATATAGCAGTTCATGACATCCAGTCTTACAAATTTCAAAACTCCGCCATCTCTCTCCCCACATCCACCACTGCTGGCGGCTCACCTCCAACTGCGCAACGCTACACGCTGTTAGCATCCAGCTGCCGCTGCCCAACACTACAATGGCAGACAACAATGCAAACCAGCCACAGACTGCACATGGCACAGCCAGTGATTTTCATACAGAGCGCTCCGTGGCGGCGGCATTACCAATAAAAAACCTAAACAGCCTACTTACATAGCCTCCATGCTCCCCACAAAAAATTTTAAAAATTGTTTTGGGCACTGGCCAATACAGATTTGAATTTTTTTTTTATAATTATGATTACAATAACAAAGAAATCAAACGCAGACACTTATTGATACAATGTTGGTCAAAAGCTAAACTTTCTTCACAGTCCATAAAGACAGTCCTGATCATTCATCACAGTGAAATTGCAGTGTTTTTTTTCTCCAAGCCTGAGCAGCAAAAGAAAGTGCACACAGAAGTAGTGGATTTCCATGCAGTCTTGAAGAAGTAGTGTTGTCCTTCCAACGGAAAGACAGTGCTGACTCTTGACATGCTGACAGGTAATGGGCCACAACAGAGCAAACCTACAGCAGAGTCAATCGAAGTTTTGAAGAATATTGGTAGGTTGGTCATCACAGAGCAGACCCACTGTAGTCCTAGTAGAGATTATGGTATTGGTGGGCCACCAGAGGTGCAGACCCACTGCAGTCCTTGCAGAAACGGCCAACAGTCATCTGTTGCGACTGTGCAGGTGCACAATCACCAACGAAGAGTCTTGCGGAGAATATAGCAAGTCCATAAACCACCACTTGTGCACGCACAAAGTTTTTGGAATTGTCATTAGAACCAGCAATGCTTTTAATCAGTCCCTTGCTGAATTATCAATACACATGCAAACACTATCAGTCCCTACTTCTCACATATTGTGCATATAGTATGACCAACAGAAACGTGTGCAGTGAAATGTAACTTAATTTGAAGAACTGGTGTCTATACAATTATAAAATACAACATAAGAGTACAATTACAAAGGTACAAAATACATAAATAAAGAACATAACAATACAGATAAGATTTGTAGTACAGGCTTTACAAAAGAATCGAAATATCATATACATCAGTGTTACAGGAATTATGACATAAGTACATACATAAAAGATCAGAATAACTTTTGAAACATCAACTTCACACATGAACATTAAAACAAAACAGAATAAATAATGTCTAAACATCTTTACAAGGTAAATAACATATTATTAGAAAAATTCTACAACTTAACTCTTATTAGCTAAACACATAAAGACAAGACAAACATAAACATACAAGAGTACACAAACACATAGGGGGATAAAACAATGGAAAGGACAGGGTGTGTTTTACTGCAGTATTCTGCAAACAAAACTTTCTTTACTTCTTGGAGATATCCCTTCGTTCTCCATTATGTCCAAAAAGTCCTATCTATACCTGCTTTCTGCACTTTTTTCGTATAACTTCTCAATGCATTTCTTCCAATTCATCGCAACTCATTCTTTTATATAGTCTGCCCCCTCTTAAGCTAACTTAAATCTACTGAGCTGAAATGCTAAACTAAGGGACAAGGCAATGCAGCAGCACAAAACAATTAATACAAACAGCAATAAAAAATGCAAATTGGCAAAGCTTGGAGCAGTAAATCTAAATTAGCAGAGAAATTGCCATATTACAACTAATATGAGCCAATGTGCAGCAACAAGAATAATAAATTAATAGTAAAACTGGCTTAACAGAGTAACACAAAGTGAAATTTAGTAAACACTATGCCTGGCAAACAGCAGCTGCAAATGCAATAACTTATATCTAAACATGACAAAGCTCAAGCAGAAAAAATGTTACAGTAAAGACAACAATGCAGATAAGGGAAATGTATATTCACATCTTAATGTCTATGTCATTAAAGTGGTGCACCACAAAAGCTAATTCTACAAAAAATTACCAAGTAGTTGAAAAGAAAATTAAGTATGCAGTGACTGTTATTAATCCCCTCTTATTGTTCTTTCCTTTTGAAGTGCTCCTTTTTCGAAGAACGTGGATCATAAAATGATTATTTAATAGATATGTTGACAGAAAGTGTTCACATTAGCAAATGCATTTAATTTTATTTTATAAAACCAATGCTGCAACACAGCTGGACCAGATATCAAATGAAATAAGCAACTATGAAAGGCAAAGCATAAAAATAACATTCAATAGTAATGTGACATTTCATAAGTTAGTACAAATTCTCTCAACTGTCGTAGAAAGACGCTTGTCATTATCAGGTGTGCAGATGTAAATAAGTATCTTTTCCAAGTAATGAGCGGGTCGTTTTTGCAATGCTTTCTACAAAGGAATGTCAATAGCGAGGATAATGGGCTCCTTTTTTTTCTTGTGCCTCTGAAAGGCACACACTAATTGCTTGTTTCCAGGTGTCTGTCGCACAGCTGTGTGCCCACCACGCATTACGTGCACGTGGTCACCTAACTTTCTTACCGAAATATTTACAACACCAGTTTCCGCTACAGTGGCAGTCTCACATAAAAATATTTTCACAGGTTGAGAATTTGCGTTACAAATGTGTAGAAAATAAAATCCTATAAATATAACACTGTCCAAAAAATTTTCGTCGGCATTGTAATACATTCACGCATTTACATACATTTCATAACTCTTAAAGTACGATTCTTGGTTTACAACAACCTTTTTCACAAACCAGAGTCCCTAACCACTACTTATTATTCCTTACCTTATTCGTTGACACGTCTTCAATATTTCATCATAACAGATGCATAGCATAATCAAATAACTCATGTAGCATCAGCTTATTGATCATAAACGTACCGCAACAGCGTAATACATATCGTCATCATAACATCATAAAACCTCAGCCTAATCTCAAAATCGTCGTAGCTTCCTCCAATAACTTCAAAACCTAAAAAAAATTCTCTGCTCGTATCAAAAGTGTCATCTACCTCAAACGTACTTTAAAAATCATGCTCTCATACCAAATACATCATCCAAAGCTCTCATAATATCACAACTGTTCTGAAACAATATGAACATTTCAAAAAGTACAGATAAAATACAATTACATAAGTCTGAAGTTATCCAACTGTGTAATGGTGTAAACATCTGTCACTGATGTAGTAAAATAAATATTTGTCTCTCTCAGTTAAATGATCACATAGCTGTGTAATTCTGTGTAAGAGAAATACTGTACCGATGTGTAAAGTTGTATAAGCAAATACCATATTAGCTAGGGCTCCTTGTGCTTGCCACACACATGGTACACAAAGTAAGCGTGTACCCCCCAGAGGATTAATGTAATTATATCCTCAGGTGTTACAGATTACTGCAATGGAATGAAATGTATCACGGAAAACCTTTGTATCATTGTAGTTCAAATATCTTTAAAAATAAATGTTTCAAGTACAAAATTAATCACTCAGATACGTGTACTGTAGCGCTAAACTGTGCGTCTTGTTGAAAGAGAATCTCTATGGAAGTGTTGTAGTTATCGTCCTCCGAAAGCTAAGTTCTGCAGAAGTCAATGTCCTTACCTCATGATAAACAAAAGTGAAATGCTTTGCGTATAGATATCGTAGTTACTACGCTAATTGCCGTGGTGAAGTAAGTACTGTACTGTAACGTATTGTTGTGCTACAGAAAAGGCTGTCTCATTGTAGCTATACCACAAAGTTACTACTAAAACATGTTTTCCTTTCCAGAAGAATTCAGAAAAACTGTGCATATATAAAACAGATACACCGCAAAAGCACAATGTAAATTGTCACACACATTAGTAGCGTCGTGATATAATCGTGTAGCTATCAAAGAAACCAAATGTTAAGTCATCTTTAATCTCACAGAAAGTACATCAAATAAAGAATGTCTTTTCAACTAAACCAAAATGTTGCATTCAAATCTCATTAACAGTATATGTCCAAAGTATGTTAGCCTTATAGTCGTTACGTAATCGTGCAACTAATAAGCAAGAATGTACAAATAACAACACTGTGTCATCTGTTCACTATAACAATGCATTCGTAATTTCTGTTTAAATAAGTTCCCTTGGTTCTTGACTGGATATTCCACTTCAAAACATTGTTGCATGTTAACAGTTTCTTAGTGTTACAAACTGTACTAGTAGCGTGGAGTGAAAAATTTTATGGCAGAGATTAAGTTAAAAAGCAGATTATCTCTCAATAAACGGTTTTACATGAGAAATATGGTGCAATCCTTTACTCTTCATAGTACGCAGAGTTTCAGCTTGAACTCAATTATCATGCGGTAAACGTCGGTAAAGAATACTGGAGTTTTTCTCAGCGCCTATGTTATTTTTCTCTGAGCCAGCCTGCGCACGTGGCTGCCTGCGGTGCGAGTCATTGTCTGCTATCTCTCTGTTGGCGTGGGTCGTTACTGGGATTAGGAGACCTAACTTCTACAAATTCACCTTGCCGAGAGGGTCCAGCTCTGTTTGAATCCTGCCAGTTCTGATGCATTTCCGGTATGTCGTTACGATCATATCGTCTGTCGTTATGTTGGTAGTTCCTGTAGTTTCTTTCTTGTCGGTTAAGTGGTGGAGAATTTCTCTCTGAGTTGTAACTGTGCGCTGGACCGTTGCGTCTTAAATTATTCTGTCTCTCGTGATAATAATAGTTCTGGTTGCCATATTGTCTGTTTCTATGATTGTCTGTGTAATATTCATTACTACGGAAATGCGATCTTTCTCTGTAATTATTACTACTCCGCCAACGGTTGCCATACGGTTGGTGTCTGTTTTGGTCACGATTTACGTTGTATGAATAGCCTTGTCGTGTATTATTTCTGTCATCGCGGAATTGTGACAGGTGTGAACTGTAATTGTTGTGCTCCTATTTTCACGTTCCGCGATTGTCAGTGTTAATTTCCAGTTTTTGTAACAGTCCCTGAAAAGCTTCAATGTCGTCTTTGCATCGTCCTGCTAAAATAATCTGTCGTACATGTTCAGGTAATTTGATTAAGCAAATGCGGATGAGTTCTGAGGGGCTGTATGGGTTTGACAGGTACTGATTCTTGTGCAACATGTCTTGAAAATACTTCACAAGACTGGAGAATTCAGATTGTTCGAAATGTTTCATCATTATGATGCTATGTTTTACTCGATCTTGTGTAGCTTGAGACCACTATGCTGAGAGGAAGGCATGGTAAAATTCTCCTGCACTGTGGCAATCGTGAATGACCGATCGCATTCTTACAGCTGGTTCATTCTCTAAGTAGCCACACATAATTTCTAACCTATGCTCCAATGACCAGTTGGGAGGAAAACAATGAGAGAATTGATGAAGCCACGCGTCTGGATGAATGTCGTTGCCAGAATCCTTAAATGTTTTGAATTTACATGTAGTAATGAACAGCTTATAGTCAAAATCATCATGTCGGCGAGTCGCATGTCAGTCATTGTTACGTCGTTTCGGCGGTTCCATCTCAAAATTCGGTGTACGATGCCAATTTCTTTCATAATTTCCGAAGTGTCCTGTGTTATTATTTTGTGGTTGTTCTGTATTTCTATGTCCCTCTTCCCGTACTGGAGCGCGAGTGTTCTCCGAAATATGTAATTCTTGTATTACTTGAGCCAACTGATCTTGTACTTCCCGGATTTCTCTTTTGTATTGCGTATTAATTTGATTCTGATTTTGTTTGAATTTCTTAATTTGTTCATACTCTTCTGTGTCAGTAATGGCTACAGGTCTTGTGTCATTCAGATCATCATCTACCCTTGCAGATAAGTTAATGAACTGATCCGATAGTGAACACATTTCCTCAGTGTGTTTTTCTGAACCAAGTTTCAGAGTGTCCATTTGTGTTGAAATCGAATATACTGTGTCCTTTAAGTTTTCCTGAGTTCTTGGAAGTTGCGTAACCGAATCGCGTGGATGCAACTGAGTCCATTTTAGCTAGCAAAGTGTCGTGATTTTCACGAACAATAGTTTGCAGTTCTTTGATGGCTGCTTCGTGATTCTGTAATGCATTTTCATGCCGCGAAAAAATAGGTTGAAAATGCTCACAAAAATGTGTTTTTACGTCATTACAGATTTTTTGACATTTCGATTCGATTTTATATAACTCAGTAGTTAAATCTTCACGTGTTTGTTGAAGCGTATGTTCCACTGAGTCTAACTTTTGAAGCTTTTGTTCCATTGTGTCTAACTGTTGCTGTATTTGTCTCTGGTGTTGTTCCATTGTGTCTAACTTCTGAAGCTTTTGCTTTGTTTGTCTCTGGTGTTGTTCCATTGTGTCTAACTTTTGAAGCTTTTGCTGTGTTTGTCCCTGACTTTGTTCATGTGTCTAACTTTTGAAGATTTTGTCCCATTTGTTTCTGATTTTGTTCAAGCGTTGTGTCTAACTTCTGTAGCCTTTGTCCCATTTGTTACATTAACTGTAATAACAGTTCACTAGTGTCTGAAACATGTTCCTCAGTGCTATTCGGCAGTGCATTTTAACTGGCAATATTCGCATTTTGAAAAGCAGAAAATGTGTCTTGATTTATTTGAGAAAACGGTGAGGACCCAAAATCTGAATCTAAAGTATTTGCAAGATTGTGTCCTGTCATTTCGATATCCTGAGGCGAGCTGTTGCCGACTGATCGATCGATAATGCTTCCCTGTTCACTAATTGTTTCACTGCCTATGCCATTATTTGCAGCCTGCTCCCTATGCACAATTACCAAATTACTACTTTGAACATTAGTTAATTCATTTGATGGTGGCGCTAACACACTGCTTTCGTCTTCACTGTCATTTCTCAGTTTACTTTGGAGCCTAGTATTACGTTTTTCACACGCCATTATTGTCACAATATTTCACACAACAACACAAAAAATCACAATTTGCAGAGCAAAATAAGAGAACACATTAACGTAGCACTGAAAATAATATCTAGTTAATTGCAAGCGCAGCTGCGAAATACTTCGTGCAAAACTACCTGCATGCCACAACTGTTTTACTGTACAACAATGAAAGACTGCAACTACAAAGGAAATTCTCTCTATGATTATGCGCTAGCAATAAACATAAGCTACACTAATTACACAAACTACAAGAAAAAAATCAGAAGATTCCAGTGAGGTATCCTGGCAGGGTCGCCATATGAAACGTCCCATTAGAACAATTATACAAGACTGTGCTTAAACTGACACACATTATTTTTAGCGCAACGCAATCTGACTTTCAAAAATCCCTACAAAAGAATGGATCTGACTAACATTAACCCATACATTTCACAAATCACTTACCTCACAAAAATCTTCATTACTCAAGCTACTGCAATACAGCGAGCGCCACTGCTGCCAGCTAAATAAAATTTTCAAACGACTGAAGTCACTAACTACTGATAGGCACAGTTAGCAAATGAAAGATTTTAATACAGAACAAACAATGTATTTACCTTAATAGTCATAATATATATATAGCAGTTCATGACATCCAGTCTTACAAATTTCAAAACTCCGCCATCTCTCTCCCCACATCCACCACTGCTGGTGGCTCACCTCCTACTGCGCAATGCTATGCACTGTTAGCATACAGTTGCCGCTGCCCAACACTACAATGGCAGACAACAATGCAAACCAGCCACAGAATGCACATGGCACAGCCAGTGATTTTCATGCAGAGCGCTCCGTGGCGGCGGCATTACCAATTATAAAACCTAAACAGCCTACTTACATGTGGGCACTGATAACCTCGATGTTGAGCGCCCCTAACAGACACACACACACACACACACACGGAAACAGTAGTTGAGACGGGAGTAAGGCAGCTGTTGCAGCCTGTCCCTCAAGTTACTCTCTTTGAATAATGATTTTGGAAACATAGTTGAAGTTTCAGGTGAAGAAATTAAATGGTTCAAATGGCTCTGAGCACTATGGGACTTAACATCTTTGGTCATCAGTTCCCTAGAACGTAGAACTACGTAAACCTAACTAACCTAAGGACACCACACACATCCATGTCCGAGGCAGGATTCGAACCTGCGACCCTAGCTGTCGCTCGGTTCCGGACTGAGCGCCTTAACCGCGAGACCCCCTGCGGCCGGCAAGAAATTAAAACTTGGAACTTTGTTGATGACATTGTAATTCTGCTGGAGGTGACAAAGGACTCGGAACAGCAATTGAGCGGGATGGATAACGTTTTGGAAAGGAGTTGTTAAGATAAACATTAACAAAACTGAAACAAGGTTATGGAATGGGTCATGTGATGATGAGGGGGTTCGATTAGACAATGATAAACTAGGAGTAGGAGGCGAGTTTTGCTCTTTGTGCATCACAATAATTTATGGTAACCGAGGTAAAGAATATATAACACAAAGACTGGCAATAGCAACAATAGCATTCAGAATGAGATTTTCACTGTGCAGCGGAGACTGTAGGAGACGAGGTACTGGCAGAATTGAACTTGTGAGGACGGGTCGTGAGCCGTGCTTGGGTAGCTCAGATGCTAGAGAACCTGCTCGGGAAAGGCAAAGGTCCTGACTTCAAATCTTGGTCCGGCACACATTTTTAATCTGCCAGGAAGTTTCAATAATAGCATTTCTGATGATAAATTTGTTAATATCATCATCACCATCTTCGTTGCAGGGATTAGGCTGTTGCCTCTTCCGGAACCACAAATATAATCATTCCCATCTTTTTCGGATATTCCATTATATCTTTTCCTGTTAGGGTTGTAGTTCAGGATTTCCTGGTGCATTATGTGACCTGGCATTCTCATGAGGTGTCGTCTCCAATCCTCATGATATTTTTTAATTTTTTCATTCATGCTGAAAATATTTAATTATGTTCTAATATCTCGTTTCTAATCATATCTCTTCTTGTGCAACTCCACTGTTTGAATTTTATTTTATTTTGTTTTATTTTATTTTAATTTTTGGTGGTGATCCAGCTTTCTCTTCCGCAGGATAACACAGGAACCTCCATTACTTTGTAGAATTTCATAATGGTTTCTTTTCGTACTTTATGGCACAATGTTCTGGTAATGATACCACAGACAGCTTGGAATTTGTTTATTTTATTTTCAATATCAGAGTCAAAATCAAAACTTACAGCATAGCCTAAATAAGAGATTCGAGGCAATTGTTTTAAAACTGAATTATCCAATTCAGTGTTCGATTTGACAGGATATTTTTCTGGGAAAGCCATTATTTTTGTTTTCTTGTTAGAAATTTTAAATCTGTACTTCTTGCGAATTTCATTCAGCTGTTATACTGATCTTGGGAGGTCATCTTCATTATTTTGTATAACAACGATGTCATCAGCAAACAAAAGTATATTCAGGTGTTCCTCATTCGGTATCTTAATTCCATTGTTTACTTTACTTTTCCACTTGCGAAGAAATCGACGTAAATATTTAAAAGGACAGGTGATAGCCCACACCCTTGTCTAACATCTAGGTTAATAATTATACCTTTAACCGATTCCTGCCTATGTTTATTACAATGTGCGCAGTTTTGTAAAGATTTTTCACTGCCTCTATTAGGTGATTAGAATATCGACATTCAGACATAATCTTCCATAGGCTATTATGGCCCTCAAGGTCATAAAAGCCATGGGCTTTTATATTAAACTCTGTGTTTTTATAATGTTTTTAATTATAAACACGTTGTCTGTGCATGAACGACCTGATATAAATCCATTCTTTTTGTTCATAAGTAATAGCTTCTATGATATTCTAAATATGGTTATTAATTATCTTTGAGTATAGTTTGTTGCCAGTGTTTAGAAGACTGATGTCACAATAGTTTTTACAGTCATTATGTCTCCTTGTTGTGAAAAGACATTACTTTTGCTGTATACCAAGGGTTTGGGACCTTTCAGTGCTTCCAACATTCATTTATTATTTGTGAAAGTCATCTACATAGTGGTAACCCTCCAAATTTAATTTACTCTGGTTTTAGTTAATCTATTCCAGTACTTTTTCTGTTCTTCATGTCTTTCAAAGCCTCTTGTAGATCCTCCATAGTAACTGGATCTACTGTTTCATTGTACATACCTTCTCCACTGTCAACTTTCTGGTCTGTATTGTGATTTATTTCATTTTTCAGTGAGGCAGTGGATTTTTCTTCCTTTTTGAGGGCTTTCATGAACTGATATGCACGTTACTGTCAACTGTGTACTTCGTTTTCTAAGACGCTTACTAATGAGTCCGACTACTCTTTGTGTGCTTTGCGTTCTATTTATTTCAGAACATTCCTTTCTATTTTGTATGTTTCCCAGCACTCTGATGTCTTGTGTGTAGAAACTTCTAATAAGATATTTGTTTTTCTTGAACGGCTTGTTTAATTTCCGTGTTCCAATTTTTGAATCGTTTTTTCCAGCTGTTTTCTTACTTTACCAAATGCTTCTGAGGCTGCTTCAATGATGCAGGTTGTGATATTATTCCATTCCATACCGATGTCTTTGCTGACTGGTAGTAGAGCAAGCTTTTGTTGAAGTCGTAATATTATATTACGACGGGAGATGTACTTTGAAAAACTCATGTTGTGGCTTCTTTTGGAGTTTCTTTGTCTTCCTCCATTTTAATAATAGCCTTATCCTACTGCCTAAAAGGAAATGGTAGTTGCCTGCTCTGTAAATTCGTATACCTTACATAAGGTTCTTCACTTTGTGATTAATTGGTATATAATCAGTCACAGACCTTAATCCCCTTGCAGTCCATGTAAACTTGTGAATGTCTTCTTTCTGCAAAATGTGTTAGTAATTCCAAAATTATAGAAGGAGACATAGTTCATGTCTATTATTATTACGAATCTTTTCTACAAATAGTCCTACTATTTCGGCATGAAAATCACCAGCGATGACATCATGGTCTGTCTTGCTGATTTCGTTCACTTCTTTCTGAAAAGCATCATAAAAAGTATCATCTTCCTTCCCTCTTCTGGGCCGGAGACACTTATAACTGGTAGGTGATCTCTTGGAATTTGAAATGTGACTGCCATTATTCTTTCATTTATGAAGCTGTATTTACGAATCTTTCCTATTCATTTGTCACTGACTAAAATTTCTACTCTAGTACTAGCTCGTTTTCTCTGTGCGACTCCACTCTAAGCTATCCAGCCATCCAGTAATCTGGCAATTCTGTTGTTCCTTTTAGTTTTTTCTTAGTTTCTAGGATTGTTGCAATGTCTGCTTTCCTTTTTTTGAGTACTTGATTTAATTCACTTTCTTTGTTGGCCAATCCTCGAACATTCCACTCTGCCCAAGACATATAATGCGTAATGCCAAATCGTTTGTCCTACAAAATATTTCGCTTGTTACCAGTTGATCTAGTTCTGCTTCGAGGCTGTTTGTGAATCTGCCAGTAATTTTACAATCCCATGTCTGCGTTAAAAGCGCTGGGCAGCTTAAGTCGCGTGATGGGGCCGCCACCTCTAGGTATCGCAACCTGCCTGATTTTATGTTGGGGTTGTCTCCCTTAGTGAACCTGGTTTCACCACGCCTCTAGAGCCCTCTTGACCCTGTATTGTACGACATTCTTCGTCTGATTCCTCAGTCGAGACAACTCCAAATAGGGTGACTTGCCAGTAGCTACGCTTCTGTCGGCACAGCTCTCGACTTCGTCGAAGCACGCAAGAATTCCCGTCAGGCACGGAAGGTGCCTTCAATAAGGCGGTGTCCTTTGGGTGGGAATTTGTAAACATCAAATATTAAATTGTACGAAGTCTTTTCTGAAGGTATTTGTCTGGAATTCAGCCTCGTATGGAAGCGAAACGTGGACAGCAAACAGGGCAGACAACGCAAACAGGTCAGACAACGAGAGAATAAAATCATTTCGAAAGTGCTGTTACACAAGAATGGCAAAGATTCGGTGGGTTGATCGAATAAGTAATGGGGAGCTAGTAACGGAATTAGCGAAAAAATAATTCTGTGGTAGGCTTGAACAAACTAAAGAGGTTCAAATGGATGTAGATTGCAGTAGTAACGCACAAATGAAAAGCCTTGCCACAGGCCACAATTGCATGAAAAACTGCCTCAAACGTGCCTGTGGGCTGAAGACCACAACAACACAGCCCCCGCGCTACATATACGAGTCGAAAAGGGCAGAGGTTGGCTGTTACAAATATCTCTGCCACACACTGCACAGCGACTTGAGCATAGACTTACTAAATAAAAACTAGACCGCGCATTGGCGCTAGTGTCGCGTCCCCACATTGAATGTGATAGATGCCGCCATTTGCAGGGAAACAGTGTGTCGGTTTCAGCTAAACTGGTGGCTGTCCGACCTTTGCTTAACGTGATTCAGAAGAATGAAGACCTTCAGTTGAGCAACAATAACTGTATTGCGAGCGCGTATCTGACGGAGGCCGGCATGCATGGACCGATCGGAGTTACAAAATTTTGCTTCCGGCCCCTACAGAAGGATCCTTAATCCTCGAAAAACTTCCGTAGTTATTAGAGAGAAAACAGTACTTGTCCACACCAGCCAGGAGGCACGGAACTACTAACAAACTCAAAAGACAAGGCATAATAATAACAAACAGAACGTATATAAAAGCCAGAAAACACAGCGCCTCTGGAGGCTGGGCACGGAACTACACAAACGTCGTGTGCAGTAACTACGACCGCACAGCACTGCACTGACACACACACACACACACACACACACACACACACACACACACACACACCGGCGAGCTTGAAGTAGCGCGCGGCAGCGTCGCTACATCAGCCCCCGGGCGAAGCGGAGCGTCGGCGTCGAGATACCGCGTCGGAAAGTCCACCCGACGTCCAGAAGGGGTCGTCCTCGTCGGAAGAGGAGTAACAGCGTCAGGAGGCGGCTGTTGTGCTGCGTTGGGCGGCGGGTGTTGAACAGCCGGCGCCGGAGATGCGGCGTCAGTGTCTGGAACAGCGGTAGGTGGATGCCTACGACGAGGTGCCGCTAGTGGCGTGTCACGAAAAACATGCACAGGCTTAACCCGATTCAACGCAACAGTCGTGGTTTTACCGTTC
Organism: Schistocerca gregaria; assembly: GCF_023897955.1. Taxonomy (NCBI): domain Eukaryota; kingdom Metazoa; phylum Arthropoda; class Insecta; order Orthoptera; family Acrididae; genus Schistocerca; species Schistocerca gregaria. The sequence goes on from NC_064923.1 coordinate 745,545,091, forward strand.
ACTAGGATATCCATCGTGTGGGCACTGCGCCGTAGCACTTCTTACGGACCAGAATAAGGAGCTTGTAGAGGCGGTTTAACGCCCTCAGTGCAGAGCATTACGTGACGACATTGTTCCAGGTCCTGGTGCACGAAAGCGGGCGGCTTGCCATGACGTGTGGCTTTCGGAGGTCGAATCTTTGATACATGGTCCCTCAATCGTCGCAAGAAATCCGGCTGGCCAGTAGCAACTGTCTCTATGGCATCAGCGTCTACAAAGTCGCCAGGAAGGCGCAGTGTTTCTCCATAAGCCAGTTCTGCCGCTGACGACCCCAGATCTAGTTTGAAAGTCGTCCGTAAGCCCAACGAGACCACTGGTAGCGCGGTTGTCCAGGTTTCTTCGTGGCTCATCAGCGCGGCCTTCAAACAACGGTGCCAGCGTTCGATCATTTCGTTGCGTGCTGGGTGATAACTTGTGGTCTTATGGTGGGTGTAACCACAGAACTTGGCCAGCTGTGAGAACAGGTCTGATTCAAATTGCCGTCCGCGGTCAGTGGTAATATGTAGTGGGCACCCAAATCTTGCCAACCAAGTCATTGCAAAAGCGGAAGCTAATGTGTCTGCTGTGATATTATCCACCGGCTCTGCCTCCGGCCAACGTGTAAAACGATCGATCATTGTAAACAGATTTCTTTGACCGTTCGAAGGTGGAAGTGGTCCGACTACATCCAAGTGAACGTGGGCAAAGCGGGCGGTGGTATCAGGAAAATCGCCGATCGGAGCGTGTACATGGAGGTTAATCTCGCATCGTTGGCACTGAAGACAAGATCGGACCCACTCGCGGCAGTCTTTTTGCATGCCCGGCCACACGAAACGTTGCGATACTAGGCGGAACGTCGGGCGTACCCCCGGATGGGACAATCCATGTACTGTATCGAAGGCTTGTCTTCTAAAAGCCGGCGTCAGAAAAGGACCAGGTCGGCCGAGAGAAACGTCGCAGTATAGCTGTGTATCTTCCCCCGGAACATCAACGAGTTTCAGTTGCAATGCGGAAGTCGTATCTTTAACATAGGCAAGGAGTTCTCTCTGTGCATGTGCCAGTGCAGGAAAGTCTATGGTACTGGAAACACTGCTGATCCGTGATAGCCAATCCGTAACAACGTTGTCGATCCCAGAAATATGTCTAATGTCGGTAGTAAACTGGGCCACGAACTCAACGTGATGAAATTGACGGGGAGAGCAGTTGACAATATTCCGACGGAAGGCGAAAGTGAGTGGTTTGTGGTCTGTATATATCGTGAAAGTTCGCGCTTCCACTTGGGGGCGGAAATGTTTCACTGCTTGGTATACCGCCAGGAGCTCACGGTCATATGTGCTCAATTTTCTCTGTGCAGGCGAAAGCTTTTGGAATTAATACGCCAGTGGCTGCCGTGCATTGTCCAACCATTGTTGTAACGCGGCTCCGATCGCTGTCTGGCTAGCGTCTACGACAATTGCTAATGGCGCGTCGAGCCTTGGGTGTGCGAGAAGCGCCGCGTCGGCCATGCTCTTCTTTGTTGCCTCGAACGCAGAACACATGTCTTCTGTCCACTGTATAAGAGACTTGCTATTTACTTTAGGGCCTGATAATGCCGCCGTCAAAGGTTCCTCCAGCTCCGCAGTGTGAGGAAGGTGTCGTCGATAAAAATTGAGCATCCCCAAAAAACGACGTAATTCTTTGATCTTAGTTGGTCGGGGGAGCTGTAAGATAGCGTCCACCTTCTCGGACAGAGGAAGAGAGCCTTCAGCAGAAATCTTATGGCCAAGAAATGTCACCTCTGACTGCCCAAAAACACACTTGTCCACGTTCAAGACGACACCGTAACGTTCCAATCGCTCGAAAATCTCTCGCAGATGCTGTCGGTGTTGTTCATGGTCAGCAGAGAACACTAACACATCGTCCAGGTAGGCAAATCAAAACGGTAGCCCCTGGAGTACCGAGTCTATAAACCTTTGCCAGGTCTGAGCGGCATTGCGTAAACCGAAAGTCATAAATTTGCTTTCAAATAAACCGAAAGGCGTTATTATTGCAGTCTTTGGAATGTCGTCATTGTCCACCGAAATCTGTGTATACGCTTTAGCGCAGTCCAGAACTGTGAACACCGTGGCACCATGTAAAGCGTGATTATAATCCCTCAGTAACGGAACAGGATGTCTGTCCGGCACTGTTCGCGCGTTAAGAGCACGGTAGTCACCGCATGGGAGCCAAGCTCCACCCTTCTTGGGAACAAGATGTAATGAGGACGACCACGGGCTCTTAGATGGCCGCATTATGCCCTCGCGGATCATGGCTTCTAATTCTGCCTTCGCTATCTTCAATAGGTCCGGAGCGAGACGCGTAAGTCGGCATGCTACTGGGGGACCATCAGTCGTTTGAATGCGATGCACCGTGTCATGTGGTATGAACCTGGGAGCGCCGGGCGGCCTGGTCAGGTTCGGATAGTTAAGCAGTAATTCAGTGTACTCACCCTCCGTAGCATGGACCAACTTGGCACTGTGCGTTGCGGTGTCGCGACGGAAACCCGTGACTGCTAAGCCAGTGACGCTGTCTACCAAGCGTGCGTTCGCGACGTCCGGCAGCAGGTGGTAGTGCGCCAGGAGGTCAGCAGCCCCGACGATCGCCTCCGTGATGTCAGCCACTCGGACGCGCGACGTAGGCCGAGATTAAGCTCCATCCTGTGTGTGCCATATGTTGCGATGGAACAATTGTTGGCAGCCGTCAGACGGAAGGCAGTTGGCGGCCGTCAACGATGTTTGGCTGTTCGTGGTATGATACTCAGGTCCGACCAAGTGTCAATTAAAAACTTTACGCCGGAACTCCTATCGGTAACGAACAGGCGCTCGGAGGATAACTGGCAGTCGGTTGCGCCTATTGTCGACCGCCGGTGGTGTTTGGGGTGCGAGCATGGCGACGTGCACTTCCTTGCCTCATCGCCGAATCGTCGGTGGTACCAGCACAACGGAGTGGTAGTACCGCCGGAAGATCTGCTTCTCGACTGCCACCGTCTGTATCGGCTTCTTCTATTGTTGTCGTCGTCACGTGCCAGCAGCGCACTGACCTGGGCGCACAAAAGCTCAGCCTTGCCCGCGAGTGAATCGTGGTCGGCTCGTGCTACAGACGCGGTACTGCTGTCCAACGCCGCGACTGCGCTGACCGGAGCGGGTGTGATCGCGTCCTGAATTCGGTCTGCTAGCTGCGCCACGTCATCCAGTGGCATGTCTGTTTGTGAGGCGATTATGGCATTTATTTGCGGCGGCAACCTACTGCTCCACAGCGTTCTGAGCAGACTGTCTGGCACAGTAACGGTGCCCACTTTGCTGCGTAGATGTCTCATGCATTGAGAAGGCTTCCTGTCGCCAATTTCTTCCTGTGTCAGAACCTGACGTATCCGGTCCTCTTGTGACGCGGCCACCCGTCGAATCAACTCTGATTTTAGCCTGGCATAAGCTCCGGCCTCGGGAGGTGCTGTGATTATGTCTTGCAACTCGGCTGCATAACGTTGGTCGAGCTGGCTCACAATCGGTGCAAATTTGGTTGCTTCGGCCGTTATTCCAGCGTGTAACACCATAGCTCCAATACTCCAATGATTTATTTTGCTTTTGTTTCATTTAATATTACATTGTTAAGATTCTGTAAATGTGTTTGAGTGAATAGATAACACAGAATTGTATACTCCTTTCTTTGTACAAACTTTAATGTCATGGTTTGGTTCTAGACAAAGTAGTGTATCTGTCATTTAAATTCTTTGTCCCATTTGGAGGAAACAAAACTTACTGTATATAATTGTGATTTTGTGTGAATAATTTTTTGTAGAAATGTCAATGTGTGGAAATGTTATGTTTTATTTAATGCATTTGGTTGCTGTTATGTAAACTGCTGATCTTCGCTTAGGGTTCTTAGTTAGTTTGTATGTAAAAGGTGTAGTGGTTCCCCTGGGGAATGGAACTGTGTAGCGCGCGCAAATTGTGGTTGGCTTAGGTAGAAAAGGTGGAACAAGAGGCAGTCGTGGACGAGCTACCAAACTGTGCATTGCCATGTAAATGTTGCATATTGTGCTGGTCCCGAGAGAGGTTTTTTTCTGCTACTTTTCAATGCCTCGGATGGATGGATAAATAGCTGGAACTATTCTGGAATTTGCATCTATCATCGCCACCAAGAAATGACTGAGTCCAGCAATTCTACCTGTAATTCCACCCACCGACATGCAATCGCCACCACATTGCGCAATCACTGTAATGGAGCACTATAGCAATGTACAGTGAAGGATCAGCTTAATGGATGTGTTAGTGTGCTCAAATATAAGGTAATTTATAACTGAGTTTATGTACCTACCTTGATTTTTCTCCGTATCATAACATCTCTCAGGTTCCTCTCCGTTTGAACTAAAGTGATTTCCGAGTGTCCCTACTGAAAGAACATTAAAGACCAGTGTTTTTGCTAATTAATGCCTGTTGAACATAATAAAAAAGTTAATGAAGTAATTTTCCTAATAAAACTGCTTATTAATGTGTTGTTGCCAACTTCAGATTAATAGTTGTGAAGGCTGAGGCTTATAAAGTTTTCCTTAGTAAATGATCACATTACTGCCTGTTGTAAATCGCAGAAGGTGAGTCAGTATCTTAATTTTGTGTCTCAATGTACACTCCTGGAAATTGAAATAAGAACACAGTGAATTCATTGTCCCAGGAAGGGCAAACTTTATTGTCACATTCCTGGGGTCAGATACATCACATGATCACACTGACAGAACCACAGGCACATAGACACAGGCAACAGAGCATGCACAATGTCGGCACTAGTACAGTGTATATCCACCTTTCGCAGCAATGCAGGCTGCTATTCTCCCATGGAGACGATAGTAGAGATGCTGGATGTAGTCCTGTGGAACGGCTTGCCATGCCATTTCCACCTGGCGCCTCAGTTTCACCAGCGTTCGTGCTGGACGTGCAGAGCGCATGAGACGACGCTTCATCCAGTCCCAAACATGCTCAATGGGGGACAGATCCGGAGATCTTGCTGGCTAGGGTAGTTGACTTACACCTTCTAGAGCACGTTGGGTGGCACGGGATACATGCGGACGTGCATTGTCCTGTTGGAACAGCAAGTTCCCTTGCCGGTCTAGGAATGGTAGAACGATGGGTTCGATGACGGTTTGGATGTACCGTGCACTATTCAGTGTACCCTCGACGATCACCAGAGGTGTACGGCCAGTGTAGGAGATCGCTCCCCACACCATGATGCCGGGTGTTGGCCCTGTGTGCTTCAATCGTATGCAGTCCTGATTGTGGCGCTCACCTGCACGGCGCCAAACACGCATACGACCATCATTGGCACCAAGGCAGAAGCGACTCTCATCGCTGAAGACGACACGTCTCCATTCGTCCCTCCATTCACGCCTGTCGCGACACCACTGGAGGCGGGCTGCGCGATGTCGGGGCGTGAGCGGAAGACGGCCTAACGGTGTGCGGGACCGTAGCCCAGCTTCATGGAGATGGTTGCGAATGGTCCTCGCCGATACCCCAGGAGCAACAGTGTCCCTAATTTGCTGGGAAGTGGCGGTGCGGTCCCCTACGGCACTGCGTAGGATCCTACGGTCTTGGCGTGCAACCGTGCGTCGCTGCGGTCCGGTCCCAGGTCGACGGGCACGTGCACCTTCCGCCGACCACTGGCGACAACATCGATGTACTGTGGAGACCTCACGCCCCACGTGTTGAGCAATTCGGCGGTACGTCCACCCGGCCTCCCGCATGCCCACTATACGCCCTCGTTCAAAGTCCGTCAACTGCACATACGGTTCACGTCCACGCTGTCGCGGCATGCTACCAGTGTTAAAGACTGCGATGGAGCTCCGTATGCCACGGCAAACTGGCTGACACTGACGGCGGCGGTGCACAAATGCTGCGCAGCTTGCGCCATTCGACGGCCAACACCGCGGTTCCTGGTGTGTCCGCTGTGCCGTGCGTGTGATCATTGCTTGTACAGCCCTCTCGCAGTGTCCGGAGCAAGTATGGTGGGTCTGACACACCGGTGTCAATGTGTTCTTTTTTCCATTTCCAGGAGTGTAGTAAAAGTGGAAAACTGCAGTGTGGAACGTTATATACTCAAGTTTGCTAAATGTTTGTCTCTCCTGTGTATTAGAAGTGCTTATTAATAACATAACAGGATCCACAGTTTGTCTATTGGGTTAATGCTCGGTAACAAGTAACGGAAAGACCACTAATTAAGAAAACCTTAATTTCTTTAGTAAAATGATAGTGAGGAGCAACCTTTAAGTGGATTCAAGTTAACTTTCATTTTAAATAGTAAAGTATTTAACTGAGAGAGACTTAATCTAAATCCAATTAATGATTCTGCAGTGAATAGTAATAGTAACGTTATAAAGACAATTCAGTTTGTGTAAGCCCTGAAAGTAATAGTGTGTTTCAGTATCTGTTATAAGTTTGCAAATAGTTTGTGCTGCTTTAACTGTTAGTTTCAATCTTACCGTACACATATGTATGAGTCAAGGGTTCACTGCATTCGCGTGTGGCAAAGTATAGGTTGTGTTTATCCATTCAAGTTACTAATAACTATTTTCTTGAACGAGAATGTTAATCATTCTCTTGCCTAGTTAGGCTGGAGACCGTTTTCTTTACCTGTTAAACAGTGCAGATAGGCAAAATTTTGTTTGTTACTGTTCAAATATTACCGTAATTCTGACTCTCATTTCCGATAAGACACCTCCGTTAGGTACAACACGGTCAACACAACAAAATTCCTCCCAGAGGGTAACACTGCTCTGTTGCGTTATACCATAATTGCTTTAATAATATTGTTTTATTTCACAACCTGCTTTAAGGTTATGGTACAGCAGTGACAGACGGTAGTGTTATAAGCGCAGCTAAAACTTGCCTCTGCCTGCGCGAACCAGAGTACCGTGTTGTCGGGCCAGAACGGCGGCAAACGGACTGCAATCCTGGAGACGGCCTGCTGTTCGTTCATTATGTGCTCGTTACATACGTAGCGCGCCTGCTTCTTCTTAATCACGTCAGTTCCTGCTTGGATCAGGTCGATTTCTTCTTGGACGACGTCGGAGTCACCACTTGTCGGGTTCCGCTAAACTGGTGGCTGTCCGACCTTTGCTTAACGTGATTCAGGAGAATGAAGACCTTCAGTTGAGCAACAATAACTTTATTGCGAGCGCGTATCTGACGACGCCCGGCGTGCATGGACCGATCGGAGTTACAAAATTTTGCTTCCGGCCCCTACAGAAGGATCCTTAATCCTCGAAAAACTTCCGTAGTTATTAGAGAGAAAACAGTACTTGTCCACACCAGCCAGGAGGCACGGAACTACTAACTAACTCAAAAGACAAGGCATAATAATAATAAACAGAACGTATATAAAAGCTAGAAAACACAGCGGCTCTAGAGGCTGGGCGCTAAACTACATTGACGTCGTATACAGTAATTACGACCGCACAGCACTGCACTGACACACACACACACACACACACACACACACACACACACACCGGCGAGCTTGAATTAGCGTGCGACAGCGTCGCTACAAGTGCGTAAACATTATTCGTTCGTGTGCTGCTTTTAATTGTGACAGTATAATGGAAGCAAAGACGAAGACGGAAACTATGTTACATTTCACAGGTCAGTCATTTTTGGTTGTTGTTACTTAATATTACTTGTGTATAGTATTTTCATGGATAAATAATACATCATGAGCGTTTGTTTTTGTTTAGGTTTCCCCTTACAAATGATTTTTTAAATCGGAAATAGATAGTTGCTACTCGGAGAGAGAAATTCCAATTGATAGTAAATAATTTGCTGTGCTCTCTTCATTTTGGAGAGAATTGTTACATGGAAAATTATGTAAATGCACGTCAACTGAAGAACGATGCTATACCGACAGTATTTGGATTTCCAACTCATTTGGAAAAGGTATAGTGTCCTGGAAGTCCTGCAATATAGGCCTAGGTAAATAGTGTGGAAATGTTGTCAGTGTGTATAATTTTGAACGTTCCTTTTCCAGGTTACCAAGGCAATCAAACATATATTAAGTATGAATCAGGGGTAGGTCAAATAATTGCGTTTAGATACTTCGTAATTGGTCAAATATTTGATCAAATGTTGCAAACTTAACCACTTTCAGAGGTGCTATTACTCTTAAAAACTAATATGCGAATGAAATTCCTACGGTATTTAAAGTGATATGGGTTATTACAATTAATCATACCAAAATTCGACTGTACACAATACTGTGCTAAACAAAAGTAAGCGTGCAAAATGTACACAGTAGTCAGCAAAAAGCAATCAGGACCTGAGAGGAAAATTACGCGAATTAAATAAAAATCGTACTGTCTACTACTTTAAAAGTTTCGTGTAATTATCTAATGCAAATAACTCGAAGTAAACTCACTGCACCTTGTCAGAAAAGAGCCTTACATTCCTAAATTTGGCGTCTCTATGCAGACGTATTTCGGAAATTAGGAAACTTTATTCATTTAAGTATAATTTCATAACAGACTCGAATACTCAGTACTTTCTTAAACGAACATGTGTGTAATTTGTGCTTCAATTTGCTCTTGTTGGGTCTCATATACTTCAAATCATAACCCCAGTACTAGGATTCGTCCCTGCAAATGGCGGCGATCAGCTGCTTCAATTGAGGGACAGTTGCCTCGCTTCTCCGCTACAGCGTGGTAGGGGCTTGGGCTCGAGAAAGGCAAGGAAGTGCACACACAAGTCATAGCACTCTCATCAGTTTTTATTATTCTTGCAAATCTAGATTTCGGCTACAAGTGCTAAAATACAGTTCTAAAATACAAAGAAAATTATAGAAGCAAAATTAATTATAGAAAAATAAGTAAACACCATGATGTCTATTAGCAGGAATCTACTCTGGTCAACATAGCAGTTTCGTTTCAATTCAACAGACTCGCAGCAGCTCATGTCACAACATGTTCTTAAAGGTGTGTGGGCACCAGGACACTGAGGCGATTGTTTATAGCAACTGCCTTAGCTTACGCATATAGTACAAGCAATGCCCACTATGTTATGGATTAACTAACAAGAGTTTTGTTTCAATACAGTAGCTCAAAAAGCCTTCTTCTATATAATACCCAAAATCGAAAAGCCTGACAACATATCTCTTTGAAATATTCAAGGAATACCAAATTACAACTTATTTTCTCATGTCTTCGCGGCTATTTAACAACCGCGTGATGCCGTGCAATAGCTGGACCACGTGGTGGCGAACGTTAGCCGGACGGGAGGGGTAGCCCCAGTGAGCAGTCCAGCCACGTGGCTGGGGTTTCCGCTGTGACAAGGACGGTGATCTGTGTCTATGAAGGAGATGTCTATGCCGGGAGTGGCAAAGATGGCGGACTTTGTGAAACCTTAATGATAGACACTTCACAGTTCGTATAGAAATTAATAGTTGCCAGATGAATCATAATACCTCGGAAAGAAACATGTACATTACTATTATTTGCCCGATGATTCTGATGGTGTAATCAGATTTCCAATATCTCTTTTAGTTTAAAGTTTAGTATCTGACGGTAAAATATACAAGTAACACCCAGCAACGAATTTCCAAAATTTAAACGCTTCATCCGATTTCGTCGATCGTCGTGTCTTTAGAAAGCTCTTAGTGTAAACCTAAATTGGTATGAATTATAGGCGTGTAAGTTGAATAGTACATAAGTTATTGGAGGTCAAAGTGGCCGATTACTAATAGTCGCATCAGGCCATAGATACTCTATAGTTACACGAAGAAACGGTAGCAGCATGCTCATAAATATATTGATTCACCTATGTCTTTGTTAATATCCGATGTATGCTATTCATGAAGAAAGTGGTCAATTATTTACTGTGACATTAGCCTCCTGTCCTGCTTTCTGCTTCTTTGCTTTGATATATGTTTATTTAACTGGTTCAAATGGCTCTGAGCACTATGTAACTTCTGAGGTCATCAGTCGCCTAGAACTTAGAACTACTTAAACCTAACTAACCTAAGGACATCACACACATCCATGCCCGAGGCAGGGTTCGAATCTCCGAACGTAGCAACTCAGCAATTACAAGTTTCACTCCATCGGGAACAGTTGGAGTTTCCCTCTGTGGCTGTGCAGGACGTGAGACTGATGCGCGGAACTTCTTGAGAGCTTTCTGAAGCCCTTGCAAGAAGCTGCATGCGGGCCATGGAAACCCGTACATTTAGGAGATGAGCCTGAAGGTAGTGTGCATTCAGTGCTGGGGTGCATGGTGCCTCATATAACACTGCGTGCCAGTAGCCAACAATAATTAGACATGTGTGTCCGACGTTGACAATGTTAATGGCGGGAGGGTTCGTTGCAGGAGCGGTAATCCTCCTATCGCACTTTCATTGAGAGCACATAGCGGATTCCATAAATGGTATCAGATTTATCCGCATTCGATACGGTCACAACACCGGCAGTGAGTGGAGCTTGCCGTGCTTCTTACGCTTGAACTTGTATACATCATGTGTGGCAATGCCTTGCTGTTGTAGGTCTTCGTGCACTTTCTCCGCAGTAACTGAAGGCGGCAAATCTTTAATCACGAAATTCATATCCCTGCTGGTGACATCCTGCTAAGTGTTAAGTGGTAACTGTTGATTCTTGCAAAAGTCGAACACCTTCTGGTAACTTTCGAGGCTGAGAACATAGAATTTTACACATGTATGCAGCTCGTAAGCAACCAGAAATCTGTTCCTTAAGGTCGCGGAACAGCTTTACATGGTTGGCACAGCTGTAAATCACTATGGATGCTACACTATGTGATCAAAAGTTTCCGACCACCTGACCGAAAATGACTTACAAGTTCTTGGTGCCCTCCGTCGGTAATGGTGCAATTCAATATGGCGTTGGCCCACCCTTAGCCTTGATGAAAGCTTCCACTCTTGCAGTCGTTTAATGAACAAAGCAAGAGCATATGGACTATCAGACCAATTGTGTGATTGGATTGAAGAGTTCCTAGGTAACAGAACGCAGCATATCATTCTCAGTGGAGAGAAGTCTTCCGAAGTAAGAGTGGTATCAGGTGTGCCGCAGGGGAGTGTCGTAGGACCGTTGCTATTCACAATATACATAAATGACCTTGTGAATAACATCGAGAGTTCACTGAGGCTTTTTGCGGATGATGCTGTAGTATATCGACAGGTTGTAACAATAGAATATTGTACTGAAACGCAGGAGGATCTGCAGCGAATTGACGCATCTTGCAGGGAATGGCAATTGAAGCTCAATGTAGACAAGTGTAATTTACTGCGAATACATAGAAGGAAAGATACTTTATCATTTAGCTACAATATAGCATGTCAGAAACTGGAAACAGTTAATTCTATAAATTATCTGGGTGTAGGCGTTAGGAGTGATTTAAAATGGAATAACCATATAAAATTAATCGTCGGTAAAGCAGATGCCTGATTGAGATTCATTGGAAGAATCCTAAGCAAATGCAGTCAGAAAACAAAGGAAGTAGGTTACAGTACACTTGTTCGCCCACTGCTTGAAAACTGCCCACCGGTGTGGGATCCGTACCATGTAGGGTTGATAGAAGAGATAGAGAAGATCTAATGGAGAGCAGCGCGCTTCGTTCCAGGATCATTTAGTAATCGCGAAAGCGTTACGGCGATGATAGATAAACTCCAGCGGAAGACTCTGCAGGAGAGACGCTCAGTAGCTCGGGACGGGCTTTTGCTAAAGTTTCGAAAACGTACCTTCAACGAGGAGACAAGCAGTATATTATTCCCTCTTACGTATATCTCGCGAAGACATGAGATTAAAGCCGACACAGAGGCATACCGACAATCTTTCTTTCCACAAACAATACGAGACTGGAATAGAAGGGAAAACTGATAGAGGTACTCAAAGTACCCTCCGCCACACGCCGTCAGGTGGCTTGCGGAGATGGATGTAAAGGTAGATGTAGATATAATGGCAGTCTTTCTGCAACGGTGTAAAGAAGTTACGACTACACAATACGTTTATGTATGAAGTTTTACGTCAATAGAGGGCGTCTGTATGTTATTTGGAAGTGTCTGGTTATATCACCATCCATTATTTTACTATGATGTTAACAGATCTTTATAAATATTGTTTGAAAGGACTCTATTTCTTTTATGTTATATATTTAGTTGATCACATAATCACTATGATATGAGTGATTACCCTATGTCTTAGCTTCTGACGAATTTCCGTTTGGTATTTAATTGTATTTTATCAAGACGATCTTCAGCAAAATCATTTCAATTTGTTAATTTTTTCTAAAGCGATGTAATAATTTTGCATAAGATAGTTATGTGAACTTATTATTGATGCTTTTTATAGGGTTTGCGGGATCGGTTGACCACTATGGTATGACAAAGTACGTTGTAATTTGGCATTTCTTGAATATTTCAAGTTTTTTATTTTATTTTAGATGTTATACAGGATGATTCACGAAGATATGCAATCATTTTAATAGGTTATTCTACAAGTAAAACTAAAGAAAAAAGTTCATATAAAGATAGGTCCGCAAAACTTTAGTTGCGGAGTTACGGCTACTAAAAGAAGAGAACTGTAAGAAGTTATAGTAAAGCACGATTTCCATTTATTTTGTTGTTATTGATGTGGTGAATCCAATAAAACATGTCCCACACGTGTAGCTGCAGTATTTTTCCAGAATATCCAGAGAAGCAAAGATTATTATACAAGTAAATTTGTTTACTTTCCATTAAGATTGTAGAAACGTTTATGTCATTGTTGAAACGAGTTAGTTTTCCGTATTGTTCAGTGAAAGAATATAATAACAACAGTGTATTTAAGTGAAAACACATGTTAACTGTTGTTGTTTGTAGGTTATTTATGAAATAGGGATGCCTTTCAGATTCACGATAGAGGAATACTCCGATACGGTGTTTATTTATGGCAAATGTAATGGTAATACTACGGCTGCAGTTAACGAATATCACGTACGTTATCCAACTCGGAGGATTCCGAACACACGAACCATTAATGGAGTATTTCGAATGTTACTGGAGACAGATTCTCTAGGTAGCGTTCATAATCAGTACGAGAGCGTGATACGTCAAAATGATGATGATATTATGGATGCTGTTCAACGTAGTCCGCTTACCAGTACACGACGTCTATCTCAAAGATTAGGCATTTGACAATCTAACGTACGGCGCACACTGAAGTACAATAATCTGTATCCTTACCACAACCAGAAAGTACATCATTTACATCTGGGAGATCCTGTCCATCGCTTGGAGTTGTGCAACTGGTTAAACACTAATCCGCAGTTACACAAATACATTTTATTTACAGATGAGACAATTTACTCGAAATGGTATAAACAATTTACATAACGAGCACGTATGGTCTGAAACAATCCACAGGCAACAGTGCAACGCTATGTCCAGCAGCGATTTAGCATAAATCCGTGGTGTGGTATAATAAGCACACACTTTACTGGACCATTCATTTTCCCGGGACATGTAACTGGCGGGACGTGCTTGAAATTCCTTCAAGAAGAAATGTCCCGCTTGCTGGAAGGTGTTCCAGATATTACGCGATTGCAAATGCATTTTCAACATGACGGTGCGACTCCACATTTCGCCAACGCCGTTTATACACATTTAAATGAAAATTTTCCCCAGAAGTGGATTGGTCGTGGTGCTACACGTCTGTGGCCACCCAGATCGCCCGATTTAACACCAATGGATTTTTGTGAGGGTGGACAAAAGACATAGTTTATGAGGACAAAGTCAATACACGTGAGGCCTTACTTGCTCGCATAATGAATGCAGTAGATGAAATTAAGAACAATCCTGTGAACTGAAACGAGCAACAAAATATGTTCATTCACGTGGAGCTAAATGCATTGAACTCGTTGGAGACATATTTGAACATTCACTGAGCTTTGTTTCTCCCGGTTTAACATGAATTCACGTGTGCTATGATATAAATAAAAGCAGATAATTTGACACATTCATAAAGTTTCAGTTAAAGTTATTACCATCATTTTTCCAAAACTAAATTCTCCACAATTTCTGTTGAAAACTTTGTGCAATTACCTAGAATTTGAAAAACAAATTGCGCCAAATAGTTATTAAATTAATAATTTTACGAAATTATTTCTTTGCTTCTCAGAATGTTGTGGGAAACTACTGCAGATACACATCTGGAACATGTTTTATTACATCCGCCAGATCAAAAACAACAAGATAAATGGAAATCGTGCTTTACTTTAAGCTCGCACAGTTTAGCGATGGCTTCAGATTAGCGAACTTGTTAAATTTCAGGCAAAATCTTATATTATCCGTAATTCCGTAACTAAACATTTGTGGATCTACATTTTTCTTTATTTTTACTTGTAGAATAACATACTAAAATATTTACATATATTCGTGAATCACCCTTTATAAAAGAAGGCTTTTTAAACTGCTGCATTGAAACAAAATTATTTTAGTTAACTCTTAACAGAGAGGGCGTTACTCATACTACATGACGTAAGGTAAGGTCTCAGTGTCCTCCTTCCTATACGCTTACAAGAACATAAGATGAATGAACTACCGCGAGTTTGTTGAATTGTAACGAAAATGATATGCTGACCAGAGTGGATTGCTACTATTGAATGGCAGGATGTTTACTTAATGTTCTAAGCAAAGTAAACTAAGTTTGATGCTGTAATTTTTCCTTGTATTTTAACACTGAAGATGGCTGTTTACAACCAGAATCTAGAATAATCATTAATAATCATGAATAACAAAAACTAATGGAATTGCAACTGACTGCTGTGTGCCTCTCCTTCCTTATAGCCTACGGTCGCTGTACACAACGGTTCCTGCCGGAATCAAAATTGGCACATAAATGAGAGCCACAGAATGCTGGGGGACGATAGGCTAAGTGCTGCAAATCGTGCGATATCCCACTAACTGTGCAGGGGTATGGATCGGCTGCGGCAAGGACACACCGGTGCGTAACTGCCGCTAGCAGGGTTCGGGTATGGGTGTGGGTATGATTCACGGCTGCCGACGGCAGAGTTATGCGCCCCTACGGGTTTGGCGGGCTGCCCTAATGTGCCGTTGTTCCAGCGACTGGAACGTGCAATGGCGGAGAGGGTGGAGGGGCGGTAGGAAGAGGTCCGGCTCCATAGCTGCGGCCAAAAACACTGAGCCAGATGGAGGAGGAGGAGGAGGAAGTCCGGCGCTGGAATGTGCGCCGCAGAGCTTGCAGCAAAACTAAGGCTGCGTTCCTGTGGTATACGTTCGAGTTTCTTTTGCTAACCGTAAGCCGTTTCATTACCTCACACTTAGGTGATATATAGCGCATTTCATTCCTTAAACGCGAGGCGGTATCTGAGACCCGATACTGGCGTAATTATTTAATTCTGTTAAACGCAATAACTGCTGTGTTCTGAGTCTCCTTGCTGCTAGTTAGCTCGGATTCATCCTTGTACAACAGCGAAAATTTTTCCACGTAGAGCTGAAACTTCCCCTTCAAAAATTAAGAATGACAGTGCTGGAAAAACTCTTACGTTACTTGATTTTCAAACAGCTGAGCAAAAGTGAACGTACTCAGACATTTCTCTCTTTACTTATTCTGACCATCACTAAACTGACACGCAATATTTTTAGCGCAACGCAATCTGACTTTCATAATCCCTACAAAAGAATGGCTATATATATATATATATATATATATATATATATATATATATATATATATATATATATATATATATCCAGCTTGACAAATTACCACTGCTGCCGGCTCACCTCCAACCGCCCAACGCTACACGCTATCCACATCCAATTGCCCAACACTACACAAGCAAATATTCCAACAATGAGTCCAACCAGCCACATACTGCACACTGCGCAGTCACCGATTTTCATACAGAGCACTACGTGGCGTAACCAACATAAAAACCTAAACAGCCTACTTACAGAGTTTATGAATTCTTACGTTAGATACAGGCTGCAACAGAAAACTACCGTCAAAATTTAAAGACATTTCTGATTGAAAAGAAGAAGGAAAGACGTGGGAAGTGCTACACCACAAACCACCAGTCCGATATCGATCAAAGTTTCTAAAAGTTTTCATCAAATGATGGGTACTGAATGATGAAACTTCAGCTCCATTCAGAACTGCTGTCCTCCATCAACATCGGTATGAGGTGTGACTCCCACAGACACGAAAACACTATGGCACTCATTGTGGCTTTTAAATAAAGAACCTCCCAATGTTATCTTGAGAAATTTCTAGCTGTGCCTGAAACACATGCTTCGTCAGTTCATGAAGATTTTTGGTTGGACGCTTGTATGAAAGTATACGTCTTCCTATAGCATCCCAGACATGCTCTATCGGTGTCACATCAGAGGACTGGGAGGCCAATCAAGGATCTGTGCATTCCGCATGGAGTTTTCGATGTGAACTGTGATGTGAGATCTTGAGTTATCCTGACAGAGTATGTCATTGGGAACTGATCAGGGAAGGTACGACAACAGGCTTTACCATCCTCGCCTTGTACTGGCGAGCATTCAGCGTCCCTTCAAAAGTTAGGAAGATATAGTGCGTTTGAAATTAGTTGCGACCCTTGACTTTTGCCTCAGCGCTGGGGACGTGACGCCGTTGCCCGGGTAACACCAATAGCGAGCCGTCTTTCCCTACCACGCCGCCAGCAGTTCGGTTGGTAAAGCGCCCCTGTTTCCACGCCGTGGGTAAACAGTGCGACTTGGTGTCGGACACCTAGACAGCTACGTCCATTAGCTCTCGTTACGAAGGATTCTTTCTGGTGTTGAAGTGTTCTAATGTCGTCAGGTATTGTGAACGAGTGTTTCTTGTTGGCACTGCATTAACAATAACAGTGCAGCTCGTCTGCAAACCCAAGATTCACAATAAAAGTAAACCTTGAGAAGCACATTCACTAGCTGTGAAAATAATGTTATGCTGCAAAATATTCCTCCGAATTCAACAACAGTAATGCACATTGCGCCATACCACTCTGTTGTGGTTGATAAACCTACAAAAATGCAGTGGCTGAAAGTAGATATTTGGTTCTGGGTACAAACAAATATTCCACTGGATAAAGTTGAATGCAGCATGTGCAAGGAGAAGTTAAGGGAACTTTAAGTGCTGTACAAGCCAACAACCTCACGGTACCAGGTCGACAAACAGGCTGACGCTAAAGGACACAGTTCAGTCAGCCTTCGTCCGTATCACGCTAATTTAAGAGGATCTGATCGGTGAAGCTAAAATGCTGAAAGAAGAAGCCATTAGAAATGGTACACCACAAGACAGGTCTCAAGTTGTCAGCCATATCAGGAAGGTAGTTGATCAAATGCTTCAAATGGCTCTGAGCACTATGGGACTTAATATATGAGGTCATCAGTCCCCTAGAACTTAGAATTACTTAAACCTAACTAACCTAAGGACATCACACACATCCATGCCAGAGACAGGATTCGAACCTGCGACCGTAGCGGTCGAGCAGTTCCGGACTGAAGCGCCTAGAACCGCTCTGCCCCAGCGGCCGGGTTAAGGTAGTTGACGGGAGATGGATTCACAAAGGACTTGTTGTCATGTTACAGTCTGCCTCTTTTATCAAAACACAGCATAGTTTACAAATATTGATCTTACTAACATTGTAATGCAGTTGAAATTGCGACAGACTCATGAAATAGTGTGTTATCAAACACGTAACTGAGGGCAAGTCAGGTCAAGAGTTTATGAAACAGCCCATACTCAGAATAAAATAAATGTGTATCTTCTTCACTTTCATTGCCACAAAACCCACAGCAAATCTCGCTTAACCAGCTACCGATGGTCCTTAAAAATTGCATTACTCCATTGAAAAAAACTGTAGTTGCTTGATTATCGCGGCGGATATGAAAATTTCGCATATTAATCATATCGCAAAATACTCGGCTCCTTGTGTGCTATCATTTGCTAAAATGATGTTTCGATACCTCCACCGGTTTGTGAGATACGTGTGATTGATGACTACTTCTTTCTGGCTTTTTCGCTGGCACGTTTTTTCATGATGCAGACAGATCCCTTCAAGTTTAAAGAATAATTCAGTACGTTTTCTACCTTTCATAAAAAGCAACATATGGCCTAACATGCACGAAACGCAAGTTCATAGTGGCCCTTATGTTTCACTGCAAACTTTAAGAATTTCTTCCTTGCAGTAGGTTATCTTATATCGAGATATCACAATAACTACGAGCATTAACGAAATGCTACGCACTTCATCGTGAAAGTGACACTTTAACCTACACTCAAGCTCATAAATTAAGGATAATTGCAGAATGTGGTGCCAATCAACGTGGCACTACACAAAAGTGACGCTAATAGCATAGGCACATAGGGAACACACACGACACAGATCTGTAAGTCCACGGTATTAGTGGTAAGTTGAGAAATCCGTCACGAAACACATGTGCTACAAAATTCCACTGTTTTCTGTGCATGTACCCCGACATCAATATAGGATATGATCACCACGCACACGTACACAGGCCGCACAACTGGTAGGCAAACTCTGGATCAGGTGGTCGAGCAGCTGCTGGGGTGTAGCCTCCCATTCTTGCACCAGTGCCTGTCGGAGCTCCTGAAGTGTCCTAGGGGTTTAAGACGTGCAGCGATACGTCAACTGAGAGCATCCTAGACTTGATCGATGGGGTTTAGGTCTGGAGAGGAGACTGGCCACTCCATTCGCCTGATATATTCTGTTTCAAGGTACTCCTCCACGACGGCAGCTCTGTGGGGCTGTGCATTATCATCCATCAGGCGGGACCCACTGCACCCCTGAAAAGGCGGACGTACAGGTCCCGATACACCTTGACCTATTACAGTTCCCCTGTCGAAGACATGCAAGGGTGTACGTGCACCAACCATAATCCCACCCCACACCATCAAACCACGACTTCCATACAGGTACCTTTCAAGGACATTTAGGGGTTGGTATCTGGTTCCTCGTTTACGCCAGATGAAAACCTGGCGAGAATCACTGTTCAGACTATACCTGGACTCGTCTGTGGACATAACCTGGGGCCACTGTTTCAATGACCATGTACTGTGTTCTTGGCACCAGGCTTTACGGGCTCTCCTGTAACCAGGGGTCAGTGGAATGCATCTTGCAGGTCTCCGGGCGAATAAACCATGTGTGTTCAGTTGTCTGCAGACTGTGTGTCTGGAGACAACTGTTCCAGTGGCTGTGGTAGGGTCCCAAACAAGGCTACCTGTAGTAATCCGTGGCCGTCTGCGGGCACTGAAGGTGAGATAGCGGTCTTCTTACGGTGTTGTACACTGTGGACGTCCCGTACTGTAGCGCCTGGACACGTTTCCTATCTACTGGATTCGTTGCCATAATCTTGAGATCACACTTTGTGGCACACGGAGGTGTCGCCCTGGTATTCTACCCCTCATAACGTCATCAATGTGTGTGCTTGGGGCCTTTTTCAACACATAGTCACCATAAGAACGTCTGAAAACATCTGCACACTTACTTGCTGCACCGTGCTCTGACACGCACCAACACACCCGTGCGTATGTGGACTGCTGCCAGCTCCACCGTGCGACGACCGCAGGTCAAATGCACCGCATGGTCATACCCTGAGGTAATTTAAACCCGCAAACCGCCTACCAGAGCGTTGTTTCACTATGTATCAGAATTACCCTAAGTATACGAGCATGAGTGTATAAGATGTGCGAGAATCAGATGTTTTTAGCTTATAGTTTCTTTACAATCGTTTGAGACAGATTGCAGGCCTGCCAGCTTGGGTCGATTGCTGTTCATGTAGTCACCTGCTGACGCGTCCAGAACACACTGGCAACTACGTCTCCCTCCACCCGTTCCGCACTGAACTGTCAAAAGTCGCAACTAATTTTAAAAAGCACTGTTGTTGTTGTTGTGGTCTTCAGTCCAGAGACTGGTTTGATGCAGCTCTCCATGCTACTCTATCCCTCGCAAGCTTCTTCATCTCACAGTACCTACTGCAACCTACATCCTTCTGAATCTGCTTACTGTATTCATCGCTTGGTCTCCCTCTACGAGTCGCGTTATCTTATCGAATACCTCTCCACACCATAATTCCAGGAATTGGAAATTTATGCGCCTCAAGTGTCGCTGCTTCTAGTGACCTTCCAGCAGCTCGTCTACAGATACGTTAGCGTCGATCTGGCAAGAGGACCGTACGAACTTCCCCTCACAGATTTAATCATACTGACGCGATTTGTAGGCCGCAACTGGAACGTCAACATATGTACGGGAAATCAGAAAATGCAACTCTCGACCACTTTAGAGAAAATCGACCTTGAGACTTTTAGGCCTGCTTATGTGCTTTCTATGATCGCTGCTAGCCAAAGAGGAAAAAAAAGTAAGCGTGTAGTATCGTAAGCGTGAGGTCTGTGGATCGAATCTCGCCGTCGGTACTCATCTTTTTTTCCATTCCCACGTAATTCTAGCGACAGATACGAGCAGAGCAAAACGAAATAGAGTAATGACCAAGAACCGCTTATGAATGTAAACGAAATTTGTTTTTGCAATAAAGACAGTGGAAAAACCATGCACATGTAAAACTTCAGCGTTCATCACAAGCTGTGTATCTTGCAAATCTTATTATTTTCCACATGTCCATTACAAGTTTGACAGAGCGAGGTGGCGCAGTTATTAGTGCACTGGACTCACATTCGGGAGGACGACAGTTCAAACCCACGTCCGGCCACACTGATTTAGGTTTTTCGTGATCTCCCTAAATCGCTTCAGGCAAATGTCGGGATGGTTCCTATGAAAGGGCACGGCCGACTTCCTTCCCCATCCTTTCCTAACCCGATGGGACCGATGACCCGTCTGTTTGGTCCCTAGCCCCAAATCAACCAGTCAACCATTACAATTTGTGTATGTCACAATAATTATTATTTTCCATGTTTCTATTGTATCATACTGATTCGCGCAGATCTTCATAGGTTACACGCTATATTGCCACAAATGTAGATCCAGTAATACTTAGAAATAAAATGACCATACTGATTTGATTGAAAGGCCTCGTGTAGCCTTATTTTATGTTCAGTCTCTATACGAAAAATTCTTTCTCCTTTCTTCAGAATAAATATTATTAAAATAATAAATCAATAATTAGGTATTCATAATTTGCACATTTATAATAAATCTGTTGCTAGAATTACGTGGGAACAAAGAGAAAGAAGTGCCGGTAGGAAGATTCGATACAAAGGCCCCGCGGTTTTGAAAGTAAGCGCTTACTCGTCTGGAAGCGGACTCCTTGAGCACTAGCATCCGTACATGATACGTAAGCACGCGTAAAATTTTCAAACATATTTTCTTGAAAACGGCTGAGAGTTGACTCTTCCTGTTTTCATATGTCGCATTCCTAGTCGTGTCCTACGCATCCTATCAATACGAAATAAATCGATGAGGGGAAGTTCGTATCTGAGTTAGGAATAAAGCGTTTCCGGAACCACGCCCATCTAACAGACACTCATGCAAATGGAAAGTATTGAGCCATGAACAGCCAGACTGGACGCCATCAAAATGATACGACAGTTTTTCCACACCTTTGGGTTATGCTGATAAAAATTTCACCCTTGAGCACG
This sequence comes from Schistocerca gregaria, assembly GCF_023897955.1. Classification (NCBI taxonomy): domain Eukaryota; kingdom Metazoa; phylum Arthropoda; class Insecta; order Orthoptera; family Acrididae; genus Schistocerca; species Schistocerca gregaria. Next base: position 745,566,725 of record NC_064923.1, read on the forward strand.
CTTATTTTCGATACAGAAAAAGGTCATTCTGCTAAGGAAGTGTGGTATGAGGGCATGATGGCTGTTGGGTCGCTACCATGTCCCTCGTCAGCACCATGTGTATTAAAACACCGTACCAGACACAAAACGTGTTCATGCCCGTATTGAGTATTACGTAACCATGCAGAGCATTCCAGGACTTCATCAGTGCATCTGGGATTCAGTACGGGGTAAGGCTGATGCATGAATCACTGCCAACGAAACGCGTATTGCACAATTCATGTGAGAATGATTTTAACGCGGTATGCTCCAACATTTTGTTGCTGTGTGTTTATGGAGAGTTATAGAAAATCAGTTCTGAGTTGGGGAAAAATGGTTTCCGGAACCACACCCATCTAATAGGAAGTGTTGAGCCATGAACAGCCTGACGGAACGTCACCACAGTGGTACGACAGTTTTTCCACACCTTTGGGTTATGCTGATTAAAATTTCATCTTCAAGCACGCTTATTTTCAGTACAGTAAAAGGTCATTCTGCTAAGGTAGTGTGGTTTGAGGGCATGATGGCTGTTGGGTCGCTACCGTGTCCCTCGTCAGCACCGTAAAGAGAAGCGAGTCTTATCGCTGTACACCTTAGAATGTCAGTCAGCGTCTCAGCTCATTGTAGTTCTGCCTCATCCAACGGTAAGCGCTTTGTGGCACCTGGTGATCTCAACACAGCTTCCAGTAGACTGTCTTGGCAGTTCCTGGTGACACTTTGCATGTACCATCCGCCTTAGGTTTCAGCTGATATCATCCGTATATTCGTCGGAACCAGTGGGACAATCCTATCATCTTCTTCTGCTGTAGTACTTCTGGAAGAACGCGTGCCTATTGTTGTTGAGCACTGTTGTTCTTAGCTCAGATTATCACCGCTCTGGCGACCGGAGTGGCTGTGCGTTTGTAGGCGCTAGTCTGGAACCGCGAGACCGTTACAGTCACAGGTTCGAATCCTGCCTCGGGTATGGATGTGTTGAAACGTCCCCTTTGAAAAATTATACAAGACTGTGCTTAAACTGACACACAATATCTTTAGCGCAACGCAATCTGACTTCCAAAAATCCCTACGAAAGAATGGCCCTGACTAACATTAACCTATACATTTCACAAATCACTTACCTCACAAAAATCTTCGTTACTCAAGCTACTGCAATACAGCGAGCGCCACTACTGCCAGCTAAATAAAAGATTCAAACTACTGAAGGCACTAACTACTGATAGGCATAGTTAGCAAATGAAAGATTTTAATAGAGAACAAACAATGTATTTACCTCACTAGTCATAATATACACTCCTGGAAATTGAAATAAGAACACCGTGAATTCATTGTCCCAGGAAGGGGAAACTTTATTGACACATTCCTGGGGTCAGATACATCACATGATCACACTGACAGAACCACAGGCACATAGACACAGGCAACAGAGCATGCACAATGTCGGCACTAGTACAGTGTATATCCACCTTTCGCAGCAATGCAGGCTGCTATTCTCCCATGGAGACGATCGTAGAGATGCTGGATGTAGTCCTGTGGAACGGCTTGCCATGCCATTTACACCTGGCGCCTCAGTTGGACCAGCGTTCGTGCTGGACGTGCAGACCGCGTGAGACGACGCTTCATCCAGTCCCAAACATGCTCAATGGGGGACAGATCCGGAGATCATGTTGGCCAGGGTAGTTGACTTACACCTTCTAGAGCACGTTGGGTGGTACGAGATACATGCGGACGTGCATTGTCCTGTTGGAGCAGCAAGGTCCCTTGCCGGTCTAGGAATGGTAGAACGATGGGTTCGATGACGGTTTGGATGTACCGTGCACTATTCAGTGTCCCCTCGACGATCACCAGAGGTGTACGGCCAGTGTAGGAGATCACTCCCCACACCATGATGCCAGGTGTTGGCCCTGTGTGCCTCGTTTCGTATGCAGTCCTGATTGTGGCGCTCACCTGCACGGCTCCAAACACGCATACGACCATCATTGGCACCAAGGCAGAAGCGACTCTCATCGCTGAAGACGACACGTCTCCATTCGTCCCTCCATTCACGCCTGTCGCGACACCACTGGAGGCGGGCTGCACGATGTTGGGTCGTGAGCGGAAGACGGCCTAACGGTGTGCGGGACCGTAGCCCAGCTTCATGGAGACGGTTGCGAATGGTCCTCGCCGATATCCCAGGAGCAACAGTGTCCCTAATTTGTTGGGAAGTGGCGGTGCGGTCCCCTACGGCACTGCGTAGGATCCTACGGTCTTGGCGTGCATCCGTTCGTCGCTGCGGTCTGGTCCCAGGTCGACGGGTACGTGCACGTTCCGCCGACCACTGGCGACAACATCGATGTACTGTGGAGACCTCACGCCCCACGTGTTGAGCAATTCGGCGGTACGTCCACCCGGCCTCCCGCATGCCCACTATACGCCCTCGCTCAAAGTCTGTCAACTGCACATACGGTTCACGTCCACGCTGTCGCGGCATGCTACCAGTGTTAAAGACTGCGATGGAGCTCCGTATGCCACGGCAAACTGACTGACACTGACGGCGGCGGTGCTCAAATGCTGCGCAGCTAGCGCCATTCGACGGCCAACACCGCGGTTCCTGGTGTGTCCGCTGTGCCGTGCGTGTGATCATTGCTTGTACAGCCCTCTCGCAGTGTCCGGAGCAAGTATGGTGGGTCTGACACACCGGTGTCAATGTGTTCTTTTTTCCATTTCCAGGAGTGTATATAGCAGTTCATGACACCAATTCTTACAAATTTCAAAACTCCGCCATCTCTCTCCCTACGTCCACCACTGCTGGCGGCTCACCTCCAACTGCGCAACGCTACGCACTGCTAGCATCCAGCTGCCGCTGCCCAACACTACAATGGCAGACAACAATGCAAACCAGCCACAGACTGCACGTGGCACAGCCAGTGATTTTTATACAGAGCGCTACGTGGCGGCGGCGTTACCAATAAAAAAACCTAAACAGCCTACTTACATAGCCCCCATGCTCCCCACAAAAAAATTTTACAAATTGTTTTGGGCAGTGGCCAAAAATGATTTGATAAAATTTTTCATAATTACTATAACAAAGATATCAAATGCACACACTTATTGATACAATGTTGGTCAGAAGCTAAAATTCCTTCACAGTCCATAAAGACAGTCCTGATCGTTCATCACAGTAAAATTGCAGTGTTTTTTTTTTTTTCAAAGTCTGAGCAATAAAAGAAATTGCACTTGGAAGTAGTGGATTTCTAAGCAGTCTTGAAGAAGTAGTATTGTCCTTCCAACGAAAGACAGTGCTGACTCTTGACATGCAGACAGGTAATGGGCCACAGCAGAGTCAGTCTACGTTGAAGACTATCGGTAGGTAGGTCATCACAGAGTAGACCCCTTGTAGTCCTGGTAGAGATTACGGTATTGGTGGGCCACCAGAGGTGCAGACCCACTGCAGTCCTTGTAGAAATAATGGTATTGGTGGGTCATCAAAGGTCTAGACCCACTTTAGTCCTTGTAGGGATAGCCAGCAGCCATCTGTTTGACTGTGCAGGCGCACAATCACCATTGAAGAGTCTTGCGGATAATATAGCAAGTCCATAACCACCACTTGTGCACTCACAAAAATTGTTTTGAAATGTCCTTACAACCAGCAATGCTGTTATCCAGCCCCTTACTGAATTATTAACACATGTGCAAACACTATCAGTCCCTACTTCTCACATATTGTCCATATACTATGACCAACAGAAACGTGTGCAGTGAAATGTAATTTACAAGTTACTTAATTTGATGAACTGGTGTCAGTTACAATTTTATAACATAAGAATACAATAACAAAGGACAAAATGTATTATTAAAGAACATAATAGTACAGATAATATTTGCTGTAATACAGGCTTTACAAAAGAATTGAAATAACAAATACATCAGTGTTACAAAAATTACGACATAAGTACATTCATAAAAGATCAGAATAACTTTTGAAACATCAACTTCACACATGAGCATGAAAACAAAACACAATAAATAATGTCTGAACATATTTACAAAGAAAATAACACAGTATTTGAAAAATTCTACAACATAAATCTTATTAGCTAAACACATAAAGGCAGGAAAAAGACAAGTACACAAGGGTACATAAACACGTAGAGGGATAACACAAAAGGAAAGGACAGGGTTTGTTTTACTGCAGTATTTTGCATAGAGATCTCCCTTAGATCATCATTATTCCCAAAAAGTCCTATCTAAACCCGCTTTCTGTATTCTGTTCACATCCTCTTTCAAAAACAGTTTTTCTCTACTGTACACTACTTTTTTCGCCAAACCATTTTCTTATAGCTTCTCAATGCATTTCTTCCAAATCATCATAGTTAGTTTATTATATAGTCTACCCCATCTTAAGCTAACTTAAATCTACTGAGCTCAGATGATTAACTAAGGGATGAGGCAATGCAGCAGCACAAAACAATTTACACAAACAGCAATGTTAAAAAATGGAACTTGGCAAAAAAAGGCAGCAATATTACAACTAATATAAGGCAATGCGCAGCAAACAAGAAAAATAAATCAGTAATAAAATTGGCTTAACCTAGTAATACATTCAGTAGCACTATGAATGGCAAACAGCCGCAGCAAATACTATAACTTATACCTAAACATGACAAAGCTCAATCAGAAAAAATGTTACACTAAAGACAACAATGCAGATAATGACAATGTCTATTCACATCTTAATGTCTATGCAATTAAAGTGGTGCACCACAAAAATTTATTGTAAAAAAAATATTACCATGTACTTGAAAAGACAATTCTGTATGCAATTTCTGTGAAGGGAAATGTCTTTTTGTGCTACTTCGTTTTTTTTTAAGTACATCATAAAGTTATTATTTACTGGATCTGTAGGCATAAAATATTTATATTAGTACATCCATAAAATTTATTTTAACCAATGCCTCAGGGCAGTTAGAAACTAGATATTAAACAAAATGAGCAAATAAATGCATAAAGCATGCCACATGGCATTTCTCTCAACTAGTAGGACAATAGCCATGAAATGTTTCTCGTCGTTTCATTAGGCATTTTAGTAAATAGCATAAATTAAGAGCTCCACAGTCTAATCATATGTTTTCAAGTTTGGGCGTGTAGTATTTGCGATGCTTTCTACAAAGGAATCTCAATAGCGAGGATAATGGCCTCTTTTTTTTTCACCTGTGTCTCTGACAGGCACACACTGGCTTTCTTTTGTCAGGTGGTTATCGCGCAGCTGGGTGCCCACGACGCAATACGTGCTGGTGGTCACTTATTTGTCTTATCGAAATATTTACGACACCAGTTTCCGCTACGGTGGCAGTCTCATATAAAAAATTTCACAGATCAAGAATTTGCGTTACACATCTGTAGAAACAAAATTCTATTAATATAACAGTGTCCAAAAAGTTTTCGTCGGCATTGTAATACATTCAAGCATTTACATACATTTCTTAACTCTTAAAGTACGATTCTTGGTTTTCAATATCCTTTTTCACAAACCAGAGTCCCTAACCACTACTCATTATTCCTTACCTTATTGAACTTATACATATTCGTCGACACTTTTTCAATATTTCATCGTAACAGATATGTAGCATAACCAAATAACTCACATAGCATCAGCTTAAACATACTTCAGCAGCATAATTCACATCGTCGTCGTAATAATATCATAACACCTCAGTCAAATTCTCAAAATCGTCGTAGATTCCTCCAATAATTTCAAAAACTAAAAAAAATTCTCTGCTCATGTCAAAAGTGTCATTTATCTCAAAAGTACTTTAAAAATCATGATTCCACACCAAGTACATCATTCAAAGCTCTCATTGTATCACAATGGTTCCGAAAAAATATGAACAGTTCACAAAGTGCAGACAAAATGCAGTTTCATAAGTGTGAAGTTATCGAACTGTGTAATTGCGTAAACATGTCACTGATGTAGTAAAAAAAAAAATGTTAGTCTCTCAGTTAAATGATCAAATAGCTGTGTAATTTATGTGTTAGATAAATATGGTACCGATGCGTAAAGTTGTATAAGCAAATACCATATTAGCTAGGGCTCCTTGTGCTTGCCAAACACATGGTACACAAAGTAAGCGTGTACCCCCCTGAGGATTAATGTAATTATATCCTCAGGTGTTACAGATTACAGCAATGGAATGAAATGTATCACGGAAAACTTTCTTTGTAATTCAAATATGTTGAAAAATAAATAGTTTAATGCGTGTCCTGTAGCGCTAAATGTGCGTCATGCTGTAAGACAATCTCTGTGGAAGTGTCGTAGTTATTGTCCTCCGAAAGCTAAGTTCTGCAGAAGTCAATGTACTTACCTCATGATAAACGAAAGTGAAATGCTTTGCGTATAGATATCTTAGTTATTACGCTTATTGCCGTGATGAAGTAAGTACTGTACTGTACGTATTGTTGTGCTACAGAAAAGGATGTCTCATTGTGGCTATACCACAAAGTTACTACTAAAACATGTTTTACTTTCCAGAAAAAATCAGAAAAACTGTGCAGATATAAAACAGATAAACTGCAAAAGCAACATTGTAAATTGTCACTCATTAGCAGCGTCGTGATAAAATCGTGTAGCTGTCACATAAACTAACCACTGTGTCATCTGGTATCTCACAGAAAGTACTTTAAATCCAGAATGTATTTTCAAGTAAACCAAAATGTTGCATTAAAATCTCATTAGCAATACTAGTAACTGTTCTAAGTATGTGAGCCTTATAGTCGTTACGTAATCGTGCAACTAACAATCAAGAATGTACACACACAATAACACTGTGACGTCTGTTCACTATAACAATGCACTCGTAAATACTGTCTAAATAAGTTCTCTAAGTTCTAGACTGGATAGTTAACTTCTAAACATTGTTTCATGTTAACAGATTCTTAGTGTGACAAAGTATACTAGTGACGTGATGTGAATAGCTTTATAGCAAAGACAAAGTTAAAAAGCTGATTATATTTCAATAAACGGTTTTACATGTGAAATGTGGTGTAAACCTTCACTCTTCCTAGTATGCAAACTGTCAACTGAAAAGCAATTATCATGTGATTACGTCGGTAAGGAACACTGGAATTCTGCTCAAGGTTAGCGTCTATGTTATTTTTCTCTGAGCCAGCCGGCGCACGCGGCTGCCTGCAGTGCGAGTCATTGTCTGTCTCTTTGTTGGCGCGCGCCGTTATTGGGATTAGGAGACCTAACTTCTACAAATTCACCTTGCCGAGAGGGCCCAGCTCTGTTTGAATCCCGCCAGTTCTGATGAAATTCCGGTCTGTCGTTACGATCATATCGTCTGTCATCATGTCGGTAGTTCCTGTAGTTTCTTTCTTGTCGGTTAAGTGGTGGAGAATTTCTCCCTGAATTATCACTGCAGGGTGGACCGTTGCGTCTGAAGTTATTCTGTCTCCCTTGATAGTAATTATTTTGGTTCCCATATTGTCTGTTTCTCTGATTGTCTCTGTGATAGTCATTACCTCGGAGAGGTGACTTTCCCTGTAATTAGTACTACTCTGCCAACGGTTGTCATACGGGTGGTGTCTGTTTTGGTCACGATTTGTATTGTGAGAATAGCCTTGTCGTGTCCAGTTATTATTTATTTCATCGCGGAATTGCGACGGATGTGACCTGTAATTGTTGTGTTCCTGTTTTCGCGTTCTGCGATTGTCAGTCTCAATTTCTAATTCTTGTAAGAGTCCCTGAAAAGCTTCAATGTCGTCTTTGCAACGGCCTGCCAAAATAATTTGCCGTAAATGTTCAGGCAATTTGATTAAGCAAATGCGGATGAGTTCTGAGGGGCTGTATGGGTTTGACAGGTACTGATTCTTGTGCAAAATGTCTTCAAAATATTTCACAAGACTGGAAAATTCAGATTGTTCGAAATGTTTCATCATCATGATGCCATGTTTTACTCGGTCTTTTGTGGCTTGGGACCAATATGCTGAGAGGAAGGCATGGTAAAATTCTCCTTCACTGTGGCAATCGTGAATGACCGATCGCATTCTTACAGCTGGTTCATTCTCTAAGTAGCCACACATAAATTCTAATCTGTGCTCTAGTGACCAGTTGGGAGGAAAACAATGAGAGAATTGATGGAGCCACGCGTCTGGATGAATGTCGTTGCCAGAATTCTTAAATGTTTTGAATTTACGTGTAGTAATGAACAGCTTATAGTCAAAATCATCATGTCGGTCATTGTTACGTCGTTTCGGCGGCTCCATCTCAAAATTCGGTATACTTTGCGAATTTCTTTCATAATCTCCAAAGTGCCCTGTGTTATTATTTTGTGGCAGTTCCGTATTTTTATATCCCTCCTCCCGTATTGGTGTGCGAGAGTCCTCTTAAATACGTAATTCTTGTATTACCTGTGTCAGCTGATCTTGTACTTCCCGGATTTCTCTTTGGTGTTGCGTATTAATTTGATTTTGATTTTGTTTGAATTTCCTAATTTGTTCGAACTCTTCTGTGTCATTAAAGACTATCGGTTTTGTGTCATTCAGATTATCATCTACCTTCGTAGATAAATTAGCGAACTGATCCGAAAGTTCGGCTACTTTCTCCGATAGTGAACACATTTCCTCAGTGTGTTTTTCTGAACCAAGTTTCAGAGTGTCCATTTGTGTTGAAATCGAATCTACTGTGTCCTTTAAGTTTTCCTGAGTTCTTGGAAGTTGCGTAACCGAATCGGTGGATGCAACTGAGTCCATTTTAGCTTGCAAGGTGTCGTGATTTTCACGAACAACAGTTTGCAATTCTTTTATGGCTGCTTCGTGATTCTGTAATGAGTTTTCATGCCGCGAAAAAATAGGTTGAAAATGCTCACAAATTTGTGTTTTTACGTCATTACAGATTTTTTGACATTTCGATTCAATGTTATGTAACTCAGTAGTTAAATCTTCATGTGTTTGTTCAAGTGTGGTGTCTAACTTCCGAAGATTATGTTCCATTGTGTCCAACTGTTGCTGTGTTTGTCTCTGATTTTGTTCCATTGTGTCTAACTTTTGAAGATTATGTTCCATTGTGTCCAACTGTTGCTGTGTTTGTCTCTGATTTTGTTCCATTGTGTCTAACTTTTGAAGCTTTTGTCCCATTTGTTGCATTAATTGTAATAACAATGCACTGGTGTCTGAAACATGTTCCTTAGTGCTATTCGGCAATGTATTTGAACCGGCAATATTCGCAGTTTGAAAAACAGAAAATGTGTCTTGACTTATTTGAGAAAGCGGTGAGGACGCAAAACCTGAATCTACAGTATTTGCAAGAATGTGTCCTGTCATTTCGGAATCCTGAGGCGAGCTGTTGCCGACTGATCGATCGATAATTGTTCCCTGTTCACTACTTGTTTCACTGTCTACACCATTGTTTTCCCTATGTACAATTACCACATTACTACTTTGAACATTAGTTAATTCATTACATGGTGGCGCTAACACACTGCTTTCGTCTTCACTGTCATTTCTCAGTTTACTTTGGAGCCTAGTATTACGTTTTTCACACGCCATTATAGTCACAATATTTCACACGACAACACAAAAAAGCACAATTTGAAGAGAAAAACAAGAAAACACATTAACATAACATTGAAAATAATATCTCGTTAATTGCAAGCGCAGCTGCGAAATACTTGGTGCAGATCTACATGCATGCCCCAACTGTTTTACTGTACAACAATGAAAGACTACAACTACAAAGGAAATTCTCTCTATGATTACGCGCTGGCAATAAAAAAAATCTACATTAATTACACAAACTACAAGAAAAAATCAAAAGATTCCAGTGAGGTATCCTCGGCTAAGGGTCGACATATGAAACGTCCCCTTTGAAAAATTATACAAGACTGTGCTTAAAACTGACACACAATATCTTTAGCGCAACGCAATCTGACTTCCAGAAATCCCTACGAAAGAATGGCCCTGACTAGCATTAACCTATACGTTTCACAAATCACTTACCTCACAAAAATCTTCGTTACTCAAGCTACTGCAATACAGCGAGCGCCACTACTGCCAGCTAAATAAAAGATTCAAAGTACTGAAGTCACTAACTACTGATAGGCACAGTTAGCAAATGAAAGATTTTAATAGAGAACAAACAATGTATTTACCTTAATAGCCATAATATGTATATCAGTTCATGACATCCATTCTTACAAATTTCAAAACTCCGCCATCTCTCTCCCCACGTCCACCACTGCTGGCGGCTCACCTCCAACTGCGCAACGCTACGCGCTGTTAGCATCCAGCTGCCGCTGCCCAACACTACAATGGCAGACAACAATGCAAACCAGCCACAGACTGCACATGGCACAGCCAGTGATTTTTATACAGAGCGCTACGTGGCGGCGGCGTTACCAATAAAAAAACCTAAACAGCCTACTTACAGTGTGTGATGTCCTTAGGTTGGTTAAGTTTAAGTAGTTCTAATTTCTAAGGGACTGATGACCTCAGAAGTTGAGTCTTATAGTGCTCAGAGCCATTTGAACCATTTCAACCATCGCCGCTCGTTCTGCAGTTATTACGCCATTGTCAGCTGTTTTTGCAACTGCCAGAGTCATGCTACCGTGTCCTTCGTCCCAGTGATTCGACCTTCCTCAGAGTCTGAAAGATGAAGGTAAGCTGCAAGTACAAGTCGTCTGAGCATGGTGCGTTCGATCTACATTCGTGAAGTTCCAGTAACATTAGGCAAACCCAACAGCCATCATGCCCTCATAGCACACTTCATTAGTAGAATGACCTTTTTATGTACTGAAAATAAGCGTGCTTGAGGATGAAATTTTAATCAGCATAACCCAAAGGAGTGGAAAAACTGTCTTACCACTCTGGTGGCGTTCAATCAGGCTGTACGTGGCTCAACACTTCCCATTAGATGGGCGTGGTTCGGAAAACGCTTTATTCCCAACTCAGAACTGATTTTCTATAACTCTCCATAAACACACAGCAACAAAATGTTGGAGCATACTGCATTAGAATCATTCTCATATGAATTGTTCAATACGCGTTTCGTTGGCAGTGATACATGCATCAGCCTTACCCCGTACTGAATCCCAGATGCACTGATGAAGTCCTGAAATGCTCTGCATGGTTACATAATACTCAATACGGGCATGAACACTTTTTGTGTCTTGTACTGTGTTTTAATACACACGTGTTTGCAAATTCACTGACAAGTGATAGTCTAGTCGTTTTACGCAGGGAGAACATGGCAGTCAGCTTATAAGTTCACATCATTTTGCCACAGAATGCATTAAGAAACCTCAACTATTAACAGTAAAATAGAAAGACCTTCACATTGCAATAAGCACACGTTTCCTAGCACTGGCATACCCACGTCTTCTAGCACATGAAGTACAGTATTTTTTAGGGCATACTGTATGTCACCGTTGAGCTTGGGTGATAGAACGGCGCCGGCATGTGTGGCCGAGAGGTTCTAGGCGCGTCAGTTTGGAACCGAGGGACTGCTACGGTTGCAGGTTCGAATCCTGCCTCGGGCATGGATGTGTGTGATGTCCTTAATTTAGTTAGGTATAAATAGATCTAAGTTCTAGGGGACTGATTACCTCAGATGTTAAGTCCCATAGTGCTCAGAGCCATTTTTTGATAGAACGGCCCTAGCAAAACACTAAGGACGACGACCGAAAGGGTCTCCTCTCCCCCCTTTCTCTCTCTCTCTCTCTCTCTCTCTCTCTCTCTCTCTCTCTCTCTCTCTGTCCCATCCTTTCTCTCACATCCATTGCTGCACAGGGCCCTCGGTTCAAATCTGCCTGCCTGTAAATTCTCTATGTTGTGAATGTGTCGTGAACTTTGTACGTTTTTCTGCACCAAGTATAAGAGGCAGTCAAATGAAAACCTGACACATGAGAAAAAGGTAAACAAATTTATTATTTCAAAAGTAAACGCCATTACTGTTAATAAATTTATCCAATTGTCACAAAAGATGATCAATGCTGCTTTCGTGGAAAAAAGTTTACGGTTGCCTAGGAAACAATGATTGTACCCAGGCTTGCACCTCTTCATCCGAAGCAAATGACGGCCGGGAGTATCTTTCTTCGGGACTCCTAAAGTGAGGGAAATTGATTTCATCGGGAGACATCGGGACGGTGTGGAGGTAGTGTAATGGCTAACCAGAGAAATTTCTCCAGCCTAGTCGAAACAACCTTGATAACATGTGGCCTGGCATTGTGTTGCAACGGGGCGATGCCTTTACGGCCAAGATGCACAGGTTCCCCTGAGAAGACCTCACACATTCTCCACAGAGTCCCGATATCTCCCTATGCGATTTCCATATTCCTGGGTGACCATCGATTTGTTTCAGAGGGAAAGGTGCTCCCCCTGGGTATAATAGTGGGACCATACGCAATCGCAAACATTGTCCCATGAACTCTTTCCACCATAATAGCTAGATACTCATTTCTTTCTATGTAATCCTTGCACACTGTTGATGATTGAATAGTAACGATGAAACTACCAGAGATAAAGACTGCAGAATTGTAAAGAACCCCTAGAGCAAGCCATTTGGAAAGTAAGGAATGTAGTTCATCAATCCTGCGAACTGAGTATCGCAACAATTTTTGTCTGTTTTCGATATAGATACTGACAATAGATCGATCTCTGGAATTGCAAGGCCTTATCAAAATCTCTACAGTTCTTCCTCAGACTATTCAAAATGGTTCAAATGGCTCTGAGCACTATGCGACTAAACTTCTCAGGTCATCAGTCGCCTAGAACGTAGAACTAATTAAACCTTACTAAGCTAAGGACATCACACACATCCATGCCCGAGGAAGGATTCGAACCTGCGACCGTAGCAGTCGCGCGGTTCCGGACTGCGCGCCTAGAACCGCTAGACCACCGCGACCGGCCCTTAGACTATTCCGGACGTACAAAAAGAAGCATGCAGGACAATTCAGTTTCTATCTGTAAATATATAAGATTTAATAAAATATTTTCATTTACTTAATAAAACATATAGTAATGTACGATTATTACGCTTTTGAAGGATAGTGTATGCAGAGTATGTTCTCATGGCAAAAATATATATTTTTTTCTTTATGTGATCGTATTACAATTCAACAATGATCGGATTTTTCATTTTACGTGTACTGTGAAATCTTGCTTCTTGCGAAATTTCATAATTATAGGTCTATACGTTTTGATGAGTGCTACTGCGCATATCAAAATTTTTGACCTTAGTGGCCGTGTCTTTTGATTTCATTGTTTTAGAAGCTTAAAATTTTAACACTGCCAAGAAAACATAAACCTTAACATATGACATAAATTTGAACTTGATAAGTCGGCCCGTTCCTCAGAAAAAGGATTCTGAATAGTCGGACAAACAGACATGCAAACATACTCATACACGACAAGGACAAGAAGACGATCCCAAAAGTGTTCCGTTTTTTCAGACTGACGCGCAGAATCCTATGAAGGAACAGGTTAGAAGTTAAATTTCACTTAAACTGCCCCTACCAGCATAAAGCCGTATTAGTCCCAAGCAATATTTCACTTCAGTCTCCCTGCCAGGAAGCTGATGTACACTATTGACCACTAAAATTGCTACACCACGAATATGACGTGCTACAGAAGCGAAATTTAACCAACAGGAAGAAGATGCTATGATTTGCAAATGATTAGCTTTTCACAGCATTCACGCAAGGTTGGCGCCGGTGGCGACACCTACAACGTGCTGACATGAGGTATGTTTCCAACCGATTTCTCATACACAAACAGCAGTTGACCGGCGTTTCCTGGTAAAACGTTGTTTTGATGCCTCGTCTAAGAAGAGAAATGCGTACCATCACGTTTCCGGCATTGATAAAGGTCGGATTGTAGCCTATAGCGATTGCGGTTTATCGTATCGCGACATTGCTTCTCGCGTTGGTCGAGATCCAATGACTGTTAGCAGAATAAGGAGTCGGTGGGTTGAGGAGGGTAATACGGAACGCCGTGCTGGATCCCAACGGCCCCGTATCACTAGCAGTCGAGATGACAGGCATCTTATCCGCATGGCTGTAACGGATCGTGCAGCCACGTCTCGATCCCTGAGTCAACAGATGGGGACGTTTGCAAGACAACAACCATGTGCATGAACAATTCGACGTTTGCATGGACTATCGGCTCGGAGACCGTGGCTGCGGTTACCCTTGATGCAACATCACAGACAAGAGCGCCTGCGATGGTGTACTCAACGACGAACCTGGGTGCACGAATGGCAAAACGTCATTTTTTCGGATGAATCCAGGTTATGTTTACAGCATCATGATGGTCGCATCCATTTTTGGCGACATCGCGGTGAACACACATTGGAAGCGTGTATTCGTCATCGCCATACTGGCCTATCACCCGGCGTGATGGTATGGGGTGCCATTGGTTACACGTCTCGGGCACCTCTTGTTCGCACTGACGGCACTTTGAACAGTGGACTTACATTTCAGACGTGTTACGACCTGTGGCTCTACCCTTCATTCGATCCCTGCGAAACCCTACATTTCAGTAGGATAATGCACGACCGCATGTTGCAGGTCCTGTACGGGCCTTACTCGATGCAGAAAATGTTCGAGTGATGCCCTGGCCAGCACATTCTCCAGATCTCTTACCAACTGAAAACGTCTGGTCAATGGTGGCTGAGCAACTGGCTCGTCACAATACGCCAGTCACTACTCTTGATGAACTGTGGTATCGTGTTGAAGCTGCATGGGCAGCTGTACCTGTGCACGCCATACAAGCTCTTTTTGACTTAATGCCCAGACGTATCAAGGCCGTTATTAAGGCCAGAGGTAGTTGTTCTGTGTACTGATTTCTCAGGGTCTATGCACCCAAATTGCGCGAAAACTTAATCACATGTCAGTTCTAATATAATATATTTGTCCAATGAATACCCGTTTACCACCTTCATTTCTTCCTGGTGTAGCAATTTTAATAGCCATTAGTGTACTTTCCGTAACAACACCAATCTTACAGTAGGGCGGCGTCTACTTTACGGTGTCTGTTCAGTCTGATGCCGTGTACCTTTGGACGTGCATGCGCGAAGGAAGAGACGCTAATGACGATTGGTAGTCGTATTAAATTATGAAATGCATTCTCAAATTGCGAATACGGTTGTAGAACACCTGTATGGGTTACTAGTAACACATGAAAATTTGTGCCGGACCGGAACTCGAATTCGGGCTTCCCGCTTTACGTGTCGGGCATCCGAGAAAGCTTTCAGGACCTGTCCAAACTTCTACCGTGTCACCCTGTGTCTACGTCCTGTGCTCGCACAAATTCTGCGATTCCCGCACAGGGAGAAACTTCTTTCTTAATGTCGTATCCTTTGTTTTAGGCATGCAATAGCATATTGCAAGGCCTGTGTTAGATTTATTAAGTAATGTCCTTCAGGCATTCGTGTCTAGCTTCATTGTTACGCGCCTGTCGGCATATGGCGCGGTTTTGATTGGTCACTTTAATCGGCAAAAGACTGATAGTATTGACTAAAATTCCGGTTAAAAGATGAGACTGATTTTGAGGTAATGATGAACTGGCATTTCCTTTCCATTTACCTTTGTATGCAGCAAGCACCTAATCACAAACATGGTACATCTCATGTAAGAACATCATCATCTTCAGCCATTTGGCATGCAGTTCTGAATAAAGATCTTCTCTAGACTTTTCCGTGCGTTATAGTCTTCAGCTATAAGCATCCAGATTGTCCCTACATATTTTGTTAATACTAATCTCGGAGGCTCAGTAGTAAAGTGTCAAACAAAACAACTTCTCGGGTTCGATTCCTGGTCAGCCCTAGGATTTTTACTATTGAAAGATGTCGGCTGCCCGTCCGACTCCTCTGAGTTGAGGAGGGAAGTACGCTGCTCCCTTGTCTTCTGTTTCCGTGCCAAAGTACCATAGTCTGTCCGTCAGCATATCTCTGGGCAATGTTCGTTGGTTGGTTGATGCGGGGGAGGGGACTAAACAACGAGATCATCGGTCGCATTGGATTAGGGAATAACGGGGAAGGAAGTCGACCGTGCCATTTCAAAGGAACCATCCCGGAATTTGCCTGAAGAGTTTTAGGGAACTCGAGAAAAACCTTAATCAGGATGGCCGGACGCAGGTTTGAACCGTCGTCCTCCCGAATGCGAGTCCTGTGTGACGTGACATGAATTTGAACATGATGTGTCAACCAGTTCCTCAGGGAAAAGGAGTCTGAACAGACAGACAGACAGATGAACAACAAAGTGATCCTATTGTGGTCCCATTTTTACCGATTGTGTGTATCTAACGAACATATGCGATAGTTACGGTAAACCGATCGCAGACAGATATTAAAAAGTGTAAGGTGATTTCTGACCAGTGGTGATGGCTCTAGAAACAAAAAGCAAAATACGTGAAACAAACAGCGAAATACATTGCTGTAAATGTAAATAACTTTTTTTTTAGGTTCACAGGTGACGATACCAACAAATCAACAGATATTACTTCATAATTGAGAGCAAAAGAGGCCTAAACCATATGAAAATGAAAATACATAGTTTTCAAATGTGATCGTGGCTTCTTTAAGGTACACTAACCAATGAAAAATGGTATTTGTGCGGAACGCGACGCAATGGAGTAAGTGCGCTTAGAACATCCCAGCTGTTAGCCATTAACATTAACTGTGCATTTAGCGGAACCTCGAGAGTCGCCGTTAAGGTGGCATTTTCGACTTGACTCGTGAAAACGGCCGGTAACCCGGCAGAGGTGTTGGGAGGACGGCAGAGGGCGAGCTGTGGAACCCAATACTGCAGCATGGGGCGGCGCCCACGGATCCAATAAGCGCAGACGTCCTCCGGCCGCAGGCCGCGTCAAAGCGCGGTCACTTAGCAGCGGTCCTCTGAGAAGGCGAGGCGGCCCGACGCGGAAATAGAAAGCAGAGGATGAGTGCGACCGGCGGAAACCTTCTGGCGTCGCGTCAAAAGGCCCCCCAATACTCGGCGCAGCTGTTTGCTTTCCGACAGGGACGGCCGCTGTCGGCCTTTGGCTTTGGCCGTCGGCGGCGGCTACAGCACCCCAACGACAGTCTGCGGCGGGATCCCCAACTATTGGGTTTAAACAGTGTACCCTCTAAGACACGAAGGAATTATCCGAATGGGACGGAAATAAGTAGACGAGATGTCCGTGTACAGGCAAACAAATCATTACAATTTCAGAAAAATTGGATGATTTTTTAAGGAGGAAGAGCTTCACAAATAAAGTCAATAACGCGTTGGTCCATTTCTGGCAATTATGCAAGCAGTTACTCGACCTGGCAATGATTGAAAAAGTTGTTGGATGTCCTCCTGAGAGATATCGTGCCACATTCTGTCCACAAAATGAGTAGTTCAATAACATCTTAGTCCATCTTTGTCCCTTACGGATATATTTTCCAAATTCTGTGCAACTGGTGCGTTAGATCGTCACAAATCACTCGATGGTTGGAGGGTTCTGTCCATAATCCTCAAACGTGTTCAATTAGGCAGAATCCGACAATTTCGCTGGCCAATGTAGGGTCTGGCAAGCATGCAGAGAAGTATTAGAAACTCGCAGCCGAGTGAGGGCGGGCATTATCTCTTTGAAATGTATGTCACGGATGGCTCGCCAGAAAGGGCAACAAAACAGGGCGTGGAACATCGTCGACGTAGCACTGTGCTGTAGGGGTAGCGTCGATGACAACCTGCGGCGAGGCGGGGTCGTTCGGTCGTCCTTTCGTCTGCGTACTCTCTCTCAGTAACTTTCTTCGACAAGTTCACCTACCTCTATATTTCATCTTTGCGGCGTCCCTTCGCTCTGCAGTAGGAGATACACGCTAGGCAGTGTGAAGCAGCGTCGATGAAACCACTACCTAATACCTACCGCGTAACTCAAGTTGCGAATCAGTCTCTGTAAGTTCATATTCAAAAATTTCGGGCGTTCGGAGGACGCAGTTTAATTTCAGTAAGCATTTGAAAATTCTATTGAAACGGCTTTTTATTCTTAATAACCCACATGAAATGGCTATCAAGTCCGTATTTAGCCGTCCGGAGTGGCCGTGCGGTTCTAGGCGCTACAGTCTGGAACCGAGCGACCGCTACGGTCGCAGGTTCGAATCCTGACTCGGGCATGGATGTGTGTGATGTCCTTAGGTTGGTTAGGTCTAATTCATTCTAAGTTCTAGGCGACTGAGGACCTCAGCAGTTAAGTCGCATAGTTCTCAGAGCCATTTGAACCAGCCAAGTCCGTATTTAATGAGGCAAATGCTCTGTCATTCCAAGTTCACTGTCTGTACAACATATTTCATACTAAAAAGCAGCCAGGATTTCTGCAAGTCCGACCCGATTAACTCTGCTGTCTAACAATCACTGACCTACCATTATTAACAAGTTGAACATTCGGTTGTTTCAGTGGTCTTTTAAGTCAGAAGTTCTCGCCAAAGTATTCCCTACAGAACACGGAATATGCCACGCGGAATTGTCTCTACGACCAAAAGATCACACGCTTATTAAACTTCAAACTAACTTATTTAGAAACATAAAAACTTTCCTCAAATTGTTCGTAACTTAAGCCGCCTTAGTCACGACACGTTTTACACTCAATGAACTCACTAGTTATTCATTAAATATATTATTTTCACGGAGACATCCGATAATGGTGTTACTCGGAAGCAGGTTTGCGAGTGACTCTCTAGATGCTCCTCTCCTCTCTGCCTATCTAACTATCTGCACCCAGGAACCGCGCAGTTATGACTGACAATTGATCTGAATGACGAATCAGAATGATCCTTCCAGATCATTCTCGCGGCAAAACGTGCCTTAGCCAATCACTAATCAGTCATTAACGCCATTACAATTTCAATTTCTAATATATTGTTAAAAAATAGAACGAAATGCAAAATATTCTTTAAATTAATATAGAAACATTTTCCGCTTCAGACTTTTATTGTAGCTGCTCTCATACAAACGCAAGCAAACATCTACATACGTCATCAGCATCGTGGTTGCAACACAATTTTCTCATGGTTCAGTTTTAGAAGATTTTACATAAAATGACATTAAGTTGTAACATATGTCCAGCACACATTCTCTCATTCATTCCCACAACAAAATAATGAGCAAATAACAATTTTGAATGATTTTTTATACTACGTAATGTTGAGCAATTAAAGTTTGGAAAAGGAAATTTCAATTAAGTGATTTTATAGACTGTGAGCTTTGATATGACTTCAGATGATAATAAAAGACATTTGGTTACAGTTCTTAACTGAGTTTTAATACATAATTGTCAGTTTTATGACATTTAAGAAATTTTCTCACCCTCCGTACCTATAATAGATAAAAATCTTAAATTTTGACAGAATCCCTTCGTTAATAACAAAAGATTGCGTACCAACTCGAACAAAATCGGATGATAATTACTACGGTTCATTTAGATTCGAAGGGGGTGTGAATTTGCGTACCGACTGAATGTTACTTGAGACCGTTCTCACTGCTGGTAACGTCAACTGCGCTTTGAGTCAGAGCGAAGAAAAAAAAACATAGCCATCTTGAAGCCACCGTGCTACACGGCCGCCTGCCTTACTGCATCGAATGTTATCTCATAATAATTTGCTACGTTAAAAACCAAAGACGTCCTGCTATGAATAGAACTGGAGTCCCAGATGATCACTCCTGACTGTTTAGAGAGCTATCGCGAGATGCATTCAGGTTGGAATCCCACCACTATCCAGGTCCTTCACAAACACGTCTTCGGGCTGGAATTTCATTGACTGGAGTAGAATTGTCTTTATTGGGAATTTGACTATCTTCATTCACCGGTTCCTGCTACATGCTCAGCCACTGTCCATCAAAATGATTGCAGGTCTGAAGATGATCATGTTGTTGTTGTTGTTGTGGCCTTCAGTCCAGAGACTGGTTTGATGCAGCTCTCCAAGTTAATCTATCCTGTGCAGGCTTCTTCATCTCCCAGTACCTACTGCAACCTACAGCCTTCTGAATCTGCTTAGTGTATTCATCTCTTGGTCTCCCTCTGCGATTTTTACCCTCCACGCTGCCCTCCAATACTAAACTGGTGATCCCTTGATGCCTCACAACATGTCCTACCAACCGATCTCTTCTTCCAGTCAAGTTGTGCTACAAACTTCCCTTTTCCCCAAACCTATTCAATACTTCCTCATTAGTTGTGTGATCTACCCATATAATCTTCAGCACTCTTCTGTAGCACCTCATTTCGAAAGCTTCTATTCTCTTCTTGTCCAAACTAGTTATCGTCTATGTTTCACTTCCATACATGGCTACACTCCATACAAATACTTTCAGAAACGACTTCCTGACACTTAAATCTATACTCGATATTAACAAATTTCTCTTCTTCAGAAACGCTTTCCTTGCCATTGCCAGTCTACATTTTATATCCTTTCTACTTCGACCATCATCAGTTACTTTGCTCCCCAAACAGCAAAACTCCTTTACTACTTTAAGTGTCTCATTTCCTAATCTAATTCCCTCAGCATCACCCGACTTAATTCGACTACATTCCATTATCCTCGTTTTGCTTTTGTTGATGTTCATCTTATATCCTCCCTTCAAGACACTGTCCATTCCGTTCAACTGCTCTTCCAAATCCTTTGCTGTCTCTGACAGAATTACAATGACATCAGCGAACCTCAAAGTTTTTATTTCTTCTCCATAAATTTCAATACTTACTCCGAATTTACCTTTTGATTCCTTCACTGCTTGCTCAATATAGAGATTGAATAACATCGGGGAGAGACTACAATCCTGTCCCCACTCCCTTCCCAACCACTGCCTCCCTTTCATGTCCCTCGACTCCTATAACTGCCATCTGGTTTCTGTACAAATTGTAAATAGCTTTTCGCTCCCTGTATTTTACCCCCGGCCACCCTTAGAATTTGAAAGAGAGTATTCCAGTCAACATTGTCAAAAGCTTTCTCTAAGTCTACAAATTCTAGAAACGTAGGTTTGCCTTTCCTTAATCTAGCTTCTAAAATAAGTCGTAGGGTCAGTATTGTCTCACGTGTTCCGATATTTCTACGGAATCCAAAATGATCTTCCCCGAGGTTGGCTTCTACTAGTTTTTCCATTCGCCTGTAAAGAATTTGTATTAGTATTTTGCAGCTATGTCTTATTAAACTGATAGTTCGGTAATTTTCACATCTGTCAACACCTGCTCTCTTTGGGATTGGAATTATAATATTCTTCTTGAAGTCTGAGGGTATTTCGCCTGTCTCATACATCTTGCTCACCAGATGGTAGAGTTTTGTTAGGACTGTAGTAGTTCTAATGGAATGTTGTCTACTCCCGGAGTTTTTTTCGACTCACGTCTTTCAGTGCTCTGTCAAACTCTTCACGCAATATCATATCTCCCATTTCATCTTCATCTACATCCTCTTTCATTTCCAAAATATTGTCCTCAAGTACATCGACCTTGTATAGATCCTCTATATACTCCTTCCACCTTTCTGCCTTCCCTTCTTTGCTTAGAACTGGGTTTCCGTCTGAGCTCTTGATATTCATACAAGTGGTTCTCTTTTCTCCAAAGGTCTCTTTAATTTTCCTGTATGTAGTATCTATCTCACCCCTAGTGAGATAAGCCTCTACATCCTTACATTTGTCCTCTAGCCATCCGTGCTTAGCCATTTTGCACTTCCTGTCGATCTCATTTTTGAGACATTTGTATTCCTTTTTGGCTGCTTCATTTACTGCATTTTTATTTTTCTCCTTTCATCAGTTATATTCAGTATTTCTTCTGTTACCCAAGGATTTCTAGCAGCCCTCGTCTTTTTATCTACTTGACCCTCTGCTGCCTTCACTACTTCGTCCCTCAAAGCTAACCATTCTTCTTCTACTGTATTTCTTTCCCCCATTCTTGTCAATTGTTCCCTTATGCTCTCCTTGAAACTCTGTACAACCTCTGGTTTAGTCAGTTTATCCAGGTCCCATCTCCTTAAATTCCCACCTTTTTGCTGTTTCTTCAGTTTTAATCTACAGTTCATAACCAATAGATTGTGGTCAGAGTCCACATCTGCCCCTGGAAATGTCTTACAATTTAAAAGCTGGTTCCTAAGTCTCTGTCTTACCATTATATGATCTATCTGAAACCTGTCAGTATCTCCAGGATTCTTCCATGTATACAACCTTCTTTCATGATTCCTGAACAAAGTGTTAGCTATGATTAAGTTATGCTCTGTGCAAAATTCTACCAGGTGGCTTACTCTTTCGTTCCTTAGCCCCAATCCATATTCACCTACTATGTTTCCTTCTCTCCCTTTTCCAACTGACGAATTCCAGTCACCCATGGCTATTAAATTTTCGTCTCCCTTCACTATCTGAATAATTTCTTTTATTTCATCATACATTTCTTCAATTCCTTCGTCATCTGCAGAGCTAGTTGGCGTATAAACTTGTAGTACTGTGGTAAGTGTGGGCTTCGTATCTATCTTGGCCACAATAATGCGTTCGCTATGCTGTTTGTAGTAGCTTACCCGCATTCCTATTTTCCTGTTCATTATTAAACCTACTCCTGCATTACCCCTATTTGATTATATGTTTATAACCCTGTTGTCACCTGACCAGAAGTCTTGTTCCTCCTACCACCGAACTTTACTAATTCCCACTATACCTAACTTTAACCTATCCATTTCCCTTTTTAAATTTTCTAACCTACCTGCCCGATTAAGGGATCTGACATTCCACGCTCCGATCGGAAGAACGCCAGTTTTCTTTCTCCTGATAATGACATCCTCTTGAGTAGTCCCCACCCGGAGATCCGAATAGGGGACTATTTTACCTCCGGAATATTTTACCCAAGAGGACGCCATCATCATTTAACCATACAGTAAAGCTGCATGCTCTCGGGAAAAATTACGGCTGTAGTTTCCCCTTGCTTTCAGCCGTTCGCAGTACCAGCACAGCAAGGCCGTTTTGGTTAGTGTTACAAGGCCAGATCAGTAAATCATCCAGACTGTTGCCCCTGCAACTACTGAAAAGGCTGCTGCCCCTCTTCAGGAACCACACGTTTGTCTGGCCTCCCAACAGCACCTACGGTACGCCTATCTGTATCGCTGAGGCGCGCTAGCCTCCCCACCAACGGCAAGGTCCATGTTTCAGGGTGGGAGGATGATCATGTGGTGACCAAAACTGGTCTCACTTTAATAAACGTGCCGTGCGATCTAGATTGTTCTATAATTAATTTCAAACCTCCAAACAGAATTAGGTCTGATATGACAGGACAGGCCGCATGATTTTCATGCGGTCTGTGGATTTCTTCGGTTTCTTAGTCACTGGCGTTCTGAATAGCTCTCCTCACATATCATACAGATACTAATTGGTAAATTAATTTCAAATATTTCACTACTATCGCTGACTTTCTCCAACAATGTTTTAAAAAATAAGCAGTATGGGAAGGACCGGTATGATCGAACTACCGAAAGCTGCACATACAATATAATGCAAGGATTGATCGCTAGCTTGAGTCGCCTAGAGATTTTACCACTTGTGCCGTTCTGAACTACAACGCAGTAATACATATTTGGAAGGACTAAAGACTAAATTAGGCTGCGTGGTTGATTCTAGGGAGAGGACCAAACAGCGAGGTCATTGGTCCCATTTTTATTTAATTTGAGATGCAAATATTTTTTCTATATTTTTGGACTGGATACAGGCAAGAAAGAGATTTTCTGCAAGTTATAACAATTCTCTCTTCCCAGTTTAGATGTTCATCCAAGATTATGCCATGGTCTTTTACTGTTTTTTGAGCCGTTAATTGAATACCTTTGAGGAGTACTGAAAGATCTTTTCCACGAAAATGTGTGCTTATGTACTTTCGCTAAGATATGCGGTGACCTGTGACTTCATAGGATTTAGTTTAAATAAGCTTTTATGCCAATCACGGTGCTAAACTAAATTCGTCATTCATAACTCATACAGCTGCAGTATTGTTCTTAGGGCTGTCCCTTGTGTAGAAACGGATATTGTCTGCATATAAGGAGTAGTTACAAGAATGAAGCACAGATCAAGTATCACTGGTATACTTGGTGGCTTATACCTAAACTGACGGTGTTCCGAGTGCTGCAGTGTGGGCTCTATGCATCGCAGGAGGCTGAAACATCGTAGGTATTTTATATTCATTAATCGGTGCACTCGCGAACTAGACTGAAAAAAATAATAGCTCCACCTACTACAACACACTGAAAATATGACACTGTAAGCAGTCATAATGTGAAATGCCTCCTACCTTGACATCAGTATCCTCTTTGTCACTTGGCGACGCTTTGATTTTTTCTGTGAAGCAGCTGTTGGTGTAAAGGGCTAAGGAGGATGAAGTATTCCGGTCGAAACGCAATGGCCGTTGAGAACAAAGACCGTGCACGGCTAGTGATGTTAATTTATCAGAACTGAAGCAACATCAGCACTGCTGCAATATCGTCGACAGTAGCAGCTACGAAGAGGCCCATTTCAATAAACAGGTTAAAGAATATGATCAAGAAATTTGAAGAAACAGGTGAATTAGGTGGTGCGGAAGGCAGTTGTTGTTGAAATTTGTGTGGCTTTAACAGACCGTGCAGAACACGCCTCAAATTCTGTAGCCAGTGCTTGAGCTGTGTCACGGAAAATCTCTCTCCCCTCTTCAACAATTGAAAAGATTTTGGGGCGCGCAAGTTTCAGAACGTGCACTAAATGAAACCCCAAGATAAGCTACAACGCCATGACTTTGTCCTGCACTTTTTTTTAACACGTATAGGAATGGATGACATGTGACCATTGAATATTCTTTGCACGGACGAGGCCACCTTACTCTGCACGGTTCCGTGAATGCACAGAACTGTCGCGTATGGGGTTCTACTCGGCCAAATGGGACTGTGTGGTATGGCTTCACAGGCTTCTTCACTGTTGGTCCGTTTTTCTTCGAGAAGATGACATTTCGCGAGCCTGTTAGGTGTACAGAGACGTCAACACGTTGTAAGGACCCCCCCCCCCCCCCCCCGTGCAACAAGTGATTCCAGCTTTCGAAGAACACATTTGTGTCCACAGCAGTATTTTCATGCAAAATGGAGCGACACCACATGTTGCTCTCCAGGTGAAAGACTTCCTTCCACAAACATGCGGCAACGACAGCACTATTTCTAGGCAGTTTCAAGATGTGTGGCCTTCCAGATTAAACGTGCCAAATCCATGTGACTTCTGGCTGAGGGAATATCTGAAACATCGTTTCTGATGGGATGTATACGGACTCTTCCTGATCTGAAGGATGGTATATGACGACGTATTGCTCTGATTACACCGGATATGGCGAGAACGACTGTCGACGTGTCTTGTTACAGATGCAGCACGATGCTGAGCATACCGTACTGACCACATGCTGTAACTTGTGACCGTATCCTAATAAATGTTCCAGGATCACCGTTATCTTCTGTTTGAGCAATGTTCCCCTTCTCTGGCACCAATAACACATTATGACTGAGTACAGCCCCATATTTTCATCTGGTGGCCGAAAGTGGAACTATTATTTGTTTCAGCATACTCCACGAGAGTACCGATTAATGAATAGGTACGTATGATGTTTCAGCGTCCTACGATGTATACAGACTGCACAGCAGCACTCTCAACTCAGTCTATTTAATTATAGCCTCCTGATACAACGGGACAAGCGGCCGACAAAGAAAGAAATCTTGTGTCGCTCCAGAAAGCATATACACTGAAGCGCCAAAGAAACTGGTATAGGCATGTGTATTCAAATACAGAGATATGTAAACAGGCAGAATACGGCTCTGCGGTCGGCAAAACCTACACTCCTGGAAATGGAAAAAAGAACACATTGACACCGGTGTGTCAGACCCACCATACTTGTTCCAGACACTGCGAGAGGGCTGTACAAGCAATGATCACACGCACGGCACAGCGGACACACCAGGAACCGCGGTGTTGGCCGTCGAATGGCGCTACCTGCGCAGCCTTTGTGCTCCGCCGCCGTCAGTGTCAGCCAGTTTTCAGTGGCATACGGAGCTCCATCGCAGTCTTTAACACTGGTACCATGCCGCGACAGCGTGGACGTGAACCGTATGTGCAGTTGACGGACTTTGAGCGAGGGCGTATAGTGGGCATGCGGGAGGCCGGGTGGACGTACCGCCGAATTGCTCAACACGTGGGGCGTGAGGTCTCCACAGTACATCGATGTTGTCGCCAGTGGTCGGCGGAAGGTGCACGTGCCCGTCGACCTGGGACCGGACCGCAGCGACGCACGGATGCACGCCAAGACCGTAGGATCCTACGCAGTGCCGTAGGGGACCGCACCGCCACTTACCAGCAAATTAGGGACACTGTTGCTCCTGGGGTATCGGCGAGGACCATTCGCAACCGTCTCCATGAAGCTGGGCTACGGTCCCGCACACCGTTAGGCCGTCTTCCGCTCACGCCCCAACATCGTGCAGCCCGCCTCCAGTGGTGTCGCAACAGGCGTGAATGGAGGGACGAATGGAGACGTGTCGTCTTCAGCGATGAGAGTCGCTTCTGCCTTGGTGCCAATGATGGTCGTATGCGTGTTTGGCGCCGTGCAGGTGAGCGCCACAATCAGGACTGCATACGACCGAGACACACAGGGCCAACACCCGGCATCATAGTGTGGGGAGCGATCTCCTACACTGGCCGTACACCTCTGGTGATCGTCGAGGGGACACTGAATAGTGCACGGTACATCCAAACCGTCATTGAACCCATCGTTCTTCCATTCCTAGACCGGCAAGGGAACTTGCTGTTCCAACAGGACAATGCACGTCTGCATGTATCCCGTGCCACCCAACGTGCTCTAGAAGGTGTAAGTCAACTACCCTGACCAGCAAGATCTCCGTATCTGTCCCCCATTGAGCATGTTTGGGACTGGATGAAGCGTCGTCTCACGTGGTCTGCACGTCCAGCACGAACGCTGGTCCAGCTGAGGCGCCAGGTGGAAATGTCATGGCAAGCTGTTCCACAGGACTACATCCAGCATCTCTACGATGGTCTCCATGGGAGAATAGCAGCCTGCATTGCTGCGAAAGGTGGATATACACTGTACTAGTGCCGACATTGTGCATGCTCTGTTGCCTGTGTCTATGTGCCTGTAGTTCTGTCAGTGTGATCATGTGATGTATCTGACCCCAGGAATGTGTCAATAAAGTTTCCCCTTCCTGGGACAATGAATTCACGGTGTTCTTATTTCAATTTCCAGGAGTGTATATAAGATAACAAGCGCCTGGCGCAGTTGTTAGATCGGTTACCGCAATGGCAGGTTATCAAAATTTGAGTTTGAACGTGGTGTTATAGTCTGCTCATGAGCGATAGGACACAGCATCTCCGAGGTAGCGATGAAGTGGGGATTTTTCGTACGGCCATTTCACGAGTGTACTGTGAAAATCAGGAATCCAGTAAAACATCAACTCTCTAAAGTCGCTACGTCCGGAGAAAGATCCTGCAAGAACGGGGCCACTGACGACTGAAGAGAATCGTTCAATGCGACAAAAGTACAACACTTCAGCAGATTCCTGCAGATTTCAGTGCTGGACCATGAACAAGTGTCAGCGTGAGAACCATTCCACGAAACGTCAGCGATACGGGCTTTCAGAGCCGAAGACCCATTCGTCTACCCTTAATGACTGCACGGCACAAAGCTTTACGCCCCGCCTGGGCCCGTAAACACCGACATCGGACTGTTGGTGACTGGAAACATGTTGCCTGGTCGGACGAGTCTCGTTTCAAATTGCATCTAGCGGATGGACGTGTACGGGTATGGAGACAACCTCATGAATCCATGGACGCTGTCAGCAGGGAACTGTTCAAGCTGGTGGAGGCTCTGTAGTGGTGTGGGGCGTATGCAGTGAAAGTGGTATTCGATCCCTGATAAGCCTAGATACGACCCTGATAGACGACGCGGACTTCAGCATCCTGTCTGATCACCTGCATCCATTCATGTCCATTGTGCACTCCGACGGACTTGGGCCAATTCTAGCAGAACAATGCGACACTCCACACATTCAGAATTGCTACAGAGTGGCTCCAGCAACACTCTTCTGAGTTCAGACACCTCCGCTGGCCACCAAACTCCCCGGACATGAACACTTCCAACGTGCTGTTCAGAAGAGATCTCCACCCCCTCGTACTCTTACGGATTTATGGACTGCCCTGCAGGATTCATGGTGTTAAGTCCCTCCAGCACTACTTCGGACATTAGCCGAATCCATGCCACGTCCTGCTGCAGCACTTCTGAGTGCACGATACTAGGCAGGCGTACCAATTCTTTGGCTCTTCAGTGTATTTCCACGGTGAATTCACCCATCCATAGGTGAGTCGTTGACATCTGTTTTTGAGGTTGTTGTCGAACCACAGCACTGGACTCTTTCATACATGCAGCTGTTTCGTTTCAATTAGTAAAATATAGAAATGAATCGTAGCAAAAGCCTTCCTGAAATCAAGCAGTATTAAAATGGTTGCTTCATGTCTGTTCATGGCGTGTTTGATGTTGCCAGGCACTTTGATTAATCCAGCTGTTGTGCTATGGTGTTTATGAGAGCCTGATTTATATTTGCTCTGCATGACATGAGTTTTGAGGAGATCTGTCAACTGTCCACGAACAGTGCACCTCGAAAGGTTTAGACACTACGGCTAATATACTGGTTTACCTATCGTCACCTGCTTTATCATTCTTGGGTGTTGATTCAGATAAGCTTTGCTTCGGGCGATAGGCTGTGTACCACTAAGAAAAGAACTGTAATAACAGTATCAAAAACATTTTAAATCGTAGCTCTGCTCACTCCACTATTAGCTACCGCCTCAGAGAACATTCTCGTGATTGCTTTTCGTACATTGTCGAAAGGGGTTAGCTTGTGGCTGATAATATATCGCAACTTGATTATCGACTACTATTGATAATAAATCTTTTAATTCGTTCGTCTGCAGATACATGAAAAACGATATCACATTTTGCCTTTCCTAAGCTGATTTTGTGCATTTTTTTCCATTTTACTATAGGATTTGACGTGCTGAATACAAAGAACGGGCATGTCTGGTTTTAGCGTTGACCACGTTTTGCTTCTGCATATTTCATATAGCTAAGGAATTGGCTTTCGCTTGCATCTTCTAAGTGCAGAATCAAGTTCATTCGTTATTTGGCGTAGTTCTGCGATCAGGAGTGGAGTAGGAGCTCTCTTTACTTTAACAGAAATTTTATGGGTATTTTCCTCATACAATACTATGTCTGCTACCTTAATTCCAGACTTTTGCGTCGAATGTCGGCTGATTGCTTAATACCCTGTCACAGAATATATTAACAATCCTTTTGTAGGGCATCGTTGTTTACTTGTTTTAAGCTTCTGTAGTATATTAGGTCAGATTTTTCTCTATTGGTGTTCACTGATAACAATAAGAATCTCATATCGTGAGCAGAAGGTCTTACAGCAGACGTCTGACTGGGTTGACCTACTGTATGTCATCTTTGTTGCCATTACTGTAGAGGTACAAGGGTTTACCTATATGGCGAGAGATAGGTTGTTTGCAGAAATATAGTATTTATATCGATAAAGAGGAACCGTCTCCTTAAATTCTCTGAAGAATGAAATTTTAACTGGAAGTTTATATTTGTGTCTCCCATAGTGTGTTGGAAAATCGAGTGAAGAGTGAAAACGTGTAAGTTATAAGGCTAAATGCAAAATTATTACTTTACGAGGGAGGATCGCTCATCCTAAGGACAGACATCCACAGTAGTTTCATAAACACCAAGAAACACAGAAATATTTAAAAAAAAGTTAGAGCTAGGTTTATAAAAAAGACGTTCATGATTTATTATTAAACTATACTACGATGCCACTGAAGGGAAAACATGAGACGAGGTTGAAAGACGATGTTCGAAAATGTTTTCTCCACGAATATGCTGTAGTTTATGGTATTTCATTTACGAGTTTGGATTACATTTACAGACATTTCACGCTCAATCATGTCTCTTGATATTTTACCAACACATTGTCTTGAAACTTCCTATTGTTACGTTACTCTACGTTTTATGTTTGGTTACTCAATAGGTTTTTTTCTCTGTTGTTAACGTATTTTAACATAAACAAAGGTAACTGCGATAGTAAACCGAATAAACAGCCGGCTGCGGTGGTCTAGCGGTTCAGGCGCTCAGTCCGGCACCGCGCGACTGCTACGGTCGCAGGTTCGAATCCTGCCTCGGGCATGGATGTGTGTGATGTCATTAGGTTAGTTAGGTTTAAATAGTTCTAGGGGACTGATGGCCACATATGTTAAGTCCCATAGTGCTGAGAGCCATTTGAACAATTTTTGAACGGGAATAAATGATAATGACATTATTTCTTGGCAACGAGCCAGGGGAATTACGGGTCCCTTATACCAAGATACACAGAAAATGTTGCTGAATAATTTTTTGGGTAGAGCTCGAGCTTATCCTCTATGGCGGCTACTTCCAATAGAGATAAAACAAATGGTGTAATTGCGAAGACGAACAGATATACAGGGTGAGTCACTAACTATTGCCACCAAGAATAGGAGCTCAAAAGTTTGTTGGACAAAAGTTGCATGGCACAATGGGAGTTATAATATGACGTCGGTTTTTTGTAGCTAGGTGGGGTCGCTTCAGAGATATTAATGTCCACTATGTTTAGTTAAATGGGATGCTATAGTTTGGTACTTATTTTCTGATAGTGACTATCGAGACGAATCTAATGATATGTAGCAGTAAGGTCTTTGAAAGTCATCGAAAGTCACAAAGGTGGCATGAACGTCCATTTACAGAAGGCGCTCAAAGTGATGACCATTGGTATAAATGCAGTGCTGCAATTGTCTTATCATAAGATTGATTGGCGTTCCTTTTCACTCGGCGCTTATCGAAGCTCATGCTCTGACAATTCTCTCTTGCATATCTTCATGTGTAGTAGGAACGTCTTTATAAACAATGTCTCTTACGAATGACCACAAGAAAAATTCCAGAGGCGTCAAGTCTGGCGAACGAACCGGCCACGACACATCTCCTCCGCGTCCTGTCCAACGATTTAGGAATTGTCTCTGCAACTCACTTCTAGACATCAGCGAAAAATGTGCCTGATACCCATCATGTTGATACCACATTCTGTTCCTTGTTACTGAAGGTATTTCTTCCAGTAACAGACGTAATGTTTCTTGCAGGAATGTGGTGTATTTCCTACCATTTAAATTTACTTCCATGAAATAGGGCCCTATAAATCTGTCCTCCAGAATCCCACACCATACATTCACCGACCACGGTTTTTGGTGTGCAACTTGCCGCAGCCAACACGGGTTTTCAGTTACCCAATAATGCATGTTATGCAAATTAACATTTCCATGGTTCGTGAATGTAGCCTCGTCAGTAAATAAAATCAAATTAATAAATGTGTCATACTTCTGAGTCTGAAGTTGAGCCCATCGGCAGAATTCAATGCGACGCATACAATCCGTAGCAGTTAATTCTTGGTGAAGGCTGATATAGTAAGGATGATATTTATTGCGGTGCAGAACACGAACAACACTACTCTGGTTCAAGCCAGATTCCCTTCCGAACTGACGCGAACTAACGCAAGGATCTCGAACCATAGTGGCAAGATACCAATTCTCGTTTCCTCGTCAGTAACTTTCCTTTGCTGGATATGTTTCCGATGCGTTAAAGATCCAGTTATTCTCAATTTATAAGACACATATTTAAATGTACGACGTGTAGGGCGTGTATGATGAGGATATCTTTCAGTGTATGAGTCTGTAGCACTCACTGAATTTCGTTGACATTCTCTGTAAATGAGAAGCATATAGACTTGTCCTTCGAAGAAATACATCATTCGCTTGATTTGACGATACTAGTCTTAACGTTCCTATTAGTGTTGTATTGCAAAACCGTGGAAGGGTGTTTACATGTCAGTGGCACGTTAGATGGATACGCCGTATTCGGCGAATATTTAATATTTGCACGATATATGAGAAAGAGTTGTCAGAGAATGTGCTGTGATAAGTGCCGAAATGGTAAGGAATACCACTCAGCCCATTATAAGACGATTGCAACACTACACTGATACCAGTGGTCATCACTTCGAACACCGCCTGTAAATCGCCGTTCATACCGCCTTCTGGACCTTCGTTGGCCTTCTAAGATCTTATTGTTACACATCATTGGATTCGACTCGATAGCCGCTATTAGAAAATAAGTACCAAACTATATCATCCCATTTTAAAAACACGAAGTTGACCTTCATATCTCTGAAGCGACCACCCCTATCAACAAAAAAACCAACGATATATTATGGTCCCCGCTGTCCCATGAAATTCCTGTCGCACAAACCCTTCAGGTCCTATAATACAGTATTTGAATGTAAAAAGTATCATCAAAATTTTGTTTGGCTTCGCTTCCTGCAAGTAACAAGCCAAATACAGACAGTGAGTCCCCTACCTGGTGTAACGTGTTGTCCATATCTGGTGAGCGCCTGGTGACTTCTCTAGCACAACGATCGCGAGTTCGTCGCAATGAATATACATTCATTACAGTGATTTTAGGTTAACCACGAAGTTTTTCGCGATACATTTGTCGTTTTAATATCTGCTCTTGGGTGCAATTGTCAGATGACTTCTCCACAAAAATCCAAGCTTTCGAAAATATCCACCATCGTTATAATGAGGAAAGCAATAGTGGATATTGTCGAAAGCTCTGATTTTTATGCAAAACTAATGTGTTAAGTGCACTGAGAACAGATAATACATGATATTTAGATGGTTTAATTTCTAAAACAAACACTCCTGGAAATTGAAATAAGAACACCGTGAATTCATTGTCCCAGGAAGGGGAAACTTTATTGACACATTCCTGGGGTCAGATACATCACATGATCACACTGACAGAACCACAGGCACATAGACACAGGCAACAGAGCATGCACAATGTCGGCACTAGTACAGTGTATATCCACCTTTCGCAGCAATGCAGGCTGCTATTCTCCCATGGAGACGATCGTAGAGATGCTGGATGTAGTCCTGTGGAACGGCTTGCCATGCCATTTCCACCTGGCGCCTCAGTTGGACCAGCGTTCGTGCTGGACGTGCAGACCGCGTGAGCCGACGCTTCATCCAGTCCCAAACATGAGCAATTGGGGACAGATCCGGAGATCTTGCTGGCCAGGGTAGTTGACTTACACCTTCTAGAGCACGTTGGGTGGCACGGGATACATGAGGACGTGCATTGTTCTGTTGGAACAGCAAGTTCCCTTGCCGGTCTAGGAATGGTAGAACGATGGGTTCGATGACGGTTTGGATGTACCGTGAACTATTCAGTGTCCCCTCGACGATCACCAGAGGTGTACGGCCAGTGTAGGAGATCGCTCCCCACACCATGATGCCGGGTGTTGGTCCTGTGTGCCTCGGTCGTATGCAGTCTTGATTGTGGCGCTCACCTGCACGGCGCCAAACACGCATACGACCATCATTGGCACCAAGGCAGAAGCGACTCTCATCGCTGAAGACGACACGTCTCCATTCGTCCCTCCATTCACGCCTGTCGCGACACCACTGGAGGCGGGCTGCACGTTGTTGGGGCGTGGGCGGAAGACGGCCTAACGGTGTGAGGGATCGTAGCCCAGCTTCATGGAGACGGTTGCGAATGGTCCTCGCCGATACCCCAGGAGCAACAGTGTCCCTAATTTGCTGGGAAGTGGCGGTGCGGTCCCCTACGGCACTGCGTAGGATCCTACGGTCTTGGCGTGCATCCGTGCGTCGCTGCGGTCCGGTCCCAGGTCGACGGGCACGTGCACCTTCCGCCGACCACTGGCGACAACATCGATGTACTGCGGAGACCTCACGCCCCACGTGTTGAGCAATTCGGCGGTACGTCCACCCGGCCTCCCGCATGCCCACTATACGCCCTCGCTCAAAGTCCGTCAACTGCACATACGGTTCACGTCCACGCTGTCGCGGCATGGTACCAGTGTTAAAGACTGCGATGGAGCTCCTTATGCCACGGCAAACTGGCTGACACTGACGGCGGCGGAGCACAAATGCTGCGCAGGTAGCGCCATTCGACGGCCAACACCGCGGTTCCTGGTGTGTCCGCTGTGCCGTGCGTGTGATCATTGCTTGTACAGCCCTCTCGCAGTGTCCGGAGCAAGTATGGTGGGTCTGACACACCGGTGTCAATGTGTTCTTTTTTCCATTTCAAGGAGTGTATAATTATCAAATTCTTAACTCCAATCTGGCGCATACAAGCAAACACTGCGCGCAGCGTAAACGGTTCTTCAGTTTACCTCTCGTATACGTACAAACATGTTATATACCTGCTCAAACATAGTCGGAATGCTGCATGTGAACCTTTTCCCGTGACCTGGCGCCGGACAGATTTCTGTGGTCTCCATATTTATCTTCATTTGTCTTCGAAGGGTGCTGTAACTGAAAATCGAGACAGGATTTAGTGGTTTGTCTTCATGAAACTAATGTTCTTGACAAAATAAATTAGCTTTCCATGAGCCGTTTAGGAAATTTAATTTTATTGGCGGTCTTGCTAAATTCAGCGCTTGCAAATTACACGAAAAAAACACTGTCTGTATCTTCCACTAACGTACACATAGCCAACAAATAAAACTAAATGAAATCATCGATTTAGTCGCAGAAAGAGTAAAAGACAAACTAAATAAGCAACAAATGGCAACACCAGACAAACGACCAAATATATTGGTCTATGCAAATGACAGTTTTATTTGGAAAAATACAGTGGTGAAACTGGAACTCCGCTCAAGAAGCTAAATTAAAGCATCATGAGATTAAGTTCAAAAATTAATGAAGGAAACACAGAATAAGTGATCATACAAAGGGAAAACATGACTACAGAATACCGTCATGACCCTCGTACAGAAATCTACACTTTCAGGAACACTCCCAACTTCAACCACCTTCGTGTGATGACAAGGACGTGTCGAAAAGTAATGCCTCCGAAGTTCTTACTCTGTTCTGAATATCGGTTGCGCTACTAGCTGCCATACATTTTACTTGGTTAACCTTCCCGCTGTGTTGACGCACCAGTCCTCTGGCGCTAGAGGGGTCCAAATTATAGCGCGTAACGTGGCAGTGCATAGCGTAACTATGACGGTGCTTGACAAACAGCGCGGTGTAATCACTCAAAAAAACTGAACCCACGAATTCGAAGAGTTCGTCCACACATGGATCACGCTTTGTTTCACTATGACAGTACCTGACCATACACGGGCGCAGCGACATCTGCAACTTTGGTTCGTTGTCAGCAAACATCCTCCATAGACTTCCCGTTGATAGTAAAAACAGTGCAAGGAGAGGTTGAGGCACAGTCAAAAAAGTCAAAAATCTTACAGTAACGGTACAAACAAACTGGCCTCTCTTTGGGAGAAATGTGTTCGTCGCCAGGACGACTATTTTCAGAAATAAATATGTAGACGTAAAGAATATGAGTTAACGAGAATTGCGCTCTCATTTAAATATATGACCGAAAGAGTCAGCATACAGGAATTGTGAAACGTACCCTGTCATCCAGGACCGTGTGCCACCAAGGGGCGCAGATTCACCACGAGGTGGGGAAACTCACAGGCGTCTATTGTGCTGAATGAGGCCTAAGTGCTATAGCGTGCGAGTGAGACAGACGAGAACCTAAGTCATGGGGAAACCCAGTAGAAGTGCGTTTGTGACCAGGTAGACATAGCGGTGTTAAATACAGCGGACCTAAGATCGGCCATAAAGGGAAACATTCATGGAAACTATTTAATTCTGTAGTAATCATGGAATGAAGCCACAGTAATTTTAACCTGCTTTCCTCCATAAATTGTCATTGTGATCGCAATAAAATCTGAATATTGATCATATCTATAATAGTTTAAGCTTTACTGTCACAGTGAAATTAACAAGGTTTGTAACAAAGACCTGAATGCTAAAATCTGAACGCTTTAGTCGATCTTAACGATAGACATTTCATATAGAAGCGCATAATTAAAATGACAAACGTTGTAAATATCAACTCTGTAACTTTATTTGTGTAAAAGATACAGTAAATTTAGATTAGCAGTATTTTCAGTTAAGCATCACATCATCGTTTCCTCCACACAAAACACACTGAACGATGACAGTATGACACCTTATTGAATCATGAGGTAATAGAATATTTGTTCTAAAGTTTAATGCATAATACTTACTTTCGTTCTTTATTTATTTATCAGAAAGCACATTGGTGCAAGGCTACTGGCCGTGGCATTCAAAGTTAAGAAGGAAATTATATTAGTTTTATGCAAATAATTTAACGTTTATTATGTAATGGATATTATTGTTACTCTATTTAGAAGGTGGAAGTGGTCGACCTTTGATTATTTAAATATGTTAAAATTTAAAATACTATAGAATAAGCTGCGGCCAATCAGATGGATGGCTTCAGGAAAGGGAACTGCCCTTGTCAGTTGAGCGAGGGTATACGGCGCGCGGGAAATGTTGCCGGGGACGGGCAGACGCGAAAGCGGACAGTTCTGACCTGGACACCAAAGGGTGCAGTTCGCATTGAGACTCGAAAGCGGACGGTCCGTCTTTAGGCAATTAGGAAGTGACGCGACTTAGAAAACGCCACGTTGTGTGGTATCGCGAGACTTAGTCTCTGAGCGGTGAGCAGCCGTGCGCCTGGCGTGAACTCTTTAACTTTTCGTGTAAATACCAAGGACGAGTATTGGACTTGTGTTTCGCTATGAGATTGTGAATGATCGAACTGAATTAAATGTATATGCGCTCGAGTGTAATAGTAGTTCCAAATACGACCACTTTCACTATTATTTTTCTCTCTGAATAAACTTTATTCTAACCAAATAGAAACTGTGTGGCCTACATCATTTATGGGTGGTTAATTTACTTCCCGATATTTTTATTACTGTTGTTATGTTTTTTTACATTAACTTTGTTTTATACAATTTCGCCAACTTGCCATCAGCCAGACAGGTTAACCAAAGGGTCACAAGTGTCTAAATTAGGGCGTGTAATGTAACACGTGCGGTTCAACCCCTAGATGAGTTTGATCCAAGACATGTCGAAGAAGAGGAAGCGCATGTGAGCCCGAACATCTTTGGGACGTTAGCTCGCAACAATAAGATGTAGAATGTTAATGAAGTTTATTTTATTCAGAAACCTTTTCGTACTTCCACACAACTACTTTGAGACATTACTTCTCAGCGCGCCTTCGTATAAATGACTGCAAGAGAAGACAAGTCATATTCTAAATTACACTACGGAGCACAAAGTTTCCTGTTCTCTCCAAAAACTTATACTCTCCAAACTCCTTACCTGGAAAACCATGCTGAAACTCTACAACACTCTCGTCTCGTCAATACTGCTGTAAGGAGCGCAGGCGAAGAGCATGAGCAAAAGAGAAGAGCACCAGTTCACGGTCCTCGAAAATAAAGTATACAGCAATATCTTGGAGATAGTGTTTGACCTATCAATACGCAGATAGATCTGCAGATCCAATGGGGGGGCTGGTCAAGCAATCTTACAAACCCTGGGCTGTGAATATCGCCGAAGCCAGATGTACACAATGGGCAGGCCATCCTGTCAGAATGGACCCTGGCAGAGTAGTCCGATATGTCATAGGAAGATGGAAGGTTTAAGACCACTGGGAGACCAAGAAGTAGATGGTGAGATGAGGTGAGTTCAACAGCAGAGTGTTGAGTATCACTGGATGGGAGGTGGAAGGAAGCGGCGCGACACAGGAAGAATTGTAGGCATATAGCGAGAGTTTCGTCGGTTCGTCACGTCCTAAAAAAACCATCGCAGTGTCCTTTTCTTCGTGCGGGGGGAGTTATCGAACCAAATCCAAAAATTTACTGTGCAAATATTTTCTGTACACTAGTTTGACACAGAACTAAACATTCATGAGAGTTTCAAAAAACTTCCTTCACTAAATTTTGATTTAGGAATTGTTGTGCTACTATTATAATGTTATTATTTTTCAAGTGGCCAGGATTATGAAACTTAGCAGTGGTAAACATTACCCCTTTAACTGCAGATGGTTTGGTAATATTCTGCAAAACTATCATCTCTCATTCAAGTAATATAACATGGTGTATTTATTACAATCGCTAAAGACGGTATATAACGTAAATTACTTGTGCAGCCTCGGAGTCAGTAAAGAGGCCTAAAAAGCAGCAAGACAACATGTAACTGATCCAGACTATACACCACCAAATGACTGAGTGTTCAATCACACGTTCTTTAAATACACAACACACTTGAAATTACGTGTTTCATTAATTTGTATGGGCTCAGTGAAACAAATAATGAGATTCGCACTATGAAAGAAACTGGTTTCTTCTTTTCCTGGTAAAGCAGCAACACCGACCGAATAGGTGACTAATATGAATATCATATTTCCATGTGAGAGATTATTATCTCACCACAGGATAAATTGATATTAATATAGCGTGGAGAAGAGGTCGTCTTGAATAACTGCAGATTCCCGGGTTCGATTCCCGGCGGCGTTAGAGATTTTCTCTGCCTCGTGATGACTGGGTGTTGTGTGATGTCCTTAGGTCAGTTAGGTTTAAGTAGTTCTAAGTTCTAGGGGACTGATGACCGTAGATGTTAAGTCCCATAGTTCTCAGAGCCATTTGCCAGCAGTGACTTTGTTTACTGAAGAACTATCTTTCATTATGTAGCTTATAATAAATAACATGAGGCAGAACACAAGTCTAAAGTACGCTCACTGATTAGATGTTGGCCGCCTGGCTTCCTGCAACGAAACCTTCACACGTGCGACTGTCATCGCTTCTCAGTCGGTGGTTAGATATATGATTCAAAAGTGTTCGAGGGTTATGTTGCGATATCGAAAATGTTGTGGAAACAAATTAATACTAGTTGCGACGTATTACAGTACAAAATTATTTCACATAAGAGAAAACAGGGTTAGACAAATCATATCAGGGCTTTCGAATGATAATAAGTGTCACATGACAGCCACACTCTTTATAACTCTTTGTTTAGATACTGCTGGATGGAGAAAGGGGGCTAGTAACCCGGACTTCTGCCTGGCATCTTACCACTGCGTTACCTTGTTCTGTTTTCTGCTTCAGTGACAGAGCATATACGTACAATATTCGCAACTACTCGCAAACAGTAAGCTTTCAATATCATGCACAGGAGCGGAGATCATAAAACAGAAAGCTTAGGTAGGCGCCGGGTTACATTTGCACAGATTACGAGCCGCACTCGTAGTGGCTGTCCATTCGGCAAACTCGTCCGTCCCGTCCCGTGGTGACGGTCGAGTCGCAGTCCCACAGCCTGTGAAACGGAAGTCGGACGGCGCCAGCGTTTGCCTGCCGCCCTGTTTGCGTTTCCGGACTGCCCGCTGCCTGCGGTGGTCCACACCGTTCCACTGCTCGGTACGGCAGCGCTTGTCGGCGCCCGCACGGCACGACCCAGGGCGCGCGCTCTGCCGGTCGGGCGAGCCCTGTAATTAATGTCCGGGCATCGACCCGTGGCCTCCGCGGGCCACGGCGTCTCTTCCCCTCCCTCAGCCCTCTGCTCCGGCCACCAACAAGGTGTTTCCTACCAGCGACATCCTTACTCGTCTTCTACTACAAACCTAGAGCACGTTCTACAGCAGCGGTCTTGTACGCTATACGGAATAACATTGCAATGATACACTACTGGCCATTAAAATTGCTACACCAAGAATAAATACAGACAAACGGGTATTTATTGGACAAATATATTATACTAGGACTGACATGTGATTACATTTACACGCAATTTGCGTACATAGATCCTGAGAAATCAGTACCCAGAACAACCACCTCTGGCCATAATAACGGCCTTGATAGGCCTGGGCATTGAGTCAAAGAGAGCTTGGATGGTGTGTACAGTTGCAGCTGCCCATGCAGCTTCAACACGATACCACAGTTCATCATGAGTAGTGACTGGCGTATTGTGACGAGCCAGTTGCTAGGCCACCATTGACCACACGTTTTCAGTTGGTGAGAGATCTGGAGAATATGCTGGCCAGGGCAGCAGTCGAACATTTTCTGTATCCAGAAAGGCCCGTACAACACCTGCAACATGAGGTCGTGCATTATCCTGCTGAAATGTAGGGTTTCACAGGGATCGAATGGCGGGTAGAGCCACGGGTCGTAACACATCTGAAATGTAACGTCCACTGTTCAAAGTGCCGTCAGTGCGAACAAGAGGTGACCGAGACGTGTAACCAATGGCACCCCATAACATCACGCCGAATATGGCGATGACGAATACACAATTCCAATGTGAGTTCACCGCGATGTCGCCAAACACGGATGCGAGCGTCATGTGCTAAAAACAGAACCTGAATTCATCCGAAAAAATGACATTTTGCCATTCATGCACCCAATTTCGTCGTTGAGCACACTATCGCAGACGCTCCTGTCTGTGATGCTGCGTCAAGGGTAACCGCAGCCATGGTCTCCGAGCTGATAGTCCATGCTGCTGCAAACGTCGTTCAACTGTTAGTGTAGATGGTTGCTATCTTGCAAATGTCCCCATCTGTTGACTCAGGGGTCGAGACGTGGCTGCATGATCCTTTAGAGCCATGCGGATAAGATGCCTGTCATCTCGACTGCTAGAGATACGAGGCCGTTGGGATCCAGCACGACGTTCCGTATTACCCTCCTGAACCCACCGATTCCATATTCTACTAACAGTCATTGGCTCTCGACCAACGCGAGCAGCAATGTTGCGATACGACAAACCGCATTCGCGATAGGCTACAATCCGACCTTTATCAAAGTAGGAAACATGATAGTACGCATTTCTCCTCCTTACACGAGGCATCACAACAATGTTCCACCAGGCAACGGCGGTCAACTGCTGTTTGTGTATGAGAAATCGGTTGGAAACTTTCCTCATGTCAGCACGTTGTATGTGTTGCCATCGGCGCCAACCTTGAGTGAATACTCTGAAAATCTAATCATTTGCATATCACAGCATCTTCTTTCTGTCGGTTAAATTTCGTGTCTGTAGCACGTCATCTTCGTGGTGTAGCAATTTGAATGGCCAGTAATGTACTTGTATATAACAAGTACTGAAAATTACAACGATTCAGGTCAAAACATTTCAACAAGGTTACAGAAGTATATTAAGTAAAAGCACTGTTTTACATTTTACCCAAATATTATCCAACACCATCACTTTCAAAGTAGTCCCCTAGGAAGCGAATAGTTATGTACCTTGTGCGTTTCCAGTTGAATTTCCTCCACTGTACCAAATCTTGGCCCATTCAGCTTGATTTTCGTCTAGGGAAACAGAAAGAAGTCAAGCGTTGCTAAGTCTGATGAATAAGGTCGATGGACAACAGCTCTTATCTTCAACTAGGAGCAACACAATTTCTCAGACTAGGTCGCATTTGTAAAACCTTTATTAACGATGAGTAGTTTCGGTAAACAGAGTTACTATCATATAATCTGTGGAGTAGGAAAAGGTCAGTGATTTTACGTCCCGTCGACAACAAGCTGTGTAGAGACGGAGCATAAGCTCGGATAAGGGATGTATGGGGAAAGAAATTGGCCGTGCTCTTTCAAAGGAACCACCCCAGCAGTTTCCTGAAGCGACCTAGGCAAATCACGAAGAACCTAAATCTCGATGGACGGACGCGGGTATCAACCGTCGTTCTCCCGAACACGAGTTCAGTATGCTGACCACTGTGCCATCTGATCTTACTTAACTGGATAGATATGTAAGATGCACTGGCATGTTAAAGTTAAAACCAGTACTTACAATATGTTCGCCAACTGCTTCTGTACCGCATTACAAGTTGCAAAATACATCACTGATACAAGAGCGCTGCTGAGCTGATGTGCAGCGAAAGTGACTAGAGATGTTGATATCTAGTGACACTAGAGGCTGCTTGTGTGTTCATATCATTGTCAATTGCAAATATAACTACGCAATTCCAATAAAAGTGTGATAACTGATACATAATTATAATTTTTTTGTTACAGGTAAAATCTAAAATATTTTTGGACACAGAATGGTTCAAATGGCTCTAAGCGCTATGGGACTTAACATCTGAGGTTATCAGTCACCTAGAACGTGGAACTATTTAAACCTAACTAACCTAAGGACATCACACACATCCATGCCCGAGGCATGATCCGAACCTGGGACCGTAGCGGTTCCAGACTGAAGACCCTAGAACCGCTCGGCCACACCGGCCAGTGGATAATTGCAGAATGTGGTGCCACACAACGTGGCACTACACAAAACTGGTGCTAATAGCATAGGCACATAGGGAACACATACCACATAGATCTGTAAGTCCACGGTATTGGTGTAAGTTGAGAAAACCGTCACGAAACACTTCTTTCGAAAATCAGACTGTGATTTGCTGAGAAAATTATTGTTGCTAAGGTGAGACACTAATCAGAATACATCACCTCCTCAAAATTTTGGGAAATGATGTCAGCAGTGAAACAGGTCAGTAATTTTTGACATCTCTCCAATCACATTTCTTAAATAGGGGTTTGACAATGGCATTTTTCAGCCTCTCTGTAGTTTCAGGAATTCCGTCAGAACTGCTATGAGAAAGTCCACTCCAAAACGGAAAGATCTGGACACATACTGAAGCCGAACCTCTGCTACGGGGTGGAGCTGATACATGGGCAACAGGCAAGAAACTACTCTCACCAGCAGTAACATTTATTTAGGTTTATCATGTAATTAAGTAAATACGAATGAAGAATATGGCACTAGTTCTTTGACAACAGTTACGAAGACAAAGAACTAATATCACATTCTTTACCTTATGGTATTTTCTGTGTGAATTCTTCTCCTTGTATTCTGAGTTAGTTAGTTAGTTAGTTAGTTAGTTATGTGTTCCGTTGATCAATCACACTGTAACCGTTGTGATGTGGAACGTGTCACGTGCATAAGAAATGCACACGTTACACATAGTGTTATAGCCTAAAATTTCTGTTATCTACACCATTCCCTTTAAATGGCAAAAAATGCATGTACTATAACTATAGACCTATTTATTCCCACGCAAGATCTATGAGATAGAAGGAGTTGTCAAGGAGATATGACTTTAATTTATTTTTAAAACTGTTACTGCTGTCTGTCAGACTTTTTATTTCCTTATTTGTCAAGAAGTTTTATAGCAGGATATTTTACCCCTTTCTGTACCAGAGACAGGTTCAGTGAACGATGGTGTACGTCTTTCTTTCTTCTTGTGTTATATTTATGAATGATACTGTTGGTTTTAAACTGGTCTAGGTTGTTGAGCACAAATTTAATTAGTGAATAAGTGTACTGTGAGGGCGTTGTAAGAATTCCTAAGCTTTTAAACAGATGCCTACAAGATGAACGACTATGAACCCTCACACATGATTCTAATTCCGTTATTCCGTATGACATCAGCGAGTGAAAGTATGCGAAGTATATTAGCTTACTAATTTCTATATCCTCAAAATCTTGAAATATTCTGATTGCAAAAGTTGCTGAACCTAATCGCTTTAGGAGATCCAAAATATGAATTTTCCAATTAAGATTCTCATCTATATGTACGCCCAAAAACTTATCTTGCTCTACCCCGGCTAATTACTTCTGCTGATGTATTAAATTTATTGAAGAGACTGTACTTCTTGCAGCAGAAAATTGGATGTACTGT
This sequence comes from Schistocerca gregaria, assembly GCF_023897955.1. NCBI lineage: Eukaryota > Metazoa > Arthropoda > Insecta > Orthoptera > Acrididae > Schistocerca > Schistocerca gregaria. Next base: position 745,610,405 of record NC_064923.1, read on the forward strand.
GTTGTTTCAAAGTTAAGAGCAACAAACATGGCGGCCTCGAACTGTCGAGCGAAATGTTGAACATGGTGGTTGAGGCTGTACAGTCGTAGACAATCCTATTTGTATCCTCCCTCCCCTCTCTCTGTGTATGCTACAAGCCATAGCCAGTTTCCTGAAGGTCCTCTGAAGGATCTACCCTACTCTTACTCGATGTACAGAGCAATTCTACTTAGCTTGGGCCGATAGACGAAAGTGTGTTCAACCCTTTCCTGGTAATCTGAAAATTGTCAAGACTACGGCTTGTAGCATAGACAGAGAGAGGGGGAGAGAAAGGCAAAATATGTGAGAAAATACATAAGATGAAGACACCAACAAAGAACTTATTTCTGCAAGTCCCTTGAATATTGATAAAATTCGGCCCGAGCATAGCACTGTTAACAATAAAAACCGTCAGAAAGAATTTGCGATGGATATTTGGTTGATGCAAGTACGTCTGATACAGATAGACTGGATATCTGTCAGGAGAATTCCCTTCGAAAACAGCATAGTACTCACGTCCAGCCACCGTTGTGCCATCCCATAAAACACCTTCCTGCTTTTCTGCTTCACCACAAAATGAAGATCCAGGTGGCTTGGGTGAACCAGAATGCCGCCACATAACATGTGCTCTACCATCAGAGCTGCACGAGACCACTCACGGCCCGTCCTCATTTTATATAGAGCTGATGCAGGTATAGTATAATTTCCGAACCGTGATCGGATGTGAACAGTGGGCGCTATGCGTCTCCAAAAAGCTGTATTGTACTCGTACCACACAGAGACAATGTTTTAAGGAACTAGTTTTTTTTCGTTTTACGGTTCGATAACATAGTTTATCGTAGAGGAACCGGGAAGAAGGATGTATGTCCTGTGCTTGAAATATATTTATTACATTGGATATTAAGAACGCATGGAAACGCAAGCGATCTAACATTATAGCCCGTTTTAAGTCCAGAACATTGTAGGAGAGCGTGTTTTTATGTTCTCTGTTACCAACACCTCCCAGGTACCGATGCTAGACTCTAGAACAATACTTTAGAGTTGATAGCTTGGTTGATTTACGTAAAAATGCGTCGAGCTTCATTCGTCTGGAGATCCATCACATATAAAAATCATTCGTTTCTGGTTCTTCTTAACCGTCTGCTATTACATCACGACACTTTTAAACATGTTACTATACATCGATAAGGTATGCTAAGCTCCTCGACATGAGCACATCTCGAGAAATCTCGTGCACTTAAATGGGTGAGGACTCAGAAAGCTCTATTCATTCACGAGATGCACAGTGTAGTGGTATACTTCTGATCGGTTGCAGATTAATTCGGTAATTGTGCTGCAGGGCGGGTTGGTCAATGACAGTGTGATAAGGGTCTTTCACTCTCTAATTTTAGCCTAAAACAGCGTGAATGCTTTGTGACTCACATACCCAAAGTGATAGGCCGTAAATTAAGCACTGTGCTTGAGGTGTTAGAAATACACTACTGGCCATTAAAATTGCTACACCACGAAGATGACGTGCTACAGACGCGAAATTTAACCGACAGAAAGAAGATGCTGTGATATGCAAATTATTAGCTTTTCAGAGCATTCAAACAAGGTTGGCGGCGGTGGCGACACCTACAACGTGCAGACATGAGGAAAGTTTCCAACCGATTTCCCATACACAAACAGCAGTTGACCGCCGTTGCCTTGTGGAACGTTGTTGTGATGCCTCGTGTAAGGAGGAGAAATGCGTACCATCATGTTTCTGACTTTGATAAAGGTCGGATTGTAGCCTGTCGCGATTGCGGTTTATCATATCGCACCATTGCTTCTCGCGTTGGTCGAGATCCAATGACTGTTGGCAGAATATGGAATCGGTGGATTCTGGAGGGTAATACGGAACGTCGTGCTGGATCCCAACGGCCTCGTATCTCTAGCAGTCGAGATAACAGGCTTCTTATCCGCATGACTAACGGATCGTGCAGCGACGTCTCGACCCCTGAGTCAGCAGGTGGGGACGTTTGCAAGATAACAACCATCTGCACTAACAGTTGGACGACGTTTGCAGCAGCATGGACTATCAGCTCGGAGACCATGGCTGCGGTTACCCTTGACGCTGCATCACAGACAAGAGCGTCTGCGATAGTGTACTCAATGACGAAACTGGGTGCATGAATGGCAAAACGTCATTTTTCGGATGAATTCAGGTTCTGTTTTTAGCACATGACTGTCGCATCCGTGTTTGGCGACATCGCGCTGAACTGACATTGGAAGTGTGTATTCGTCATCGCCATACTCGCGTATCACCCGGCGTGATGGTATGGGGTGCCATTGGTTATACGTCTCGGTCACCTCTTGTTCGCATTGACGGCACTTTGAACAGTGGACGTTACATTTCAGATGTGTTACAACCCGTGGCTCTACCCGCCATTCGATCCCTGCGAAACCCTACATTTCAGCAGCATAATGCACGACCGCATGTTGCAGGTGTTGTACGGGCCTTTCTGGATACAGAAAATGTTCGACTGCTGCCCTGGCCAGCACATTCTCCACATCTCTCAGATATCTCACCAACTGAAAACGTGTGGTCAATGGTGGCCGAGCAACTGGCTCGTCACAATACGCCAGTCACTACACTTGATGAACTGTGGTATCGTGTTGAAGCTGCATGGGCAGCTGTACATGTGCACGCCATCCAAGCTCTGTTTGACTCAATGCCCAGGCGCATCAATGCCATTATTACGGCCGGAGGTGGTTGTTCTGGGTACTGATTTCTCAGAATCTATGCACCCAAATTGCGTGAAAATGTAATCACATGTCAGTTCTATTATAATATATTTGTCCAATGAATACCCGTTTATCATCTGCATTTCTTCTTGGTGTATCAATTTTAATGGCCAGTAGTGTACGTAGAGCGCTATCTGGTATAATTTTGTGTGTTTGAAAATTAACACAGAATTGATGTACTCAATAAAAAAAAGATCAAATGTGTGTGAAATCTTATGGGACTTAACTGCTAAGGTCATCAGTCCGTAAGCTTACCCACTACTTAACCTAAATTATCCTAAGGACGAACACCCACAACCATGCCCGAGGGAGGACTCGAACCTCCGCCGGTACCAGCCGAAATGGACGTACTGCGGAGCCATCTACCCAATTCGCAATGATGCTTGCAAAGTATAGATGCGGCGGTTTACATATGGTAGTGAAAGTGGGGAACATACTGTCATCTCATTGGCTGGTGTTGAAATTACTGTAAAATTGCTCAAATTGTTCGAGCTATCAACTGTGATGTTTATTATTACAGTACATCGGCGGTGTCTTTTCCATCCCATCCGTGCATTGGGGCGCTGTTGGTTATCACATAATGATTGGCTGACAGCGCTTGTTTGAGATGAGGAATGAGATTTGTGGATGGCTGACACCTTCTTGAGATTGCTAGCACCGAAAAAGTGAAAGCGTACGTGAGTGCAATACGAGGAATCAGTCGAAAGGGAACGCAGAGCCATAATCTATTCTGTCACTGTGACAGATGAGTTTAAATGAAGAGGTCGTCAATCACTTTCAGACATCAGTTTGGAAACTCTCCACAAAGCAGACAAACTCTTCTAGTTTCCTTACGTTGTAACTGTCTTTTACTTAAAATTGTCCAGCGTGTGGCGTGTTATGGCAACCGTCGTAACAACATGATTTACACCATGCGATGTGTAGTTTTCTGCGAGAGGCCGTGGATCAGAACGTCTTAAAGTCAGTTTAGAACCTGACACAGGTCTCGAAGTCGTGGCAGAAAAACAAAATGTTTGGCATTGTACAAAAGCGTGTTAGAAAACAGTGTTTCAAACAACCAGAGGGAGAGTCTTTGGCGACTTAGGATACTGTGGGATACGATCATACCTAGAGTATAGGTGATCAAGCTTTGAAGTGGCCTCTGCAGTGCCTGTATATTTAATAGGATCGTGCCACACAGGAGGCTGTAGCAGCAGCAGTTTGAGGTGTAAATTCGGTGAGGGACGGGGTATACCGTTAGGAATGCTTGGAGAGCTGCACGCTTCGCTAATCCTGGAAGCATTGCGAAATCTCTTTATTTGTGCTGGACCGCACTGCAGCTATGTATCACTGCACCAGCAGCGGTGCCTAGGTGACTTCTATATCGGATGTCGTTAGTGGAACTTTAATAATTCGTAATTTTTCTCTGTTGGGGGGTGGAGAATAACGAGGATAGCATGTTGGGCTGACTGATTTCAATTGACGCGGGTCTGCTTCGGACTGTAGTATCTGTATCTAGTTTTGGAGGTAGGCTACATTGCGCGCATTTCCAGCGTATGGTCAAAACACGTTCCTGTTGCACTAACTCATGTCGTTCTGTTTCTACACGGGTTGCGGAAGGTGGTGGATATGTCTCTCTCTGACTTCTGCTCAGTTCCGACCTAAATTGGAACGATCACAAGCGGAAAGCTATAGAAATGGGAGCAGTTGCAAGATGCGTAGGGGGTGACTGAAATCACGTTGGAACTTTACTGTAGCAGCTTGGTTCGGGAATGGTGACTCGTTTCGAGATATGGGAGTGCCAGAAATATGATTGAGTAGTGGTTGTAATCATTAAAGGAATTGTCAACACGATCCAACGCAGGTATGTGCTCAAATGGAAAGACCTGATTCCAAATCATGGATGTTATTTTCAGCAGATAGCGAAACACTAGAGATCTGAGAAACTAGTTTACATTTCTTACGACCTCAGTAAGCATACGATTTACTACTGTTTGTGATCCATCTCAATCAGTCATCGCCTATAACCCAGTGGATAGAAAGCAGAACCTCTGACATGGTATCGAGAGAGAATATATTACACATACTGGATAAATATCTATCGGCGTGAAGGCGTCGCAAATACCTATTTCGTACCATGTTCCTTAGCTGAATAATTTTCAAAGTTCAGCGATTTTATCACGAGGTTGCGTCGTGGGCTACGTGTAAGCCCGCAGCTGGTCTGATAATATACACTCCAGCGATCACCGTCTCAGTATTTGTCCGGATAGAAAAACCACCTCATTCAGAGGTAATGTCGTACCTCGATTTATAAAGCCAGTATAGCTTTTAACATGGATACTTGTGCGCACCTGAAGAACCATGACCGCTTGTGACAGTAACATACAGTAGTTGTTGGGATCGAGATTTTTTAACAGCTGGCCGATTACGTCTCTCTTTCTTGGACACGCAAGGAAAACTTATGACGCATGTCCACTCATGATTGATTTTCTCTCAGTACTATTTCGTATCGCCAGCGATCAGTTATTGACGAAGTATTACACTTAGTAGTAGGGGCTGTGTGATATGTTCATGTTGAGCATCAGGCTTATGAAGTATGTTTTTGTGTTCCGACATGTGCAAAGGAAATGACTACGGAGTTCTACGCATTTCACGTGGAGTACTGTGATAGTATGGGAATAGTATGCAAAGTCATAAGAATGGTACTGATATTTCTATTTCCAGAGGACACAGCTGTCAACAGAGTGTATTTCCGATACTTGGCTCATTGTTGAATGTCGTTCAACTGCGACCGCGAAAGGAACATTTAGTTGTAAGTACAGGTATCAAATACATATGTGATCAACTTCTTAGGATAAACATTCTACCTGTGCATACTCGGCCTGCAGCGCCGGTGACCTGTGTGTGGGTGATTCACGTTTCCCGTTAACGGTAGGAGCTGACAGACTGGAGATAGCTGTTGGAGCGTAGGAATGTAGATGAAGTAACTGTGTTGTCCTCTAGACGCCTGAATAGCGAACTAATACTTAGTATGTGTTGGATAGCTTTCGTGATTGCGTGGAAATTTGAGAAGATTAACGACGGAGGTGCGTTTCCACTGGATCGTTATTCCCTCCCATGTAAATTGTTCGGTTGACTGCTTATACACATTTCGCGCCTTTATTTAGTTGAGGGAAGATCGATTGTGGTCTGTGCATCTAGCGTGTGGAGGGCACGTTTGCCTGTTCTCTAGACATGAGAAACACTTTAGTTGACCTTGTAAATTACAGGGATGAATTGGAATCTGCTGCCGGCTGGTGTGGCCATTCGGTTCTAGGCGCTTCAGTCTGGAACCGCGTGACCGCTACGGCTGCAGGTTCGAATCCTGCCTCGGGTATGGATGTGTGTGATGTCCTTAGGTTAGTTAGGTTTAAGTCCCATAGTGCTCAGAGCCATTTTTGGAATCTGCTACATCGCTGACATCGGTATCAGAGAGTGGAAATATCAGTTTCCTTTATTTGTTTCGAGTTACCAAGTAAATGTCTTCGCAGACGTGACAACTTCCCAGTTAGTCAGTGGTTTACAGCATGCCTCACCTACTCTAAGTTTCGGGCTTGTAGAGAAATAATTTCTAGTCTATATCTTGGGAATTATGTTGCGCCAGCGATCGGTAGGATGCTGGCTAGTGCATGCTATCGAGAAGTATCGCGAAAATGGTGTAATATTATGGCAAACCATACAAAAATACGTGTGTTCTTGTAATCCCCGAGTCCATAGATGTGTGTAGAAAAGCAAGCAAGCAAGGAGGCTCGGAGCAGAAACAGTAACGGGTTTGTGCCGAGGAGAAACGAACCCGAATTTGTAGAACAGTTCTGAGAGCGACTTCGGTCTGCTCAGTGTTCTCTGGTCGCACATTGGGGGGTGGATGACTTGCGATCGTCGGCTGTGGGAAAATATCTAGTGTTGTGAGGAGTATATACGGCACTGTCCGTCTTTGCTGTATGTGTACAAATGATGTAAAAGGGATGACTTCGCTTTGTGCAGGATACGAATTGTATGTTTACTACATTGACACGCTATTCTATGATATATTGCTGGGTTGGAAATCGGTTTCGCGCTCTAATATTCAAGCTCCTGTCCTTGGTGGGAGAGCAGTGTAAACGAGTAAGAGTCTTTCTGTATTTGACGATATGTATGGTAGTTTGTAAGGTTTAATTGCCTGTGCAATATGGGGATGTGTGTAAAATAACCGTGGAAAGTCTTGTCTGCAGAAGGAAAAAGGGCTTCCATACCAGCAGCAACAGTAGTTCGATGGGTAAGTTCGATAAGAGCCAATCATAATGCTCGAGTCATTAACATCTTTTAAGCAGGGATATAGGAGCCTCTAAATAACGGAGGAAAAGTTTGTATGTTGAAAGCAGGAAGGGTAACACGTGATGGACACAGTAACACGTTAGGTCCGCGAGGAAGAATGCATTCAACGATATTCTGCATTATTTTCGTGAACAGGTTCTGTTAGGGCAAGAATATTCGTGCATACAAGATGAGACATCAAGAAGGCGAGCATTAACTATTTCTGGGACACTATACAATTTCCACAAGGTCGATTCGTTTCTTATTTTTTACATAGTCATGTGACATCAATATAAGATTGAGAAACATGTTAGATGCGCTTGCGAAAGTTTGTAGCTATGTGCGCGCACTTCGCTGTGTTGCATCAGTTACGGTGGGCAGTTAAGCAGGGTTAGACATGTCTCTCATGTCACACTAGGAACTATGCCCCCTGTGCTGCTCTGTCATCAATAGTGAAGACACGTGCTGCACAGAGGCGTCTCGTGTATGAGACCGGCGTGAGTGTGCCTTGGAGTTCTATAATGTCAGTATAACACTGGCTGTGTACTCGAAAACAGAAACAACTTTCACCTGTGTCCGGCAGCGGCTCGTTGCTGTAACGGCTCCCGCTGCCCCTGGAGCGTATGCAACCCCGCCTTGTCGCTTCAGCAACGGTGCCTAGGTGAACACATATTTCAATAGGAATTTCTCAGGTGTCAAGTATGAAAAGGGTGCCACCGCCTCATGTGTGCAAAACCCTAACAGGTGTCTGTATGTTGTTTGACGGCTGATGGCCACGTCACTTCGCAGGCGCTGCCGCTGACCTCCTCTGCGCTCCAGTGGACAGGGTGGTGCTTGCGCGCATTGATTGTTTGTCTGTTGCATTATCTTGCTAGCAGGTCTGTAGGCTGTACTATGTGTTATTTGGACAGTTTACGATTTGATGCCTGCACATCAGTGTACTGCATTATTTAGGAGCAGTCTGCAGGTCTGAAATGAAATTATTTCAGAAAATTAGAAGTTGTTTAAGTGTCTCGAGAGCGTTATTTAAAAGTAGTTTACAGATACTAAATAAAATATTCCAAAAAACATAGAGTGCACTCCTTCCTCACTCCCCCCAGCAGCCCAGTGCAGGCTGAGTCATTTTTGTGACATTTTCCCCCTCCACACTACCATCTTGGATTACATCACAGGAGGGACGACAGCATCCTCTGATGACAGTATTGTGTACTATGTCAGTTGGACTCTAGAGTCGTTTTCCCACCATTTCCCCCCACTATCTTGGATTACATCATGAAACAGATGACTGTGCTCTTTGGTGGTGGTGCTGTCCAGACCTCATGGTAACCACACTGTTTGGATAGCGGTACTTGCGTCATCAGCTGTCGTCATGGCTGCCATCGTGGATTATGTCACAGAACAGACGACAAAGACCTCTGGTTTTTTGTGGGGTTTTAGGGTGAAAAACATCTAAGGTCATAAGCGCCCAGTATAGGACCATAGAATGCTGCGACCCGGAGGGTAATAAACCAATGCGAGGTCCAGTACAAAAAGGACGAATAAACAAATCTAAAACATCAAGACATTATGGAAGAGTATCTAAAAGACGTCGACAAGACACCAGTCCCCAGGTAGAAATCAAATCTCTTCTGTCATATTACTGCTTTTCAAGAAACTACAAACGCGAGCCACGTCATCTGGTAAAATGTCTGGCAAAGTGGGCGGCAGGCCGACCCTGAGATGTAAGTATCTAAAATAGGGGCAGAGGTTCAGGTGATGTCTGACTGTGAATGGGTGGCTACAGAAAGGACAGCTGCGTGCACGGTCTCCACTCAAAAGTGGCCATGACTAAAGCGGCAGTTCCCTATTCTCAACTAAGATAACATTAGTTCTTCACAGCGAGACTGTCGAGAGGAAGTCGACCAGGCTGTTGGAAGAGGTTTGACTGCTCTGACTTTGTTCCCATGAAGGGAGCACCAAAGGTGGTGCCAAAGTGACATGATACACCGATAGAGGAAAGTACAAATATCTTGAGAGGGAGTATAGTAAGAAGCAGGCTTGCCGAGATGGACTGCGGCCTTGGCTGCAGCATCAGCAGCGTCATTCCGAGCCACATCAACATGACCAAGAACCCACATCAACATCACTTCGGATTCACCATCAGGAAAGCGGATGCCAGGAGGCCGTACGGAAGAAATGTACGTCTCGTACTGTCGGTAAAGAATGTCATCAAAAAAAGAGTCAAAGGTTGGATGGCTTGGCATGGAAGAAAGCCGACACATATACCTACTGAATAAGGTGTTGCGCCGGTATGACAGTGGTAGTTCACTGGATTTTGCATAGAAACTCTCAACAGGGCTAGTAGGGAAGTCACCAGTGGCGAGACGGATCCCCAAATGATGTATTGTATTTAGACGGCGCAAGAGAAACAATGCAGCTATAATCCAACTTGGAGCGACAAGAGATCGATAGAGGCTGAGGAGGACAGACCAGTCAGCTCCCCAAGAGGTACCACTCAATACACAAAGGACATTTAGGGACCGGGTGCAGCGTGCAGCCAGGTAGGACATGTGGGGAGACCAACTGTTTCCTATCAAACATAAGCCCTAAGAACTTTGTCGCATCCACGAACAGGAGAGCATTTTAGCCCAGTCGCAGGGATGGTGGAAGAAACGCCCACCAGAAGTTGACGCAAACGGATTTGGTAGTAGAAAAGCGGAAACCATTGGTGACACTCCATGAATAGAGATGCTGCAGACAACACTGAAGACAGCGTTGCAGGAGACACGTCCGCTAGGAGCTGCAATAAATAGCAAAGTCGTCAACGAAAAGAGAACCGGAAATGGTAGCTAGAAGGCAGTCCATAATGGGGTTGATGGCTATGGCGAAGAGGACGACACTTAGTACAGAGCCCTGAGGCACCCTGTTCTCCTCTGAAAATGTGTGGGATAAGGAGGAAGCCACACGTACCTGGAAAACTCTGTTAAAAATTCCCTAATGAAAGTGGGAAGAGGACTGCAAAGGCCCTCTGCATGCATAGTACGAAGAATGCCTGTCCACCGACAGATATCATAGGCTTTCTCCAAATCAAGGGAAACGGCCACTGTTTGTCCCTTCTGCAGAAAATTATTGATGATGAACGTCGACAGGGTGATCAACCGCCAAGCAGCACTTTCGGAACCCACACTAAGCATTAGTGGGAAGATGGTGAGACTCCATCCACCACACCAATTGACCAGCCATCATGCTTTCCATCACCTCACAAACGCTGCTGGTAAGGGAGATTGGATGATAGCTGGAAGGAAGGGATTTATCTTTACCAGGCTTAGGTAGGGGGAACAATAATAGCTTCACACCAAAGCATGGGAAATACACCGTCAGTCAAATACAGTTTTAGGTATGGAAGAGAAAGCATTTTCCTGTAGGAGGAACATTCTGTAGCATGAGGATGTGGATTGTATTGGGCCCAGGAGCAGAAGACCTGGATGAGGAGAGAGCTTGTTCGAGCTCCCTCATTGTAAAAGGAGTAGCATTCTCGTTTCAAAGAGAGAAAGATTTCAAGAGCCTCCTCCGCCTGCTTCTGAGGAAGGAAGGCTGGATGGTAGTGGGTGGAGCTTGAAACCTATGCAAAGTACTGGCCCAAATCGTTGGCAAGATCTACAGGGTGTACTGTGACATTTCCCGCCACAGTGAGACCAGGGATTTGGGAGTGAGTGGTAATCCCAGCAAGCCGGCGTAGACCACCACAAACGAGAGAGGACGGAGTAGAACTGTTGAACGAGCTGGTGAAGGAAACCAATAATGCTTTCTTGCTTTCCTTTATAGTGCGGCAGCACTGCGCACGTAGTTGCTTGTAGCGAACACCGTTCGTTAACGTAGGATGATGGGGAAACGCACGAAGCACATGTTGTTGGGCACGAATGGTATTGCTGCATTCCACAGTCCACCAAGGGACCGGGACCTGATGGGGAGAAGTAGTGGTACGAGGGACGGAGGATTCGGCAGCCGAGAGAATAACTTCCACGAGGTGCTCGACCTGATCATCACAGCTGGGAAACGGCTGTTCATCGAGGACTGCCAAGGAGGAATATAGCCTCCAGTCAGCAAGAGAGAATTTCCAATGAGCGGGCCGCTGTGGTGGGGTATGACTGTACAGGCGAGTCACACAAGGGAAGCGCTCACTTGAGTAAGTATCGGAAAGAACACACCACTCGAGATGTCGAGCGAGCTGGGCAGAGCAGATCGAGAGGTCTAAATGGGAATAGATGTGCATGGAATCAGAGAGAACGTGGTTTCGCTAGTGTTAAGGCACACAAGATTAAGATGATGAAGAAGATCTGCCCAGCAGAAAGAGTGGAGGAAGCTGAGCAACAAGCTGCATCAGTTCGGCCCTATTGACAGCAGAAGACGAAGGGATATAAATGGTGCAGAGGGAAAAGGTAAATTCGGAAAGGAAAACACGGGCAGCAACTGCATACAGGTGGGTGTGCAAGGGGATAGGATGATGACAAACGTCTTCTCATAGAAGCAGCATGACCCCACCATGAGCAGGAATCCCTGCCCTAAGGGGAAGGTCCATCCAGAGCGAAGTAAAATGGGAGAGAGCAAAATGGTCTAGAGGACGGAGCTTGGTTTCTTGGAGACAAGCGGACATTGCGATAGCAGGAGCAGTTATAGGTCTGCCCTGCTAGACCGAAGGCCACGGATATTCCATTGTAAAAGGGCCATAAAAGTTAGGAACACTAGAGAATGAGGAAGAGACTCATCTCAACGGCCACTTAGGGCGAGCTGTCGAGGGAGGATGGCCACTGGAATCCACAGGTAGAGGATCTTGGTCCATCAACTCATCAGGATCAACGGAGCTTCCCCGGTATCAGTCAGTTGAAAAGGACTGACGAATAGAAGAGGGCCAACGAGTTGGAGAGGGGGAAGACTGTTTGCGTTTGGATGATTGTTTTGGCTTTTGGTGATTGGCAGAAGACCCAGAGAGCTGCGAACTCGAGGTATGCAAGAAATCTTCCCAGGAATAATCCTTTTTCAATTGACAGTTCACTGGATGCATTGCAACTGCCTTCGCTGGTGAGGGTGAAGAATGGGTAGCAGAATCTACAGCCTGTGAAGTGGGAGACGGAGTGTCAGCTAGAAGGTGAGGCTACTTTGCCACAAACAAACTGAACTGTAAGTCACAAGTTTGCATAGCCTTTTTTTTTGTGGGACGGGGAAAGGCTAACATGGTGCTGTAGCTTTCAGACAAAGGGACAATCACTTTATGGCTTGCCAACAGTTTCTGGGCAACAGGAAGAGGCACCTTCTCCTGAACAGCCCACTCGTCTTGATAGACGGGGCAAGAACGAGAAGAAGCAGCACGTTCTCCATGACAATTAATGCAGTGGGGAGAAGGAGGTAGACAGGCGCCCTCCTGTGCATCCCTGCTACAAGTGACACATTTGGCCGCGTTTTTAGATATTGTGCTGGTATGATTGAACTGGTGGCAGTTGTAACAGCTCAACGTATTCGGGATGTAAGGGCGCACAGAGATGACTTCATAGCCTGCCTTGATCTTGGTACGAAGCGTTAACCGACCGAAAGTCAGGAATAATGTGCGAGTGGGCACCAAATCGGTAGCTTCCTTCTTCATAACTCTATGAACAGCAATAACACCCTGATCCAATAGATAATTAGTTATTTCGTCCTCCATCAAGCCATCCAACAGCCAGGTGTAGATAACACCGTGGGACGAGTTAAGTGTCCTGTGAGCCTCCACTTTTATAGGATATTCGTGGAAGGTTTGGGCCTTGAGCAGTTTCTGGGCCTGGAGAGCATTGTCAATTTCGAAAAGCAGCGTTCCATTGCAGAGACGAGAGCATGACTTCACAGGGCCAGCGATGCCATCCATGCCTTTCTGTATAACAAAGGGGTTTAAGGAAGAAAAAGTCTCGTTTTCGTCTAAACATGAGACTACTAGATCTCAAGGCGCAACAGGAAGAGACATTGAGGCAGGAGCCTCATTCCACTTTCTTTTATGTGAAACACTCGGAGAAAGAGAAGGAAAATCAGTCATTGGGAAGAAGTCCCCCACGACTGCCAGCATTTCTGATGGTGCGCTCCTTCCAGCAGGAGCCCTCCAAAACGGAGTCCCCCCCGCCCTAGGTGATTGTCCATACCTTAGGTCACACCTCCCGAACGACAGACCGAGGGACCAATCGGCAGAGGAGGAAGGCAACAGCTCAGGCAATCACCCCTCCCTCGACCTGGTTGGTACCAGGGGGTACGTGCGGGCCCTACATGCCAACCCGGGGCTGGGAATTATCTGTTGCCCAGTCTCCTGCTATGCGTCAAACGCGTGGGTGGCCGTCAGGCCCACACAGGGAGAAGAAGAAAAGATAAGAAGGAAAGTAAGAAAGGAAGGATGGCCTCAAACGCCACAGCGGAGGAGAAGGAGAGCAGAACAAGGAAAGAAAGGAACAAGGAAAGAGCGGAACAGGGAAAACTGAACAGTGAAGGAGGAAACAGGGAAAGAGCAAAATGAGGAAAGAGGTGGACAGGGAAAGGGCAGTATAGGGAAAGAGTAGTGCAGGAAAAGAGCAGTGCAGGGAAGGAGCGATTCACGGAAATAGCGATACAGGAAAAGAGCAGTGTAGGGAAAGAGCAACACAGGGAAAGAGCAGTACAAGAGAGAAGAGACGTACAAGTAAACCAACGCAAATGATCTTCAAGAGCCTATGGAGGCACGAGACATCTCCCCAAGAGAGGGGAAAAGGACAGAAGAACAGGAGACAAGCAGTACTGAAAGAGAAGTGGTGCTGTGAGGGCTGGGGCCCCATTGTCGGCAAGCATGTACTCACCAAGGAGCAGTGAGCCCCTGGGGTTAGCGCCCTCTGGTGGTGGTACTGTGAACTAGGTCAGTTGGAGTGTGGACCTCCTGGCGAACATACTGGAAGGTGATGCTGTCTCTAATTGTTTAAATAAAGACTGGTGCATGATTTCGACAGCTGACGATTAGCAAGCCATCCACGGTGGCCGAACCGTTCCAGCCGCTGCCGTCAGGAACCATGTGACTGTTAAGGTCGCAGGTTCGAATCCTGCCTCAGGCATGAATGTGTATGATGTCCTTAGGTTAGTTAGGTTTAAGCAGTTCTAAGTTCTAGGGGACTGATGACCTCAGACGTTAAGTACCATAGTGTTCAGAGCCATTTTCTTTTTACGATTAGCAAGCATGTTTACAGAGTCTTTCAGTGGTTTGCATGTCTGTAGACTGTGTGGCATGACCTCAAGCATGTCAGAGCATGTGTTTTCTATCAGTGTAATAAATATACTCCATCCCTAAATAAATTGTTCCAAAATAAATAAAGTACACTCCTTCCTCTCTCCAACAGCCCAGTGCAGGCTGATCCCTTTTCCCACGAATCCCTAGTAAGAGGTGGTGGTCGGGTGACTTAGGTTAGTGGAGGTGAGCTTTCTTTCCCGCTATTTTCTAAGATCAGTAAAGACACACCACCAAAATTCAATCTTGGCGCCAGTTCCTAGGAATAGGTGGTGGTCAGGTGACTTAGGTTCGTGGCGGTAGCATAAGAGACATTTTTTCCACTCATTTTGTTAGGTTTGTAGAGGTGTGTTTCATTGTTCTGTTGGAATTTGAACTTCCCGACATTTTCTGGGGGAGGGGAGGAGTTAGGTTAGTGAAGGTAGCCCAATTGACCTACTTCCCACCAAAATTCAAACTTCCAGCTAAAATCCGCCATCTTGGATGATGTTATCAGATGACGTAACGGCCGCCATTTGGATGACGTCATCGTCGCCATCTTGAATAACGGAACTTGGGTGATACGAACATAGGTCTACTTCTATCAATTAAAGAAGCCATAGATATGGCTGGACGATTGTCGTTTCGTCAGCTCATAACAACTTCATTATAGATAACTGTATCATCTGCAAAAAGTCTGAGGTTACTGTTAATATTGTTCGCAGCAATAGCGAGGTTCTCAACGTACTTCACTGGAGCAGACAAGAAGTTACTTCTCCATACGACGATGACTCTGCATCCAAGATAACATGCTGCGTCCTCCCTACCAGAAAATCCTCAATACACTCAAAAATTTCACCGTATACCACGTATGGTCGTACTTTTGACAGTAAGCGTAGGTGTGATACTGGGTCAAATATTTTCTGAAATCAAGGAATACTGGCGTGACAGCCTCGGTCCAAAGCTATCAGTATGTCACGTGCGAAAAGTGGCAGTTGTGTTTCGCGTGATCGATGTTTTCGGAATCCGTGCTGGTTGGCATGGAGGTTTGAGATATCTCATTATGTTAGCACTCGGAACACGTTCTAAGATTCTACAACGAATTGTTGTGATGGGTATTTCTTGGTAGTTTCGGGAATCACTTTTGCTACCCTTCCTGTAGACAGGTGTGATCAGTGCTTTCTTCCAACTACTATTCGAGGCATCTACGATAAGTTATAGATAAAAGAGGAGCTTACTCAGCAGAAATTTCATTGTAGACTACTATAAGTACGTCACTGGGCCCTAGAGCTTTCTTTAATTTTAACGATTTCAGTTGATTCTCAAGATCACTGACACAAATACATTTGAAAATGGAGAATCAGCTTTCATCAGAAAACACGACAGACGTCCTACCTATCCTACAACGACCCCTCGCTTGACACCAGTGAAGTCGCAGATGGCAGTGGTTTGGGGTCGGTAGAACGAACGCTACAGGGCGCCTGTCTCAGAGCTGACCTTAAAATAACCGACTTGTGTCCCGAATGAATTTCCACTCTGCAGCAGAGTGTGCCCTGATATGAAACTTCCTGGCAGGTTAAAACTGCCAGACCGAGACTCGACCTCGAGATTTTTGCTTTTCACAGGAAAGTGCTCAGCCAACTGAGCTAACCAAGCGCGGTTTAGTACCCGTCTTCACAGCTGCAGTACCTCCGCCACTACCTCGTTTCTTACGTCTCAAACTTCACAGAAGCTCTCCTGCGAACCTCCATAGCTAGCACTCCTGGAAGAACGGATATTGCGGAGATGTGGCTAGGTCACAGCCTGGGCGATTCTTTCCAGAACGAAATTTCACTCTGCAGTGGATTTTGCACTAATATGAAACTTCCTGGCAGACTAAAACTGTGTTCCAGAGCGTGACTCAAACTCGGGACCTTTGCCTTTCGCAGACGAGTGCCCCATCAGCTGAGCTACCAAAGCATAATTCTCGGCCTGTCCTCAAGGCTTTACTTCCACCAGTACCTCGTCTCCTACCTTCCAAACTTGACACAAGTTTCATTCTGGAAACAATCCCCAAGGCTGTGGCTAAGCCATATCTCCGCAATATCCTTTCTTCCAGTAGTGCTACATCTACATATGCATGGATACTCTGCAAATCATACTTAGGAACATGGAAGAGGGTTCGTCGAACCATCTTCACAATAATTTTCTATGATTTCAATCTCGAACAGCGTACGGAAAAAACCAACAAATAAATCTTTCCTTGCGAGGTCTGACTTCCCTTATTTTATTATGATGATCATTTTTCCGTGTAGGTCGGCGTCAACAAAATTCAGAGGAGGAAGTCGGTCATTGAAATTTGGCGAGGAGACTCCGTCGCAACGAAAGGAGCCTTTGTTTTAACGATGTACACCCCAAATCATGTCAGTGCCATTCTCTCCACTGTTTCTCTGTAATACAAAATCTGCTGTTCTTCTTTAAGCTTTGTCGAAGCATTCCGTTAATTCTACCACTTAAAGACCCCACACTGTGCAGGAGTACTCGAAAAGAGGACTGACAGGCATAGTGTTAGGTAGTCTCTTTAGTAGATCTGTTGCATGTTCCATGTGTTTGGTTCGCTTTCCCAACATTTTCTACGTGTTATTTCCCATTTAAGTTGTTCGTAATTGTTATTCCTAGGTATTTACTTGAATTTACAGCCTTTAGATTTGATTGATTTATCATGGAACAAAAGTTTAACGGATTTCTTTTAGCACTCATGTAGATGACCTCACACTTTTCATTATTTAGGGTCCAATGCCAATTTTCGCACCATACAGATATCTTTTCTGAATCGTTTTGCAATTTGTTTGATCTTCTGATGATTTTACTAGACGACAGACGACAACGTGACCTGCAGACAACCTAAGACGGCTGCTCAGATTGTCTCGAAAATCGGACCAGCAGAGGGCCTATAACACTACATTGGAGAACGCCAGGAAGACAAGGTTCGCATGGGAGCTCCTGTGAAGTTTGGAAGCAAGGAGGTGAAGTAATGGCGGAGGTAAAGCTGTGAGGAGGGGTCGTCAGTAGCGTTTGGATAGCTCAGCTGGCAGAGCACTTTCCTGCGAAAGGCAAAGGTCCAGCGTTCGAGTCTCGGTCTAGCACGCAGTTCTAATCCGCCAGGAAGTTTCAGTTAGTTTGTCACTGTGATGTCAATAGCTGGTCAAATTGCTGCTGCAGATGCAGTGTGATACGCCAGAGCCGTACGCCAAGCATGGTGGTCTTCCGTCTTGTTAGTCTCACCTGGCCATTCAGAGCTCGTTCTTCTGCAAACCTATATTCTAATGATCACTGCTCCCAGCAATCAAGTACAGTGGCTACATTCCTGCCAAACATTTCTGCAGTATTGCAGAAGAGAATCCAGTTTCTTGTGATCCTGTTAAAAGACCTTATTAAAACTGAGTCAGGTTGTAAGTAGGCTGTTTAGGTTTTTTTTATTGGTAACGCCGCCGCCACGTAGCGCTCTGTCTTTCATTTGCTAACTGTGCCTATCAACATTGTATCGATAAGTGTGTGCATTTCACTTCTTTGTCATTGTAATTATGAAAAAATTTTCAAATCTGTATTGGCCACTGCCCAAAACAATTTGTAAATTTTTTGTGGGGAGCATGAGGGCTATGTAAGTAGGCTGTTTAGGTTTTTTTATTGGTAACGCCGCCATGTAGCGCTCTGTATAAAAATCACTGGCTGTGCCATGTGCAGTCTGTGGCTGGTTTGCATTGTTGTCTGCCATTGTAGTGTTGAGCAGCGGCAGCTGGACGCTAACAGCACGTAGCGTTGCGCAGTTGGAGGTGAGCCGCCAGCAGTGGTGGACGTGGGTAGAGAGATAGCGGAGTTTTTAAATTTGTAAGACTGGATGTCATGAACTGCTATATATATTATGACTATTAAGGTAAATACATTGTTTGTTCTCTATTAAAATCTTTCATTTGCTAACTGTGCCTATCAGTAGTTAGTGACTTCCGTAGTTTGAATCTTTTAGTTAGCTGGCAGTAGTGGCGCTCGCTGTATTGCAGTAGTTCGAGTAACGAAAATTTTTGTGAGGTAAGTGATTTGTGAAACATATAGGTTAATGTTAGTCAGGGCCATTCTTTCGTAGGGATTTTTGGAAGTCAGATTGCGTTGCGATAAAAATATTGTGTGTCAGCTTAAGCACAGTCGTGTATAAATTGTTCTAAGGAGACGTTTCAAGGTACTGATAACGGCGTGTTTGTCGCCTTAAAGGTATTTTTGAATAACATCAACTCACCGCGTCCAGTCCCAAAGGTAACCAACTCTCTCGTCCGTTACAAAGAGTATTTAAAGAAATTCTGATTTGCGTCCTAATAACTAGCGTGAAAATTGATCAGAAATCATCTTTCAAATGTAGAAACACGCCTACCAAATTTGGTTTATGTCGCACAACTCCTTCCTGGTGCTGCGTTTTTTTTTCCGCCAGTGTATTATGCAATAATCTCTGTTTCGTTAGAAGTTTGCGTCAAAAAGTGTACAGAATTGAAGCAGTAAGACAGAAGTGCGGGAGATCTCGACAGAAAAACGCACGCAGCATTGCGGTGTCGCGTGAAATGACTGGGATGGAGGTGTGCGGCTTCCGCTAGCGGCTCCTCCGCACAGAGGAGCGACCTGCGCAGTGCTCCCTTCCCCGGCCCGCTCTGCAGACGGTGGTCGCCAGGTCCCGCTAATAGCACCTGAGGGCGGCGCCAATAATATGCAAATACGCTGCCCTCCGCCACCGTGTTTACCGCCCTGCGCGCGCGCCCTTTAGCACGGCGGCCTCGGCTAATGCAGCGACAATCAGGATATTGCGGCTGCGGGACCACAGCGTTGCGGAGCCGAGAACGCCAAAGGGACGTGGCGGGGCTCGCTGCAATCAAACAGCCGCTGCGTGTGCTCCACTTGTGGTGTGCGACCACGTATGCACATATGTGTCTATACACGTACTCCGCAAACCACTGTAAAGTGTATGGCGCAGGTTACTTAGCATTGTACTAAATGTTAGCTTCACTTCCCGTTCATATCGTACGCGGAGGGCAGGAAGGCTGGTTGCTTAAATACGTCTGTGTGTTCTATGATGTCTCATCTTGCCTTTGTGGTCCCCACATGAGCGATTTGTAGGGAGCTCTAGTATACGAGATGCTTCACTTAACACCTTGACGCACCACTTAGTTTGACGAAATCTGGGGCCAAGCAGTTGGAGATGACATGCACTAAGGGGACCACACCCTGCCTATCAATCCCACGTTAATTTAGGCAAGTATTTGACCAATTTCTGAAAAAAACTATTAGATGCACTACCTTAATATTTTTACTGTATGTTACATGTTTCTAATAGAATCAACTGTACTAAAATCTACCTTATCCATTTTATAGTTTTTAAGAATTTTTTTTTTAATTTATTAACAAAAAATTAATTTTTTACTGCAGAAAATATTTTTTTGTGGACTTCCTAATGGAGGAATATTAATGAATGCAGTACCAGAGGTGTCTTTTTATGTTATGCACATACTGAAAATTTCATTCATTTATCTATGATAGTTTCTGATATAATGGGACATATGTACTGAAAATTGTAGTTTGTGAGAAATTGACTTTAAAGAAAAAACGATTGAAATTTGTTACTTACAGTAATTAAAACTGTAATGCTGCACATGATGGCCCTTCTTTGGCCTCTAGTAGGTCTTCCAGGTCCTTTTTCACCTTCCTGGATGTTTGCCTTGATTTCTTGGCCATATTAGATGCAGACCTGTCCGCATCAGCTATCCTCATTTCATCGCAATGTTGCAGCCCAGTGATCACATTTCCACCAAGATTAATTCCCAGCTTTTTCAGTACCCAACACTTTACAATATTACCACAATTGAACCTAGTAACAGCATCATGAACTCCTAGTTTGATCGTATGCATGCCTACAAATACAGTTTTAGGAAGGCGGTTCCAAATTATGCTGTTGAAACATTCATTTGGGTTCGTGTCTGCCCATGCAGACATTTCCTTAGAAGGTCACGATGAGCTAAGTCTGTTAAAATAGGTTTAATTGCTGTAATAACAGCAGCAGGAAGAGAATGCTGGCGAGAATAAGATTCTCCAGTTGCCTGACCCCTATTGTTTTTGCACCACGAATTTTCTCCTGATGGATATAATCCATGAATGGCTTATCATCGGTAGAGGACTTATGGAAGAATATGGCCCAAACATCTCCCTTCATTGCCTCCAGACTTTCTTTATTTCTCATAATTGCCTGCCCATAGTATAACTGCAAGTTTTCTATTACAACTACTCGCAATCACACTTGAACAAAACTAATCGGATGTTTGAAAGCGTATTGTTTACAAACAGCAGAAACAAAAGAATATCGACCGTTGCGTTCAATGTAGGGGAAGATCTAAAACACATGAAGAAAAGTAGGTGACAGAAAAGTTCAAATGGTTCAAATGGCTCTGAGCACTATGGGACTCAACTGCTGTGGTCATCAGTCCCCTAGAACTTAGAACAACTTAAACCTAACTAACCTAAGGACATCACACACATCCATGCCCGAGGCAGGATTCAAACCTGCGACCGTAGCAGTCGAACGGTTCCGGACTGCGCGCCTAGAACCGCGTGACCACAGCGGCCGGCGACAGAAAATTGGGAGTGGCACATACACAGAAGACATGTTCACTATATTCTGAAAGTCACAGACTAAAAAAAAAAAAAATCCACACAATCCAATTACCAGAACAGTTCAGAGTTTAATGCGCTGATGCAACTATAACTGTTCAAATTAAATGTTTAAATAAATGCTCGCCATAATTTGATGATGATGTTCATCAAACGCCACGGTAAGTAATGGTAGAATGTCTGTTCCTCAGCGGCACATGAAAATACGACATACACAACTGAAGATAGATCATTAAAGTCATCCCAGAATTAACACTTCACTCGAAAACCATTTCATCGTTACGCATATCCCGAGTAACTTATTACGGCATCGGAGGCTGTTTATAGCAATGATGCCGACGCGACGTGACTCCCGGCACAGGTGTTGCGCTAATCAGCGTCTGGAGAGAACTGGGGCCTTTTCCTCTCGCGCAGCGTACTTATATACACTCCTGGAAATGGAAAAAAGAACACATTGACACCGGTGTGTCAGACCCACCATACTTGCTCCGGACACTGCGAGAGGGCTGTACAAGCAATGATCACACGCACGGCACAGCGGACACACCATGAACCGCGGTGTTGGCCGTCGAATGGCGCTAGCTGCGCAGCATTTGTGCACCACCGCCGTCAGTGTCAGCCAGTTTGCCGTGGCATACGGAGCTCCATCGCAGTCTTTAACACTGGTAGCATGCCGCGACAGTGTGGACGAGAACCGTATGTGCAGTTGACGGACTTTGAGCGAGGGCGTATAGTGGGCATGCGGGAGGCCGGGTGGACGTACCGCAGAATTGCTCAACACATGGGGCGTGAGGTCTCCACAGTACATCGATGTTGTCGCCAGTGGTCGGCGGAAGGTGCACGTGCCCGTCGACCTGGGACCGGACCGCAGCGACGCACGGATGCACGCCAAGACCGTAGGATCCTACGCAGTGTCGTAGTGGACCGCACCGCCCCTTCCCAGCAAATTAGGGACACTGTTGCTCCTGGGGTATCGGCGAGGACCATTCGCAACCGTCTCAATGAAGCTGGGCTACGGTCCCGCACACCGTTAGGCCGTCTTCCGCTCACGCCCCAACATCGTGCAGCCCGCCTCCAGTGGTGTGGCGACAGGCGTGAATGGAGGGACGAATGGAGACGTGTCGTCTTCAGCGATGAGAGTCGCTTCTGCCTTGGTGCCAATGATGGTCGTATGCGTGTTTGGCGCCGTGCAGGTGAGCACCACAATCAGGACTGCATACGACCGAGGCACACAGGGTCAACACCCGGCATCATGGTGTGGGGAGCGATCTCCTAAACTGGCCGTACACCTCTCGTGATTGTCGAGGGGACACTGAATAGTGCATGGTACATCCAAACCGTCATCGAATCCATCGTTCTACCATTCCTAGACCGGCAAGGGAACTTGCTGTTCCAACAGGACAATGCACGTCCGCATGTATCCCGTGCCACCCAACGTGCTCTAGAAGGTGTAAGTCAACTACCCTGGCCAGCAAGATCTCCGGATCTGTGCCCCATTGAGCATGTTTGGGACTGGATGAAGCGTCGTCTCACGCGGTCTGCACGTCCAGCACGAATGCTGGTCCAACTGAGGCGCCAGGTGGAAATGGCATGCAAGCCGTTCCACAGGACTACATCCAGCATCTCTACGATCGTCTCCGTGGGAGAATAGCAGCCTGCATTGCTGCGAAAGGTGGATATGCACTGTACTAGTGCTGACATTGTGCATGCTCTGTTGCCTGTATCTATGTGCCTGTGGTTCTGTCAGTGTGATCATGTGATGTATCTGACCCCAGGAATGTGTGAATAAAGTTTCCCCTTCCTGGGACAATGAATTCACGATGTTCTTATTTCAATTTCCAGGAGTGTATAAAGCCGCGGTGTGGACCGGCTAAGGGAACGCCTGATCAAATCCGCTCTCCCTTCTAGCCGCTGGGATAGTAATTCACCACTTTAAGTTATCGAATAAATCATTGCTTCCTTTGCTGATGGCCGATGAAGCTCTCAATTTAAATGTGCAATCAGCACACTGGTAAGTAATCATAATAAAAGTCTGATGTGGCTAATTCAAATATTTTGGGCGATAGAATTAATTCAATTACATTACACGCAGTAGACGAGCTCTGAACTTGCCCTTTGGAGATACGCTCTCGCTATAGTTTTATAGTTATTCAGTTGAAACTTTTCACATCTTTATGATTATAGCGGATCTCCCTTCTACTTAAATTTAAACATCTTAGATTTATTTATTCGCCTACTTAATCTATATTGCTTACTTAATTTTTAAGACAAAAATCAGAAAATCATGAATTTCAACTAAAATTTTAATTTGTCAGATCCAGAATACTGTTTCTACTAAATTATTATGCAAAAGGAATCTAAATATAAATTTTTAACTTTCTAGCTCTTTTCTGTTGCGCCATTGATTTTTACAGAAAAATGTCCAAATTTCGAAAATGGTTAAAGTTATTGAACTGATATTCAATACATATTGATTTAGTATTACTCCTGACATGCTAGAAACGTTTCAGGTTATTTACTTGATTTTTAAAGTATTGTGCAGCATTTATGACGTCACAGCTAGTTACTGCGGACTAGGCTGGCACACAATGGAAAGACTCATGTGAATTTTATACGGCGTGAGTAGGCTGCTTCCCTACATCACCATCTACTTAATTTTTTTGAATGTAAATTTAAAAAAAGTTAATTACAAAAAGGGAAGCAATAGTACCGCTTAACTTTGTATGAAATTAAAATTGAAATGTAAACATATAGAAATATTAAAAGAAAACTTATTACCTACTTCAATTATTTAAATTGCTGGCATGTTCACTGCCTCTTAAGCAACATTATCACTCAAAATTTAAGAAAAATTAATGGAACACTTTGGCATACATATTGCCTTAGACAGACAACCACATAAAATATGTAAAATTATGAAAATCTTAAATCCATTAAATACATTTTTACATACACAAATTCAAAGAACGCAACACAGTTATTCATGATACATAAACAGATAATTATATCTTAGCAGTCTTTTCTAAACCTGAAACAAAATTTCACAAATCATGACAATTTCATTTTTACACGTGGTTGTAGCCGCTTTGGCTGGCGTTCTACACTTCCATTTACAAGGATAGAGGAGGGGAAGTTGCTATGGTGTGCGTCCTTCATGTTCACTCTAAATTACATGGGGAAAGGGGAGGGGTCACTGTGAGTTGTGTCCAAGTCACTCCACGCTTTCACGCAGCTACCAGGCTGCCATTATCTAGTTTGTCCTGTAGAACAAACAAAAAGAGTGCCTCAGACTCTGTTCACTTAATATCTCAGGGTGGGTCACAATGAAATGGGGATATATACACTTTATCTTTCAATATGTTACTGGAACAAAGTTAACAGAACTTTTTCAATTTTGCTCTCGCGGTTATTTAACTGTCATAAAATCGATAAACAAATGGCTCAAAACGCCGTTAGTCAGGTACTAAAGAAAATTTATGCTCAAGGCATACAATCATAAATCCTATTTAATTTCAATTTTTTTATTTCTGGGCCAGAACGCTGAACCAGTGCTCGGTACATTCCTGATACATTTGTATTTTATTTACTTAGCTGACTCATCTTCGATTACCTTATTCTTAGAGATAGTATGAGTATATTTGATTAGTAGTTGTCTTCTCAGCTTCTTTGTACATGTAAGTAACTTGTGATAATAGTACAGTTCTGAGTGTTCAAAACACACTACATTTAGTTGACTAGTAAATCCACTTCTTTGTCCTCTGCTGCTATGTCAGTTTCACAGTTGCAATTATGTACTTACATCATCGAAGTGTATTTATGCTGAGCTATAAATAATGTTTAACGTCTGCCGTTATGTTACTCAATTATGTTGCTAGTGTATGTACTTATTTAACACTCACTCTGTTAACATTTAACGCATAGGATAGCACATTTATTTCATATCTATAGTGTATTGCAGCTGAAGAGTTTGCTCACGTGGCAATCCATTTCCACTCGATCGGACGCTGAAACCACAGGTAGTCTCTCTCGATCTACGAGGGTCAGTCAAAAAGTAATGCCTCCTATTTTTTTGGGACCTGGATAAACTGAAAGAACCAGAGGTTGTACAGAGTTTCAGGGAGAGCATAAGGGAACAATTGACAGGAATAGGGGAAAGAAATACAGTAGAAGAAGAATGGGTAGCTCTGAGGGATGAAGTAGTGAAGGCAGCAGAGGATAAAGTAGGTAAAAAGACGAGGGCTGCTAGAAATCCTTGGGTAACAGAAGAAATATTGAATTTAATTGATGAAAGGAGAAAATATAAAAATGCAGTAAATGAAGCAGGCAAAAAGGAATACAAACGTCTCAAAAATGAGATCGAGAGGAAGTGCAAAATGGCTAAACAGGGATGGCTAGAGGATAAATGTAAAGATGTAGAGGCTTATCTCACTAGGGGTAAGATAGATACTGCCTACAGGAAAATTAAAGAGACCTTTGGAGAGAAGAGAACCACGTGTATGAATATCAAGAGCTCAGATGGCAACCCAGTTCTAAGCAAAGAAGGGAAGGCAGAAAGGTGGAAGGAGTATATAGAAGGTTTATACAAGGGTGATGTACTTGAGGACAATATTATGGAAATGGAAGAGGATGTAGATGAAGACGAAATGGGTGATACGATATTGCGTGAAGAGTTTGACAGAGCACTGAAAGACCTGAGTCGGAACAAGGCCCCCGGAGTAGACAACATTCCATTAGAACTACTGACGGCCTTGGGAGAGCCAGTCATGACAAAACTCTACCAGCTGGTGAGCAAGATGTATGAGACAGGCCAAATACCCTCAGACTTCAAGAAGAATATAATAATTCCAATCCCAAAGAAAGCAGGTGCTGACAGATGTGAAAATTACCGAACTATCAGTTTAATAAGTCACAGCTGCAAAATACTAACGCGAATTCTTTACAGACGAATGGAAAAACTGGTAGATGCGGACCTCGGGGAGGATCAGTTTGGATTCCGTCGAAATGTTGGAACACGTGAGGCAATACTGACCTTACGGCTTATCTTAGAAGAAAGATTAAGAAAAGGCAAACCTACGTTTCTAGCATTTGTAGACTTAGAGAAAGCTTTTGACAATGTTGACTGGAATACTCTCTTCCAAATTCTGAAGGTGGCAGGGGTAAAATACAGGGAGCGAAAGGCTATTTACAATTTGTACAGAAACCAGATGGCAGTCATAAGAGTCGAGGGGCATGAAAGGGAAGCAGTGGTTGGGAAAGGAGTGAGACAGGGTTGTAGCCTCTCCCCGATGTTATTCAATCTGTATAGTGAGCAAGCAGTAAAGGAAACAAAAGAAAAATTTGGAGTAGGTATTAAAATTCATGGAGACGACGTAAAAACTTTGAGGTTCGCCGATGACATTGTAATTCTGTCAGAGACGGCAAAGGACTTGGAAGAGCAGTTGAACGGAATGGACAGTGTCTTGAAAGGAGGATATAAGATGAACATCAACAAAAGCAAAACGAGGATAATGGAATGTAGTCCAATTAAATCGGGTGATGCTGAGGGAATTAGATTAGGAAATGAGACACTTAAAGTAGTAAAGGAGTTTTGCTATTTAGGAAGTAAAATAACTGATGATGGTCGAAGTAGAGAGGATATAAAATGTAGACTGGCAATGGCAAGGAAAGCGTTTCTGAAGAAGAGAAATTTGTTAACATCGAATATAGATTTAAGTGTCAGGAAGTCATTTCTGAAAATATTTGTTTGGAGTGTAGCCATGTATGGAAGTGAAACATGGACGATAACTAGTTTGGACAAGAAGAGAATAGAAGCTTTCGAAATGTGGTGCTACAGAAGAATACTGAAGATAAGGTGGATAGATCACGTAACTAATGAGGAGGTATTGAATAAGATTGGGGAGAAGAGAAGTTTGTGGCACAACTTGACTAGAAGAAGGGATCGGTTGGTAGGACATGTTTTGAGGCATCAAGGGATCACAAATTTAGCATTGGAGGGCAGTGTGGAGGGTAAAAATCGTAGAGGGAGACCGAGAGATGGGTACACTAAGCAGATTCAGAAGGATGTAGGTTGCAGTAGGTACTGGGAGATGAAGAAGCTTGCACAGGATAGAGTAGCATGGAGAGCTGCATCAAACCAGTCTCAGGACTGAAGACCACAACAACAACAAACGTTTAATTGTCAGGAAATTTAAATGCAATTACATAGGTTGAAAACCACAACATTGAGGATCATTTTGTCATTTTTCAATGTAATCTCCGCCCATCTCTACAGTTTTGGTCCATCTTTGAACAAGGGCATGTATCCCAGCACGGTAAAAATCACAGCTCTGCTTCCTAAGCCATTGACGCACGGATGTTTTGACGGCCTCCTCATCTTCAAAATGAATCCCACGATGAGCTTCTTTTAGTGGCCCGAACAGATGGAAGTCTGATGGTGCCAGGTCAGGGCTGTATGGGGGATGAGGCAAAACTTCCCATCCAATTTTGACAATCTCGTCAGAGGTGTGACGACTGGTGTGTGGTCTTGCATTGTCATGCAAAAGAAGAACATCTGCCATTGATTTTGTTGGGCGAACTCGCTGAAGACGTGCTTTAAGTTTTTTGAGGGTTGTGACGTATTGAACAGAATTTATTGTGCATCCCTGCTCCAAAAAATCAACCAGAATCACACCCTCTGTATCCCAGAACACTGTTGCCATAACTTTCCCTGCCGATCGCACAGTTTTGAATTTTTTCTTCCTCAGCGAGCTTGTGTGACGCCACTCCATTGACTGCCTGTTTGATTCGGGTTCAAAAAAATGCACCCATGTTTCGTCCCCGGTCACAATTTTTTTCAGATACTCATCTCCCTCCAAACGGAAGCGCTGCAAGTGTTGGGAGGCTATTGTTTTCCTTGCCTCTTTATTCTGATCGGTTAACATTCTTGGAACCCACCGTGCACAAACTTTTGAGTACCCCAATTGTTTAATAATCGTGATCACACTGCCTTTACTAAGAGAAATAATGCGACACACTTCATCTGCAGTCACCCGACGGTCACCACGAATGATGTCATCAACTTGCTGAATGTTGTGTGGAGTCACTGCACTCACCGGCCTGCCGCTCCGCTTTTCGTCAGTCAACGGTGTTTGCCCTTCAGCTTCCTTACAACGACGAACCCATCGTCTAACAGTGCTGACATCCACTGTCACAACACCATACACCTTCTTCAGTCTTTCATGAATGCGTATGGGCGTTTCACCTTCTGCATTCAAGAATTCAATCACACAACGCTGTCTCAAACGAACATCGATGTCGGCCATCTTACAAACTTCTGCTGTGCTGCCACCTGTTGACACAGAAAGTTACTACTGCAGTGGATTGCAGAAGAAGGTTTGAGGAATGGCGCCAAATTCAAATTTTTCACTTAACTTAATTTTTTTAAGTATAAAAAAAATGGGAGGCATTACTTTTTGACCGACCCTCGTACCACTAAAGTGCATTAAGTAATTACGGTCGAGCGTAATGCTAAAGTCCTTAAACCTATAGGACACCATGAGCTGCTCTGTCTCATCTAACATAAGGGTACCTATGGTCGCATTCACGCCTCCAACGCATAACCCCAATACGTGTAGGTGTGTCCCGTCACACACTACACCAAATAACAGCCAGCTCCAAACTCATAAATATTTCAAGGACGTGTCCTTCACGTCTCAACCACAAACACTGTTCAATTCTATTACACTGCCATTCTTTGCTACACAAGGTGAGTTCATTCTTACAACTTATCTGTATATTTTTCATAAGACTACGCAATCTCTTTCATTATTAATTAGTTAGCTCTACAGCATACAATAGGTTTCGCTGCCACTTCAGATCCTGCTTGTACACGAATTTGCATATCTTTTTTTTTAAATTACTGGATTGGTGGATAGGAAAGATGAAGAATGAGTGAGACCTGAAAAGGAAGGAAGATCTCACACACCTGGGACTGCACAGCTGCCACACTGTGTGCAGGTTACAGAACAACCTTCTCCCTTAGAATTCATTAGTTTATTATTTCCAATAAAACAACAACTTTGTACTTATAATATTACATACTTGTTACTCAAATATATTTGTATCTTAATTACGCCATACTTCTCTATTGTTTATGTCACTGTTAGGTTTGTCACACTAGGTATTTTCTTCACTAATCGGTGGATAGAATGGTTACAGAACTCATGGCTTGATGGCCATGACAGAAAATTTTTGTATTGCAAAGAAGGAGCCGAAATTTTGGTGGATAGGAAAGATGAAGAATGAGTGAGACCTGAAAAGGAAGGAAGATCTCACACAGCTGGGACTGCACAGCTGCCACACTGTGTAGAGGTTACAGAACAACCTCCTCCCTACAGAATTCATTCACTACCTATGAACTTCTTTCGGTCGATCACGTTCCTGAGACCTAATAGCTTTTTACTCTTAGGGTACTCTAGCCTATATGCATTGGCATGTGGTTTTCCTATGATCCTGAAAGGTCCTCGGTATACGAACATTAATTTCTTTGTTTCTGCATTTATTTTCTTTGATTTTACCTTGGTTTTGACAAGGACTAACAGACCTATTTCAAAACTAGTGGGTACAGCTTTTGCGTCATGACGCTTCTTCCTTTCCAATGATCTATTTCTTATATTTGCCCTAGCCTTTAACTTCTTCTCGTCTGTGGATAGCTTACTTTTACTAAGATTACCACCTTCGTCCCAATACCTCCTATTTTTAAGAACTCGTATAGGCAGCTCCCAAGTTTCATCATTAGTTACTACATGTTTATCAATAAAAGGTACCGTAATTACTCCGGTTATCGGCAAGACCAATTTTAACTGGCTTCTTTCCAAGTCAACAACACTCTGATATTTTAACAATAAATCTATGCCAATTAAAACCTTAAAACTGAGATTATTTACAATTAAGCAGGGATGATCAATTAAATTACCATTAGTGTTAAAAGGCAGCAAAGCTTCTTGTTTTGCCGTTTTTGACACCTTGCCAGTAGCACCAATTATTCTTAGTCCTGATACCCTCATTATGGTAAGCTTGTCTTCACTGGGTAATGCATCAAAGAAGGACTGAGATATCGCACTCACCTCACTTCCACTGTCTAAGAGACAACGTACATTGATACCCAACATATTCATTATTATTATAGGGTGGCTTATTCTAGTTTGTACAGGTGGTTCCTCAAACTCATCTAATAGTTCCTTTTGGATTTGTCTCCAACTAAAGTGATCGAAATCTGTCTTCATTACATTTGAGTCAAAGTGTGTAGGGGTTTTGCCCGCATCTCGTGGTCGTGCGGTAGCGTTCTCGCTTCCCACGCCCGGGTTCCCGGGTTCGATTCGCGGCGGGGTCAGGGATTTTCTCTGCCTCTTGATGGCTGGGTGTTGTGTGATGTCCTTAGGTTAGTTAGGTTTAAGTACTTCTAAGTTGTAGGGGACTGATGACCATAGCTGTTAAGTCCCATAGTGCTCAGATCCATTTGAACCATTTTTTTTTTTGTAGGAGTTTCCTGAATTACATTTTCAGCTGCCTTTTCCAGTTGGTCTATTAATTTCAAATTGAAACACCGCGCGACTTCATTACATTTAGTTTGCTGAACATGACCCAAATTACTGTAGTATAAGCGACTCTGCGCCTCCAGACCGGGCATAACACTAGTTACAGCTAAGCCACTTTCACTATTATCTTCGGGTTCCTTCTCAAGTGACAACTGGTTACAGCTACTGGGTTCATCGCCCCCCCCCCCCCCCCCCCCAACAGGCTATCCTCTACATTCTCACTTACCTCGTGTCCTAAATCTATTAGTACAGTATCAACACCCTGCAAAGGCTCTTTAGATAAGAGCACATCATCCTCATCGTAAACATAATGATGAATTTCTTCTGCTTCCTCACCTGACAATTCAATATTTTGTAGCTCTTCCCTACCGTTACACTGCTGCGCCTTCCCTTTCTCTTCCCACTTAGAAAGCGGCTCTAACATGGTATCTATCAAATACTGTGAGTGATCTAATATTTCTGGTGTATCCTTAGGTGATACCGACCCCTCATTCACATGTTCAGTCTCAGTATTCTGATCTGTCTTACCAATTGCTGTAATTACTGGCTTAGGAAAAATAACCGCCTGGTGAGCGCCAGTGTCCTCATAGATGGGAACTAGTTTTCCTGCCTCGGCCTACTACTGTTTCCTTTATTTCCATTATAGTTAACTGGCACAGCATTGCTTTCCGCACTGTTGTTTACCTGCATAATTTTGTTCGGAACAAAATTTCTATCATATGGATGCCATTGTTGGTTCTCATAATTATTTCTCCAATTCCTGCCTCTATTAGGATGACGAACACTTACTGCTCTGATGCTCACATTGCCATTCTGCTCGTTCTTAAAATTACTACTAGTGTTATTACCATTTCTGTTATTACGTGCTTGCTCCTAATTGGCAGCCACACGCTCTACACATTCCAAATATTCAATGAAACGTTCCAGATTGTCTCTAGGGGCAGACATAATTCTAGTTTGCCAGTACCATGGCAGTTTGGCTTCAAGACCTAGTATTAACATTTCAGGTTTTAGCTTTTCGGTAAAATGTGACAAACGTGAGATCCATGACCTAGCAAACTCTTTAATAGATTCCTTGCCTGCATTTAAGCGTTTTCCACGCCAAAATTATCTCAACACTTCATTTTGCTTATTACTAGACCAATACTCATGAATGAAAGCTGTTTTAAGTTCCGCTAATGTTTTACACTTCAACATAACATCAGCTGACCAACGCATGGCGTCACCTACTAAATGGCTTCTAATAAATGAGATTTTCTCTCGTTCAGACCAAGTTGGTGGAATCACATCTTCAAAATCGTTCCAGAAATCTAGCGGCTGGATATTTTTATCTGGATCGAACCGCAAGAACTGCCGACACCCGATAAAAGCGGCGTTTGCAGCTACAATTTGTCGCATACTACCATTACCAGAGGTTACTGAAGCTACTTTACTCTCAATGTTAGCAACGTTAATACTAATATTTTCAACTCTCATTTCAACATTATCTACTCTTTGCACAATATGAGTAGTATCAGTTTTAATTGGGTCTACTTCTGCTTGACATATGTTTACTTTTATATTAACATCTTTAAACCTGTCTGAGCACATTTCAGATTCCTCCTAGATCTTTTCTGTTAACTTGTGCTCCAGCTTCGCATGTTCCATTTGTAAGTATCTGCGAACCTCAGCAAATTCGGATTTTACTGTTTTATACATTTCAGAAAATTGTTGAGCAACCTTTTTCTTAATATCCTCATGATTGTAATCAATTTTATAATTCAAACTGTCCAGATCCTCTTTCAAATTATTGCAACCAGCCTTGAAGGTATTGTCCATTACCTCCAATCGTTTATTAAAATTAGTTTGGCTGGCCACAATCCTGTTATTTACCTCAATTATATCAGATTTTAATTCAGCTGTCATTTTAGCATTACTGGCTGACATTTTTGCATTACTGCTTTTGACCTCAGTTATTTCAGACTTTAATTCAGCTGTCATTTTAGAATTACTGGCAGCTGTTGCTTGTAATATAACATTTAAATCAATAGGCTCAGTATCTTTGGGTTGCTCACTAACTGGCTTTTTATCACACTCAAGTGACGAAAAACTAGCTCCAACACCAGAATCATCAAAACTAAATGAAACTTCTAATTGATCAGACTGATCTAACCTCTCCTTTTTAAACTCTACCGTCTCTGAATACTGTTTCATTTTTAATTTATCAGAGAAACTATCATCCAATAAATTAACAATTTCTGATTTCTGCTTTACTACAGGGGCCTCCGTTATTGAATCATTGCCCCTTTTCACACTACTGTCAGGAGACAATACTTCATATTCCACTTTAACACTGCTATTTTCATGCATATTTACACTTAAACCGTTGTCTGAATTTACAGTTCCCTCAACAGACATAGGTTCTGATTTAATTTTAACCTCGGTTTCTTCTGGCAGTTCCATCGCCGACAGTCTTTTAGTGCAGGTTAGTAACAGTTTTAACAGCTTTTCGCTTAACTTAGTTCCTTCTGCACGACGTATGGCGTTGTCGGCTCGGCGTACCAGGATTACTGATGCGACGCGGCGCGTTGAACTGCAGACGGCACTACGACGGCTGCTGTGTGTTTGCGTGGCCCGCAACTGCAGGCGGTGCTCCGGTTGCTGCGGTGAGGCGAAACTGGCTTCTCGCGATGCCGGCAGCGCCGCTACACTCAGTGCCAGCTCCGTCAATCCAGATGCGTTGTTAATCCAATTGCGTCGTCCA
This sequence comes from Schistocerca gregaria, assembly GCF_023897955.1. Classification (NCBI taxonomy): domain Eukaryota; kingdom Metazoa; phylum Arthropoda; class Insecta; order Orthoptera; family Acrididae; genus Schistocerca; species Schistocerca gregaria. Next base: position 745,643,724 of record NC_064923.1, read on the forward strand.
CATGCACACGTAACACTATCACTGTTCAATTACTCAGTTGCATGTCGCATTTCACTCCCGAATCCAAATACTTAAAAATCACTTTCATTTTTACTCAGTTTCTTTCCCGGCCGATGCACCATATGTGGGGCGGCGGGTGGAATTATTTTTATTAAATGTTCCTGCTATTTATGCTGTTGTGTGCCGTTCTCCACACTGGCTCTGTAACTACAATATTGGCAATAAGAAAGTGATTAGCAAAACGTGAAGCCTGTAATTAGAATTCCTAGTGCCCACTTCACCTGAGAAATACATTTATAGCTACAGCTTATAGCTCTGAGGAATTAAGACATTGTCTGGGATTCATAATCAAAAACGATTCTCTCTAAAATGTTCACTATATTCTGAAAGTCACAGACCAAAAAAAAAAAAAAAAAAAAAATCCACACAATCCAACTACCAAAGCAGTTCAGAGTCTAATGCGCTGATGCAACTATAACTGTTCAAATTAAATGTTTAAGTGAATGCTCGCCATAATTTGATGATAATGTTCATCAAACATCTCGCTAAACAATGGTAGAATGTCTGTTCCTCAGCGGCACGTGAAAATACGACATACACAACTGAAGATTTATCATTAAAGTCATCCCAGAATTAACACTTCACTCGAAAATGATTTCATTGTTATGCGTATCCCGAGTAACTTATTACGGCATCCGAGGCTGTTTATAGCAATGAGACCGACGCGACGCGACTCCCGGCACAGGTGGTGCGCTAATCAGCGTCTGGAGAGAACTGGTGCTTTTATCTCTCGCGCAGCGTTCTTATATATAAAGCCGGGGTGCGGAGCGGCTAAGGGAACGCCTGATCAAGACTGATGTGAATTTTATACGGTGTAAGTAGGCTACTTCCCTACAACGTGGTAGGAAAATGCTCTTTAAACGCTCAAAAAAATTTTTTTTCAGCAAACTCCTTTTCAGAGTACTTAAATAAAACCTTAATCTATCGAAATATGATGAAAACTGAAAATCGATGTTTTTCGACCTGAACCACGGTGTGGTCCCCTTAAACGAACCAGTTTGATGCGCGAGACTGTCGCAATGCAAGCCGAGATGCTCATATCCGCTATGTATTTATTTATTTATTTTTGCAGCGATACTGGCCTTGCAGAGCAACGCACATATAGGTTGCGTTCCTTTTTTATAAATATATTTTGACACAATATTTCAAACAATAGTTCAAAATGCATACAAAGGCCTATTATAAAAATAGATGTAAGCGGGTTGCCAAGAAAGTAATGCCCCGCATTTTGTTTTACTGAGCAGAAAATAATGTTACTAATGTGAAACGTTACGTATATATTGTTTCAAGTCTCCTGAGTTAGCACGCCAAGTTTCCATCACTTCCGACAGTGTAGCTGCAGAACAGTTGCAAAATGGCGTCTGTAGGTGATGTACGTTACAAACAACGTGCCGTCGTGGAATTTCTCTCTGTAGAGAAAGAAGTTGTGGGGAATATTCACAAACGCTTGTGCAAAGTCTATGGAGCATCTACTGTCGACAGAAGTACAGATAGTCGCTGTGCACGGAGGGTGTGGTCATCAGAAGGCGGTTCGGAGGAGCTCCATGATTTGCAGCGGTCGGCGAGACCATCCACAGCTGTCACACGTGAAAGCCCCTGACGTAGCCCCCTCAAACTTCTATTTGTTTGGAAAATAAAAGGATGTCATTCGTGGAAGACGTTTTGAGGACGACGGGAGGGAGGGGGGGGGGGGGGGAATTGATCCACTTGTTTGGGACATTGAAGGATGTCATTCGTGGAAGACATTTTGAGGACGATGGGAGGGGGGGGGGGGGGGACAGATTCACGCAGTGAAGCACTGCTCCAACCACCTTGACAGGGGTGGTACCAACAGGGCATTCACGCCCTTGTTTCACGCTGGAGGAAGGCTATAGTGTAGTGTCTAGGAAACCTGCATACTCGGTTCGCTACACAATCAAACAAGCTGTATCAATGAGTTTCATTACAATAATGGCCAACGGCCTTGTCGCAATGGTAACACCGGTTCCCGTCAGACCACCGATGTTAAGCGCTGTCGGGCTGGGCTAGCACTTGGATGGGTGACCGTCCAGTTTGTCGAGCGCTGTTGGCAAGCGGGGTGCACTCAGCCCTTGTGAGGCAAACTGAGGAGCTACTTGATTGAGAAGTAGCGGCTCCGGTCTCGGAAACTGACATACGGCCGGGAGGGCGGTGTGCTGACCACATGCGACAGCGATAGGCACACATACAGATGGTGGTAGTATCGCATACAATAGGTATAAAAGTGCAGTGCATTGGCAGAGCTGCCATTTGTACTCAAGTGGTTCACGTGAAGAGGTTTCCGATGTGTTTATGGCTGCGTGACTGGAATTAACGGACTCTGAACGAGGAATAGTGGTTAGAGATAGACACGCGGGACATTCCATTTCCCAAATAGTTAGAGAATTCAATATTCAGAGATCCACAGTGTGAAGAGTGCGACGAGAATACCAGATTTGAGGCATTACCTCTCACCATGGACAAGGTAGTGGCCTAAGGTCATCACTTAATGGCCAAGATCGGCGGCGTTCGAATAGTTGTCAGTACTAACAGACAAGCAACACTGCGTCGAATAACCGCAGGGATCAAACGGGAAGTATGACGAACGTAGCCGTTAGGACAGTACAACGAAACCTGGAGTTAATGGGTTGTGGCAGCAGAGACCAGTGGGAGTGCCTTTGCCAATAGCTCGACATCACCTGCACCACCTCTCCTTGGCTCGACACCAAATCGGTTGGACTTTAGGCGAATGGAAAACCCTGGCCTGGTCGGACGATTCCTGATTTCATTTGATAAAAGCTGATGGTATGGGTCGAGCGTGGCGCCGTGGACCCAAGTTGTCAAGAAGGCACTGGGGAAGTTGGTCGTAGCTCAATAATGCTGTCGGCTTTGTTTATCCCGAACAACGATGCCTCCTGTCACCAATCTGCAATCGTTCGCAAAGGATTTGAATAACATTCTGGACAATTCAAGCGATTGATCTGGTCACCAAGATCGCCCGACAGGAATCCCATCGATTCAACAGCAACACTTTCGCAACTATGGACCGCTATAGAGGTACCATGGTTCAGTATTTCTGCAGAGGACCTCCGACGACTTATTCAGTCCATGCCACGTCGAGATGCTGCACAACACCACGCAAAAGGAGGACCGACACGATATTAGAAGGTATCCCATGAAATATGTCACCTCAGAATAGTTCAGTAGATATGACGTCATAAACAATCAGATGCGTAAAAAACTGCCGAATTCTGCGTGATCCTTAAATCTTTTAACTTTTTTGCCACTAACTCTGTTCTCAACGCATTCTGCAGTCAGTATACGCATATAGCGCTGAATGTACAGTCTTGCTCAAAAGTATCCGAACGACCTGAATTGCATTTCGCCTGATTCGCATGCAACCCACATAACGCAGCTGCCTAGCAGGTCCTCTAATCGCTCCTTGGTACAGTCGTTCGACTATTGAAAATGGTTCCAACAAGTCACCACCAGAAAACACTGCTCTGTATTGAAATAACTCAAGATGTAAAGTAATACTACGATCCTACAAATATCAGGGAAAACACAAAGAGACGTCAGCTACCGAATTTTTCTGCACCAGCAGCTCGGAATAACATCTTGAACTTACAGTGATATCGCAAATAGTTCTGTGTCTCACTGCGAGTCAAAAACGTCAAATGTCGTTAGTGTTGACAACGAATGAAAATACATTGAAAATCGAAATTATTATCCACCAGCAGATAGGTGTTCTCATGCTAGAGCTTGATAATACATAATGAAATCATTAGTGCGGGGCCAGGATTCGAACCTAATTCACGCGAAATACGTGGAGGTGTTGAGGAATCTGCAGTTTTGAACAAACAACAAAGTGTAGCCTAACTGTATTGTCACGAAGGGATCCAATTCCGCGTTAAGGGCGGTCTGAGTTGCATTCCCAGTTCAGAACCAATTTTATCGACATACAGAAGCTCAGATAAAAGATGGAATAAACGTCCTGTGAGCCTACATAGCGTTTGTTTCGTCACTAAAAATAAATAACTAGCATAAGAAAGGTTACTGGTGATAGAGTTTCTACATGTCGCCACTCCAGACTTTATTGTGGCTAAACCTAACATCTTCTTGGCAGAGAAGGAATATCATTTTTAATGTGAATTTCAGACCACAATGCCATTGTATCTTCTTCACTTGGTGTATCCAGAAGAGAATGGAATCTGTCTCTCCATATCTAAAATCATTAACCGAAGTTGGAATCGAACCCACACCATAGATTTATGAACCTATCATCAACCCAACAGACCACCAACTCCTCTTCTTAGTGGTTCATTTTTCTATCATAATGCTGTTGTACCACACTGGCTGAGAATTCTGACACACAGGCTCCCTGTATCAATTTGCAGCATGTTCAGTAAATTCATTTACTTGGTTGACCGAATCACCGTGAACTAGCTGCCTCGGCTACCAAGTGCATGCATTCAATTTCATTTTGTAATCACCAAAATAAAATCACGCAACTGCCACCAATACAGAAATGCCAACAGTGTATGATGCAGAAATTTAAATAGGAAGTGTTCCTTTCCACTTGAGCTACTCTATTGCGGTATCGGTTTGTTGAAAAAGTCGTGCAGTGCAAAAGAAAAGGTATAACTGTTTGTCTCTCATAAGTACTGACCTGGCGATATGCATTATCCTGGAGGAATTGTTGTTAACTTCTGGATCTGTTACAGCTACGTGTCAGCTACTGGCGTAACGGTAAGTGTCGCGCACAGTAGATGAGATGTCGCGAGTTCGAGTACGTTAACTGCTATATTTTTTAAAAAGCAATTCTGCTGTCTGCTAAAATTATCAATCTAATGGAACTTGTAACATAATTTCCTTCACTTCTCAACCCAAAATAGTCGTAAGTGGAAAAAGGGCTAACGTCTGTGACATTTTGTTCGTTTCAGGTCTAATAGACAGCCAGACAGTGGATGCATCTCGAACTTTTGTACTATGTATGGGTAGAGCACATAGTGCCAAAATACGTCGGAAATGTATTTTCTACTTTAGCTGTCGTCTGGTAGTGGCATTTTATTCTTCTTCAAACCTTGTTTGACAGCTTTAACTCAGAACAAGTTTTCTACATCCATGTAATCAATAAATTGCATGTGCATTTTGCATGACATCAGAGAATTCACATATGTCGTTGATGATTAATTTCTCTCTCATGTTTACTATTATTTTAACAAGTTTAAAGGAAACCTTACGAAAATTGTGAACTGTATTATAAAAAATTAAATAAAACTACCCACGATAACCTTATGACTTAAGTCTGTTTTAATGAAACTGAGAATCTGTACACCAGGGTGCCTCTATCGTCACGAACTGGTAAAATACTACTCACTTAGATTTTGATTGGGTGTGTGTTTAATTGGTATGCTGTGTCATACTCAAGAGGTATGCAAATGTGGCATTTCATAAATAAAGTTAGGTATTCCTAGAAACCCAAAAATTGCTTGTCAGCAGCGGAAAGAAGTATTACCTTTTGTGCAGCATTGTAAGTTTTTCGCCATTGCACTATGAGCTGAAAGTATTTTCTTGCGATTTGCTTATTGATGTTTGATCTGACTGCTTGTAGCTCTTTCACGGAAGGGATAAAAACGCTACACACAGTGAGACTGGAACTGCCAACTGTATCAGACGCCTTTTCACAGGTCAGCACGTTACCACAGATCTGGCGAAGTAGTATGTGCCTTAGCTTCCTCTCACGAGACCAATAGTGGCTACAACTCGTAAACCTCTATTTGAAGGACGAGATTAGTTGCGATTTCCACGTGTAACGACTTTCCTGGGCTGAAAACCGTAAATTTACAATCTTTTGTTACGCCTCAAGCGATAATAACTTAGATTATTCAATGGAAATGACAGTTAAAATCAAGTGAACATTGAGGCTTAATTCTGTGTACACCAGGAAGTAACTCGTCGATCACAGAGTTGCCAAACATACACTGCCTTGTTGTCAAATCTCAGTTACAATACCAGCAGGAAGAAGACGAACCGATGTGATGTTACAGCAGGCTGGAAAGTGACCATAGCTGGTGTCTCCAAGTCGCAGCTGCTACGGCCTGGAATACGTAATGCGTCTGATTCGCATTTCTGTAACAAGGTTTAGGGACTGGAGCGTAGTTACTAATAATAATCAGAACTGACTGCAAACTAAGCATCATAAATCAGTAACTCTCATAGTTGAGGGAGAGAGACAGAGAGTAAAAAATTGTAAAGAAATTGAATCATGGTATGTAAAGAAATCTTTCATTAAAATGACACGTTCCACATCCTTACGAAATATCGTATTCATGATCTCTGAAACAAGAATTAATCTAATGTAATGTAATTTGATCATATCGTATTGACGACTAGCCATGAAGAGTCACGAATTACCGAAGTTTTTGCCAATACCAGTAACCAAATCAAAACTTGAAAATAAAAGACGACAGTTGTTGTAATAAACCGGGACTTCTATCAAGACCCTTTCGTCCCTGTTAACTAACCACGAAAGATGTCTGATATACCTCTATTCTGAAGTAACAAAGTGTGCATGCATTTAAAGATGAAGTGCATGACGTGAAGTTCTGTGACGGAGATACGAACCCAACACGTAATCGGATTGTTAACTAAGTAAAATCAAATGTTACGTATCGGTTTTTCTAACCATCTGCTAGGTGTTTGACTCTAAAATAAGGATACAAACTTTTGGGCCTAAGCGACAATCGAACTGCACACCTACCGTGCATCCACGAATATAGCTTAAGTATCAGTTGCTTACTCACCAATAGTAAGATTTGTGTGTGTTTGACCAGAAATAACGACACCTATTGCGATTGTTGGCAACACATGAACAAACATTAAAAATGCACGTTAATTTTCACTAACAGGCCGGTGTGCACGTGATAGGGCTTGAAATGAAATTATGAATATTTTTGTACTGGATCAGGATTCCCCCCCCCCCCCCTCCTCCTACTTCTGAGGAAGCGTGGGATGTTGAACGGCCACGTTCCGACACTCAGGCATTGGTTCCTGAAGTTGAAACTAAAGAATATGGGAATGGTATTCATGTGGAATATTTAAACGTAGCCAGAAATAATTATTGCCCTTTTCAGAATATCGACGAGAACAAAACTTTTTGGTGAGAGATTCATGTAAAGGTAGACAGGTAAAACTTAGGATTCTTTGGTAGTAACCAACAGTCATAATGAAATCACATGTGGTAATTTTAAACTGAGATACTAGCGTGTGGTAATTTTAAGCTGACATACTTGAATGTATAAATTTAAGCTGAGGATATTTAAGAAGTGTTTGTGCAGGATTTGAATTAGTAACAAGCACTTCTACATGTACCGTACCCTTTCAGTGGAAATCGTTATAAGCATCTCCCATTGAGGCAGGCACTCCGTCGTCAGGCCACAAGTGGCCCATCGCGACCATCCGACTGCCGTGTCATCCTCAACTGAGGATACGGACAGGAGGGGCGTGTGGTCAGCATACCCCTCTCCGGGTCGTTACGATGGTTTTCTTTGACCGGAGCCGCTACTATTCGGTCGAGTAGCTCCTCAATTGGCATCACGAGGTTGCGTGCACCCGAAAAATGACAACAGCGCATGACGGCTCGGATGGTCACCCATCCAAGTGCCGGCCACTCCCGACAGCGCTTAACTTCGGTGCTCTGACGGGAACCGGTGTATCCACTGCGGCAAGGCCGTTGCACATCTCCCACTTAAGCCCCCACTAAATTTTAAGCTTCTGTAAACGATCTCCAGTCTTGGAGAGTTCGTATGCTTATTTAGCTGTCAATCCATGCAGATACAGTGGAACATACATAATTTACAAGCAGGTAGCGTTCAATATTCATTATGTTGTGCAGGATAAAAGGCCTCATAGCATGTGTGTCATTCATTCCACATCATTTGGTCGCTTCTGGACGAGACTGCGTCTTCTCCGCCGTACACCAGGATCCTGTTTGTTCTGCCCAGTAATGGCAATTGTGTTGACTGATAAAGTCTCCCACATGGAATATCAAACATTTGAGACCAACGTTTATGCCAAACCAACATCGGCTCCCCACACTTCATTCTGCGATCACAGTCTTCCAGTGTCGGCTGCTACGCTTGATGCGATTTTCACATTCAGTAATTTATATTGTTTCAGCAGAAGCTGAGTAGCACCATGGTGTAGTGGTTACGGTTCTAAAGTGTTGCAGGGAGGGTCATGAGGTCGAATCTCACCTGGACTGCACAGTTTTAATTTCTGTATTCGGTTTGAGTACATTCTGGAAGTATCCACAAATGTCAAGAATCATTGTACTGGAATGTTCTGTAACTGTATATATACTGTATGTGTTCTGAACGGAGGCAGTTCGCTCCGCGCTCTTATATGTGCACCGAGCGAGGTGGCGCAGTGGCTAGCTCACTGGACTCGCATTCGGGAGGACGACGGTTCAATCCCGCGTCCGGCCATCTTGATTTAGGTTTTCCGTGATTTCCCTAAATCACTCCAGGCAAATGCCGGGATGGTTCCTTTGAAAGGGCATGGCCGACTTCCTTCTCCATCCTTCCCTAATCCGATGAGACCAATGACCTAGCTGTTTGGTCTCTTCCCCCCAAACCAACCAACCAACCAATCTTATATGTGCAAGTGCTGAACAAACCTTCGTTAAGTGAAATTAGTGTTCGTCATTCATCTAAATACACCTTCTTCTACAGGACAATATCTTTATGCAGGATCTGAAATGCCGCCTAACTTGTGTGTCCAATTTCACATGCTGCTTGGCGAGTTAATTTCGAAGAATTGTTTACTAACATTTCCTGCACAGCCAATCTTCATCATCAGATCGAGACTTGGATGGAAGACGAGTTTTTCTTGAATTTTTTCCCGAGCTTGTCGTCATTAATTTTCCGTGACAGTTCCTTACCGTCTCTGGAGGAAGCGCCGCAGTCACTTCATTCACAATATGCCACTGTCTATGCACCAGGGTGACGGAATTCCAAACGTCTTAACGTGCAGCAATCTCTACTCTCTGTTGAACAGTCAGACGATCGATCATCTTTTCAATTGCTGTGAGCACCTCCTCTCACAGCAACCATCTCTACTGCAGAAAATCTTTAAAAAAAGATTAAACAGGGGAAAAAGAGGAAGGGGATGGACTGAGGGAGACAGAACAAATGCCGAGCATGTAGCGCAAGTATGGTCGGGCAGCCAGATGTGTGCTGCTGTATCTCTGACAGTATGACACCGGAGCCAGCTGACATTTGCCGGCGCTGTGACTGCAGAAATCCTGACATTATTTAATGACCTGTATGTATACACTATGTAGAAACACTAGACATTCTCTTAAAAGTAGGGGCCGAGTTTTACTGTCGTCTCGATACTTGTCGTGCATCCAACTGAGGGCACCTTAAAACATTTCCAAACGGTATATAAAAACGTATAATCTAAAGTCAATAATAAAAAGTTCTCCAAGGTAAAAAGTCTTTCAAAAATTTCAAAATAAAACCAGCTGGTTCACTGCCCTACCTAATATTACAAATTAAGATTTCTTGAAAAATTCTCAACATCAATGTGCAGACTGCAATAAATATACACAGAAGCGCCAAAGAAACTGGTATGAGTATGCATGTTCAAATACAGAGATATGTAAACAGGCAGAATACGGCACTGCAGTCGGCAATACCCATACAAGACAACAAGTGTCTGGCACAGTTGGCCTTTTCTGAATGTACTTCTGACTTAAAAGTGATTCGGGTAGCTGGAGCCCAATGTTTTTGTTAATCAGGCCTTTTGCATTCTTTCATCCTCTTACAAATATTTCTTTATATTTAACCGAGAAGTGAATTATGTGAAAGGAAGTTGCTTCTCACCATATAGCAGAGATGCTGAGTCACAGATGGGCACAACAGAAAGCCTCTCACAATTAACAGTCCATCCTAGATTTTCCATTGTTCGAGAAGTGACTTACTAATTTTCATAAATTTAGCTTTGAAATTTTTTAATATAACAAAATATTTTCTTAAAGCTTTTCATCTCGTATTGCACTCATTTAGGGGTTGAATTTCCAGAAACACTGAAATACATATATTTTTTTTATTTCTGCCTAAGAAGTAAAATGCCAGTTGTCTGTCATAGATGTAGCCTTAAAAATCCTCTAGTAGTTCTTTAGTAATTATTTACTTTCAAACAAACTTTCAGCCACTATTTTGCCCCTTAGTGGTTGAGTTTCCAGAAATGCTGAAACACATAATTTGCTTATATATTATATTAGAGTTGATTTTTCTTGGAGGCACACAAGGCGCAGCAATCTCTTTGCTGTACTTGCGAGGACACCTAGCACAGGTTCTCATCTCCACACAAAGTCCACAACAAATATCTCAAGTACACAACCAGAAAAAACCATGCCCAATAACAAACCTTCATTCATAATAAAGATAGTTCTAACTCTTGAAATGACTTTTCTAGAAACTTTACCGAAATGCACAACTATGTACACTTGTTCATTTATATATCAAGTTAGTATCGGACTTTCCTATTAATCATTGTTTACTTTCCTGAAATTATTACCAATAAAATAGCAGGAAATCTCATACCCTCTCAGTTTGAAACTAAGAACTCCTAGTAGATGCTTTGTCAGAGAGATGGCATAAAAATGTTTCTGACATGGCCATCCACCACATTGTTTCAAAAAACGTTCAAAGCAGTATCTCATAACTAAGACAAAACAATAACCTTAGTGATGCGATTGCTCTGCTTAATGTTACAGAAAATTACTCCTTAGCTATCCAGGAGGCATTCAAAACTTTTTTATTGGGGAAAGAGTCAAACTATTGTTCATTCTTCAGCTGTATATCTTTAATAATATAGTGAAAAAGTTCTTGCACTATTAGCTCCTATGTTTTGACATAATGTATGGCTGTACCTCAGGATGTACTAATGTGTACAAAATAGTACTTGCACCCCTTATAAATTAGCTGATAATGTAGGCTAAATAAATGACAGGTCCTGTCACCAGCTAAAAATTAAGAGTCACCACTGGAAAAATGCCTCCCTTTCTTAGGGCAGTATACAACAGTAATACTTTGATAACTGGAGTCCTGATGAATCTTTGGTGTGTGAATGTGAATGTGTGGGTTGTGTGTGCATGTGTGTGAGAGAGAGAGAGAGAAAGAGAAAGAGAAAGAGAGAGAGAAAGAGAGAGGGGGGGGGGGCACATGCATTTCTGAAATTTCCTGACAGATTAAAAATTTGAATTACATCAAGACTTTCATAATGGACATTGTTCTATCCAGCTGAGTTCCCTGGAGCCTGGACACAACTCGCAATTCCAACAATTAAAATTTCTGCTCTTGGACTGGTGTACCTTGTGACGCCTCTGGCATTTAGCACCATTCCTTTGGACCCAATGATCTTTGACTACTTTTAGTTCACTTGTGCATGTCCACTGCATGCCATGTTCGACAGCTACTCTTGCATTTGCCTTGTTCAGTGTTAAAATAAATGTTCATTCAAATGCAAAAGTGTGTTATTATGGGCCAGCTGGAGTGTCCATGCAGTTCTAGGCGCTACAGTCTGGAACTGAACGACCACTATGGTCGCAGGTTCGAATCCTGCCTCGGACATGAATGTGTGTAATGTCCTTAGGTTAGTTAGGTTTAATTGGTTCTAGGTTCTAGGCGACTGGTGACCTCAGAAGTTCAGTCGCATAGTGCTCAGAGCCATTTGAACCACTTTGTTATTATTGGTTTTATGCCACATAATACCCACAGTGGTGACCCCAGCATCATAGTGGGGTGTTTGGGAATAATTTTGTGCTGCTTTTCATCATTAATGAACTTTATGTGCCAGCCCACATAGTCCTCGCAACAGTGGATCTACCAGTGTCGTTATGTGCCAGTGCTTCGCACCCTATTAACTGTGCTTGCGTTTCTACTAGTGTTCCTGATGTACATTTGGTTAAAAGTGAACAATTATCTGGCCCCAATCATGTCGGTGGCCACTTAACTGTGACTGGCCACCATCAAATGTTACTACGCAGCAATGCCTGCTGCCAGGACATTGCACGTTGCTTAGTGACATTGTGAACAATAACCAAGAGAAGGACACAGTGTTTCATGCATCAGCTAAACAGTACCCTTCAGGTTGGTTTGATGTACCAATGAAGTTCGAGAACTGTAATTCGAACATTCACACACGTGTCACATGGGGTTGCACATTCTTATATGCCTGACGTCATTGCAATCCTCCCGCACACTGCCTCGGCGACACCAGTCTTCTCAACTGCGCTGGTTTTCACCACCATCACTCCGTGGTCACACCACACTCGACTTCCGCCTGCTCTCATAATGGCACCGGCCGTTTCATCCATGCCCGTTTCCAGATCAGCCCCCCCTTGGCTGCACCATGACTGCCCTCCACCTGCTGTTGTAATGGCACCAGCTGTTACACCTGCACCATGGCCCCCTCCAGGCCTGCTGTTGGGACACATTGTGCCATCAGTGGCACCAGTTCACTCCACATCACACATCGTGTGTTGCCTGCAGCCGCCCCCATTCCCCCCTCCCCCTCGCCCAACACAGACCTCAAGTGAGGCATCATCCACTGCAACTGCACTCCCAGAGTCGGTGGCTTCCTACACCACTCACACAGAGAGTCGCCTCCTTGTTCTGCATCAACATGTGTTACTCGGCAGATTTCCTAAGCTGCCTGCATTGCAAAAGGACAAGCCTAAGACTTGGTTCATATTGGTGGATCATCTGCTGGATATCCATGGGATTTCGGATGACGATGCACGTTTTGTCTGCCTGGTGAGCAACTTCCATGCTCATCCAGACTTCATCAGTGATCTGCTCTTCTCACTCCCCGCCTCGTCCAAGTATTTAACGGCAAAAACATCACTCATCGAACGCCTTTCTCGTCCTCCAGCCGAGGCTGTCCATCACATCATCGATGATGAACACCTCGATGACTGCACACCTTCTCAGCTATGCCGGTGTCTCCATCCACTATGCATGGCGATCAGGCCTACGCAGTCGTTCATCACTGACACCGTCTGTCATGTACGACACTGCTATCACCTTCAGTTGGCATGCCTGCACCTTTGGTTCCACACCCTGCTGGCAGAGGCCAGTGCGCATGACTCAGCAGCTCAAAGGTCTGCCAGGAGCTGCCGCCTGGTGACCTACAGGAGGTAGTGCCTGCAATCTCCGACAGCAGCCGACCTCGCCCGAGCAGCAGCCCCAGCGATCTCAGGCAATGACAAAGTCAGCTGCGTCCCCTGCCTACTCTGTACCACCTCGACTTCAAGCTTACCAGCTATGCTGGTACCATGCAACCTATGGGGACGCCGCTCACAACTGCCGCTTGCCTTGTGCGTACCCAAATGACTCTAGCAGGCATGTTTAGGTGCTACATTCCTTATGATCGTCAACAGCACCTACCTTCTGATGCTGCGCCTCTTGCTCTGGCAGTGCAACGCTTGCATGTCATCGGGCATGCACTTTCTCATTGACACCAGCGCCAATGTCACTGTTTTCCCAGCAAAGCTAGTGAGCAACGCTTTCTCCTGCTAACCCCGCTTTGATAGCCGAAAATCACTCTCCTATCGTTGTCCTTGGCTCCATCAAAATGTCACTTCCCTTATCACCAGTCACGACCTTTCCTTGGACCTTCCACGTCGCCAACAGATGAACCTGTGATTGGTTTGGACTTTCTACACCATTACAATCTTTCACCTGACCTGCAGGCTGCAACGTTCCGCCAAACGTCCAGTTCTACCATTCCCTGCTCAAACAAGTTCGACACGACTCCGCTCTCCACCTCCTTGACTACGCTTTCTACTTGCGCATCCCTGCTCGAAGGTATTACTGCACGTCTCTTTGACTTGGCAGATGTCCGCACGCAGATCGAGACATGATCTGTCCATATAACAAGGAATTACGCACACGCATTGCTGCCGCATCTGCTGATTTGGTTCATGCAAGGAGCAGTATTCACAGTCTGTCTGCAGAGTCATTTCTTTCAGAATCATCAGCCACCTACTGCATCTTCATTTTGCACCACTCCTGGATCGAGCTTACCTTCCCCTGCTGCCTGTTCTGTGCCATCGCTGTTGAATGTACAGGACGCTCTGTGGGATCCCTCGCATTGTGTGGCTGTCACGCCATGCTCTCCGTCATCGTCTGCCTCCGTCGCCCCTCCCACGTCACTCCGGCCCGGCACAGAATCACGTTCTTGCTTCGTGGGATACCTCACATCGTGGGGCTGCTGCGCCACGCCCTCAGCCGTCGTCCACTTCCGACGCACCACCCACTCCATTCCGGCTCGGCAAGGTCAGCGAACCGCCGTCGCTCATGCCCCCAGTCTTCCTCCTCTCCCCCCCCCCCCCTTCCCCCCTCCGCCTGCCTCCCTTCACTCGTCACACAATCTGCACCATGTATGGCCCACCCACACGCTATAAAGCTCGACGTCTTAGTGCTTGCAAATTGCTACGAGCAAAGGAAATTGTTCAGGATTTATTGGCTTCGAGCGTGCCCCAACCAGCAGACAGCAACTGGTCTGCACCTGTCCACCTTTTGCCTAAGAAGGACGACTCGCTATGCATGTGTGGGGACTACACGTCCCTTAATGCCAAGACAATAATCAATAACGATCCCATTCCTCACATCCAGGGTTTCACTCAGTTACTGCATTACTCGAAGTTCTTCTCTGTCTTAGACTGTTTAAAGGCATACCACCAAATTCCCATTCACCCACTGGATATTCAAAAGACAGCCATCATAACACCCTTCGATCTATTTGAATACTGTTGCATGCCCTACGGCTTGAAAAACAGTGCACAGACGTGGCAACATTTCATTGATTCAATACTGCTACCTCTGCCTTTCGCTTTTGCCTATTTGGATGACATACTGATCTTTTCCTCATCTACCGAAGAACACAAATTTCACCTTGACACAGTTCGTGCAGCTCTCATGGCCAATGGTGTGGTTATCAACCACGAAGAATCTCAACTCTGTTCTACATCAGTTACATTCCTTGGCCATACGATTTCGGCCGATGGCCTCCGACCAACAGATTCTCATGTCGAAACCATTCTTGAACTGCCTCTTTCTGAGGATTAAGTGCAACTCCGGCGTTTTCTAGGCATGGTAAACTTTTATCGACGCCATATCCCTCGGGTTGCTTCCGTCCAGTCAGCCCTTACCAACGTCCTCTCCAGTAAACATAGCACAGGGAAGCGAAAGTTGGACTGGACTAAGTCCATGCTCAACGCTTTCGACAATCTGAAAGTGGCCATCTTAAAAGCCGTCACTCTCACCCATCCCGAGCCCGAGGCACTTATTTCTATCTCTACTAACGCTAGCGAGTCAGATGTGGATGCTGTCTTACAACAGCACACTGCAGACTCCACGCAGCCGCTCCGTCTCTTTTCGAAAAAAACAAACCAGGAGCCAGTGTAAGTCGTCGGCCTTCGACTGCGAGCTTCTCGCGGTTTATGAGGCAGTCAAACACTTCAGGAGTAACGTGGACGGGTGTCCTTTCACTATCTACTCGTACCATAAACCCCTCGTTGACGCAATATGCAACCCGGCGGAGGATCTCCCACCGCGTCCCTTCTGGCAAATGGACTACATTTGTCAACATTCTTCAGACGCTTGTTACATCCGCAGTGCGGAAAACGTTGTAGCTGACTATCTGTCTCGCATCTCGGTGATCTCCGCAGCCTTGAACTTAGATGAACTGGCACGATCTCAGACTGAAGATGTGAACACCCAACGACTGGTTTAGGACGACGAGTCTTCGCTCGACATCAAAACTTTTACCCTGGAAGTGTCGTCGACCCCTGTCCTCTGCGTCATTTCTACTGGCTCCCCCTGCCCCTTGGTGCAATCTGCCCTTTGGCGCAGGATCTTTAATGCCTTACACAATCTGTCTCATGCCGGGTTGCGGGCAACGAAAATACTAATCACTGGACGTTTCGTCTGGCCAGGCGTGCAGCATGATCGCCACTCTTGAACACGCACATGTGTTCCTTGCCAACGTAGTAAGGTGGGCAGACATGCGCAGCTGCCTTTAGGACAGTTCGACGTTCCCAAGGGCTGCCTGCAGCACGTGCACATTTACGTGGTCGGCCCTCCCCCCCCCCCCCCCCCCCTTCCGAGGGTACAAATACATTTTTCCTATGATCGACCATGTAACCCGCTGGGTTAAAGTGGTTCCGATGGTCGGCATTATAGCGGAGACTACAGCTCTCATTTTCTTATCAGCATGGGTGACCCCTTTCACTTGCTACAGACCAGGGACGACAATTAGAGGCCCTGCTTTTCGCTCAACTGTGTGAACTGTGTGGAGTAGCGAAATGCCACATGATGGCCTATCCTCCGCAGACGAATGGCTCGGTTGAGCGATGGCACAGAACTCTTAAAGCTGCACTCATGTGCCACCGTGGGCTTTGGTCTGAGGCACTTCCTTGGCATCCGCTCCACCCACAAGGAAGACATGAATGCTTCACTGGCGTAGGTTTTATATGGAGAACCCCTCGTCCTGCCAGCCGAATTAGTTGAGGACACCCCCCCCGACCAATGCAGTCGACCTTCTGGCCCTTGTTGAATGAGTACTGCACACGTCACCCCCCTTTGCCCACCCCCACCTTGCGCTCATTCCACGCCACTGGTGTTTGTACACAAAGACCTGGCATCGTGCGAATTCATCATGCTATGAGACGAGTCTGTATGGGTGACCCTGCAACCACCATATTCCGGTCCACACGGCGTCTTACACTGTGGAGTTAACACTTTCATGATACTACTCAATGGATGACTGAATACGGTTTCAGTGCAGCAATTAAAACCTGCATAGTCCATTTCCGAGCCAGTTCCGACAGCCCCGGCTGTCCTGTCTTCACCGGCAGGACTTTTAGTTCACTTGCTTATTCTCACTGCATTCCACGTTCGACAGCTTCTCTTGTAATTTGCCTTGTTCAGTGTTAAAACAAATTTTCATTTGAATGCAAAAGTGTGTTATTACAGTCCTACACCACGTGATACCCACAACCTTATATCAGAATTTTGCACAGTAGTGTGGATCAACAGCTTGTACACTGGGCTTCCTGACACACAGCTCAATAAGACTATGTGCAGCATTATAGGATCAATACAGAAACACTCCAACTTTCTAGTTGTTTATTCCCAGCCTTATAGCTCCCCCATTATTGTGATGAGAATCTGCTCTCAAGCAGAAGTTTACAAAAATTGCTGTTGATATTTATCACCCTGTGCACAAAGATGTTCCTACATTCAATACAAACAGAATTCATCTATGTCATCCAGCACTATAAGGTGCAAAATGTCTGGTGGACAACGGAGTAACAACAACCAATGGACAGAAATATGGTAGAACAATGCTACCCCAGAATAGCTTAAAATGACCTGCATTTCATGCAGCCTACTAGGTTTTGAAGAGCACTGCAAAATCTGGTCTGCTCTCAACAGAGTGACAAATAGTAGAAGATGTGCTGACTCATTGTTCAAATGGGGGTTAACAACATAGCCCAGCTGTTACTGTGGTGCAGAATAACAAACTGCTGACTATATCATATGTGTGTGTCCAAAAAAATCCATTCCAGGTGATTGGCAGGAATTCATGGTGGCACCAAAGACAGCAATTGAATATATTCAGCTGCTGGATTTATGTCTGAGACCTTTTGTAAGTACTGTAAATTTGACTAGCATATAATTATGAATTCTCTTTATGTGTGTTAAATATGTGTGTATCTATTGTTAAAGCAAATAAAATTTTATTTCATGATGTGATACAAGCCATAAACTAAATAAATAAATAACATCTTCATTTCTACCAGCAATTCTTACCTGTGTTCCACACACCACAGAAATTCTGACATTTCCCACAGATAGAATATAATAGTGAAATGACTTAGCTACAGCCTCTGAGTTGTACCCTAAATAAAACTTTTATTCCTCAAAGTTGTGTGCACTGTTATGAAACTTCTTAACTGGTTAAAACTGAATGCCTGATAGGGACTCAAACATATAAACCAGAATTACCATGGCCTGAGCATTCCAGTCCGTTACTCCTGGGTATGTTTTATTAGTTCTATGAACTTTTTCATACTGTGTATTTGCATACTTTCATTCATTAATGAGTATATAACAGTTTTTAGTATGTGCATTTATTGTGGCAAAAGCTGTATCAAGTTTAGAAAATAATTTCTTATTTCCACCCTATAAATAGCAATAGTGTTTGTGTAGTAACTGTAATAGAATTTTAGTTAATCCATTTGTTTATATTGAACCTATATAAACACTGACACACGTTTTTGATAAAACATATATACAACTCATTTGATCTAATAATGACAAGAGCACGAATAACAACAATCACTCTTGAGTACAGGAACTGTATGCAGAGAGTGATAGCTACAGTTTATTGTTAGTACAGTGTTCAATATGGCACTTCAGAATTACAAATTAAAAGGATTATCGTTTGCTGCAAAGTTTAAAATTGTGTATCAAGTTCAATTAGAAGGCTTATCAGCAAATAATACATAGGTTCTAATGACAAGGTTATATTATACCGGGTGTTCAAAAATTCAGTGTCCAGACTAACAGGGATGAAGACAGAGGAAAACAATTATATTTCATAAGTCAACCATGTGCCAGAAACACACATTGTTGAAGCACTGAGTGTGTAAGATATTACTGTGTATAACTGAGAATAAGTAGTGTTTATTTTTTTCATTGCTTTATTGTTCTGTTCAGTATTACATTACAACAAATGTTTAAAATGGGCACCATTAACCTCAGCACAGAGCTGGTATTGCTGTAGCGGTGAGTCCTGTCTTCACTGGAAAGTGCATAGTATGATCTGAATTTGTGTGGCTGCTGCAAGAATTCTTGTGGCCAATTCCATATTTGAGTCAACTAGGGTATGATACACCTTGGCTTTCATACAACCCAAGAGAAAAAAGTTTAAGAGGATGAGGCTTAGGGATCTTGCAGGCCAGTGTACAAGGCCTCCCCAGCCAATCTGCCAATTGCCAAAAGTAGTGGTTATTACTGCTGAGACTAGCTCTACAAAGTGTGATGGGGTGCCAACATGTTTAAACCTTAACTCTTAAATCCTTTTGGTATATAAGGGGTAACAGTAATGTTGGCAGGTGGACATCCAAGAATACTCTGTGCATTGGTCACCTGAATTGAGAAGGTAACATTTAAGGCCCAAATAAATAGCCATCCATAATACTGGCCCACGTTTGCTGTGAAATGTCTTTGATGACCTCGTACAACTGTAATACGTCAGTTTTCATTCAACTAGGCATGTGAAGTGTGACTGTTGTAAATGCCTTCTGAGTAAATTGAGGCTGTTCATTAACCTGTTGCAGAAACCAGCATACATATTCCAAACAAGGTGCATAGCCATCTTGTCCAATGGTCTGTACTGTCATAGAACAGTAAGGATGAAGCAGCTGTTCATGCAACACATCGCAAACTAAAATATGGCAAGTACTGAGCACAGCAGCAATTGCTCATGTACTTGCCTCTGGATTGTTCTCACAGTGCAACAGCACTTGTTCCTCAACATTACGTAAAGTGCAATCTATAGTCTGCCCATATTAGCCATGCTTACTGACAGTGTGTCAGTATTTCCCAGTCAAGTGTGGATTGCAGTAAATGTATAATAGTGTGGACATTTGCCTGCAGGGAAACATTTCCAGTACATTCACTGGGCTCTTTCACTATGGTCTTCAGTCACACTATAAACAAAGTGAGTGTATTGCAGTTCCCCCTAAGTGTGGATAATGCAACTGTCATACAGGCACAAGTGCTATCCACTGTTTACTGACTCAGTGTCACATCTCAGACTAACATTTGGTGTAACAACAATAGACACAATGAATTTTATCCTCTCTGTGCATGCTCAGTGCTCATGCAATGTGAGTTTCTTACACATGATTGCTTTACGAAATATATTTTATTTGTCTCCTGTATTGTCCCTGTTAGTTTGAGTGCTCAGTTTTTGAACACCCTATATATGAAAATAACTCACCAAGTCTCAACAATATTTTGAAATGAAGCCCCAAACCATCTGCAGCCATAATGTTCTCCTTTTTGCAGCCACCATTGATCTTTCTGCTCAAAAGAAATGACTTATCAGACAATCAATAACACAAATAATGAGCAATGGACAATTTGTAATTGGTAAGGTGTTTGAGGTAGGTGGTTTGAGAGTTCAGAACACAAACAGTACAACATTTAGTGACCATCTTTGCATTCCTTGTTATCAGAGCTATGCTTGGACAAAACTACTGGTAGGACCATTGACTGCAAAGTGAAGGTTTCAGGTTTGAGTCCCAGCCTCACACACAGTTTTAATCTTGTCAGAAAGTCTGATAACAGGATGCAATCTGCTACAGTGTGAAATGTACATTATGAAACCAACCCCTAGGCTATTGTTGAGGCATTTCACTACTACATCATTTGTCCCAAAAAGTGCTAACCAAGAAAAGCATGCAAGAGGAGTTTCTATAGTTTGGAAGATAGGTGAGGCATATGGATGGAACTGAATCAATGAAGATGGATTGCAAGTCATCCCTGGAATACATAGTTGGACACAGCACTGTCTAGAAAATGCATTGTTTCACATTTGAGTACTCTTCTGGCACACAATTTTAATGTAGCATAAGTTTCAGCAAGCAGTAATCACACAAATGTCAAATAAAGTGAAGCAGCTAAAAAGCAACTGATGGAGGCATGTTACAATGAAAATTAAATGACCTGCTTTCTCATCACTATTTTATTTTGATACAACCTCACCATAATCATCACCAGCCATTTGCATCCACTGCTGTATAAAGTCCACCATTTAAATTTCTAATGTCACCTATGGACCTTCCATTAAGTACTCACCCTGGTGTTCTTTAATCTGTTGGAAACCAGAAACAAACTTTCTTGGTGCATCTATCATCCATTCACCTGTTCACATGTCATGTCAATCTAAATTTCATTTAAATTACAGTCAAAACTGATCTTTCAATGCAAACTGTTCTCTGATCCATTTGTGAGTTTTCCTCTTGCTCCTAGTAAATCTCATAATACATCTATACATGTTTTTGAATTGTTTCTCCACAAAACTGCATGTCTCACTGCCTTTTCTTTACATCTCATTTCCTGATTCTATAGTTCACTCTTAACTTTTCTTCTTCTCATTTTAGTCTTGTTGTTGCTGATTTTCTGCCCTACATCAATTTTTGCTCTATTGTAATCCTCCAACTGTTCTCTCATCTCTGTAGGAAAACAGCAGTGTGCTATGTCATCATGAAAACTAAGGTGATTCAGATATGTTCCATTAAAATGAATAGGGAGAGAGTGTCAAACAAACAATAATTGGAACATCATAGAATAAGGTGAATTATACAAACAATGGATGTTAAATATCTGATGGTGATGGTAATGATAATGGCACTGAAAAACTCAAGCAGTTGTAGGCAATACACAGTATTATATCATATTTAATAAGAAAAATAATAAATACTAACTAGGAAAAGGAAATCAAGAAAAAGTATAAACAGAGTTAAAAACTTGTTGATGAGTATGGGTAACAATCTTAAAACTGTAAAGGACCTAATGTAAAGTAAAGTCTGAGTTAGCATTATTACAAGAAAGGGACAATTTGTTTAATTAAAAACATTTTAAATTTTATGAAATGAGTAACAAATATATTAGAGAATGTTACAGGACACATTATTCTATAGTGTGCTTGCAATACATACAGACTTCACACAAACACTTGACATATGAGGTTGTTAATTTCATATTCTGGACCTAGAGAGGCTGCTGGGCCCAACCGACCAAAAACATTGGCGGATGTGATGTGGACAGGCACGTGGTCAGCACATTGCTCTTCCAGTCATAGTCAAGTTTCTTGACCTTCAAACTACTACTGATCAGTTGAGCAGCTCCTCAGTTAGTCTCATCTCATATCAGTTTCTCAACCAAGGAAAAATCCGTGGCTTCCCAGGAATTGAACCTGGGTCCCCCACATGACAGTCAGCCTTGCTGAAAGCTCAGCTATGGAGGCCGAATATCATATGAGGAGCAGAAATATTCATATGTGTGAATAACCTTGTTGATGAGATAGAGGACACTTACTTTTGATGTGAGATGCATCCATACAGCACATGTGAATGGATAAATCTTTGATGGGCTTCGAAGACTGCTTGGTTGTTTAATATTAAACTGCTATCTTTTGCCTAGTTGTAAATAATACAGAGTGTTTCATTAATGTGAGTAGTTACGTACCCCTAATCAGCATTCAGGTAGTACACTGCTGCACTTATGGGAAGTGTCTGTCACACTGGTGAGATGGCAGACCCTACTGACTGAACCTCCAACTAGCTGTCAGTTTCCTGTGTGAATCTGAAAGGCTGAGTTATTTTAAGTACCTCGTCTGGGGAAGGGTCTGAATGCCATAAAGCCTGTGCATGCATTTCCTTATAGGATGAACACTGAAGAAGCAAGTCTTGAATCATGGAGTCAGATTGTGATTTGTAACATGTTGCTTCTGAGCACACAAAAGCACAGTGACGATTAAGATGCCGAAGGTCCTTATTGTATTCTGACTTGCTGGTAAAATAACAGACCACTCAGGATGAACACCATTAATGATGTGACAATATTTTACAAAGTTCAGCAAAAGACAGACTATCAGGATCTGTTGTGGAGGAAAACTTATCGGGTAATACCAGTACACTAAATCAGGACCATTAAAGAAAGAAAAAAAGTTCATTTTTGATCTGAATCAGTTACCTTGTAAGCAGAGAAATAATGGCTGAGGTACCATCAATACATTTTGCAATCATCAACACCATCTAGAAACAATGGCATGGGAATCTCAAAGGTGTCTTGTTTCTGATGGATAGTGCTGTTATTTGCTGCTGTAATAAGATCAATTGCTATTGCTGCTGTTGCAGTAGTCACTGTTGTTGTTCCTTCTGTTGTAGAAGCCACTGCTTCATGAGTTCCAGGTCAATATTGCCTGACAGATTGATGTACTTCAAGTTTGAAAATATTCATACCACTACTGAAGTCTGCAATTATGAACATATTTTACTGGGCAAAATATTCTGACACAGGAGCTCTATTATGTGGCTTCTCTCAAGAGCCCCACTTGTGGTGACAGCCAGCAGATCACAGTGCCACTGATGGTGAGGGCTGCAAGTAGAATTCGATCTCCAATAGCTGTGATAGCTCAATATCTCTGCTGGAGCCAGTTACAGCAGTTCTGCTACCTTTGTTATAGATGCATGTGACCAGCACTTTCTTCCAGGCTCTGGGCACAGGTTTTTATTCAAGGGATCTGTGGTGTATTGTGATTAAAATGGGAGCTAACTCAGCTGCAAATTCTGTATAGTATCTGACAGGAATTCCACTGGGCCTCAGAGCCTTCTCTAGTGTTTGTGATTTCATCTGTTTCTTAATGCCACTGACACTAATACCTGCACCACTGATATTTGCCTCAATGCATGAAGCAAACTTTTGCACTACATGTGTAACTTTCTTAGTAAAGGAACATTTGAAAACAGTGCTAAACATTACTGCTTTAGCTTTGCCACCTCTAATTTCATCTAAGAATGTTATCATTAAAGTAATGTTACGTAAAGAAGTTCCAAAGGTAAGATGTTACTGAGAGTCTCACCAGAAGAGATAAGTCGTATGGATGAACTATAAGATATTCAGACTTACTTAAATTGTTGTTGGACAAAATAGTGGCATGTAGCAACATTATATTAGATTAATACTTGTTCTATAGATTATGAACACAACATTTCATAATCATGTGGAGTGTGTCAGTTTAACATAAGTTTTCTTTACACCATATATTTTTTTTTTCTTTTTTAATGCTATTTCACATCTAAAAATTCATCTACTGAGCAGAAGGAGTTGTCATTCAGAAATTATTTTAATTTATTTTTAAACATTGGTCAGTTATCTGTCAGACTTTTAATGCTACTTAGCAAATTACCAAAGATTTATTGGTCAGGTATCTCTCAGACTTTTAATGCTACTTAGCGAATTATCAAAGATTTCTGTAGCAGCATAATTCTCCCCTTTCTGTGCCAAACTCTGAGTTAACCCAGAACAGTGAAGATCACCCTTTCTTTTAAAGTTGCATCTACACACTTTACTATTAGTCTTGAATTGTGGTGGGTTTCTAATAACAAATTTCATATGTAAATATATGTATTTTGAAGATGTCAATATCCGAAGTTCCTTAAATTAATGCCTGCAACATGATCTTGGGTGGCCTCCAGCTATTATTCTGACTACTGGAAGGGTCAAGGGGTAGACAAAGGACGATTAATAAAAGAAAACACAGACTACATATTTGTAGGATGTATGCATGTGAGGAACCAAAGGACTGTTTCAAACTTGTCGGAGCATTAATGGCTTTAAAAAAATAGTATAGTATTACTGGTGCTCATTAATGATGTTTCATAATTAGATACATTAAAAAAAGATGAAACTAAATGCCATGCCCAAAGACATAAGGTAAATAATATTTTACTGAGGTAAACACTTATCACTGAGCATACATTTCATCTTCATGGATGTTGAATGAATGAAATACAGGGAAAAGTCATAGTCATAGCAATATACAGACAACCTACTGGTGATGCAGACATTAACCAATTAGAAATATTGCTTAACACTCTGTTCACTGATAGAGCCACTGTAGTTGTGTGTGGTGACTTCAATATTAATCTTATGAGTGAAAGTAGGCTAAAAGACCAGTTCCTAAATCTGTTATGTAGTTGCAACTTGCTTCCACACATACACACACCCACAAGAATAACAAATAATACAGTCAGTCTTATTGATAATATATTTTCAAATATAGGATGCACAGAAGTTGAAGTAACAAATACTTATTTGGGATTATTTGACCACAATGCTCTTGTCCTCTAAATTCCTTCAAGGCCACTGAAAGAGAAAAAAAGCACACTTCATGTATAAAGGAAATATTTCTACAGAAAACTGTGTTGAATTCATAAATAAGCTAACTAATGAGGCTTGGGCAGAAGTACTACCCCTAACAAATACAAATGATCCATAGAACACATTTTCTTCCATTTTCATGGGATATTTTGAAATATGTTTTCCAAAAAAGCTGTCAAAAATCAGGTGCCAGAATGGCATATTTCGACTATTTTCAATCTCTTGCCACGTACGGAATAATATGTTGGGGTTCCACAACAGCGCGCCTAAAACAAATTTTTTTGTTGCAGAAGAGGGCCATCCGAATAATAACCCACAGTCATCCACAGACACACTGCAAACCCATATTCAAAAAGCTTAGAATACTTACTATACCATCACTATACACATACAAATGTTTATGGTATGTCAGGACCCCTATTGCAGATTTTCAGACAAATGCCGACTTTCAGAATTACAATACCCATAATAGCACAGCACTCCATACTCAGCAAACAAAAACAACGAATACACAAAGGCATGTGAGCCATATTGGTGCAAAACTGTACAATGCACTGCCAGTCAACATCAGGCAGTTAGAAGATGATAACAAATTTAAAACAGAGTCTAAAAAATTTCTAGTAGAACAATGTTTTTATTCTGTAAATGACTATGTAGGTCAATAATTTTTTCTGCTGATATTTATAAATGGAATATACTCTATCTGTGCCTAATCATTCATACCTAATCATTCATTACATTTACATACTTAAAGGACAGCTGTTGTGTGATGTAAATATATACTTAAGCAGTGTTGTGTATATAAGGACTTGCCATTTAGGAAGGACAAAACTAAAGCCTTATGAAAAACAGACTACGCATTTAAAATAACAAGCAGGGATGTATATAAGCTATATTAATTTCATTGTATTATTATTAACTTCATTGTATTATTTTTATTTTGTACTTCTTTACATATATGTTGTTTGTGTTCCATTTCTTTGAAATGGCTTACATGTACCCTTGACAACATCCATACAATATTTATTGTCAACGGAGGGATAAATAAAATAAATAATAAATAAATACTACCACTGTCAGAATATCATGTAGCCTACTCTCTCTGTAAATTACTCCTAACACATTCTTTTTATGAGAAAAAGTATTCTACTATGTAGGACATTTCCTGAAAAATTCTTGACCTGACTGGAATGAGCAAAATTGGTTTGCAGTTACAGAGAGGTGTCACATATCTTAGGACTTTTCTTAAATATGGTGAATGGAAGGCTGGATGGACACTCCAGCTCAACTTTGACAAGTGAGTGTAGCTACTGCATATTGATGTACATCAGAAAACATTCCTAAAGTAAGTGGTTACAAAGACAGCTTAATATTGGTGCTATAAAATTAATAAATGACCTAAGAACCCTATCATGGTAATCTTTAAAGTCAGAACAGTTGTCACCTTCCAGTGAAAAAATTACTTCTGTAGCCTTGTTAGGGATTACATTTCTTGAAACTAGTATCTGTTGATGTTACACAGATTGATTGTCAGAATAAATCTAATGCATCTGCATTTAGTTGTTTATCAGTCCAATATTTGACACCAATGTTATAAAAAGATTATTGAAGCTTATTGTCACCATTTCAATGTCTCATCATTTTTGTCACAGATATTACCTGGAAACTCAGATTCATTTATCTGATTATTTTATTTAATTGGATGGATAAAAAATCTACTCACCAAACAGTGGCAGAACACATACATAAAAGATGATTGTAATTGGCAAGCTTTCAGAGCCAGTGGCTCCTTCTTCAAGCCAAAGGATTGAAGGGGAAGGAAGAAGTGTGAGGGAAAAGGACTGGAGAGGTCTGGAAAAATTGGTTTTGGGTGACTTGTCCGAAATCTGCCCCTTTTCCTAGACCTCTTCAGTTCTTATCCTTCACACCTCTTCCTTCCCCCTTCAATACTTCTGCCTGAAGAAAGAGCCACTGGCTCTGAAAGCTTGCCAGTTATAATTGTCTTTTATGTGTGTGTTTTGCTGTTGCTTGGTGAGTAGATTTTTTTATCTATCCAATTAAATTATTTTGTCAATAATTCATTGTTTCTGATGTGATTGTTTTGTTATAGTGCTCCGGATAATTTTTATTTCACTACTGAAAAAGCCTGCTCCTTTTTCTTTATAGTTTTTAAAATCATATTTGTGTAAGGTTTCATTTATTTATTTATTTTTGTATATTGTCATGTTGTAACCAAAATCAAGTCCAGATCTGAAAGTAGGATACATTAGTAATCTTAGCTCTTACAGCACCTTTGTTGCAAACATCAACAGAACAGAACTGATCTGGACAGAGAGTGCTGCTATTTATACAAAAATCAAATATTCCAGAACATACACGTTTTACAAATATAATAAATCTGGAGACACTTTTAGAAATGGAGAACCTTTTAGGAATGATGTAGGTTACCAGTTCAGTTATTCGTTAGTACTAAATAACAAACATCTGAAATGGCAAACTGCACCATACCAATTACTGAAACCACACTGTGTGTTGCACAGCTATTGGCAGTATAACAACTTGAAGGATTTATATGAGAACTGGTGAGAAAGCAAGACATGCTAACTAATTTCTTTTGAAAACCTCATTTGTTTATTTAATTTATAAAATTTGTAGGAGAGTTGAGATAAAGTAATGCCTACTAATTTATTTCTTTTCTAAATCCTGGCCAATCCCCCACACTTTTCACTGATGAGTAACTTGATGAATGCTTTGCATGTACCATAAGTATGTCCATTTAATGGACTACACTAGCCAAGCACTTTTAAAAGGTTACACAATCAAAATGCAGAATAAATGAATATTTTGATACTATGAGTGACAGCCAGTGTGGCAGAATTGTAACTACATACATATGCTTACATACACTGCAAACATCTGAGTAGTGCATGGCAAGGAGAATTTAGCGTGGTATCATATGTTAAGGTTCTTCCTACTCTACTTGCGTATTGAGCTTGTGTAGGATGACTACTTGAATGCCTCTGTGTGTGCTGTAATTAATCTAATCATGTCTGTCTTCATGGTCTCTATAGTACTCATACATAGGGGAAAGGAGAAGGTCTCTACATTCTTTGCCTAATATTGGTTGTTGAGACTGTATAACTAGAGTTTTGTGGATTTTAATTTTTTGTTTTGTTATCATATTTATTTATCTGATCCCTGTGATCTGATATTACACTGTATGCTACAGATGGCAGTCAAAATATATTAATACCTGTAATTATTTTGGGTAGATTATGGTGTACAATACATGACAACAGATTTATATATGAAACAGTCAAATGAGATTGAGACAGATGAAAAAAGTAAACTGTTTATTATTTCAAATATAAGCACCATATCCCATTACGAGGCAAGATGGTCAGTGACTTCATGGCAAAGTGTTTGTGAAAGCCTACTGTAATCTTCCCCCTTCTTCCTAATTCCAGTTATTGTCCACAATAAGCAAAGTCTTTTATGAAAACTTTGATAGGACCGAAGATTACAAAAAATTCATCAGGTTACCTTCCAATAGGAAGTATCTTAGTCTTGAGAGAACTGTGACACACACCTGGACAACAGGGAAGTGACATGTAACAATATTATGAGAGAGAAAGTTGCTACTCACCTTATAGTGGAGAAGCTGTGTCGCAGATAAGCACAACAAAAAGACTCGCACAATTATAGCGTTTGGCCATTAAGGCCTTCGTCAACAATAGACACCCATACACACACAAACACACACACCCACACACACACACACACACACACACACACACACACACACACACACACACACACACACACACACACTCATGATGCGTTGATACTCTGAAATAATACATTGATAATGGCTTTGCATTATCCAAAATCTGTTGTTGTTGTCTTCAGTCCTGAGACTGGTTTGATACAGCTCTCGATGCTACTCTATCCTGTGCAAGCTTCTTCATCTCCCAGTACCTACTGCAACCTACATCCTTCTGAATCTGCTTAGTGTACCCATCTCTCGGTCTCCCTCTACGATTTTTACCCTCCACACTGCCCTCCAATGCTAAATTTGTGATCCCTTGATGCCTCAAAACATGTCCTACCAACCGATCCCTTCTTCTAGTCAAGTTGTGCCACAAACTTCTCTTCTCCCCAATCTTATTCAATACCTCCTCATTAGTTACGTGATCTATCCACCTTATCTTCAGTATTCTTCTGTAGCACCACATTTCGAAAGCTTCTATTCTCTTCTTGTCCAAACTAGTTATCGTCCATGTTTCACTTCCATACATGGCTACACTCCAAACAAATATTTTCAGAAACGACTTCCTGACACTTAAATCTATACTCGATGTTAACAAATTCCTCTTCTTCAGAAACGCTTTTCTTGCCATTGCCAGTCTATATTTTATATCCTCCCTACTTCGACCATCATCAGTTATTTTGCTCCCCAAATAGCGAAACTCCTTTACTACTTTAAGTGTCTCATTTCCTAATCTAATTCCCTCAGCATCACCCGACTTAATTCAACTACATTCCATTATCCTCATTTTGCTTTTGTTGATGTTCATCTTATATTCTCCTTTCAAGACATTGTCCATTCCGTTCAACTGCTCTTCCAAGTCCTTTGCTGTCTCTGACAGAATTACAATGTCATCAGCAAACCTCAAAGTTTTTATTTCTTCTCCATGGATTTTAATGCCTACTCCGAGTTTTTGTTTTGTTTCCTTTACTGCTTGCTCAATATACAGATTGAATAGCATTGGGGAGAGGTTACAACCCTGTCTCACTCCCTTCCCAATCTCTGCTTCCCTTTCATGCCCCTCGACTCTTTATAACTGCCACCTGGTTTCTGTACAAATTGTAAATAGCCTTTCGCTCCCTGTATTTTACCCCTGCCACCTTCTGAAATATAGATTTGCCAAATAAAACCTGCCAAAAAAGGGCCACTAATTGCAGTGCTCTATCATTTGTAGATTACAAAAAAATTTCTAGTTTGCTTAGCTTTCCATGTAGAATTGGCTCCAGTTCTTCTTGTCTTGGGGTCTGATTCTTAAAGCTGAAATTCTCACATTTCAGGTCCTCATGGTTGAATTGATCTAAATGAATTTGAAGATTGTTGTTGCAGAATATTTGTTGTTATATTAAAAATAAAGATTCCAAGACTTACCAAGCGGGAAAGCGCCGGCAGACAGGCACATGAACAAAACACACAAACACACACACAGAATTACGAGCTTTCGCAACTGGCAGTTGCTTCGTCAGGAAGGAAGGAAGGTAGGAGAGGGAAAAATGAAAGGGTGTGGGTTTTAAGGGAGAGGGTAAGGAGTCATTCCAACCCCGGGAGCGGAAAGACTTCCCTTAGGGGGAAAAAAGGACAGGTGTACACTCGCACACACACACACACACACACACACATATCCATCCGCACATACACAGACACATTTTGTCACATTTTAGTATATCATACAGTCTTTTGAATTTCCACATTAACAAAGCCAAAGTTACATTGTTTGCCCAGAATACAAAAATATGTCTGATAACATCAGAGGCATGCATACTACTGTTTCACTCTGCGGTAAAAACAATATTCTAAAGGATTTACAATTTTTTTTGATGAATGAATTTCTATTAATTTCAGTTATTATTTCATAAATGAATCCAGAAATAAACAAAGTAAACAGCACTAGATTGCATAATTAATAATAGATATTTTAAATGTACCAAATAATTCATAATATCTAATATTTCTAAAAAAAATTATTTTAACTGTCCATTCAGAGCTAGTACTTATCGACTGTAACATCAAAAATAAAGTAATTCCTTTTCATAAATTTTAGCTTGAAATATAACATATTGTGTATAAAATTATCTGAAAGTTTTCAGAAAATCAGTTGAGATATTATTGACCTGTCCAAAAATCGAAAAATAATACTGGTATCAACAACTACTGTTGAGGAAATGTAATGCTAGACGAGGATGTCCTGTTACACTACAGAGCCATGATTGCAACAAGGTGTGCAGCTCTTCATCCAAGCAAAAAATAACCATGAATGTCTTTGTTCAGTGCTCCAAAAATGTGGCAATCATATGGGAATAGTTCAGCACTGTATGGAGGATACATAAGGGCATCCCAGTGAAATGTCTACTGCTTAGTGAAAAACAACATTGGCAACATGTGGACAGGCATTCTCCAGCAACTTTCCTGGACACATGTTCTTGATACCGTGCTGAAATTTTTGCAAAGTATCCACATAATACCATGCATTAATTATGGTGCTGTTTTGCAGAAAATCACTGAGCAGTGGGTCAATGGATGGCTTCATTCTGCTGTAGGATAATGTCCTCCAACATGTTGTCAAGGTTGTTTCAAATATGCTGCAGATGTTTCTCTGGGGAGCCCTTACACATCCTTCATACAGTCTCAATCTCTCCCCGTGTGATTGCCATATTTTTGGAGCCCTGAAAGAATACAGGCATCAGTTTTCTTCAGTTGTAGAGGTGGAAGAAATTGAGGTTCCATAGGCACCCATAAATATTTTTACAAAGGCATTGGCTACCTTGCCTCACAGTGGCATAAATGTATTAACAGCTGAAAGATTATTTTGCAATGAGGGTTAAGTGCCAGTTTTGCATTAACTGTTTTATCTATATCATTAGATGGTATGTGAACAGGTTTTGCACATAGTGAGATGTAGGTGCTAGGAAGGCCATAAGAGGTAGATCCTACTTATTTATTTATTTACTTATTTACATAGGACCAAATCTCGAAGATCATGGAACATGTCAGTACATGAAATTACAACATAAAAGTAATAACAGGTAAAAATAAAATGTTTATGAACCCAAAAATAGCCAAGCCAAAATTTAAAGTAAATGCAGTCAACAATGCAACAACAGTCAGCTTAATTTTCAAGGAACTCTTCTACAGAATAGAAGGAGTGACACTGAGGAAACTCTTCAGTTTCGATTTGAAAGCGCATTACCGCTAAGATTTTTTAATTCTTGTGGTAGCTTACTGAAAATGGATGCAGCAGTACATTGCACACCTTTCTGCACATGAGTTAAGGAAGTCTGATTCAGGTTGGATATCTACCAAGTATTAACTAAAAGAAAGCTGCTTATTCTTGGGAATAAGCTGATATTGTTAACAAGAAACAACAGTAAAGAATATGTATATTGAGAGGCCAATGTGAAAACACCCAGACTAGTGAATAGGGGTTGACAAGAGGTTCACGAACTTACACCACTTATTGCCCGAACTGCCCATTTCTGAGCCAAAAATATCATTTCAGAATGGGAAGAGATAACCCCAAAATATAATACCACACAACATAAGTGAATGAAAATAAGCAAAGTAGACTAATTTTCATATTGAACGGTCACTTACTTCAGATACTGTTTGAATAGTGAATCACTTGTTCATGCTAACAGGGTTGAATGCAGAACATGTTACACAGGTTGGCTATATTGGACATAGAGATCATATGTTTCCACTTGCTCCTGTCATTTTGTGACATGTCTCTTGTGCGTCTTCATTGATGGTACAACAAATAGCAGAAAGAATGTGAATAACTCTGCGAAGTGAAGTAACAGAAAAATTGCTAACTCTAAGAGACATCAGTTATTGAAAAAAGAGCATAGGTGGGAAGCATTTTGCTCCTGATGTTGTAATGAATACCATGACACAGCTCCCAATAAGAAACAATCTAAAGTTGTTCATATAAAAGGTAATTATTTTGTGGACTTTCAGTAAGCAGCTACAAAGCTAAGGTTAATATAAGATCTGCCTCGTGGTTTAAAATCACTATTCTTAAGTAATCCAGATAAGAAAATGCAGTTCATGAAATAGAGGGATGGGAGATGAAAGTGTTGAAAAAAGGGTGCTGAAGTGGAGATTTCAAAAAGATCATGTTCAATGAGGTCAAAGATCCAAAAGGATTTCTTCAGAGAAGAAAACAGATCTCAGAAGTATTACAGAATACAAACCTGAGGTGCACAAACAGATTTAAAGCGAAATGTGCAAAGACTGAACAGTAAAATGGTTATTAGAGGTAGAAATATTACAAAAACATTTTTGATGGACTTAGCCCATTTAGCACTTTAGTGAAAATTTATTCCAAAACGTCAGTGTTTACTTTATACTTTTGGATCATGCCAAGTGATAACATGATTTGTTAAAGTCAATGAGCAAGTGTTAATGTGGAGTTGGTGCATATTTGTGTCCACATTATTTACATAAATTTTGTTCTGAATTAACTAGAAAGTACATTTTATTACCTAACTACAATTATGTTTGTTATTGTCACTGTTGCATTTTGAAATCTTTTCTGTCATCTTACTTTCTCTTTTTGTTTGTGCAAGTAGTTTCACTTTGTATTCACCTTCTCCTTTTCACCGTAATCTACCATACAATTTTATCCTGGCTATATATACTCAATAATACGTAACTTACTTCCAAACCATAACGAAAATTTTTTTTCCGCTTTCAACACTACCGCTGCTATAAAATCCACCGTTCCCAGTTCATAAACTGTTCCATTCATCTATTAAACAACCATTTCGGCTCGTTCTAACAACTTTCGCTTTATTTCCATTTCCGTTTTTCCCATATCACCGATCATTTGTTAGCCGCTTCCCACAGGTTTTAACGCCATTATTTCTTCATCAGGCAATTCTTAACCTCATTTTCATAATCTGCCGCCACAAAACCACTCCTTTTAATACATTTACACGCAGTTTTTTTTCTAAATTTTCCTGAATTTCTCCACCCTGTAACGTGTTTTGGAGGCAACACAACCAACTAACCTTTGTGCACATCATTGTTTACCAACCTAATTTCACCACAGAATTGACATAGCTCAGCTTCAACCAACACTTTTTTGACTTTTTACACAACAGATCTCCAGTTGCTTTCTAGTTCACCTTTATCTCTCCCCATATATTTTTATTTTTATTTTAATTTCAGCCTCATGTTACACTTTCCACATTCTAATACCATGTCACCCTCACAACATCCCCACAACGGCCCCATTAAGTTTTATTTACATTCCCTCCGCAAATATGCCTTCACCCTATCCAGATTACGCTCCCATATTTTATTTACTCAGGCTTGTCTGACATTTGGCATTACCCCCAAAGGCCTCACACTTAAAGTTCCCATCTCCGGCTGTAACCCTTCTTTCCATCAGCCCCTATACTAGATCCAAACTGAACAATCCATAGCCCTCACTTGCCTAATCCTTCACCTACACGTCAACTCAGCCAATGAACACACTCGTCAACTCCTATCCTTAATAAAAGTCCTCAGTCTTTCCTCTCCCATATCCACACTGGCTGTTCAGAGCATCCTCCTACAGGCAAACCGCAAATTAGAACAGTATGCCACCCTCCACCTCAAAAAACTATCCAATCTCATGATTTACCACCTCCAGAAAGGCAACTCACTCACCCTCCACAACCTTTCCGGCAAACCTCAACCTTCTCTCATTGTACACAGACCCAGTCTCTCCCATCTACTCAGTCTCCCACTTCCAGCTCCACTCCCTCCAAAACCTCAAAATTCTAATCAACACAATCTGGAACCACAACACCCCAATTCAGTAGTTAACCTTTCCTGCAAACCTCCCTCCCAATCCAAAACCTCTGTCCTATCCAAAGGCCTCACCTTCGGCCCTACTCCCAGATTCAACCAAACAGCCTTCGTCATAGATTTACTGTCCTACACTCATAGTCTCTGCTGGAAATATCACTTTGCCATGAAAAAGAAAAAAAATCCTAATCCTACTCCTAATAATCCAACTCCCCAAGACACTATACAAATTGAACCCTGCCTGGAACAGTTCCGTCCTCCGTCACAGCGGGACCCGCCTCCTCTTCCTCAAAATCACCCTCTCCAAACCTTCCAAGAATTTCTCACTTCCAGCCTTGCCCCTCAATCCTTCTTGAAAAACCTTAATCCTATTCCTAACATCACCACAGCTGAAGCCCAGGTTATACATGATCTGAAAGCTGACCGACCCATCGCCATTCTTCTGGTGGACATGGGTTCCATGACCGTGGTACTTGATCATCAGGAGTATGTGGCTGAGGGACTACGTCAGCTTTCAGACAACACTACATACAAAGTTTTCCAAGGTAATCCCATTCCTGATGTCCAGGCGGAGCTTCAAGGAATCCTCAGAACCTTAGGCCACCTACAAAACCTTTCACTTGACTCCATCAACCTCCTGACCCCACCAACACCCGCACCCCTACCTTCTACCTACTTCCTAAAATTCACAAACCCAATCATCCCAGCCACCCCATTGTAACTGGTTTCCAAGCCCCCAAAGAACGTATCTCTGCCTACATAGATCAACACCTTCAACCCATTACATGCAGTCTCCCATCCTTCATCAAAGACACCAACCACTTTCTCGAACGCCTGAAATCCTTACCCAATCTGTTACCCCTGGAATCCAACCTTGTAACTATTGATGCCACTTCCTTATACACAAATATTCTGCATGTTCAGGGCCTCGCTGCGATGGAGCACTTCCTTTCATGCCGATCACCTGCCCCCCTACCTAAAACCTCTTTCCTCATTACCTTAGCCAGCTTCATCCTAACTCACAACTTCTTCACTTTCGAAGGCCAGACATACCACCTATTAAAGGGAACAGCCATGGGTACCAGGATGGCCCCCTCATATGCCAACCTATTTGTGGGACACTTAGAGGAAGCCTTCTTGGTTACCCAGGCCTGCCAACCCAAGGTTCGGTACAGATTTATTGATGACATCTTCATGATCTGGACTCACAGTGAAGAATAACTCCAGAATTTCCTCTCCGACCTCAACTCCTTTGGTTCCATCAGATTCACCTGGTCCTACTCCAAATCCCATGCCACTTTCCTCGACGCTGACCTCCATCTGTCCAATGACCAGCTTCACACATCCATCCACATCAAACCCACCAACAAGCAACAGTACCTCCATTATGACAGCTGCCACCCATTCCATATCAAACTGTCCCTTCCCTACAGCCTAGTTCTTCGTGGCAAATGAATCTGCTCCAGTCCTGAATCCCTGAACCATTACACCAACAACCTGAAAACAGCTTTCGCATCCCGCAGCTACCCTCCTGACCTGGTACAGAAGCAAATAACCAGAGCCACTTCCTCATCCCCTCAAACCCAGAACCTCCCACAGAAGAACCTCAAAAGTTCCCCACTTGTGACAGGATACTTTCCGGGAGTGGATCCGACTCTGAATGTGGCTCTACAGCAGGGATACGACTTCCTCAAATCCTGCCCTGAAATGAGATCAATCCTTCATGAAATCCTCCCCACTCCACGAAGAGTGTCTTTCCATCATCCATGTAACCTCTGTAACCTCTTGGTTCATCCCTATGAAATCCCCAAACCACCTTCCCTACCCTCTGGCTCCTACCCTTGTAATCACACCCAGTGTAAAACCTGTCCCATGCACCCTCCCAGCACCACCTACTCCAGTCCTGTAACCTGGAAGGTGTACACGATCAAAGGCAGAGCCACGTGTGAAAGCACCCACTTACCCACTTGATTTACCAACTGACCTGCCAACACTATGAAGCTTTCTATGTGGGAATGACCAGCAACAAACTGTCCATTCACATGAATGGACACAGGCAGACAGTGTTTGTTGGTAATGAGGATCATGCTCTGGCTAAAAATCCCTTGGTGCATGGCAGCACATCTTGGCACAGTGTTACAGTGTCTGGATTATCTGGATACCTCCCACTGACACCAACCTATCAGAATTCCAGAGATGGGATCTTGCCCTTCAATATATCCTTTCTTCCCATTATCCACCAGGCCTGAACCTCCACTAATTTCAAGTTGCTGCCACTCATACCTCACCTGTCATTCAACATCATCTTTGCCTCTGTACTTCCACCTCGACTGACATCTCTGCCCAAACTCTTTGCCTTTACATATGTTTGCTTGTGTCTGTGTATGTGCAGATGGATATATATGTGTGTGTGTGTGTGTGTGTGTGTGTGTGTGTGTGTGTGTGTGTGTGTGTGTGTGTGTGTGTGTGTGTGCGAGTGTATACCTGTTTCTAAGGTAAGTCTTACCCTAAGGTAAGTCTTTCCATTCCCAGAATTGGAATGACTCCTTACCCTCACCCTTAAAACCCACAACCTTTCGTCTTTCGCTCTCCTTCCTTCTTTCCTGATGAAGCAACCACGGGTTGTGAAAGCTTGAATTTTGTTTGTGTGTGTTTGTGTTTGTTAGTGTCCCTATCAACATAACAAGGCTTTCGTTTGGTAAGTTACATCATCTTTGTCTTACCATCTTGAGAATATATAAGAAAAGTAGTGTTAGGAGCTCCAGCTTTCTGAAAGTCTGAGAGTCTAGTTTTGCTTGCATTAGCGATGCTCATGGCTCTCTTTTGTATCTTGAAAGTCCTAAGTGCAAAGAATTACCCCAGAACATTACAGCACATCTTACAAATCTTATGAGTGCATAGTATGAGCTTTTTACCATTTTCTGACAAGTACATGCTCACAGCACTCAGGGAAATGCAGCCAGTTCTTCTTTTATTGTTGACTTGATCAAAATGTTTACTCCATTGTAGATTACATTGTACCTACAGATCCAGAAATTTAAATTCATTGTTAGTTTTCACTGGTTGCTCCTTAATTGTTACAAGGGGCTGAGAGGATGTGTATATGCATAATGAAGTGACATATGAAAATTTTACTGCTTATGTACATCACAGATATTTGAGATTTGAAAAGGTCTCTGGAATCACATAGTTTCATTTGTCTGGGAGAAATTTGTGTTTTGTGTATTGTGGAATTTCATGAAAATATTCATTTTAGCACTGACAGTTAATGTGTTGTTTATATCCTAGTTGTCAAATTGTTCAGCAGCTACACTCATAGCATTCTGTGCTGCTGTTGTATTGTTTTCTTTGAGGAGTACAGTTGATGATTTATGAGAATCTACATTCTGGCCCAAGCTTTGATATACAAGAGGGACAGCAGAGGTCCCAGTACCAAGCATTGAGGCACACTCTGCTTCACTGTTTTACTTTCAGATAAAATTTCAGTTACAGTACTGAATTGAGTTGCTTTTATGTATGTATATCATATTGACCTTTGCCAGCAATTGGTCACAAACTATGCAATCCTTCCATTTTTCAGTTCTCTGATATCATACTGTTCAGTTTTTATCACCAACATTTTATGAAAGTCTATGACAGACACAGAAGTATGATAGTAGGAGGTTTTATATCCATGAGATCTTGTATTATATTAGATGAATTAATGCGGTCATACACAGCCAGTTCTCTATATCTGCTCTGTCTAAACCTGCGAATGAGTTTTAAAAAAAGAAATAAATCAGCAGTTATTAGGTTCTCACAACCCCTCACATGAACATCACTGTAAACAAATCTGTTATATACAAAAATAAACACATAAAATAAAGGTAATCTGTAGTATTATAACAAATTAAATTGATCTCTGAGGTAGCAATTGCGACAAAAATGTTGAGACACAAAATGGTGCCCATCAGATTAGTAATTATCTCTTAATACTATCATCAAATACTGGATTGACAAATAAACAACCAAATGCAGATGCATTATATATATTCTGACAGAAATTCTACATAATAATAAAAGACACTAGTTTGGAAAACGCACCTCCAAGATTGCTACAGAAGTCATCATATCACTGAAGAGTGATGTAGTTGGCTGTAACGATGATTATGTTAGGTTTCTCAAGTCTTTTGTTGATTTCATAGCATCAACATTAACCTATCTTTGTAATCAGTGAAAGACTCAGAGAACATTTTCTGATAACATGCAGCAATGCCACTCACCTGTGAAAGTTAAGCTAACCCAGTCATCTCTAATGGTTGACCAATTTGGCTCCTTCCAGTCAAACCCAAGTCAACACGAGCAAATATGAAACATGAGGACCACAAGGTTCAAGCATTACTACAGTCATAGTAAATTATAGCTGCACAAGGATGAAAACAGTTACCAGCAGATACAAGTAGTTTAATTAAATCTTCATCTCACAAAAAATACTACCATTCAGTATTTATTGTATAAAACTGAGCTGCAAGTACAAAAATAAGTGATAATTGTTGTACACTAAATGAAATGGCTTGAATTAATTTGTTACTGACTAGAAGAACAAAAACTGTCAACTGAAGTTAACTAACCTGTGCCCATATGAGCACTATATAACCACTTGGCTAGATAAGTTAGATAAGGTAATAAGTTATATATAAAAGATTACACTCTATTAACTTATTCATGCACAACTAATATGGGAAAAGAAGGAGTTGTTACATACAGGGTAACAATTATTGAACTACATGAAATTAATCATCATAACTTCTGAGCAGTTTGCTTAAGGGCATTCAAACTGCACTGTTGCTGTGGGTCATGATGGGAATTAGTATGTGCATGTGCACGGTTCTTGCTGTTGTTGGCAATTTGCACATCAAAATGTCATGGTACAGCATGCCTGAGCATATAGCACTTGTGAAAGTTCGCTATGCAAGCAATAGCAGCCCAGCTGTGGGTTAAAGTAAGTTTGCGACTGAGTTTCAGCTGAAGACAGCTGGTCCAAGTGTCTTAACAATCTAGAATTTTATTTGCAAGTTTG
Organism: Schistocerca gregaria; assembly: GCF_023897955.1. Taxonomy (NCBI): domain Eukaryota; kingdom Metazoa; phylum Arthropoda; class Insecta; order Orthoptera; family Acrididae; genus Schistocerca; species Schistocerca gregaria. The sequence goes on from NC_064923.1 coordinate 745,683,475, forward strand.
AGAGAACAGGTGATGTTTGTGATGACAGTGTTGGTAATGTTGGTTGTCCAAAAAGACTGAAAGTGCCTGAAAACATTGAGAAGACACCTGCTGTCTTTTAAACCAGCCCCAGCAAATTAATCATACAAGCTGCTGTAAAAGACTAACAAGTGTAATCAAGAAGGCCAAACAGTTGCACTATGCACAAAGAATTAGCAATTCAAACAATAAAATAAAAACCATATGGCACATCATAAAAAGTGAGACAAATAGGAACATAAAACCTGACAATAATAAACACAAAGCTGCAGCCTCAGATTTCAACAAATTTTTCTCTCTGTAGCTGGAAACACAGTGAACCATAATAAACAGGCTCCCACAGAAACTATTGAACTACACTACCCTGGGCAGCAAGATTTCTGGATCTGTCCCCCATTGAGCATGTTTGGGACTGGATGAAGCGTCGTCTCACGCGGTCTGCACGTCCAGCACGAACGCTAGTCCAACTGAGGCGCCAGGTGGAAATGGCATGGCAAGCCGTTCCACAGGACTACATCCAGCATCTCTATGATCATCTCCATGGGAGAATAGCAGCCTGCATTGCTGCCAAAGGTGGATATACACTGTACCAGTGCCGACATTGTGCATGCTCTGTTGCCTGTGTCTATGTGCCTGTGGTTCTGTCAGTGTGATCATGTGATGTATCTGACCCCAGGAATGTGTCAATAAAGTTTCCCCTTCCTGGGACAATGAATTCACAGTGTTCTTATTTCAAGTTCCAGGAGTGTACATTTATAATCTACCAATCACAATTAACAACAGAGAAAAACAGTAATGTTTGCAGATGATACAAGTATCCTCGTAAAAGAACCCAACTCAACAATACAGGATACAGCCTTGACAGTCTCTACTCAAGTACACAAATGGTTCACTGCAAATAGCCTAACCTTAAATATTTCAAAAACCAATATGATACAGTTTCTGACAAAAAATAAAAAAATTAAAGCTCCTGAAATACATGTTAACAATCACAAAATTAATGAAACCACACATACAAAATTCCTAGATATCCAGATAGACAGTCACCTAAGATGGAAAGAACAAATTGATCAGCTGGTCAAGAAACTTAGCTCATCATGCTTTGCACTAAGAGCACTCCATCAGTTAGTAGACAGAGAGATAATGTTGTTGTCATACTTTGCATATTTCCATTCTGTTCTCTCCTATGGCATAATCTTCCTGGGAAATGCTGCAGGTGTTGAAAAAGTCTTCAGAATACAAAAACGAGCAGTGAGGCTAATATGTGGGGTCCCTAATGGGACATCTTGCACAGGTCTCTTAAAAACTCTCAGGATACTTACCATCAGTATATATTAGTATATATACTCACTGATGTTATTTGTAGCCAACAACAGAGAACTGTTTCAGAAAAATTGTGACATCCACAACCATGACACAAGACAGGTGAAAAAGTTTCATCGAGGCTTTGCATCTCTCACTAAAGTACATAGGGGAGTTACTGAGTCAGGTATAAAGGTCTTCAATAAGCTCCCCATCAATATAAAAAAGGAAATAAATAATGTACAGGTTTTCAAAAGGAAACTAAAATTATATCTCATTGAACAATCTTTCTATAAAATGAATGATCACTTAGAGTTATTATGGACAAGAGTGGGGGAAACTGCCTAAGAAAAGCACTCCGTTAAAGATAAAGTGTGATGCTGTTACTTGTAGTTTAACTGAAATTGTGGTGATAAAATGTAAATTTATCTGTTTCGTTATGAGAAAATGTGAACTCCCATCTATCCCACTCTCTTGAGCATACACTTAAACCTCTTCTTAAGGAATGCAGCTAAAACTTGTATCCATTCAAACCATGACCATGAAGAAAATTTACTTCCTTATATATGTCAGTAGCATAAAAATATGCAGTCACTTATTCTAGTGTTTCAAACAATCACTTAAACTGTTTTGGCATAATGCAGGCTTTAATACTGCATGCAAGTAATTGTTCTTGTAAAAAGAACCAATGTCTGTGCAATATGATATATAAATGTTAATATACTACTGTAATTGCATCAATTGACTTGTCCTACATTACTTGTACACTGGCTGTATAATATGTAATGAACAGGACCAAATAAATAAAATAAATAAATAAAAAAAAAACAGGTGGGAATCAACTGAGAGACACTGCAACAAATTTTTGATGAACACCTGCATCTCTTCCCATATAAAATTCAAATCTATCAGCCATTAAGCCACAGGACCATGGAATAGCAGTTGTATATTGCCAACACAGAACTGATGAACGGAACTATGATGTGGATATGGTTTGGTTTAGCAACGAAGCCTACATTCATTTGGATAGGTTTATCAATAAGCAAAATTGGCAGGGGAGAGTGGGGAAAGACAGGGTACTTAAGCACTTAACAATTTTTTGTAGGCTTTAAAATGCTCAATAAAAATACCAGATATTCCACCTTAAACGTCAGTATTTATTAGAGTTTATAAAAAAGTTAGGACCAAAAAATGTTAGTATTTACTATAAAAAAATATTTTTTTCAAGGTTTACCAAGTACCCCATCTTGCCCTATAGTGAGGGCAAGATCGGGTACGCAGGTGGGGTCAAGATGGGTTACCTCAATACTGTATAAGGCAAAACACACAGGTTTACAAATTTATAAAAGATTTATTTTAATATCTAATGAAAATGCATTAAGTAAGCATTATATGTTGTTAAAGTTCAGTAACTATTAACTTTAAAATATTAGCTTTAAACATTAACTTTAATTACTAAAGATAACTCCAATAACTAAATTCAAATCATCTTTTAAGCATTGTATTACAAAGAAATTATATAAATGGGCTACTAACTGAAAAAAGTAATTGTAACATTAACTTCAATAGCTAAAACACGGTATGATAAAAAAATTGTATTAGTTCCTCAAAATATTAATTTCAATAGGCCTACCTGAAATAATTCTTGATAATGGAGGATAAAGTTGTCAATAATTTTTACTTTAATCGGTAGTAGGTTTAGTTTATTATTATTAAGTTGTCAGTTTCTTTCTGTAAGCAAAATTCACAGTCATGATGTACCTCGTCATCCTCGTCCTCTTCTCCCGCACATGAACAGTGAGCCCACTTTTTACAAGAGCTGCATGACACTCATCCTTCTGTTGACTGTGAGCAGAATTAGCCACAATACAAGAATGTAGTGTCATCTTCTTCTGATGTACTTTCTTCTTCATTTCCCCCTTTTTTTAAATCTTGTTTGACAAGCTTGTCATTGGTTTGCTATTTTTCCCACTTTTTCCTTTACAAACAAAGAGGGATTTTTTAACATTCTTCTCAGGTGCACTCTTTTCTTCTTGTTCCTTCTTTCTGCCAGGCTTAACTTCACTTTCACTCTCTAGAAGTTCTCTTTTGTAAGGGGAGCTAGTAACAACAACCCTTTTTCCATTTTTGTGCTGTTTTTCAGGTGTTTTTCTTTGCAACATGAGGGATCAAGACAAGTTGTTCAGGTGAAACAGCAAATGACCTTGATTGATTGGTGTTGTTCTCAGAAGCCTGCTTGTTTGGAGTGTGCTAATTGGGGTTATTATCATTCCAAAATGAGCACCCAGGGCTTAGGTGTACAGCAAGTGCATCTGTTCTTTAGGACTGGCTTGGTTGACACTGTTTTTTTTTTTTTTTTTTTTTTTTTTCAACCGTTTATGGCAGTCAGCATGGTTGCAGCTCAGAGAAAAGTTTTACCAAAATCTCTACAATCTGAAACATTGTACCAAATTTACCAGGATTTGATCTTAGCCAGCTGGTTGGCTCTTGATCACAGTACGTGCTGAGAGAATGAACCATCTAGAGGATGAAGCCTGTGGGTACAATGGGGGTGGAAAATAGATTATGACCACACCATTATCCCTTGCTGTATCAATTATATTCAGGCTCTGCAAATGGGTTTCTCTTTGGTTGATTTAGAAAATTTTCGCAAAATGTCTTTTGGCATCCAACCAGAGACATGACATTCTGCCCACATTCCAGGTGAACAATAAAACCTCCAGCTGCATTCATGCAAAATTCAACAGAGACAGTTTTCCCTCTTTCGGCAGATGATAACAAGCCTACTTATTTTTTCCCTTTTTATACCAATATCTTGGAATTGTTCTTTGAAACAGTAGAAATCCCATTTTCATTGGAATTATAAATTCGATTTGCTGTAAATTTGTGCTGGTCATATAGTCCCCCTAATAAACCAAATGTTAAAAGCCATCACTCTAGCTGTGGAGGTTTGCTCAGGTTTCCTAAATGATAAACCTGGGTTTCTTTGCAAAAATCCCTTAAGCCAGTCCTTTCCGGATGATTCTTTAATCTGGTTAAAATTATGCTGCTTCTTATTTCTCACAACTAACTGGTGTAACAGCCACTTTACATCATTAATAGACAAACCAAACAAGTGGCTTTACATATTCTTTATATAAATAACTAATTTTTGTTCTTCTTCAGGGCTAAATACACTTTTGTAAGGTCCCAGTTGATTCTTTACAACAAAAGATTTACTTTTTTCCACTTCATTAGATTCTGATTTGAATTTTTTACCTTACGTTCAAGGTTGTTTGAGGCACCTGAAATGTCATTGCTGCTTGATAATAACCCATTTGGCCATTGACTACTTCAGTGACAGCATTTTTCATAGCTTCTTCACTCCATGAACCCCTCTGTTTTCCTTTTATATCTCTGAATCATTTTCTGGAAATAAAAAATATAATTAGATTTCTTGCACTTTGTGTTACATCATGTGGGGCACCCCATCTTGCCTCCCACTATGTACCCCATCTTGTCCCCAGGGACCATTTTTAGGTTAGATTAATATTATAGCACAAAGGATATGTTTGATTAGCTATTGCATGCATTAATTTATTGCTAAAAAGTGATAATACTTAAGAGTACTGGAAACAATTACTTCTCTGACCTTTTCACATCTGAAAATGATAAAAAATTACATCAGCACAGATGAAAACATGTTTTTATGTAAACAATCTGAATGGTTTGCTCAAAACGGCTGCCAGCACTGTCAGGCACTCGTGTAGCAACAGCCTACTAGTTCAACTATTCGCTGCTGGGTTGCGACATCTGCCATGGCAGCACTTACAGAAAAACCCATGTTGCCGTCCATCCCATCTTGCCCCACTCTCCACTACGTCTGGGACTCTGAGAATTGGCATTTCATGATCGAAAAGTCTCTTCACCCACAACAGGACTGTGTGGTGTGCAATGTCCGGTCATGGAATAATTGGTGTGATATTGCTTGATGGCAGAGTGACTACTGAATGGTAGATGATGGTTTTCGAAGACAATTTCATCCCCATTATCCAAAGTGACCCTGTTTTTGACGAGGTGTGGTTCACGCAAGATGGAGCTTGACGCCATCAAACAAGGAGAGCGTTTGATGTCATGGAGCAGCACTCTTGGGACTGCATTCTCGCTCTGGGTTATCCAGAGGCCACTGGCATGGGCCTCAGTTGGCTGTCATAATTTCTGGGCACATGTGTCTCCTTTTTGTGGGGTTACTGGCATTACTGGCATTACTGAGCTGGAAACAGCCAGTCAGGAGGTCATCAACATCATCAATGTTCCAACACCTCAGTGGGACATGCAGAATTTCACTATTTGTCTAAGACACATCATAACCAATGCTGACAGGCATATCAAACATATCATAATCTAAATTTGAATATCTGTGGTGGTGTTTACATTTTGAATAAAATGTGTGCACACTGTAGTTTTTAAATAATTTATGTTTCTTTTCGTATAGTTCTATAATGGTCACCCAGTATATTAAGACAAAATACAAGCACAAAATCATTGAAACAAGTAGAGTTTTTAGTGATCAGCACATAGAAGTGCATTCGGATGAAATAATACTGAAAAACAGTTCACTTTTAATTGTAATTGTATTTAGTTCCCAACTGGGAAATTTTGAAGTGTTTATGGGGAACCTGGATTCCTTATTATCTGCCAGACAGCAGTAAGCAGTTAATAGTCTGTAATGAGGTCAGTGCAAATTTTCTAAAGCATTCTGATAAGAAAAATGATTCAGAAACCGTATTTGTATACTTCAATTTGATCTCAGTAATCAACTTTCCAACATGGATGGAAAAAGACAGTAGGACAATAATTGATAATGTGTTCTTTGTTGAAACTCAAAACAAGAAAACAACAGTTAACCCAGTAAGACAAATACTATCTCTCATTATGATGCATAGTTAGTTAGGATAAAGAACATAGTATCTTACAGTGTGGATACTTCTCAGTGGAAATCAGAATAAATAATGACTCCAGGACAAATCTTTTTAAGAACAGATTACAAGAGGTGACTGCCATGAAATTAATAATTAACCAGCTGCTAATATAAAATTTAATCTATCGCACGATAAAGTCATATCATTACTTCGAAATAGCTTTCTGCATAAGCTAATCAAAAAGGACGTTAAACAACCATGTAAAATCCATGGATCATTCAAGGGATTAAAGTACCTTGTGAAAGGAAAAGGGAAATGTATCTGTTGGCAAGAACAAGTAGATCCTGCAATAATAGCGTACTACAAAAATACTCAAAACTACTAAGAAAGGTTATTAAAAATCAAGGGAAGATGCACATAATGTCAGGAATCTGTAATTCTGACAACAGACGTAAGGCTATATGGAATGTAGTGAAATGCGACACACGACAACCATGCACAGAACAGAATAACATTACTACTGAACTGAATGGAAGGGCTATACATGATGAGTTACAGTTAACAGATCTGTTTAATAATCGCGTCTTAAATGTAGCAGAAAGTACAGTGACAAACAGTTCCAAAGAAAAATTACAGCAGTATGTTGGAAAAGTAACTCTCACAAAATTCAGTCAAATGAAAGTGTCACCAACTTCTCCTTCTGAAATTTAGATAAATATACATTATCTCAAAATTGAAAGCTCCCCTGTTTTTGATGTTGTTTCCAATAGTGTACTAAAATTTTGTTTCCATGTAATAAATCCAGTCTTACCTGAAATATGTAATGCATCACTAACTCAACGCATTTTTCCAGAGAACCCAAAATATATCATTGTTAAACCCTTCTTTAAGATAGGTGATAAGAGGGATGCCAATAACTACCAAGCTGTTTCACTGCCAACATCATTTCCCAAAATTTTTGAGAAGGTGATGTATTCTAGAATAGTATCTTACCTTAGCAAATCACAGTTTGGATCTCAGAAGAGTTGCTCTATTGAGAATGCTATTTGTGTGTTGACTCACATAATTTTACAAGCATTTTCTGCAACCTATCTAAGGTACCTGACTGCATTAATTACAGTATTCTCCTTGATAAATTGAGGGTTTCTGGGATTGATTGTATAGCCAGCCAATGGATAATGTCATATCTAACCAAAAAATGCAGAAAGTTATACTTAGTAATTCATACAATATAATCTGTGGACATCATTCTGCCTGAGCTGAAATCATGTATGGAGTTCCCCAAGCCTCAGTCTGAGGTCTACTATAGTTCCTCATATTTGTAAACAATTTTCCACGTACTATACAACAAGCAGAAGTAGTTACTTTTGCAGTTGACACTAGTATTTTAATCAGTCCAAGCACACACACACAAACAGAGGAAGTGATAAACAACGTTCTTAAAAATGTCATTGACTGATTTCCTGTGAGCAGCCTCACCCTCAATTTTAAAAAGACATAACATACTCACTTCTGCATTTCTAGGGATGCTATACTAATGGCAAATGTAACATGGTGGGGAAGTTATCAATAGAATGGAAACTTCAAAATTCTTAGGTGTCCATACTGATTAGATTTTAAACTGGAAAAAAGCACATTTTGTAACTCCCAAAACAACCTAGTTTAGTCACATTTGCACTTAGTGTCATTGTAAACCATGTGGAGAGACTAATCAGTACTGAAGTTGACATACTTTGCATATTTTCATTCAGTGATGTCATACGGAATAATTTTCAGGGGTAACTCATCTTTAAGAAAGAAAGTCTTCATTGCCAAAAAAAACGTGGTGTAAGAATAATATGTAGTACTTACAATCAACTTATAGACGTCTGCTTAAGGAGTTGGATATTCTGATTACCAGTACTGCTTCACAGTATATTTATTCCATCATGAAGTTTGTCATAAATAATCCATTACAGTTCAAAATGAATAATGATGTACATAATGACAATACCAGAAGGGCAAATCACTCGACATTAATGTTGCCTTCAGCACAAAGAGGGTTGTACAATGCTGTAACAAAAGTTTTTGATCAGTTACCCAGTGATATAAAATATCTAACAAACAGCAATGAGGAATTTGAAAACAAACTAAACAAGCTTCTTCTTGATAACTGCTATTCTGTAGAAGAATTTCTGTTATTATATGTTTTTTGTATAAAATGATCTATGTGAGAATGCAGATCAAGTGAATGGCAGCTCCATCTCTTCATAGAGTCTTTCCAAATTTTAGAATCCTTACATTGTCTTTGTGTTAATCTTCTCCTCAATTATATTTTTAGTTAATAGTAAAAATCTATTTTCTGGAACTGTGAGACAAGAGGAACTTGCATGTATGCCATGGCTCTTTGTTTAGGAATCAAAGCAGTATTCTGTAATACCAGTACGGTACAAAAGTCTCTTCCAAGCTGCCACCAGAGTGAACTCAAATTACAAACACCTGAAAGTTTGAAAACAAATTAAAAAATCTATTATGCTCTCTTTGTAAAATCGGTATAGTTTTAAGGATTGAAGATTTTTAATCAGAAATGCTGCCATACAGACTGCCTTCTCATCATTCCTCACTCAAACACACCAGGAGCACTAGTAGCACTATTTGAAAGTAGGGCCATCTCAGAGAATGGTGGAGCTGAACTAATTCCAGAACCACTTATACAATCTGTAAATTGTCCGCCCCGGTAACTGAGTGGTCAGTGTGACAGAATGTCAATCCGCATTTGATTCCCGGCTGGGTCGAAGATTTTTTCTGCTCAGGGACTGGGTGTTGTGTTGTCCTAATCATCATCATTTCATCCCTATCCATGCGCAAGTCACCAAAGTGGCGTCAAATCGAAAGACTTGCACCCGACGTACGATCTACCTGACGGGAGGCCTTAGTCACATGACATTATTATTATTATCTGTAAATGTATTATGAGAGTTTTAGTTTTTGCATTTACTTGATAAGTGTCATTTTTATACATGTAAAAACAAAGTTTTCATATATCAACAAAAAATAATCGGTTTTTGAAAATACAAATAATTGAATAGATATAAAATCTACTCACCAAATGGCAGCAGTACAACACACATATAAAAAGGCAACAGTCCGCAAGGTTTCTAAGCCAGTGACTCCTTTTTCTGGCAGAGTGGTTGAAGGGAAGGAAGAGGGGTGAATAAAAAGGACTGGTGAGATTTAGTAAATGGGGTGGAGTCTAAAAAAGTCACCCGGAACCCCAGGTCAGGGGGGGACTCATTGAATGGGAAGCGAAGACAGTGTCTCCCATTACCTGGGGTTCCGGGTGACTTTCCCAAACTCTACCCCATTCCCTAAACCTAACCAGTCCTTTTAATTCATCTCTCTTCCTTTCCCTTCAATCATTCTGCCAGAAGAAGAACGTGGCACTGACTTCAAAAGCTTGAAAATTGTAATACCTTTGCATATGTGTGTTCTCCTACTGTCCCTTGGTAAGGAGATTTTTTTATCTATCCAAAAACAAAGGTCTGATATGATAGTACATATTATTTATTGGAAGAGGCTACAAGTTATGGTTATTGTCCACTCAACATGTCTAGGCCTATGTTTAAATATACAACCTGTATCAATTGTAACACATCAGATAGGCAAATAAATAAATAAAAATACATGGAGCAACTGTCACTCACTTTATGAAGGACATGACCTATCACATCTAACATATTGTTTGCATGCATACATTATGTAATCAGTGATTGGTTGACTTTTCTTGCATGAAAGACAATTTTTTAATCTGAAGATGATCGTAAAAAAGACTATGCTGCTTTCAGTTAACATTTTTTTTTTTTTTCACAGTTAGGGTGTAGAATTTAAGAAGTATATTTCTACCTACTGGTATCCAATCATTTCTTCAGGAAACAAGTGTATGAAATTTATTGTTCACAGTATGTTACTTTTGCCATTCCACAAGATGTATGGCACAAGCCCCGAGGTTGACACATCTATTTGTCCTCTAGTCAATTACACAAAGAGTTAATAATCCCCTGGTTATATATGCTCAAACAGTACCTATTGGTTGTGCTTAAATTATGTGTACATAACATTGAGTTTTTGAAGTTTAGTGGTTTAACGATGCTTTTCACTAAAAACCATGTACCATGTTTTTGTGCCTCACCCTGCAAGAGAGGAAGACACCTAAGAGGACAGGTAGAATAATCAGTGTTTCTCAATACTAAGACTTCAGTAAGAACATAACTCACTGATGATGACCCAAATGTACAGAAACATGGTTGAGCAAAAAGAAGATTTAATTGTCTGCATAGTCAGTTGGACTCAGTCAACATAATACAAAAGGAGATAAGTGTATATTACATAAATATGAATACATTGTATAATACGGTAGACGTACCATAGTGATACTGCTGCAGAAAATTCAACTGCTCCATTGTCCAGTCTAAATGATAAGGCGGAGTTTATAGATGTTGTGATTGTTTCATTCCACATCTTCTACTCTACAGATCTAGACTATTCAGCCTTATTATGTAGCTTGATTTAGGTTCCAGTACTCTAAAGCAGAAAACATGTTCATATAGTGTTCTTACAAGTACCTTCTCGTCTGGAGTGAGATTGCATTTGATATAGCATTGTTTCCAGATTTCCTTCTCTGGAACTATAGGTTCTCTAACAGTCATGTAAACGTTATGTGAAGTAGCCCTAGACAGACAAAAAATGAATTACTTGTAAGAGACAAAGCAATAAAAATCAACTACTCTGTCTCAATTAACTTACTAGAGATTATTCTCATATCATTGTCAAATGATCCTCTAGTAAATTAATTGAGACAGCTAAGCTGCATTTCTTCAGCTGTCTCAATTAATTTCCTAGAGGATCATTTCACAATGATATGAGAAGAATCATGACAGTAGGGTGAAAATAAATAGCACAAAATGTAGATATACACAGAATACTGAAGTGTGGATTATGAGGACAGGACAGGCCCTGATGAAGGACTATAAACCATGCCAGGCTATGCCTGAAATGATTTAGGGAAACCAAGGAAAACCAGAAACACAAAGGGTGGGTACTCCATCCTCCCGAATATGAAGTAAGTGTCTTAACGGTTTCACTGCCTCATTCAATTAGTCCCTATTATGTCATGTTTCTTTGCTCATACACAACTTGCACAAGGTAAATTTTAATATGAAAAAATAGTTTTGCACTGTTTCTTCACATTTTAGATTGTACATGCACAGCAATGTTCTAGTTACAATCAATAATGTGTCAAAGGTATACAATGATTATTAAATGATAATTATGAACTGAGTGTAACACTGGCTGTCATACATTAAAAATAGAGCTCTAATAGTATAGTACTGTGATGAAATTATCTAAGATATAATTTTTGTGTGCTCACTTTAGCTGGCAGTCAGTTCTCATGTATAAAAATATGGTAGTTGTTATTTAATTCACAAATTTATCCTCTGGCAGTCATGTGTGCGAGTTGCATTTGCGTGAGTGTGTGTGTATTTGTGTGTGTGTCCATTGTTGAGAAAGGCCTTAATAGCTGAAAGCTATAATTGTGTGAATCTTTTTGTTTTGCCTATCTGTGGCTCAATACCACATAACTTTGTGTTTATGCTTAATTACACTTTATTCCATTTGCAAAAGTCACTGGTGCTTTCATGTGACCTCTCAGTCAGGAGCCTGATATTTTGTCAGTGATTGTGATATTTGTGCCATAACTACCTAGTTTCAGTGTTTTTTGTAACATTTAATATCATCAAAATAATTTTGTAGTGAACTTGCTTTATTTTGAGCAGGTGTAAGTATAAGACTGAGATTTAGGAACCAGGTTTTAAATTGTAAGACATTTCCAGGGGCATATGTGAACTCTGTCCACAACCTATTGGTTATGAACTGTAGATTAAAACTGAAGAAACTGCAAAAAGGTGGGAATTTAAGGAGATGGGACCTGGATAAACTGACAGAACCAGAGGTTGTAGGGAGTTTCAGCAAGGGCATAGGGAACAATTGACAGAAATGGAGGAAAGAAATACAGTAGAAGAAGAACTGTAGCTTTGAGGGATGAAATAGTGAAGGCAGCAGAGGCTCAAGTACGTAAAAAGACAAGGGCTAATAGAAATCATTGGGTAACAGGAGAAATATTGGATTTAACTGATGAAAAGAGAAAATATAAAAATGCAGCAAATGAAGCAAGCAAAAAGTAATACAAACATCTCAAAAATGAGATGGACAGGAAGTGCAAAATGGCTAAGCAGCTATGGGTAGAGGACAAATGTAAAGATGCAGAGGTATATCTCACTAGGGGTAAGATAGATTCTGCCTACAGGAAAATTAAAGAGACATTTGTAGAAAAGAGAACTACTTGTATGAATATCAAGAGCTCAGGTGGAAACACAGTTATAAGCAAGGAAGGGAAAGCAGAAAGGTGGAAGGAGTATACAGAGGATCTATACAAGAGTGGTGTACTTGAGGACAATATTATGGAAATGGAAGAGGATGCAGATGAAATGGGGGATATGATACTGTGTGAAGAGTTTGACAGAGCACGTAAGTTGAAACAAGGCCCCGGACATAGACAACATTTTATTGGAACTACTGACAGCCTTTGGAGAATCAGCCCTGATAAAACTCTACCATCTGGTGAGCAAGATGTATAAGACAGGCTAAATAGCGTTAGACTTAAAGGAGAATATAATATAATTCCAATCCCAAAGAAAGCAGGTGTTGACAAATATGAAAATTACCGAACTATCAGTTTAATAAGTCACGGCTGCAAAATACTAATGCAAATTCTTTACAGATGAACAGTATGGATTCTGTAGAAATATTGGAAGACGTGAGGCAATACTGACCCAACGACTTACCTTAGAAGATGTATTAAGGAAAGGCAAACCTACATTTCTCGCATTTGTAGAATTAGAGAAAACTTTTGATAATGTTGACTGGAATACTCTCTTTCAAATTCTGAAGGTGGCAGGGGTAAAACACAGAGAGCGAAAAGCTATTTGCAATTTGTACAGAAGCCAGATGGCAGTTATAAGAGTCGAGGAATATGAAAGGGACGCAGTGGTTGGGAAGGGAATGAGACAGGGTTTTAGCCACTCCCCAATGTTATTAAACCTGTATATTGAGCAAGCAGTAAAGGAAACAAAAGAAAAATTTGGAGTAAGTATAAAAATCCATGCAGAAGATATAAAAACTTTGAGGTTTGCCGATAACATTGTAATTCTGTCAGAGACAGCAAAGGACTTGGAAGAGCAGTTGAATGGAATGGATGGTGTCTTGAAAGGAGGATTTAAGATGAACATCAACAAAAGCGAAAGGAGGATAATGGAATGTAGTCAAATTAAGTCAGGTGATGCTGAGGGAATTAGGTTAGGAAATGAGACGCTTAAAGTAGGAAATGAGTTTTGCTATTTGGGAAGCAAAATAGCTGGTGATGGTCGAAGTAGAGAAAGCCTTTCTGAAGGAGAGAGATTTGTTAACATCCAATATAGATTTAAGTGTCAGGAAGTCGTTTCTGAAAGTATTTATATGGAGTGTGGCCATGCATGGAAGTGAAACACGGATGATAAATGATTTGGAAAGGAAAGAATAGAAGATTTTGAAATGTGATGCTACAGAAGAATGCTGATGATTATATGGGTAGATCACGTAACTAATGAGGTGGTTTTGAATAGAATTGGGAGGAAGAGATATTTGTCGCACAAGTTGACTATAAGAAGGGATCGGTTGGTAGGACATTTTCTGAGGCATCAAGGGATCACCAATTTAGTATTGGAGGGCAGCATGGGGGAGAGGGGGGGGGGGGGGTGGTGGCGAGTAGCATGGAGAGCTGTAACAAACCAGTCTCTTGACTGAAGACCACAACAACAACAGGTATATGCCTATAATACAGCTACTCTTATCAAGTGTACTGTGTACAACTTTGGTGAACTCCACAAAGACAATTCAGAAATCAAACTATGCTTCACTTAGAATATTAAATTTACCAGAAAATTCATTAACACATCTTTTATAAATACTTTGGTTGCCTTTGGGGATAATAGCAAAAGAGAAACTGGGTCATAAGTTCATGTTTCATAGATATTATCTTTCTTCAATAAAGGCACAAGTCTTTGCCGTGAAAATACTATGTGATGAGATTTGAACTGAATAACTGATTTATTAAAATTGTTACTGAAAGATGTATGCCACTGACATGTCCTGTCAACTCCTACACTGTCATTCACATTGGGCCCGCTGAGTTTTAATTTTATGGCTTTTTATTCCCATTCTGATTTCTCCTAATACTGGGTGCATAAAATTTATTACAGACATTTATCTATTTTTGGAAACTTTTGTAATAATTCTCTGCAAAATGTAACATATGGAATTGCAGAATTTTCTGAATTTTATGTTTTGTGTATTTTTATCTTTTGTCTGTGGTTTTTTTTTCTGCATGCCAATTGTTATTGGAGACTGTTGAGATTGTTCATTCAAGAGAGTTAGTATCAGATTTGAAGTGTTACAAAAATCACTGAAAATAATCATTGAGACATTGCCATCTGAAAGTTGATAGCTGACAAAGTTTGATTTTAGGGCATTGTGTATTTGCACCATCTACAAAGCACGTATGTTATAGAGTGAAATTGTACATCTCAACAGCTGAGTTCAACAAAAATTAAATTTCAGCAAACAAGCCCACTGAAGAATAGTACATCTACATCTACATATGTACTCCGCAGTCATTCCCTTTCCCGTTCCACTTGCAAATAGAGCAAGGGAAAAACAACTGTTTATAAGCATCCATCAAAGTCTAATTTCTCTCATCTTATCTTTCTGGTTCTTATGTGAAATATATGTTGGTAGCAATATAATATACCTGCAGTCAGCTTCAAATGTGAGTTCCCTAACATTCAACATTAGTGCCTCATGAAATGCATTGTCTTCAGTCTGGGGAGTGCCATTTCAGTTCACAAAGCATTTCTATAACACCTGCATATTAATCGAACCTACTGGCAACAAACCTAGCAGCCCACCTCTGAACTCCTTCAATGTCTTCATTTTGTCTGACCTGGTGGGGATTCCAAACACTCAAGCAGTACTCAAGAATGGGTTGCAATAGTGTTCTATACACCATCTCCTTTATATATGAGCTACACTTTTCCAAAATTCTTGTCTCAAAATGAAGCTGAGCATTTGCCTTCCTGACTATCAATGTGACATGCCCATTCCATTTCATATTGCTATGCAGCATTACGCCTAGCTATTTAACTGTGTCAAGCAGCATATTACTAAAGCTGTATTCGAAAGTTACAGAATTGTTTTTCCTACTCATCTGCAATAACTTACATTTTTCTACATTTACAGCAAGCTGCCATTACCGCACCAACTAGAAATTCTGCTAACTGATCTTGTAGTCTTCTACAGTCACTCAGTCACGACACCTTCCTATGCACTACAGTAGGGCTCTACAAACTTTTTAGTCCACGGGCCACATTGACTTTTCCACGAAGTCATAAGGGCCAAGATCTACATAGTGGGATTAAAACACCATAGTACTCCTTGATTACCTTAATGTAAGGCTAAAGGAAAGATGAAATCCCAAAAATCTAAGGTTGTGGGAATAGCTAGCACTGAAATGAACTACGATTTTTATTTAACTACATAATTTTGATTGGTGGACGTACCTGACCGAAATTCTGGCGAATTTTAGCAACACTATTACTGCAAGACGAAACAGAGGTAGACTATGTCAACGCATTGTAATTTCAAGCGGCGCAACAATAAGTTTAGTTCTGTAGTCTTGTAGCGAGTAGCAGCGCCAGAGCATATATTTGATAGTTCTGTTTCGTGGTAGTGTCTATGTTGCGAGTGTCTCACGAGTGTTTTTTAGTGTGTACTAGTAGGTGAGACAACGAAGTGTGGGACACTTCAGTTTGAATTCGAGGAGACAAGGAAAATCTGAAAATCAAAATACGTATAGCTTTTTTCACTGTATTTTTAGTGAAACTGCAGTGTAATTGTAAATTCATTGAATTTTGTTTAGGCAGACTACTCCCTAGTTTTATTAGTATTAAATAGCACAATTTTATTTTCAGGTTACAATATTTTGCGTAGTTCTGTACAAATATGGAAAAGAAACGAAAGGTTGACAGTGAATGTAGAATTTTTAAAGAGCAGTGGGGATGTAAATATTTCGTGGTGGAGTCAAACAACAAACCAGTGCGTATTATTTGCAATGAAGCAATATCAGTATTCAAAAAATACAATATAAAACGTCATTATGAGACTAAGCACTCTCAGAATTACTCGAAGTTTACATGACGCGAACGATTAGAAATGTATGAGTCTCTGAAACCCCAGCTGAAAACCCAGCATTCGCTGTTTAAGAAAGTAAATGCTGAACAACATGCAGCAGCTCGTGCTAGTTTTCGTGTGGCTCATTTAGTAGCGAAACAGTGTAAGCCATTTGCCGACGGTGAATTAATTAAGAACATTATTGCAACAGCAGAAGAAATGTGTCCAGAAAAAGTTAATTTATTTAAAAACGTGAGTTTGTCGGCAAACACTGTGACTCGAAGAATAGATGACATTGCACAAAATATATCAGCACAACTGTGTGACAAAAACTGAAACTGGTTCTCCTTGGCCGCGGATGAGTCAACACATGTATCAGATACTGCTCAAGCACTACTTTTCATTCGAGGGATTGACAAAAATTATAAAGTGTATGAAGAGCTCCTTGATGTTCACAGTATTCACGGGACGACCTCTGGCGAAGATATTTTTAAAGGAGTTGAAAGGGCAGTTCAGAAAAACAATCTTCAGTCGAAGAAACTAAAATGTATTACAACTGATGGTGGCAAAAACATGTGTGGGGAAAAATAAAGGCGTTGTTCCTCTCCTTTCTAAGGCTGTAGAAATTGACGGTGGCTGAAAACCACGAGTAGTCCATTGTAGTATTCACCAACAGTCTTTGTGTGGAAAAAACTTAGATATGTCAGAAATTATAAAGCCACTTATTTCAGTTGTTAATTATATCAGATCCCATGCCCTCAGTCATCGCAAGTTCCGCGAGTTTCTTGAAGATATTGAGGAAAGCGACTTGCCATATTATACTGCAGTGCGCTGGCTTAGCTGCGGTAAAGCTCTGACACCGTTTTTTTTTTTTTTTTTTTTTTTTTTTTAATCCGAACAGTAATTGAAATTTCTTTAACGAAAGGAATCGCCCTCTGGCTGAGTTACGTAACGGTGAGTTGTTAAGGAAGCTAGCATTTTATACAGACTTAACTAAACATATGAATGACCTTAATTTAAAACTGTAAGGTGAAAACCAGCTTCTGCCTGATTTGTACACACATGTTAAGTCCTCTCGACAAAAGATTGCTTTGTTTCAATCTCAGTTGAACAAAGTATGCTTCACGCATTGTAATACATGCCGAACATTCAGTCAGAAAACCGAGATTCCGTCTCCTGTACCTTTCGCAACTGAAGCTTTGGGCGCTTTAAAAATTAATTTTGAATCACGTTTTTCAGATATCGATGCAAATTCAAACGATATCAAGATATTTCAAAATCCCTCTCACGTCTATATAGAAGCGTTACCCACAGAACTTCAGTTTGAAATTATTGATCTGCAAAGTAGCGGTTTTTTTTTTTAAAGAAAACATTCAAAGTCAACATTACTGGAATTTTATGTGTCTTCTGTCCACACAGTTTCCAGATTTACATAAGTTTGTCCGTGGCTTTTTTTCCGTTTTTGGCACTACTTATTTGTGTGAAAAGACTTTCTCCAAAATGAAACATGCAAAAAGTATTTACAGATCAAAATTAAGTGATTATAGCATTTGAAGCCGCTGATGATTATCTGTACCAGTAAACTTGATCCACAACTGGGGGTAATTATGAAAGGAAAGTTAAGCTACATAAAATTCACTAATTATCACTAAGATGTTAAGTTTCTTTACGTGAATACTCTAACACTGTGAGATTTCAAGACATAAATTAATTACAATTATTCTTATACATCAGTAACAGCTAAAATATCCAATATCATTATGTACACCATGTATTGTATTTTCTTTAAATTGCCTTTAAATAAAAATATTTTATACCATTTACTTGCTTTGTGTATTTTACAACGTAATCAAAAGAAAGTGCAACCTCCCTTAAGAAGCATCTTCCATAATGATTGATTACTAAAGCTAGTCGCCGAAGTGGCGTCCATTTGAAAGACTTGCACCAGACTCGTGAGTAGAATAAAATGCAAAGAATTTTTTTACTTTAACGTTTTCGCCAAACTAGTCTGTTAACCGTTCTTTTTTTTCACTATCATACGGAGAATGGTCTGCCTGTTTGTTGTGGATAGCCACAAGTTTAACCATGACCTTCCGCTTTGTAAACGTAGAGCTCCGACAATGTCGCAGTGTATCGGTCGCGATAGGCCTCGAAACTCAATTGTTGGCATTATAGGTCCCACCTCAAGTATTTGACGGGCCGGATGCCGGGGATGTCCGGCCAGCTAACGCGGGCTGATTTACCAGCCCTCGCGTGCCGGCATCGGCCCGCGGGCCGTAGTTTGGAGACCACTGCTCTGCAGCGTCATCACCAAACAGCAGCAGATTGCTGTCCACTATGTCTGCCAGTTCATTTATGTATATAGAGAATAACAGTGGTCCTATCACAATTCCTTGAGGTACTCCTTGCCACTGGTGGACCACTCGCCATGGAGAGTAACATACTCGGCTCTACTACTTAAAAAAGTCTTACAGCCACTCACATATCTGGGAACCTGTATGCTCGGACCTTCGTCAACAGTGTGCCGTGAGTCACTGTGTCAAACGCTTTCCGGAAATCTAGGTATACGGAATGTATGTGCTGCCCTCTATACATGGTTTCTGGGATACAATGTGAGAAAAGAAAGAGCTGAGTTTCGCACGAGTGATGCTTTCTAAATCCGTGTTGATTTGTAGATAGAAGCATTTCCGTCTCAAGGAAATTTATTATGTTGGAACTCAAAATGTGTTCAAGAATTCGGTAGAAAACCGATATTGGTCTGTAATTTTGCGAGTCCGTATTTTAACATTTCTAATATACAGGAGTCACCTGAGCTTTATTCCAGTCTCTTGGGATCTTGCGCTGGGCCAGGGATTCACGATAAATACAAGCTAAGTAAGGGTCCAATACCGCAGAGTGCTCACTATAAACACAAAATGAGATTTCATCTGGACCTGGCGACTTATTTGTTTTCAAAGCTTTTAGTTGCTTCTATACGCTACTTATGCTTATTTCTATGTCCCCAAGCATGCGTCTGTGCGACGACCAGACGACGGTGTGTTTGTAAAAAGACTTCGACCCGCTTAACGGTTTCACGTTGACCAGAATTTTCTCATGTCTCCGCAAGATCTTTCGTTAAGGTATGACGGTGGAAGTTGTTGTAGGCTTCGTCCATTGCCCTTCCTACAGATGCATGAACTTCTACTAATTTTTGCCGGTCGACATTTGAGCGTTCGTTTTCGAACCAGAGAATGGAAGAATCTCTGTTTCATCATCACTTTCCGAATTTGACTGTTAGACAACGGAGGGTCTTTTCCGTCTTTAATTGACCTACTTCGCACAGATGTCTCCAGAGCACTATTAGCTATCAGTTTAAAATTTCCCCATAATTCCTCTACAACTGTCGCATTGGAACTAAATGATTTCCTTTCATTGTCAAAGTGGGACGCTAACAACTGCTTATCTGCTGTTTCTAGCACGAATACTCTCCTTGCGTTCTTGACGGATTTATTAACTTTAGTAACCGTCGTTACTAAGATGACATCATGATCACTAATCCCTGTCATTTGAATGTTAAAAGTTTGACAGTCGAAGTGTCTCTACCTTGTACGCGATCTGATTTTGCCCTTTGCATATCGACTGGCGAGCGTTCGTAAAAGGCTCTCGAACTACTGCTTAGCATAAAAAAATCCCCACATGGTCTCCACAACCACTCTGCCACCTGAGTAGTTGCAACCTATATTTAGTGCACCACTGATCAATCAAGTGGAGTCCTACAATTCTTCACACCTTAACACAGGTCAGCCAAGACCATCGCAGAATCGACAGAGGTTTTGGTTGACACCCTCCACTCACTCCAAGCCAAAGAATCCCAATCAATTCCAGAAACGAAGCTGAAAATTGTCGGCTCTGGTTGCACCCTGCACGTGAGCCCAGCTGTCTTCATCATTTCTGCCTGCTGTTGATAAGCACTGAGGATGGCCTCAGAACCCAAACTACAGACGTCATTAATACCGATATGAGCCAAAACTTGCAGATTACTGCACCTTGCACGCTCAATAGCCGCAGGCAGTGGCTCTCCACATCTTAGATGAGGTTCCCTGGCAGAAACACCAAGTTCACGCTGGCTTTCGTTTCCAACTCTGAATGCTATTACCTTAAGGGGCGTAATTGTTGTTGTGGTCTTCAGTCCTGAGACTGGTTTGATGCAGCTCTCCATGCTACTCCATTCTGTGCAAGCTGCTTCATCTCCCAGTACCTACTACAACCTACATCCATCTGAATCTGATTAGTGTATTCATCTCTTGGTCTCCATCTACGATTTTTACCCTCCAATACTGAATTGGGGATCCCTTGATGCCTCAGAACATGTCCTACCGACCGATCCCTTCTTCTAGTCAAGCTGTGCCACAAACTCCTCTTCTCCCCAATTCTATTCAATACCTCCTCATTAGTTATGTGATCTACCCATCTAATCTTCAGCATTCTTCTACAACACCACATTTCGAAAGCTTCTATTCTCTTCTTATCCAAACTATTTAACGTCCATGTTTCACTTCCATTCATGGCTACACTCCATACAAATACTTTCATAAACGACTTCCTGGCATTTAAATCTATACTCGATGTTAACAAATTTCTGCTCTTCAGAAACGCTTTCCTTGCCATTGCCAGTCTGCATTTTATATCCTCTCTACTTCGACCATCATCAGTTATTTTGCTCCCAAAATAGCGAAACTCCTTTATCACTTTAAGTGTCTCATTTTGTAATCTAATTCCCTCATCATCAGCTGACTTAATTCGACTACATTCCATTATCCTCATTTTGCTTTTGTTGATGTTCTCGTTATATCCTCCTTTTAAAGCACTGTCCATTCCGTTCAACTGCTCTTCCAAGTCCTTTGCTGTATCTGACAGAATTACAATGTCATAGGCGAACCTTAAAGTTTTTATTTCTTCTCCATGGATTTTAATACTTATACCGAATTTTGTCTTTTGTTTCCTTTAGAGCTTGCTCAATATACAGATTGAATAACATCGGGGACAGGCTACAACCCTGTATCACTCCCTTCCCAAACACTGCTTCCCTTTCACATCCTTCGACTCTTAAAACTGCCACCTGGTTTGTGTACAAATTGCAAATAGCCTTTCGCTCCCTGTATTTTACCGCTGCCACTTTCATAATTTGAAAGAGAGTATTCCAGTCAACATTATCAAAAGCTTTCTATAAGTCTACAAATGGTAGAAACGTAACTTTGCCTTTTCTTAATCTAGCTTCTAACATAAGTCGTAGGGTCAGTATTGCCTCACGTGTTCCAATTTTTCTACGAAAACCAGATTTGGGAGAGTCTGTACTGTTAATTTCAATCTTCTGCATTCTTCCAATTAAGTATGAATTAAACCATTTGTGCACTGTCCCACTCATACCACAATACTTAAGCTTATGTAGAAAAAATTTCATGATTCACACAATCAAAAGCCTTTTGAGATCACAAAATATCGCAATGGGTGGTGTTCGGTTATTCGTTGCACTTAATATTTGATCAGTGAAAGCATAAATAGCATTTTCTGTTGAAAAACCTTTCTGAAATCCAAACTGACATTTTGTTAGTACTTCTTTTTTACAAATATGTGATGATACTCTTGAATACATTACTTTTTCAAGAATTTTGGATAAAGCTGTCAGAACTGAGATTTGGCGCTAGTTGTTAGCATCAGATCGATCTCCTTTTTTATGCAATGGTTTAACAAGAGCACATTTCAGTCTATCTGGAAAAATTCCCTGCTTCAGTGAGCTACTCCATATGCGGCTGAGAATCCTACTTATTTGTTGGGAACAAGCTTTTAGTACTCTGTTGGAAATGTCATCAATTCCATGTGAGCTTTTACTTTTGAGTGAATTTATTATTTTACTAATTTCAGTAGGAGAGGTGGTTTGAATTTCAATTTTTATGAAATTGCGTAGGTCCTGTCTCTTCCATACACTGCAATGCAGATTTAGTTGCCTACAATTCGGTTTTTAATTCAGTATGACAGTTTTGAAATTGTGTTTGAAATTCGGTTTTTAGCGCCGGGTGACCACTCTGCAATCCTGTTCTTTACTTTGTTTTTAATTCTTTTGACATTTGTTCAATACGCGCTAACAGTAACGTAATCAGATCAGCACCCTCTTGCACATCCGCCTGTGGAACATTCTGTACGTTGTGTTCTGAAATTTTAGCTTTCTGTCTTGTTCTAACCATGTTACACAAATCTTGTGACACAATTTATATTGCTTAAGTTAATAAAAAATTGGGTCCTCAACAATACTATGCAGCAAAACCGTGTTTGCCTGTTACGTAACAAGCACGACAGAACAAATCTAATATTTCTTACATAGTGATAGTGTCACATAGATAGTTGACACAAATAAACTGTCGTACTACCTACGTCAAATCTATTAAAATTAAAGCGCCTGTCTACCACTAATTTTTCCCTACAATACCCATAGAGAAGTCGGCAGAGATAGAGATGAAAGTGTACACCTCCTATTCGTAGATGCTGTATAGTAGACTGCTGTTATAATTTCTTGATCTTCAGCCTTCTATTATGTACAACTCTCCGTCAATATACTCAAGCAACCATACTTAAAGAAGAAGTACAATATTAGTTCCTTTTAACACTAATATGTACAATAATTGTAAAATTCAATTCCCTACAATGTTCATGTTTCTGTGGAGACTCAAGTCATCTCCCATCATGGTCGCCCACTGTTATAAAATATTTGTTGTGGTGTTCTATGTTGTGTCAGAATATTATTTGGACAAGATTTTGGTTTCTATTGTTGGGTTTGAAATGTTGTACTGTTAACTAAACTCGTGGTCTGCGTAATATGTTGAGTGATGAAACCTTGGTAAAGCGCTATTAACGCTATTCAATTGCGAGTTCTTGAGTCTGTAAAGAATCGCATGTGATTCCAGGTTCATTCGCCAAGTCTCCAGCGTTTCTCCATATGCACACCAATACAGACATCCGGATCTCTAGATATTTTTGAGAATGTAATTGTAGAAGAAGAATTAATTTCGAGTCTCATCTATAATGAGTCTTTCATTTCTTCTTAGACAATACAATATATCTATATAGCTGTAGCAGTTTCAAGATAATCTTAACGATAACAATAGTCCGAAAAACAATAGACAGAATAATTAACATTCCAGATAACAACAAAAATTATATATAAATCAGACATGATAGTATTGTTCATATCTCTCTGTAAGAGATAGCGTCTTTGATTCCTACATAGATCGTACAGTCCCAGCACTCATTTCACCAACAAAATTGTTCATATTAAACTGTGAATTACATATCCTCCCTGCTCTCCTTGTCCATATCCCCCTACCCCTGTCCATCACCTCCACAGCTTTCTCTATCTCCACCACCTACTCTACCTGTCCACCTCCTGCTCTCCCCACACCATCTCCTCTTCACCCTCTCTCTGTCAATCTGCTCCTCCCTCCTCTGTCCTTCTGCTCCTTTCCCCTCAGTTTATATCCTCCTCCTTCCCCCTCTAATTTCCTCATCCTTCCTCCTCTAATTCCATCGCCTCCACCCCTTTCTTTGTCCATTACCTCCTCCCCCTGTCGTTGTCCATTCTCTACTCCCCTTTCCATTTTCACCTCTTCGTCTTTCCTTTCTTTGTCCACTTTCTCCTCTCCCCTCTCCGATTCCCTCTCCCCTATCCCTGTCCATCTCCTCCTCCTCTTATCTGCGCCAGTCTCCTCGTTCCCTCTCGTTGTCTGCCCATCTCGTCCACACTTCTCTGTCCATGTTACGAGACTTTCCCCAGTAGGAGGCTGGTTGTTTTTATCCTCATACTATCTATTTCCAGATTGTATCTAGCATGTGTGCCGAATTTAATTGAAATTATTCCAGGGATTTTGGATGTGCTTTTTACCTGTGGCTTTGTTTGTATACACAGATGTCAAATACATTTCACACACATTTAACATATTTCACACATATTTTTGTATGTCTAGCGAGTTTCGCCCTGGTGGTAAGTACTATTGGACCAAACTGCTGACGCCATCGGTCCCTAAGCTTACACACTACTTAACCTATCTTACACTAAGGGCAACACACACAAACCCATGCCTGAGAGAGGACTCGAACATCCGACGGAAGGAGCTGCGCGTTCCGTGGCAAGACGCCTTAGACCGAGCGGTTTCTCGTGAACTATGTGGTATGTAGTGACGTAATTTCGCATATGCACCCAGTGGTATGTACACCTGCTGTCTGTGAAATGTGTTGTGAATAGAGTAATCAATAAAGAAGTAATAAATTAAAATGTCATGCTTCAAGTGGCAGTTTTACTGCACAAGCAGAGAAAATGCAGTAGGCAAAAACTTTATTCCTTTAATTATTTTATGGGGGTTTCAGTGAGAAAATGTTTCGTAAAGATTGGTGTCCTCACGTCGTGGGCTATAATATTTTTTCACCCCCACCCCTTTGATAGATTGGTAGTTCTTACTCACATATTTATTCTTTCCAGGTGGTGAATAATGCGTGTACCAAGTTTGCTTGAAGTCGGTGCAGTGACAGTGGCTGAGGAGGAGATGTGGAACATATATACAGTCACACTTTTTTATAATTTGTGTAGATTAACTCAATATCATGAAGAATCCTAGATTAGAACTGTATCTGGGGACATAACTACATATATGACCTAGGCGTACTAAGGGTCAGAGCAAGCGGTGAGTCTGGGTGGAAGGGGGCGTACACATAAGAGTTTCGTGGAACTTGAGAGGTGGAGGAAACCGAAGCATCATTTCGCAATTTTTTACAAAATGAAAATCAAAACAACTGAACACAAAATATATTAATGCTACCACTTTATGATGATTATTTACCGCCTACAATGTATGTACGGCGAGCTCGCAACTAAAGGACCATAGTTTGTAATGAACTTGTTCACTTTATTTTGCTTTCTGGCAGAAGACGTTCAGATACATGCAGATAGTTTCATAATTTACATTTTAGCAGCTTTTGCCATTGGGTCCTGAACACGAGACAAAACATCATAAAATGATGATCACTGGTAGCTTTTCGAATGAGCCATTTGGTATTTCCAGTTGCAAGGAGAACTACTGCGAACGGCGAAGTAGTCGTGAGTTTTCACGACAAATCGTTCCCGGAACGCTTACAACCCTATATTCTTTACATGTTCTGACTTTCTTCAAACTGGTGATCTATTAAGATGATGCTGATAATAGGTCAAATGGTTCGTGAAGCTGACTTCAGCAGGGGGCTTGTGCTTTGTAGCATCTGATGCACTGATACCAATCTTCTTTTCTCATTGTTCATTTTCGAATCAAAAATAACAGAAGATCCTTTGATAACCTACGTCTCATTTAAATCCAGAAATCTAAAGCTGAAGTGATTAAATATAGCAGTACCACAGTCATCTTCTGACTAACTTAGTTTCCTCCTTTTTCTATTTATTGACAAAAAAGAGCAGTATGTTGCTCTGCCAAATACATAGTTAGATTTTTTAACTGTAATATAATAGTCTTACAGTGGTGTGGCAGTATTAGAACATTAGAAATATTTGAGAATTATCATACTTAGTTGCTTGATAACCAAATGGGCAATCATATAACCTATACAGTAAATGACTGCACATTCCAGGTTCTCAACGCACATCACTACGTTATTTTAACGAAACGTATAAAAGAATAACTACCAGCGCTGAGAAACAGATTGTTTGGCCAGTTGAACAACTGTGTTATTAAGTTTACAAAGTATTGCTTTTATAATAAGGTTGCATTGCTAATTTCATCTGTAGGCTTCTTGTTAGAAGATTAAAATGGACGTGTGGCTAAATGCATAATGTACTAAGTCACTGTATGTTAAGTATTTAGCTACTTGGCCTGAATGGAATTATTGTTTATTGGCTGTTCCATCATATCTTCTACTAAGAAAGAATGTGGGATAACATGAAAATGAGGGACACAATCGGCAATTCACTCACGATTTCCGATGGCCATCTTTGCTTCTAGTCAATAGACACGTCCGCACCCAGTGTGGTGTAAGCACACTGACAGGAAGATTTCTTCAGCCTAAACTAAACAAGGCTGTATCGCCAGGCACACCTGATTCATCGTTCTACAGTATTTATCGCCTCTTACTTCACTCCTGTCCAGAAAGCTAGAGCGCTGAAAACAAGTATGTTTGATATTTGTCATACAGCAAATCGGAAATATTGGCGTTACTCAACCTTTCTGTAATTTCCAAACAGATTAACATTTATACAAACGACTGTTACGATAAATACTTTACGTTTCCGTACGACCTTGCGAACGGCTTGAATGGAAAAATAAATAAGTAAAATATTGAAGTTTCACTCAGCATTTAACTGCAAAATACTTAATAAGCTGCAACTGCAAACTCTTATGTCACAAGAGTACAAGTGATTATCGATTTATGAGGACTTTTAAAATACACAGGAACAGGTATCCACGTACAGGTAACAATACAGGGAACTTCATGTAAGTTTCACGTTCAGTGGATTTTCTGTGTCTTAATTCAGGGACGTAGACGTGACTGAATGTCGTAGAGACATGTGACCA
The DNA here is from genome assembly GCF_023897955.1 of Schistocerca gregaria. Classification (NCBI taxonomy): domain Eukaryota; kingdom Metazoa; phylum Arthropoda; class Insecta; order Orthoptera; family Acrididae; genus Schistocerca; species Schistocerca gregaria. Next base: position 745,710,578 of record NC_064923.1, read on the forward strand.
TTATAATCACAAGAACAGAAATTGCTTTAAAATGACTGTTTTTTTATTCATTACGCGTTTCGGGCTTTGCTCATCTTCAGATGACCTGCTGAAATATATATTTAATTACAATCTTGCAGAATTACACACACGTATAAATGGACCTCTATACTAAACCATCATATAACAACAAGATATTTACACTGAAGATCCAAAGAAACTGGCACACCTGCGTAATATCGTGTTGGGCCCACGCCTGCATGCAGAACTGTCGCAACACGATTTGGCATGGGCACGATTAACGTCTGAAGCAGTACTGCAGAGAACTGACACCATGAATCCTCCAGGGCTGCCCTATATATCCGTAAGAGTACAAGGGGTGCTGATCTCTACTGAACGGCGTTGCAAGGCATCCCAGATATGCTCAATAATGTTCATGTCTGGGGCGTTTGGTGGCCAGTGGAAGTGTTTAAACTCAGAAGAGTGTTCTTGGAGTCACTCTGTAGTAATTCTGGACGTGTGGGGTGTCGCATTGTCCTGCTTGAATTGCCCAAGTTCGTCGGAATGGGCAATGGATATGAATGGATTCATGTGATCACAGAGGATGCTTGTCAGAGTCGTTCCTAATTGTTTCATACAACCGCACAGTTACCGGATTCTGGCGAAGGTTTGTTAAAAACCCTGTCCTTTCATTTTGATTGGTTAAGAAAAGCTTTCAAATATGCTCGTACTCCTCTAGAAGATGATTTGGAAGATGCACGTCTGAAAACCACTTAACAAAACGTCAAGAAAGCTAGAATACACTGAGGTGACAAAAGTCATGGGAAAGCGATAAAGCGATATGCACGTATAGAGATGGCGGTAGTGTCTCGTACACAAGGCATGAAAGCGCAATGCTTTGGCGGAGCTCTCATCTGTACTCAGGTGCTTCATACGAAAATGTTTACAACGTGATTATGGTCGCACGACGGGAATAATAGACTTTGAATGCAGACTGATAGCTGGAGCTAGACGCATGGGATATTCCACTGGGGGAAATTCCTAGGTAATTCGGTACTCCTAGATTCACAGTGTCACAAGTGAGCTGAAAATACCAAATTTCAGGCATTACCTCTCACCACGGTCAACGCAGTGGCCGATGGCCTTCACTTAACGACCGAGAGCAGCGCCGCTTTCGTAGAGTTTTTTGTGTTAATAGACAAGCGACAATGCGTGAAACGACTGCTGAAATCGATATGGGACGTACGACGATCGTATCCACTAAGTCAGTGCGGCGAAATTTGGCGTTAACGGGCTATGGCAGCAGACGTAAAAAGCGAATGCCTTTGCTAACAGCACAACATCGCCTGCAGCGCCTCTCGTGGGCTCGTGATCACATAGATTGGACCACAGATGACGGGGAAACCGCGGCCTGATCAGATGAGTCCAGATTTCAGTTGGTTAGTGCAGATGGGAGGGTTCAAGGGGTGGCGCAGACCCCACGAAGCCATGGACTCGGTTGATACCAAGGCACTGTATAAGCTGGTGATGGCTACATGATGATGGTGGCTGTGTTTAAAATGGGAATGGACTGAGTCCTCTGGTTCAATTGAACCGATCATTAACTGGAAATGGTTATGTTCGGCTACTTAGAGGCCATTTGCAGCTATTCACGAACTTAATGTTCCCAACCAAGACAGAATTTTTATGGATGACAATGCATCATTTCACTGGGCGACAACTATTCTCAATTGTTCGGAAGAACATTCTGTACAATTCGAGCGAATGGTTTGGCCACCCAGATCGCCCGACATTAGTGCCATCGATCATTTATGGGACATAATCGAAAGGTCAGTTGGTGCAAAAATCCTGCACCGGCAACACTTCCACAATTAGGGCCAGATATTGAGGCAGCATGCCTCAGCATTTCTGCAGGGGTTACAACGACCCGTTAATCCTCAATACATGCTGCATTACGCCGCGCAAAAGGAGATCCGACATGATATTAGGAGGTATTCCATGACTTTTGCCATCTCAGCGTATGATAATGGAATATTAGCGATTTAGTAATATTTAATAAGTGGAGCCATAGGCCAATCAGAAAGAAGTATAACACTTTTGTACGTACAAAAAATGAAATGGAATTATCGTGTGGCATTGTTGGCCGGGAGGCTCCATGCGGGGAAGTTCGGCCGCCGTATTGCAAGTCCTTTTTAGCTGGCGCCACTTCGGCGACTTGCGAGTCAGTGATGATGAAGAACACACAACACTCAGTCATCACGAGGTAGAGAAAATCCCCGACCCCGCTGGGGATCGAAATCGGGTCCCCGCGCGCGGGAAGCGAGACCGCTACCGCGAGGCCATGAGCTGCGGACTTGCTCGGACAATTTACCCATGACGAAGATTTGTGCAAAATAGCTATTGGCTACAGAGACTGCTGAACGAAATTAAACGCAAAAACAATTTTTTTAGCAATGCATGGAGCGTATTAAAGCGAATCCAACTGATCTTGTTACTGCGTCGGAATCGTGAAACAATCACCTGAGAGATACGAAACGGCAATCAAAGCAGTGATTGGAAATTCGTGAACCTGTATAAAAACCGCGATTCGATTTCATTTGCAGGGGAGGTAATCTCTTTTGATGCAGAAGTGGGACTTTCCTGTCGCGTACTTTGAATAGGGAAAACAAATAAATAACTGGCGAATACCACACAAACACTCTGGATCAAGTTGACGAAACAAACGTCTGTCTAGGCCTGAATTACAAAAAAAGAAAACAATATTTCTCAATCATATTCCACCTATTCACATAGACGCTTAGTCAATAAGAAAATTAATCAATCAGAAATATAAATTGTTGGGATCCCTCTTTTCACGCGTGATCTGGTTGCGTCTGACTTCTGTTTTTGCTCACATCCTCTTTTTATGGCTAGTCAAAGTTTTGAGTTCAATGTGAAGACGTTATTGCAACTGTACAGAATGGACCGACATGGCCTCTAGATGGATCTTTAGTTTTGACTAACATAAGTACTTCGCAGACCTCTGGAAACTTCACTCTAGGATGAAGTCTGTCCTCTGAAAAATACAAGTCAGTCTACATGAAAAATACTTCGTAATATGAGTACCTACCCCCATGAACCATGGACCTTGCCGCTGGTGGGGAGGCTTGCGTGCCTCAGCGATACAGATGGCCGTACCGTAGGTTCAACCACAACGGAGGGGTATCTTTTCAGAGGCCAGACAAACGTGTGGTTCCTGAAGAGGGGCAGCAGCCTTTTCAACAGTTGCAGGGGCAACAATCTGGATGATTGACTGATCTGGCCTTGCAACACTAACCAAAACGGCCTTGCTGTGCTGGTACTACGAACGGCTGAAAGCAAGGGGAAACTACAGCCGTAATTTTCCCGAGGGCATGCAGCTTTACTGTATGGTTAAATGATGATGGCGTCCTCTTGGGTAAAATATTCCGGAGGTAAAATAGTCCCCCATTTGGATCTCCGCGCGGGGAATAGTCAGGAGGACGTCGTTATCAGGAGAAAGAAAACTGGCGTTCTACGGATCGGAGCGTGGAATGTCAGATCCCTTAATCGGGCAGGTAGGTTAGAAAATTTAAAAAGGGAAATGGATAGGTTAAAGTTAGATATAGTGGGAATTAGTGAAGTTCGGTGGCAGGAGGAACAAGAGTTTTGGTCAGGTGAATACAGGGTTATAAATACAAAATCAAATAGGGGAATGCAGGAGTAGGTTTAATAATGAATAAAGAAATAGGAGAGCGGGTAAGCTACTACAAACAGCATAGTGAACGCATTATTGTGGCCAAGATAGACACGAAGCCCATGCCTACTACAGTAGTACAAGTTTATATGCCAACTAGATGTGCAGATGATGAAGAAATTGATGAAATGTATGATGAGATAAAAGACATTATTCAGGTAGTGAAGGGAGACGAATATTTAATAGTCATGGGTGACTGGAATTCGACAGTAGGAAAAGGGAGAGAAGGAAACATAGTGGGTGAATATGGATTGGGGGAGAGAAATGAAAGAGGAAGCCGTCTGGTAGAATTTTGCACAGAGCATAACTTAACCATCATTAACACTTGGTTCAAGAATCATAAAAGAAGGTTATATACATGGAAGAATCCTGGAGATACTAGAAGGTATCAGATAGATTATATAATGGTAAGACAGAGATTTAGGAACCAGGTTTTAAATTGTAAGACATTTCCAGGGGCAGATGTGGGCTCTGACCACGATCTATTGGTTATGAACTGTAGATTAAAACTGAAGAAACTGCAAAAAGGTGGCAATTTAAGGAGGTGGGACCTGGATAAACTGAAAGAACCAGAGGCTGTTCAGAGATTCAGGGAGAGCATAAGGGAACAATTGACAGGAATGGGGGAAAGAAATACAGTAGCAGAAGAATGGGAAGCTCTGAGGGATGAAGTAGTGAAGGCAGCAGAGGATCAAGTAGGTAAAAAGACAAGGTCTGGTAGATATCCTTGGATAACAGAAGAAATATAGAATTTAATTGATGAAAGGAGAAAATATACCCCTGGAAATTGAAATAAGAACACCGTGAATTCATTGTCCCAGGAAGGGGGAACTTTATTAACACATTCCTGGGATCAGATACATCACATGATCACACTGACAGAACCACAGGCACATAGACACAGGCAACAGAGCATGCACAATGTCGGCACTAGTACAGTGTATATCCACCTTTCGCAGCAATGCAGACTGCTATTCTCCCATGGAGACCATGGTAGAGATGCTGGATGTAGTCCTGTGGAACGGCTTGCCATGACATTTCCACCTGGCGCCTCAGTTGGACCAGCGTTCGTGTTGGACGTGCAGACCACGTGAGACGACGCTTCATCCAGTCCCAAACATGCTCAATGGGGGACAAATCCGGAGATCTTGCTGGTCAGGGTAGTTGACTTACACCTTCTAGAGCACGTTGGGTGGCACGGGATACATGCGGACGTGCATTGTACTGTTGGAACAGCAAGTTCTCTTGCCGGTCTAGGAATGGAAGAACGATGGGTTCGATGACGGTTTGGATGTACCGTGCGCTATTCAGTGTCCCCTCGACGATCACCAGAGGTGTACGGCCAGTGTAGGAGATCGCTCCCCACACCATGATGCCGGGTGTTGGCACTGTGTGCCTCGGTCGTATGCAGTCCTGATTGTGGCGCTCACCGGCACGGCGCCAAACACGCATACGACCATCATTGGCACCAAGGCAGAAGCGACTCTCAATGTTGAAGACGACACGTCTCCATTCGTCCCTCCATTCACGCCTGTCGCGACACCACTGGATGCGGGCTGCACGATGTTGGGACGTGAGCGGAAGACGGCCTAACGGTGTGCGGGACCGTAGCCCAGCTTCATGGAGACGGTTGCGAATGGTCCTCGCCGATACCCCAGGAGCAACAGTGTCCCTAATTTGCTGGGAAGTGGCGGTGCGGTCCCCTACGGCACTGCGTAGGATCCTACGGTCTTGGCGTGCATCCGTGCGTCGCTGCGGTCCGGTCCCAGGTCGACGGGCACGTGCACCTTCCGCCGACCACTGGCGACAAAATCGATGTACTGTGGAGACCTCACAATTCGGCGGTACGTCCACGCGGCCTCCCGCATGCCCACTATACGCCCTCATTTAAAGTCCGTCAACTGCACATACGGTTCACGTCCACGCTGTCGCGGCATGCTACCAGTGTTAAAGACTGCGATGGAGCTGCGTATGCCACGGCAAACTGGCTGACACTGACGGCGGCGGTGCAGAAATGCTGCGCAGCTAGCGCCATTCGACGTCCAACACCGTGGTTCCTGGTGTGTCCGCTGTGCCGTGCGTGTGATCATTGCTTGTACAGCCCTCTCGCAGTGTCCGGAGCAAGTATGGTGGGTCTGACACACTGGTGTCAATGTGTTCTTTTTCCATTTTCAGGAGTGTATAAAAATGCAGTAGATGAAGCTGGCAAAAAAGAATACAAACGTCTAAAAAATGAGAGAGACAGGAAGTGCAAAATGGCTAAGCAGGGATGGCTAGAGGACAAATGTTAGGAGACAGGAAACTGAAACTCTGTACATCCTCTGGTTTAGTCAGTTTATCCAGGTCCCACCTCCTTAAATCCCACCTTTTTGCAGTTTCTTCAGTTTTAATCTACAGTTCATAACCAATAGATTGTGGTCAATAAGACAGGCGCTCTGCATCGTGGTGAAGCTTGCTCGCCAGATTTCGAGAGGGTGCGTTTCTGGATGAGGTATCGAATATATTGTTTCTCCCTACTTACACCTCCCGAGGAGGTCACGAATGTAAAATTAGAGAGATCAGAGCGCGCATGGAGGCTTTCCGGCAGTCGTTCTTCTCGCTAACCATATGCAAATGGAACAGGAAAGAGAGGTGATGACAGTGGCACGTAAAGTGCCCTCCGCCACACACCGTTGGGTGGCTTGCGGAGTATAAATGTAGACAGAGATATAGATGTAGAGGCTTATCTCACTAGGGCTAAGATAGATACTGCCTACAGGAAAATTAAAGAGACCTTTGGAGAATGATGGAAACCCAGTTCTAAGGAAAGAAGGGAAAGCAGAAAGGTGGAAGGAGTATATAGAGGATCTATACAAGGGCGATGTATCTGAGGACAATATTATGGAAATGGAAGAGGATGTAGATGAAGACGAAATGGGATATACGATACTGCGTGAAGAGTTTGACAGAGCACTGAAAGATCTGAGTCGAAACAAGGCCCCAGGAGTAGAACTACTGACGGCCTTGGAGAGCCAATCCTGACAAAACTCTACCATCTGGTGAGCAAGATGTATGAAGCAGGCGAAATACCCTCAGACATCAAGAACAATATAATAATTCCAATCCCAAAGAAAGCAGGTGTTGACAGATGTGAAAATTACCGAACTATCAGTTTAATAAGTCACAGCTGCAAAATACTAACGCGAATTATTTACAGACGAATGGAAATACTGACCCTACGACTTATCTTAGAAAATAGATTAAAGAAAGGCAAACCTACGTTTCTAGCATTTGTAGACTTAGAAAAAGCTTTTGACAATGTTGACTGGAATACTCTCTTTCAAATTCTTAAGGTTGCAGGGGTAAAATACAGGAAGCGAAAGGCTGTTTACAATTTGTTCACATACCAGATGGCAGTTATAAGAGTCGTGGGACACGAAAGGGAAGCAGTGTTTGGGAAGGGAGTGAGACAGGGTTGTAGCCTGTCCCCGATGTTATTCAATCTGCATATTGAGCAAGCTCTAAAGGAAACAAAAGACAAAATTCGGTATAAGTATTAAAATCCATGGAGAAGAAATAAAAACTTTAAGGTTTGCCTATGACATTGTAATTCTGTCAGATACAGCAAAGGACTTGGAAGAGCAGTTGAACGGAATAGACAGTGCTTTAAAAGGAGGATATAACGAGAACATCAACAAAAGCAAAATGAGGATAATGGAATGTAGTCGAATTAAGTCAGCTGATGCTGAGGGAATTAGATTACAAAATGAGACACTTAAAGTGATAAAGGAGTTTCGCTATTTTGGGAGTAAAATAACTGATGATGGTCGAAGTAGAGAGGATATAAAATGCAGACTGGCAATGGCAAGGAAAACGTTTCTGAAGAGCAGAAATTTGTTAACATCGAGTATAGATTTAAATGCCAGGAAGTCGTTTATGAAAGTATTTGTATGGAGTGTAGCCATGTATGGAAGTGAAACTTGGGCGATACATAGTTTGGACAAGAAGAGAATAGAAGCTTTCGAAATGTGGTGCTACAGAAGAATGCTGAAAATTAGATGTAGGTTGCAGTAAGTACTGGGAGATGAAGAGGCTTGCACAGGATAGGGTAGCATGGAGAGCTTCATCAAACCAGTCTCAGGACAGAAGACCACAACAACAACAATGGCACTAACGTTATTAACGAAATAAGTTCCTCTCAGTAAATAAGTCATTTTATGTATTGTATAGTGGAGTATTATTATTTACATAGTTTTTTCTAACATGACAGGCGAAACAAATACTCATTTTGTAACACAAGAAAAAGTGTTCAGTTTTAAGGGCTTCGGGAAAAGATGAAATGTTCTCAGATTGGCACTAAAAAGCATGTTATGAATGTACTCATGTTGTTGTTGTTGTTTTCAGTCCTGAGACTGGTTTGATGCAGTTCTCCATGCTACTCTATCCTGTGCAAGGTTCTTCATCTCCCAGTACTTACTGCAACCTACATCCTCCTGAATCTGCTTACTGTATTCGTCTCTTGGTCTCCCTCTACGATTTTTACCCTCCACGCTGCCCTCCAATGCTAAATTTATGATCCCTTGATGCCTCAGAACATTTCCTACCAACCGGTCCCTTCTTCTTGTCAATTTATGCCACAAACTCCTCTCCTCCCCAATTCTATTCAATATATCTTCATTAGTTATGTGATCTACCCACCTAATCTTCAGAATTCTTCTGCAGCACTACATTTCAGAAGCTTCTATTCACTTCTTGTCAAAACTATTTATCTTCCATGTTTCACTTCCATACATGGCTACACTCGATACAAATACTTTCAGAAACGACTTAACTCTTAATTAGTTGTTTAACTGTCCTAAAATCAAACACTTTACAGGGACAATGAGTGTTAAAAAATGAAGGAATTTGAACTTTACAGAAGTTAAAAAGTTACTGGTTAAATATTTTTTACGTAAATCTAAACTTAACTGATTTATAATAATTCAGACAGTACTGACCTAATGTATTGTAAGTTCAGAATCTTACAAGAAAATCTATGGCTTCACAAACACCATTATCTGGAATAAATTTTCGAGAAAACAATACGTGTTGAACATTTTGCAACATCAGTATGGAAGACGGTATAGATTGTGGTAGAGTACTTTCTTAATCTACATCCGGTTGCCAAACTAACGGAAGAAAAATATGTTTGTTCACATCAAGACGATGCCTCAGACCAGTACGATGGTTCAAATGGCTCTGAGAACTAAGGGACTCAGCTTCTGAGGTCATAAGTACCCTAGAACGTATAACTATTTAAACCTAACTAACCTAAGGACGTCACACACATCCATTCCCGAGGCAGGATTCGAACCTGCGACCTTAGCGGTCGCGCTGTTCCAGACTGTAGCGCCTAAAACCGCTCGGCCAACGCGGTCGGCCAAATATTTTCCTCTTTGCAGCATTTGTTCGTAAGGTAAAAACCAGTGAACTTCTCTCCTCTAACAGATGTGTTTTTGGAGCTGTCTTCGTACCATTCCTTTGGAAAAGCAGTTTTTCTCGTTAACTCCATTATATTTAAGACGTATTTTATCTTTACTGGGTTGGTATATAAGTTCGTAGCCTTTCTCCATAAGTTTAATAAACACAACAGATAGACATAGCCGGCCGCGGTGGTCTCGCGGTTCTAGGCGCGCAGTCCGGAACCGTGCGACTGCTTCGGTCGCAGGTTCGAATCCTGCCTCGGGCATGGATGTGTGTGATGTCCTTAGGTTAGTTAGGTTTAAGTAGTTCTAAGTTCTAGGGGACTAATGACCACAGCAGTTGAGTCCCATAGTGCTCAGAGCCATTTTTAGATAGACATAACAGAGGCATTAGTTATCAACAACTTATTTTCCTTCACTATTTACAATATCCTGCCAACGCTGGGGTAATTTTTCGATTCCCCACTGTAGAAATCACGTGGTCTTGAGGGGAAGTATTATGAAATCACGTTGGCTGCGATGGGCGGGTCACGTAGCTCGAATGGAAGAGGGGAGGGCAGCGCGCAGAGTGCTGGTAGGACACTTAGAGGGAAAACGTCCTGTGAAAAAACCGAGGCGTAGATGGGAGGACAATGTGAAGGCTGATTTGAGGAGCGTAGGTATTGAAGGTGAATGGAAGGAAATAGCCCAAGACAGGGACAGATGGCTAAAATACGTTGCTGCGGTAATGGACTCTCGAGTCCGGTATGACCAGTGACTGTGTGTGTGTGTGTGTGTGTGTGTGTGTGTGTGTGTGTGTGTGTGTGTGTGTGCGTGCGTGCGTGTGTGTGTGTATGATGCAGTTTAATAATTACCCTTGACTAAAATCTGCTAAATCTCAAATTTTGCATATCGGACTAACAAGCGATGCAAACGACTAACAGTAACACAGTCAAGGGATAAGACAAAAGATATATGTACCCCACTACCGTAAGTAGTTCGCAGCCTGTTCCACTGACCTGGATGTCAATGCTATGGTTTCATAATTATCTGGAATTCGCTTGCCGAAAAGGCTAAATAATGACAGTTGTTCAAATGAATGTCGATCTCAAGTGCAATTTTCTGCTCTCAATTTTACTACTAACGCATTTTGAAGCAATCACCAGATTTCTGTTTACTTGTTTTTGCTTTTAAAACTTGACTTGCAGATAACAGAGGTGGAGGTCAGTGCTCTGAGTCACGTGCGGCACGTGCTGTTTGTATTGTTACCAGGCGCTTTGGTCGCTCATGGCGGGCAGTGGCGTACGGAGCGGAGTGAACGAGGAACTGAGGCACGGGCGACGTCAGCATCGCGGGAGAGCGATGAACCGGATTCGTCTGGCAAACAAGTATCTCGAGCATAGTGGTGGGAAGACAGAAGCGATAGACTGCAGGACCAGCTTCCTCTATAGCGGTCATTGATATCGGTGTCTGACGCATCGTTCCTAGAAAAAGCTTCATCTATCTCTGGGAGCATCGACAGCGTCCAGTTCTCAACAAATATCCGTCCACACACACGTACACAAAGAAACACACACACACACTGAGACACTGGAACCAAAGATAGAGCCTACTGTTACAGCTATTGAAGGAATCCAACGACCTTGCTCAATCACAGTTACAGAGTTTAACTTATTGTAATCACAAGAGTTGGTTTCAAACCGCCGAATGTCCCCCTTATTTTATTCCTCTGTGTTTTCCCTAAACAATTTAACACGATGGTTTCTTTGAGAATACGTGGATGAGTTCCTTCCCAATGTGAGCTTTCACCCCATTCTTAGCCGCTGTAGTCGATGGAACGTTAAACCGTAATCATCCTTTTTTACTGTTGCTGAAGTATCTATGCCGACAGAGTCATGTGAAACTAGTTCTGTGCACTCCAATGACTCCAGGTCACTCAAACGTGAGTGTGAAGACTGAAAAGGTTAGGGTTAATGCCCCGTCCACAGCGTGATGGTCAGAGAAGGAAATCTAGAAAGGTATGTAGAAGCTAGAAACCAGAATTCAGTGGCCCTGTTATCTTCATAGGTCATTGGCCTTTCGCCTTCCGACAAAATTCAGCTTCATCCTGTGCCGCCAAGTGGGCAAGAGGGGTATGCAATGTGATCAGAAAAGCACTATCCGGGTGGTTAATGTTTGCTCTATAACGGGGATACACTTGTCATCCTTCATGGTCTTCTTCAGCTATCTACACAAGGAAATTGGATCTTATTCTACATCATCCATCGGAGATCGAACCTGTGTTTTCTGTAAGGCAGTGAGCTATCTCTCAACAACACAAACGGAAGAAGGTAGGTTTGTGAGATACTTAATTTTCTTTTTGATATCCGACTGCATCGGTAACCCACCTGCTGCTGAAGGGCCCAGCACTTCAGACTCAATTATTCGGGACGCAACGGCCTCTGTGATTTATATTTTCAATAGTTACTCTGAATACGACGAACGCCGGAATGTTTCATTCATTGTGACTGTAAATGCTTTGTTCCCTCATATTCATCAAACTACCTCGGAGTGCAAACTGTTGGAAGGCGACTTCACCATTACAGAACGATACTCTTTACTGTATATTCACTTGGTTACCTAAAATTTCCTCACAACCCTTGACCATTATTCGTCCGTGGCGAGCAACATTAGCAGAACAGAATATGAAGAAGCAGCCATCTCCTTGTTTGAGTAATGAACGTAAGCAGACCGTTGTAAAATCATCAACGAGCCTCTGACGTACGTATTTCTTCAAGTTGTTGCAAGCAAGATGAAATATGATTCACATAATCGTATTAGGTGTCACTTGGGTACGTAATCGGTTTGACTTATACACTATGTTTCCAAACTTAGATTTGAATGGAAATTCAGCCCTCTGCGAGACATAATTATTTTTCAGGTTCACTAATACAAGCTTCCACTACCTTGTTCCCTTTAATCAAGTATTTCTTCTTCCTTATATAAAATTAGCTACTGCCTTGTATCGACATCACCTCAGGCATATACAGCATGGCAACGTTTTCAGCGCCTAACGCATGATTGTTAGTGTATTCTAAAATAGATTAAATAGATTACCGAGTTTCAATCATTCCGTACATCTAATAACAAATTTTCATGTGATATTTAAAAAGTTTTTTCCTCATCTCCTAACTTACCTCTCACTAACTAAATGTAACTTTTTCCAGTTAAATTATAAAAGCTACAATGATGGGAATATTTCCATTCATTAATGTTATTCAGAATAACTTATGGGGAAATTCTTCACTTCAGTCATTGTAAACATAGAGCCTTAGTACATGACACAGATTTTCAGTTCCGTTTCTGACGATTATTTGAGGGACCACAGATTCTAACAGTCACCTCGTAATACGTGCAGTTACAAAAATGTGCTGCCTCCTTCCCAGTGAAGTGCAAGTCTGATATAAGAAAACCCTATTTTAAAATAACTGAAAACAATTTTTGCTCTTGCCAATTCTTACTACTCAATACAGCAATTCTTCAGTAGTGTTTGTGCATGTTTTAGGCAGTAATTTTAAATCTAGGCCGATTTTAGTGTAAATTTAAAGCATATCAGCCAAACAGCTTGTTTGAATGCCTACCACTTGAATATACGAGTATAATCAGAGAGTAAACTTGTACTCTTTTAAGTGAACTGACACGTTCCATGTCATAGTTACACACACACAAATACTGTCCCTAGCATAAAGATAACTAATAAGATACAGCCTGTAACACTTGTACATCTAAAGAAATCACTGCCCTCGCACTATCTTGAGTGGCTGGAGGCTTCTGTTGTTAGTAACAAGTGAAATAGTTAAAAGCTGTTGTCTTCACGATATTACTAAACGTAGTTTCAGCACCTATATGAACTATAACTTCTATCGCAAAAACCCGGAGAGTACGCGTAAAACGCACAGTACACGGAAATATTAATTTTTATTTTTAATCATAAGTAACAATGAGGAGTTGGCAATAGAGGTCTGTGAATTATCTCTGTTATGGGCTGCATAACGTAAGGATTGTGAATAACCAACTAGGCTGCACAAACTGGTGTAATTATGACGACAATGGATACAACATACTTTGAGATTCCGAACTCACACCAGTCCTAACTAAATAGCACACTTGATGCCAGCCAGTATCACCGAGGTCACAGTTTAATCCTGTATCATACAATTGCGTTTTTCAGTTATGATGATTTTTCTTAATTGTTACTAGATAATAATAATTCATATTCAGTTTCCACATAAGCAGTCATGTAATTCTGTGGAAATTAAAATTCAAGCAACAAATAATAGCTGTATCAGGAAGATAGCGGAGTAGCAAACTACTTTTCGTGGTCAGTGTAATATTTTTTTATTATCAAACTCAGACGAATTCTTTAGGAACGAAATGTTGGGTATTTGGTTACTGTAAATTTGTTATTAATGCAAAAAATGATTCCCACGTTAATTTCAAAATGTTGACGAACAGGGAATTGAGACATTTTATCGTTCAGAACCAAGCACTGTAACTTTCAAATAATGTTTTCTCTTACGTCTTTCACCCTTCGCTTAGTAGTGTCATTGCGTGTGTTCCAGCTTGGATTCAATATAATCTATGGTTTTCAATATGCACCTATCAGACAGAAAGTATAAATGTAAAAAAAAACAAAAAAAACGTGTGTGCCATAATACCTGGTATCTCGAATGTGAAAATTTTTTACTTGCTCAGCATCAAAAGTAAATACATTGTTGAAGACACTTAATTCTTGTGGTACATCTGACGTTTGTAAGAGATCAAATTCATTCTGAGAGCCCTAAACAGACATTTACAAAGAGTACAACATTTCAGAATCGACTCACGGCAATAGTTCTGGTGAGCAGTACGCAGGTAAGTGTTAGAACGTGAGCAGTCTTGCTTCAACTGTGCTTAGTGTTGTTCTTTTAGAACCGGATTTCAACATGGATACATAGAACAATTTTTATCAAGTATGTATACTTTTAGTCATCAGTAGTAACTGTGGCCACAACAGAAAGCTTCATAATTCAATATGAAAATCACACTCTGGGTGGCTTCCATTTATAAGAAGGTACGTCCCAATACTGTTTCGTAACAGCGCAGTGCACTGAAGTTTCTGTGGATGACAGTCCTCTGTTAGATCACCAGATAAGGCTTCTCGTCGTCATGGTTAACAGTTGCGTCATTTTTATCCGTTTCCACGCACAGACGTCAAGTCGGAAACAGAGAGAGAGAGACAGAGAGAGAGAGAGAGAGAGAGAGAGAGAGAGAGAGAGAGAGAGAGATTCGTGAAAGCAATAAATTACGCCTGCCAGTGGGAGTTATTTGCTTTATGCAATGAGGTGTGCTCCACTGACCTAGTTCTTCTAGCCTTACACTAGCAATGAGACGCAGGCAACTCTTCAAATAATATGATTAGCAAATATTTCTAACGTTCTACTTTATCACTGGGAAAAACGAACTTCTAAAAGTGGAAATCTACCATGACATACAGTGTTCTTCGTGGCTGCTATATAGATCACGAATTACATATTTCATTTCCGTATTCTAATGCTCTGAACATCAACAAATTGGAGAGAATAAATTTTCACTCGGAAAAATTAGATGAAAAAATCATTTAAATAAATCCGTATGAAATAATTAACTACGTCCTCTTCATCCTTCAAGCTGTATTGGAAAAAATACGAAGCAGCTTATAGTTTTAATTTACATTTATAGTAGTTTCACCGTTATATTACACGTTACTAAGTTTTGAATGAGTCTACGGAATCAAACTGTGCTTTTGGCTTTCCAAGAAAAGATTTACAGAAAGATTAAATTAATATTGTTTGCTTTAAAACTCGTTACGTCAGCCCAAACGATTAATTCTTTACCAATATTTTAACAGACTACAGTAAAATTAGGTATTAACTCGAAACCGTGAGTTACATAAGGGAAAATGAACGATCGTCGACAATTAATGTAATATGCTTCCAGAGATTGTTAATGGGGCTCGTTAAAATGGTTCAAATGGCTCCGAGCACTATGCGACTTAACTTCTGAGGTCATCAGTCGCCTAGAACTTAGAACTAATTAAACCTAACTAATCTAAGGACATCACACACATCCATGCCCGAGGCAGGATTCGAACCTGCGACCGTATCGGTCGCTCGGCTCCAGACTGTAGCACCTAGAACCGCACGGGGGCTCCTTATTTTCGACTTGAAACAGGGTATTCTGATATATATATATATATATATATATATATATATATATATATATATATATATATATATATATATATATGGGAGATGAAGAAGCTTGCACAGGATAGAGTAGCATGGAGAGCTGCATCAAACCAGTCTCAGGACTGAAGACCACAACAACAAATATATATATATATATATATATATATATATATATATATATATATATATATATGTGGAATGCATACAAGAGAGGACTTTGTAAGCGGCTTGGTATAGAAATCTTGTGTTTATAAGCATTATGAAGAGTCCACTCCGTAGCAGGTAGTTACTTATTGAACTCGCAGAATTTAGCTAACAATAACTTTCACTGCCAGAGCTGGGTAGTTAACTATACTGAAGCACGCACAGAAGTGGAACTTGTGTCCTTAAACGATGCAGTATTTCCCGTACTCGTTGCACTGTGTCACGCGTTGCAAAAAAAACAAAAGACGGTTGCTGCAGCTGCACGGCGCCTGCGGGAGCCCCTGCACGCTGCCCGCAAGCCGCGCCGGCCAACTGACGATGGAACGCCAGGCGCTACACTGGCAGGGAGTAGAGGGGTAGCCACAGGAACTGATACGCGCATGCGCCGCTAGCCGGGGATCACTGTGGAAAACTACTCGAAATCCTCTGGAAACTTACGGCTTTAGTGGACTAGCTCAACTGGAACGCAAGGTAAAAACCAATCACTATACTTAAACAGGCACTGTAGCATTTTCAGTTGCCAACTAGAACCGTTCAGCCTTTAAGGAATGAATAATCGTACATTAAACAATGGTGTGAATACTTTCGTCTTACTTCTCCTAAAATATAAGCACGCAATTTAGCAGATATCGGCAAAAGTGCAGCCCGACGTTATGACTCTAACAAGAATATGAAATTACCAGCCTGCATAGTCGATGCATGGATTAAAGACGAGGGCTGGTGACCTGGTCAGCTTCGGTGTGGTTTCCAGGAAGTTTCTGAAATCCACTTAGGCAAATAGCGGGCTGGTACCCTCGTACCGCCTAAGATACACGTTAGACAATCATTCAGAAAACATTTTCACCTCTGAACGTAAGATTTCTCTAGACGCAGACAGATGGGGGTACAGAGATTCCGTCCAGGGGTAGGGAGAGGGTGTGATTGGTGATGTTAGGAAGGGCATCAGCTACCAACGGTTACTGACATTGTCAAAACCCGTATAACAACTGCCAGCCTCGTAGAGGAACGGGAAGAGGCAAGGATGAAGATAAGAAGAATAAGACTATAAAATGTTGGTGTGTATATTTAAGATTCTGCGGTAGAACTGTGTTATTAGTTAAACAGGTATTTGTAGCAAGCGGCAAAATGCTTCTGTCGGAGCACGAAAAGAGCGAATACGCTCCTCTTTAAAAGACTCTGGCGGAAAAGTGGAGTACCAGCTACCTCATTTTACCTTCCTCAGTAGCTTTAAAAATTTTACCAAAAAATTGGGGTTACGAATATATTCGTGCTCTTTTTACCAAGCAACTGACATCTCACTCCCACAAGCACCCCTAACTGTAACTCGCTCACACCCACTGGTCCATCGCTGTAAGTCGCAATTATCCACCCACTTCCACATGGCCATCCTCAATCACATACTTATTCATTCTGTCAAACACTTTGTAATTGTATCATTGCATTATATTCTCTCTCTAACTGTCCCTGTCTCCTTCCCTCTGTCCTACTAGTAGTGTCTTCTCTCACTGTCACTGCCTCCCTATTGCTCTCTCTTACTGCTACTATCTCATTTATTTCTTCCCACTGCTGCTGTCTCTTCTCGTACATACGTACGTACATTAATCCGTGTTCCATAGATCGTAAATACGACATTTCGTAATGATGTAGAATGTGTCAGTTGTAACATAAGTTTTCTTTACACAATATATATATATATATTACAGTTACTACTTCACACCTACGAATTGATCTATTGAGTAGAAGGAGTTGTCATTCAGAAATTCTTTTAATTTGCTTTTAAATGTTGGTTGACTATCTGGCAGACTTTTGGTACTATTTGACAAATGACCAAAGATTTTTGTGGAAGCATATTTCACCCCTTTCTGCGCCAAAGTGAGATTTAACCCAAAATAGTGAAGATGATCCTTTCTTCTAGTGTTGTAGCTATGCACTTCGCTGTTAGTTTTTAATTGGTATGGGTTATTAATGACAAATTTCATAAGTGAATATATGTATTGCGAAGGTACTGTGAATATCCCAAGTTGCTTAAATAAATGTTTAGAACGCGATCTTGGGTGGGCTCCAACTATTATTTCGATCGCACGCTTTTGTGCAATGAATACTTTCTCTGTTAGAGACGAATTGCCCCAAAATATGATGCCATATGAAAGCAGTGAATGAAAACAGGTATAGTAGGCTAATTTACTGATATGTTTATCACCAAAAAATTCAATAACCGTAACAGCATAAGCAACTGAACCTAACTGTTTCAGCAATCATCGATGTGTTTCTTCCAATTCAATTCCTCATCAAACACACACCCAGAAATTTGGAGTATTCCGCCTTAGCAACAGACTTCTGTTCACAGTTAATCAATGGTGTTATGACATTTACTGTACAGAATTGTATAAATTGTGTTTTCTCAAAATTTAGTGAGAGTCCATTTGCAGAGAACTACTTAATAATTTTCTGAACTACATTATTTGCAATTTACTCAGCTGATTCTTGCTTGTTGGGTGTGATTACTATACTTGTATCATCAGCAAAACTAACTAGCTTTGCATCTTCATGAATATAGAGTGGCCAGTCGTTAATATATATTAAGAGCAATACGGGACCCAAGACTGAACCCTGTGGGACACCATTCTTGACACCTCCCCAGTTAGAGGACTTTGCTGGTTTTTGCAGACTATCAGTACTGTTAATTTCAACCTTCTGCATTCTTCCAGTTAAGTATGAATTAAACCATTTGCACATTTCCCACTCGTACCATAATACTTAAGATTACCTAGAAGAATTTCACGACTCACGCAAATCAAAAGCCTTTGAGAGATCACAATATATCCAAATGGGTGATGTTCAGTTATTCAGTGCATTTAATATTTGATCAGTGAAAGCATATATAGCATTTTATGTTGCAAAGCCTTTCTGAAAACCAAACTGACATTTTTATTTTTACAAATATGTGATGCTACTCTTGAATACATTACTTCTTCAAGAATTTTGGTTAAAGCTGTCAGAAGTGAGATTTGGCTGTAGTTGTTAGCATCAGATCTATCCCCTTTTTTATGCAATGGTTTAACAATAGCATATTTCAGTCTATCTGCAAAAATGCCCTGTTTCTGTGAGCTACTACATATGTGGCTGTGAATCCTACTTGTTTGTTGGGAACAAGCTTTTAGTACACTGTTGGAAATGCCATCAATTCCATGAGGGCTTTTACTTTTGAGTGAATTTATTATTTTACTAATTTCAGTAGGAGAGGTGGTTTGAATTTCAATTTTTATGAAATTGCGTAGGTCCTGTCTCTTCCATACACTGCCTTGCATTTTCTAATGAATATCTTGATTCTATTTTCTCTACAACACTTAAGAATAATTATTAAAACTTTTTTCTACTTCCGATTTCTTGCTAACAAACTTTTCATTGTGTTTGACAGAAATAGTCTTCCTGTGCTCTTGGTTGCCCTATTTCCCTTTAACGATATTCCAAATTATTTTAATTTTATTATCAGATGTGCTAATCTCAGACAAAATGCACAGTGCCTCCCAATGTAGGATGATCGTAGCCTAAAAAAGCACTCCTATGAGTTTCAATGCCTCCCTTAACGATTTTGCTATCATCCCAGCCAATTTACCCTTACCTTTCCTATCGAGATGCAGGCCATGTCTTGTGAAGTCCCACCTACCAATACCATCAATAAGAAGCAAATCTATGTTTGACAAAGTAGCTGTCCGAAGCAGCTTATCTAGCTCCAAATTGACCCTCCTGACAGAGCTGTCCAATTGGGGCCGATCATACCGAATGAAAGCAGAAACTAAGCAAACATTTGTGTGGTTCGTTGCAGATGCTATTTTTACTAGGTCACACTCAATATTGCAACTCTGATCCCTATTAATAATGTTTCCCGCTCCACCCACTACCACAACACGATTCTGCTTTGTAAAACCCTTGCACAATGATCCAACATCCTCTATCAGTTGGCTAAGACATGCACTGGGCTTGAAAATACTTGTGACCTGGTACCTGTCACCTAATTTTTCCTGCGAGACCAGGCCCACACCTCTTCCATGGCTACTACATAACAACAGAACTTTCCTCCTACTTTCTACTTTTTTTGCAACTGTTGTTTTCCTAGTGAAAGTTGTTGAGTGCTGACTACTCTTACATCTACTTGAGCTTCTTCCTTAGGTGACTGAGGTAGCATGGCAAATCTATTGTTTGTGCCAATGATGAAACTGTCATACTGTTCTCTTTCTGTGGTCCATGTTCCTTGCTACCACTTTCACCTGTCTTCACCCTTCTCCCCCTTAACCTCATCAGTTCCTCCCTCGCACTATCCAGTTCAGCCTCAAGGGCTCTAATTTTTCACTCCTGTTCCGCTATTTTCCTATCCCTTGAACATAACCTGCAATAGCATGGAAGAGACCCATTTACTTCCCCGATTTCCATGCCACTACATTCACCCCAATGTAACCATGCGCAGTAGCCCAGAACTGACTTTCCTACGGCAGCTTCAACACTTCTCGTTCATTGTTGTTTACAATATTTTTACAAAATTTATCTATGCAAAAACAGTATCATTCTATTAACTACATATCACAAGAGTAACTAAAGTTATGTGGAACACTAATATACGTGTACACTATTAATATAGTAACGTAAACCAGCTAAATCAACGTTAAAAATCAAAACTTGTATACCCGAAAAATTAGGACTAATATCGTATACGCTCGATATGTACTTCATGAGTTCTTGAAGGAAATGAAAGACTTAACTTCAAACCTTTAATTCCCCGAGTAGATGCGGCACTACTAAATATATGTGTAGTGAAAACCACCTAAATTCTTCACTTAATACTTGAAGAAATGTCTTCAATTTGTATGTAAACCTACGTCTGTCGTAGGAAACCGGCCCTTGGGTTATGTTTTGTTTTTTCGAGAAATAATTGAAACGAGTGAAATCTTCAATTTATAATGTAAAAGCACTCCGTCTTCACACAGTGAGTGGCTTACCGGGACCAGGAGGGGCGTGGGGTCAGCACATCGCTCTTCCGGTCGTTGTGATGGTATTACTGATTGAAGCCGCTACTATTCGGTCGAGTAGCTCCTCAACTGGCATCACAAGGCTGAGTGCATCCCGAAAAATAGCAACAGCGCATGGCAGTTGGATGGTCACCCATCCAAGTGCCGGCGACGCCCAACAGCGCTTAACTTCGGTGATCTCGCGCGAACCGGTGTTTCTACTGCAGCAAGCCCATTGCCCAGATAATGTAAAACAGACTTTAATTAGCTTAGTTTTGGTGTAGTATTAATACTTATCTTCACGAGCTCAATATTCAAGAGTGTGCTATCTGCGCCAGTGCTGCCAACTGTCACTATTTCTCTACTCCTCTTTTTCATTGTCATAAACTCGGTGTCTCATTATCGCTGGCTCTCAACCACTTCCAGTTTCTCCTTCTCTTTATTCCTTTCTCACTGGCACTGCCCCCTACACTCTTTTCCTAGCGTTGTTCTGTCCCCTGTCAAATATGTTCCGCTGCGACTGCGTCTCTCTCTTTCTCTCACATTGCCATTGTCTCCTTTGCTCTTTCTATACCGTGTTTCTGTCTACTATCTTCTACTTTACCACTTTTCTGTCTCTTTTCCTTCGCCACTGTCTTCTCTCTGAATATAAGAAAGCGTGAGTATGTTCACAGACCAAAATGTTTGGGAAAACTTTTAGAAGTGCTGGGGAAGGTACAATGGGGTCGATGGTAGCCCATTTTTCAGAATTTTTTTGAACAGGAGCATACTTGCTGTTTTTGTGCTCCGTCAGATGCATGTTTCAAGTGAGTCCCTTCTTTTTTTTTAAAAAAAAAAAAAGGTTCAAATGGCTCTGAGCACTATAGGACTTAACATCTTAGGTCATCAGTCCCCTACAACTTAGAACTACTTAAACCTAAGTAACCTAAGGACATCAGACAACACCCAGCCATCACGAGGCAGAGAAAATTCCTGACCACGCCGGGAATCGAACCCGGGAACCCGGGTGTGGGAAGCGAGAACGCTACCGCACGACCACGAGATGCGGGCCTCTTCTTTTCCCTGCCACACCAGGCCGTGTCACTCATATGAAAGGAACTTTATGGGTCAATAAGATTTTGACAGGTTACATATGTGAAATTGAAATAACCCAAAACTAATTTTACACCACAGGCGGGATTTTAGGTGCACAAAACTTTGCATGTGATTAAGTAATATAACATGGCGTTCCCGGATCCCTTCTCATGCTAACAGACACTTTACAGTTTATTTCTACGTGCTATGTCACTGTATAGACTACGCTTTCGCCTCACTCCTGATTTTACATGCGTATTTTATGTGTGCAAGTACACTAACTTTGTACCTTTGTATCTCGGAAACGGATAAAAATATCAAAAAAAATTTCAACTACTTGAGATTGTAATTTTAGGAATATATCGTAAAATTTCAGTCATTAGCTGTGCATATCCATCTTGGAATCAGTGTCGCGGTTTTGGTACGAAAAAATGGTAAAAATTCTTTTTTGAGATTTTCTAATGAACTGCCCGTGAACTATCTGTGTCTCCATATGCCCCTAAGGCCTATAGCAGACCACATTAATTAAAAAAAAAAGATTTGCTCCATTTGCCTGAGCGGGAGAAAGTGTGCAACATTCAAAATCTGACGCTGTACTGTAGGACAGTGACATTAAGACGATCCTTCTGTTGGGTATGCCAATGGTCCCTAGCCCAAAGGCTACACAAAACACTCGACCCTACTTTTCCATCACCAATAGGACCCAAGGTATGAGCCCCGGAAGAATCCCGTTTTTATGCGAGACGTTTTCGAACATATTAGGCAGCGCATGCTGTCGCATGGGTACCTAACCAGTATTAACTGGTAATATTTACAGCAGATTATTGTTTAGATATTACCATTGAAATATACTCTTATTGTGGGGGGGGGGGGGGGGGCGGCAGTCGACATATTCTGATATTCAAGACAGCAGAAACGAAAAAATAGCTTTGCACTCTATAGCGTCAAACAGCTTCCTTTTTTAATATCCGAACGGCAGTTCCGTTATTTGAAGGGAAGAACTAAGGTTAAATTTTAATTTACTGCCTGCATCGATATCATCGGAGAAGGAGGAAGATGAGAGGAGACCTTGCCAGAAGGATTCTCGAAGGAACCATTCCTGCATTCACCAGACACGATTTACCGAAGTCATAGAACGTGTATATCACGATGGTTGGATTTGAGGCCCAGTCCTTTAAAAATATGAGTCACACCGGACTCAGCGCGATGTTTCATCCGCAGAGGTTGCTAGCGAGTCAGAATATCGATTCCTTTCTCATTTTACACATGTTTTAGGCGTATAGCAGTTTACTACGCCAATTTCACGTAGTACGCGACAAGCAGATCAGCAACAGGCTATGTAAAAAAGCGTCATACTTATTTGTCAACGTTCTAAATATTCGTCCCCTCACCTTTTTTCAGTCAACAGAAAACCTTCCTGTTCAAATATTGGCTCAGTCAAACAACTGCAAGGCGACTCGTACTATCATGAAGTTCTGAGATTGTCATACGTAAGTTCAGTTTACGAAGTATTTGTTTTACAATCACTTGTAAACAGCAGTAATCAAAATTAATGCGAGTTTTGATTAGTTTACATAACGGAGTAATGGAGTGTAGCCATGTATGGAAGTGAAACGTGGACGTTAAATAGTTTAGACAAGAAAAGGGTAGAAGTTTTCGAAATGTGGTGTTTCAGAAGAATGCTGAAGATTAGATGGGTAGATCACATAACTAATGAGGAGGTATTGAATAGAATTGGGGAGAAGAGGAGTTTGTGGCCCAACTTGACTAGAAGAAGGGATTGGTTGGTAGGACATGTTCTGAGGCATCAAGAAATCACCAATTTAGTTTTGGAGGGCAGCATGGAGGGTAAAAATCGTAGAGGGAGGCCAAGAGATGAATACACTAAGCACATTCAGAAGGATGTAGGCTGCAGTGGGCACTGGGAGATGAAGAGGCTTGCACAGGATAGAGTAGCATGGAGAGCTGCATCAAACCAGTCTCAGGACTGAAGACCACAACAACAACAACAACATAACGTATGGTCATTATTTCCAGTACCAGGTCCCTTAGTATTGTTCGGTTAATATGAGAAAACACCGGATGTTGTCCATGCGATTTTACATTAACACTCTCATACCAGAATGAAAATTGTTTCTATTACATCGCAAAAAAGGCGAATATGTCCTGAGCAGAGTTACAGATGTGAAAAAAGAACAAGCTTTTCGGCATATCTGGCAGTTTCACAGACATATAAATGAAAACATCTTGAAACGTTCGCGCTTTTTTATTTGTTAGTATTAGTACCCATGTCATGTAATATAAAGAATACATTGTGTCAAGTAAAGTAACATGATATATGATGTCATGTCGTATAACACGACACATGCCATCATGTCATGTTTATTACGGCTGGCAAATTCTCTGGATTTTGGGCACGGGATAAGGTACTTTAGCTTACAAAGATTCAGGTGTGCTAGTATCTTGCATCTAAGAGAGCTCGCTACCCTGAGAAAGGTGAGTTAACTAATAAAAAAGCGCGAATATATCAAGATGTTTTGATTAAAATGTCTTTGAACCTGTAAGATAAATTGGAAAGATAGTTCCCTTCTTTTACGTCCCTAACTCTGCCTAGAACATATTCGCCATTTTTTTTACTGTTATAGGAGTATTTTTCATTATGGTTCCCAACTTTTACTGTGCATAATTTTCACATTAGGCCGCCACAGCTTGGCAACCGATGTAGATTATTGTTGACTCGGGCAACGACTGATTCGGTACTGGGTTTTCTTTATTGTCTTTCGAACCACGGGTAAAGTTTTCACAAAACAACAGGACAACCATTAACTACACGTATTTGTCTACTTCCGGATTCGCACAATGTGATACTTGTGGTGCGCTTAAAAGAACTCACGAAAAAATTGCCGGCCGCCGGTGGCCGAGCGGTTCTAGGACCTTCAGTCCGACCACTATGGTCGCAGTTTCGAATCCTGCCTCAGGCATGGATGTGTGTGATGTCCTTAGGTTACTTAAGTTTAAGTAGTTCTAAGTTCTGGGGGACTGAAGACCTGAGATGTTAAGTCCCACAGTGCTCAGAGCCATTTTTGAAAAACGTGTTTTTTTTACATGTAAAATCGGAAAAATGTTACGTTTTTGAAAGAAAGTTTTCTACTGCATCGTAATAATGAATTGTTTATTTATCTGATTCACATTAAACAATTTCCGTGCATTCAAATCACTTAAGAACGAATTTTACGTGCTGCTTTTACCTCGACTTTAAAGCCTACTTCTCGACAAAGGACGACGATTATTGGATGTACTAATTTCGTTTTGACTTTATCCATTTATCTAACCTTCGTGCGAAGTTTGAACCGATTCGTTCAAGGTTAAAGTACAGAAGTGGTGCGCTTCAAAACCCTCCCAGAAAAAGTGCTTTTTTGCATGTTTTTGCACGTAAAACCCGTCGGTGCTTATGCAGATGTTGCTACTGGATGAGCATTAATTTCAGCCCGATTAAAATCTTTTGGAAAAAAATTAATAGATTCGCGCAATTTATCTGTGGCTCCAGTTCAGGTTCGTTGTTCAAACCTTGCGCAATAAACCGTAACATGTCTACAGTATCACAGATGTTCGAATAGCTAAACGAATGGCAGCTGGTTCAGGCTAAACCAAAAACATTTTGCTCCATATATGCAATGTGGGGTTTGTCAACCCCGATCTGGCACGTCCCCAGGTGACGGATAGGGGAATGCTCGGTAGATATGACTGGTAGGAGGGAAATAAAATACCACCTGCGGACCAAAATGACAACCAGATTCCATGCTGTGTCTGTCTTGGAGCAAGTCAGCAGTATGGTCGGCGTCTGTTCACCAGGAGGTACGGCTGTAAACATGCTCCAGGAACTCACAGTCCCTGGTTCTACACAACTAGCAAAGCTAGACGATTGGTAAAAAGCGAACATGACTCGTACAAGTAATGACAAAATTACCCCAGGTGGACAACCCACCTACTCCAAAGTGGCAACTAAGCATTCGGATTCTGGGGAGCTTGCACATATACGAGAGAGCAAGTCGGAGTGTTCTGGTAAACTTCCACGAAAAACATATGCATATGTGGGCAATTTCAATATTCAGGCACTTATTCAAGCAGGAAAACTACACAATTTCACAACAGAACTCACGAAGTAGAAAATTCAAATTCTCACCTCGCAAGAAACACGGTATACAGATAAATAAAAGATAGACTACAATAATTACAGAATCTTCAGAAGTGGAACAAACAAGAAAATTGGCAAAGGAGCAGCACTATTTGGAACGGCCTTTATTGTAGACAAAAAGTGTTGGACTCAGTAATAGATGTGAAACCCATCAACTATCGACTAATGACCCCAAGAATCAGACACACAAACAAAAACTATAACTTTATTAATGTACTTGCACCAACAAAAGGTGATACTAAAAAAAAGGCCTGAAACGGAAAAAGCACTCCGTCGTCAGGCCACAAGTGGCCCATCGCGACCATCCGACTGCCGCGTCATCCTCAGCTTAGGATACGGATAGGAGGGGCGTGTGGTCAGCACACCGCTCTCCCGGTCGTTACGATGGTTTTCTTTGACCGGAGCCGCTACTATTCGGTCGAGTAGCTCCTCAATTGGCATCACGAGGCTGAGTGCACCCCGAAAAATGGCAACAGCACATGGCGGCCCGGATGGTCACCCATCCAAGTGCCGGCCACTCCCGACAGCGCTTAACTTCGGTGTTCTGACGGGAACCGGGAAGAAACAGAAAGATTCTGGGAAAATCTTGAAACAGAGATGGACAAAATTCTAAAAGACAATGTGAAAAATCTACTCAATGACTTCAAAGCATAAACTGGCAGAGAACACAGATACAAGAATACAGTAGGAAACTATCCAGCACACAAATATACCAACAGAAATGGCACACGACTCATTGAATTATGCCAAAAAAAAACATAAAAATTGAGTCACCCTCACGTCGGAAAAGTCTCAAAACCGAAAAAGGTGGCGATCGCCCATCCATCATTTGGAAAAATTTCAGATTGATAATGCAACAATATCACATGACTATCAAAAAGAAATTCACGATGTGCAAGTACATAGAGGTGCAAATATCAATTCAGATCATTATTTAACCAGAATGAAAACGAAATTCTCACACAAGAGGAAATTGAAAAGAAAAACACCGCTGATCCCAAAATTTGATCTACACAAAATCAAAGCCTCAAAAATCACTAAAAAGTGGAAAGAAGAACAGGCAGAAGATTAGGACAAATTTCAAACTAAAATTATCAAAACAGCAAAAGATCTGATCCCTCTTCACAAAAAATCAAAACACCCTTGGTGGAATCAAGAAAGCGAGAACGCACTAGAAGAAAGAAGAAAGGCATTTCAAAATTACAATTGCAGTAAATCAGAAAAAAACACAGAAGCAATTTTTCGATATGCGCAAACAGACTTCCGAGGTTTTAAGACAAATTAAACGAAAATTGTCAGTGAGTAACTGCAGTCAATCTAAGAAAACTTCAGAGACTACAATACTCGCGATTTTTATAAGAGCTTCGCAAACCAGATCAAAAGGTACTCACCACAAAACCTTTGCTTTTGAAAACGAGATGGCAAATTCGCCCTGACAAATAAAGAAAATTGCTATTTACTAGCCACCTATTATACACAGCTTTTAAATTGTCCAGAACCCAAAGAGAGATTTCCGAAAGTGCAGCCAGAAGTCTCAGCACAGAACTCGTCACCACCAACACAAGAAGAAAGTATGCACACATCAAGAAGCATAAAAGCAATAAAGCATCAGGGGAGGACGGAATTGTAGCAGAACTCTGAAGTATTTAGGCCCAAGTTCAGTCAGAGAAATTACTCAAATAATCCAAAACATCTGGAAAAAATCCCGGATGACTGGAAGATTGCTCTGATTTATCCACTACATAAAAAAGGTAATAAATAAGATGTAAACAAGTGTAGGGGGATCTCTCTATTTCCAGTCACCTACAAAATTCTACCAACTTCTCTCTTGAATAGAACACAACAGCAATTACAACCTAAAGCAGCAGAATATCAAGCAGGAAACGGACTGCAAAGATCATGTCCGGAGCAAATTTTCAACATCAAAAACATGCTGAAAATGCGAGCTCTCAAACAAGAACCTGTAGTACGCACATTTTTAGATTTCAAAAAAAAGTATACGATTCAATAGACAGGTCCTCACTATTCCAAATTTTATAAGAGAGGGGATTAGATACCAAAACACGAGAAATCATAAATCAAACACTAATTGGCACGAAATTTAAAGCAAGATTTATGGGGAGATCTTAGAACCCTTCGACATTCAAACAGGTGTGAGACAAGGTGATGGACTCTCTCCTCTCTGTTCAACGTAGTTCTAGACGAAGTTATGGAATAATGGGAGAAAGAACTCAAGAAACGTGGAATTTGGAAGCCAATCCGACTGGGCGTTGCCAGAAACAACCTCTACTTACCATGTCTTGCATTTGCGGAGTACCTGGCGATACTAACAGAGGCTAAGCAGACTGCAGCTAAACAGCTGGAAATACTCAAAGAATGTGGAGAAAAAGTAGGTTTACAAATTTCATTTGAGAAAACTGAATTCTTTTGTTCATAAACATAAACGGCATACATGAAAACAAGGTCTCATACTTCAAATACCTTGGTGAATTCGTCGAACCGAAAGGTATTGAAAAAATCTCACAGCAAAGTCGTCTCCAAAACATTGAAAAAGGATTAGGGTTAACTCAAAACTTCTACAACAAAAAATCAATGTCAAACAGGGCCAATATTCGACACTACAATACTGTCATAAAACCAGCAAGTGAAACACTTACCCTTAACAGAAAACAACAACTTGAGGACATGAAAAAAATTAAGAGAGATAAATCATCAGGAAAATTATAAGAGGAGGGCATACCCAAGACGGCTAGAGGATACTATCAATTAAAAGAATAGAAAAGTTTTCAAACATCGATGTGGTGTCACCGCCAGACACACTTGCTAGGTGGTAGCCTTTAAATCGGACCCGCGTGTCGCCACTATCAGTGATTGCAGACCGAGCGCCGCCACACGGCAGGTCTAGAGAGACTTCCTAGCACTCGCCCCAGTTGTACAGCCGACTTTGCTAGCGATGGTTCACTATCTACTTACGTTCTCATTTGCCGAGAAGATATTTAAGCATAGCCTTCAGCTACGTCATTTGCTATGATCCAAGCGCTTTCCGCTATCTTTTGCATTGAAGGTCTTCCACAAACTATTGTTTCCGGCAATGGTCCACAATTCATGTCCGCAGAATTTCAGTCATTCTGCAAGGCCAATGGTATTCAACATCTGACTTCCGCGCCGTTTTCGCCACAGTCAAACGGTGCCGCTGAACGATTGGTCAGGACTTTCAAGTCACAAATGTTGAAGTTGAAAGAGTCGCATTCTCGGGAGGACGCGTTATTGCTCTTTTTGTCCTCGTATCGCTCTCAGCCCCGAGATGGTCGCTCGCCGGCTGAGTTGCTCCACGGTCGTCATCATCGAATCTTGATGTCTTTGCTACATCCGCCGCATCAGGTTCCTGTGCAGCGGCAGACATCTGCTTTTGCTCCAGGCGACGTTGTCTACTATCGCCACTATCGAGGTTCACGGCGTTGGCTCGAAGGGCGCATTCTTCGCTGCCTCGGCCGCGCTATGTATCTGGTTTTGGGGGCCTCTGGTGAGGTGCGTCGGCATCTCAATCAGCTGCGCCTCTGTCGTCGCAAGGTATCTGCCGCTCGCCGTCTGCTTTCAGCGACGGTGCTGCCCGGTCAGCGCCCCGGGGACCCATCTACTGGCTCGCCTCAGCCCCAGGTGTTACCGACGCTGCCTTCCATTTTACCCCATGGCGACGCGCCGCCGCCGCCGCCGCCGCCGCCGCCTGTTCTCCCGCCAGCGACGCCCGCAGTGGACGCGTCGCTGCAACCGCCGGGCGCCTCCCTGGGTCACGCGCCGCCGATCGCTTCCCGTGACCAGTTGTCCTCCGACATGGAACTCTTGCCCGCTCCGGACCATATGTCGTCTTCGCCCGTCGGGTGCCCCGGCCCGATGGAGGTCGACCCTTCGGCCCCTCCTGTCTCTCTACGGGCGCATACACTGCATGTTGGCGAGCACCCTAGAGCAGGTTTTCAGGCGTTTCCTAGCTCCCCGCGGTCCGAATGGCAGGGTGCGGGTGGCATAGCCTCGCCTGTTGTTAGGCTCCCCACCTCGTCGCATACGTCAACATGGGGCCCTCCTCAAGGCGGGCAGAAGCCTTATGCCACAACCGTACGCCGATTTTCGCCGCCAGACACCACACTTGCTAGGTGGTAGCCATTAATCGGCCGCGGTCCGGTAGTATACGTCGGACCCGCGTGTCGCCACTATCAGTGATTGGAGACCGAGCGCCGCCACACGGCAGGTCTAGAGAGACTTCCTAGCACTCGCCCCAGTTGTACAGCCGACTTTGCTAGCGATGGTTCACTGCCTACTTACGTTCTCATTTGCCGAGAAGATAGTTTAGCATAGCCTTCAGCTACGTCATTTGCTACGACCTAGCAAGGCACCATTATCAGTTACTATTGATATTGTGAAATATGTACCATCAAGAGCGACGTTCGTCATTAATGGATTAAAGTTAAGTATTCCACCAGTTACGTCCCTTTTTCTAAATTCTAATTTCCTTGTCCTGTTCCAGACCTCACGCCAGCCTGCGTGAGCCAAATCGCGTGCCTTTCGGCCTCCTCTAGTAACACGGTGTTGGCTCTCCTGCCAACCACAACAATCTAAATGGATATTAGGAATAGTCGAATGAAGTTCGTTGCCAATCTCAGCCAACTACCAGAAAATCGATAGACGAAGAGGGTAATAGATTATGTAATCCCACTTAAGAATTCCACGCCTTGGCTAGATGAAATTCGATAGGACCTAAATAAGCAAACATAAGACCAGCCAACGTTCTAGAAAGAGAGACCTTCAGACACAAAGTAGACAAATGGGAAGTTATACCAGAGCAACCAAAAGACTAACAGTTACCAATCAAGTGGTAGGATGAGCGTAAACAAGTCTTTTCGGAAAAAAGGAAATCCTGATCTGATGGCATTTTCAAACATGTCAAGAAATTTTACGGAAATGTATAGCAGCAACACACCTGATTTTTGGATTGGAGTTTAATGATCGATTTAAGATACAAAAAATAAGTTTTTCAGGCGCCTGTAGCGTAGCACAAACATGGGTACAAATTGAAAAAATAAAAATGAAACAAAAAAATCATAACAAACCTTATGAAAATCTGTTTTTCTTGCAGATTTGAATCAATTAATCAGAAAAAATCATTTTTCAGAAGAAAATACGATTATATTTCATTTTGAGACCGCTATGGAACTGTATTTATTTTACTGATCTTTAACAAAACATCACGTCAGAAAACAGTTGGATATGATAAAACATAACACCTAGATGCAATAGAAACTGATGTCAGACTAATTCAGTCTAGCATCTTACTAATGATACAATTTTTTGATACTCAAAAATCATTACAAGATCCTATTGAGGCCTATGAAAGCCTGTGTTGCAAGCCAATGAATGAACTACAACGCTAAAATAGTGATATGATGAATTGAGAGCTTACTCAAGACCATTGAAGTGAAAGATTTTTTTACATAAATTTCACGAAAGGAAAGTAGGATAAAGTTCGAAAAATACAATCTATTTAAACAGAAAAAACGTTAAAGTTTTCAATCACTTTGGGACTTACGAATTTATCGTCCTTGTCAAAATCACTTTCCAGGTTACTATAAATTTTTTCAGTGTCCTCTTCTGCAAAACGAATATAATTAGTCAAAATCAATCATTTCTTCATTAAAATCTTACTGTGAAATTCATGTTAACTATAGCTTTTCTGGATATTCATGTAAAATAACGTCCTTCGTTGTCATACAACTCGAAATCTGTGGGGCTTAGATCCGTTAAGCTTTGACATATTTTGAATTTGTAACAAATATGGCGATAGGGATAGCTTTAGAAACAAGCCAGTGCTTTTTTTAGGGGGGGGGGGGGGGGAGATGTCCGAGCGAAACGTCTTTCAAAAAGGGCATGCCGAAAAGTGATGCCTCCGATTCTATATTTTTTTTTTTTTTTGTGTCGCAAGCGAAACTTCTTTCACAGTTTTAGAAAAGAGTGCTGGAAAGTAATCCCTCCGAAATTTTTATATCCAAATTTCTTAATATTTAAATAAAACGAACGTTATTATTACTAACGTTCTTCATCTTTATTCCTCATGTCTACATATATGCAGCCCTTTGCTGGTAGAGAACTTCAAAATGTGGCTTGGACATGACGATGTGTAACCTTAACTATGTGGGTGCGGGGAAAACAGCGAGTTGAAACCGAATTTCTAACCGCAGAACAATTCGTCCACACATACAGCCCCCTTTCCTTCAGCATGACAATGCCAGACCACATACGAGCGCAGCGACACCTGCAACAATCCGATGCCTCGGGTTTGCTGCCATCGATCATCCGCCACAGATTCCCGGCTTGGCACCATTAGATTTTCATCTGTTTCCAAAAGTTAAAGAACACCTTCGAGGGCTTTACTTTGATGACGATGAAGCGGTACAAGCAGAGGTGAGGTTGTGGTTCTGTTAACAAAGTCAAACATTCTACAGTGACGGTATCAGCTAACTGGTCTGTCGTTGGGAGAATGAGTTCGTCGTCGCCAGAGCGACTATGTGGAAAAATAAATTTAGGGACAAAAAGAATAAAATGTAGAATGTTAATGAGGTTTGTTTTATTTAAAAAGCTTGAAGAGTTTTCACATAAAAAATTAGGAAGCATTACGTTTTAGCACGCCCTCGTATCATTGTCAAGAAACGACTATCAGTTCTCGTTTTGTGCGCCTATCGGTACTATTTCGCTGTCTCTACTCTCACGTCTTCTCGTAGGCGACTCTTGGGTCTTAGCGCCAAGCTGTCTCGGTCATTCGTTTACAGAAAGATAATTATACCAAGGCGGGACAGATAATACGAATGTGCCCGCTGGGAGTATCGCGGCTTATCTAGGGAGTGCTTTCTGGCTGTGGGCCAGGGCAAAGGTCGTCTGCTGGCGGTAGGAGATCTCCGCCTGCAAAGACACTGGTGTGTAACGCCATTCAAAAGAAAGGAAGCGCTCTCACTAAAGACCAATCTCAAGATCGGAATAGGCAAGCACCGAACAGGAAATTGGTGGTGTCCTTCACAACGCAACCACCACAGCATTCGCTTTCATCCATTTAGGCAGACCTCGGAAAATCTAAACTAGGATTATGGATTCGAGCCCCATTCGGACCAAATGCAGTATACCAATCACCGCCCCACATTGCTATGCGAAAATCGCAACGGATACGATGACTTACGCTGACGTAAACAGGAAAAACTACGAAGGTCGCATAGAAAGTAAAGCGCCACTTTTTTTCCAACAATTATTTATTGAACAAAACGAAACATGCACACTAGAAAGAATGATGCTTCTCCTACACTCTCTATTTTTTCACGTGATCTCCTTCCAGTTCTATGGCCTTCCTCCAGAGAGACAGAAGGTCGTGTATACCCTGTCGGTACCACTTCATGTTCTGGTTACGAAGCCATTTCTTCAGGGAGTTAATCATCTTTACGTCATCCTCAAAGCACTGTCAAATCCTGTTTAGTGATGTGTCGCAGAGTCCTAAACCTTGTGTGAGGTCGAGCATTATCATGCCGAATCAAAGAATCCCCTGTGTTTTTATGTGCGTGTGTGTGTGTGTGTGAAATCTTATGGGACTTAACTGCTAAGGTCATCAGTCCCTAAGCTCACACACTACTTAACCTAAATTATCCTAAGGACAAACAAACACACACGCACCCATGCCCGAGGGAGGACTCGAACCTCCCTCGGGATCAGCCGTACAGTGTGTTGTTATGATGCCGAAGTCGTTGGAAGCGCTTCTTGAGTTTGGTTAATGTGTTCACATATGCTTCAGACTTAACGATGCCGCCTCTCGGTATCACAAATCAGCACGTTACCTAGCTGCATCTTGTCAGCTTCCCCGCAAGCTGCAGATTTTGGAGCTCTGCCGAAACGCCTTCCCGTAATGGCGTCATCCTCTTTGCCCAACGACTAACCGTACTTCTGTCGACTGTAGATGCTCCATAAACTGCACACAAACATTAGTAAATGTTCCCAACAGTTTTTTTTCTCCACAGTGAGAAATTCGATGGCGACACGCTGCATGTAGCGTACATCATTTGCAGACGCAATTTTGAAACACTGCTGCAGCTACGATATCTGTCAGAGGTAACAGATAATTTACGCGCGTTTTCTGGGAAGCTTAAAATAATACATATCTAAAGTTTCGCGTTCCTATCATCGTTGTCGTAGGAAAAAAAAACAGAGAGAGAGAGACAGAGAGGAAGAAGAAGAAAGAGAGAGAGAGAGAGAGAGAGAGAGAGAGAGAGAGAGAAACGTGGTGCATTACTTTCTGGGCGACCTTCGTACACCATGAAGCACAAGCCCGATATTTATCAAACTTCGTGAAGCTTTCATCAAATAACGAATATTACGTTATGGAATTTGTATTCCCTTCCGAGCAGACGTCCAGCATCACATAAGTATCAGGTGTGATGCCCATTAGCACGAATACACTATTGTATACGTTGTGGCATGGAAGCAAAACAGCTTGCAAACGTCATTTTGAGGAATTTTTTGCCATCTGAAACTCTAAGGTGCGTCAGTGCATAAGATTGCTGGCTAAAGGCTCGTGTGAAAATGTAGGTCATAACATCATATTCCAGACATGCTCTGCCGATCATAAAATAGGGGATTAAGAGTCCACTCAAGGATCACTACATTGCTCAAGACGCAACATGTTCCGTGAGCTCCTCTAGGTTGCACAGGCTTGGATGAGGCCTTGAGTTGTGATGAAGAAGGAGTGCGTTTACACTTTTGTGGTCACGAACACGCTGAGGTCGTTTCTTCAGTTTCCTCGAGGGTGGCACAGTACACTTCAGACCTGATCGTTCCATCATGAGGGCAGACAGTAAACTGAATAACTCCTTCAATGTCCCAGAAGACGGTTACCACGACTTTACCGGCTGAAGGTGGGGCTTTGAACTTTTTCTCCGAAGGAGGTGGCGTGACGCCACTCCATGCATTTGTTTTCCATTTCGAAGCGATGAACCAATGTTGTATCACCTGTGTCGATTGTAGACAAAACTCTCACTAACATCCTCGTAATGTACAAGAAAATCTGCACTGATAGTTTTTCATTGCCCTTTATGGTTTTCTGCTAGGCGGCACACACCTTTGAGTACCCCAACTAGTGTACGAGTGTGTCAGCACTACCAACAGAGACGTCCAGTTTAGCGGCAAGGTGTTTCACTGTGATCCGTCATTCACCTCTAACATAGCAGAAGTCACAGCTAAGGGCGGCCGGCCGGATGGCACGCGGGAGATCGGACAGGTTTGCACGACATTCTTGCGATGATGACAGATGCGTCGTCCAACGACTCACCGTGCTTTTGTTCACTGCCAGGTCTCCGTAGATATTGTGCAAGCGCTTATGAATATCTGCGATGCTCTGGTTTTCCGCAAAAACAATGTCAATGACGGCTCTTTGCTTTGGAATGCACCTCCGTTAAAGACGCCATTTTGAAGACTACGCATAGCGCCACCACCTATCGGAAGTTCATGGAATTATAGGGGCTGAAGCGGGAATGTTCCACGATGTACCAAAACAAATTCCGCACTTTTTAACCAAAAATGGTCGAGAAAAAATGTGTTGCGTTACTTACTGAACGCACCTCGTAGTAGACAATTATGTCCTTCCACAACGTTTTGTAACGAAAATATTTTCGTTCCTACTCTCTTAATTAGTATCTTGGTTTGTATTAACAATTTTGAAGTGCATCAGACCTTACTTTTGTTATGTTTTCGCCGATTATAACAAGTCAAATGTCACTGTGGTCTAAATTAATATTTTCGCAACTATGAGTGGCCTTCTTGTCTTCCACTAAACACTAACTCACCCACTGTGACGTTTTATTTAACGGCCCGCTGGGCGTGACCGAGACGTACCGCTGCTGAAGAACTGGCTTCACCAGTGCTAGCTGAGGCTCAACCTGTGCTACCCGTCATCAGCCAACGATCGGCCACTTGACGGTCAGGCACCTCTGCCATGTAGTGTCCTTCCAGATTGTTGATTACGTTCAGTATAGGCCGCTTCCTTCGTCTCAGACTTAGTAACGAACAGTGCCGTCTAGTCATCAAATCTGTGCAGCTCCCTTTGCACCCTGAGTGCCCAATAAAACCCTCCGTTCATTTCCATTCGATTTCTTTCGTAAATGTTTCCATGTAGTGTCTCAAACTTTGGTGACAAATGATTCCACAGACGATTCGACCATTTCCGACCGTGAGGATTTTCTTTCACGTTGGGAGTGACGATGAAGAAGTTAACAAGACTGGGTTATGTTTTCATGATACTATTGAATATGGGGATATATACATTATTTACGAAGTGTTGCAGTAATCCACTGAAAGAGGAAATCCAATATAATTTTTCCGATAAATAGATTCGCTTAATTTTTTGAAATGTTCCCACGGAGAGAGGGCATCATACTTGAAATCAAACGAATTCAAGATGATCAGGACATTTTCCTGAGGGTCGTCAGTTTAATTTAGTCAACAAGAAAGGAGTATTTCACTACGAACGTGTAACTAATGAATCTCTTCAGTAGATCATTTACCTCGAACAGAGAAGTTTAGAAGCTTATTAACAGAGGAAACTACAAAAGAAGGCGAGTACCAAACAGTGTGCCGTGCGTGGAATTTATTCAAGGATAAGACACTAGGAGAATTTGAAGTTTGATGTGCTACTACTTACTGATGTGTTCGAAAAATTCAGTAGCATATATGAACTAGATCCTGCTCATTACGTCACTTCACCTTACTTGGCATAGGACGTTCTACTGAAAATTGCTAGAGCAAAACTGCCGCTTATCACCGTCATTGCAATTACATTTATTGAAGAGACGCATTAGAAGCGATATTGCTTATTGTTGAAACAACAGATTCATCGCTAGTTTGACACTACAGTATGTATCTTGATGCCCTTTGTTGCTGGATAATGTTACAGTGACTACCAGTGTCCAGTTTTGTGTGTCTTCCTCCACAGAGTGTTGAAACCTCTGAAGTGATAAACATAACGGATGATTTTTACAAAGGATACATTTCAGAAGTGGATCTCGAATATCATGAGAGTATTCAAGATTTTACTTCAGGTTTGCCCTTTTGTCCTCAAAAAATGCCACAATGTAACAAAACAGAGAAATTAAATTCTACTTTCTGCGATATGAAAACCTATTTTATTCACAATAGACATCTAAAATAATGCTTTGTGTTAACAAAGATTCGTGGAGAATTTATCATTTAAGACTAGCCCCACCGGATAAAGCCATATGTTGAGATTAATGTACAGAAACGTAGGAGTGCAAGCAATGATTTCTAGGAAAATTTTTCACACTGGTAAATAATAGCGCGTTTCGTAAAACTATGCAAAATGGGAGAAGATGCAAGATATAAAACCGAAGAGTTTCTGGGAAAGTTGATAAGGTACTGCCTGATAATCACATTTATAGTATTCCATGTGACAATAAAGAGAAAGTGGATTTAATGAAATGACAGCGGATATTATTACATAATTCACAGGACAGAACTCAAAAATGTACACTCTCAAAAGGGAGGCATGTCACGTAAGCATGGGGCAAAAGGAGTAAATGACCTTCAGCAAAGGTACTAACGACCAATTTTGAATTTAAAACGATTGTACAGTACGTTATTCAATCCAAACAACATTTAGTTTCTACAGTCAAACAGCACAAGCTAAGTTTATCGGCACAAGATGGTAAACGTTTTATACTTCCACATGAATTGAGTAACTTACCTTGGATCACTGGAACCTGAAAAAATGATGATGGCTCATGCTGTTATGTACGTGTGAAAATGTAAAACGTGATTTGTAGCTGATTTTAGTGTATGTGCGAAAATGTAAACAGTGTTAAAAGGAATTTGTAACTGATTTTAACGTATGTGAGAAAATTTATTGTGTGAAGATAAAAAAATACGTGAATTTTATTTATTTCAAACGAAAATTTCCTCAGTTTGGTTGGAGGTGAAACGCTAATCTGTCATAAAAATTTCCTGATGAGACATTATTTAAGATAACCAGCTTTTGTTGTACGTATAACAGAGAAGGAGAGAGAGAAGAAATTTACTGGCAAAGTATTACCGTATTTGTCAATAACATTTTTAGTGAAGTATTAAACAGCGAGGGAGACGTAATTGCTGTAAGTTACACCTGTGATGACCTCAACCCACAGGCAAAATAATTATCAAACTCTGAACTGTGAAGTCATCCAAAATTCTAGTTGGAAAACCACACTCTTTGTTATACTTCTCAATTGGTCAAGATCCCACTTTGTTTATGAACTGAAAACTCTAATATTCACGAAAAACTGCTCTGGAATTAACATGAACCGACAAAATTGTGTATATATTCTCTGAAACTTCAAAGACATCTAAGACAATACCTGAAAGGAATTAGAAAAAGTGACAAAATTTCGTGAATCACACACAATACTGTTAATAATTGCATGAACACTGGGGGGTTTCACCATACATCTTCCCACTTTTGAGTATAACCAGTGTCTCTTAATACTACGACTCGTAGCAATACGAAATCAAAAACTTTTATTACTGGGTAAACAGTCCCTAAGTGATTTGACATTTGACTTTATAATTCACGCTCACGTCAGGAAATGCAGCAATACGGGAATAGCAGCTGTTGCGTTATTGGCCATAACGCAAGCAATTATGGCGGTCGCCGTAATTTTCGCGCGACGCCATATTTCGCGACAAAATACTCTTATTAGTCACTGTCATGTATCTAGTCTCATAACAATACATAAAGCTACATAAAATAACTACAATAATTTTGACATGCAAGGAGAATTAGTTCTAATGAGAGGAAGAAGTTTATATTTACTGGTGCTTCAACAATGACTACTAGGCAACTTTTAATTCACTGATTGTAATTTTATTTTCGTTAGCAGAAAGCAAATATAAACTATACAAAGAATTTATTTGAATAGAGTCTCTAATTCTTATACTTTTAATAGAGAAAGAAAGTTTCTAGGTCAGAGGATAGCGTTCGGCGTTTGTTGCATACGAAGCGTTGCGTTGGGCAGCACGAGTCGGCGGGTTACGGTGATGAGAGGCAGTTCCGCTGGTTAATCTTCTCCGGCGAAACGCAAATAAAGTTCCGGCACAGCTGTATCATTAACCCCGTGGTGATTAACAAACCACAAGACGCCAGTATACGACCGTTGTTGACATGTCCTCGCTTTCAAAGTACATTACGTAGACATCGCTCGTTTTTACACTCTATGCACTGACCGTGACGCTATCGTCCATAATTACACAGTTCGTTACATTCATATAGTCTTAGCCACAAATACACAGTTCATAGAATTGTTCTTGAGTGTGAAGCACACCGTAAACAATGTCCACTCTCTTCTCGCATTTCAAACTTCGACCACGTCACTGAAAGTCATATATATATTGCACAGTTAATGAATGTCTTTACTTTCAGGGCTTGATAGAATGTGATAGACAACAGTTCCACCACCTAAAACCAGTACCAGCAAAGTTCATTCTCATAAAAGCACTGTTCGTGTCGGCCACAACAAAGTATTGTTAGTGGCACTTTCACAGTCCGGTTTATTTGCTCTTAAAGTTCGCTGGCGATGGCATTACATACCGCAGTGGTAAAGAGAATTAACAATCTGATAGCTCGGTATCACTGTCCATACAATTACGTATGCTTTTCATAAAACGAAGTACTATTTTTCCGCGCACGCATCACAGACACACCATCCACCATCCCCTCTACTACACAACAACCTTTCGACTATTGATGTCACTATCGCTGTCCCCTGTCTATAGATGTTATATCGTTATCGTAAATTACATAAATCTTTATAAATGTTATTGATTGCATTATTCACAATTAATAATATTCCAAAAGAGAACTTTACAAACTTTACCACAGGTACAAAGCAAGAAACATATTAATCCATTGGCAAACGAAATAATCACAATGACATCTTTACATTTAAAATCTACAGCAGAATCTTACATAATCACAATTAGAAATGCTCATATGAACAAAAGAAAAAGAATAGAAATCTAAAGAAAATCACGAAAAAAAATTTATATGCGTAATTAGCAATGCCTTCGCACACCATTTACATAATTTGATGATGTTTGAGCATATGTGAGGTGAGATTTACTGATGAAACAGTATTTGATATAAAACTGTGAGAGATAAAATACGGAGGTGTGACAACGTGTGTGTATGTGTGTGTTTTTTGTGTGTCTGTGCGTGCGTGCATTTTTGATAAAAAATGAAGATCGTTCAGATACTTGTGAAGATGGCATCGATTCGAGCAATTCAGGTGAACCTTAGCATGAAAATAAAGTAGTATTGTGCATTTTTTAATACGTCATCCAATACTTTTGAACATGGGCTACATAGTGACTGGCTGTTTCATTTTAATGGTCGGTAAAATATTGTGCTGTGATTGTCTGTTTCACTTTAATGGACGCTAAAAAATTTATTTCCCACCATTTCCCCATATTTTTTAAATTTAATTTCAGGAAACTGACATCTTGGATTGTGAAATAATTGAAAAAATTTCCTACCCGGTTCCTCAAGCCAACACCTCCAGCTTTGAACCCATAAATGATGTTTGGTCCAGAACATACATTGATAAACAACTCAGAAACAGCTAAACTGGTACTTGATGTTCCATACAAGAACGAAAGTGTCATAGGTTTTTTCAGATCTATTAAAGGCTTTTGAACTGATGACTATAAAATTCTACTAAAGAAGCTAGAATCGTTAGCAGTAAAAGGAACTATCAATGACTGGTCCCGATCAGATCTGGAAAACAGGGCATTAAGGAAAGAAGCAGGAAAATGTTTAGTGAAACATTTATGAGGTCGTAAGTACTATAATAACATTGGAGCTTCTCAAAATTCACTTTCAGTTACCATCCCTCTACTCTCCATAGACTTTATCCTCCACCTCCTTGTTGTACAGTTCTAACCAACTGTCAGAAAAATACTTGTAATTTGTGTTTCTTACGTCAACGAGCTTCCTTCTAATTAATTGGAAATGTTGGTTTTCTTCTGCTCAACGAGGTTGTTACTTGAGGCATTTGCCTGCCCTTTTCTTTAAATTTTCTGCAAGTTTGGCCTATTGTTAGATTATAGTCACTTTTTGCAGATTTTGATGAGGCGTGTTTGTTCACTGGGTAACTGTTTGCTGGTAGGATGACAGGTACTAAAAAAATCAGTGGTGGGTTTATCGATGGAACCATTCTAGCCATAGTCTGAAGAGACAGGGGAAAACCACGAAAAACACAAAACAAGCTGTGGGGAGGATTAAAGTGAAAACGGCACAAAAGCCATTTAAAAAGATTTCATTCTCTTTTGCTGGAAATTGGGGGCTAGAAACACGTTGCTGCACGCCTGTATCATTGACGTCAATCTGCCATGGAAAAAAATGCAACACATTTGATATTCTCCTATGATGCCCTCCATGGAAACAGTACATACCTCAGCGGGAATCGACATGTATTCAAAAAGCAGCGTTCGTATTATGTTCCGATCCGTCCTTTCGGCCATGAGATCCATAAGACAGAAGGCATGCTAAATTTCTTGTTTTCTCCGAGGCATCCATATTACTGGCCAGAGAAAAAATACAGGCTGTCCCGCAAAGGGGTTTACATTTTTTGAACTTTAATAACTAAGGAGGTATTTATGATAACCTGGTCCAATTGTCATTATATGGCGCTCTCATGACTCACAGTGTGTATAGCCATTCTTTTTTTCGTTTGATGGCTAGAAAATTGTCCTTG
The DNA here is from genome assembly GCF_023897955.1 of Schistocerca gregaria. Lineage (NCBI taxonomy): Eukaryota > Metazoa > Arthropoda > Insecta > Orthoptera > Acrididae > Schistocerca > Schistocerca gregaria. Next base: position 745,752,270 of record NC_064923.1, read on the forward strand.
GAGCAAAGTAATTGATTTTAAAATATTACTGGAAATGTGAAAGCACGAGGGAAGTGCAGAGACTATGGCGGGCAGAGTTTGATACTGCGCCACCGTCATGTGTAACGATAACGACATTACGTGACGGATCGAAGAGGGAAGGAGGCGAGCGTAATCCGAAGAGGGGCCGGGAATATCGGAAGAAATCAGTAGTGGGTGAAATATGGGTGGAGACCCAGTCGTACAGACATTCACAAGACCCACAAAGCGAATCAAGTGTTCAGCGCATTATAAAGCAAGCAGAGTGGAAACCCTACATTCCCAGACTGCTTCCTGCGATGAATGACGACGATCCGGATAGGCACTTGGAATTTTGTGACTGGATCTGCGATAACGTACAGCTGACTGATGTCACTGTTTGGTCTGATGAAGCTACGTTTAAACTGAATGGAACCATCAATTGGCATAAGTGTGTGTACTGGACAGGAGATAACCCCCCCCCCCCCCCCCCCCCATGTTACGGAAGAGCTAGTTAATCTCTTGGGTTATCAATGTGGCGTGGAACGCCTATCAGAGGACTAGTTTTTTTTCGACAAGACGGTGCACCGTCACATTGCCATCGAGACGTGCGGCAAATGCTGGATGAAACATTTGTGGAGGATAGATCTATGCCAAAATGTTGACCGTCCGCCTACTTGTCTCAATCGAAAGCCGTTAAATTTCTTTCTGAGGGGACGTCTGACGGACACCGTCCACGTAAGCTGGATCACATCTACATCTACATTTATTACTCCGCAACTCACCCAACGGTGTGTGGCGGAGGGCACTTTACGTGCCAATGTCATTACCTCCCTTTTCTGTTCCAGTCGCGTATGGTTCGCGGGAAGAACGACTATCTGAAAGCCTCCGTGCGCGATCCAATCTCTTTAATTTTACACTCGTGATCTCCTCTGGAGGTATAAATAGGGGGAAGCAATATATTCGATACCTCATCCAGAAACGCAACCTCTCGGGACCTCGAATCCTGCCTCGGGCATGGATGTGTGTGATGTCCTTAGGTTAGTTAGACTTAAGTAGTTCTAAGTCTAGGGGAATGATGATCTCAGATGTTAAGTGCCATGGTGCTTGGAGCCATTTGAACCATTAGACAAAAAAATGATTCAAATGGCTCTGAGTACTATGCGACTTAACATCTGTGGTCATCAGTCGCCTAGAACTTAGAACTAATTAAACCTAACTAACCGAAGGACATCACACACATCCATGTCCGAGGCAGGATTCGAAACTGCGACCGTAGCAGTCGCGCGGTACCGGACTGCGCGCCTAGAACCGCGAGACCACCGCGGCCGGCCCGAACCATTAGACAACGCGAGAGAGCGGAATGGGGAGCTCCACGGAACTCACGGACTTCGAACGTAGTCAGGTGATTGGGTGTCACTTGTGTAATACGTCTGTATGTACGCCAGATTTCCATACTCTGAAACATCCGTAGGTCCTCCGTTTCCGATGTGATAGTGAAGTGGAAAATTGAAGGGACACGTACAGCAGAAAAGCGTACAGGCCGACGTCGTCCGTTGACTGACAGAGAGAGCCGACAGTTGAAGAGGGTCGTAATGTGTAAAAGGTAGACATATATCCAGACCATCACACAGGAATTCCAGACTGCATCAGAGTCCACTGCCAGTACTATGACAGTTAGGCGGGAGGTGAGAAAACTCGGGTTTCATGGTCGAGTGGCTGCTCATAAGCCACACATCACGCCGGTTAATGACAAACGACGCCCCGCTAGGTATAAGGAACGTAAACAATTGGCGATTGAGCAGTGGAAAAACGTTGTGTGGAGTGACGAATCACGGTGCATAATGTGGCGATCCGATTTCAGGGTGTTGATACGGCGAATGCCCGGTGAACGTCATCTGCCAGCATGTGTAGTGGAAACAGTAAAATTCTGAGGCGGTGGCGTTATGGTGTGGTTGTGTTTTTCGTGGAGGGTGCTTGCACCCCTTGTTTTACGTGGCACTATCACAGCACAGGCCTACATTGATGTTTTAAGTACCTTCTTGCTTCCCACTCTTGAAGAGCAATACGGGGGTGGCGTGTGCATCTTTAAACATGATCGAGCACCTGTTCATAAACCACGGCCTTTAGCGGAGTGGTTACACGACAATAACATCGCTGCAATGGACTGGCCTGCACAGAGTTCTGACCTGAATCCTTTGCAACACATTTGGGATGTTTTGGAAAGCCGACTTTGTGCCAGGCCTCACCGACCGACATAGATACCTCTCCTCAGTGCAGCAATCCGTGAAGAATGGGCTGCCATTCTGCAAGAAACCTTCCAGCACCTGATTGAAAGTATGCCTGCGAGGGTGGAAGCTGTCATCAAGGCTAAAGGCGGGCCAACACTCCAGCATTACCGATGGAGGGTGCCACGAACTTGTAAGTCATTTTCAGCCAGGTGTCCGGTTACTTTTAATCACATAGTGTATTGTTACAGTTTTGAGACGGTGCATTCAAAGAAGCATTAAAATTACTTTCCTGCCTTTCACTCATATTTCACTAAATGACCATGACGGTAATTTAACCGAAACTCGCCCTTGTACGCAATCTTACACACAGTTGCTATTGTCATGCAGCACTCGCGATGGACAGATATCGGGAGCGGACAACGTTAGCGATAAAAGGGCCACCGTTCGCCAGACACTGTCTTAGGTAGCCTGTGTAACAGGCTTACAAATGTGCATGTACATCATCGTAGTCACAGAACAATGGCGCTAGCATGCGCTGACCGTCACTCACCCTCTAAAACGTCACGTTAGGCACATACACTCCTGGAAATGGAAAAAAGAACACACTGACACCGGTGTGTCAGACCCACCATACTTGCTCCGGACACTGCGAGAGGGCTGTACAAGCAATGATCACACGCACGGCACAGCGGACACACCAGGAACCGCGGTGTTGGCCGTCGAATGGCGCTAGCTGCGCAGCATTTGTGCACCGCCGCCGTCAGTGTCAGCCAGTTTGCCGTGGCATACGGAGCTCCATTGCAGTCTTTAACACTGGTAGCATGCCGCGACAGCGTGGACGTGAACCGTATGTGCAGTTGACGGACTTTGAGCGAGGGCGTATAGTGGGCATGCGGGAGGCCGGGTGGACGTACCGCCGAATTGCTCAACACGTGGGGCGTGAGGTCTCCACAGTACATCGATTTTGTCGCCAGTGGTCGGAGGAAGGTGCACGTGCCCGTCGACCTGGGACCGGACCGCAGCGACGCACGGATGCACGCCAAGACCGTAGGATACTACGCAGTGCCGTAGGGGACCGCACCGCCACTTCCCAGCAAATTAGGGACACTGTTGCTCCTGGTGTATCGGCGAGGACCATTCGCAACCGTCTCGATGAAGCTGGGCTACAGTCCCGCACACCGTTAGGCCGCCTTCCGCTCACGCCCCAACATCGTGCAGCCCGTCTCCAGTGGTGTCGCAACAGGCGTGAATGGAGGGACGAATAGAGACGTGTCGTCTTCAGCGATGAGAGTCGCTTCTGCCTTGGTGCCAATGATGGTCGTATGCGTGTTTGGCGCCGTGCAGGTGAGCGGCACAATCAGGACTGCATACGATCGAGGCACACAGGGCCAACACCCGGCATCATGGTGTGGGGAGCGATCTCCTACACTGGCCGTACACCTCTGGTGATCGTCGAGGGGACACTGAATAGTGCACGGTACATCCAAACCGTCATCGAACCCATCGTTCTACCATTCCTAGACCGGCAAGGGAACTTGCTGTTCCAACAGGTCAATGCACGTCCGCATGTATCCCGTGCCACCCAACGTGCTCTAGAAGGTGTAAGTCAACTACTCTGGCCAGCAAGATCTCCGGATCTGTCCCCCATTGAGCACGTTTGGGACTGGATGAAGCGTCGTCTCACGCGGTCTGCACGTCCAGCACGAACGCTGGTCCAACTGAGGCGCCAGGTGGAAATGGCATGGCAAGCCGTTCCACAGGACTACATCCAGCATCTCTACGATGGTCTCCATGGGAGAATAGCAGCCTGCATTGCTGCGAAAGGTGGATATACATTGTACTAGTGCCGACATTGTGCATGCTCTGTTGCCGGTGTCTATGTGCCTGTGGTTCTGTCAGTGTGATCATGTGATGTATGTGACCCCAGGAATGTGTCAATAAAGTTTCCCCTTCCTGGGACAATGAATTCACGGTGTTCTTATTTCAATTTCCAGGAGTGTATATACAGTGAAAACAATTGGGAGATTAACTTCTCACTGTCGGAGTTCACAGTCACGTAAATATTTAAACGGTATCATATTCACAGTTGGATATAAAAATTTTGTGTTATTTTCACCATTTTTTAATGTACTACAGCCTACATGGCACATTTTTGCAACTCTGTACGTACACTTTGTGCTTCATTTTTTGTATTCTTTGACTTTTGCAGTTGGTTTTGATAAAGCTTCAAAGGCCGAAATGCTGTTGTGGATTAAATAACTTCTGCAGTAAACGGCGAATATGGATCCCTCAAAAAAATTAGGATTTTAGTGACAGTGGCGTCACACGACTTCTAGAGAATGATGTGTCTGGGTAAAAAGCTTGGAGTGCAATCGCACTTACTTCTATACTACGAGGCTACGTAGGGTGCGCGACTGATTTGCGGTGTAAGGTCAGGCAACATGTTATCACGAAAGCGTATGTCGCGCTCTTTCTATCGGAGTGGATAACCCAGAGACCCTTCACATGTCCTCCAATACTCCCTTATCGGTGATGTACTACTACATATTGTAACATTACGTACGTCCAGAAACAAAGAGAATATTTTTTCTAATTGATGGAAAATAGTGTAAATAACTGTACATATGAATTTATTTGTTTCTTCTGTTCTTTGCAAAATGCTGTAAATAGTATTGCTATTTATCCGTTGTTTGAGAGAAAACGCAGGGCGCAGTAGTTTATAATGATTCATACTAAATATATTACACACAATGGGAAGCTAATCAAAAACTGCACGACTCAAACGACAGTAATATATTTAAGAATGGTGTTCCAAAATATAACTTTAAGATTTGGGTGTTAATTATTCCTTCACAACACTAAATGGGAATTGGGAAGAGAGTCAAAATTTTGATTAGCATTTGGCACTTTGGGTATCATCACACAAAACAGGAGGAGAAGCAAGCACAAAAGTATTTACCTTCCCTGTTAACAGCAGATGACACGAACTGGTGTGGTGTATAGGTAGCCTGATGTCTACAGGGTCCTCTCTACAGAGAATAAATGCTTAAAACATTCTGTGACAACTGCCTCGAACAATTAGTGCGCCAAGCCACAAGCGAAGGATATGTTTTAGACTGTTGCTTACAAATAGACCCCATCTTTTCGAGGTTGTCACCCGTGAGAGAAAGAGATTAGTGAGCATGAGTATATTAGCCGGCCGAGGTGGCCGAGCGGTTCTAGACGCTACAGTCCGGAACCGCGCGACCGCGACGGTCTCAAGTTCGAATCCTACTTCGGGCATGGATGTATGTGATGTCCTTAGGTTAGTTAGGTTTAAGCAGTTCTAAGCTCTAGGGGATTGATGACCTTGGAAGTTGTCCCACAGTGCTCAGAGCCATTTGAACCACGAGTATATTGTAGGACCAACGATCACCAAAGACAAAAAAATAATCAAGAAAGGTAGGAGAGTATTCGTGTTTGATTTAACTAATAGATAGTAGCTGTCAACACATTTAAAGAACGAAATGAGAGTATTTAGTTCAGATGTGACAAACTCAGAACAATGTGTTGCTATGAATGCAAGAAGAACGCATGTTTCCATGGATTAGAAAGGGACCTGTGCAGAGAAGGCATACAAAGTCAGAAAAGCACAATGTTGGTTTTATTATTAACCTCCACTGGAACAGTTTGTTCAATATGGGCACTGGAGACATCGACTAGATGGTGTAGAGCGCCAGATTTGCACCTGGTGGTCAAAATTGAGACTTTTTTTAGTGTAGATCGATTCTGCATTAACGAATTAGCATATCTACCACTTTTCGCTACCGTACGATGATTACAGCCAATAATGGAATTCCGCAAGCAGCTGCAATTTAATTAAAACCAGTGGCGGCTCTTCGTTATACATTCTGGGAGGTCACTAGTTTTTAGTTCATGTAAATTTGAAATTAACAGCATCTGCTGTATAACAGTTACACTTATAAACAAATTTATACAACTACAGCTACTCCCAATAATAATAATGATAATAATAATAATAGTGATATGCATTATTTGCCTACCAAAAGAAAGAAATGTTTTTGTGTAATTTTATTGTTTTGTACGTAATTAAGTACAGTTTAAGGCAAGAACGAAATAATATGTAACCTTTCGCTACCCTCCGATTCGTTTTGCATTTTTGTGTAAGTGAAAGTTTTGGTGTTTTTTCATTTTTTCGGAGAAATGTAAAGGATCCCTAGTACATGTAGAACCACAAGAGCCTAAAGCAAACCGTCTTCGATCCCACATTTAAGTTAATATCAGAAAAACTAATGTTAATGTTCATACGCATCTATACAACGAGGGTCTACAGAGAAGATAAATATGACTCACCATAAGATGAACAGGTGTCCGAAGCATGAACAAGTGCTACAGTCTCATAATCGACGATGATGTGCTTTAAGCCTGTATGGTTCACAGCGCCTTAAATCGGTCACTGTGTGATAAAATCCAAAACGTGAGATACTGTAACTCATTCACAAATCGAAAAAATAGTTTTTTTCCATCAGCATAACACATACAGCTATCCGTTCTAATTTTACTATATAGTGGGTGAATTTGCATGTCTGAGAACTGCGCAATCGCCTAGCAGGGTTTGTGTCAAGTGCACGAGGATAAAAGTATGCTGCAGTGTACTACTGTCTGGTGGCAATGACGTAAACTTGTAGTTGAGTAGTAAGGACTAGCTATGCACACAGTGAACAGTACACGTTGTTCATCAAATCCGTATGTAATTGATCCGTAAGGCAATTGCGTCACGCCAGTTGCGCATGCGCGACAGCTCCTCGAAACATGCACAGCTGAGGGTGCGCTTGCGGCCATGATGCCTATCACGTTTACCCACTCAATTGCGGCCATTAGGCCACGGCCATCTGCGGTTATCTCAACAATACTGAGATTATCGCACAGCAAGGTGGTTAGCGTAAGCCCACTTACCATTACAGTGGTGAGCAATGACACAGTGGAGTAGTGTAGCCTTTGTTCACCATTATTTTCGCCACGAAATATAAAACAACTGTCCGCCGTTCATTCAACGTCAGTTTCTTCTGATTTTACATATTTCACTCGGCAACATCAGTTAAACTACTGATCAGCTTACAGCGCCACCGAGGTTCGACCTCCACTGGCGACATAATCTGCACTTGGCCAACCTTCGTAACCATCCCTCAAACAAAGACAGCTACCCCGGTAAGTAGACTCTTCCTAATCTGTGGGAGCAGATACATCAGTTTTTTTAGGTAACACTTGTTCTCAAGTGGATCAACTGACACCGGAATTTTACTAAGTTTATCATCCAAACAGTGCCTTTACTGGCAAACTATTTTGCATCTCTCCCACTTCAAGGACATGGACGAGTCCACTACTCTGCACCTAAGGTGTATCCATTCCCTCAAACTGCGTCTTACTTTTCTTTTTGCTGGGCGGTATTCACACACCAACCTTTCAGAAAGTTCGAGAAGCTACGTTGGCAACGCTACACGATACATCTTCCGCCCACGCCTGCATCCCCATTACTTGCACGGCCACTTCTCCTGTCGTTTTTCGGAATAACAGCGAACCTGGCTGCCAAGTACGTTCATGAATTATGTTGCTCCGACATCCTTAAAACTGCATATTTTTAATCGTAGTAAACAATAATTTATTCTTTACATTAACTAAGGTTATTACGTAATGTTACAGACAGCAGGGGGCATTGGCAGGGAAATTAAAAATCGCTGAAATGTCTCAAACCTTCTTACAATTAGTGCATATGTCGACATGAGGTGCTGCCGCTATTGGTTTGCCATGGAGAACGTTATTTGGTAATGTATGAATTCAAAATATTAAACTTCTAAAAATGAAACTGAGTGGTACAGGGCAGAAATTGTACGGATCACGTCTACGCTTTTTTTTTCTTACGCCCTTTTACATCCTTCTGAACAATATTTTTCTCAGTAAGTGGGTGTAAACTGTGGGCAATAGCGCTGCTATTTCATATGTAAATTCTGTATAATACTTAGCAGGAACCTTGATGAGTGCCACAAAACTTACTTGCTGCGCAAAAGACTACTCAGCTGTTCGCTCCACCATGAAGGTAAGAACTGTTCTGTTGACAAACATCTCTAGGGATGCGTCGACGGAACTATATCATTTTGGGTTCAACAACTTATTTGGTTTGGCGATTGTTAATTAGTAGGTACGTTCAATTCTCATCAGTGGGGAAAGGACAGTGCATAAGGTGATCGCCCGATATGACTATAGATAGCATCAACAGCGACCGGCCTTAGCTCTGTTATGACTATAGCCCCATTTGACAATTTGTTTGTATCTGTGCCGACGATTCCGCTGGTAATGGAAACGTTCTGATTTGATTTCAGCTCTACCTACCGAAAGAAAGAGTACACACAATTCACAGTAGAAGACCCACCGATGATTTATGTTGCTCGACAAGACACACGTGTTGCAGTGCATCTGCATTCAACCCCAGATTTTGCGAATTTCATTAGGATGTGGACAAAGAGTTTGTTACCCCGGCCGGACATCATATCTCGAGGCGCATGCCTTCCATAGCCGTATCGTTTTGCTGTGATTAACCACAGTACTTGCAGTAGTCGAAACGAATCGTGAATCGCATACAAAGTGTCCTGTCGTGCGTTCCCGTTTAAACTCCGTAACCTGGTCGTGTAGCGACCTTCGGCATCGCCAAGCTATTACGATCTGCCGGCCGGTGGGGCCGAGCGGTTCTAGGGGTTCAGTCTGGAACCGCGCGACCGCTACGGTCGCAGGTTCGAATCCTGCCTCGAGCATGGATGTGTGTGATATCCTTAGGTTAGTTAGGTTTTAGTAGTTCTAAGTTCTAGGGGACTGATGACCTCAGATGTTAATTCCCATAGCGCTCAGAGCCATTCGAACGATTTATTACGATCTCTCAGTAACATTTCTTGCTGACAGTCAACAGTAAAAAATATTCTAATCTCGTATAAGATAACGTTTGATAATCATCAGTTTCTTCGAGCGCAAGAAACTGAGGGTGTGAATGGCATGGCTTAATGCTCTGTCATCATAGAGATCGTCAGAGATGGGCACTACCTCCGACGGGAAGGAACACGTGTCCAGCTGCTTGAGAAAGCAGTTATGGCAGTCAACTGAAATGATTTAGAGCAGCGGGGGAAAGCTTAAATGTTACGCACGTGAAATAAGTAGCTCGTTGTCGGAGGGGGATATGAACCCTTTTTCTCTCGAGTACAAGACAACAGGAAATCTCGCTCATTAGGTATATACCAAAGCAAACACAAAAGACAGCCTGATAACATTTCAGCTATTTTGAAATATGGTAAGGTTATGCCCTAATTTGGAGACGAATGTTATCTCCAAGAAGTTCCAGGAAACTGTTAGTTCGACCGTTGAAGCGGCGAGAAGACGTCATGCACAGAATGAGGTTGGAAAGCAGGCGCAGATGCCACTCCTTTAATCGGGCATTTTACTCGGCTGGTGTAACCAGTGCATATGTTACAGCAGTGTTGTGTATAATCATAAGAAAAATACTCAAGACACTTTATTAATCAACCAAAACATGTTAATAGTTAATAAGTGTTTGAAGAAACAGCTTTGTTTTCCAAACGTGAATACAGCATGATGCAAGATGCCGGTATTGGGAGACCATACAGGTAGACCATATGGGTCAGTTATCACGTTCGACTTCGAGTAAAACTTTAAAGAGGGGCTCCGTATGTCTGGTCCCACGAGATAATGAAAATTCGTTTTGCTGCAAATCGGAAAATTCCACTAACGAGCAATGGCAATACTAACTCGATGGTACTATTTGAAGTTTCATATGTGTGATAAACTTACGTTATTTAAATGGAATACACCGGAAACATCCCCATTGAAAGAAAAAGCACAGTAACATTTTAAGTACTTCCCCGTACTCTCGTCTTCCTTTTTCTAAAATTTAATAGATAACACATCTAATGTACAAGGTAAACGTTTCGCGCGTTACACTGCTGGCTTTCCTTTGTGTTAATACGAAATGCCTTTTAGTGCGTATTTATATTTTATACTGTCCTGTGAATTATCTATACAGAATTTATGAGTATATGCGGAAGCTACAGTTTTGCTCGTATTTTCTAAACAATTATATTTTGGCGCCTGCCATGTGAGTATTCTTTCGTTTTATTGAAGGAACTCGCCTGCTGCCCCGACTGTATATCATTCGCTCTTTGGAGTTATTACTGAAAGCTTTGTATTATTATCACTATACAGCGTCTACAAACGTTTATCTTTACAAACGTAATGGTTCAAATGTCTCTGAGTAATATGGGACATATCTTCTGAGGTCATCAGTCCCTTAGAGCGTAGAAATACTTAAACCTAACTAACCTAAGGACATCACACACATCCATGCCCGAGACAGGATTCGAACCTGCGACCGTAGCGGTTGCGCGGTTCCAGACTGTAGCGCCTAGAAACGCTCGGCCATTTATAAACGTCAACATATTTCTGAAGTATAACGGAAAATCTATAGACTTTGCAAAACTTGAAAATAATGAATATGAAGTTCCACTCTGATAAGAAGTACTGACTGATCAGTGGTATCCGAAGTCTACAAGTAGCTAGACATAGCGTACAAAGAAGAATAACAGCGTCGACACATAACGTTCATTTCGCTGCCCAGAGAAAACAGCACAGGCATCACTGACTATCGGCCCTCCAGAAAGTCTGTTGTAGATGAACCGGAGTTTAGTTTTGGAGCTGTGTTTTTACTCAATTACGAATAATCAGAGAGAAAAACATTACTTAACTCGTTGTTGCACCGGCGATGATGTCCCACAAACCAAAGTCAGTGAGCACCATATTCTCATGCTCTTAATGGGCCTTAGTGTAGACACCACATTAACAAAGACGATTCAAAGGCTAGCTTCTGCCGCTACGGTAGGGCCCTGGTACTGTCTGCATATCCCACTACAGATGATATGCATTTAGAAGCTTATTCCGACGGTACGTAAACAAATTATTACGCCTGTGTACTTGCTCACAGAAAACATTGCCATGAACTTGTTGGAAAACACCATTTGTTTCAAAGCCAACTCATAACTTCAGATTTACTGTCGCTATTAATTTGCATGGCATGCTCAGTTCTTGCCAACAGCCAGCGGTATGTTACGTCTTTCTCATCGCATAGTGACGCAGCTGGAATGTTATATTATCAAGATATTATCTAGATACAAAATACACTGGAAACCGTCTGAATTTCAGCACTCCTTTAAAAAAAGGCCTAAATTAGAAGCGATTAAGAGAGCCGAGAGATGACTCTACGTATTACAGGCGCAAACAAAGTTGACACTTGGCGCGGTGTCTGAAGGGAGCGTCTGCATATGGGAAATGCCTTTACGGTTGCTCCCAGGAGCCATCGCACCGAGTGTCAACCTTGCGGATACAACGTTCTCGTGTGTATCCGGAAAGGTTTGTATTACGCTAAGTTCACCCGACTATAAACGGTGTATTATAAGTGAGCCAGTTTTTAATACTGTGAAATTTCTGTTCTTGTGGAACAGACTGCTTTATCCGCTCTTATAACGTGACGTGCGGCGCGCTAGCTCGAGAAACATGGAGGTGGGTCAGATAGGGGGCGCCGAATTGACTGCCCGTTGGTACACCTGCCAGGCGCAGTGTGTTTTAGGCGGTTTTCCACGCTTAATTAGGGTATTTAGGAGCTAGTCCCCAACTGCCACTTCAAAGTATATGATACGCGATCAGTTAAAATGCGATGACACACAGAACGAATTTACACGATTCACAGACAGGTGGAGCACACCATTTCACTCCCTTGGGTTACCTTGACGACCGCTGCGTCAGGAAAGGCATCCGGCCACATAGTTAAATGAAATAACAAAGGTTGGCAAATTCTAAAACAGGAGACCCCATACTAGATGAGATAAACGCTACGGAAAAGGAAGAAGACACTAAAGTATACTGTTATGACAAAAATACGTGTTCGATGTCAGCGGTAGGATTCTATAGCGTCGCGTTTCATTATGTAGGAACAACTAACGTTTCAGGATTAAGCTTCCTCGCGGCAGTAGATTGTGTGCTGATTTGAAACTCCTTGCCATATTAAAACGGTCAGCCGTTATGGGACTTCAGCCCAAAACCTATCCCTTCCAAAGGCAACGTCGCACCAAATGAACTATCCAGGTACGACCCACGACCTAGTGCGACAAATTACCTTCTGCTGGTATCTCTCTCACGCTTTCCCAATTATTTCTGCAAACACTTCTGTACGCAGGTAGGTAGGGTTATAACCTCCGCAGGAAGGAGGGCCAAGGTGAGGGGAGGGCTAATAGCTATTAGTAGTCGACGAAGGAAAGGCCGAGGACGTACAATCTGGATCTGTCTACGTCCGTGTCATGAGGGTCCGACCCTTTCCCCTCAAGCCCAAGAGCAAGGTCACCCACTCCTCAGGACAACGGTAAAGTGGATGGGAGATAGGTGTGTTGTACGTGACCACATAACAATTCGTCTCGTGCCACCCTGTGTGTCCCGGTCATGCTGTTGCGACACGTATCAAGCAGATGTAACACGCCAGGGTGTAGCTGGCCAGCTTCCTTTCACTACCACCCACTGCTGTCGATGACTGCTGAAGGAATCAGGCTGCCAGGTCCGGAAGAGGCTCAGTACTTCGTTTATGGTGTTCTGTACTCCACTGATGCCTCAGTTACTCCCTATCTCCGCACAGCAGTAAATACGTAAGCGCATTCAGTTCCATCAGAGTGGATATTCGAACTGCAAGACACACAGAGTTAAATTTTCACAGCGCAAATATCTAGCAATTTGCACTTTATGGACTACAACTATTTCCAAGAAGAAACATTTTGAAGTCTGATGTTTACCAGTGATGTGATTCAAAATGTGCTAGATGAACGAAAGTCGTGGAAGATTTATGCCAATAGGTATAAGGAAAATCTTGTTCTTAATCTTGTTAAGAAACTTCGACAGACAGGTAGTTCACCATGTGTCTTTCTGTATGGTGCAGCCGGCCCAAGTGGCCGAGCGGTTCTAGGCGCTACAGTCTGGAACCGCGAGACTGCTACGGTCGCAGGTTCGCATCCTGCCTCGGGCGTGGGGTCTGTGATGTCGTTAGGTTAGTTAAGTTTAAATAGTTCTACGTTCTAGGGGACTGATGACCTAAGAAGTTAAGTCCCATAGTGCTCAGAGCCATTTGAACCAGTAGTATGGTGAAAACTTTAACTGAAATGTATTCCTTTTCTACATAACAAAAAATTGTAAAACTGGTCATGATATAGCATTATCTTATAAAAACAAATGCTGTTGTATGATTACATTAAGTTTCTATATGACTGCATTAAGTTTCTATCAGCGCGAAATGGACTAAGGATAGTCACTGTGAACTCGTTGTGAAGGACTGGTCATGTGCTGAAGAAGTTGTGAATTAGAAACGTAACGAAGACTTACTCCCTGACTCGGTTAGAGCATTAGTTGTTAGCCAATAGGAAGTGGAGATCCAAATATCGACTCATCTACTACATTTCTAAAGAAATTCCTATGTAAATAAAGCAAAGCTACATCCATATCTGTTATTAGCTACTCAGTAAAACTTTTATTTTTCACATAAAAAACTAAAAAGAACCCTTTCTGAATTTGAGTGTGTGCTCTCCTAGAAAAAAAATACTTATTACAAAAAATTATTGTTACGTATCCAATGATTTCACTTCACAGCTTCTCTTTTCGTTGTTTTTGGTTGTTATTATGATGCTTTGAAATGAAGTAACCCTCCACACATAATTCGAAGAATTTACAGTGAAAAATGTCGCTGACCAGTTCACGTTTGATGAATTTTACGTCACACATTTCTGCTTACGAAATATAGCCAACATATAGAAATTACTTTAACAGCTACAAGGAGAGCCATGTTTCCTCCCAGTCTGAAGCAAATCGGTGGATGTGACGTGTCGTTGGCCTTTGCAGACAATCACAAATATAGACTACGACACGCTATGACAACACACTATGCAACGACATTATCAGTAGTGATACATCTTTCAGTCAGTTTAATTCCGTGTTTCATGACTGTCATCGAGAAACAAATACAATTTTATTGTTACTGATAGACTAAAATAATGGTTTATGAATGAAATATTTTTGATTTATGTGTTTGCCATCTCGACAGGATCAGTTACATGAAGACCTCGGCTGTAAACAAGAGTAAGATACAAAGTGGTTGTTTTGATAAATTGCACAGTTAAGTTTCAATAAAGTCTCATATGTAAGATATTTCAAGTACATCCCCTGTGATTTTATTATTCACATAACTCGTTTTAAAATAGCAAAGTAATGATATATTCTTAAAACAGTAAATCCAAAATTTTATTCTTTGTAAAAGGCTACTAAACATTGTTTACTTACAAACTGAGTTCAGTTAACATGAGTTAGCACTGACTTACCACTGCTTACTAACTGAACGATTTCACGAAACATTACTGGTAACCTCTCAGTAAAACAAATTTAAAAGGTGCGATCTCCTCAGTTTATGATACTAACATTTGCATTGTCACGGCATGAAATACTAAAGTTAATAACTTCAAAAAGTAAAATATGATATTAAGGATGTTTCCTAACATTTCTACCATCGCACTGCCACGTAAATAATAGCAAGGGGCACAACTTAACACTGTTTACTTGCTTAAAAAATTATGCACACTACCCTGATTAGCATCAACTTTCGAAGTACATTTGTGTTCAGTAAAATGTTCACGATGTTTATCTGAGTCGTAGTTATCCTTATCATCCTCGTATTTGCCCAAATCGTCGCTGGAGAGCATTTTCCAGCCATGAAAACCGCACTTGTTACTATTACTAGCAGCCTTGTTTTTGGTACATAACCACCGATTACCACATATCACAAAGCCGGACAAAGTTGTAATTAGGCGCAAACTGAAATTACAGATGGCGCTGCCATTTCTCGGTTTACTGCGGAACTATCACCTACTATGAATGAAGTACATCGCGTACAATGTTATGATTGAAATAACTCTGTGTCTTATCGAATTTCCCTTACCACTGTTAATAACCCAGGTCTTCATATCAGGAAATATAATTGTTCTATAACTTTCTATAATTTTCAAACCGAGCAATTTAATAAAGTCTGAGGCACTGAAACATGTATGAAATGAGTCTGATCATTGCGACGTTTCGTAGCAGAGTATTAGAAGGAAATAATCTGCCTGTGATCCGCAGACATATCAGATACTTAGCTGAAAAATTACCAGTTTTTCCGTAACTCCAAGAGGAACAGGGATACAAGTTTTCCTGAACTCCTTCATGGAAACATACCTCTGTATTGTTTCTAAGCTTTCAAAGTTCACCCAACAATATTTTGTAACTTTTGAAAGAACGAGACTATGATAGTTTACCAACAGAGCACACCTAGGGAAATGGGACAGTTTATTCACCATAAAGTGAATAATGTTCCGCTTGCCACGCGGTATGTAGTAGTAAAACACACACTGCTACATAGTTCCGCAACATCGGTAAACAAGTAGTTTGTGGCTTGAGAGAACAGTTCTTCACACGGTATTGCTACGTTATATCACTTAGTAAATTTTGATAAAATCACCAATCACCGTAATCAGTATCTAAGCTGATGAATTGCTTCATTGACTGTAACCGATACAAGTAGTTATCACGAAAATCTTCATTAGTTGACAGATTGCAAATACGAATAGCTTGCCGCTCGCCTATACTGAGTTGTCAGGTGCCCCTATTAAGAACGTATATGGGGCAAGCAACCGGATTCCCCAGGAATTTTACAATAGAATCTATGGAGCTTTTCAGTAGAACTCTTAAAGGTATTGCTTTACGACTCGATGGATTGATGTGACACAGTTGCAACACTGAATAGGAGTTCTGTCTGCAGGATCATCAACAAACAACAGGGAATTTGTGCAACCGAAGACGATTTGCATTCCACAGTGCGTTAAGAAAATGCAGACTTCTAGAGGACTATAACGCCTAGTAGATGAGCGCTCTGACTGACCGTTTCTCACGTCGTAATGATGTAAAATTTCACATGTGGGCGTGAAGGTCTATTTTCATGGGAGACACCTCTCTACACTACACTCTTTGTAAACATACAGTGGGCGCGGAATGTGCAGTGGATAAATACGACTGGACACAGATTTACGACTCCTTGTAAATTGTAAATGTATTCGAGCAACGTACAGCCTGGATACTGTGTTGGCGTAGGACACAATATTCAAAAGCACACTGAGCTTTTAACCGATGCCAAAATGTTAATGTTCTTTGTGCGTGGGCTTTTGTCTGACAAGCCGGGGCAAATAACCGACGACTGAATGAATCGTTGAACGACAGCTACATTCTGTTACGAATTCATGCAGCAATATTTCTGTCTACAGGATTCTAATTCAATTGTACAGATTTTAATGCATGATTCTGACGTTAGGTATGGCTTGGCTTGTGCTAATACTCTGCCGCTGCCAAGTTCTGTAGGTTGCTGGTTTGTAATGTTCCTCTCTCTTGCAGAATATCTACAGCATCTGAAGGAAATTTTGCGTCGTTTATTGTTAAAGATGATCATGTATATGTAGCGTCATTTTGACATCACTCACGCTTTGAACTTGTCCTCTTACAGCGGTATCCTATATGACAGCTAGTATTTACACCATTTATTCGATCCATGCATTTCTTAGTTTGGTGCATAACTTTATTTGAACAGAAAGTTTCATCTTTCCTCTGTTGTAAGGATTTCGACGTCGGCGCCGCCATGACGTTGGACGAAACTGATTATGTACGACACACTTCGGTAGAGTGTCATGCATTTGTCCAAGTGTGTCAGTCGGCTTTATACTTTGCAGTCCACACTGACTTTCTGAGTGAGGTAACCACCGCCTATTAAACATTGTACTCCGCCACATGTGGTAGGATGCTTGCACAATTGCTATGTTAGTCTTCCACTGGCAGTGAATTACCTTCCGAGAGTTAGTGACCGCCTTCCGTTGTTTCATTCTTCAACTAATGTTACTAATTATTTCATCTATGTGATGTGGCCTGTGGCATCTAAGGTGTCATAATAATGTACTTAATGAATTCATGTAACTCCTTCCTTAATGACCAAAGACTGTCATTTCTGCACTTTGTTTATTCACTTTGGGATGAAAATTGTTTTGTGTCTGTAAAAATCTCCTGGATAGTGTTATAGACAAAACTGATATTCAGTGTTGTGAGCGTTCCACATGCATGTGCAGTACGGCAAAGCGATACCTTTAAGAGTTGTATTGAAAAACTACAGAGCTTCTGTTTACTGTCACATACCATGTGGCAGTTGTAAAGCTATTCACTTCATGGTGAGGTAACCTATCCCGTTTGATTAGTTATGTTCTGCTTGTGAATCGTCACTGCCTTGCGTTTCAAGAGTTGCCAGTGTTGTAAGGCGAGCTTTGAAGGCTTAGGAACAGTGCAGAGTTATGTATCCATGAATTTCTCCAGTATTCAGATGGTATGATGTGGTGAATAACTCTACGTCTTTTATATTGAATATACTGTCTGAACGAATGTAAAGTTCCATGTACTGACTGGGCAGAAAATCCTAAGAAATTTTGGTCCTATGTCAAAGCGGTAGGTGGATCAAAACAAAATGTCCAGACACTCTGTGACCAAAATGGTACTGAAACAGAGGATGACAAACTAAAGGCCGAAATACTAAATGTCTTCTTCCAAAGCTGTTTCACAGAGGAAGACTGTACTCTAGTGCCTGCTCTAGATTGTCGCACAGTTGACAAAATGGTAGATATCGAAATAGACGACAGAGGGATAGAGAAACAATTAAAATCGCTCAAAAGCGGAAAGGCCGCTCGTCTTGATGGGATACCAGTTCGATTTTACACAGAGTACGCGAAGGAACTTGCCGCCCTTCTTGCAGCAGTGTATCGTAGGTCTCTAGAAGAGCGAAGCGTTCCAAAGGATTGGAAAAGGGCACAGGTCATCCCCGTTTTCAAGAAGGGACGTGAAACAGATGTGTAGAACTATAGACCTATATCTCTAACGTCGATCAGTTGTAGAATTTTGATACACGTATTATGTTCGAGTATAATGTCTTTACTGGAGACTAGAAATCTACTCTGTAGGAATCAGCATGGGTTTCGAAAAAGACGGTCGTGTGAAACCCAGCTCGCGCTATTCGTCCACGAGACTCAGAGGGCCATAGACACGGGTTCACAGGTAGATGTCGTGTTTCTTGACTTCAGCAAGGCGTTTGACACAGTTCCCCACAGTCGTTTAATGAACAAAGTAAGAGCATACGGACTATCAGACCAATTGTGTGATTGGATTGAGGAGTTCCTAGATAACAGAACGCAGCATGTCATTCCCAATGGAGAGAAGTCATCCGAAGTAAGAGTGATTTCAGGTGTGCCGCAGGGGGGTGTCATAGGACCGTTGCTATTCACAATATACATAAATGACCTGGTGGGTGACATCGAAAGTTCACTGAGCCTTTTTGCAGATGATGCTGTGGTGTATCGAGAGGTTGCAACAATGGAGAACTGTAATTAAATGCAGAAGGATCTGCAGCGAATTGACGCATGGTGCAGGGAATGGCAATTGAATCTCAATGTAGACAAGTGTAATGTGCTGTGAATACATAGAAAGATAGATCCCTTATCATTTAGCCACAAAATAGCAGGTCAGCAACTGGAAGCAGTTAATTCCATAAATTATCTGGGAGTACGCATTAGGAGTGATTTAAAATGGAATGATCATATAAAGTTGATTGTCGGTAAAGCAGATGCCAGACTGAGACTCATTGGAAAAATCCTAAGGAAATGCAGTCCGACAACAAAGGAAGTAGGTTACAGTACGCTTGTTCGCCCACTGCTTGAATACTGCTCAGCAGTGTGGGATCCGCACCAGATAGGGTTGATAGAAGAGATAGAGAAGATACAACGGAGAGCAGCGCGCTTCGTTACAGGATCATTTAGTAATCGCGAAAGCGTTACGGAGATGATAGATAAACTCCAGTGGAAGACTCTGCAGGAAAGACGCTCAGTAGCTCGTTACGGTCTTTTGTTAAAGTTTCGAGAACATACCTTCACCGAGGAGTCAAGCAGTATATTGCTCCCTCCTACGTATATCTCGCGAAGAGACCATGAGGATAAAATCAGAGAGATTAGAGCCCACACAGAAGCATACCGACAATCCTTCTTTCCACGAACAATACGAGACTGGAATAGAAGGGAGAACCGATAGAGGTACTCAGGGTACCCTCCGCCACACACCGTCAGGTGGCTTGCGGAGTATGGATGTAGATGTAGATGTAGAACGACCTAAACGTGTTTACTTTTATACTGCTGCATAGAGATAGGGTGTCATTAAGGTAGTGGGACGTATACAGCAGTAAACACGAAGCACTGCGCTTCATTTGGGACTGGGGAGACCAATTACTTCGGCCGGCTGGTAATGTCAGTACAGCAGTAACTGGTCTGTGAATGTGGGAGAGGGAGGCCGGCCACCCGTATATTAGCTGTGGGACATCGCATTATTGTGTATCGCAACAACATCACCCAGACACCTCAGTGGCACATCTGGCTCATTATTAAAGGGGCATCTGCAACCCACATGGTCACCCACCCTCTGAGCCTTTCTTCTGAGATGAGGGAAAGAGATGACATTGCTCTTGTCCTTGGCAGACAGGCACTCATGACACCGACCGCTGTCCTTGTGTTCGCCTTCAACCACTACAGCTACACGTCAACGACAAATGACGCTGTCGGTGGAAACAGATAGGTGATGATGGATATCACGTCGATATTGTTCCAGATCACATCTTGCAAAAACCAGACACAAACACAGAGTAAGCATTTTGAAACAATTAATGTGAGAAAGGCAAGTTCGGAAAACTCCTCGAGAAGAGTAATTGCTATGGCCAATTCTTTCACAATGTATGTATCTCGCATCATTAAAAACAATTTTTTATAAAATAACGCCGACTGCAGGACAACTGGAGTACTAAATAGTTCCTGTTGCGTATCAGTCATGAAACATGTACAACTACATTTACAATAATACTTTTTATATCACTGTGAAATACGTGGTAGAGGTTACTTAAGCACTTATCAGAGCTTACTGCCGTCCCATTCACGGATCTACCTTGAGAAGAATGACAGCTTAAACGCGTCTGCGCTTGCTACAATGAGCGTGGGCTTGTCTTAACTATCGCCATGGGAGCAATACGTTAGGGACTGTAGTAATTCCTAGATCCCTCAAATAAAGCTGGTTTTGAAACTTCTTCCAGTACACTTTCGTGGGATTCGCTTATATGTACCTTCAAGCGTCAGCCAGTTCAGTTTTTTCAGCATCTCCGTAACGCTCTCTATGGATCAAACAACCCTGTGAACATTCGTACTGCCCATTTTCTTATACGAGGGTGAGTCAAATGAAAGCCTTACATTTGTAACAACAAATCGAAATTTCGCACCGTTACCCTGTAAGTTGGTAAGCGTGCTACAAACAGCGTGCGGAATGGCCAGCAGGTGGCAGCATGATGCAGATGCAAACATACTGTCGCAGTATCAGTATACAGATGGCCGCCCCACTTGCGACTTGCACCAGGGAAGAGCAGCGTTTTGTTATTCATTTTTCCGTAGTGAAGGTGTGAAACCTATTGAAATTCATCGACGAATGAAGATTCGGTACGGTGATGCGTATTTGTCACAGCAGCGAGTAGGACGTTCGCAAATGGTGTGACTTCAGTGGAAGGTGCTTCTCGTCCAGGTCAGGCACAGCGAGTTGTGACTCCACAGAACATTGCAGCAGTTGAAGCCGTAGTGAAGGAAAACAGCCGGGTGACACTGAATGACATTGCAGTATGCTTACAGATTAGTCATGGGTCAGCATACCACATTGTGCATGATGTGCTCCAGTTTCACAAAGTGTCTATAAGATGGGTGCCACGGCAGCTGACTCCTGAAATGGGAGCACGACGTGTTGATGCTTGTGAAGAACTTCTTCGGAGCTTTGAAGGAGAAGGTGATGGCTTCCTTGCAGGAATCATTACTGGTGACGAAACCTGTGTTCACTCCCACCAGTCGGAAACGAAGAGAGCGAGCAAGGAATGGCGCCATTCCTCATCACCAAAACCAAAGAAGTTTCGAAAGGAACCATCAGAAGAGAAGGTTATGCTGACTCTCTTTTAGGACGAAAAATGCGTCATTTTGGAGCATTACATGCCTAGAGCGACTACTGTCACCAGTGCATCATACACAGATCTCCTAAAAAAATCATCTGCGGCCTGCAATAAAATCAAAGCAACGTGGATTGCTGTCAGCAGGTGTCCTTTTGCAACATGACAAAGCAAGGCCACACACTGCCTGTACAACAGTTGCAACAATCACAGACCTGCATTTTGAGTGTCTTCCTCATCCACCAAACTCACCAGACCTTGCCCCAAGTTATTTCCATATGTTTGGACCACTCAAAGACGCAATGGAAGGAAAGAAGTTCCGTTCTGATTTTTTTCTAAAGGAATTTATGCACTGTGGAAGAGCTGGACGACATGCATTGAGCGTGGGGGAGATTATGTAGAAAAGTGATACAGCTTTGTGCCACTTCTGCACAATAAATAATATTTAAAAAATTATGTAATGTTTTCATTTGACTCGCCCTTGTACACTCAGTATACTCTGTTAATCCTACTTGGTAAGGGCCCTACACACTTGGGCAATATTCCAGAATGGATAACACGAGTGATTTGTAAGCAATCTCCTTTGTAGACTGATTGCGCTTCTCCAATAGTCAACCAATAAACCGAAGTCTAACACCTGCTTTACCCACGACTGAGCCTATGTGATCATACCATTTCATATCCCAACAAAATTTTGTGTACCCAGCTATGTGTGTGTGTTCTCCGATTCCATTTGCGACTCGTTGATATTATAATCATAGGATACTACGTTTTTTCGTTTTGTGAAGCGCAGATGTGTACATTTCTGAATATTTAAACAAGTTCCAAATTCTTGAGCCACTTTTAAATGTTATCAAGATCTGACTGAATATTTGTTCAACTTTTTCTGAGAGTATTTCATTATAACAACCGCACCATCTGCGTAAAGTCTGAGGTTACTATTTATATTTTCTGCCAGGTGATTAATGTGAACATGAAGAGGAATGGTCTCAGTAAACTTTAAAGGCCAGTACTTGATATTACTTTTGCATCTCTCGATAACTCTCCCTCTAAGATAATTTATCTGCGTCTTCCCTACAAAGAAACACTCGGTCCATTCATAAATTTCGTTTGATACTCCATCGACAATAATTGTACGTGTGGTTCTGATTCAAATGTCTTTCGGTGTATATGGACAAATTTAGTGACTACTGGAGATAGATGAAGATGGAGTTAGTGCGAGATAACGAGAATATGAAACAATAAAAGAGACAAATATTCTTTGTCTTCTGCAGTGACTTTTCCGGGGGCAAACGTCAGCCTTATCGCTCCTATTGTTACGCATCTCAACGCCACCATTTCTCTTTTCCTCATAAAGGCGTGAAACCAACATCCAATAAGGACATTTTTCTCAGATTAATTCCGAGAATCAAATCAAACTGCTACTTGACTGATGCCGCTATTGTTTTGTTCTGATACGCTTTGTGTCAACATTTACTTGGCCTCGAGATACACTAGAACGAACTGAGCTAGAGCATCACGAGACTCCTGGTTTCGTATGATGACATTAAAATACACTTGTCAGTCTCACCAATTACAAGTGATGCCCTTTCACTAACACCGATAAATAAACGCAAACGATATTGCTCAGGGAACTACTATATATACCCTCTCTTAATGAAGACTGATTATATCTTACAAATTTATCTAATTTCGATATCGACAATAGCGATCAAGCTTTATCTGATCACACGTGAAGATATCTTCAGGCAAATGAAACTTCACTCAATATCAATTTAATCGTTCTGTAATTGAAGTGGGTGCAATTTTAGAATTACCAAGAACGTAACAGTTTGTACAATTACTTTCACTTTCAATGCCACAGACCTACCAATATTTGAAAATATTACTCAGACAAAAGAATCATGTGATACGAATAATTTCGAACAACAAAATCGCGATGGTAAAAGGATACAGAAAAATTCTTTACAGATTACTACTCGAGTAAATACATACACATTCACTGACGAGGCAAACAAATTGGAACTCCTGCCAAATATCACGTAGGGCCTCCACAGGCACGCAGAAGTGCCGCAACACGGCACCGCATGGAGTCGACTAATGTCTGAAGTAGTGGTGCAGGGAACTGACACCGTGAATCCTGCATGGATGTCCGTAAGTCCGTAAGAGTACGAGGGGTGGAGATCTCTTCTGAACAGCATGTTGCAAGGCATCCCACATATGGTCAATAATGTTCATCTCAGGGGAGGTTTGTGACCAGCAGAAGTGTTAGAACTCAAATAAGTGTTCCTGGAGCCACTCTGTAGCAATTCTGGACGTGTGGGGTGTCGCATTGTCCTGTTAGAATTGCCCAAATACGTCGGAATGCACAATGGGCATGAATGGATGCAGGTGATCAGATAGGATGCTTACGTACGTGTCACCTGTCAGAGTCGTGTATAGAAGTAGAAGGGGTCCCACATCGCTCCAGCTGCACACGCCCCACACCATTACAAAGCCTCCATCAGCTTGAACAGTGACCTGCTCACGTGCAGGGTCCATGGATTCATGAGGTTGTCTCCATACCTGTACACTTGCATCTGCTCGGTACAATTTGAAACGAGACTCGTCCAACCAGGCAACTTGTTTCCGGTCATCAACAGCCCAATGTCAGTGATGACGGGCCCAGGCGAGGCGTAAAACTCTGTGTCGTGCAGTCATCAAGTGTCACAAATGGGCCTTCGGGTCCGAAAGCCCATATCGATGATGTTTCGTTGAATGTTTCGCACGTTGACACTTGTTGATGGCCCAGCATTGAAATCTGCAGCAATTTGCGGAAGGGTTGCACTTCTGTCACGTTGAACGGCTCTCTTCAGTCGTCGTTGGGCCCGTTCTTGCAGGATCTTTTTCCAGCCGCAGCGATGTTGGAGATTTAATGTTTTACCGGTTCCTGATATTCACGGTACACTCGTGAAATAGTCCTACGGGAAAATCCCCACTACATCGCTACCTCGAAGGTGCTGTGTCCCATCGTTCGTGCGCCGACTATAACGCCACTTTCAAACTCACTTAAATCTTGATAAACTGCCATTGTGGCAGGAGTAACGGATCTAACAACTGCGCCACACATTTGTTGTCTTATAAAGGCATTGCCGACCACAGCGCCGTATTTTGCTTGTTTACGTATCTCTGTACTTGAATACGCATACCTAAACCAGTTTCTTTGGCGCTTCAGTGTAATTGAAGATGAAACATATCTTACAGAGGGAGAAAACAAGAAAAAGTCAGCTGGTTCGCACTGGATGTTGCAAAGACGAATACAAATGCTCATGCTGACTTATATATGGCGGCGTCGAATGTACCGCATCTAAATTACTACATCTTTAATCTACTTACAACACAACAGTTCGAAGTATGCTGTTCCCTTCCGAATACGCCTCGATGGAAAGAACGTACGTACTGGAATGGACGACTGGACGAGATGGCATGTAGATACATGCCCGCTTTTCATCCAGGAGAACTACCCTCCACAGATATCTGTAACTTAGCACGTACTGTCAGAGAATTTACCAAACACATTCGGGTGCTTTGAAACTGAATAAGATACCTATTCCCAGTAGGACAGATTTCTGAATCGCGCGGCATAAACTATCCGAAATTACCCGCTGCAAAATCCTTTAAAAGAATCTTTACAGTCTGTAAAAGACTATTCTTGAATGAAATTACGCGAATGCTATAATCACACAGTTCGACGGAGTGCTAAAACAAGGGCTGTAACTATATGAGATCGCGTGTTCCGCAACTCACTCAGTCGAAAGTAAACCGCTTATATCACAGTTCGTGTTACACACACACACACACACACACACACACACGCACACTCACATACATACACTCACCAAAAAAGAAGAAAGAAAGAACGACGCACCACGAAGGAATTATTCGAATGGGACGGAAATCATTAGTGACGTACATGTAGAGACAAGCAAGTGATTACAAGTGCCGCAAAATTGGTTTATTCAAGAGAAAGAGCTTCACAAATGGAGCACGTCAATAACGCATTGGTCCACCACTGGCCCTTAAGAGAGCAGTTATTCGGTTTGGCATTGACTGAAAAGGTTGATGCATGTCCTCTTAATGGAAATCATGCTATATTCTGTCCAATGGGTGCGTTAGAACGCCCAATAGCGAGGCGGTAGGAGGACCCCGCCCGCAGCACTCCACAAGTTCTCAGTTGTGGAGAGAGCCAGCGACCTCGCTGGCCAAAGCAGGATTTGGAAAGCACGCAGATAAGCAGAAGAGCCTCTCGCCGTGTGTGGGCGGACATTCTCTTGCAGAAATGTAAGCCCGTGTTGGCTTACCATAGAGGGCGAAGAAACGGGGTGTAGAATATCTTTGACATACCGCTGCGCTGTAAGGGTGACGTGAATGACAACCAAAGATATCCTAATATGAAAAGAAATGGCACTCCAAACTATCAGTCCTGGTTGTTGGGCCATATGGCGGGAGACAAGTCAGGTTGGTGGTCCACCATCGCCTGGGACGTCTCCAGACGCGCCTCGGACTTGGAATATCATTGACTGGAGCAGAACTGTCCTTAGTGATGAGACCCGCTTCGAACTGAGCTCCAATGACAAGCGAAGACGTGTCTGGAGGCGTCTGGGACAGCAGTGGGGTACCAAACTATCACCTGCCAAGCGGTCCGACACCCAGGAGTGATGGTCTGGAGGTGCCATCTCTTCTCATAGCAGGACGTGTTTGGTTGTCATCCGCGGCACCCTTACAGCGCAGCGGTATGTCGACGATATTCTACGCCCTGTTTTGTTGCCCTTCATGGCAAGCCTTCCTCGGTTTACATTTCAGCACCATAATGGCCGCCCACACACGGCGAAAGTTTCTAGTGCTTTTCTTGCCAAGCCGTACCTTGGCTAGCGAGGTCGCCAGATCTGTCCCCAGCTGAGAATGTTTTGGGCATTATGGCCAGGGGCCTCCAACCAGCTTGCGATTTTGACGATCTAACACGCCAGTTGGACATAATTTGACACGGTATCCCTCGAACGGACATCTAACAACTCTACCAATCAATGACAAGCCGCATAACTGCTCGCAAGTGGGCCAGAAGTGGACTACTGAGTTATTGACTTGCTCACTATGCGAAGCTCTTTCTCTTGAATAAATTATTCACTTTTTCTGAAATTGTAACCAGTTTTTCAACTTCAACTTTTGTAGTCCTGTCTTCCTCAGTTGCGTGTAATATTACGGTATATAGATAATTTTTACTTATGGACCGTCTGTAACAACTGAATAAAACAAAATTTTAGTGCCATACGCGTTTCGCCTTTATTTTCTACAAGGCATCAACAGTGGCCTGGGATATGTACATATGTTAGCTATTTAATTTACATTTTTGTCACAGTGCCTATAGGTTATAAACAGTTCTGTTGGCTGGTATTTCCTGTTAAGTAGTAATGTTGTGAACTGTACTTGCAGGTTGCGTGGGAAATTTCTTACATATTACGCTCCTGTTGCATTTTTGGTGTTCTTCTTCTTCTTAGGAATGCCAATTTGCTGTTTTTCCCCGCATACCACTGCACTATGAACTGAACGCTTGTTTCAATGCAATGTTTTGGTTTCTGTTGCCGACTGTTAAATGTTTTTTCCAAAGATCGAATGTTATTGCCAAACTTTCGAGTGTAATTATTGAAGTATCTGTGATCTGTTCGTGTATGCATGTGTGTGTGTGTGTGTGTGTGTGTGTGTGTGTGTGTGTGTCCGTCGAGATGGTGTGGGGTAGACTTTTTCTGTTTTATGTTATCATTTCCTTTATTAAGTGTAGTAGAGAGCCTGTGCTGATGTGTGTTTGTTCATTTATCACATGTTTGTTTTCTGCTATGGCTTTCTGGATGTGGAAGTTTTCTTGCGTTTGTATAAAATGTTTGTTATGGTTGCTTATTCTCATTATTTTCGTTTCTTGTTCCATGTTTGTAGGATGATGGTTATGGTGTTTTAAATGCTCTGCAAATGTGGAATAGTTTGTTTCATACTTCCAACATCTGATATGTTCTTTGTATCGTGTTTCAAAATTCCTTGCAGAAAATAAAGGTGAAACGCGTATGACACTAAAATTGTGTTTTATTCAGTTGCTGTCACACGGTCCATAAGTAAAAATTATCAATATACAGTAATTTGTTAAACTTTACACATACGTCACATTTATTGATCTGCGTCCAATTCGGATAATTCGTTCGTGGGTCGTCTCTCTCTCTCTCTCGCTCTCTCTCTCTCTCTCTCTCTCTCTCTCTCTCTCTCTCTCTCTCCTACACACACACATACGGGTACACACACTCTCTCTCTTATCTTTAAACTAGCAGGACGTATGATTAAGATTAGGTGAAAATATATAAGCCAAATATTATTGCTTAATGCATGAAACAAATTCGATACTACACTGAAAATCCTGGGGGGAGGGGAGGGAGGGAGAGGGTAGCGGGAGGGCGTTGGGGGTGAAGAACATGAACAAACTTTAAAACAGCCCACTCACCGTCACACCAGAACTTTCACTCTGTATTCTCACTTGGTAGGATAAGAGGACATTACAACAAAACATCAGATACCACCATGTCACGGATTGCGCGGCCCGAGGTTCGAGTCCTCCCTCAGGCATGTGTGTGTGTGTGTGTGTGTGTGTGTGTGTGTCTGTCTGTCTGTTGTTCTAGTATAAGTTACTTTAAGTAGTGTCTAAATCTAGGGACCGATGACCGCAGCAGTTAGGTCCCTTAGGCATTCACATACATTTCACATTTCAACATCAGTTACCAGTCGCCAGGAAACGAGCTGTTATTTCTACTGCACTAGGATTAAACTACAGAGTTTAAAAAAAACAGTCGCGTTATTTCTGTACAGTACAGCAGATGATCTCTAGAAAAGGATTATAATGGGCGAGTATAAGAGTATAAGAAACCATAACCGAAAGACCAGAACTGCAGTTGTAATCGTAATTGTGTGTACAAGCAATAGGAGCATTGGGCAAAAATAGTTCTCATCGAACGCGAAGATGAAAAATAACGAGTCCATTATTATGTTCGGAAAAAGGGATGAAGGTAAGTTTCAAAAATGTGATCAGAAAGAAAGTAAGAGAGCGAGAGACAAATGCTGGGAATTGGAAGCAGAAAGCATTGTAAGACGTTACCGCTGTGACGGTAATGAGATAAACAATGTTGCGTATTGCAGACCGAACTGGGGAAATAACGTCCACAACTTCAGGAATAATATACGTGTCTGACTGATTTCAAATAGGCTGAAAGAAGTGTAGGTATTTACAGTTCTAATAGAACTATGCCAAAGTGTTACTGTTTTATTTCCGTCGCTATTTGACGCCGCAGCTCGGTCCTTACTTTATGTATGACGATTACGACCAACTGTGGTTCTCTCATAGTCCGGACATACTAGAGTAACGGCACTGCTCTTAGTTGATATTTGGAAGCAGGTGCAGAACCCATTACCACAGCTTTTAGTAATATGCATCGGTGGAAAATGACATATTTGTAATGATTCTGTACACTTATCTTTTAGCACAAACACTTCGCGGCTGTTTTACATTAAGAATGCTGTCACAGGTAATCAAATAATACTATATCCCTGGCCTGATTTCTTTTTAGCATGTATTACAGACAATTTCGTTAGGGAAAATATTGTTTCAAAACAACAGTAATATGAGTATGTGTATTCATAATGCAAAGAAATACGAAGTCGATTGTTTTAATCCCTTACGTCTCAG
Source organism: Schistocerca gregaria (assembly GCF_023897955.1). Classification (NCBI taxonomy): domain Eukaryota; kingdom Metazoa; phylum Arthropoda; class Insecta; order Orthoptera; family Acrididae; genus Schistocerca; species Schistocerca gregaria. Next base: position 745,781,467 of record NC_064923.1, read on the forward strand.
TAGCTTTACACCTTTACTTTGGTTCACAGTAGATAACAGGTTGTATTGGACAGTGCATGATCACCATATCGTGCCAAAGCTTGTTACTAGCCCTTCAGCTACGTGAAGCACAGAACTAAAATGGTTATATAACGCTTCCGATACGGCATTTTAATAACACCTCGTAGACCCCAATGATGGAATGAACTATACAAGCTCCAAGGAAGCACAACAGTCCATGCAGGGGCCAAGAGTAGAGAGTACTTCTTTAAGTATGGAGACTCTTAGTAACGTCGACGATAAAATTCAGATCTCCTTATCTTTCAAATGCTTCCAAAATATAGTTGGTAGCAAATGTGTTGGTTAGCAGTAACGGTAAGTATGGCTTATGTCTGCGAATATTTCATTGGTGATAGTACGAATACGTGAAAAGAATAAAGTAACACAAATCGTTGTAGTACCTTGTTTCGCCCTCCACACATAAGCTGCCGGAAACAAAACTGTTGATTTAGGTATAGTCGTATCTGGTGATAGCAAACTCAAGTTGTCGTTGACACTAACATGTTTTGAGATCACTGCAGTATTTGGACTGTCGAAGTTAACCTTTACTCCTGATAGCATCCAGCAGCGAGGGAGCAGCGTGGCTACGTACCAGAGCTTATTTGTGTAGTGACTTATGACCGTTAATCACACTTCGATGACGTAACACTACGAATATCGCTGGCATTGTTACAATAAATCTTCGGTACGCTTAATCGTAATGGCGCTTTTTTATAACGTCCTGCTGAGTTTCTAGGACTGTCAGAATGCAAGCAGTTCATGTGAGAGCTTGCCAGGTTATTACATAAGGGAAACAGCCAGACGGATAAAATATAGAAAAAAATACAATACCGCATTTTAGACATTTTGATTAAAGAAAGTAAGGGTAGTAAAATGATAATGATGAACATATCTGATGTAGAGTGACTGCCTTTTCTTCTAGTTAATGGTTCGCAGGTCGTGGTCTAGTTGCTAGCATTGCTGCCTCTGGATCAGGGGTCACGGGTTCGATTCCCTGCAAGGTTGGGGATTTTATCTGCCCAGGGACTTGGTGTTTGTGTTGTCCTCATCATTTCATCATCATCATCATCATTCGTGACAGTGGCTAGATTGGACTGTGAAAAAATTGGGACTTGGTACGGGTGCTGATGACCGCACAGTTGAGCGACCTCACAAACCAAACATCATCGTCATCATTCTAATTAAGGTAGAAGAGTGGAGAGGACGATGTGGAAAATCATGTCAGCAAGCCCCGGATTTTCTCAAGGGCGTTCTTGATTTACATTCGAGGTAATGAGAACTCAGCCGAAACTGTTTAGTATTAGACAGCGGAATCACAGACCAGCTGCTTGAAACACGAACGTTCCTAATGAAGAGTAGAAAGCACAGTGTAATTTCGGACATTAAGTAACAGATAAGTTAGATTCCTTTGCCTAACACTTCACGCTGACATTTGCGTGGTTACCCATAAAAATACGATAGGTCACCTGGAAAACCAGAATGATGAACCTGACAAGCCACAGCGCAACTACCACCCACACACAACTAAGGTTGTTTGCATGCCTACGAACTTAAGCTATTTGCACTTAGTTATTAGTTTCGCGCGCACAATGTTAAACTGTGTACTATTTTTGCACAGTGGTTCCATTTGTAAAAGTGGGCATGAGCTCAGTAGAAATTTTCCCAAGAGGGGGCAAAATGCAAAGTTTCCAGTTTTGATATAACCGATTTGGCGAGTTTGAAAAGAATTAAATTTGACAAGAAGTACACAAAACTTATTGCATCTCAAAATATTATCTTCTTAATATTTGTAAGGTAGATGATTCTAGTACAGAATGGCGAGTACCCGTGAGTAGCATGTGCAAAGTACTTTTATGTTACTAATATGAATATGGACGCCACCTTTTTGATTCTACGACCTGAAATTAAACTCTCCTGTAAATAAATACGTAGCCGAGGTCGCCAACACACGCTACTGCTGTGGTGCTCGACTCGGAGGTAAGCGAGTCGAGTGCTCGTGCTGGATGAAATTTTCGCTGCTAGTATTTGGCCGGGAAGGGGAGGAGAGCTGGTGGCGTAATGTGCCTGACGACTAGTCCTTGTGCCAATGTCCTGGACTCAGTTCCAAATCACTGTGTGGTGTCTCGTGAAGTGACGACATGTGGCACTGCTGGTGAAGCGTCCATACTGTGTCGCATTCTATCATCCGCACACGCTCCCATCAAACAGCCATCAGACCCTACGCCCAACCGCCAAGGAGCACACAGTGTCCTACTACAGAAAGGTTGCTTTTACTTGCAAGCCTGGAGCGGTTAGTGTCATGTTCTTAAAATAGGAATGTGGTCACTTGTTGGTCACCTGTTGAACAACACAGTAAGTGTGATCCCCACTACAGACTGTACGACAATCCAGTAACACTGCAGGCATTTGACTGTTGAACACTGTCGTTATTTATCTGGAATTCTAACATAAATGATACCATTCACAATCTACAAGCACTAACTTTTGCATGTTCAGAAATTACCATTACACTAAACTCATGATGTGAGGACAACCCTGTCACGACCATTTATCTTCGCTCGCATTCAGCCTGTGCACTGCAAACAATAACACCTGTTTCAAAGCTGTACTATACCATGGTTGTGGCTCACCGACTGGTGTAGACATTGGCGGGTAGCTGAAACTCAAAGTCTGGAAACAAGCTACATGCAGATTTGATTACTGCTCTAATGTATCAGATGCACCATGAAAGCTAGTGGCCTGAGGTTCAGTGCGTATCTCGGATATATTGGTAACCCAAAGTCTGGAATCAACTACATGTCCTGCCCTGACGTGTCTGGCACTGAATCAAGGAGTCTGTCAACATGTTGACTTGATTTCTGATGTTTCTCAGCGGTGTCAGGCATTGCATCAGCTTTGTCAAGGAACTGTTGCACTGAGAAGCAAATAGATGAAAACCACGAAAACACTTACATACATGAGCAATAACAATAATAATAAACGTTGAGAGAGAAGCACTGTTTAATACGTACAATCGACTGTACTAGTTTCTCCTGCCTTGAGGTTGCAGATCTCAGATGACGTATCATGGTGATCAGTTTTTCACTACGATGTACTGAACACGTCTGTCGAGTTCACTTGACAAATGGACACTGAGCATGGGTGGTTGGGGTAGATGACTGCAGCGGCACAGAAACTGAAAAAACTATTTAGGACCGGCAGCCTGGAGACTGTGTCCCCAGGGAGACGCGATAGTCACCTAAGTGACACTTCTCCGTGACGTCACTGTGATGTGACGAGCCCAGTTTAGACTGTCAGGAACATCCACTGACTTTCGTGGACGTATCAAGTTCTAGGTGTCGGGGGAAGCCAAATTTCATAGTCTTTGAAACACAACGTATGTTCTGTCAATACATGCCACAACAAATATTGAAGATCTCTCGAAAACGCACAGTTTTTGGAATGACGTATTCTAATCAAATACAAGAAAAACACGTAATGGCAATTGAGGTCTTCAGGATCTCTAAATATGAAACCGTGTCCCAAGTTGCAAGTGTCCACAGTGGTGTAATGGGTAGAATGTCGGTTTATCAAGAAGAGACTAGCTGGCGCGCTGGTTTGCGTCTGCTAGTTCTAATACTTTTTTCCTTCACTTTTCTAAAGGATTCTGGAACCTTATTAATATAAGTGGCGTATGTTATCTAATATTTAACTTTATATACATATAAGAGGGCTATCTCCCAGGAATGAGTTGGCATTGCCAATAAATTACAAATTAAGCTTGAAACAAGCAAATGCCAGTGAATGTTCGAAATACCCCGATCATCTGGTAAAACAAAGTATCACTCAAAATAAAAAGCACAAGAAAGACTGACACATTTGAAAAATAATTAAATGGTAACTTAGCCTCAGCCGTCTATAAAGTATAAAAGAAATTACAACCTAATTATTTTAGGGGCTTCTTTTCCAAACAAGAAGAATTTATACACGTAGAGAAGAAATGTATTCTGGTTCTCCTACAGGATTGTACGGGCTCCGATTTTTTCTCCTTGTTTCAGTTACTTTCAAGTAAAAAGGAAAAAGTTCATTTTTCTTGCAGTGAATTGTAATTTTCTGCGTAAATTAGTACTTCACACAGCCAGCACACTTTCACCACTGTGGAGTCTTACTGTTAAGTACTTTTCGTAATACATAATTAGGCAACCACAGCCACAATGATACTGCACATTTACAATTTTTCCGCAGTTTCGAAAGATTATTATGGTAATACTACATTTGTTATTCTGATTTGCAGAGAATATATATTTTTGTATATGTACTAGACAAAATTATGTTACGCATGTGGTCCTAAAATATATAAATAAATCAATTAAAATGATGTCATCAAACAGGCCAGACTAAGTAAGGTGAGGGGATCTGTGACCTACCCATTGGTGCACAATCAATAAAACCATTTCAATTTTTTAACACTAGGTATTTCCAGACCATTTCTAAAAAACATATAATCTTTTATCCACGCACTACACGCAGGCTTGGAAATAGTTTGGTATTGAAAACAGCAACCAGTCACATTATTTCAGATAGGTAAACTGCTGTATAGGAATGTTCTGTAGGTGGTGGCATGTATGAACATGATGATGATGCCAACTGCCAAGTGAAATCCTGAGTCTGTATGCTCACCGCAGTGATACCTCTCCATAAACACAAGAAGGATGACTGTTCCAGTGGAGGCTCAACGCGCTGAGACTCGATATGATCCCGAAAGTCTATAGACGTCCCGGACATTCGAAACTGGGCATGGCACATCATAGTGACGTCATGGAGAAGTGATACCAAGCCCATGTCTTGGATCACCATCTTGGATTCTTATGGCATCGATGGCGTCATGGATCGCCATATTGATTTGTCAACTTAGAACCAAGTAGACTGTGCCCGTATCCTCAAGTTAGCCATCTTGGATTGTTCACAGTGCAGACTGTGCTAAGATCAGACATCCTGTTTACAGTTTTGGGGCACGTTCTTACAGTTTTAGAGTGATTTGTGACAGTGTGGGGTAATTTTGTTACAGTTTTGGGCTAATTTGTTACATTTTTGGGGCATTTTATTACAATTTTTGTTGTTACGTGAGTTAATCTGTTACAGTTTGGGGAAACTTTGTTACAGATGTGGGGGCAGTTTGTTATAATTTTGCTGTAACACGTAGATGTATGGGGTGTGCACCAATTGTTCAGTTTTCCCACCATATTCTCACCCCACATAAAATACTCATAATTTTGTTACAGTTTTGGGGTAATTTGTTACAGTTTTGGGACATTTTATTACAATTTTTGTTGTAACGTGAGTTAATCTGTTACAGTTTGAGGGAAACTTTGTTACAGTTGTAGGGGCAGTTTGTCATAATTTTTCTGTTACATGCAGACGTATGGCGTGAAGTGTCATGTAGTCTCACCTATGGCGTGCACCAATTGTTCAGTTTTACCACCATACTCGCACCTCACATAAAATACTCAGTAGTTCGATCTTTGTCTGAAATATTTCAGAGTAGCCGTCACCAAATCTAACTCCCCACGACGTTGAATAAAACTAATTTCGATGATTGTCAGGAATATTTCACTATTGCTGAACACCTCAGTGTCCTACAACCTAGCAGGTAACGTAGATTGAACGTATGTGCAGTATTTTTCATATTTTTTTTCTTACTTTGTGAGAAAAATTTCCTATATTAACAACACATTTGTATTGGGGGAAGCCATGATAGCTAGAAAGTGACATCATGCAACATGTTGAAATGCACGTACACAGTGCAATAGTTGTTAATAGTTTTAAGCTGATTTTGAATTGTCATTTTGTAAAAGAAGCTGACGGTTCTATCTAAGGTTTAATCAGTTTCAATCAACAGAATAAATTAAATGCAGTTAGGAAGGGGATCCGCCTTGTATGGTTGAGCTGTGCCAAAAGCAAGGTAAAAGACCGTTTCTGACTGACGGCCTGAATTTGTGGACGCAAGTCATGTTTCGTATTTCCAGTGACGTTGAGGATGGCGATTTAGTGTGACCAGTGCTAATATTTGGTTATGACGATATTTGGTAGTGGTAGCATTGAATAATATGGTAAAATCGTCTCTACCTTTTACGTTGCCGAATGAAGGAGTTTTCGAACCAATATTGATGGCAATTTTGGGTGCGGCTACCCAGGCATAAGTGTGGTCATATGCACATTGGCGTATTTCAATTATGTGCATGAAGACATGAAGACATCGTTCATCTGCCACACCATTTCGACACCAGGAATTCAGTCTACATGATCAAGACAAGGAATCTCTTACGTTTAAATTACATCCTCAAAAATGTTAGAGAGCTGTTATTTTAAGTAATGAATAGTTGAAGAATACAAAAGGTTCGAATTACAACTTTAAAATTTTATTTACCTCAACAAGATCTTGTTTCTATAATTACAGTGAATTCACACATTCATTTTAGTATATATAAGTGATTTTTTAAAGTTTACAATTACGACACATATCTTATGAATATGACACTGAACACTTCCTCAGAGCTAAAGAACAATGAATGGATTCAGTGGTTACTTTTCAAATTTAAATTTGCTATAAGTACATTTCAATTAGGGTAATTTTCATAACAAATTAATATTAAAATGATCGGCAACATAATAACTATACTGGTAACATTACACAGCAGGATTTCGTGTTAGTAGCGTGTATATTACACGTAACATAAATTTAGCTGATTCATCTTGTGTTCGAGTTTGCAGAAAGTTAGCGTAAAATTACATAAACATTTCAGTAAAAGTATATTTATTTTCTTTAAAGCAAGGAACTCAGATAAATTGAAACCCAAAATTTAATTATGTTCGTGTTTCCTTCAGAAATGAATTACGCCCATGTTTTCGTCAGAAATGTTGAATAACACTTGCTCCTACAGAACTGGATTGGAACCACACCACAACATAATGAAGTAGCGTGTAACGTAGGCAACGACTTATTTTGTGTAATGATTAAAACATTGTTCTGGTATGAATAACTCTGCTTTTTGGTAACAAAGTTCGACAGTATAAAGTGCCTTATTCAAATTAGGAAAAAGTCTTAGGAACATTGGTCAAATATTCGGTAAATATTTTGTAGCTGAAAAGGCCGGGAAAGATATCGTCTTGCTAAGTGATGAAATGCGCATAGGCTCAACCGGACGAATACGGAAGAAGGTATAAGGCAGTGAAATACATGAACCTGGGTTGGAGGCCTAAGCTTTTGTGGCAGTCGCGCGGTACGAAAGAAGGCGCCAGCACTGACTGAAGAGGCAGCGGTGTTCGTAAAACTATCTCCAAGAATAAAATTCTTTATGTAACGCAATCAGATTAATGTATGTGACAAAAAGCGCACAGGTGCACAAGCTAACGTCTTTTTGTAGTTAAAATTGACATAGATTACTACGAAAACGATACAGTGGGTCACTCTTACGTGAACTTAAAATTCTAATCTTGCAAATACGAGATCACGCAGGGAATTAATAGGCACAGTTAGGTCTAAAGAAACGAGGAACGGTTCGGTCACATAGTCTTTTAGAATTTCTCCAAGTCTGTGTGTGTAGCTTTGTCACTTCACATCTCCTGACAATCACTATTATTACCAGCAAAAGATCTGCTTCACACGTGTCCTTTCTGAAAGAATCATTCAAGTATTCATCGTAAAATGATATTGAAATTCTATGGAAGCTTTTATGTCATGAAGTCCCACAGCTAAACCAATCGATTACTAACATGAGAACCGTTCACATGTCGGTCCCTTTCACATGTCGATCACACCTTTAGATTTCTCAACTGTTAGCATACAGAAATTAGGCGGGAAAATTAGATGTCTTACAGAGAACGTAAAACGCTAACAATTTATGTGAGGAATCGCTCAAAAATCACTTAGAAATGTAATACTTGCCTAGAACCTGGAGCACTGTCTGTTTCATAGGCAGGATGGTCAGAGTTTAACATTTCATCTACATTGATATCAAATTTTCATCACACCAAAAATCTGTGTTGGTTAAAGAGTAATACTGTCATCTAATAAAAGGGCGAATTAAATAACAGCATAATGTCGCTCAATCTATCTCATTTGACAATGTGACTGCAGCGACTGTTTTAGGTGACTCTTCAGTGTTGCGAACCACTTGCTAGACGCTGTACAGAATGATACTACTTCTTCAATAGTACCAAGTGAGTTTTTCTCAATTGCAACTTTGCAGCTGCGAGAGAAAGCGAGGTTGAACTGATGACTTCGACACGGTGCTACTTGCGCGTTGATAGATTTCGTTTTTATTGTTGCCACGGCTCCTTTCAATTCTGACATAGTAACCGAGCAACCATCACAGCCTACACCCACACAGTTCGCCAGTGACAGAGAAAGGTTTTCCATTCTCCTTAGAATCGTAGTACCTAATACTTCACCAGTAACGCTACGCTCTTCATCTTGAATCTCTTGAGGTTCATCGTCAATGTTTCCACAACAATCATCGTCTTCATGGGTGTCAACAAAACCCAAAAACCTTTCATGTAATTTGCCGTCACCATCAATGCATCTTGCAGCTAAACTCAGTTGGGTGATGTGCGCTATATCTGTAGCCTCATCGAAGATTATGCTGTAACAACGAGAATCTTTGATTTCCTTCAGTATTTTCCATAACATCACTGTTTCATAGCATGAAAGAAATTCGTTACACGTTGTTTTACTTATGTGTGAGGCTTTCGCTTTAATGGTCTCAAGGTGATGTTTTAGTTGCAAGTCTCCTGCGTCAATTCTAAATCTTAGAAGATCTCTAAAGTTTCCCTCGTTACTCACTATACTTCCGTTTTCTAGTAGACTCCCATCACCACTGTCCCCCGCAAAGGAAAATTTTGCTTTCCATGAAATATGATTGTTTTTATTATAGGTACAAGATGGTCTCTGTTTTCCCTACTGCTTTCCATTCTCTGTCTTGACAACTGATTTATGACCTCAGCCGAGCGGGGTAGCCGTGCGGTCTCCGGGCGCCTTGCCACGGTTCGCGCAGCTCCACCTGTCGAAGGTTCCAGTCCTCCCTTGGACATGGGTGTGTGTGTTGTCGTTAGCGTAAGTTAGTTTAAGTTAGAGGGACAGATGACCTTGGCAGTTTGGTCCCATAGAACTTACCACAAATTTCTAAATTTTTATGACCTCAAGTTCGTGATGAGGTAAAGGAAGAATTCTATGACCAACTAGAACAAACAATTGAGAGCACAGCAACTAGAAATATCAGGATAGTGCTGGGAGATTTTAATGGTAAAGCAGGAAAAGAAGAATTTTACATACCAACAATAGGAAGACACAATTTGCATGATGAGACAAATGAGAATGGTCAGAGGATGACCTGAGAGTAAGTTCGACTTACTTCGAACACAAGAGAATACATAAGGGAACATGGTGTTCACCGGATGGAAGGACCACAAACCAGATAGATCACATCTTGGTGGACCAGCGCTATAGCCATAGAGTCATGGACGGCAGGTCGGATAGAGTAGCCGACTGTGCGTCAGACCACTTCCTCATCGTGTGCAGGCTTAAAACTCATGTTCACCTACATTCATAAGAAGAAGGGGACACTAGAACCTGCTCTGAATGTTGAGATACGAGAAAGTGCCATTAAAGAACAATGTGCTATAGAAATCAAAAACCGTTTTGAGGTCCTACAGACACTAGAACCAAGAGAGAAAGTGGAGGAAAGGTGGAAAGAAATAAAGTCCACGGTATTAAGTGTTGCGGAGTATATCTTGGGAAGAAAGAAGATAACGAAGAAGAGGAAAAGGTTCAACGAGACATGCCAGAAGGCTACAGAAAAGAGAAGGGAGATGAGAGGGAAGTGGCTAGCTGACAGAGAGAATGAGCAGAAAAGGGAATATTTTATCAACATCAGAAGGGAGACAAAGCGAATCCTAAGAGCAGAGAAGAGAATATGTCTAACCAGATTGCTAGAACAAGTTGAGGCAGAGAGCCAAAACAAGAACTCAAGGCAATTCTTCCAACACATGACCTCTTTATAGACTTAATAACCTTATTGCCTTAGTGAAAGTTACTATGGAAACCATTCTAAATCAAATTCAAATATAAAATATGTTATCAAGTGATGTGATCACAAAAAGTGGAGTAAGACAGGGAAACATATTACCCTGCCTTTTGTGTTATATAGTGTTGGAAAAGGTTATAATCAGATGCAGACATCACTACAAGAGGATCTATCCTGTATAAATCAGTTCACCTACATTCATAAGAAGAAGGGGTCACTAGAACCTGCTCTGAATGTTGAGATACGAGAAAGTGCAGTTAAAGAACAATATGCTATAGAAATCAAAAACCGATGATGCAGATGATATTGATATAATTGGAAAGAGCAATCAAATAAGTCTTTACGAGTCTTGAAAGAGCTGCTAGAAAGATGACCCTAATGGTAAATAAAGGGGAAGCTAACTATATGCCAATAACCAAGAAATATTATCCAAATGAGCCCCTATCCACAGAAACTGGTTTATATTAAGTTTGGTGTCGTGTGTAGTTTCACCTACTTTGGATCAGAAGTAAACTGTAAGAACAATATCAACTCTGAAATCCAGAAGCGGATATTGTCCGACAGCAAGTGCTCCCATGGCCTCCAAAAACATCTGAAATCTAAATTGTTGTTCAGGAAAACTGAAGTTATGACTTATAAAGATTTAGTAAGGCCGGTGCTAACATACTGTGTTGTAACATGGATATTACCCAAATCCGATGAAAGCTAACTGGGCACATTTGAAAGAAAGATCTCGAGAGAAGTATTTGGGCCAGTGGAAGAAAATGGTGTCTGGAAGAGGAGAGTCTACTATGAATTATACAGATAATCTGTTACCGAATCAGGCATTGTTAACTACATTAAGATTAAAAGGCAGCAATGGGCAGTATATGTACCGAGCAAACTACACAATTATTAATAACATATTCAGTGCAGTGTCTGAAGGAACCAGGTGAGTAGGAAGATCAAAGTTAAGGTGGGAGGACAGTGTCGGAAATGACATAAGGAAAACTGGAATTCTTTCTAAACTGGAGAAGTTCGGCAATAAACGGGGAAGAACGGGACAATCATTTGCAGGAGACCAAGGCTCACGGAGGACTGTTGCCGCCAATGACGATGATGATATTGGTAACGCACGAATCAAAATCATTCTTCCTCTTCTTTCTTGTCACGAATTTATCCAAAATTAGAAGCCATCGCATCAGCATACAGCACAAACAATAAACAGTAGCACTTAAATTAAATTCAACAGCATGCAAGAGCTGAACTGATTAACAAAACAACAACTGAGCTCAAGTAAGGCCAACAATGTACAGCAGTTGGCCATGACTACAGTAGGGATGGCAATAGCAGATGGTGCAATAGATCTACCAATAGTTGAAATTTATCTGTTGCCTTGTTGACTATCGATAGTGCGTACCACTTGTCTGTCATATGATTGATAATTAAAACATCTTTCAATTTCACTAAACGGCAATCAAGCCGCGTGTAATTTCATTTAGGTGACACGGGGGATCAAAACCTATCGGACCCCTTTCCCCTTTGGCTAGGTCCTTAGTTCAATAATGTTAAAACTAACCGTATATAATTATCCTTTAAAATGACTTGTTCCAAATCATTTCGATAAAAGAATCGTTCAAATGATCCATGATATATGTAACTAACTAATAGGATTCAACTTGATAAAACCCATGTCCTGGCATTCACAAGCTGATACTGTGATAGGCGCTGCAGGCATACAAAAACCATTGCAAAACACGACAATGGTTTTTAATAAGAAAGAGGAAGGTATTAAGGTCAATGGTACCTGACTTCCGGTACTGAACGTGACACGAACCAATCTCCGACCGTAGGATGGTAGCAATGGTGTATAACTACAATTGACTTCTGTCAACTGCGCTCAGGAGTTTTCGTGTAGGTGGCGATTTCTGCCCAGTTGAGGTCCTCATCCGAAATTACCCCCCCCCCCCCCCCCCAATCGTTCTTCGCCGTTTCCTCATATGGAAAAAAAAGAAATGATCAGACGTCATTAATAGTCGGGAGACCCCCTGTCTGGGATACTCGTACTTCGGTCGCCTGGTGGACGCGTTTCTATCTGACGTCGCTTTTGCGACTTTTGCGTCGATGAAGATACGATGAAATGATGAGAACACAAACACTGAAGTCTCCGAGCGAACAAAACATCCGACCGGTCGGGCAAATGAATCCGGGACGCCGAGATCTACATGCACCGACGATAACTCCTTTTTTCTTGTCATCTTTCATTCGAAACTAGACCACCTATTCGGTTGGGATACCGTTGACAACTACAGGGAACAAATGTCGCCGAGTTCAGGGCTAATTAATTTGCAGTGAAATGTCCGTATGTATTATAGAAACCGTGTTACAATTTTGTCATGTAAAATACGTCTTTCCCTTTGACTTACAAGCGCGTAGCTCAGTGTTTTTAAAGTCCCGTCAACGTTGAGATTATTAAGAACGTATAAGAAACTCTCATCGTTCATGACGGGAAGGAAATAAACCATGTCCTTTTTAAAAGAATCATCGCGGTATTAATCTTAATCGATTTAGGGAGACGACGATACAATCAATTTAATTGGTCCGATTGCGTTTTGAACCCCGCTGCTGCCAAACACGGATATACTGTCTTAACTATAGATACAATACGTTCCCAGTACAGGCACTGAACGTGTGTGTGGCACACAATTTCATTATGTATCTGATTAAACTTTACTGTTTTTGAAAAGCAATAGATCTCCCGCCGTATGATAACATGATATCAACTATGTACAAAATATATTATCTGTAAACCGTCTTCTTCCTTGCTTACGATCCAAACACTTTGCGGCAGTTTCCATTGCTTTCACGATAACTTAATCTTAGGAAGGTATTTGCTTCATCTGTATACATACGCAACGTGATGTCTTCTTGTTTATATCACAGAAACTAACGGATAACCCTGTTTATTTGGGAACACTTCGAAAAGTTATAGTAACGTTACACAAGACAAGATTTTTCATTCATTCGGTGGACTTTATTTCGAATGACCTGTATTAATACTGCGCAGGCATTCAGTTTAAGATTAGTGACATAACCTCTCAAGATTGAAATGTAAGAACCGTAATACAAAACGACTAAGTATTTAACGTTCAGTGTAACTGCGACCTATAATTAAATAATGTAATACACTGTTACTGGAATATCAGGGACAGAGAGATAGATGAAGACTTAATAACAACCACGTTTTTGTAAAAGATTGGATTCAAATTACAGTTTAGCGGTCAGGATTGAAAGGTCCTGTTGCTTTGGCAGATTGCCCTGAAATTTCAGGACAGTTCTTTTAAAAAAGGCCACGGTATGAATTAGAACAACTCTTTCGAGAGCATGAAGATATGGTTATTAACGCATAAGTATTGTATTGTTTTTCTGTAGGACATATTCTCGTTACACACCAGTACCGTGAAAATCAGTGCCTCCTCTACTAATGATAAGTCCCAAAGTGGCTTGTTCTATGTGCCATCAATATCCAAGTATTTTGAGCTATCTCTCCTATAATATCAGTAATCGCTCTTCCATTGTTGCCAGGAAGTCTTCTTCGCTGGATCTGGATCAGAATAACAAAGTGATTTGACAGATACTTGTTTACGAGACAGCTGACGCAGCAACAACCAATCAGAGGATGTGCTTAGTCGCATGTTTTATTCTGTTCGTCGTATTCATTTCTTCCTCAGGTGCCAGTTGCTACAGTAAGTTCAAAAATGGTTGAAATGGCTCTGAGCACTACGGGACTTAACATCTATGGTCATCGGTCCCCTAGAACTTAGAACTACTTAAACCTAAGGACATCACACAACACCCAGTAATCACGAGGCAGAGAAAATCACTGACCCCGCCGGGAATCGAACCCGGTAACCGGGGCGCGGGAAGCGAGAACGCTACCGCAAGACCACGAGCTGCGGACCACAGTCAGTTGGATACGACACTTGGCGGTCGGTAATGTAACTGTTGAGAATTGCTTACATTGTTTCTCTTTGCAATGTGTTTTTTCGTCACAGAATGTTCTGAACTAGTTATGAAATTGCGCGTAAAAGTGATACGACTATTATCAACCAACTAAGCAAATCCAACACTAAACGTGCGTAAAATACACACCTGTTGCTGCCGCAGTCATACATACTGCAAGCGCAGATGAACGTGAACCAGCAACATGGCCCTTTCCCACGATCGACTGACAATCACTTTGTTGCTCTGATAGAGATATGAGACCTATAAGGAATGCATTTTTCACTCTGAAGCGGCGTCAAGGCTTTAATGGAACTAGCTGGTAGAAACATACTGGTAGATGGAAGCTACAACCGAAGTGTGAAGTATGCTCGCAGATCTAAGTAGGCGTGAACCGTTGTCCACAAAGACACATGCTCTGCTTTGGATCCCAGTCAGGCGAAATGTTTTTTATTTGTTATCGGGAAAATTCCAGTGTTGAAGGCTTCTCACCTAAAGCTACATGCGTTTTATTTGCTAGAGACAATTTATTTTTATCCCTAAATTGTGTTCACAAATACAATAAATATATTATGTAGTTCTGCTTTCTATTAAGCACTTGTTTATGTTTACCTGCAAGATATTAAGCCAGGTTCACACAATTTTGTTTCGTTAAATCTTGTTATGCAAACTCTATTGCCGGTGCCGTGCGTCTCAGGCCACACATACGTTTCCAGTTTCAAGATGCTGACGTCGCCTCGGTAGCTGAGTGGTCACATTGTGGTCTACATCTACATCTACATCCATACTCCGCAAGCCACCCAACGGTGTGTGGCGGAGGGCACTTCACGTGCCACTGTCATTACCTCTCTTTCCTGTTCTATTCTCGTATGGTTCGCGGGAAGAACGACTGTCTGAAAGCCTCCGTGCGCGCTCTAATCTCTCTAATTTTACATTCGTGATCTCCTCGGGAGGTATAAGTAGGGGGAAGCAATATGTTCGATACCTCATCCAGAAACGCACCCTCTCGAAACCTGGCGAGCAAGCTACACCGCGATGCAGAGCGCCTCTCTTGCAGAGTTTGCCACTTGAGTTTGTTAAACTCCTCTCCTGCAAAGTCTTCCACTGGAGTTTATCTATCATCCCCGTAACGCTTTCGCGATTACTGAATGATCCTGTAACGGAGCGCGCTGCTCTCCGTTGGATCTTCTCTATCTCTTCTATCAACCCTATCTGGTGCGGATCCCACACTGCTGAGCAGTATTCAAGCAGTGGGCCAACAAACGTACTGTAACATACTTCCTTTGTTGTCGGATTGCATTTCCTTAGGATTCTTCCAATGAATCTTAGTCTGGCATCTGCTTTACCGACGATCAACTTTATATGATCATTCCATTTTAGATCACTCCTAATGCGTACTCCCAGATAATTTATGGAATTAACTGCTTCCAGTTGCTGACCTGCTATTTTGTAGCTAAATGATAAGGGATCTAACTTTCTGTGTATTCGCAGCACATTACACTTGTCTACATTGAGATTCAATTGCCATTCCCTGCATCATGCGTCAATTCACTGCAGATCCTCCTACATTTCAGTACAATTTTCCATTGTTACAACGTCTCGATACACCACAGCATCATCTGCAAAAAGCCTCAATGAACTTCCGATGTCATCCACCAGGTCATTTACGTATATTGTGAATAGCAACGGTCCTATGACACTCCCCTGCGGCACACCTGAAATCACTCTTACTTCGGCAGACTTCTCTCCATTGAGAATGAGATGCTGCGTTCTGTTATCTAGGAACTCCTCAATCCAATCACACAATTGGTCTGATAGTCTATATACTCTTACTTTTTTCATCAAACGACTGTGGGGAACTGTGTCAAACGCCTTGCGGAAGTCAAGAAACACGGCATCTACCTGTGAACCCGTGTCAGTGGCCCTCTGAGTCTCGTGGACGAATAGCGCGAGCTGGGTTTCACACGACCGTATTTTTCGAAACCCATGCTGATTCCTACAGAGTAGCTTTCTAGTCTCCAGAAAAGTCATTATACTCGAACATAATACGTGTTCCAAAATTCTACAACTGATCGACGTTAGAGATATAGGTCTATAGTTCTACACATCTGTTCGACGTCCCTTCTTGAAAACGGGGATGACCTGTGCCCTTTTCCAATCCTTTGGAACGCTACGCTCTTCTAGAGACCTACGGTACACCGCTACAAGAAGGGGGGCAAGTTCCTTCGCGTACTCTATGTAAAATCGAACTGGTATCCCATCAGGACCAGCGGCCTTTCCTCTTTTGAGCGATTTTAATTGTTTCTCTATCCCTCTGTCGTCTATTTCTATATCTACCATTTTGTCAACTGTGCGACAATCTAGAGAAGGCACTAGAGTACAGTCTTCCTCTGTGAAACAGCTTTGGAAGAAGACATTTAGTATTTCGGCCTTTAGTTTGTCATCCTCTGTTCCAGTACCATTTTGGTCACAGAGTGTCTGGACATTTTGTTTTGATCCACCTACCGCTTTGACATAAGACCAAAATTTCTTAGGATTTTCTGCCAAGTCAGTACATAGAACTTTACATTCGAATTCATTGAACGCCTCTCGCATAGCCCTCCTCACACTACATTTCGCTTCGCGTAATTTTTGTTTGTCTGCAAGGCTTTGGCTATGTTTATGTTTGCTGTGAAGTTCCCTTTGCTTCCGCAGCAGTTTTCTAAATCGGTTGTTGTACCACGGTGGCTCTTTTCCATCTCTTACGATCTTGCTTGGCACATACTCATCTAACGCATATTGTACGATGGTTTTGAACTTCGTCCACTGATCCTCAACACTATCTGTACTTGAGACAAACCTTTTTTTTAACAGAAAAATCTTCTTACCTTTTTTAGTATTTCTATTTACGGCTGAACTCATCGATGCCGTAACCGCTTTATGATGGCTGATTCCCTGTTCTGCGTTAACTGTTTCAGATAGTTCGGGTCTGTTTGTCACCAGAAGGTCTAATATGTTATCGCCACTCGGTTCCCTGTTTAACTGCTCAAGGTAGTTTTCAGATAAAGCACTTAAAAATATTTCACTGGATTCTTTGTCCCTGCCACCCGTTATGAACGTTTGAGTCTCCCAGTCTATATCCGGCAAATTAAAATCTCCACCCAGAACTATAACATGGTGGGGAAATCTACTCGAAATATTTTCCAAATTATCCTTCAGGTGCTCAACCACAACAGCTGCTGAGCCAAGGGGCCTATAGAGACATCCAATTACCATGTATTCCGTTCCCGGGCCACGTCTGGCTGAGAGTCGGCTACGTATACTGAATCGAAGTCTGTTCTATGCGGTGGGACGAGGACGTGTTTACACTGCCGGTACCCTCGCGTGTTGTTGTCTGACTAGATCGCCTTGGCACACAATTGTAGAAAGACTACGCCCCAATATACGTTTGACAGTGAATATGCCACACCCAAGGCTTTCGAAATAGAGCTGTTTTTGAGGGAAGAAGTTCGTTTACCTGCTATGGACCTAACTGGAATACACTCATCCATTGTAAGCAGTCCAATGTACGTCAAGGTGACCGATGAAGCTGCGTGTGAAAGAACGCTCGCCGCTGCTCAAAGAGGATTTAAATTTCGACACTCTGATGGGCATATCAGCTATGTAACAGTAGCTCCTTTAGGCTTGGGTATGAGGATCATCCGAATCTTTGAATTGCCGTTTGAGGTACCGGAATCGATGGCTACTGAATCGCTGCGACCGTATGGGACGGTATTCAGTCATACGCCTGAGCGCTGGGCGAGTGTTGGCACCTATCCCGTGCTAAACGGAGTCCGGCAGGTGCGGATCGTCCTTAACAGACACATACGTTCTTATTTCTATATTTGAGGATGTCGAGTTATTGTGATTTACGATGGCCAGCCACGCACATGTTCTGGCTGTGGTGGAGAAGGACATATCCGCTCGGAGAGCATACAACGCCGCGTCATGCAACTGCCATATGGAGAAGCGTCACAGCTAAATATTCCCACGCAAGTGCCGATGGCGTAGGTGTCGATGGCCCGCAGGGAGGTGTTGCCGAGTTCGGAGCGTGACAACGACGTGTTGATGCAAGAGCAGACCGAGTTACGGGAGCATGGAGGTGACACGGAGAATGCCCCTAGATCCACGTCACGTCTGATGAGGGAGGAACCTTCCGTACCTTCACGTGTAGCACGCGTCATGGAAGTGGAGGTCGAGACAGTGGCGGCAGCAACGTACAGACGAACGCTCGAAGAACACAGTGAGGCGTCGCCTACGGCAGCAGAGAGCAGGGCGCGCAAACAACGATTGCCAAAAGGTCGCAAAAAGCGTTCGGGTGACACGTCCTCCCGTAGCCTAGGGGACACGGAAGTTATTGTAGCCGAAGAAGTATCTGACACGGAACAGGATCCTTTAGACGATGCTGACAAGATTCCTTCAGATGGTGACCGGATGTCCTGCCTTTCAGACGGTCCCTCTTCATTGACACCGACTGACCCGGCACTGCCGGCAGAGAAGTCAGGCAGAATGTCCCGGCAGCCACATCAAAATGCATCAGAGGACGTTCCCGGGAACCAGTCGAAGCAATACACGAAGTGGCCCCCCAAATTGACGACAACTCACTTACCACGAAACAGAAACAACTGAGGGCAGCCCGTTGGCGGGTACCCCGCTGAACACGAATAGCGGACTAAAGCCCTTGGAGTTCACAATGACATGACACGAGCATGACACCGACAATGAACATTCACACTGCACGTTCGCTTGACAAGATGCAAATTTTCCGGGATATAATTTACGCCACAGACGTGGATATTCTGCTGGTGCAGGAAACCTGCAATGCTGCTTTTCCCGACGTGCGTAGTTACGACACCTACCTAGCGCCGACTCCAGACGGAGGACGTGGCACAGAGACATTACTCCGGGAAGGGATTCCGAAGTGTGACCTCGATTGCCTCCCTTCGGCTCGGGGTTTGGCTATGACCGTGAACGGCATTCGTATTGTCATCATCTATGCTTGCTCCAGATCTGACAATCGATGAGCGCGAGCACGATTCTACTCGGAGATACCGCCGCCCATTCCATGGGCGGTATGACCACATCCTGGTACGACGGGATTTTTACTGTGTCCTCACACCACCGAAGGATTAAACCCGTATTTCAGCTCCTGCTACGCATTGCACATAATCTGCCGGGAAATGGCACTAATGGAGTCGTGGGAAAAGCTCCATGGGCAGCGGGAGGTTACACGAGTTTCTGACGGATTATGACATCACGTGTTGGCTGCTGAACATTGGCCCACAGCTTTCATGGATAACCTTGCATATTTATGCCCGTTAACCCTCCCACGGCACCGGGTCTGGCGGAGTCGTAGTGCATGGAAATTTAATTCATCCTTATTGGTGGATCTCGAATGTCGCCACCTGATCAAAGAAGCATGGCAGACATGCACTCGCCGTCTGCCGATGCACCGTATGGCTGTTTCATGGTGGCTGCAATGTTCAGAACCAGCGATACGAACAACTCTCATAACGTACGCCAAGTAAAACGCGAAATGGCTCCAAGATACGCTTCATTATTACTACATGGTACTCTGTGACCAGCCCTCCAGGGCACCACCGCCCGAGTGTCAATCGGCAGGGAGTGTCAGCGCCCATAAATTTCGACCGCTCACAATGCTCAATACTCACTATAAGATCTTTGCGCGAATGTTGGCGGCAAAGCTCAAGACTGTAATATCCAAGACATTACCGCCAGACCAGGATTGTCTAGGGTTTGAGAGCAACATCCATTCTATCCTAGGCGAATACCGTGACATTATTTCCCTGACGAAGGCTTGTCGCATGCCAGCGGAGTTCGTATCAGTGGATTTTGATTATGCCTTTCACAAGATCAACCAAGATTTCCTTGACTCGACCATGCGAAGCGTGGGGATACCTCAGGACTTTATTAACGTCCTCTTGCGCCTCTTCGCGGCGCTCCTTCGACGGTGAGAGTCAATGGCAGGGAGGTAGGACCGATTCCTGTGTGAAGCTCAGTTAGGCAGGGATGTTCCTTGTCGATGATGCTGTTTGCAATAGCGCTCGAACTACTGGTGCAGACTATTAGATGGACTCTTACAGGCATTCGGCCGGCCGGAGTGGCCGTGCGGTTCTAGGCGCTACAGTCTGGAACCGGGCGACGGCTAGGGTCGCAGGTTCGAATCCTGCCTCGGGCATGGATGTGTGTGATGTCCTTAGGTAAGTTAGGTTTAATTAGTTCTAAGTTCTAAGCGACTGGTGACCTCAGAAGTTAAGTCGCATAGTGGTCAGAGCCATTTGAACCATCTGAACAGGCATTCGACTCCATGCGAGTTCCTTCACGTGTAGTGCATATGTCGACGTCTTGATGATACTCGTTCGGCCGGAGAAGGAAGTACGTAACGTGGTTGCCTGCTTACTACCTACGGAATAGCGGCTGGTAGCAGGGTCAACAGGAATAAAACCAAGATTATGCACATCGGACGAGGGCTGCTTATTCTGCACACTCAGTTTACGACGGTGGACATCTTCCAATGCTTAAGAGTCTTGTTTACTCGATCGCTACGTCTATCAGTGGCGGCGAGCTACCGACGTCTGCTCCAGCACGTCCGACTTCACATACGCAACAATTCACTCCAAACCAATGACGTGCTCCAAAGGGTGGAATACACTAATGTTTATCTGGCCTCCTAGCTGCCGCACCTGGCACAAGTACTGCCAATGCCACATGCTATTGCTGACCGGTAAATGGCGGTCTTTGGATATTATGTCAGGCAAGAGATGTTAAGGTCAAATACGAGACTTTAACTCTCTCACACTATTCTGGAGGACCTAATCTCACGAATGTGTAGAAAAAGGCTGTGGCTCTATACCTGCGAGCGACACTACGGACATGGAACCAACGGCATGTCGGCGATCCTGGACGTGCTTCCTACCCCGTCCTTTGAACCGCTAGTGGCGGTAGGCACAATATCGCCTTCTTTTTCTCACGTCGCGCTATTCTTTGTTGATTTTAGTTGTGTTTAGTTACAGATACCGTCCAGAAGGACCCCCATTACCCGTGTGATATATCGAGACTTGAGGTGTCATCCTGGCAGCAATGTTCTCATACTTAAATACCCAGCAAGGGATTGGCGTGAGATTTGGCGAGCTATCCATACGCCTCTCCTCATCATGGCAGCGAGATCGTCTTGGTATAAATTAATCAACCTCAAAACAGTCAACTGCCAACGATTGTAAGACATTCACATGGCAGATTTCCCACTCTGGCTTGCATGTGGCTTGCAGGACAGCGACGAACATTCTCTGCAGTGCGGTGAGGCAAAGGACGTTTGGCGGCTGATGCAACGCATCATCGCACTCCTCCTACGCAACGACGAATCCACGCTCACGACGGATGCTTTATTTTTTCCAAACGCTGTCCTTTTCCCCTCACAGAAAACGTCGGCAATCCGAGGAGACACGTCGCACTATGTGCTTTTGCGGAACGTGACATCAGGCATGGACTATTGGCATTATCTACTAGTTGTTGTTGTTGTTGTTGTGATCTTCAGTCCTGAGACTGGTTTCACACAGCTCTCCATGCTACTCTATCCTGTGCAAGCTTCTTCATCTCCCAGTACTTAATGCAACCTACATCCTTCTGAATCTTCTTGGTGTATTCATCTCTTGGTCTCCGTCTACGATTTTTACCCTCCACGCAGCCCTCCAGTGCTAAATTTGTGATCCCTTGATGCCTCAGAATATGTCCTACCAACCAGTCCCTTCTTCTTGTCAAGTTGTGCACAAACTCCTCTTCTCCCCAATTCTATTCAACACCTCCTCATTTGTACGTGATCTACCCATCTTATCTTCAGCATTCTTCTGTAGCACCACATTTCGAAACCTTCTATTCTCTTCTTGTCCAAACTATGTATCGTCCATGTTTTACTTCCATACATGGATACACTCCATACAAATACTTTCAGAAACGACTTCCTGACGCTTAAATCTCCACTCGATGTTAACAAATTTCTCTTCTTCGGAAACGCTGTCCTTGCCATTGTCAGTCTACATTTTATATCCTCTCTACATCGACCATCATCAGTTATTTTGCTCCCCAAATAGCAAATCTCCATTACTACTTTAAGTGTCTCATTTCCTGATCTAGTTCCCTCAGCATCACACGACTTAATTCGACTACATTCCATTATCCTCGTTTTGCTTTTGTTGATGTTTATCTTATATCCTGCTTTCAAGACACTGTCCATTCCGTTAAACTGATCTTCCAAGTCCTTTGCTGTCTCTGACAGAATTACAATATCATCAGCGAACCTCAAATTTTTTATTTCTTCTCCATGGATTTTAATACTTACTCCGAGTTTTTCTTTTGTTTCCTTTACAGCTTGCTCAATATACAGATTGAATAACATCGAGGAGAGGCTACAACCTTGTCTCACGCCCTTCCCAACCACTGCTTCCCTTTCATGCCATTTGGTTTCTGTACAAATTGTAAATAGCCTTTCGCTCCCTGTATTTTACCCCTACCACCTTTAGAATTTGAAAGAGAGTATTCCAGTCAGCATTGTCAAAAGCTTCCTCTAAGTCTACAAATGCTAGAAACGTAGGTTTGCCTTTCCTTAATCTTTCTTCTAAGATGAGTCGTACGGTCAGTATTGCCTCACGTGTTCCAACATTTCTACGGAATGCAAACTGATCTTCCCCGAGGTCGACTTCTAACAGTTTTTCCATTCGTCTGTAAAGAATTCGTGTCAGTATTTTGCAGCCGTGACTTATTAAACTGATAGTTTGGTAATTTTCACATCTTTCAACACCTGCTTTCTTTGGGATTGGAATTATTATATTCTTCTCGAAGTCTGAGGGTATTTAGCCTGTCTCGTACCTCTTGCTCACCAGATGGTAGAGTTTTGTCAGGCCTCTATATACTCCTTCCACCTTTCTGCTTTCCCTTCTTTGCTTAGAACTCGGTTTTCATCTGAGCTCTTGATATTCATAAAAGTAGATCTTTCTCTGGTTTAGTCAGTTTATCCAGGTCCCATCTCCTTAAATTCCCTCCTTTTCTCAGTTTCTTCAGTTTTAATCTGCAGTTCGCAACCAATAGATTGTGGTCAGAATGGACATCTGCCCCTGGAAATGTCTCACAATTTAAAACCTCGTTCCTAAATCTCTGTCTTACCATTATATAATCTATCTGATACCTTCTATTATCTCCAGAGTTCTTCCATGTATATAACCTTCTTTCATTATTCTTGAACCAAGTGTTGGGTATGATTAAGTTATGCTCTGTGCAAAATTCTCCCAGATGGCTTCCTCTTCCATTTCTTACCCCCAATCCATATTCACCTACTACGTTTTCTTCTTTCCCTTTTCCTACTCTAAAATTCCAGTCACTCATGACTATTAAATTTTCGTCTCCCTTCACTACCTGAACAATTTCTTTTATCTCATCATACATGTCATCAATTTCTTAATCATCTGCACAGCTAGTTGGCATATAAACTTCTACTACTGTAGTAGGAGTGGGCTTCGTGTCTATCTTGGCCACAATAATGCGTTCACTATGCTGTTTGTAGTAGCTTACCGGCGCTCCTATTTTTTATACATTATTAAACCTACTCCTGCATTCCACCTATTTGATTTTGTATTTATAACCCTGCATTCACCTGACCAAAAGTCTTGTTCCTCCTGCCACTAAACGTCACTAATTCTCACTCTATCTAACTTTAACCTATCCATTTCCCTTTTTAAATTTTCTAACCTACCTGCCCGATTAAGGGATCTGACATTCCCCGCCCGGAGATCCGAATGGGGGTCTATTTTACCTCCAGAATATTTTACCCAAGAGGATGCCATCATCATTTAATCATACAGTAAAGCTGCATGCCCTTGGGAAAAATTACGGCTGTAGTTTCCCCTTGCTTTCTGCCGCTCGCACTACTTGAACAACACAAAATCATCCGACGTCACTCTAAATACAAAACGCAGTTTGTAAACTTTCTAGGCAGCATGTTTCATGACCCACCAAAGCGGTGTGGAGTCCCAGGCTTACGTAGGATAGGATATTCCAAAAGGATAACGCAGCACACCACAGTTATCTCTACTAACCTAAGAAAATCGCGGTAAGATAGGTCACTTGGGTTACCTCCACTAACCTAAGTCGTCCGACCGCCATCTCGTCCTAGAAAATGGCGCCAAGTTTGAATTTTGATGGAAGATAGATCCATTGGTGTATCTCTACTAACCTAAGAAAATGGTGGGAAAGAAAGGTCGCCTCCACTAACCTAAGTCACCCGACTACCGCCTCCGCCTAGGGATTCGTGGGAAAAGGACTCGATCTGTGCTGGACATAAATCTTTATTATTTTGTATGCTCTATTTATTTAAACAATATGACGCAGTACACCCATTCAGTGTGTTCCACACGAGGTCCAGACTCATACTGACTTAGTACACGCTACTGTTACCACAGGGCGCTGTCGTCCAAGATGGCGGTCATGACATCAGCTGATCACGCGAGTACCGTTATCCAAGGTGGGGAGAAACATTGTGCTCGCCACGAGAACCAAGCCTAGTACACAGTATTGCCACCAGAGAACACTATCGTCCATTCCACGATGTAATCCAAGTCGGTGGGTGAAAACGGTGGAAAACAATGTGGTCGCCACGAGGTATGGAGCTGACGCACACTACTATCACCAGAGTGTGCTGTCATCCATGCCATGACATAACAAAACATTACTGTCTGGAGGGGAAAATGACTCAACCTGTGCTGGGCTGCTGGAGAGAGGAAAGAGTTTACCTTATTGATTTTGGAACAACTTAGTTAGGGATGGATTTGAGATACTATATTTATCACACCGATACAAAACACATGCTCTGACATGCTTGTGCTCATGCCACACAGCACACAGACCAGTAAACTACTCCTAAATAATGCTCTGCAGACACGCAAACAACTCCTAAATTACTGAAATAATTACAGTACAGACATGCAAACTGCTCCTAAATAATACAGTACACTGATGTGCAGAATAAACTAGTGAAGCATCCAAATAACACACAGCACAGCCTGCAGACCAACTCGCAAAATGATGCAAGAGACACGCGCAGACACCGCCAGCCGCCCCCTATCCACTGGACTGCACAGGAGGCTGGCAGCAGCCCCTGCGAAGTGACATGGCTGTCAACTGCCAAGTCACGGATGTGCCAATTTGGGTCCCTCAAGCATGAGGCGGAGACACCCCTTTCATACTCAACTCCTGAGAAATTCCTCTCAAAACACGTGATCACCTAGGCACTGCCGGCTGGGGTGGCATACACATCTAGCAACGTTCCCAACGCTATACTGAAGCCACGTGGCTATATAAAATAATAACCAAGTCGACCTCTGGAATTTGTATAGTATCCCAGAAATAGTTAATGCTCACTTTCTTGATGTCTCACCTTGCATACACGGAAATTCTTGCCCTAACAGAACCTGTTTACGAAAATAGCGCATAATAATATCAAATGCGGTCTTCCTAGCAGCTCCAATGCGGCATCCTTTCCATCACGTCTTACCCTTCTTGCTATCAACACAAACATAAACGCTCCCACCACTATGTAGGGACTCCTACATCCCACCATAAGAATGTCATGTGAATGAATCAACCATTATGATTGGCTCTTATCGTATTTACCCACCTAATTACTGATGTTTCCGCTATCAGAGCACCATCTGCCTTTATTTCCTTCTGCAGATGAGACTTCCAGCGGCAAAAAACTATTGTACACTGGTCGCCATATTACACCGAAAATTAAACTCTGAAAAGTGCTCCTACATATCTCCCGATACGGAAAGACTCTTACACTGCTCTCCCACTGAGGACAGGAGCTTGAACATTAGAACGTGAAACCAATCTCCGGCCCATCAGTATATCACTGAGTACTGTATTGATATAGTAAACATGCTATTCTTATCCTGCGCTATACAAAAATCGCCCCTTTTACATCATTTGCACATACACCGTGAAGAAAGGCAGCACAGTCCACATACTCAGGGCACAAGATATTTCCCTGCGAGGTCGGCGGGCATCCACTCCCGACGGGTGGCCAAAGCGCCCTCAGCGGGCTGAAGCCACTCTCAGTACTGTTCTACATTTCGGCCTCATTTCCCCCTCGACACAAACACGCTACTTTTTCTGCTCCGGACCTGCCTCCCTGCTTCCTTTTTTCTACACCCATCTACAGACTATGGGTTGGACGAACAAATATATTTTTACATGGTTTGCACACAGCAGTATCCTACCGATTGCTCATGCAACATAATTCCGAAGATGCGGACTGGGAATTATTTCTCAACAAGACCTAAACTTTAGCTAGGTGGAGCGTGCTCCAGACCAATGAGTAACTAGAAACTTATCCCGTCTACAAAGACCTTTACGTGAGAACTCGAAACAAATAGAGGAAATAGATATTTGCACATGTGAATACCGATGTCGGTGATCTAATAGATTCCAAATCATCCTTATAATTTACAAACTCAACTAAAGCGTTTCTTATGTCTAGATAACCGGCAAACACGTCTTCGGCACGCTAGATGAATACACCACAATCAATCATCTCTCAACTAAATAAAGGCGCGAAATGTGCAGAAGCAGTCAACTGAACGATTTGCGTGGGAGGCAATAAAGGACCAGCTCCAACGCCCTCCATATTCAGTCTTCTCAAATTTCCACACAATCGCGAAAGCCATCCAACACATACTAAGTATTAGGTTGCTATTCAGTCGTCTAGAGGACAACATGGTTCATTCATCTACATTCCTACACTACAACAGGCCTCTCCAGTCTGACGGTTACTACCATTAATGGGAAACGTGAATCACCACCGCACGGGTCAGGAGCGCTGCTGGTAGGATGTTTATACTAAGAAATCGGTCACATATATATTTTATTCCAGTACTTACAACTAAATGTTTCGATCGTGATCTCAGCTGAATGACATTCGACAATGAGCGAAGTATCGAAAATACACTCTGTTGACGGTTGTGGCTTTGGAAATACAAATATCGGTCCCATTCTTATGACTTGACATACTCTTCCCTTTGCATATTTTGGAACACAAACACATACTTTACAAGCCTTATGCTCAAGGTGAACGTATCACGCAGCCTCTACTACTACTACACAAGTGGCCATTAAAATTGCTACTCCAAGAAGATATGCAGATGATAAACAGGTATTCATCGGACAAATATATTATACTAGAACTGACATGTGATTACATTTTCACGCAATTTGGGTGCATAGACATGAGAAATCAGTACCCAGAACAACCACCTCTGGCCGTAATAACGGCCGTGATACGCTTGGGCATTGAGTCAAACAGAGCTTGGATGGCGTGTACAGATACAGCTGCCCATGCAGCTTCAACACGATACCACAGTTCATCAAGAGCAGTGACTGGCGTATTGTGACAAGCCAGTTGCTCGACCACATTTGACCAGACGTTTTCAATTGGTGAGAGATCTGGAGAATGTGCTGGCCAGGGCAGCAGTCGAACATTTTCTGTATCCAGAAAGGCCCGTAAAGGACCTGCAACATGTGGTCGTGCATTATCCTGATGAAGTGTAGTGTTTCGCAGGCATGCAATGAAAGTTAGAGCCACGGGTCGTAACATATCTGAAATATAACGTCCACTGTTCAAAGTGCCGTCAATGCGAACAAGATATGGCCGAGACGTGTAACCAATGGAACCCCATATCATCACGCTCGGTGTTACGGCAGTATGGCGATGACAAATACACGCTTCCAATGTGCATACACCGCGATGTCGCCAAAACACGGATGCGACTATCACGATTCTGTAAACAGAACCTGGGTTCATCCGAAAAAATGACGTCTTGCCATTCGTGCACCCAGATTCGTCGTAGAGTACACCATCGCAGGCGCTCCTGTCTGTGATGCAGCGTGAAGGGTAACCGCAGCCATGGTCTCCGAGCTGATAGTCCATCCTGCTGCAAACGTCGTGCAACTGTTAGTGTAGATAGTTGTTACCTTGCAAACGTCCCCATCTATTGACTCAGGGGTCGAGACGTGGCTGCACCATCCGTTACAGCCATGCGGATAAGATGCCTGTCATCTGGACTACTAGTGATACGAGGCCGTTGGGATCCACCACGACGTTCCGTATTACCCTCCTGAGCCCACCGATTCCATATTCTGCCAACAGTCATTGGATCTCGACCAACGCGAGCTGCAATGTCGCGATACGATAAACCTCAATCGCGATAGGCTACAATCCGACCTTTATCAAAGTCGGAAACGTGATGGAACGCATTTCTCCTCCTTACACGAGGCATCAGAACAACGTTTCACCAGGCAACGCCGGTCAACTGCTGTTCGTGTATGAGAAATCGGTTGGAAACTTTCCTCATGTCAGCATGTTGTAGGTGTCGCCACCGGCGCCAACCTTGTGTTAATGCTCTGAAACACTAATCATTTGCATATCACAGCATCTTCTCCCTGTCGGTTAAATTTCGCGTCTATAGCACGTCATCTTCGTGGTGTAGCAATTTTAATGGCCAGTAGAGTAAGTCAATACTTCGTCAATAACTGATTGCCTATTATACGAAATAATACTTAGAAGAAAATCAGTGATGGGTGGCCTTGTATCTTAAGTTTTTCTTGCGAGTGCTAGAAAAATTACTACTGTATGTTACTGTCACAAGCGGTCGTAGTTCTACAGGTGCACACAAGTATCCATGTGAAATGCTATACTACCATTATAAGTTGAGGTACGACGTTACCTCTGAATGAGGTGCTATAGTATCAGACGACAACTCCAGTTACATGTAGCCCACGATGCGACCTCGTGATAAAATTACCGCATTTTGAAAGTGATTCGGCTAAGGAATGTGGTTGTTATTGTTGTGGTCTCCAGTCCTGATATTGGTTTGACGCAGCTCTCCATGCTACTCTATCCTGTGCAAGCTTCTTCATCTCTCAGTACTTACTGCAACCTACATCCTTCTCAGTCTGCTTGGTGTATTCGTCTCTTGGTCTCCCACTACGATTTTGTCCCTCCACGCTGCCGTCCAACGCTAAATATGTGATCCCTTGATGCCGCAGAACACGTCTTACCAACCGGTCTCTTCTCTCGTCAAGTTGTGCCGCAAACTCCTCTTCTTCACAAATCTATTCAATACCTCCTCATTAATTACGTGATCTACCCATCTAATCTTCAGCATTCTTCTGTAGCACCACATTTCGAAAGCTTCTGTTCTTTTCTTGTCCACACTATGTATCGTCCATGTTTCACTTCCATACATGGCTACACTCCATACAAATACTTTCAGAAACGATTTCCTGACACTTAAATCTCCACTCGATGTTAACAAATTTCTCTTCTTCAGAAACGCTGTCCTTGCCATTGCCAGTCTACATTTTATATCCTCTTTACATCGACCATCATCAGTTATTTTGCTCCCCAAATAGCAAAACTCCATTACTACTTTAAGTGTCTCATTTCCTAATCTAATTCCCTCAGCATCACACGACTTAATTCGACTACATTCCATTATCCTCGTTTTGCTTTTGTTGATGTTTATCTTATATCCTACTTTCAAGACACTGTCCATTCCGTTAAACTGCTCTTCCAAGTTCTTTTCTGTCTCTGACAGCATTACAATATCATCAGCGAACATCAAAGTTTTTATTTTTCTCCGTGGATTTTAATACCTACTCCGAGTTTTTCTTTTGTTTCCTGTATAGCACGCTCAATATACAGAATGAATAACATCGGGGAGAGGCTACAACCTTGTCTCACGCCCTTTCCGACCACTGCTTCCCTTTCATGCCCCTCGACTCTTATAACCGCCATTTGGTTTCTGCACAAATTGTAAATAGCCTTTCGCTCCCTGTGTTTTATCCCTACCACCTTTAGAATATGAAAGAGAGTATTCCAGTCAACATTGTCAAAAGTTTTCTCTAAGTCTACAAATGCTAGAAACGTAGGTTTGCCTATCCTTAATCTTTCTTCTAAGATAAGTCGTAAGGTCAGTATTGCCTCACGTGTTCCAACATTTCTACGGAATGCAAACTGATTTCTTCCCCAAGGTCGTCTGTAAAGAATTCGTGACAGTATTTTGCAGCTGCGACTTATTAAACTGATAGTTTGATAATTTTCACATCTGTCAACACCTGCTTTCTATGGGATTTGAATTATTATATTCTTCTCGAAGTCTGAGGGTATTTATCCTGTCTCGTACATCTTGCTCACCAGATGGTACAGTTTTGTCAGGCCGCCCTTGTATAGACACTCTATATACTCCTTCCACTTTTCTGCTTTCCCTTCTTTGCTTAAAACTGGGTTTTCATCTGAGCTCTTGATATTCATAAAAGTGGATCTCTTTTCTCCAAAGGTTTCTTTAATTTTCCTGTAAGCAGTATCTATCTTACCCCTCATGAGATAAGCCTCTACATCCTCACATTTATCCTCTAGCCATCCCTGCTTAGCCATTTTACACTTCCTGTCGATCACATTTTTGAGACGTTTGTATTCCTTTTTGCCTGCTTGACTTGCTGCATTTTTGTATTTTCTGTTTTCATCAATTAAATTCAGTATCTCTTCTGTTACCCAAGAATTTCTACTAGCCCTCGTCTTTTTACCTATTTGATTGTCTGCTGCCTTCACTACTTCATCCCTCAGACCTACCCATTCTTCTTCTACTGTATTTCTTTCCCCCATTTCTGTCAATTGTTTTCTTATGCTGTCCAAAATGGTTCAAATGGCTCTGAGCACTATGCGACTTAACTGCTGTGGTCATCAGTCCCCTAGAACTTTGAACTACTTAAACCTAACTAACCTAAGGACATCACACACATCCATGCCCGAGGCAGGATTCAAACCTGCGACCGTAGCGGTCGCGCGGTTCCAGACTGTAGCGCCTAGTACCGCTCGGCCACTTCGGCCGGCTTATGCTATCCCTGAAACTCTCTATAACCTCTGGTTTAGTCAGTTTATCCAGGTACCATCTCCTTAAATTCCCACATTTTTGCAGTTTCTTCAGTTTTAATCTACAGTTCATAACCAACAGATTATGGTCAGGGTCCACATATGCCCCTGGAAATGTCTTAATTTAAAACCTGGTTTCTAAATCTCTCTCTCACCATTATATAATCTGTCTGATACCTTCTAGTGTCTCCAGTATTCTTCCATGTATACAACCTTCTTTTGGAACGTGGTATGTGAGCGGTATTTGCGACTCCCTCACACTGTCCTAGCTAGATATTTCTATAGTATTTGTAATGCATTGTGTCTCGATGCAATGTCAGAAGGCTGGTGATATATCTGCCTGGGCTATAGGCAATGGTTGATTGAGAAGGATCACAAACAGTAGTAGATGGTGTGATGATTGAGGTCGTAAGAAATGTACACAAGCTTTTCAGATCTCTAATGCCATACTATCCGCTAGAAATGCTGTCTGGGACTCGGAATCATGTTTTTCCATTCAAGTACATACCTGCGTTGGATCCTATGGAGAAGTCCATAAATGATTGCAGCTACTAGTGAAATATATTTCTGGCACTCCCATATCTCGAAACGAGTCACCTTTCTCGAATCTATCAGCTACAGTAAAATTACCGCCTCGTTTTAGGTAGCCCCCATGCATCCTGAAAATGACTCCTCAGACTCTATGCTACCATCCCTGCACCATTGCGCACGTGACGTGATCGGAACTGAGTAGAAGTCAGAGGAAACTCTATCTGCCACCTCCTGCAATCCGTGCAGAAACAAGCGAAGCTGAGTTACTGCGACAGAACTGTGTTTTGACCATTTGAAGGAAATGAAGCCTGTTGCTGCAACACGAAGTAGTATAAAAGACAGTACAGGAACTTGGGGAAGGACGTGGATTTTGCTACTGCATTGTGATGATTTTCCAAACTACATACATATACTACTGATCCATGCCCATTCACATCTATCTCCCCAACATGCTATCTTCGTTATTCTGTAACGCCCATCAGAGAAAAATTACGACCTATAAAAGCTCAACTAACGCCTAGAACCGCTCGGTCACTCCGGCTGGCCATGAGTGCAGGCATCGAGCACATGTGATGATCCTATTAAATATACAGGTATTGATCAACTGCACAGACCAGTTTAAAGTTCCATCACCTGTACTGTAGGAGGCTGACCGTATCCCACAGACCATGCTGTAAACCGCAAGAGACGATCCCTGTGACCATGTCTCATTGTTTAAAACATTTTTGTTCTGCTTTAATACGCCTTGTACACCGCCAAACATTTTTTTTTTCCTGCCCCAACATCGAGGTCTTTGTTAGGTTCTAAACTGACACTAAGACACTCTGATCTACTGCCTCTCGCAGACAACAAGGACATTACCCCAAGGTACTATTATCCAAGACGTCGCACTGTGACGCAATTCAAGTAATTCAAGATAGCTGCCGCGACATCGTGTTACAATAGACCGTTTACCAATTGCGGAAAAGGCCAATATCTTGTTCATGTATGGCTACTGTGATCAAAATGTGCTATGTATGCTGCTCGGTATCTGGACGACATCATCCAAGTGTCCGGACCGTTTGCCGGATAGTTACGTTATTTAAGGAAACAAGAAGCGTTCAGCCACATCTGAAACGTCAACCACGATCTGCTACAAATGATGATGTCCAAGTAGGTGTTTTAGCTGCTGTCGCGGCTAATCTGCACATCAGTCGAAGACAAACTGCGCGAGAATCTGGAATCTCAAAAACGTCGGTGTTGAGAGTGCTACATAAACATCGACTGCACCCGTACCATATTTCTATGCACCGGTAATTGCATGGCGACGACTTTGAACGTCGTGTACAGTTCTGCCACTGGGCACAAGAGAAATTACGGGACGATCACAGATATTTTGCACGTGTTCTATTTAGCGACGAAGCGTCATTCACCAACAGCGTTACATAAACAGGCATAATATGCACTATTGGGCAATCCACGATGGCTGCGACAAGTGGAAATTCAGCGACCTTGGCGTGTTAATGTATGGTGCGGCATTATGGGAGGAAGGATAATTGGCCCCCATTTTATCGATGGCAGTCTAAATGGTGCAATGTATGCTGATTTCCTACGTAATGTTCTACCGATGTTACTACAAGATGTTTCACTGCATGACATAATGGCGATGTACTTCCAACATGATGGATGTCCGGCACATAGCTCGCGTGCGGTTGAAAAGGTACAGAATAGCATATTTCATTACAGGTGGATTGGTCGTCGAAGCACCATACCGGATCTGACGCCCCCGGATTTATTTCTGTGGGGAAAGTTGAAGGATATTTGCTATCGTGATCCACCGACAACGCTTGACAACATGCGTCAGCGCATTGTCAATGCATGTGCGAACATTACGGAAGGCGAACTACTCGCTGTTGAGAGGTATGTCGTTACACGTATTGCCAAATGCATTGAGGTTGACGGACATCATTTTGAGCATGTATTGCATTAATGTGGTGTTTACAGGTAATCATGCTGTAACAGCATGCGTTCTCAGAAATTATAAGTTCACAAAGGTACATGTATCACATTGGAACAACCGAAATAATATGTTCAAACGTACCTACGTTCTGTATTTTAATTTAAAAAGAAACCTACCTGTTACACACTGTTCGTCTAGAATTGTGAGCCATACGCTTGTGACTATTACAGCCCCATCTATCACAAAGCGAAAAAAGTGGTCCAACTAAAACATTCATATTTCTTTACGTACTATACGAATATGTAATAAAAACATTCGTTCCTATTTTTTTAAAACGCAGTTGATATTGGTTTGACCTATGGCAGCGCCATCTTGTAGGCCAACCATAGCGCCATCTGGTTTCCCCCTTCAAGCTAGACAAGTTTCGTTCCTTGTAGTTTTCTCGTTTAACGCTTATTTCGTGAGTTATTTGGCCCGGTCACAATCAATGGACCACCCTGTATATATATCCGGACCGATGTTTGGATGCAGATCCACCACACGTCGCATCTGGGATAGGGCTCGCAGGTGGACCAATCACGTTCTACGTACGAAAACGTGTTCTATGTTCGAGGTTTGGTCCACCAGAGGAGGAACTGGATCCTGGGTAGGTCAGAGCAGCTAAAAACTCAGTGTTCCCTTGCTGTATCGAGTGTTCACGTCTGATCTCAGTTCTTACTGTCTTTAGAAATGTGCTTTCACGTGTGTTCGGAGGTGAACAACAATGTTGGAGAAACGGCTTACTTATAGCACTCCAGCGGTCGGTGTGCGTACAGGGCGGAAAGAACTCGTGAACAATCGAAAATTATCATATCGAATGTACTCAAGTTTTTTACTTTGAGCAAATTCATGAACTTACAGTTAAAGCGTGTGTTGTCTCTAAGTCAACTGTAGGCCGTATTAGCAAACCTATGTCGTTGGCGAAAGACATGAATGAGTGTTTCGTTTCTCCAAGAAAGAGACACAAACGTAAACGGAAATCAATTGACTTTGACGATTTTAACAAAGATCTCGTGCGCAGAACTGTACTTGGATATTACGACGGAGGAGAGTATCCAACAACTAAAAAAATACAGGCTGACTTCCGTGAAAAAATTAATTACTTGGGCTCAGAGACGTCCATTCTTCGTCTTCTCCATTCCCTTGATTTCCGATTCAGGAAGTGTAATGACGGACGAAAATTCTTAATGGAACGCAGAGAATGCAAAGTTTTTGAATACAATGCACTTCTTGTGTGCTGAAGACACCAGGCCTGTAGTGTACTTGGATGAAACTTGGGTTTCACAGAACCACAGCAATAAGTATATATGGCACGACTCCAAAGGAAACGGCGGTTTGAAAGCGCCGGCTGGCAGAGGTGGCTGATTAATTATCGCCCACGCTGGTTCATTAAGCACAGGCTTCATAACAGAGGCCAAACTTGTTTTTCGTGTTGGGAAAAGTTCTTGCCATTCCGATTACCATTCAGAAATGAATGGAGAAGTTTTAAAGAATTTGTTTATTCGACTGTTGTCTGCACTGGAAGCCGGCCGGCGTGGTCGAGTGGTTTTAACCGCTTCAGTTTGGAACCGCGCGACCGCTGTGGTCGCAGGTTCGAATCCTGCCTCGGTCATGGATGTGTGTGATGTCCTTAGAATAGTTAGGTTTCAGTAGTTCTAAGTTCTAGGGGACTGATGACCTCAGATGTTAAGTCTCATAGTGCTCAGAGCCATTTTTTCTGCACTGGAAGAAGGGTGAATTATCGTGATGGATAACGCCATCTACCACTCCATTCAGACAGGAAAGCTGCCACGTTCAAATTGGCGCACGCAGATATTTTGGAGTGGTTAAAGAGAAAAAAATCTTTCATTTTTCAGTCGATGAAACGAAGGCCGAATTACTGTCTAAGGAAGAAAGCGTAGGTGCTAAAAAGACTCACGAATTAGATCAAATGTCAAACGAAATGGGATACCAAATGGTACGTCTACCACTGCATCACTGCCAGTATAATCCCATTGAATTGATATGGGCCCAAGTAAAGCGAGAAGTGGTGAAAAGAAATACTTTACATTGGGATATAATCTTACTGCACACGGTTTACTTGTACATTCGAAATGTAACTCCTTTTTTTTCATGGAAGGATTTATTGACTGTTTCTTAGTAAGGGTAATGCAGTTCATAAAACGACAAAACGTTATGATGCTTCTGTATCGACTGTATATATAAACAGTGGGGTAACATCAGAACAGTCCCAGGACCTACTCTGATTCTCCGAGAAGAGCGTAGAAATCTGTGATATTTGACGACTTTTACAAAAACCTAGAACGTAGAATTATATTACTTTAGTATGTCAGAGTATAGTATCTGATGGCTAGAGAAATACAGGATAATATCCGTGATAAATCTGATTATTCTGGCCAGTCACTTCAATGCACTGTCTTCTCCACGTTCTTGGTTTTTAATTCAGAAACTGTAACGATGGACGAAATTTCTAACACAAGACAGGGACACTGAAGTAGTAAGAACGAGGTTTCTGTGTACCAAGCACGTATTGCGTGCTGAGAATAATAGGCTCACAGCAAATTTAGATAAAACCTGGGTTTCACAAAACCTTTTGAACAAAGATTTTGCTCGACTTCAGTGAAAATGTTGGCTTCAAAATAACTACAATTACTTTTGCGTGGTTTATATTGGCGTTTTGAGTGATGGATGCAGTGATGAAGGATATGTATTAGCAGCCAGAAAAATATTTTCAGGAAGTAGTGAATATTCTCGGTCATATTAAAGCGAGCCACCCAACAAAACTCTTGGCGACGTCATACAACGACTTGCGCGCTGCTGTGCACAGAATATCGCAGAAGTAATTTGCCTCTGTACGTGATACGATACAATAATGATATTTGAAATGTTACCAAAATTAATTTTGTTGTTTTCTTAACAAATTTCTCATGGGAACTTTCTTCGCAGTCCTACAGAACAAAAATTCATCATTGACTACATTTTTCACTACAGAGTCGGCACAGTTTCACACCTCTTATAATATTTTATTTTTTATCTCAGAATACTTTTATGTTCCCGAAATAAAAGACGCAGCATATGCATCTGTAAACTTTGAGGATGTTCATGTTTTTTTTTTTCAGTTCAATTACATTGATTCTGTTACTACCACCGGTTGAAGTAAAAAACTACTTTCCTCCAAAATTTCCTGGAACATTAGTTTTCACGTTTTTTTCCTAGCAGCTAGTGACAATTTTCTTTTGGAAAGTACTCCATCAATTCTAGAATAGAAATAGAGTTGCACAATATTTTTTAAAAAATTTTACTAACATTTGAAATTATCACTAGAAAAAAACTGGCAATACTGTAAGACGGCTAGATGACCTTGAAGCCCTATTTTCGTGCGAGCCACTGTAGTCGCTAGGCATGGAGGGTGAAGTCATTAGAATGCATTTTGGGGGAGCTCCACGATTTGCAGTGGTCAGGGAGACCGTCCACGTTTGTCACACCTGACATATTACAGCGAGCTGATGTCATTCGCGAGGAAAGACGCGTTGTAACTCGGCAGTCGGCGCTGCATCTGTCAATCAGTGAAGGAAGTTCATGCAGTGAAGCACTGGCTAAGCCACCAGGACAAGGATTGGTACCGACAGGAACGCCAGGATGGAGATTAGGTGGAAAAATAGGGTGTGCAGATAATACACCATTCTTTTGCGTGTGTAATTCTCATTATGTTCAATAAAGAATTGTTGAAGAAAAAAATGTGGTGCATTACTTTCCGGGCAACCCTCGTACATGTTTCGATCACTCAGGAGCAACTGAGATAGGACGCTAAATGATAATTATCTTAAGAACCAACTTTTTTAACATTCTACATCTTTATTCTTCATGTCTATATATTTGCAGCCCCTTGCCATTAGAGGGCTCTGAATTGTGTCATCTCCCATGGCAGTGTGTAACATAACTATGTCAGTGCATGAGAAGCAGTGTGATGTAACCGCGTTTTGAATTCGAACAGTTTGTCCACACGTAGAGCACCTTCTCCTTCAGCATGACAATGCCACACCACACACGAGCAGTACGACATCTGCAAAAATCTGATGCCTTGGGGTCACCGTCGTTGATCATCCTCCATGCGGTCCCGACTTGACCCCGTTCTACTTTCATCCGTTTCCAAAACTTAAAGAACACCTTCGAGGACTTCACTTTGATAGTGATGAAGCAGTGAAAACATAGGTGACGCTGTTGTTCTGTCAACAAAGTCAAACATTCTGCAGTGACGGTATGAAAAAATTGGTCTCTTGTTGGGAGAAATGTGTTCGTTTCCAGGGCGACTATGTTAAGAAATAAATAGTAGACATGAAGAATAAAGATGTAGAATGTAACAATATTTTCGTTATTAAAAAAGGTTTTCAGAGATTTATATAAAAAATTCGGTGATATTACTCTTCGGAACACCCTTGTAGAAAAAGCAGTATACGAAACTAAAGATAAATTTTGAAAATGTATTAAAGTTGTGGCAGAAGACTTAAAAATTTTAGTTTGTGGATGACATCTGATACAGTTAGTGATGACAAAGGACTTGGGTTTTGCAAGATTAATACTGACAACAGTACAACATTAATAACAGAGCGTAGTTGAATGAAATCAGACGGTACTAGGGAAATGGAAGAAGTAAAGAGA
This sequence comes from Schistocerca gregaria, assembly GCF_023897955.1. Lineage (NCBI taxonomy): Eukaryota > Metazoa > Arthropoda > Insecta > Orthoptera > Acrididae > Schistocerca > Schistocerca gregaria. The sequence goes on from NC_064923.1 coordinate 745,819,730, forward strand.
GTATAAAATGTAGACTCTCAATTGCAAGGAAAACTTTTCCAAAAAGAGAAACATTTCATGTAACACTTAATATAAGTCCAATCATTAGCAAGTCTGCTTGGAAAGTACTCTGGTGAGCTAAACTTAAAGACGAAAGTAACTGTCGCATGACGTGTCTGTCATTCCTAAATAACATAGCTCGATGAAACTTGGATTATACACTCCTGGAAATGGAAAAAAGAACACATTGACACCGGTGTGTCAGACCCACCATACTTGCTCCGGACACTGCGAGAGGGCTGTACAAGCAATGATCACACGCACGGCACAGCGGACACACCAGGAACCGCGGTGTTGGCCGTCGAATGGCGCTAGCTGCGCAGCATTTGTGCACCGCCGCCGTCAGTGTCAGCCAGTTTGCCGTGGCATACGGAGCTCCATCGCAGTCTTTAACACTGGTAGCATGGCGCAACAGCGTGGACGTGAACCGTATGTGCAGTTGACGGACTTTGAGCGAGGGCATATAGAGGGCATGCGGGAGGCCGGGTGGACGTACCGCCGAATTGCTCAACACGTGGGGCGTGAGGTCTCCACAGTACATCGATGTTGTCGCCAGTGGTCGGTGGAAGGTGCACGTGCCCGTCGACCTGGGATCGGACCGCAGCGACGCACGGATGCACGCCAAGACCGTAGGATCCTACGCAGTGCCGTAGGGGACCGCACCGCCACTTCCTAGCAAATTAGGGACACTGTTGCTCCTGGGGTATCGGCGAGGACCATTCGCAACCGTCTCCATGAAGCTGGGCTACGGTCCCGCACACTGTTAGGCCGTCTTCCGCTCACGCCCCAACATCGTGCAGCCCGCCTCCAGTGGTGTCGCGACAGGCGTGAATGGAGGGCCGAATGGAGACGTGTCGTTTTCACCGATGAGAGTCGCTTCTGCCTTGGTGCCAATGATGGTCGTATGCGTGTTTGGCGCCGTGCAGGTCAGCGCCACAATCAGGACTGCATACGACCGAGGCACACAGGGCCAACACCCGGCATCATGGTGTGGGAAGCGATCTCCTACACTGGCAGTACACCTATGGTGATCGTCGAGGGGACACTGAATAGTGCAAGGTACATCCAAACCGTCATCGAACCCATCGTTCTACCAATCCTAGACCGGCAAGGGAACTTGCTGTTCCAACAGGACAATGCACGTCCGCATGTATCCCGTGCCACCCAACGTGCTCTAGAAGGTGTAAGTCAACTACCCTGGCCAGCAAGATCTCCGGATCTGTCCCCCATTGAGCATGTTTGGGACTGGATGAAGCGTCGTCTCACGCGGTCTGCACGTCCAGCACGAACGCTGGTCCAACTGAGGCGCCAGGCGGAAATGGCATGGCAAGCCGTTCCACAGGACTACGTCCAGCATCTCTACGATCGTCTCCATGGGAGAATAGCAGACTGCATTGCTGCGAAAGGTGGATATACACTGTACTAGTGCCGACATTGTGCATGCTCTGTTGCCTGTGTCTATGTGCCTGTGGTTCTGTCAGTGTGATCATGTGATGTGTCTGACCCCAGGAATGTGTCAATAAAGTTTCCCCTTCCTGGGACAATGAATTCACGGTGTTCTTATTTCAATTTCCAGGAGTGTACATAGAAAGAACGGCAACAATAAAGTAGCCCGCGATAACTGGAAGAAATACAAAATGAGACGAACTGAAATGCTCGGTTTATTCTAAGACAATAACTACACTAAAGTCACCGTGGTTCATCATGGTCCTTGAATATTACAAGGGGTGGAACATAGTTCGTGTAGGGTGTGTGGCCTCCACAGATGGCATTACATACCCTGCAATGTGCCCCCATGCTGGCCAAAAGGTTGATAGGGAGTTCCTGTGCCCGCATCTCGTGGTCGTGCGGTAGCGTTCTTGCTTCCCATACCCGGGTTCGTGGGTTCGATTCCCGGCGTGGTCAGGGATTTTCTCTGCCTCGTGATGGCTGGGTGTTGTATGATGTCCTTAGGTTAGTTAAGTTTAAGTAGTTCTTAGTTCTAGGGGACTGATGACCATAGATGTTAAGTCCCATAGTGCTCAGAGCCATTTTTGAGTTCCTGTGGTAGGACGTTGCATTCCTCCACCAGTGCAGCTGACAACTGCTGGATGGCTATTGGTGCATGCAGTTTTAGTCGGAAAATGCGACGTCTATGTGACAACTTGCTTTGAGATTGGTATTATTTAGTAGTTGATTACGGAGAAACAGTTCGTAAACATTTGTGAGAACCTTGGCACAAAAATTCTAGGCAATAAATGTCGAAGCCTTCCTCTGAAGTTCGTTTTGTACACCAGTGGAACATAACCACAAAGAGGTCAAAGATCAAAAATAACCAGAAAGTACTTTACTAGCCAGTCAGTAATATGAGTTACGTTATTCAAGTATATAAGATAGTACATTATTTTCTTTCCCCTCTAAAAAAGTACTTTGTCAGATGATGTAAGCTTGACTTCGTACCACCAGTAACAGCCTCATTAATCGTAAGAGGAACTTCAACTATTACTCCCCTTCCTGCTGAGCATGTTGTTTTAATAATATGTGTTTTTCAGTGTAATGCGACAAACAATTCTGACATGTTGTGGCACTTAATTTAAGAGTCCACACAGTTCTGATTTATGTGCCAACAGTATCTTACCTATAGGTAAGACAATAATTGCACACTTCCAAAGCCTACACAATACTGACAAGTTATACAGATATTTTAGACATTTTAATACTCTGAGTCGCAACAGTATTTTCAATATATTTATATATTTTTGATGAATAATACTGACATTTAAGACGAGGAAATGACATTGCGATGCTTTACAGAAATGCTGTGTGTGTTGGTGTGTTGCTGAAGAAGCTTAGATATTTTTTCTAAAAATACAGATTTTTAGACGTGGAAATACTGTAAGTTACGACAGAATTGTCAATATATTTATGTATTTTTATAAATAATTCAAAAAATTCAGATACTTTTAAATATGGCGCCAATTTACGATATTCGGGTCGTTCGGATATTTTTGAGCATGACACTGGACAACATACTGATATGCTGTTTCGTTTTAATGAATGGTAAAATATTGGACTATGATCGGGATATATATATATATATATATATATATATATATATATATATATATATATATATATATATATATTTATTTATTTATTTATTGTGTGAGTGTACCTACATACTTATAATAAAAATGCGTGCCTAAGAAGAGAGGTTGGGCGTGATGACGTCAACGTCGTGCGGTTGCCCCTAACAACGCATGTAGGCAACCGAAGAGTGTGACGTCAGAGGTATGGTACTAAAAAGGGAACCTCCCCATCGCACCCCCCTCCGATTTAATGGTAAGAGGACAGCCCGTCAAAAACAGAACACAGACCAAGCATGAAAACAGGAAGATGTACTGGACTGTGAAAAAAAAGTAAAATAGAAACACTGAACGGTCCAAGAACAAGAAGTGCCACATACAGCAATCAAGCAGACAAATGGCGGCGAGGTTAACTGGTTATGGTGTTGGCTTGGCATGCGGGCTAACCAGGCACAGTTCTCCCTTGTTTCACCTTTCTTTTATTTGCTGTACTCGAATTTGTGCCTGTGTCTTGGTGTAAGTCCGTTTTCATTAGCGAGGTGTACAGGAGGGACCTATGACAGTCGATTTTGCACAACTACTCTTTTGGAAATTTGTGGTAAGGTCTTATGGGACCAAACTGCTGAATTAATCGGTCCCTAAGCCTACGCACTACTTAATCTAACTTAAATTGGCATACGCTAAGGACAACACACACACCCATACCCGAGGGAGGACCTTAACATCCGACGGGGGGACCTGCGCGGACCGTAACAAGACGTCTGAGACCGCGCGGCAAAACTACTCTACTAGCAGCCGAAAGGAAGTGGCTTTCGAATGGGAACTGTAAACGCAAGACGACAAGGTGACAAGTCAACCGAATCCTCCAATGGAAAACACGTTTGGTGTGCCATACATGGCATTAGTGACAGCACGTGTGTCATGTGATACGAATCTCTCTTCGACGTACCTAACTTGTACGACTGGTAAGTGAGCGAGATATGCCTCCTCGCCCGATACAGGAGTTCGTAAGAATGTCAGGGTGATCGTCCCCAAAGAAATGACGAAAACCCAACAGCTTGTCGCATATGTTACAACAAATGAACGCAACAGTTTTACAATCACACAGTTTCTCAATACTCTGTGAAAACATGTTTTTAACGTTTTTGAAGTTGCTATCCGATATGGAAAACTTGACTCTTGAATTCCTTTGTTGTTCACTCCTATTTATTTGTTGTTTTCATTTCTGTCAGACGTCTATGTGGTATCTCGTCTCCTCTCAATGTTCATCACATTTATTTGTGACGGTAACGTATTCTGAGCACATGTCTCGCATTCTGTAACCAATAAAACAAAAGACAAAAAACTGGTACGAGGGACGTCTGAGTCCGGTTCGTCCACGTGGTAATCCACCACTATAACCACTTAATCACGACACCATTTCTCTTCCCAATTTCTTGTTCTTGGACCGCTCACTATTTCTATTTTACTTATTTTTTCACAGTCCAGTACAAGTTCTTCCTGTTTTCATGGTTAATCTGTGTTCAGTTTTTGACGGACTGTCCACTGGGCCCTTTTACCACTAAATCTGAGGAGGGTGCTGTGGGGGTTCCCTCTAAGTACCCTACATTACATACATAAATACGAAAAGTGCGCTACAAGTACATCACTAACGTTACCGACAGTAGAGAATGTGAACACCAATCTCATTTGTTTCCTTATTAACACCGTAGTATACCTACCCTTCATCGACTGCAACAGTCACAAACAGATCACGTCTTCCGCTCTATCCTCAGTGTTTCAGCTGCTGCTCCACCTTCGCAAAGTATACCACAGGCCGGGAAGAAAATCGGTTCGCTGCAACTTTTAACTCCCACCCACATGCAGCGCCCCATGTGAATACGCTTCAGTCCCTACAGCTTTTCGAAGTTCTGTCAACAGTGTTTCTTCAAGTCGGTCAGGAATATAAGTTAGAAACAACTGTGAGCATTCAACATTTTTTTTTCTTTTTATCTGCATACATGCAGCTCTGTCTTTCTGCTCCATGTTTTATTTCCCTAAGGGAAATTTCACCATTTTTTTTTAGTTTGTGTAATAATGTTTCCACTCTAACAATTCCTTAGACAGCTCGCCTACCTGTTTCACACATTTCGCGATCAGCTATGCCTCCGAAGTTATTACACTTCCGGGTAACTCATAGTGACGTCCATCGCTGTCGGTCGAAATATCAGGCCGCTTAATGTTCGTCTTACAAAGGGCAAAAACTAATAAACATGTCTACCGGTCATGCCTCGTATCAAACTCTTCTGCCATCCTTGCATCGCGGATGTTAATATTTAAATTTCATAATCATAGTTCAATACTGATTTCCTACATTACAGATTCTTAAGGTACAGTTAAGTTTATATATTAGTGTTGAACGACAAGTGTCGGTGAGATGTTTCCCTTGAACTACACACATTCATTATACACCAGACTTTGACTTTACCGTTTAGTCATCTACTTTTGTTACATGAATTCCGTTCTTCACATATGTCATGGTGCTGGAGAACATCTCAATCTCATTTTTGATCCAGATGTATTCTCCCGTTTCCTACTTTTTTACCTCTCTAGAGATCACCAATCAGATAATCTTTGGCAGAAACAACAAGAGATTATTTGTAAAGCCGTCGAGCGACCTATTATCAAGACGTTGTCAAGATGTTATGAATGACAGACTAAATCCGACTACGCACAAATAAAAAAGAAGAAAAGAAACCGTGGATCATTCAGTGAAGTTTCAAAATACTAGTAAATTAATCAGTAGCAAAGACTTTGGCGACTGAAGGAGACTTAGTAAAGTTGCTGTGGGTGTCTACTTTGACATAAGAGAAGCAAAGATGTGTCGCTTTACTGACGAACGTCTCAGAGGATGCGGTGGAGCACTGTTATCCTGTGTATGGATGATGGGTCACACGTGCGACTGCAGTTTGAATGCCTATAGCAACAGCACGTTAGGTACAGTGTCTGAGTGTCAAGGATGAGTAAAAAGGGACACAATAAGAAGCTCTTCGTCTGACATCCGTCAGCTCTGTAAGAGCATCGACGTGCACGAAGGGACGAAACGTTCCCATGGGTTGAAAGGTTAATTTATCCAACTCATTCGTCAGGACAATGGCTAATGTCTAGGAAAAATTTTTGTTGTGACAGCCCACAATATTCGATACAAGAGGTTTCGGTCACAGAGCGGAGACATAATCTTTGTTTTAGATGCCGGCCACGAACGTTTCTCAGCCTGGTGGCTTTTACTATACTTTGTAACTGGTCTGTATATATCTCATTCTGTAACCCTATTTTTATGTTTCGAATGAAAAGTTGTTATGATAAAACCATGCAGAGAGAACTGAAGTTCCAATCACGTCACAGATTCGTTTCTCCTGTTAGTTTCGTACATTATTCAAGTTACAGTGACCTGGTGTTTGAAGAAGGGCCATGTTCCACTGTTCTCACGATCGTTAAACGTTCTCAGTTACTTCGGCATTTTCAATGACGCCCTTCCCCAGTTGAAGCTAAACCAAAAGTAAGACGTTACAGTGTTTAAAGTAGTGTAAACTTGACATCGCATCCCCAAAAATCTCACCGCCAGCATCAGTCACTCACAGTTAAGTCTGAAGGTATGTTCTCTGCAAAGAATGTACGCAAATTTGAAAAAAAAGATAGCTCTGAACAGTACTGGCGGAATGAAGAACACAAATGATTTTGTAATACCTTTCCAATACCTAGTTACCGAAATTTAATGTGATAACAAGAGACTGAATCATGTCTTTATGGAAAAAAAAACTGCCCCAGATTAATGAAAACAAGCAGAGATAGTTAGTGTGGTTGCTACATCATGTCGATTACGTTCTGGCAGATGATCTCTGAAAGTGATCACTACAGACACAATCACAGTCTGAACGTACATCAAATTGTACCACCTACGTCAACAAAAACAGGCGGTAAGTAAATGTACTAAAGGCATTCGTTTGCCGGAATAAAGGTATTATGCCATCCAAAAACGTAGATGTAGAAGCAGAAATACCGTCTATTGTTACCCAACCCCAATAGCTTCCTATCGTTAATAAAGCCTCTCCCACACAAAAGAAGTAAAGTAATAATGTGGATTAAAATTTCCATTTTGTCTACAACAGAATGAGATTTTCACTCTGCAGCGGAGTGTGCGCTGATATGAAACTTCCTGGCAGATTAAAACTGAGGCAGTTTTTTTTCCCATAAACACAGTATTCAGTCTCCTGTTATCACATTAAATTTCGGTAACTAGGTGTCTCGGTCGGGCACACAGTTTTAATCTGCCAAGAAGTTTGTCTACAACACCTTGCGGGCTTTCAACAAACTAAATGATGTGATGGTCTTGTGGCCCTCAACTACACACCCTCTAACTCAGAGTTGAAATATTGAAAGTTTTGGCTGGTTTTGTTATCTAGGGGCTGGGATACGCAGTTGCCGCAGTAAATGCGAATGTAATGTAGAAATTTACAATTAAATAAAATCTGCAGGTACTATCTTAACGACATTAAATGATGAGTACGATAGTAGAAGTACTTCTGAGAATGCGGTATATTTCTGCAAAACACTTATTGGAGTCAACAGTCCAGCAAATTAAATGTTGAATAACAGGGAAACAGTAGATTCCTACTTCACGGAATTAGTTATGAACGACAACATAGCTCGCGAGATATTCACTTCTAAACGAATACTACGTATCACTGCAGAAGCCACGGAAATCAAACAAGAGCACAGATCGGCACTCCGAAGTATTTATACCTCCCACGATCACGCACCAACCGCTCCACACTCTCCAAGTCTTTCCTGCGACCGTGCGTCCGTCGCGCCGTCGCGTCCAGCTCATCCCATGTCCTGTGCCTTACTCCTCCCCAATTTACATCGAGTCTCCCCATTCACGAGCGTTGTGATTGGATAGAGCGCTTCCGCCATGTCTTCAAGTCAATGCACACTTACAAACATAAAACACTTTCGAAATACAGGATTTACATTTGAATAACTTGAAATTAAATAAATATTCCTACAGCTGGACCATAAACCCGCTCTAACACACATTATTAAATACATAAATAAATTAAATAGGCATATATCAAAGGAACAGCAAGCAAAAGTAGGCCAGTAGCCTAATGTCTCTGCGCTTTCTAAAACACAGTAAATAATTGACCAATTTCTTCATGAATAGCATATATCGGATATAAACAAAGACATAGATCAATAAATTCATTTATAAGCATGCTGCTACCGTTTTTTAGTGTAACTGTGGAGTACTTACGGCCTGACGTGGTTATTAGTAATCGGCCACTTTGACCTCCAATAACTCATGCACTATTCTAGTTACATGCCTGTAATTTATACCATTTTAAGTTTACACTAATAGCTTCCTAAAGACGCGTTGATCGACGAAATCGGATGAACCGTTAGATTTTGGAAATTCGTTGCTGGGTGTTACTTGTTTAATTTACAGTCTGATACTAAACTTTAAACTAATAAAGACATTGAAAATCTGATTACACCATCAGAATCATGGTGCAAATAATGGTAATGTACATGTTTCTTTTCGAGGTATCATGATTCTTCTAGCTACTATTAATTTCTATACAAACTACGAAACGTCTGCTATTAAGGTTTCACGAAGTCCGCCATCTTTGGCACTCCCGGTGTGTCTCCTTCATCGACACAGTATGACCATGGAATTCACAACCACATGGCTGGACAACCCCTCATGCTCAGCTAATGTTCGGCACCACGTGGTTGTCGCCGGGCCGCGGCCTGCCAAGAGGCTCCCAGCGGCCACGCCAACTCCGAGGCTCATTTTACTGCCTGCTACACCATCTGCAGCAGGGTGCCAAACCACCCACCAGCTGGATGTGCAGCAGGAGGCAGAATCGTGCTGTCAGTGCCGTTTACCCTTCGCTGTTTGGACCTGTGAACATCCTTCGTATCACAAACAATGACTGTTTGGACAAAAAGGCACAGTCTAGCGATATATCGTCACAACCCTTTGAAAATGAATGGTAACAGCAGAAGAGGGATGACAATCGTCAATATCTATTACGCAATCAGATAATCGATGGATATTGCAGATTTGCTTCGAAACGACTTTACAACACCACGCAGAAAAAAATTTAAAGTTTTAATTATTAGTGATAGAGCAAAAAATTAAAATAACTGCCACGTGGAATTCATTGTTAAGGTCATCAAGGAGTACTTTGTGCCAAATTTGCAGGCGTGAAGCACGTGGAGTAATTGTTGATACGAATAGTACAATTTCTGAAGTGGGACGCATTACTCCACTGTCAGCTGCGTCAGGTTTCGATGGAACTGAACTAAGAGTACATGCATTTAAAAAGAAAGTTGTACTGTACTACAAGGGACACAGTTCACGCCCCTAAGCTCATTGGCGTTAAAGAAAATTCGAAGTTTGAAGAATTCATCGCGGCCTTAAAAGAATTATAAGGATAGTTTTCTAAACGCTTTCGAAGATACTGTCAATTTATATCTGTTTCCGAGACGTTTGCTGTTTCATTTTAAGTGAACTTGTGCATCTGCAGACAAAACTGATTGATCTGTAATGTAATTACCGTTTTGAAGACAAATTCTTTTATATTAAATTGTTTTCCTCAGGTAGAGTTTCCATACCTCCATAATGGTGTTGCAAAAGTGCTAAAATATACCGACCAACACGTGTGTGTGTGTCTGTGTGTGTGTGTGTGTGTGTGTGTGTGTGTGTGTGTGTGTGTGTGTGCGTAGGAAAAACATTTTTTCGATTATGCAACTAAGGAAGTCATCGCTTATGTCCTTATGCCGAGAGTATGTACCAGATAAAAAACTGTATTATGTCCTTTGCCCGCCAAATATAATACCGAAAATTTGTTTCGTATGTGATCTATGTTGTTGAGAAATACGAAACCATGTTATATGTAGTGCAGTGCAAATACGGGACTTTCGCAGTTTCCTCCTCCTCAAGCTCTGACAGCGTGGCCTGGTTGTGGGGGAAGGGTGCAGTCCAGCTGAGAGCTATGGCATGCGAGCCGGGACATGGTTCATGAGCCAAATTCTTGGCCGCACCAGACCTACTGCGCTCTAAAATGACCACTCCGCTTTTTTAAGGGCTTGATTCATATTTTGTCCGGCAAGCTTATGATTTTCTGTTAAAAATTTATATATACAGTGGGCACTGCAAGTTACATGACCATGGAGTAACATTACCATACATGATATTAGAATAAAGAAATTTCGCAATGTCTCTTTATATCCTCACCACACCAGCAGATAACTGTAAACAGACTTTCCCACCTGGGGTGGTGACTTCCTATAACTTAAATGCACTGTTGTTTAATGAGAAGTTTCCACAAAGCCGCAAGATATGGCACCAAATGCGTTCGGTTAGCAGAAAGGGAGTGCATAAAATATCGTTTAGGTAGCGTTCGAATTAGCAACTTTCACAATGTCAACACTCTTGAATTACATATGGGCACTAGGCCTTACATATTACGTGGAGATACGTATTAGTTAATTTTTGTATTATATTGGAGAATATTGCTTCAGGTACAACACCTGCCTAATGAAGACGCATCATGATCCTTTTCTGTAATACCCAGGGTACTATAACTCACTTTCTTAAGCTAGTAGAATAACTTGAAGACAGATGAAGTAATCGAAATTAATGTTACTAAACATAGTGAAAGTCAGATTTGTTTCACTCTTGTGTGACCACATACTTGTCGTCTTGGAGATATAGCTCTTGAGGGAGTGATCTCAGGTTGGCCCACACCTGCTTCTATCCCGAACGCCAATCGGAGTTCAATAAGGAAGTAAAGCCTAGCTTTTGGAATATTTAAAGCTTTGATGAGAGAAAAGTCATTTGCTCAACAAACTAGTTATGAACACTATATCCTTTAGAACAACATAAGCGATTCTCAACTTTGACGTTACATCGTTAATGGCCGCTGTTAAACGATGACCCAGCAACTATGGATGTAATGTCTGCTTCCCACTGCGGTAACTATGTCGCAATGAACTGTCGACAGTTTTGCCGATGTGACTCTTAACTATACAGCGTAGACGTCACGAGCTGACTTCTCTCAAGTTTCTCGCCAGAGTCTCCTAATCCGGCAGCTGAAGCGACGCCTTTGATGGCAGCTGGAGACGGTGCGCTGGATCATGTTACTTTAATACTTTCAATCTTCACCTGGTTCAAAAAATTACATACATTTAGTATTTACAATCTTTGTCTAACAGTTACCATTCCCCTCTTGTTCAGCCTTAAATTTAATTATAAGTACTCCTCATTTACTACAAAAACATGCTCGTTGAATTCAACTTTCCACAAACGAAAGGCTTCTTATTTGTTGGCAGGGATACAGGCCTCTCCTCTGCCTTGGTTCACAATGAAAAAGCTACTAAGGCGTCCATCTTCGGCCTCTTGATGCCTCATTGGAAAACTTTCGTAAATTGTACAACAAATTTCTTTTAGCCATATATCATAACCATTAATCCTACAACACAATAGGGTGGAATTATTCCGTCCCCATAATTACAGATTCCACCTTCAGTGAAACGATCGTGAAAAGTTTGTACTTAATAACTACGTCTCGTTGCAGTTTGAGAGATTCACTGAAGGTATGTTGCAAACTGTGACTTTTTCAGACGGACTATAGATAAAAAGATACTAGCTGTACAAACGATGCACGATCTCCCCTCGATTTTGGTTGAATACTTGTTGAGTGTAGTGGTTGAGTGTAGTGGCCACAGTCGCAAAATAATACTTCAATGGGAATTAATAACTAGAGCTGAAAGTGAATGACATATCACAGCAATGGCTCGACATATCGCGAATTTCAGTAAATGACAATCCTGATGCACTCTCAAAGTGAACGTAAGAACCGAACACCAGTGACTTTGAGGCTTCAATAGTTCTCCAACGCATCACTCAATAAACGCTTATCTAGTTGACTTGTGTAGGAGAGTGGATAGCCTTTTTCCTCTTCCTGAATAAATAATGGGCTATTGAATTCGAAAGGCATGTGATGGAAATGCAGTTTACATTGCGTCCAGCACTCGAAGTTTTGCAAATAACCCTGATTACATGATCTTTAGAGACTTACGCTGCCAAAACACTCCTGAACACCGTTCCTCTAGTGACCGATTTTAGAATCACATGAATGAATATGATCTAGCCATAAGCATATTCCGACATTGTCTACTCTTTTTGATGCTCATGAGATTGCGTTTTGTGCAGCGTTTGTATTACGAGTTCTACACATTTAAGTGCAGCATAATATATTAAAGCTATTTTTGAGGATTTTGTTTGCATTTCAGTTACAAGGTTTTATGGTGAGTAAAAGTTTGTATGGTTTTAAAACTAGTTACATAACTTCTCGGATTTGCCGCCGGATCGTATTGTGTAAATCGCACAATATTTCTTCGATGCAACTGGTCGACATCATTAGGTGGTGGTAGCTGCTGCTGTCACTGCTGCACGGCGCGGCTGATGATAATCGCTCGGCGGCGTCAGAATTTATCATGACGGGAGCAGGTAATACGCGAGCGCGGGAAGACGCTCATAGTTGGAGGAAGCGGCGTTCCTGGTGCCCCCTACTGGGAGCTGCAGAAAGGCCATCCGCGCGTGCGCTATGGTCAATAACTGTGCTGCCGGACGCTCCTGCGGTTTAAGTCTGAACTAAATCTCAGCTACGCGTTACGTCACTTGAGGAAACGGAAGTTCTTGTTTTCCCTGTTTTTGATTTAATGGCAGTCAGTGCTGGATTCCACGCGGCGCTCGGTTGAAAACCTGCATCCCTGTTGATAAGATTGTCCGCCGTGCGAATATGTATGGCCTCCTTAATAACACAGTCCCAGAAACATGACGCTGAGGATAAAATTTCCGTCTGTTCGTAAAGCATACGATGTCCCGTGTCCAGGCAATGTTCCGCTAGCGCTGATTTATCAGTTTGCCCCAGGCATGTATGACGATCATTTTCGACGCAACGTTCTTGCACGGTTCGGCATGTCTGTCCAATATAAGATTTTCCACATTGGCATGGGATTTTGTACAAGCCACGTCTTCTGAGGCCAAGGTCATCTTTGACAGAGCACAATAAATTCCTCAGTTTTGCCGTGTCCAGGCAATGTTCCGCTAGCGCTGATTTATCAGGTTGCCCCAAGCATGTGTGACGATGATTTCGACGCAACGTTCTTGCACGGTTCGGCATGTCTGTCCAATATAAGATTTTCCACATTGGCATGGGATTTTGTACAAGCTACGTCTTCTGAGGCCAAGGTCGTCTTTGACAGAGCACAATAAATTCCTCAGTTTTGCTGGTGTCCGAAAAGCACACTTAACGTCGTGCTTTTTGTGGATTATTTCTGTTCTCGAAGACATGTCGCCAAAATAGGGCAAGAACCCTGTTGCAGTGGGTGCCTCCGCATCTTCATTTACATCCCTGCTTCGAGTTTGCTGAGAACGGAATGCATGGCATATCTGCCTTTTGGAATAGCCATTCTGTTGGAATACCGTTCTCAGGTGTTGTAGCTCACCAGGTAGACTGTCGGCATCTGAGACTACATGTGTTCTATGCACCAAAGATCATAGAACACTACCGCGGTGCGCATCCAACTCTTGTTCTTGTTCAATAATTTCAGTTTTTCAATTTCTTCACATTTCAATATATTAATTTAGTTCTGATTCTCAACACTTAAATACATATTGCTTAAGTTATTAGAACATTATGGATCTTTACCACTCAGATATATTACTATGTAATTGCTAGTAATTCCACCCCGTTCTTGTACTATAATTTATCATGTTATGTTCATCTGTATTTGCTTCAATTATTCAGCTTCTCAACACTTACCATTTATTACTTCATTTCAGACGAGTGTGTAATTTCTAATAACTACATCCAACTCTTGTTCCATAATTTCAGTTTTTCAGTTTCTTCACATTTCAGTATATTACTTTAGTTCGGATTCTCAACACTTAAATACATATTTGCTTAAGTTATTACGACAGTACGGATCTTTAACACTCAGATACATTTCGATCATTTAGCAATATTTCTATGTTAAGGGGAGTTAGAACAAAAAAATTTTTTTCACATTTTCGAATTTTTATCTCATTATAAAATTTGCAATTTTCCGAATTAAAATCACTTATAAACTTACATGGGAAGTATTTTATTTTATTTTTTTTAAATATAATCCACACTGGTTGAAAACATTACATTTTTAAGTGCATTACTTCAAGATCTAATAAAATAAAATTGCTGTGTTACATAGGTTAAATCACGTGTTTGTATTGGTAGCGCTGTTAAAACAGTATCGTATCGTTTTGTAGTATAAACACGCGTTGTATGTCAAAGCGCTAACGTTTTTCCGAGAAAAAGTGGCTAATAGATTGGTAAATCTCTCAAAAACTAAAGTATGACGCCAAAACGAAGTGTTTTTAAGAAACTTGGGTTTCGTGGTAACAGATTTTCGAATAAAGGGAAACATTGTGTTCAACATGCGGCATGTGAAGTTCCAGACAATCAAATACAAGCAAACTTGTCAGCATCTAGAGAAACAACCATTAGTACTTCGAAGATTAAAATAAAACGTTGTGATACACAGTTTTCTCAAAACGAAAGTGATGTAAATGGTAGGTTACGTTATATTCTGATACATTTACACATCCTAACAAGGGTGTTAGGTGAATGCGTGTGTTGCAAAATATGTCGAGGGCCAGTTAGTTTACATGAAGAGAGTGAGGTATCAAATGGACCATTAATTGTGCCAGTTGTAAGCATACACACTGATTTTGGGTTTCTGATAAGTGTAAAGATAATTATTTTGAAGTAAATGTTAGATGGTTTTATGGATAGAGAGTAAATGGCAAACGACAAACTGCAGCAGAAACAGTGTGTGCCATGATGAATATGGCACACCCAGCTTGTAAAACCAACAAGTCTGCAGGATTTATTGGAGCTGCTGTGGAATCCATTGTATGTGAGACAATGAAGGGTGCTGCAAAGGAAGCTGTTGAAATAAATGACACTAAGACTGAGATACAGTAGCTTTTGATGGTACTTGGCAGTAGCACAGCTACAGTTCTAATAATTCTGTTGCTACGGTGGCCAGTATGGATACTGGAAAGGTAATAGATTTCCAGATTTTAACAAAACATTGTTTAAGTGTAAATCAGCGAATGAAAAAGGGCGTATCTGTGACAGAAATTATGAAGGAACAAGTGGTGATACGGAGGTCTCTGCAGCTACTGAAATTTTTAATCTATCTGTGAACGAAAGGGGAGTGTGTTACACTAAGTTCTTAGGTGATGGAGACTCAAAAGCATATAACAGTGTAGTAGCCGCTCAGCCTTATGGTGAGAAGATTATCACAAAACTGGAATGTGTTGATAATATTCAGAATAGGATGAGCACCAGGCTGACGAAGTTGAAACATAGTTTGAGAGACTTTCTGACGGTAAAAGCACAAGAGGCAGGCTAACAGACAAAATGACTGATGAACTACAGCAGTATTATGGGATGGCCATTAGAAATGATACTGAGGATTCGTTGAAAATGAAGCAGGCAGTATGGGCTACCCTCTTCCACAGACTCACCTGATGATAAACCAATACACCACCTTTGCCTTCCTGGACCTGATTAATGGTACAATTACCACAATGCCCAGCCATAAACATTCCATCCCAGAAGCAGTCAGGGATATCATAAAACATATTTACAGAGACCTGCCAAATCTTGAATTACTGCACAAGCGTCTGCAGGTCAGGCTCAAAATCCCAATGAGTCGTTCAATAGTCTTATATGGACTCGCTTACCAAAAAATGTTTTTCTTGGAATGAAGACACTAAAGTGGGGGGTCAGTGATGCTGTTATTGGTTTTAATGATGGCAACACTGGTAGGGTAAAAGTGCTACGGCTTATGGGAATTACTCTTGGAGCAAAATGCATCACAGAACTTGAACACATGGAGTGGTTCGCGTTGATAAAGCAGAATATGCAGCAAAGTTGGCCACTAAGGAGTCCATAAAGAAGAAAAGAAGAAAAAAACTAGGGAAAAGATCAGAGGACGGTATACAGTATGGTTCAGGGGGCTTCTGAGTGACTAAAAATAAAAAATTAAGCATATATTGAGTTACAGTCTTTTGAAACTTTATAAGCCGTTCCTGAAAATTTACATTTTCTGTTGCATTTTTCCCTAAATCTCAGAAACCACTTCAAGTAGAGTATTCAAATTTTCAGGGAGTAATAACATACATATCCTGAGTTTACTAAACTAAAACACGAACATAGTGTCATGTATAATTAAAAATTATTTAGGATAACGTACAAAAAGTACACAACATTTTAACCGTGTAATTAAAAAATTGTATTTCCGGAAGCAGTGGCTGAAATGCAATTATTGTAGTTCAGTAGACTCAGAACATACAGTTTAATGTCCTGTAAATGTTTCATGTCAATGACTACAGTGGTTCCTCAAATACAGGGAAGCCAAGTCACTAAATTTAACATTGTCGGGATAGGGCGTTCCAACTCACCTTAAATCTGAAAGCGAAGAAACAGACTCCAAGCTGTCTCTACTAAGAACTGCTGCACGGAAGGTGGCGTGACGCGATGTTGGGGCGGGAGAGAGAGAAGGAAGAGGGAGAGGGAGGGGGAGGGAGGGCAGAGAGAGAGAGAGAGAGAGAGAGAGAGAGAGAGAGAGAGAGAGAGAGAGAGAGAGAGAGAGACCTTAACTCCTTAATTAAATATTAGGGAGGAGGTAGGGAACCAAGAGGGTGGATACAAATGTCCGATCCAGACGCAGTTGTCCTTCACAGCAGCTGTTAGGACCCATGAGGTAACGACCTCGATGGTTCGCACTGTGGAGTACAGGTGTGGGTGGACTGCTTACCTACCTGCAATGCAGACAGCGTGGTGACATATTAAGTATCATCACCTATACTAGACGTTAGTATATTAGGAGACATCCGAGGACTGAATGACAGATAAATGACAATACTGATTTGAGAGCTCGACTGAATTGGTGTTGTCGTTCGCAGCTCTGAGATTCAGGAGCACAAATATCTGGGCCGAAAGAAATGTGCGTTTCGTGGCTCATATTCCTGATTTTAATTTTTACGAACTTTAAAAAAAATTGTTAACATATTTGACGCCGATTCTTGTTTTTATCTTAGTTTTCAAAATACACTCCTGGAAATTGAAATAAGAACACCGTGAATTCATTGTCCCAGGAAGGGGAAACTTTATTGACACATTCCTGGGGTCACATACATCACATGATCACACTGACAGAACCACAGGCACATAGACACAGGCAACAGAGCATGCACAATGTCGGCACTAGTACAGTGTATATCCACCTTTCGCAGCAATGCAGGCTGCTATTCTCCCATGGAGACGATCGTAGAGATGCTGGATGTAGTCCTGTGGAACGGCTTGCCATGCCATTTCCACCTGGCGCCTCAGTTGGACCAGCGTTCGTGCTGGACGTGCAGACCGCGTGAGACGACGCTTCATCCAGTCCCAAACATGCTCAATGGGGGACAGATCCGGAGATCTTGCTGGCCAGGGTAGTTGACTTACACCTTCTAGAGCACGTTGGATGGCACGGGATACATGCGGACGTGCATTGTCCTGTTGGAACAGAAAGTTCCCTTGCCGGTCTAGGAATGGTAGAACGATGGGTTCGATGACGGTTTGGATGTACCGTGCACTATTCACTGTCCCCTCGACGATCACCAGAAGTGTACGGCCAGTGTAGGAGATCGCTCCCCACACCATGATGCCAGGTGTTGGCCCTGTGGGCCTCGGTCGTATGCAGTCCTGATTGTGACGCTCACCTGCACGGCGCCAAACACGCATACGAACATCATTGGCACCAAGGCAGAAGCGACTCTCATCGCTGAAGACGACACGTCTCTATTCGTCCCTCCATTCACGCCTGTCGCGACACCACTGGAGGCGGGCTGCACGATTTTGGGGCGTGAGCGGAAGACGGCCTAACGGTGTGCGGGACCGTAGCCCAGCTTCATGGAGACGGTTGCGAATGGTCCTCGCCGATACCCCAGGAGCAACAGTGTCCCTAACTTGCTGGAAAGTGGCGGTGCGGTCCCCTACGGCACTGCGTAGGATCCTACGGTCTTGGCGTGCATCCGTGCGTCGCTGCGGTCCGGCCCAGGTCGACGGGCACGTGCACCTTCCACCGACCACTGGCGACAACATCGATGTACTGTGGAGACCTCACGCCCCACGTGTTGAGCAATTCGGCGGTACGTCCACCCGGCCTCCCGCATGCCCACTATACGCCCTCGCTCAAAGTCCGTCAACTGCACATACGGTTCACGTCCACGCTGTCGCGGCATGCTACCAGTGTTAAAGACTGCGATGGAGCTCCGTATGCCACGGCAAACTGGCTGACACTGACGGCGGCGGTGCACAAATGCTGCGCAGCTAGCGCCATTCGACGGCCAACACCGCGGTTCCTGGTGTGTCCGCTGTGCCGTGCGTGTGATCATTGCTTGTACAGCCCTCTCGCAGTGTCCGGAGCAAGTATGGTGGGTCTGACACACCGGTGTCAATGTGTTCTTTTTTCCATTTCCAGGAGTGTAGTATAACGTTTACTTCTAAAACGGTCATAATAAGGTAAACAGCAATGACACGTCTAGAACCACATAACGAAGTTAAGTGTAATATTAAATAATATTCGCTAAGAAGCGATAGCCACTTCACTCACTTTTGATCATGATAATACATTCACCACACGTTGAGTTACTTATTTTCCCCTTCTGAAGCAAAAAGTCGCACAGCATGGAAAGACTCTAGACGATAATGTAAAACCTTTTTTAAAATGCTTGAGTAATACTGGTTCTTTACTAATGTTACTAGATTTTGCATTCGACATGGATTTAATGCTTACTCAGATACATCATCGAATACTTTATTTTCTCTTTTCGTTTTACTAAAGTGTAATAATAATACATCTCGTGAGCAATTGTATTAAAAACGATAGCGTGTTGTAGAGAGAGTGTTCCAGCCGCCTTGGAATAGTACAGTTGGTACTGTCACGAGTCTAGGATAGTTAACTAATACTCAGAAATGTCTTGCACTAACCCTCGACCGGCATCTAATGTGAAAACCTCACCTACTAACCATCCAACAGAAAACACACAACTAACTAAAACTACTAACAGGCTGAACTTCGGGACTATACCCTCCACTATTCCCCATACTTACAAAAACCTGGTCCAACCCATTCTGTGCTATGCAAATGCCGCACGGATCTCTGCTCCACAGCCTCAAATGCCTTGCATTTCGCAACCGTTTACCTTTCTCCACATGGATCCTTTACCATCTCATCAAATTCGCTTTTCTCCTTACACACATCCAACACTTCCGCATCTTATAAAGCACTCGCAAACTAGATTCCAATAACCCCATCGTCTGCTCCTGATCACCGACGATAATATGCTACCGAGCTTTCACAAGCACATCATTTCACACGCTCGCACCTCCATCCGTACACCTACACACACTCTATATCCTTTCCTAACGCAAATTCGACCAACTCGTTCTCCCACACAATTAGATCTGCCCTGATATTTATCTCTCCTACCAACATTAACTTTCCCCCACCTATTCCATTCCATATCAGGGCTCTTCTATCCTTTCCCTCTCCACCCATCACTTTTCTCTCGTTACCACTACCCTGCCTACATACCACTTCCTCCTCACTCTCTGTTTATCCCGCCCTCTTTCATCCTATCATCTACCCCAACACCCACTTTTCTCACCATACTCTCTTATAGGAGCATAACTTAATCATAGCTAACACTGGGTTTAACAATCATGGAAAAAGGTTGTATACGTGGGAGAGGCCTGGAGACACTGGAAAGTTTCAGATAGGTTATGTAATGATAAGACAGAGATTTAGGAACGAGGTTTTAAATTTTGAGACATTTCTAGCGGCAGATGTGGACTCTGATCACGATCTATTGGTTATAAACTGTAGATTAAAACTGAAGAAACTGCAAAATGGTGGGAATTTAAGGAGATGGGATCTGAATGAACTGAAATAACCAGAGGCTGTAGAGAGTATCAGAGAGAGCATTAGGGAACGGTTGACAAGAACAGGGGCAAGTAATAGAGTAGAAGACGAATGGATAGCTTTGAGAGATGAAATAGTCAAGGTAGCAGGGGATCATGTAGGTGGTGGTGGCGGTTAGTGTTTAACGTCCCGTCGACAACGACGTCATTAGAGACGGAGCGCAAGTTCGGGTTACGGAAAGATTGGGAAGGAAATCGGCCGTGCCCTTTCAAAGGAACCATCCCGGCATTTGCCTGAAAAAATTTAGGGAAATCACGGAAAACCTAAATCAGGATGGTTGGAGACGGGATTGAAACGTCGTCCCCCCGAATGCTAACCCCTGCGCCACCTCGCTCGGTGGATCATGTAGGTAAAAAGACGTGGGGTAGTAGAAATTCTTGGCAAACAAAAGAGATATTGAATTTAACTGATGAAAGGATAAAATGTAAAAATGCAGTAAATGAAGCAGGCGAAAAGGAATACGAATGTCTGAGAAATGAGATGGACAGGAAGTGCAAAATGGCTAAGCAGGGATGGCTAGAGGACAAATGTATGGATGTAGAAGCATATATCACCAGGGGAAAGACAGATACTGCCTACAGGTAAATGAAAGAGGCCTTAAGAGAGAAGAGAACCACTTCTATGAATATGAAGAGCTCAGACAGAAAATCAGTTCTAAGCAAAGAAAGGAAGCAGAAAGGTAGGAGTATACAGAGGGTCTGTACAAGGGCGATGTACTCGAGGGCAATATTATGGACATGGAAGAGGTCGTAGGCGAAGATGAAATGGGAGATATGATACTGCGTGAAGATTTGACAGAGCACTGAAAGACCTAAGCCGAAACAAGGCCCCAGGAGTATGTGACAACATTCCACTAGAGCTACTGATAGCCTTGGGAGAGCCAGCCCTGACAAAAGCAAGATGTATGAGACAGACGAAATACCCTCACACTTCATGAAGAGTATTATAATTCCAAACCCACAGAAAGTAGGTGTTAATAGGTGTGAAAATTACCGAACTATCAGTTTAATAACCCAGCGCTGCAAAATACTGACTCGAATTCTTTACAGAAGAAGGGAAGAACTGGGGAAGATCAGTTTGGATTCTGTAGAAATGTTGGAACACTTGAGGCAATACTGACCCCACGACGTATCTTCGAACAGACGTTAAGGAAAGGCATACCTGCGTTTATAGCATTTGTAGACTTAGAGGAAGCTTTTGACAATGTTGCGTAGAATATTCTTTCAAATTCTGAAGGTGGCAGGGGTAAAATACACGGAGCGAAAGATTATTTGCAGTTTGTACTGGCAGTTACAAGAATAGAGGGGCATGAAATGGTAGCAGTGGTTGGGAAGGGGTGAGACAGGGTTGCAGCGAATCCCCGATGTTATTCAATCTATATATTAAGCAAGCAGTAAATGGAACAAAAGAAACATTTGGATTAGGAATTAAAATTCATGGAGAAGAAATAAAAACTTTGAGGTTTGCCGATGACATTGTAATTCTCTCAGGGACAGCAAAGGACCTGTAAGAGCAGTTGAACAGAACGGACAGTGACGTGAAAGGAGGGTATAAGATGAACATCAACAAAAGCAAAACGAGGATAATGGAATGTAGTCGAATTAAATCAGGTGATGCCGAAAGAATTAGAGTAGGAAATGAGACACTTAAAGTAGTAGATGAGTTTTGCTATTTGGGGAGCAAAACAACTGATGATGGTCCTAGTAGAGCGGATATTATATGTAGACTGGCAATGGCAAGGAAAGGGCTTCTGAGGAAGAGAAATATGTTAACATCGAGTATAGATTTAAGTGTCAGTATTTGTATGGAGTGTAACCATTCATGCAAGTGAAACATGGACGATAAATAGTTTGGACAAGAAGAGAAGAGAAGCTTTCCAAATGTGGTGCTACAGAAGAATGCTGAAGATTAGATGGATAGATCACGTAACTAATGAGGAGGTACTGAATAGAATTGGGGAGAAGAAGAATTTGTGGTACAACTTGACTAGAATAAGGGATCGGTTGGTACGACATGTTCTGAGACATCACGGGACCACCAAGTTAATGTTAGAGGGCAGCGCGGAGGGTAAAAATCGTAGACGGAGACCAAGAGATGAATACACTAAGCAGATTCAGAAAGATGTAGGGTGCAGTAGTTATTTGGAGATGGAGAAGCTTGCACAGGATAGAGCAGCATCGAGAGCTGCATCAAACCAGCCTCTGGACTGAAGACCAGAACAACGTGAACAGCAACAACAGTTTCTTATCTAATAGAACTCTGTCTTTTCTGCTCACACCCCTCACCAACATGGAACAAACCCTTTCTTAACAAAATACTTTTTTCCCAGTACAGGTCCTTCAGATTTTGAGTGAAAGTGCAGCGCGTCTTCAGTGGTTTGTCTGAGACGAATTTCAACATTCTGCGATGTGTTTTTAGAAATACATATTTTATGCTTCTAGGTGTCCGTCGTTTGATTTTTAATTTAAAAATGGAAAACAGTTCCAATGTTTTTCTCATCTTCTTTCAAAAACGCTCTTGACTGAAGTGCGGAATATTGTACCGCTGATAGCCCACCCCTCGGCCACATGAGTAGAGCGGGATAAAATGACAACGAAGAAAAGAAAAAGATGCTGGGATGTAATTACTTCCAGTTCTAGCCGTGGACAAGACAATACAGTGAAGGACAGACAAGACGCTTGAGTTCTGTGTATTTCGCAGAGTGTTCCCGAACAATGGAACATAGCGTCACGAGGGACGTGTAAACATTGAGCTTTTCAGTTCTTGCCAAATCAAGGGTGTACCGCGGAGTGTAACGTTGGGTAGGCTGGCTACACAGCAGCAAATCAGTTTCTAACTCAGTGCTGGACGGAAACAACAGACGAGCACTGATGTGCCGGTAGTAGAGGCGGCCAATAAAGATAATCAGACATTTACACAAAAACGTGACACCGATGTCTATGGCGACATGCCCTTATTTTGAAGTAGTAATGCTTAGCAGCGTGGTGCTACGTCTATGTAATTTCCTCACTGCAATCGTCGGTGGTGAGGTTGACATGAATCCGAAGGTGTACCGAGTTCCTTGCAAGCCTGTGTGTGTCGCTGCTTCAAAAGGCGCGCCTGCCAGTCGCAGGTAGTGACATCCTGTTAATTCAGGGTCCTCGGTGGCGTCTGTGTGTGGGCCATTCATTGGGGATAGCAAACGATGAAATAAAGAGGTTGCCTAGCAGTACGCTGGAGGAAGATTTAGAGGCTCGTTTCACACTTGAACGGCTGCTGTGTAAACAGCGACATTATATGGCTATTGGAGACATTTTACGTCTGCTAGCATAAATAACTAATAAAAAAAGTATCTTGGACTACCCTTTCTTTCACAAATCAGCACGGATTTAAAAAGCATCGATCGTGTGAAATTCAACTTATCCTTTTCTCACGTGTCATATTGGATGAAGGGCAACAGGCGGATTCCATTTTCCTAGATTTCCGGATAGTGTTTGACACTGGCCCTCCTGCAGACTGTTGACTAAGGTCCAAGCAAATGGAATAGGTTCCCAGACATGTGAGTGAGTGACTCCAAGATTTCGTAAGTAATAACACTCAGTACATTGGCCTCTATGTCGTGTCGTCGGGAGTCAGGAGTGCTTCAGGGAAACGAGATACGTCCATTATCACTCTCTAAGCGCATAAATGATCTGATGGAAAGTGTGAGAAGCAGTCTGTTTCTGTTAGCCGACGATGTTATAGTGTACAGTGATGTGTCGTAGTTGACTGTCTTTATGAGGTTTCAAGATAACTTAGACTAAATTTCTAGGTGGTGTGATGAAAGGCAGCTTACTCTAAATGTAGAAAAATGTAAAAAACAATCCCATAATATTCGAATACATCGTTAGTGGTCACATCGATTAAATATGGAGGCGTAACATTGCAAAGTGATATGAAATGGAACGAGCCATAATAATGGTAGTAGGAGAAGCGAATGGTCGACTTCGGTTCACTGGGATAATTTTAAGAAAGTGTGGCTCATCTGTAAATGAGACTGAATATAGAACACTAACACGAGCCATTTTTTAGTACTGCTCGAGAGTTTGGGATCCCCACCAGGGGCACTATTCTGTATCATTCATACCGATCGGTGTAGCAGGATAGGCGTGGTTACTGACGTTATTTTCGGTGCGTTAGACGAAGTTGCTATTCTGTACGCTTTTCAGACCTGTTAACGATCGGTTTACCCACCGATTTTGCGACAACTCTACCGAGAGGTGGTTAGGTTTCCGATTCAGTGATTATGTTTTACTGAAAAATCACCAGGACGCATCCGAGTAAAAAGCGTCTTCATAACGGACGGTTTTCCTGTTTTAGAAATATGGGTTTGTGTTGTTGTTACTGTGAATGATTATAACATAAAAAAAAAACAATTTCAGTCAATATTCTCACACAACATATGTTATTTTTATGTAGTGATGACTTGAAAAATTATTAAATTTCAAGACGTGGACTCTGCCAATATGTATCACGTGAGAGTTAGCTGCAATTACTAGTGATTTGCGCACATTGCCCCACAAATGGTTTAGTTACGCAGTTTAAATTACTGCGAATGGAACTAGCAGCAATCATCTTTATACTTCTACCTGTCACAAGTATCTATCTGCGATCGAGTTTTTAACAACAGTAGACGGAGATGAAAAGTCCCCATCATTTTACATTTAGACTATGCTACCATATATGAGACATTTTGATTCACCAGATGCATATTATAAACTTCGACGAATTTCGATAGCTGCACTCGCCACACGTCCTCGAAAAGGCGTTTTTAAAATTTTGTTTTTAAAATCCAAATCGCTAATGTGTGATATAGGGAAGTAGGCTACTTCATCATTTGCGTCTCTAGAAGCGATTTACAACCACACTCTATGCATCTCCATATTCTTTGACACTCTCTTAACCAATTTTTCGGGCGGTTCTACTGATGTATTTGTGCAATGTGGTACTGCACTTAGTGGGTACTCTTCATTTCATTCCCATCCTCGTGATAAGTAGGTGGTTCTTACCGCCACAGTGCTTCTTTCAAGAAAGCAAGCGATATGAGTACCAAGTCTGGTTCAAATCGACCCAGTAGTTTAGGAGATGGGGAATATACATACATACAGTTTAATAGTATGTACTGATGTATATTTACTTTGCTGTGTGTGGAAGGAAGCAGACAGTAAGAACCTAGTTTTAATCTATTCCTGGTAACGTCTTAGAAATTTTCTCCGTAATATAATTCGCGAGTAGACTACTGTTGCTTGAGAATAATTTCCTAAACAGGCTTTAATCCACTCATCTGGTGCGTACTGGACACCACAGCATACAAGTTTGCTTATGAAAACCGATAACTATTGGATAAAAGGCGTTCGTAACGCCTAATAATTTTCTTGATATATTTACATTATTTTTCACTGCATTTGAAATCTGGCTTACAAAGCTGAAATTGATCGTTTCGGTAGACTGCTACAACTTGAAGCAACTTTGCCATCGACGCACAATATTATTTCGGAAGTTCCTGGCAGATTAAAACTGTGTGCTGGACCGGACTCGAAACCGGGACCTTTTTCTCTTGGAGGCAAGTGCTCTACTTTCTAAAAGCCTGTGAGGACACCTTTAACCTTCAGGGAAGTTTCATATCAGCGCACATTTCGCTTCAGAGTGAAATTTCATTTTGGAAATATTAGGAAATTGGAAATTTGTGGCAAGGACTATGGGACCAAACTGCTGAGGTCATCGGTCCCTAAGCTTACGCACTTCTTAAACGAACTTACACTAAGGACAACACACACACCCATGCCCGAGGGAGGACCCGAATCTCCGACCAGGGGAGCCGCCACGAAGCGTGACAAGACGCCTGAGGCCGCACGGCTACCCCGCGCGGCTGGAAATATTATATTTGTCAAGTAAGGTACTCAACAGAAGAGACGTATCATGCCATGCGTATGCTGATCTCGATAGATGCATTACTTAAGAAAAGATACAGCTTAAAAGAAAGTTGATTAATTGCCATGTAGCCAGCTAAAGCGTGTATCAAAGAACACGTTTACATGACTTCATTACTATACCTTCCCGCTTCTGTAAGAGGAAGACTCTTCACATCTAATTCACAACTTAAACAAAATTTTCATAACTATGCGCATTTCGTGGTTATACGTGACCCAACCGTTTCAATACCAATATCTTAAGATGTACTGTAGAATATATGTTATTGAAGAAAGCTTTAAGTAGTCGTATTTTACACTTAATATACTAATACAATTCAGCAAGTACCCACAACTTGTAGACAATAGATTAGAACTGTTGAGGCACATCTTGAATGATTGACTTCAGAGAGGATGGTTTCTTCTACAAAGTCTGAGAACTGTACATACATTATGCCAACTCGTATTCTTATAATAGCAGACATTTATTTATGTAAACCATTAATTTCAGCCTAGCTCTATTAAATGATGAAGTGTTTCATGATCTGAATTTATAGTACATAAGACAATGCATTTTTTAACGAAACAGAATACTCGTATTCGAAACTACTTAGTTGTAGCTCGAATGGCCGGTCGATGTTGCAAATGGGCTATGCGGAATCTGCAAAATTACTTGCTCTAATATATGACCTTAGCAAGTAAGCCGGGACCCACAGCAAAGAAATATGCTATCATAAAACACCTTACCTAGTTAATGAAAAAAGGAGACCTTGTTTCAGGCGGTTATGGAGGTAGCGGAAGTAGAATCTCTAGGTCACCCATAGCACTAACTAAATTATGTAACATCAGAAGTCTGTTAGTCGGGAGCCTGAATCGCCGCCTTTTATCACACACACAACACAAGCAGAAATGTAAACAGTTACCTCTGGCTGACAGCCGGAACACAAACATGATCGTTTCCTTGTTAAGAGACCGTCTTTTGTAAAGTACTAGTCAGACCCTTGCAACATCAAAATAGTAGTTAGCGTTTTTCACTGACAACGGGAGGTCATGACGTTAGGATCACAGATTTACTTCAAACTTTGTGCACATTTAGTAGGCCATTAAAACAACATAATGCGCAAGTAGTAAGGTGCGCTACTCTGGAAATTCCGAGAAAAACGCAAGTGAAGTTTTACGCGTCTGTTATGTTACTCACGCATCTGTGCATAGGTGCCGGAAGGCAGTGTTCATGGAGGTCAAGTGGTTACCATTCGAACTACTTAAGATAGACGTGTATGAGGTGACGGTTCGACTCAGGCTCAAAGTTAACTTTAATTTTTTTTAAATCACTGGTCATATTATTATTTAATTTATATGGCATTTGAGAGGTAACATAATTAAAAAGCACTTGTATCTGCATGAAACTTTAGTGAATTTCACGTTATTTGACAACTTACAATTTTTAATTAAATTTAATTATTAGAACAAATATATTTATAGCTATCAACAAGTAAATCAAGAAACGTATACAGTTTTACTGAAAATGTGTGGCTGTTGTGATTTGAAAAATTCCTTACATATGAAATCTGGTAAGGTATCCGGAACTACTTTGCACCTCAACGCTTCGAGCTGCAGACACGGAGGCAGGCCCCATTTGGCAGTTAACTAGCGTAGCGGTGAGACGTAGCTAATGTAGCAAGAACGAATAGTGTAGGTGCAAAGTTTTTGAATATCACAAAGATTTACTCATATACGTGCGTCTTACGAAGCTCGAACGTTACCGCTTGACCACCATGAACTCTAACGTCCCGCAACTGCGCACAGATACATCTGTTACATGACAGACGCGTAGAACTTCTCTTGCGATTTTCTAGGAATTGCCAGAGTAGTGCGCCTTACTACTTGCCCATTATATTATTTTGATGGCCGACTAAAGGCGTAGTAAGTTGAAGTAAATCCGTGAACCCAACATCACGGTCCCACCTTGTGAGTGTACTGTGTCGACAAGAGCAGTTTTCTGTTTCATCATATCTCCGATGTTTCTGAAGTTACCTACTCTTAAAAATTCATCTCTTCAACCGCTGAACACATAAAAAAATGTTGATAAATATCTACTATTTTCATTATTCAAGTATCATACGCGTACACGCAATGTAACCAATACAGAATTAAGTATTACAAGGCTTTGAGGATACTTCAGACCACCATCACTTTCATAAACAAACACATTCTTTCCGCTGCACTTGGCACTAATCGAAAATAATGTGCACTTTTATGGCACAGACTATTAGCTTCTTTAATCTTTGCATCAAATTTCAGTGCTTATCCGTAATCTATCAATGATATAATTTAAAGCGAATGGCAGAAATGCCACAATTTTTTTTTCGAAATCTCACCGCGTCGAGAATAAACAGAACTACAGGCCAACATGGAAAAATGCGCGGTAGAAGTCGTAAGAATATTCTTTAATTGAGGGACATCTCCTTCTCACTGTAGAGGAGTGGACGAAAATATGGAAAGTCAAAAACGCAACACATTACTACGCCTAATGCGCTGTAAGAACGTCATTGACATTCAAAACAGTTTCCAGTCTTCTCGGAATGGGTAAATACAGGATCGGTATAGCTTTCAAGGGACTCTTATACCGCCGGCCGCTGTGGAAGAGCGGTTCTAGTCGCTTCAGTCCGGAACCGCGCGACCGCTACGGTCGCAGGTTCGAATCCTACCTCGGGCATGGATGTGTCTGATGCCCTTAGGTTAGGTAGGTTTAAGTAGTTCTAAGTTCTAGGGAATTGGTGACCTCAGATGTTAAGTCCCATAGTGCTCAGTGCCATTTAAACTAATCTTATACCATTCTTCCTGCAGGTAACGATGATGGAGGTTCTCCAAAGTAGACCACAACAGCTCGATGATAGTAAGATCTAGTGACTGTGGTTGCCCGGGGAGATGCGACAGTTCACTCTCGTGTTCACGAAGCCAGTCCTGGACTATGAGCTGCGAGAACAGAGACCCTGTCGTCTTGGAACGCAGCGTCACCATGAGGAAACAAATATTGTACCATGGGAGGGACTTGATCAGCGAAAATGGTCACATAATCGTTGGCTGTAATGCGACATTGCAGAGTAACCATGGCACCCACGGAATACCACGAAATGGCAGCGTAAATCATCTCCGAGCTCCCGCCATGTTTCACTCTTGGGACGTAAACTCGTCCAGAAGTTGGATGCAGTGCCAAAAAGACTCGTCCAAACCAATGACTTTCTTCAATCGCTCCACAGTCCACGTTTTATTAATTCAGCAGCACGTTTTCCTGTTACAGGCACCTGCATCACTAACGTGCGATTATGGACTTTCACTTCGCCCACCAATTCCCAGCTTATGGATTTCCCTTCGGGGTGTTTTGATGCCGACAAAGGTTCGCGGGAGCGACACTGAGTTTTGCAGTGACTTTTGCAGATGTCGCCCTCCTATTTTTCGTCAAAAACCTCTACAATGATCGTCTATTACACTTTCATCCGCATTTCACTTAACACACGCTTTCGTCCACGTTGTGAGTTCGAGGATGATGTTTCTTCGCTTTCCCTGTGTGTGGTATAAATCTTCGACATGGTGTTTCTTGGAATACTAAACACTTTCGTTGCTTTGGTCGCGGAAGCATCCACTATAAAAGCACCAACCACGTTCGACGTGATGCGCTCACAACTATATCGAACACCGTTCTGGCCATGAAGGACACTTGCAACATACTAAGGGCATTTCATAGGTGCCATTAGTGGTCAAACACAACTGTGCCACTTCAGCCTTGGACAGCATCTGCATGTATGTTCGAGCATGTATATCTCGCGGTGTTTCCATATTTTTGCCCATCTGCTGTAGTTCCTCAATAATCCATCTTAACTGGTATTTGACAAAGACTCAAGAAATAGTCAACTTGGACTTACAGTACTTCGTGCTTTGGGCTTTACACGGACGTATTTAGGAAAATCACAGAAGACCTAAATCAATACTGCTTCCACTATTACGTGCCAAGTTTACGCCCCATGACTCAGTATATGTGAAACGCAAGATGAGTGTGCCGGATATACTTGCACGCAAGCACACACACAAACACACATACTCACACCTACATACACACTGTCTGAACCGAAAAAAGCTGAGGACATTCTAATAAGATTTCGTTATTCGCCCGAACAGATTTGCAAGCCTCGGGAAAGCTATATTAGCAGAGCCGATTGAAGAAATTAATACCGATCACCTCGAATACGATTCCTGTATCTTAAACATTATTCCAAATAGTTCACCCAACAAAACTACGGTTTGCTGATGAAACTGCATTTAGGCGAAACAGCCTCAATATCAGCGGAATGTCACACCAGTGATGCGCACAAATTCATATATTATAGTCAAGATAAATGAGTCAATTATCGCACTCCGTAAATTTATACCTTAATTTATTCTTCGCGGTCGTGACTACGTTACCGTAATATGGATACATATATTATACGAATGATCATACATCGTAACGAACACTTTACATTACATTCGAATATTGTACGTTATTATGTTTTTAATCCATAAATTTGTAAGTTATTTCTGTGCTAATGAACGTCTTTTGGAGATTTCATTTACATCCAAACAACTGTAAACTAATTTAAATGAGAGATTCATGAAAGCAGGATCAGACGTCACAGACGGTGAACTTCTGATAAGAAGAAGAAAGGACATGATGTATGAGAAAAATGACGGAGCAACGTACATAAAGTATACTAAAACCCTCTAGTTTGGCACGTGGCTGCTCAAAACATTGAAATTTGGTGGATTGTTGGGCGAGGAGCTGTGTACAAGTTAATCCATAAGTTTGCAATAGCATTCGGGAAGACAGTTATCGGGATTAATTGTTGTACTGTAATCTTCGAGGCCGGCGCCTCTGTTACGGAGCAACATCTGCTCGTATTGGATACACTTAGTCACTCAATATTTGGACGTTGCAAGTAGTCTTAATCAACCCTTTATAAATAATAATACGACCAGTGTAATTACATGAAGTTATGTTAACACAACTGCAGAATTATCTCCATGACTGACAACATAGGAAAGGTGTAGTCTGGCTTGTAAGCTTCTTCATCAGACGGCGATAAGCAGCTCCTACATGGTGGAAAGAAGGTAAATGATGACTCATATGGAGACATCAGGCAATTTAAATCTTATTTAGTCCGTGTCGCACGGTAGTGCCCGATCACATACACTGAGTCAGGAGACGGGCTTTCTTGTAGCAAGATAAGTCTCCATACGGAAGGTGAGGCGACTTCAAGAGCACTAAGCACTGTCAGCACGGCGACGATTGTTGTCGCTTCCCTAGATGCGGCAGCAGGGGGAGGTTTGCTCAGTTACAGCACTGTGCACTGGAGTGGTACATCGTCGACCTCACAGACGAGTACAGCGTACAGCAATTCGGCGGATGTGTTTGTGCGTGGAGGCTCTGAGGAAAACCAACATTGCCAGATTCTGTTCATCGTCATGCGAGCCCTGATGGTATGGGGAGACATCGGGTACACTCCACGAGCACGTCTTGCTCGCATAGCCGGTAATTTGGATACCAGGTGTTATATTTTTCTGACCTATTTAAGTCGGAAACTGCGCCCTATCTTTCAATAAGACAACGCAAAATCACACGTTGCCCGTGCTGTGCCGACCTACCTCGATATGGTGGGTGTTCGATTGTTGGCCTAGCCATCACGTTCTCTACACGTCTCACCACTGAAAATACCTGGTCACTGGTTGCTGAAAGACTCCCTCGCCGCCGCTACGGTTACTGAACTCTGGCACAGAGTTGAAACAGAGGAACAGCAGGGAATGCTGTGCCCGTATCTGCAACCAGTGTCAGATCAATTCGATACCTAGTGGGTTACAGCAATTTTTGTATCTGTAAGAGTATTTCGCAGTGCAGCCATTTGGATTTGTGTTTTTTTTTTTTGTATATGCATTTAACTTCGTCGATAACTGTACTCAAACTTTTGCTAATGGTAATATTTTAGAATACCAGTTAGCAACATAACAGTAAGAAGCCACATATCTATTGACTTACTGAGAATTTTAATGTTTGTCATCCAAATGTCACTTAAAGGCGAAAGGTCGCCAAAATGGATAGTGGACTGCTAACCGAAGAGCCCTTGATCGACAACAGTGAACAGGTATCTTTATGGTAGCAGATCGCATGCGTGCAGAAATTTGTCAGTTCTACGCAATTAAGATACAGTAAAACACGTGCTGGACATCTTCACCATGTTTAACTTCGATCTATATTCACGACACAGCCATGACAGCCAAAGAGCAAATAATCAGTGGGAGGTAACTCAGAGAACTGAGGTTAATGCAAAGAATACGAAGCCGTAATTTAGTGAGAATATGCATATAGTTTTGCTCACTGTCTAAGTGACTATAAGGTCAAAAAAAAGTTGTGGTGCTGATGTCCGATCGACGACTAGGTCTTTATAGACAGAGCACAAGTTCGAATTTGAGAAGGATGAGGAAGGAAATAAACCGTGTCCTTTCCGAAGGAACCATCCCGGGTTTTGCTTTAACCGACTTATGACCGAAAGGGCTACCGAATACCACTCCAACATTTCACCACTAAACCACTCGCTTAGTCTGTGCAAGGTGGATCACCACTGTTACATCTTGCGAAGACGTTAAAGAAAGGTGGTGTATTATGACTTGCAAACGTCGCGGCAAAGGGTAGCCAGACGGGATCGTGTAGACAGCTGCAGCAACTATTCTCACTAGATTTATGTGTAGTTATAAATAGAGATATTCTGTAGGCAGCGGCAGCTAACGAAGTAAATGATTTATCAGAGAATTACTTCGCACGGTTACTTCCCATATGATACAAAACAAACATTTTCAGCAGCTTAATCCAAAGTTTCATTAAATGACTGTAATGAGTATTACGCCACTGTGAATGAGTCTTGCTTTTTATTCATCCATTGTTACGTGTATAATATGAGATTATCATAAATTACTGAACCAAATACTGTAGTTAACAATTCATTCCGTTCACAGCTGCAGCAGTTAATTACGCTCGTTTATTTCTTTATAAAGAGAAAGACATCGCAATGAAAATTTGGAAAAACCTATGTCTTTGTTCTATCAGCGATTTTTTATACTTGCATCATGTGAGAAATATAACGATTCGATTAGAAATCGTGTCGATAGGTCGAAAAAAGTAACGGGGACTGTTGCGGATAGGATGTGATTTTAGGGAATTGGACACGTCATTTTACGCATTCTGCACGCATCATCACATTCCAACTGAAATATGCATTGTGGAAACACAGCAAAAAGATGACAAATCTTGCACCAGTGTTTACCTTTCTCAATACAAGGTACCTTCAGAACTTCGTATCATTAATTTCGCTTTTTTTTTAACCACCATACTTCAGTCTCAAGCAGTCAAAGGTCCAGTTTTTGGTGCGGAATTGTCGAATGTGACATTTCTCAAATCTATCAATAACTAATTTATTGGTTTCTGACGTTTTTACATGCCCGTGCAGTCTAAATGTCGGCCACTGATAATGTCTTACACTTCTCTTCCCTTTGTAAAATACACCTTGCACTAAAAGATGACACGATTGCTTTTCTTTAGGAATGGGTGTAAAAGTGTTATCATTTTCTAACAACCTACCTACTTATAGGCGCTAAATTAACGGCTTGGTAAAGCTGGTCTTGCTTTCAAGGAAACGTTACAAACTGTAGTACAAGTATGTCGCTTCTTGCATTCTCTGTTCAGGATATGGTTAACAAAAACAGCATTTCAGAGAAACAGCATTGTAAATCTCTCTTACGGACAAAAAACTTTAAATCACTCTCCTAACACAAAAAAGTGTAAATCACACTCTTAAGGGCTTCGTAATTTCAGGTGTCACGGTGAGAACTGACAAAGTTGTCATACTTTCGAAAGAACGTCGCCAATGGAGTGGAACATAATTTGCAAGCACTTGCAGTCGGTATTGCGGTGAGTTTTTCAAATGCGGCCAGACACCTACAGATCTGAAAACTGTCCACGCACGAGGAGGACACGGAGTACGGTGGCAGAGTTGCTGCAGACACTGTGGGCCCGTGACGTGGGCTGCAAGGTTTCGCCGACGATGTGTCTGCCGCCCGAGACTGCGGTGGAGTGGAGCGGCCCTGCGCGCAGCGAGGCTGCGATAGGGCCAGGGCCCGCCCTACGATGGCGGCGGTGACGCCGCCGACCACACGCCGGGTCACGTGCCGCCCACCCATATAAGGCACCGCCGACCACGGGCACGAGACAGTCAGGTCAAGCAACCTGCCAACCTCCTTCTGGGCTTCAGAACGCCGAAGGACGCTCCGATCTCGAAAGCTGCTGTAGCTCCGGGCTGTGCAGACTGCGCCTCTAGATTTGCTAGTAAAGTCATTTAAAAATTATAGACAGAAAACTGTGACGATGTTGGGGAACTTCGTACGACTGCGAAACCACGCCACGAAGGAGACTGATGTCGACCGGCTGCACACCAACGTGAGCGGCAGACAACAGGTACAGTAGGTGCAGCATTAGCTCTCAAACACGGACATTCTCTGCTCCGTATTCGGCGCCACACTTGTCTGTTTGTCATTGCAAATTAACAAAGATTCACGTTGGGATCGTTTACAACGTTCTCCCAGTCAGCGAAGTGTCGCAGTGGCAGGACACTGGACTCGTATTCGGGAGGACGACGGTTCGAATCCCGATCCGGCCGTAAATTGTTAAGTTACCAGTGGTATCCAGTCCGAAGTTGGGCCTCAGCTCTTGTGACCTCGCAATCGATGTTGCTAGAAACCCTGATCTCCCTTCCTTCCTCCGTAGCTGTCTTCCTGAGCTATGGTAGATGCTGTACTCTAGAAATTCTGGAACACACTATTTTTACAACTTCGAAATTTGGAGCGCTTTTATATCGTTAGATACTACTAAAGGCGAAAAATACGGAAGTGTTACTATTTTACAACTGTTCAAGCCATCGTTGTTCACGTGTTCTGCTGAGTCCATGTATGGGAAATCTGTGCTACTATAAATATGAAATTTGGAAAACTAGTTTCATACATACGGAACACCGTATGTATGACACTAGTTTTCCAAATTTCATGTTTATAACAGCACAGATTTCCCATACATGTAATGCAATTATCAGTGTGGATCGTACTTCCTGGAAAGACACTAGTTTGAACTTAGGTATAGACCATTTAGATTCTCTCCTTTTCCAGTTTAACAACAAATAATATTACATTTGCTAAACTGAATAGAAGACATACAGCACTGATTCAGTAGGAAACGGAAGACGAAAGGAATCTGTTGCGATGTAGTTGCAGGAATAGACACGAAATTCGTCTGAAGTGATTTAGGGAAAAACAGAAAACGGATATCGTTAAAGGTGAACCGGGGCTTCAACTCTGCTTCCCCAGAATGTGATCCCCTTTCTCAGTGAAACGCCATCCAGAAAGGAGAAATCACATCCTCGGTGCAATTAGACGCTTTACTGTGCTGTTTAAAGTTTTATAAAAAAGACGTATTATTAGACATGATTATTAAATAGATAGTTAATTTTAATAGAGCGGGTTGGATATAGTTCCCTAGTCTCGGAAGCATACTTTCGTTAAATTTGAATTCCATATTCGATTCGTGGGGGCAAAACTATCTAATAAAACATCTGCTTTCAGTCGCGCTTTTAATTGTCAGTTAAATACATCTGATAACACTCTGATGATACAACCTACTGCTCCCGATTTCTCGCTTACTCTTAAAAGAAGTGAATTTTTCTTCGGTAAGTAGTGCGACGTTCCCACTGTAGCCAAGCCGTGCTATCGTATCTGACATGAAACAACCAACGCTCGCGACTGGCTGCGATGGGCTCCCGAGGCATAAAACGGAAGTATTGTTTCACTTACTGCAAATGATAAAAGTTCTGTGGTCTGCCTATTGCTTTCTTTTAATCAGCAGTAAACATGTTTATCTGTCAAGATGTCTCGGATTTGTGATTTAATAGCTCCTTATTTGTTTTTTCACGGTTTGTACCTGCTATTTGTTGCGCTAAGAACATGTATATGAACTTTAAGATGACTGTTTTATCGACTTTATATATTTATATATACTTCCTATATAATGTGTGTGTGTGTGTGTGTGTGTGTGTGTGTGTGTGTGTGTGTGTGTATGTATGTGTGTGTGTGAGGGGGAGAGAGGTAGAGGTAGAGGTAGAGAGAGAGAGGAAAAGGTAAAGGTAGAGAGGTAGAGATAGATAGAGAGAGAGAGAGAGAGGCGGGGGGGGGGGGAAGAGAGAGAGAGAGGAGGGGGTGAAATGGCTCACGAGAAGAACGGTTGCTGTAATTTTCATGGTATTTAGGCCGATATATACATCGGAGGAAGCAATATACTGGTTGACTGTTCTAGGAACGCAGTCTCTCCGAACTTCAACAGTAAACCACACCCTTGCAGCGTCTGCCAGTGGAATTGGCTGAGCAGATCCGTGACGCTTTAGCGCTTATTTAATGAACCTCAAACGAAACGTGCTGGTTTTCTACGGGTCTTCTCCGTTTCCCATATCAATCCTATCTGGTAAGGATCCGTGGCTGCCAGGCAATATTCAAGTATTAGTCGAACGAGGGTTCTGTAAGCTACCTCCTTTGCTGACAGGCAGAATTTCCCGAGGATTCTTCCAGTGAAACTTAATGCGCCAGCTGCCTTACGTGCGTTTATTTTTATGTGGTCGTTCCGCTTTCAATTGCTCCGTACGTGTACTAGATATTTGATGGATATATCACAGTGTCAGCAATACTTCTGGAAGAGATATTCCTCACAGCACATGTTTATTCATATAATTTTTTAACTTAACAGGCGTATAATCTTGCGATGTATGGACAATGTCGCCTATAAATGGCGGAGGAAGCAAATGAACAACACAAACAATTAGAGAATTTCTCAGTCTGCTTTAAACTTTTCTTGGCGATCGAGCTATTCTATCCTTACGAAATAAACAAGTGAAAATGAAAGCGGTATATCAATCAAACATTCGCCAGTCATTTTCCAATAAATTTTCAGAATTTCACAAGTAGTGCACGCTGGTCATTTGTATAAAGCATGTACACTGTTGTGCCAAACTTAAGTACGAAAGTAACTTTCGCATGGCGTATCACTGCCAAGAAACAAAACTTGATAAAATTTTAAAATTTTAACAATACAAAGAAATAACTGCTTGAGTATTGTACAGAAGGCAACTGAAAGAAGTAGGCACTGAGAAGAACATAAATCATACTTTTATTCAAAGACTATAATTACACTTCAGTCACTGTGATTTTTGACGGTCCCCTGCACATTACAAAAGCCAGCACGTGGTTCTTAATAAGAATCTGTAATCATCACGGACAGCAGTGCATATTCTGCAGTGTGCTCCCAGCTGGCCACAAGGTTGGCAAGTACTTGTTGCGGTAAGGCGTTCCATTCCTTCACCAGCGTGGTTGCCAACTAGCGATTGGTCGTTAGTGCATGTGGGGGTGTAGCAACGTGTCTTCCCAATGCATCGCACACGCACTCGATGGGATTTAAGTCGTGGGAAGGGGCGGGGCAGTTCACTTGCGGAATATTCATACACTGAGCTCCTCCACCTGTATAGTTCGATGCGTTCCCGCACTATAATATATAGAAATGAAGTCAGGGCTGAATACATCCCTGAAAAGACGCACATGGTGAACGAGTACAGTGTCACAATAACGTTGACCGGCAAGTGTACCACCTTCGAAGATAAGGAGGTCAGTACACCCACGCAAAATTACGCATCCCACTCTGTAATACATGATCCACCAAAACAATTAGCAGCTTTAAGTACCCTCATATGGCGATGTGGGAACATGTATTGCACCCATGAAAAATTCGAACATTATAGTTGTATAAAGATGTATTATACGGCCAGAATATCCGGACATCCATATTGATTGTTCAGAAGAGGCGAGACATAATAGCGACGTATTGGTTCTCCTTTGGACGGCGTGCTAAGCATGCTATCGTCTAATATATTTTTTACAGATACCAGAAATTCAACAAAGAAATTCGTGGCAGTTAACTGTTTTTTGCGCAAAATCACTCGTTTATTCCTGCAATTTCAAGAATGAATTACACAGAATCGTAATTTGAGGGCTTATCTCTTAGCAACAAGGGTAGCAAAACGTTTGCGCAAGTGCTTTATTGTTTGTTTACTGTACAATACCGCAAAATTTGGTATGTTGCTGCACCTTTATCCATACTGTCAATGACAGCATTCTGCTTTTTCTTCACTTGAGTAGACAATCGAATTCCAATTCCGTCTGTATGATGGCTGCTTCTTTCACGGTGTCCACAGTATGGACAGTCTGAATTTCCAAGTAAAGTCCTTAGTTTATTTCCGAAAATACTGTCACTTGATCTCCCTCCTGACCATCAATAAATCTGATCACGCTTAGCAGCAAAGACATTTTACGTGATCACTTTCCAAGATGGCAGTCCAAGGCAATGCTCAGTACTAAAACTAGAAAGTTGCTGTACGTAGTTACGCGACACGTTTACTTCGCGCCACGTTCGAGAGCGCATTTCACTTAGTTGAGTAATAAGCATCGTTCATTAGTGCAGAAATACAGGCTTATTATATTTCTGTGCCACTTCTAAATGTCGATCTACAACACAAGAAATACAACGCTTCCCGTAGCACATATCAATTAGTGGCTGTTAATTAATATAGCATAAGGA
Organism: Schistocerca gregaria; assembly: GCF_023897955.1. Lineage (NCBI taxonomy): Eukaryota > Metazoa > Arthropoda > Insecta > Orthoptera > Acrididae > Schistocerca > Schistocerca gregaria. Next base: position 745,858,639 of record NC_064923.1, read on the forward strand.
AGATTACATCGAACAGCGCCCATCAAAAAAATGCGACATCGCAGTCATTACAGTTGTCAGAACTCGCTGCCATGAAATTATCGTTTCATCCTGAACAGTTGAAGACTTCTATAATTATCACAAATGAAATACGTTCCGAAGCACAGAAATGATATTCACCTGACAAGAAGAAACTGCGGGCCTGCGGAAGTCTCGAACACAGATATATGCGTTTCCCGGTTATTGGTCTAGCATCTAAGTCCGCTCCCAGACCTAATGAATGTTTCGTATCTTGAGGATCTCTATCCTGCTTCAATAGCTCCCCAGTGAGACTCCTGTATATCTTGCTGAGCTAGCAACACTGGAAGAAAGCATACAGCAGGAGCCACAGCCTAAACGCTGATAGAAGAATGGCACCTGGCTTATCCTTACTCCCAAAGACCAGAATTCGATACCCAGTCCGGCATACAGTTTTTAAACTTGTCAGGAAGCCTCCCTTACTCTTACCTTAACGTCTAATATCACTTGGCGCCGTAAAAAACTCTTCACTGGTTCCCGTACACTGTCCTTCATATATTAGATTAATTGAGCTAGGCCGTAAAAGGCTTATAGTTGAATAATTTATTACAGAATTTTTATAAGAAAACATTGCCAGTAATAACATTGTGGTAGTGCATTTGAAATGCAAAGCACGTAATTCATGCGTGGTGGTTTACCTTTAAGAGCTGAAAATATTATTTCTCATAGACATGTACCAAGTACATGTCGTAAGCGGCTTCCGTTGAAACCGCTGCAAAATCTTAAAATATGGTTTCTTTCTGGTTGAAGAATAAGGGACTATATTAATTTTGACGTTAATTACTTTGTCAAGAACTTCAACATCCACAACAACTTTCACATATTTTGGAACTATTAAAGATAATTACACAAGAATTGTAATCACGCTTTCTGCCGCTCGCTACCTGGAACAAAAAGTTCAGAGGTACACTTAGAGGTAGACAGTAAACGTTAAGCACTCGATGTGCGTCACGGGTCCCTAAGCCATATTTTTTTCTCTATAATCCTTACCCCGTGCGACTATGCGTTACAACAATTTAGCCTTGCCATTTTTATTTGTTGGTTTTGTAGGGGATGTGGGAATGGTAAAGAGAAAACTATCGCTCGCTAACGTTGCCGAAAGAAGCGAAACGAATTGGATAGCTTCCAACTCCCTCTTATGATAAAAGTGACGTACGCCTATGTGATTTGTAGGTATGACCTACAAAAGTTCAGACTTGCGTACGAGAGGGTGATGGTAGTCTGGCAGGTAGAGCATTAGGCACCTGCACTGATAGTCCAGTTTTCGACCCCGGACGATATCGACGATTTTTTCGCTTTCCAGTCCCTCTAGGACGGCCCCAGGTCCATTAAGCCTGCTGGCGAAATAACTCCCGAGGATCTTTCTAGTAGGTAACAGGCGGCCGGGCCAGTGCGAGACCTCCAGTCCCCTCCCCCGTCCCTGTACCTGACCTAGCGCCGCAGCGAATAGAATGGCTGCGCCCAAAATGTAGTTCGGCCGACAGTCCAAAGATTTGCACCACAGACCTTAACCTTTCAGAGATTTTTAACAGATAGAACGTGTCATCTGATTCGAAAAATATGGGAATGAAACCAACCATGGCGTTATTTAAACAACATTCACGTAAAAGATTTGCATAAATCATAAATCATCTGGAACAATGATATATCCTCTAACACAGAAGGCCGGCTTATTGATCGGAAAGAGGCTCTGTGCTTTATCTGACGACTACAGAACGAGGACGTTGCCAAAAAGTCACAGGAACGAAAGAGATGAGAGTATTCCTGCGTGCCATATAAAACACAAATACTATGTACAGGTTCAGAATAACATAAATAGCTTTGCGCTAACTGATCAGCTAGAGAGGATGAATAGATTGTCATGTAGATTTGTTGTTGCTGTGGTTGCCTTTTAGTCGAGACGTGTACTCGAATAGTAAAGTATAGAATGGAATGACTACATGTGCACGCCGTAAACTGTCTCTTCGAAGCAGATTTCTTCTTTATGTCAAAACAACACTCATTTTTATTTCAGTTTCGCAATAATGTGCGCGCATTCATGAAGAACAGTCTTAAAGCACTGGTCCACATTAATGGTAGGTTGCATGCTAACTGGCAGTTCGACCCGTTCTAATTCCCGTACAGGTGAATGTTGTGTGCACAGGTATCTGACGAGGTCAGTGGCGTTTTTTCACTCATCTGCTTGGAAATTTACACCCTGTACTTGCTGCTAATTTAATTTAGTAACAAATTGTTCGAAATAACAGGGCATGAAAACTCTCTAGTTGGTGTGACGTATGACATCTCTGGCTCGCCTGTTTCTTGTTGCAAATTAAAACTGTGTAGCGGACCCAGACTAGAACTCACGACATTCTCTTTCGTATATGAAGCTCTTACAGACCCGTTATAGTTCCGGGGAGGTTCGTTAACTGCCAGGAAGTCTCTACACCGCTCACTCTACTCCAAAGTGGAAGTTCCACTCTGGAAACACATCCTCCCATCAGCACTTTCATTATCACACGAGGAGTAACCGTGTAGTCCAAAATGGCCCCTATGTAACTGCACTCGACAGCACAGCATACTGTATTCCTCTACCGTTACTTTGCCTTGATTGAGAGAAACCATTTTACCTAGTTTCCTGACATAATGATGCGTCATAGGAACCCCTTAAGGAAACCCTGCAGGAGTCAGTCTGCTGGAGTGTTATCGTCAGTTTCCACACAACGCCTTCTGTACTTAGTTCAGACCCACAGGACAGACTGCGGCTCCACTGTGTCCAGTAAATGAAACAGCTGAGAGCGGCCGCCGGTGTTACATGTCTCGCGGGGCGGCAGCGGAGAGCCGACTGCAGGCGCCTCCGAGGCTTCGGCGGGCCCCAGCGCTCCCCGCCACTGCCAGCGGCCGCTCCATGTTTGGGATTCCTCGGCACGAGGCGGCCGCCAACGAGATGGGAGCGCTTCGGCCGAGTCTTACGAGCATCTCTCTGCCGAATCCGTCCTGTCTCCCACTGCCCATCGCCCTCTGCTAAGGTCAAGCGCCCTATGCTCCTAGCAACAATAATCGCTCACTACTATTACAACTCGTTTTCGCTTTACCCATCAACCCTCGTCCTCGTTTTGGAAACAATTGTTGACATAAGCCTGATGTATGGTTCCAGAGATCTGCAAGGCAAGCTGCCGTCTCTCCGATAGTAGTCGGAGCAATAAACTTCTATCAGGTAAGAGGTCTCAACTCCTCTAAAGAACATTCTGTTATTGATGGAGGCCAGAATAATCATGTTCGTTGGGTCACCCTTCGCGCGATACACTGAAGTCTCTTGTCTTCCTCCTCATATGCTACAACAGATGTTTAGTTTCCCCGACTCAATTTTTGCAAGTTTCAAATTACATTTATGTTCAATGACTGTCCTATTCCGAGAACAAAAAGTTGCATCTGCATCTGTTTTTCAAGAACTAAGAGTTGGGCATACCTTGCGTACGTATATACGGCGCCAGATCAGGAGATAAGGATGACGTCCTATTTCGGGTTTACTAAGAGTACTCTACAGCACTGGCTTCTTACCTACCTTGCATTTATCGCGAATCTCTCGCTCAACACGAAGTCCCAAAAGCAAAGTGCAAGTGACTACTGTTTAAAGGAAAGATAAAAGAGAATTATACCGCAAAATTACGGATCAATATCCTTAACATCGGTTTGCTTAAGAATTCTTCAACATACTCTCCGATCCAAAACAGTTAACTTCCTTGAGACATAAAAACTACTATCTGCAAATCAGCACCATAGTCTGGGCACTATAGTCTGGAACCGCGCGACCGCTACGGTCGCAGGTTCGAATCCTGCTTCGGGCAGGTTTAAGTAGTTCTAAGTTCTAGGGGACTGACGATCTCAGAAGTTATGTCCCATAGTGCTCAGAGCCATTTGAACGATGTGCAAATCAGGTTTGTTTTAGAAAGCGCCCCTCGCCCGAGTCTAAGCTCTCTCTTCTTTCACGTGATATCCTGCTAATCACAGGTGAAGGGCAACAGGCAAACTACATATTTCTCCATTTTCGGAATGCGTGTGTCATGGTGCTCTAGTGCAAACAGTTAACGAAGGTACGAACATACGGGATAGGTTCCCAGATATGTGAGCGGCTGGGACACGTCTTAAGTAATAGAACTCAGTACGTCGTTATCAACGGCGCGTTATCATCTACGAAGAGTGTTCATCAGAGACAAGCGTATCGTCAGGAATGTCACAGCAAAGTGTGATAAGAACGTTGTTGTTCTCTATATACATAAATGATCTGACGGACAGGGTGAGCAGCAATCTGCGGCTGTTTTGCTGACGATGCTATGTTGCACGGGAAGGTGTTGTCGTTGAGTGACTTAGACAATATTTCGAGTTGGTGTGATGAGTAGCAGCTAGCTCAAAATGTAGAAGAATGTAACTTAATGCAGCTGAGTAGGAACAACAAACTCGTAATGGTCTAGTACAGTATTAGCAGTGTGCTACTTGACACAGTCTTGCCGATTAAATACCTAGTTGTAAAGTTCTAAAGCGATATGAAGTGAAACGAGAAAGTAACGATCGTGATAGGGAAGACGAAAGGTCTACTTCGGTTTACTGGGAGAATTATACGGAAGTGTGGTTCATCGATAAAGGAGACCGCATGTAGAACACTAGTGCGATTCATTCTTCATTGCTGCTGGCGTCTTTGCGATTCCCATCAACTCGGATTAAACGAAGATATCGAAGTAATTCAGAGGTCCCATCAACACGTGATACTGCGGAGATGCTTAGTAAACTCAAGCGGGAATCCCTGGAGGGAAGGCAACGCTATTTTCTAGGAATACTACTGAGAAACTTTAGAGAACCGGCATCTGAAGCTGACTGCACGATTCTCCGCCGTTAGCCTACATTTCGCGTGGGGAAAGAGAAATTAGGACTCGTATGGAAGCATACAGACATTAGTGTTTCCCTCGCTCTATTTGCGAATGGAACATCAAAGGTAATGACTAATAGTGGTACAAGGGACCGTCCGCCACTCACCGCACATTGGCTTGTGGAATGTGTATGTGGACGTAGATGTAGATTCATTGACAATCCATCCCTTAATTCTACGGCAAAGTCCGAATGAACTTACACCAGATCGATTTTTTCTTTCAGCCTCGGTAAGAGCGAATAATGAAATTGCATTCAGTTACCTTCCTATTCAACGACAGGTTTAATATTTCTGACACAGCATTTACACGGTTTAAAATGAGCGTAAGGTGATGGAAAGTCGTTTTAAGCTATGCCACATTGAATTACCTTAGTACCTAAAAAGAAAACGTAAGTGTACATGTTACATGACTTGCAAACTTGCAAAGATGATGCTGACGGTTATCGATATGGTTTTTGTGTGTGTGTGTGTGTGTGTGTGTGTGTGTGTGTGTGTGTGTGTGTGTGTGCTCTTCTAGTAGCAGTGTACCTTAGATCTTTGGACGACCGTGTGTTCCCGACGTTTGGAAAGAAGCAGACGTCATTCTCGTTTCCAAGTTCCAAGCAGGGTCATCGAACAGAAGCACAATACTGTAGGCCTATATATCTGACGTCGGTCAGTAGTAGCATTATGGAACATGTTTTATGCTCGAATAATATGTTTCTGGGGGCCGAAAATCTTCTCTGTAAAAACCATCATGGGTTGCGAAAACAACGATCCCGGGAAACCCAGCTCGCTCTGTTCGTCCACAAGATCCAGAAAGTAGTGCATACAGGCGCCATTGCACATGGCATTCGATACAGCTCCGCAATGCAGCCCAATGAACAATATACGCACATACGGAATATCAGGCAAACAGTGTGACTACACTGAAAAGTTTTTAGCAAACAGAACAAAGTATGTCATTTTGAACGCAGAGATGTAAAAGTAACTTTGAGCGTGCCCTCGGAAGTGTTATAAGATTATTACTTTTCATAGTATATAAAATTGACCTGGTAGATGACGTCGGGAGTTCCAGGAAGCTTTTCGCGGATGTTGCTGTCGTATACAGAGCAGTCGCGACGGTAGAAAACTCTAGCGAAATTCGGAAAGAGCTACAGAGCATCGATTCTTGGTCCAGCGAGTGGAATTTGACCCTCAACATAAATAGATGTAATGTATTTCAAATACACAGACATGCCCATTATTGTGTGATTACAGGATTACTGAACAGTCACTAGAAGAAGTTACGTCCATAAAATACCGATCAGTATGCGCACGGAGCGATTAAAAGTGGTACGACCACATGAAATTAATCGCGAGTAAGCCAGATGCCAGACAAAGTCAATGGAAGAATTTCCAGGTGAAGTTGTATGCCTACAAAGGAAGTACCTTACAAAATACTCGTTCGGCCAATACTTGAATAATGCTCATCAGTGTGGGATCCGTAGCAGATAGAACTGATAGAGGTAACAGAGAAGATCCATGCGGTGAGTTTCGGTACAGGTTCATTAAGTAACCGCGAATGCGTCACAGAAATGATCAACCAACTCCAGTCAAAGACGCTCCAAGAGAGGCTTTGTTGTTGAAGTTCCGAGAACGGACATTCCCAGAAAAGTCAACAATTATATCGCTTCCTCCTGCGTATATCTTGTGAAAAGACCATGAAGATAAAATTGAAGAGATTCGAACCCACACGGTGGCTTACCGGGAACCGTTCTTTCCGAGAACCATTCGCGACTGGAACAGGAAAAGGGGGAAGTCACAGTGGCACACAAAGTGCCCTCAGCCGCACACCGCAAGGCCGCTTGCGGAGTATATATGTTGATGTAGAAGATGTAATTACTGCAACAAAGAAGGATACATATATTTTGCCGAGATACTCCATATTACTTCTTCTTAGCTCACAGATTTGTTCCGGCCGTTGTGGCCGAGCGGTTCTAGGCGCTTCAGTCCGAAACCGCGCTGCTACTACGGTCGCAGGTTCGACTCCTGCCTCGGGCATGGATGTGTGTGATGTCCTTAGTCTAGTTAGGTTTAAGTAGTTCTAAGTTCTAGGGGACTGATGACCTCAGATGTTAAGTCCCATAGTGCTTAGAGCCATTTGAACCACAGATTTGTGCCACCGTCACATTCGCCGTTAGCCTAGGATTCAAATACCTCTTCAGATTTAACATCCATTTCCTGCTAGAATTCAGTCTACGACTCAAATAGCCTCAATACATAGTACAACAACGTGTCTTCTTTGTTTTCCATAGCGTTCATCCCGTATTGTTTGGTGTTTGCTTTTTCAGGATGTGACACACTTTACCCCGTTATTTAAATTTGTGGATGTCCTTTCTGACGACATAGTCATCTAGGTAACCTAAGGGAGTGACGTCGTGCTCGTCATTAGTCTGTGAATGGCGTGAATTTTGTTCTGTGTGATCGTATTTTAACTATTTGTATATTTCGTGTTCTCTGAGGGGAATGTGGGAACCAGCCCAACATTTGTCTAAACGACAGTGGGAGATTGTCTAATAAGCACACTCACACTGTCCAGTGCACCAACTCGTGCTCGTTAATACGCCGTGAGGATTCGACACGGGTCTGGCTCACCTTCTCGTGTGGCACGATAGCGGGCAACACATTGAGCTATAGGAGAAGATATATTACAACACCGTATTATCCATAAAATTAGATGTGCCTATTTTTAGTTTCAGATTGAGTAAGTATTTAAACTACCTACGCTTGGTACAGCTGAATTACGTGGGGCGTTCAGTAAGTAATGCAACACACTGTTTTCTAAAAGCAGGTTGATATTATTCAGGATTCCTATACACCATTTATTCCTTACTCTTTTTGCTACAAAACACCGTTCATTTGCGATGACCTTATTTGGAGAGCCTGCATGCGCGCATAGTACCACTCTACTGGTCGACGTCGAATCAAAAATAAGTCTTGCTGCATCAGTAACCTCCCAAACATCCACGTAATGCTTACCGCGCAGCGCATCCGTCATTCGCTCAAATAGATGGAAGTCGAAACGTGCGAGATCTGGGCTGTAGGGTGGATGAAGAAGAACAGTCCAATGAACTTTTGCGAGCTCCTCTCGAATGCAAAGACTTGTGTGAGGCCTGGCGTTGTCACGGAGAAGGAGAAGTTCGTTTACATCACCTCGAATGAATGTATCCGCACATTCCGACATTGCAGGAGTTACAGCTATGTGCGGCCGGCAAACACGCCGAAGATCTGACAGATTTGTGCGAGCATGTAGCGATCATGACAGACGCCTCGCCCAACAACTCACCATAGTTTTGATCATTGCCAGGTATCCGTAAACATTTTGTAAGCGCCTTTGAATATCTGCGATGCTCTGTTTTTTCATCAAAAGAAACTCAATGACAGCTCTCTGCTTGGAACGCACCTCCGTTAGGGACGCCATTGTGAAGGCTACGTATACCGCCGGCACCTATCGGAACTTGATGAGACTGAAGAGCTGAAGCGGGAATATTCCATCATGTGCCACAAGAAATTCCGCACTCTTTCAACCGAAACTGGGCGAGAAAAAAAAATGTTGCATTCCTTATTGAACGCCTCCAATTTAAATTATTTCAGTTTTTTTTAAAAATATTGGAAACCATGCTTCGGAGAGGTAGTAACCACTGATACCTGGTACTGTGCAGGCAGTATCTCAATTAGTCAGGCAATGAAAAAATCGCTATGAAAAAACTGGACAGAATTATGTCACACACCCACTTTTCAACACGGATTTCTTCTTTTCTATCTTCTTTTCCATCTTCTTTGCCTGGAGTTTAGAGCTCTAGGGACAACGTGTAGTTAGTCACCCAATGGATTAATTTTTCGTTGTCTATTTCCTTTCTTGTTTTCCAACACATTTTCGATATTTCAATTTTTCCCTCCTATCTTCTGTCCAGCAGCCGTCTCTGTATTTCCAATTTTCCGGAAAAAAATTAAATTTTCTATCGAAATTCGCTTCGTAACCTTCTATGTATGAGTCTTTAGTTGCACCCAACTATTCTTTATTTCTTGGAACTACCCTCTCTTTCCTAATCTTGCAAACGTATTTAACAATTCGTTAAACTGAGTCTACCGAACTCCAACATCACGACATGACCAAACAATTGATTCACACCTCTTGACATTTGCGGAAATCTTTCACTGTTTTCATTCTCGTGGAGGTATTTATTTTTTCCGAACATACATTCACTTTCCTCTGTTGACCATTGTAGTTTTTTTAAAACATTTATTTATGTGACTGCTTGCTCCAAATCCCATACCGCACAGTATATTCACAAAATGAGAGCGTAAATAATTTGATTCACATTTAATGGGGCTACGTAAAATTTCGTCTCGAGCACGCCGTTTGATAACTGAACTATTTTTCTGATATCAAGTTCGGCAACCGTGACTAGAATCCTTGCTACTGTCGTTCGTAATGATTAAGACCCCTCTGAGTATCACCCGATTGCAGCTGCAGTATATTTATTATAAGGTTCTGCATAAGTATTTTTTATGCTGTGTAGTACTGTCTGACGAAGCTAAACTACAGTTTTGTTTTCGTATCTTGTGTTTCAGTCGTCTCAGTGTGGACAGAAAGCGTGTCTTGGCAGTGTTGTGGCTCTACCGGGAGGAGACGCGAAAGCGCCGAGGGCGAGAGAGGATATACTCAAACATGCCAACGATTTCCTCGAGCAGTACTACTCGTCGATGCGCCGGTAAGGCTGCACATGGTTAAGATTTGCGTTGGGCACTTCCAAACTGTGTCCAGCAAGCACAGAATTATTCATTTCAACACCTATTCGGAATGTTTGGTCATAGCAAAACAGATAAACCACCAAATTTTTCCAAACTACAGCAGTCTGCACTTGCGCACCACCTGTTAAATTGTAAACAGTCACATGTTGACACAGACTAAGATACCCAGGTATATTTCACTGCAATTAAATTAACGATTAACAGTGAGTATCCGTGTATTAAAATCTGTTATTTAAAACTCAGGTAATGGAGGTGGAAAATCCTATTAAGATTGACTGGTCGTTCAGAAAGACTGCTGCTTAAATTTTATGTCGACCCTTATACAGGTAACTTTGCTTCACTGCGTATCACTGGAGAACAGTTTTCATTGTAATAAAAAGAAGATCCAAATTGTGCTATTTTTTAGGTCAAGGAAGGAAAATCGCATCAGAGGGGCAAGATAATAAGGTGCGTCCGCTATCGACGACGGCTCTGTTAGTAGCAGATCTGGTCGCAAAAAGCATCCTACCTTCATTCAGTATCATCATGGTTAACAAACACTTATAAGAGAAGGTGGAGCGGGAAAGAAAGGAATAGAAAAGGGAGCGGAGGGATCACTGCTGTCAGCTGCACTGGGATATAACGCGGAATCGACGGCGACCAATGAAAATGTGTACTGGACCGGAAATCGAACCGGGGATCTCCTGCTTACAAGCCAAGTGCGTTAACCACTGCGCCATCCGGGACACAGTGTTATCGCAATTGCGGCACGCCTCAGGGCCGATCCACACTCCCATCGATCGCCACCTATCTGCAGCCCCTGTCCATTTCCCCCACATTCGCTCTTCCACGATTCTTACAGGAAGTTGGACGTATTTGTGCATCCGCACTGTTAGAAGGAGTATTCACTGCCCAGCTAGGCCTATCAAATTATATGAATGTGTGGCGTCTGTTCTTTCGGACAGAGAGTTTTATGAAAGAAATGCAAAGGGGGAAACACATCTTTCATCTTATTTTCTCCATGTCTTCCTGTTAACTAGCAGTTTTGTCACCGGAGTTTGAGTCTTCTCAAAAAGCCATATTGGCCTTCTTTAGGGAAATATTCCAGTCCTCACCGAGTTATAAAGACGAGAACTTAAGAGTGTGCATATCGAACAGCTTTCTTCCGCATTCGCCCATTTGACAGCCGAGATTTTTGTTCTAAAGTACCTTCAGCCTTAATTGTAAGTCAGAATAATCGACAGGGTCAAGATCGTCACATTGAAAAGGCTCAGAAATTCTAAATGTTCCTCCTGGATCAGGCTTTCCTTTCCCTTAATGAATCAGTCTGGGTCGATACTGGATGTTTCTTTCAGTGTGAGTTGATTCAATATACGTGCGAAACATCTTCAGATCTCATGTAATGCTATGAATTAGTAGAAATTATCTGGATGGACATCAAAATGCATGAAAAGGGGATGGACACAAATAGGATTGGAGGTAGACGTATTGTCGATAACGAGACCATTGGACTCAGGCCACTACTTCAACTAGAATGGATGGTAGAAGAGAATCAGCCGTAGCCTTGTTTAAGAAATGATCGCAGCAGTCGTATTAAATGATTCACATAGAGCCTATATTATAGCTGACGGAAACCCAGTCCCTCAATAATTGTTTAGATAAGAACCAGAGAGGGAGTGGGAGGAATTGCGACAAGCACCCACCAGACATTACAGCGTCTACATTGCTTCAAGAGAGCAACTTTCTCGTGAAAGAATTTCTCAGACGAACTTCTTACGCAGGTCTGTGACAATTCGTTACGTGTTAAAATGGCAGCAAGTAATTTATGGCTATCGTACTTTCAAGATTAGCCGCCATATTGTCATCCATAAGACGAAACTACGGTGGTAACACGTATGTGTTCCAAGCAGGCTTTGCAATTAGGAGACTATAAAGGCACCTTATACCACGGAGAGCAGCCCTCCATGTATCAACAGTCAACCCTTGCTTTTGAGGCGTCTACAAGAAATTAACGACGTAGGGCTTCCAGGGATACATCTACTGCGAATAAATCGAGAAAAATATTGGTCGGGTGAGAGCACACTGTAGCGAATGTAAAACAACACAGATCAGTGAAGCAGAGATTATTACATAAGCTCTCTCGATTAACGGTACACTCATAATTAACGACTCATGTGAGTCTAACGCAACTGCTGACGTCAAGACACATGATACACCTCTGGCCGTAATTTCGAACACAATCATTACCGAAACCCGTCAGTATTAACGAGTAAAAGTCCACCTGGATGACAAGGAACTTCCTTTACCACGTCTGAAGAGAGCGTTACATTATCATAAAAAATTATAAAAAGGGGATTTATCTGAATACCTTGTCTTTTATTCAGATCAAATGTTTTTACAGTCATACTCCTCTGCAAAGGTCCATGAAGGACTAGAATATTTCCTATTAAGGCCAGAATAGTGTACTTCAGAATGACTGGATCTATGGGACATCTCTGGTGACAAAACTGTCTACGATCTACTCCGCATCCCTTTAAGACAAAGATACGACGCTTTTTAGGCTAACGACTCGAACACCTAATAAAGAAACGTTTAAAAAGTAATTTCTTGCAGTTAACAGCCACGTGGTTACCTCGAGAAGATCCTGATGAAGACCTGGAACCAGACATAGAGACTTGATCAGGTCCCACGTAGAAAGAAGAGGAACGTGCAGTGGTTAGGAATAGAAACGAGAAAGAAGTTGAAGAGAAGAAGATGGACCAATGTATTTGATGCAACGACGCGGGATACAGACGTATGTACTTACATATGTACGTAGGTTTACTGCATGTATATACCGTTTTCAAGAACTCTGCACTGTTGCTACAACAGCAATGTCGGAAAGATAACAAAGAAGCAGAGAATGGATTTATGCCTCATAATAAAACCTGACCATAATCGTAAAACCGTAAGCAACACAGCGAGTCACGTTACATTTGTTCCACTAATACAATTGATTTTTTCTTCAATTACAATTTCTACGCGTCTGCGTGTGATTTGTAGAATGTAGTAAAATAATTGCAAAGACAACTGCATATAAAAAGAATTCTGTCTCTTTCTTGGATAGATTCACCAGTGAAACATTACTTTCAGCCAAGAAATGATCATTTCTCCTGGCGGCTAATGTACGACGGATTTCGCGACATGGTGCCTTACATTTGCTTTATCCTCGATCTTAACTTGACTGTATGCTTCTGTGGAACACATAAACAGGATCGTGCCGACTGATTACCAGCCTAGGTCGATGAAATTACCACAGACAAATTTTAAAGTGAAAACCATTTGGAACGATGAGGAACAAAGAAATAACTGCAAAACAAATGTATCGTGTCACTGATCTGCAAGACAAGAAGCAATTTTGAATTACAGAAATTAGACCTATGAAAAAATTAGTAATTATGACGGAGTCACAACAATCAGTAGCACATCGCGAAGAATTTTTTGAACACAGTGACGTGCGATTTGGTTCAAATGGCTCTGAGCACTATGGGACTTAACTGCAGTGGTCATGAGTCCCCTAGAACTTAGAACTACTTAAACCTAACTAACCTAAGGACATCACACACATCCATGCCCGAGGCAGGATTCGAACCTGCGACCGTAGCGTTCGCTCGGCTCCAGACTGTAGCGCCTAGAACCGCTCGGCCACTCCTGCCGGCGACGTGCGATTTAGTTTTGTAATTAGTATTTAGTAACTTTTGGGATATTGGTCGTGAAAATACTGCAACTCTCTGTTACTGGAATTTACTGCACATAGTGAAACCTACACATAAGTAGTACGTATGATGGTTCATTAAAAGACGGATGGAAATACCAGGTTGTTGTTGTGGTCTTCAGTCCTGAGACTGGTTTGATGCAGCTCTCCATGCTACTCTATCCTGTGCAAGCTTCTTCATCTCCCAGTACCCACTGCAACCCACATCCTTCTGAATCTGCTTAGTGTAGTCATCTCTTGGTCTCCCTCTACGATTTTTACCATCTACGCTGCCCTCCAATACTAAATTGGTGATCCCTTGATGCCTCAGAACATGTCCTACCAACCGATCCCTTCTTCTGGTCAAGTTGTGCCACAAACTTCTCTTCTCCGCAATCCTATTCAATACTTCCTCATTAGTTATGTGATCTACCCATCTAATCTTCAGCATTCTTCTGTAGCACCACATTTCGAAACCTTCTATTCTCTTCTTGTCCAAACTATTTATCGTCCATGTTTCACTTCCATACATGGCTACACTCCTTACAAATACTTTCAGAAACGACTTCCTCACACTTAAATCTATACCCGATGTTAACAAATTTCTCTTCTTCAGAAACGCTTTCCTTGCCATTGCCAGTCTACATTTTATATCCTCTCTACTTCGACCATCATCAGTTATTTTGCTCCCAAAATAGCAAACCTCCTTTAATACTTTAAGTGTCTTATTACGTAATCTAATACCCTCAGCATCATCCGACTTAATTCGACTACATTCCATTATCCTCGTTTTGCTTTTGTTAATGTTCATCTTATATCCTCCTTTCAAGACACTGTCCATTCCGTTCAACTGCTCTTCCAAGTCCTTTGCAGTCTCTGACAAAATTACGATGTCATCGGCGAACCTCAAAGTATTTATTTCTTCTCCATGGATTTTAATACCTACTCCAAATTTTTCTTTTGTTTCCTTTACTGCTTGCTCAATATACAGATTGAATAACATCAGGGAGAGGCTACAACCCTGTCTCACTCCCTTCCCAACCACTGCTTCCCTTTCATGTTCCTCGACTCTTATGACTGCCATCTGCTTTCTGTACAAGTTGTAAATAGCCTTTTGCTCCCTGTATTTTATTCCTGCCACTTTCAGAATTTGAAAGAGAGTATTCGAGTCAACACTGCCAAGAGCTTGCTCTAAGTCTACAACTGCTAGTAACGTAGGTTTGCCCTTCCTTAATCTAGCTTCTAAGATAAGTCGTAGGGTCAGTATTGCCTCACGTGTTCCAACATTTCTACGGAATCCAAACTGATCTTCCCCGAGGTCGGCTTCTACTAGTTTTTCCATTCGTCTGCAAAGAATTCGCGTTAGTATTTTGCAGCTGTGACTCATTAAACTGATAGTTCGGTAATTTTCGCATCTGTCGGCACCTGCTTTCTTTGGGATTGGAATTATTATATTCTTCTTGAAGTCTGAGGGTATTTCGCCTGTCTCATACATCTTGCTAACCAGATGGTAGAGTTCTGTCAGGAGTGGCTCTCCCAAGGCCATCAGTAGTTCCAATGGATTGTTGTCTACTCCGGGGGCCTTGTTTCGGCTCAGGTCTTTCAGTGCTCTGTCAAACTCTAAACGCAGTATCGTATCTCCCATTTCATCTTCATCTACGTCCTCTTCCATTTCCATAATATTATCCTCAGGTACATCGCCCTTGTATAGACCCTCTATATACTCCTTCCACCTTTCTGCTTTCCCTTTTTTGCTTAGAACTGGGTTTCCATCTGAGCTCTTGATGTTCATACAAGTGGTTCTCTTTTCTCCAAAGGTCTCTTTAATTTTCCTGTAGGCAGTATATATCTTACCCCTAGTGAGATAAGCCTCTACATCCTTACATTTGTCCTCTAGCCATCCCTGCTTAGCCATTTTGCACTTCCTGTCGATCTCATTTTTGAGACGTCTATATTCCTTTTTGCCTGCTTCATTTACTGCATTTTTATTTTTCTCCTTTCATCAATTAAATTCAATATTTCTTTTGCTACCCAAGGATTTCTACTAACCCCCGTCTTTTTACCTACTTGATCCTCTGCTGCCTTCATTACTTCATCCCTCAAAGCTATCCATTCTTCTTCTACTGTATTTCTTTCCCCCATTCCTGTCAATTGCTCCCTTATGCTCTCTCTGAAACTCTGTACAACCTCTGGTTCTTTTAGTTTATCCATGACCCATCTCCTTAAATTCCCACCTTTTTGCAGTTTCTTCAGTTTTAATCTACAGGTCATAACCAATAGATTGTGGTCAGAGTCCACATCTGCCCCTAGAAATGTCTTACAACTTAAAACCTGGTTCCCAAATATGTCTTACCATTATATAATCTGATACCTTTTAGTATCTCCAGGCTTCATCCATGTATACAGCCTTCTTTTATGATTCTTGAACCAAGTGTTACCTATGATTAAGTCGTGCTCTGTACAAAATTCTACCAGGCGGCTTCCTCTTTCATTTCTTTGCCCCAGTCCATATTCACCTACTACGTTTCCTTCTCTCCCTTTTCCTACTACCGAATTCCACTCACCCATGACTATTAAATTTTCATCTTCATTCACTATCTGAGTAATTTCTTTTATCTCATCATACATTTCTTCAATTTCTTCATCATCTGAAGAGCTAGTTGGGATACAAACTTGTACTACTGTAGTAGGTGTGGGCTTCGTATCTATCTTGGGCACAATAATGCGTTCACTATGCTGTTTGTAGTAGCTTACCCGCATTCCTATTTTCCTATTCATTATTAAACCTACTCCTTCATTACCCCTATTTGATTTTGTGTTTATAGCCCTGTAGTCACCTGACCAGAAGTCTTGTTCCTCCTGCCACCGAACTTCACTAATTCCCACTATATCTAACTTTAACCTGTCCATTTCCCTTTTTAAATTTTCTAACCTACCTGCCCGATTAAGGGATCTGACATTCCACGCTCCGATCCGTAGAACGCCAGTTTTCTTTCTCCTGATAACGACATCGTCTTGAATAGTCCCCGCCCGTAGTTCCGAATGGGGGACTATTTTACCTCCGGAATATTTTACGCCATCATCCTTTAATCATACAGTAAAGCTGCATGCCCTCGGGAAAAATTACAGCCGTAGTTTCCCCTTGCTTTCAGCCGTTCGCAGTACCAGCACAGCAAAAGGCCGTTTTGGTTATTGTTACAAAGCCAGATCAGTCAATCATCCAGACTGTTGCCCCTGCAACTGTTGAAAAGGCTGCTGCCCCTCTTCAGGAACCACACGTTTGTCTGGCCTCTCAACAGATACCCCTCCGTTGTGGTTGCACCTACGGTACGGCTATCTGTATCCCTGAGGCACGCAAGCCTCCTCACCAACGGCAAGGTCCATGGTTCATGGGGGGAATACCAGGTTAACTGGTAAGTAATAATGTCAAGTAAGATGTAAATTCAGCAATATTGCTACCAAAGGATGTATTTTTTAGGTGGAAATGTCTGTAAATCAAATGGATCGAAAAGAACATCCCAACCAGAAAGGTAAGGAATTAAGACATCCAACCGGAAGTCACTGTTTTACAAATGTTCCAACACGTTCTTCCCCGCAGTTAAAACTATTTGTGCATTTCCATTACTGGATCGAGCAACTGTTTTGCTGTTACACAAAATGTCCCTGGATTTTACTTAGATTTCTGTTCTATCGTGACTAAACCTTAGTACGATAGTGCAAAAAATTAAGATCTCAAACAATAAGAATTTATACTGGAAATGAGTAGTGAGTTGTTGCCTTCATATTCATATATTAGTCTCATTTTCAGACCAACTGGTAAAGTAACATGCACTAAAATTTTGAAATGACTTTATTAGTACGTTGATCCGTTGCATCTGACGTGATTAAGAGAAAACTAGACTTTTGCCGTCTACAGGCATTAAAATAAATCACCGATGCAAGATGAAAGTTTGTGTCGGAATGGGACTCGAATCCGGGTGCTCCTCTTCTCTAGAACGGTTTCCTTAATTTCCTCTGCCACCCGGACGCACTTGCGGCTAATCTAAATTCTCAACCTGTCACGCGCAAGTAGCGCTCCTGTCCATAGGCTCTGTGCTCGAGGACCTGAAGGAATGAAATATACTTCCGAGAACAGAGAACTTTCATGGGCAGAAGTGGCTGAAACGCCGAAGAGTTCGGTGGCCGTGGGGTACAATTTTTCTGCGGTTTTTTATTCCGAGGTCTCCATAAAAAATAGTGATGATGAGGATGTTATTTCTTGGGCAGCTTCCAAGATCCCCCCTCACTATGACGAACACAGCAAAGATAGGAAACTACAGTAGGTAACTTTAGTCGAAATAAATTCTCCCTGAGTTTAGTTTCTATGACAGCATTTGCTATTTAATATTCAACAAGGGTATTTATTATTTTTATATTATTTTCTGCCATTTACCTTTGAACTGCTACCTAGTGACTATGACAGGTCGTGGTTTCACAGTATTAAACTGTACATGAACATAAAACGAAGCTTACTAGGTTTCTTTAGCATTTTAACAAAGTTGCAGCCGTATGTAGTTGTAAACATATAACTAATTAGCAAACGGAAATTTTTAAAATTAACACTTTATGTATTAAGAAGACACGAAAGAGTTTCGATCTATAGAATGCTACAAGTGATGCTATCTTGCAGGGGCAACCTCAGAAAGACAGAGGGCCCGTCGCTCCTGGACAGCCACCGCCCCGCCTCCCACTACTCGCTATCCTAGGGCGAGTACCTCAGCCTCTCGCCCACAGATGCCGTGACCCTGCATCTACACTAGGTTCTGTTCTACTCGACACACTGTGCTGTCCTCCATTTCTTCATTTATCTTACCATATAATACTACTGCCTAATGTACACTTGTTTTTGTGACACTTACGTCACTGTCGCCAGTCGCGTTTAACCAAGAGTGTATTTATAGTTTTACTAGTCTAGGTTCTTTAGACTTCCACCATGTGTGAAAGGGTAACTAGAAGGTAAATAATTTCCGACCCCGGCAAATGTTTGTCGGCAGGACTTTTGCTTAGTGAGTTTGTTTGACAGGTGTAGAGTGTGTTTCAAGGTCTTTGCGACGAACATTAATAGATGATAGATAACATTATGGGGAACAAGTTTTGTTAGAGCACAAATGTTCGCTGATGCTTCCCAGCTTTAATATTCGCCGGTCCTGAGACGATGAGATTTTACCTACCTAGCTGGATCCACAAACCAGGTCTGTACCACGCTAGTTACACCAGTAAACTGAGTGATTTTCCACTACAACACCATAACAATGAGTGTCTCTAAGCGGAGAATGATATTTTAGAAGCCTACCATGACAGGCGATACATACTGGATACTAACGCCACAGAGTGCCACCGCCCTGTAGCAGGGGCATAACCAGTCTTAAACGAGTGCTAGCCTCGCAGCAAGCTCCGGCGAACACTTTGTCGCGAACGACGTGATCTATCAGCCCTAGACGTTTGTGGCAAAGTGTTCGAAATACCCCGTAGGACATGGCTTCCATAGAGGACTACTGGCACTTCACAATCGCTAACAGGATACAAACAGTATCGACTTAAAATGACGGCTTTGATTCCTTCTATCTCAAGCTGCCAGTATGGTCCAGCGATGAATTTTTTCTCAAACACGAACGTCGTAGCGCTGATTTAAATTCAGCGTCATAAGCAAACAGATGTTGAGCTATTGGCGCAGGCAAATTTCATGTCTTCCAAACGCCTTAACGAAAAGGGCAGCATTAAATCCTCGTTGATGGGTTGAACAAAACTAGAGATGTAATGTTGTGTTTAAAACACAGAAATCGCTTTTGTGTAGCGTGCATTTCTCATACGTCATTTTGTTAGTCACCCTACGTCACGAACTATGCTGTTCTTTCAACAGACAACTACCGCTTGTTTCATTTCCCAGCTGATCTAGTTACAGGTGTCGAATATGTTCAGTTTAAACTTAATTCTAAACTACAGACTTACTTCCTCTTCACGACTATAAACCAGACAGTTATGATATCACGGTCTTCTTCTCTCAAAAAAATAATTAAGTCGAGAAATCACGACCCTTGAGAAATATCCCACTGATTACCTCAAATTCGCCCAACTGAAGGACGCGCCAGTTCCATACATAACCTGGAGAGGTGTCCTTGATTTATTGCTTCCTCATTGTCTGGAACTTTACGACTGGAGCTTTGCGACGGTCTGTATGACAACAAGTGATATATATTTGATACAAACAACAGTGATTTGCAGTCGTAGTAAATCTCGCGGTTTATGAGGTGACCATGGGATACTCGTAGAAGCCGCCAAACAAACAGACTAAGTAAGTTACGGCCGCGCAGTGCAAACGATACATAACACATGAATGTTCAGAAAACAAATACCAGGAAAAGCGAAGGCCAACACTGACAACGCGACACATTTTTTATTTTTTTTATTTTTTTATGTATTATATATTACAATTCCTCCTACGTTTCAGATACCTCGCAAAATGCAACGAGAATGTCTTGTGAATAGCTTTATATCAACTTTCGGATGAAAAATCGTACTAACTATCATTTTCATTAATGCTGTTTTAGGGCAGACAGTCAGGAGTACAGGACTCGTTTGGAGAAAGTGCAGCACGAGGTGGCAGCTATAGGGACTTACCGGCTGACGAGTGATGAGCTAGCGTACGGAGCCAAGCTCGCCTGGAGAAACTCAGTGCGCTGTATTGGTCGCATACAGTGGGCAAACTTACAGGTGAGGAGTCTACACACGAGCAGTTCTAAAATCGTCGCGACTGTCGGGAGTTTATATCTTGCACTTTACATGTTATTATGGGTTAGCGGGAGTACACAGATGTGGCTCATAAGTATTAGACTCGTGTCGTGAAACTTCTCACCCACGTAGCAGCATTTATTTAATTTTTACAATGTTGTAGTTATTCAGCTGGATTGAGTATTTTTCTGCCGTCGCTACTTTTCCTTTTTCTATACCTCTTAATTTCGCATTGTATCTGAACAGCTATTCACCTTTCACATTTCACTTTTGTATAATGTTGCTCTCCAGATGTTCAGTAATAGAAACATCTTTCTCTATTTAAGGCTCAAGTTCAAACAAGGAAATTTCCTCTCTGGGAAATAAATGTCTACATATTTTAACAACTGTGATTCTTTTCGACATATTTTATGATACTTTGTAGAAATTATCTCGATACTGATTGTTAATCTCTTACATATCGTTAGGTTTTCGACTGCCGACACGTGACGACAGCCAAGGGAATGTTTGAAGCACTCTGCAAGCACATAGAGTTTAGCACAAACAACGGGAATATAAAGTGAGTATATATCATATCCCTGTATGCTACTGTAGAATCAGGATTGTGATAAAAATGGATTATCATACAAATCACCAGCGGCATATAATAACCACTTATTAAATCTTCTATTTCTCGGTTCCTCACAATGTGGAAAAGACGCTGAAACCACGAATTAAGAAGTAAAATAGTACAACAATTCTTCAATAGCGATACATCAGCTTGTTTTTATTGGTATAATACAACTTTTTGGGACCCATACACTACTTTCACTGACTAAATCTACGTCTCTGTTTTGCTCAAGTCTGATAACGTAAAAGATTTATACTAAAATACGGTACCTCATTTATCTGTGTATTGTATATGCCTGGTGGGTTTATTGGGAACTAGTCTCTCCAGGCAAAAACTACAGGAGTAGCAATTAATAAACAGTAAAGTTATTTCAGTTCACAGGACCCAAGTCCGAGTAGACGGAGGCTGGGCTCTCGGAACAACACTAGTTTGACAGGCGAGTGGCGGAGGGTTCATAAATGGTGAAACGGTATCCTCATAATTCTACACGTTTCAAATGTATTGATTTTAAATATTCAGAAACGAAAAAAATATATATAGTAAGCCACTCTCTATTAATAGAAAAAGTCTGATTGTGGTAGGGATCTCGAGAAAATTAAACGCAACTGTCAATTTTAAAATGGAAATGAAAACGGTAGAATTTTCACACCCAACGTCAAAATAAGAAGTCTAAGTTAGAAGTAAATACTCCCATCTTTTTATTGTTATTTTCTTATTATTGAAAAACATCCTGTTACTGTGACACGTAACACTGCACCGTAGCCCCCCCAAAATTACGAGTAACTATTCGAAAGGGAGAGTCTCCTAAGTTGCTCTTATTTGGAGTCGGTTCACTCAATACGGTTAGCAACAGGTAGTTCATGTTGTCGGATGTGGTTCCTTCTCTTGCAGGTCTGCGATAACTGTGTTCCCCCAGCGCACGGACGGGAAGCATGACTACAGGGTCTGGAACAACCAGTTGATCAATTTTGCTGGATACAAGAATGAAGACGGGAGCGTCACAGGAGACCCCGTCAATGTGGAGTTCACAGAGGTACTCAACTGATTTTCCACTCACTATAAACCAGTCTCCTGACAGTAAGGATAGTACAAATAGATGCTGATACACACAGATTTCATTGTTTACAAGGATGTATACTCGGTCACTTTTCTTTTATAATCATGGTGTCTATTTTCTTAAGTTATAAAACTCCCTGCCAATAAGTTGCATTTATCATTCTTCAGCCGTGAAGGAAACAGCATTATTGTATGTGAATGTGCTTGAACGATAAAACATAATAGGTTCTGAGTCGTGTGCAAAATACATCGCAACACAAAGTTTCCAAGGTAGAAAACCATTACTCAGTATAGGATTTGCATAAACGTTTCTTCATTTTAACGAATCCGTTACGACAAACGAAAATTTGTGCCGAAATGGAATCATTTAGGCCGTCCGAGTACGTCTCCAGGACGGACTAAAATTTTCAATATTGCTGGTTGTACGAACACTACCTACAGCCACATATACCAGTGTGGCCGAGCGGTTCTAGGCGCTTCAGGCCGCAACCGCGCGACCTTTACGGTCGCACGTTCGAATCCTGCGTCGGGCATGGATGTGTGTGATGTCCTTAGGTTAGTTAGGTTTAAGTAGTTCTAAGTTCTAGGGTACTGATAACCTCAGATGTTGAGTCCCATAGTGCTCAGAGCCATTTGAACCATTTTTGAACAGCCAGATATACTCGTATGGCGTTTGCGAGAACAGCACCATGTAACAATACAAACGACGACGACGACGACTTTTTCGAGGATCGTAGCTTACCTTCTATAATGACATATATCTGCTGGACTGAATGGAATCAATTAGGATCGAGTTTGTTATTACATTGTATAGTCAGCATTTCTCAAGGTTTTTCATTGCGTTTCTTCATGTCGTTGTATTTAGCTGATTTCATCTTCTATGATTACGTTCTTTTACTTTCAATGAATTTTTTCAACATACGTATACCTTTATGGTGTGCCAAGGAAGGTCCTGTGGTGCAATGTTCTGGTGTAACAGGTACGACTCCATAACAGTAAAACTTTACCCAGTCTTGAAATAGTGCTCAAATACCCAAATGACTAAGGTAAATGTTCGCGAAAAGCATGTATTTAATTGGCTTCGGAAATTGGTCTGGCACAAATTACACTGCAAGTTCACTGTTTGTGAACGGATATTGTTGTCGTTTCCTGTCACTGAATTTATTACCTTTGTTCCCACACATTTCATTTCAGTGAATGCAATTACATTTTTGAAAAGTAATTTTCAGGTCAGTAAGATTTTCATATTCATTTGATCGATATACGTTGTCCAATAAAGTAATTTGTCATTGCTTGCATTATTAGTCGGAAAAAATTAAATTTGATTAACTATTAAACTTTCACAATATAGGATCGAATAAATTGTTCAGGAATCTTCATGTCATACATAATGTGTTAGCGCGTTCTCTGATTCTCTTTATTTTACTGGAGAAACTACTCCAACTCGCTGGTAGAGGCGTTAGTAAATAAATTTTGGCAGGTGTGCCTAAAGCTGGGATGGAAGAGTCCACGCACGAACTTCGACGTTCTGCCACTGGTGCTGTCTGCAAATGGAGAGGATCCAGAGATCTTTGACATCCCACCAGAGCTGGTCCTGCGGGTACCACTCTCACATCCAACGTGAGTATCCAATCGGTTCATTGCTTCTTCACTTTAAATGTGAGGTTTCATTAAACATCAGACATCCTGATACGAAAAAAAAAAAACAGATTTTAATCTCTCTTTCGCGTCAGTCTTCTCAAATGTTATGTATAACCTCTACGAAGACAGAGACATAGAGAGAGAAAGAGGCATGGAGAGACAAAGAGAAACGAACAGAGAGAGAGAGAGAGAGAGAGAGAGAGAGACCTCAATCACTTCATGTAAATGCAAGGATGATACTTTTGGTAAGCACATAGCAGATTTCCTTTACCATCCTTTCGTAATCATAGCTTCTGTTCCGTTTCTTACGACCCCGTCGTCAACGCTACCTTAAAGGCCAAACTTTCTTTTTCGAAAACATTATTTCTGGACGGACTGTTCCATGACAGTAAAACCTAGTGAAGTCAATCGAAGTATGAAAGATCGTAAAGTCAAAATAGTAGCCTTGCACCTCATTTTAAATATCAGCAACAAATCGAAGAAATAGTTCTTCGTATAATTTTAGTTGTACAAAGGCATTCACAAACAAACGCAACATTTTCGCCAATGAAAAAATGTTACTTGTATTTTCAGTATTTGACGAAACACATAAAACGATACATATCTCTCTCACATGATAATACACACCTGGAAATGGAAAAAAGAACACATTGACACCGGTGTGTCAGACCCACCATACTTGCTCCGGACACTGCGAGATGGCTGTACAAGCAATGATCACACGCACGGCGCAGCGGACACACCAGGAACCGCGGTGTTGGCCGTCGAATGGCGCTAGCCGCGCAGCATTTGTGCACCGCCGCCGTCAGTGTCAACCAGTTTGCCGTGGCATACGGAGTTCCATCGCAGTCTTTAACACTGGTAGCATGCCGCGACAGCGTGGACGTGAACCGTATGTGAAGTTGACGGACTTTGAGCGAGGGCGTATAGTGGGCATGCGGGAGGCCGGGTGGACGTACCGCCGAATTGCTCAACACGTGGGGCGTGAGGTCTCCACAGTACATCGATGTTGTCGCCAGTGGTCGGCGGAAGGTGCACGTGCCCGTCGACCTGGCACCGGACCGCAGCGACGCACGGATGCACGCCAAGACCGTAGGATCCTATGCAGTGCCGTAGGGGACCGCACCGCCAATTCCCAGCAAATTAGGGACACTAGTGCTCCTGGGGTATCGGCGAGGACCATTCGCAACCGTCTCCATGAAGCTGGGCTACGGTCCCGCACACCGTTAGGCCGTCTTCCGCTCACGCCCCAACATCGTGCAGCCCGCCTCCAGTGGTGTCGCGACAGGCGTGAATGGAGGGACGAATGGAGACGTGTCGTCTTCAGCGATGAGAGTCGC
The DNA here is from genome assembly GCF_023897955.1 of Schistocerca gregaria. Taxonomy (NCBI): domain Eukaryota; kingdom Metazoa; phylum Arthropoda; class Insecta; order Orthoptera; family Acrididae; genus Schistocerca; species Schistocerca gregaria. Next base: position 745,883,502 of record NC_064923.1, read on the forward strand.
TTCTGCCTTGGTGCCAATGATGGTCGTATGCGTGTTTGGCGCCGTGCAGGTGAGCTCCACAATCAGGACTACATACGACCAAGGCACACAGGGCCAACACCCGGCATCATGGTGTGGGGAGCGATCTCCTACACTGGCCGTACACCTCTGGTGATCGTCGAGGGGACACTGAATAGTGCACGGTACATCCAAACCGTCATCGAACCCATCGTTCTACCATTCCTAGACCGGCAAGGGAACTTGCTGTTCCAACAGGACAATGCACGTCTGCATGTATCCCGTGCCACCCAACGTGCTCTAGAAGGTGTAAGTCAACTACCCTGGCCAGCAAGATCTCCGGATCCGTCCCCCATTGAGCATGTTTGGTACTGGATGAAGCGTTGTCTCACGCGGTCTGCACGTCCAGCACGAACTCTGGTCCAACTGAGGCGCCAGGTGGAAGTGGCATGGCAAGCCGTTCCACAGGACTACATCCAGCATCTCTACGATCGTCTCCATGGGAGAATAGCAGCCTGCATTGCTGCGAAAGGTGGATGGATATACACTGTACTAGTGCCGACATTGTGCATGCTCTGTTGCCTGTGTCTATGTGCCTGTGGTTCTGTCAGTGTGATCATGTGATGTATCTGACTCCAGGAATGTGTCAATAAAGTTTCCCCTTCCTGGGACAATGAATTCACGGTGTTCTTATTTCAATTTCCGGGAGTGTATGATGGCGTTAATATACTTATTCCTGCTGAGACAAAAATAAAACAAGCTTATTTATGTCAGCAAAGTTTCATGCACTAAACTCGCTTGAATAGTCGCCCCTGTTTGGTGTAGCCTAAGTGAAGTATAGGCCAGGAGAGAAAGGTGGTACAATCCTCTGTTTTGTTTCAAGAATAAAGTAACTGAGTTATTCACTTGTTCACGGTAAGTGAACGATGGAATAATAAGGAATAATCTTTTACTTCAAGTATTAGTGCCTAATCTCTTCTCCGAAAAATAAGGATGGACTAACAACGAAATAATACATGCTGGACATACTGCAGCTTGAGCAGTCTCAAACAGCGTTATAGTCCTTGCAGGCATACTCTCTGAATGGTGAGATTGTCAATCTGCTTTTTGTCTCTCGTGTTATTCTTCAACGTAGTAATGTGTTGTTTAATTCACATGACAGGTATGACTGGTTCAAGGAGCTGGGTCTGCAGTGGTTCGCGCTGCCAGCAGTGTCGGGAATGATGTTTGACTGTGGAGGAATCGAATTCACCGCTGCTCCTTTCAACGGCTGGTACATGAGCACGGAAATTGGTTGTCGCAATCTCTGTGATGCTCACAGATACAATATGCTTGAGGTAAGGCTTTCTTTGACAACACGACTGAGATAACTCATTTATGTCTTTGTGCACACACATATCCTCAGGAAAAAAAGGTGGTTTCTCAGAATGAATGCAGTGAGTACACCAGGTTGCGCTTGTTACATAACCGATCACTTAAGGATACCTATGTTTTTAAATAATAAGACAGGAACACATACGTTTCTTAAATTTTTTTGTACTCCTTCTCCTAATCTATTTCTGTTTCGCGTACTTCATTTATATTGCTTCTTCCTGGTCAGGATCCTTGACGTTATTTATTAGCACTCTCATTGTGGCATTCACTAGTATACCGCGGTCTTCGGTTCATTAATTTCTCATTCTGTGTTATCTTCCTTTCAGGCGCAGTCGCTACTATCTTAACCACTTTTTTCTTTTGTAATTTATGCTTCAGGTGATTTTATGTACAGACTTGCAGACGTTATGTTCGCTCGCCTCATTTTCTACTCACAAATATTTATTGTTCGATAAAACATCTGCGAGCAGTCCAAAAAAATTTTTTCGTTTTCCCAGAGAAAATCAAACCATTCTCTGATCTCTCTAAAAGCCACTTCATCCACGCAGCAACATCAGAATAATAGACTGCACAAGACTGTTTATGTTTCAGACGGTAGCCACACGAATGGGTTTGGATACGCGCACTGCAGTTACGTTATGGAAGGACAAGGCGCTAGTAGAAGTCAATGTTGCCGTATTGCACAGCTTTCAGGTAAGACACAAATCCTGCAGCTCTGTAGACATTTTATGATGACACAGAAAGAAAACAATTTTATACTTGGCAAGGTCGGCTTGTGGTGATTTTTCTTTCTTTGGAAGTGGGAGAGGGGGGCAGGTGTATACGTAGGAGATCAACTGCAACTCTTCTCAATGGTACTAGAACCTCTGCAGCGCGAGTATTGCCGTCGTGTGCAAAATATTCTCGCGTTGACAAATACCATGCTGGGGATGAGATGGAGGTATTACTGGCATGAGCAGATGCAAGTCAGCACCAATAATGTTTATTAGTCCATAGCCTCCATACTGTGTTTTGCATCACCAACGTGTCACCAACATGATCATGATGCTATAACAATCTGTGTGTCCTGGGATTCGTCCTTAGATTTAGAAGTTGTGTCCTGGTTTATCTGCAAAGATAATTTTTTTCCGTTGTTCGATGACACAGTGACCATTCTTCACGAATTTCAAGTGATTTACAAAACGATTTGGGAATTTATTGCACGTATCTTGTTACATCGCTGCTCAAGTGAAGCTAACTTTTGGTTAATTACAGCGCATACAAAGACATCTTCTCACTCACTCGTGGTCTGAAAAAAATTAAAAAAAGTGGCAACAGACCAAAACAATATAGAAAAACAAACTCTTTTGTAATTGTACCATTTTCCTGACTAGATGTGTCACTAAAATATTGTCTCCTTCTTACAGTTGAAATCGGTGACGATTGTGGACCATCATACAGCTTCTGAGAGTTTCATGAAGCACTACAAGAACGAAATGCGACTGCGCAAGGGATGTCCAGCTGACTGGGTGTGGATTGTGCCACCCATCTCAGGGTCTGTGTGCCCTGTGTACCACCAAGAGATGGCGATGTACCTGCTTAAGCCCTCCTACGATTACCAGGTGAGACTGTGCAGTTTTCGAGCTTTTATTAACTCAATGTTGACATCAATTTATTCTACATAATCAATGAGCGATATCCGTTAGTCATAACTATTTTTATATAGTTACTGTGAGAGCACAGAGGTGTAATAATTACTTGAATGGCTACAACTCATTGTTTCAATTTCATCGCCCATTTTTACAAAAGTTTCATATTTAGGTTTTGTAAGCCAGTCCTGAGTAGTACAGACCTGGTTGCTGCTGAGAAGGATACGCGTGAAAGGAATACGCCAGCAAGTTAATTACATCTCCATTGTGAAAGTGACTGAGATGCTGAGGTGTTGGTGACGTAAATATGTTAAATCTCTCACCTATTCGGCACACTGATACTTTGGGAACAATATTGGTCAGATTCTTCAGTTGTGTATATATGTTATCATTCACTGCTTCGTACACAGTTTAGTGTATTAATTCATGTCCTGTTTGTATAAATGCAGAAATGCTTTTCTTTTGTCACAATATACGTTTCGTCTGACTCAGTTACAATATTCCCATGAGTTGGGTTTCCGTCCCTTGTTTGCAGTGTGGACGTGATGTCTCTACGCACACTTCACATGAATGTTCCCCATGACATCAATCTTGTAAGTGGAAGTTGAAGAGGGGCCACAAATGGCGAACAATGAAACAACATAAACCTCACAGTGACGTCTATTAGTAGGTCAATACTTTTCTGATGGCCAATATAACAGATCAACTGCAGCCGGAAGAGAGCTCCCTGCCAAACACCACGCATGCGTTCTTCTGAGCCTCTAGCCTATTTCTCACAACTAATGGAAACACGATGCGATTTTCTTCATTGAAAAAAATTACTCGTAAACAGGCCAGATTTCCTTGATACAACTTGAAAAGTTTTAATAGCATCCCAGCCCTAAAAGAAGCAATATGTGCAAAACAATAAATCTGGAACAACACCGCGTCCATCTTCTCACTCCGACTGTGCTGTCACGACAATGCTTTTCTAAGTACGTTGCGCACGAAACTTGCAGTCACCTCTTCTGTTGATTTACTTCAGTTAAATCCATTATCTGATAATGAAAAATTCCTTTCACATTTCTGTTACTGAAGCTTTGTCAGTAAGCACTGTAATACATCTGCCAACATTGATTCGCTGGAAATTTCACAGGAACTAATCACATAGGTTCCAGTTAACAGATAATATAGACATGTATTTCTTGAGTCAGGTAGGTGCAACATTTCTACAGTTGCTCTGGAGATATACCAGACATTTTATTCCTCCACAGAAAGACTGTAAACTGTTTTGCAACATGTGACCAAACATAATACTTTTTAATCTAATGCCTGGACAAAAGTTATGTGGCACATCATCCTTACAACCTGGCAAATGTACATTGTCGGAAAAGGAAATTAGTACACCTGGAAAGACAACGTTGATTTTGATCAGATGAGAGCATATGCCGCCTGAGGAGGGGGGGGGGGGGGCGAGGTATAGTAGATGTACTGATAATGGATTCAACGTTGTCCGCCACAACAGATAGCGTAGTGGTATAGCTACCAAAGCGCCATCTGTGTTTACCGTTTAATTGGGAATGTTCACAGCCTGAAGGGTCAGTATGCTGCAGTCGTGTGAAGCGAGCAGGCAAATATGCCAAGGAGACTCATTTGTGCTTCTTACAGCTAAATGAGCGAGTCTGAAAAGGGAAAATTGTGGCCTTCTAAGCAGCGGTGTGGTCCAATCGGAGAATTACCACATAAGTTGGACGAGATGCATCAGTTGTGCAACTATGCTGGTATCAGTTGTCATGAGAACATTCTGACACCCATAGACAAGACTCTGGCTGTCCACGCAGCACAGACGCCCGCCAGGTTCGTCGTATAACAAGGGCAGCAATGGCAGATCGTACAGCTACCACAGCACAGATAAGAGAGCTTGTGAGCCCTGACATGTCGACAAAAACGGTTTCGAACCGGTTATTAGCAATAGGACTGCGGGCAAGGACACCTCTAGCCCGTCTTCCACTCACGCATCGACGTGCACAACACGACTGGTGCCGTCAAAGGATCACTTGAAAGACTGAACGGCACGCCGTGGTCTTCAGCGATGTAGGTAGATTCTGTCTGGACGCAAGTGATAGTTGTTCATGCGTGCGACATAAACCTGGTGAGCACTGTCTCGTAGAGTGATTTCGTTAAGGACACACTGGTCCAACCCCAGCCTTTTGACCTGGGGTGTGATAAGCTACAACTCTCGTTCACCTATGGTGTATCTGGAGGGGACGCTAACCAGCGCTCAGTACGTGAACAATGTTGTTAGACCCGTTCTTTTGCCGTTCTTGCAACAGTAAGGTAATGTGTTTTCCAACAAAACAGTGCTCGCCCACATTTTGTCCGTGAGACTAAACGTATTCCGCAAGACGTGCAGCAACTGCCCTGACCAACACGATCTCCAGACTTGTCTCCAATCGATAACGTGCGGGGTACGATGGAACGATAAGTGACTCATGCGATTCGTCAGTCAACAACTCTTATAGAACTACGTGAACAGGTTGGGCAGGCGTGGCATAACGTATCCCTGGGTAGTACTCGCCGTCTGTACGATCGATTGGATGTCAGAGTCAGCACCTGCATTGCTGCCTATGGAGGCTGCGCCACAGACTAATATGTCTGTTTCAGGATGGGTGCCTGGTACCTAAGAACCGCTTGTGCTATTAATCTGCAAATGTAATCATCTCATGTGTTCCATGAGCACTGTTACAACAATAAATCTTGAGCGAATTGAAAACCTCTAAAACGGAGTATTACTTTCTTTCCAGCAGTATAACAGGAACCAAACAAAATCAATAATTACTTCGTTTCCCAATCCAAGGGTGAAGCAAAAACTCTATAAGAGTGTATCTCTCCACAAGCCAGGGCCAAACAATAGACATTCTATATACGGAGAAATTAAGACTTTTCATATTTTTTGGAGCATGCTACCAGGTACTTTAAATTTTAGAAAGTAAAACAAATTCCAAGTCAGTTTACTACACTACTGGCCATTAAAATTGCTACAATAAGAACAAATGCAGATGATAAACGGGTATTCATTGGACAAATATATTATACTAGAACTGACATGTGAATACATTTTCACACAATTTGGGTGCATAGATTCTGAAAAATCAGTACCCAGAACAACCACCTCTGGCCAAAATAACGGCCTTGGTACGCCTGGGCATTGAGTCCAACATAGCTTGGATGGAGTGTACAGGTACAGCTGCCCATGCAGCTTCAACACGATACCACAGTTCATCAAGAGTAGTGACTGGCGTATTGTGACGAGCTAGTTGCTCGGCCACCATTGACCATACTTTTCAATTGGTGAGACATCTGGAGAATGTGCTGGCCATGGCAGCAGTCGAACATTTTCTGTATCCAGAAAGGCCCGTACAGGACCTGCAACATGTGGTCGTGCATTATCCTGCTGAAATGTAGGGTTTCGCAGGGATCGGATGAAGGGTAGAGCCACGGGTCGTAACACATCTGAAATGTAACGTCCACTGTTCAAAATGCCGTCAATGCGAACAAGAGGTGACGGAGATGTGTAATCAATTGCACCCCATACCATCATGCCGGGTGATACGCCAGTATGACGATGACAAATAAACGCTTCCAATGTGCGTTCACCGCGATGTCGCCAAACACGGATGCGACCATCATGATGCTGTAAACAGAACCTGAATTCATCCGAGAAAATGAAGTTTTGCCATTCGTGCACCCAGGATCGTCGTTGAGTACACCATCGTAGGCGCTCCTGTCTGTGATGCAGCGTCAAGGGTAGCCGCAGCCATGGTCTCCGAGCTGATAGTCCATGCTGTCTTGCAAACGTCCCCATCTGTTGACTCAGGGATCGAGACGTGGCTGCACGATCCGTTACGGTCATGCAGATAAGATGCCTGTCATCTCAACTGCTAGTGATACGAGACCGTTGGGATCGAGCACGGCGTTCCGTATTACCCTTTTGAACCCACCGATTTCATATTCTGCTAACAGTCATTGGATCTCGACCAACGCGAGCAGCAATGTCGCGATACGATAAACCGCAATCGCTATAGGCTACAATCCGACCTTTATCAAAGTCGGAAACGTGATGATACGCATTCCTCCTCCTTACACGAGGCATCACAACAACGTTTCACTAGGCAACGCCGGTCAACTGCTGTTTATGTATGAGAAATCGGTTGGAAACTTTCCTCATGTCAGCACGTTTAGGTGTCGCCTCCGGCTCCAACTTTGTGTGAATGCTCTGAAAAGCTAATCATTTGCATATCACTGCATCTTCTTCCTGTCGGTTAAATTTCGCGTCTTTAGCACGTCATCTTCGTGGTGCAACAATTTTAATGGCCAGTAGTGTATTTAAGTAACAATAAAACTGAGATGTACGTAGATGGTTCGTGAATTATCAGCACAAAGAACGTTCCTTTCGACGTATCTCATTTTGTTTGTGTATAGTGGTTGCAATTAACTGATACTGTGGGAGCTTCCGTGCAATCAAAAAGGTTGAGTAACAAGTAAAATGTGAAATGCGTTATTTCCTTTTCTCTGTAATTCACAAGGTCGTTCTGAAACGTAGTTTTCCCTTTTGAAAATGCGATAAAATGATTTTAACACATAGGTCCTTTGGCCTTCCATAGGCTCAGTTGCTATCTTTAATCACTGTTTACGAGTAAATGAATCAGTCATCTGATGAATAGTCGAATTTCAGAATGTCAGTGAAATAGAGGCATAATTAGAAGCTCTGGTTGAGTAATATTGCTAGTATAACAGCCAGATGGGGCATCGCAACTCTTTGAGAGAGAAATAAATCCATGATTTTATAGTATAGGGCGTAAACAAAGAACTATTCTACGAAGCACTACTAATCATCAATGTCAGTAACAGCGTCAGTGCCCTGAAGTACCAAGTTATAAGTAGAAAAATTGTATGTATACTGATCGTAAAACTGCGACGTCATGTATGAGATAAATCGTGCGTTCGTAGTTTTCCATCAAAATACTGTTGAATACATCGTTTGTAGTATATGGGCGCTTAAGTTTCAGTCGCCAGTTTCTACCACATCTGTTTCTGCAAGCTTAACTAATCACCCATTATGGATGAATTCAGTTTCTTCCTTCTGTTCAGCGGACCAATCTTTTTTATGACTCTGCCGACATCTATCGGCAACAGAATTCTTGGGTTGCAAGAGCAATTATTCGTCATTGACCTGAACTCGTGCTTGACTGTTGCAGGATCCTGCTTGGAAGTCACACGTGTGGAAGAGTTGTACTTATAACAGAATAATGAGCAAGCCATCTCGAAGATTTAATTTCAAACAAATTGCCAGGTGAGTTCAGACGACATCAACATTAACATTCGTGATAGCGAGCATAAGTCCACCTAGATAAGTAAGTACTATTAATAATTTCTGTAAAGATGGCAAGATGACTATAAATCAAGCTGCACTTCTGACTGAAAACGGGTATCAAAATTTAGCAAAGTAATATACCACAAATAAAACGATTTTCATTTGTGGTAAACCAAGTCTCGTTTATTCAGAACAAGCAACAGCTCCCGTTACTTTCAGAGCGTACAAAAATGTGTGTGAAATCCTATGGGATTTAACTGCTAAGGTCACCAGTCCCTAAGCTTACACACTACTTAACCTAAATTATCCTAAGGACAAACACACACACACACACACACCCATGCCCGAGGGAGGACTCGAACCTCCGCCAGAACCAGCCGAACAGTCCATGACTGCAGCGCCTCAGACCGCTCGGGTAAATCCCGCGCGGCTCAGAGCGTACAGCGTAATACTGTATCTCAGTACGAAACTTTCCATATGCATCAGATTGTGCATTGAAACTAACCTACCTGCCTTTATTGTCAAAAGTACAACTGCATGGAGTATCAAGTGAAATTTATGACTTAACTGAGAATTTTTTGGTGTGGAGGGCGCAGAATGTTACCTTGGATGGACAGTCATCAACAGAAATGATCCAGTAAATTGGAGTGTCCCCCAGACAACTTTGTTGGGGCCCTTGCTGTTCATATTGGGTTGAATGACCTCCCAGGCAATATTCACAGTAACCTCCAAATTTTCGCAAATGCTGCGGTTATCTATAAAGCAGTGCTGTCTGAAAAAACTGCATACATTTTCAGGCAGATTTTGATAATATTTCAAAGTGGTGCAGAGATTAACAACTTGCTTTAAATGTTAAAAATGTATAATTCTGTAACTCACAATACAAGAAAACATGGTGTCCCGTGACTGCTGTATCGCCGAGTCACAGTGGGAACCAGTCATCTCATATAAATACCGAGTGGACGTAATTAAAGTGAAGCTACTCACGAAAATCCAGTGTGGGCTGTAACTGCTAATGTGTTAATGCAGAACCGATTTACTCTGGGAAATACTTAAGCCCCAGTTTCGGCTATCAGGTATAAAGTTGGCGCTGTAAGGTTCAAATGGCTCTGAGCACTATGGGACTCAACTGCTGTGGTCATTAGTCCCCTAGAACTTAGAACTACTTTAACCTAACTAACCTAAGGACATCACACACATCCATGCCCGAGGCAGGATTCGAACCTGCGACCGTAGCAGTCGCACGGCTCCGGACTGCGCGCCTAGAACCGCGAGACCACCGCGGCCGGCTTGGCGCTGTACACTGTTTGTATGATGGCATGAAACCCACGCTGTCACTTGACAAGTCACAACGTGTGTTAACAGTGTGGCTATCGAGAAGAGAGAGCGTTCGCTGTAAGTGAAACTGTTTTATAGAAACAAAAGCAATTACAGTACTGCACTGAGAGTCTATCGTCGACTGAAACGTCTGAGGAGAGATCGGATGTCACTAAATGGTTTAAAGATGATCACTATGACGAAATTCGAAAACACGGGTTAGCTTGATCTGGTGCCTGGCAGAGGAAGGCGTCCTATCCCAGTGGGAGTTACTGACGAGGTTGTTGTTGCTGCAAGTGACCATGCAGAACGCGCCCCGGTTAGTACTAGTGTTCATGCAGTGCCACGAGAATTTTCCATCCGATGGTCACCAGCAAGGAATTTACAGTCTATTTTTACTGGTCCTGTACAGGATCCTGATGGTGCAGCAACTGAAGCCTCATAATCCGCAGCAACGTTCTGAATTTGCCCTTCAGATCGATGTTGATGACATGTGGCCGGGCAATATTCTATGGAGTGACAAGGTACCTTTTACATTACAGTGAGTACATAGAACTGTCGAATGTGGAGCACTGTTAAACGATGTGTTGTGCATAACGAGCCACTCCACTCGCTTATGTGACTGCGTGGTGTGGCTTCACAAGCATCTTTATTCTCGGTCCGTTCTTCTTTGAAGAGAATATACCAAAGCACCTGTCAGGTGAACCGTGACGTCTGCACCTTATTGAGACCTTCTTGTACAGCTTTTGATTCCTGCTTTGGAAGAACGAAACTGAATGGAAAGTGTTACCTGCACACGTTTCGTAAATGCATGGCCTGCAAGATCACCTGACCTCAATCCCTATGAATTTAGGCTCAGGGGATATCTAAAAGAACGCGTTTACCAGCTGCATGTTCGTTCTCTACCTGATCTGAAGACCAATGTACAGGAACAAGTTGCACAGGTTCCACTAGAACAGTTGTGAGCAACTGTCAATCACGTCGTTTTACGGATGCAGCATCTCGTTTACGTCTCCGGTGCTCATATTGAACAAAATGTGTAAGCAACGGCTAATAGTAAAGCAATTTTATGCCTTTTTCAGTTGTTTGACCTTCTGTGTCCACATACCGTTCCTACTCCATAACCTCCGAAAACATTACTATGCCACTTCCTTGCATTCACAGCGCCGGATTTGCATCTGTTGGCCAGAACTGGAACTTTTTTTCCAGCGTAAATCGGTTTCACATTCACGCATTAGAATATCTACCAATTTTCGCTACCATACAATAAATTGTAACCTCATTGGAGCTCTGTGAGCAGCTGTACTTTAATTACTACACACGCTACGTGGATGAAACACTTGGTAGGGATATGAAATGGAGTGATCACATACGTTTAGTCGTGTATAAAGCAGGTGGTAGACTTCAGTTTTTTGGTAGAATACTGGGGAAATGCAATTAGTCTAGAATGAAGATTGCTTGAAAATCACTTTTGCGGTCTCTCCTAGAAAATCGCTCAAGTGTGTGGGACCTGCACCAAATAGGACCCGTGGGAAAATGTCACAGAGTTGTAGAAGAAACTGAAGATAGATTAAACTATCTCTTGAAAGCCTACTTACACAGTTTCAAGAACCGGCTTTAAATTATCACTCTAGGAAAATACTGAAACCCCTGCGTATCGCTCCCACACGGATGGTGAGGACAAGGTTAGATTAATTGCGGCGCGCAAAGAGGAATTCAGACAGTCCTTTTTCTCATGCTGCATACGTGAGTGGAACGAGAAAAAGCCCTAATAATTGGGAAGTACCCTGTGCTATGCACTTCAAAGTGGTTTACAGAACATAGATGTGGATGTCGATTTGCACTCTGTGCCGAATCAGAATTCGTAACCATGTTCTGCTTTTTGTTGCCAACGCTACGCCAACTGGAACGTCGGAATACGCCGTGCGATACTCAAAGTAGAGAATTAATAATAGCTTCTTTGACCAGTGTTCTGAGATGTTCAGCTCGTAATACACTGTCGCTTTCGATGTTCCGGTATAGCGCACAGTTTTAATTGATGTAGTTTTTACTACTGTTAAGTATTAATGTTAAACAATGTAATATTCACGCAATTGTCCCAGATTATAAAAACATGTGCATTTGATTGTCAATCAAATAGTAACTATACAAAAGAACAGCTCGTTTTCACTGAGTATTTTATTATGTCGCTAATTGTACTATTTGTGTTATCAACTTTTTTTGTCTCCTGGAAAAATTTATTACTGTATTCAAACTGTGATTGTACATTAAACTTCGGGTCCTAAGCACTCTGATCAATTAATCAAGTACATGGTGACCACGGTTGACATCCAAGAATTATATAGCATTCGCTACATGTCTGCATAGAATGGAATATTCTGCAATGATTTGTTTCTACGGTTTCATTTAAAAACTGATAGTTCCTTTTAACATCACAGTAGAAAACATCTGTGGCTACTTTCAGTCCAATTATTGGGGCTATTTTCTCTAACATTTAGGGACTGTTTTCTAATAGGATGATATCTTGTACTCTTGATGTACCCGTGCTGTTTCAAAATTTTCGGCATTTGGAACTTCTGTTTCGATAGAAACCATATCTTGTCATATGAGACAGTTCTATGAAATTCTGAGCTCTCACGTTTGCGTCTCAGAGTTAGCTTTTTTCTGAACAAACAGTTTTAGAGGGCTTTGTTAGGTTTAAATATGTACATCAGTACCACTGACATGATTTGCTACTTTATTTCTTTTACTCTGATTTAACAGTATGTATAATGAGTTTCAAAACATTTAAAATGTTGATTTAAAAACATAACTTTTTTATCAGTATGAAAATGTCAGCGGAAACTAGTACTCAATCCCACTAATGGACGATCTGGGGAATAGCAATGGAGGAATGAGTTATTATTTTGGCAGAAGATAACTGATATAGCGCTTGAATTGGAAAACAAACACAACAAGAAACTACAAAAAAAGTTTAAACATCCTATTCCCATTGCCCATAAATGTCTTGAACACGCAGCTGCAAAATGCCAACGGAGATAAAACAAACATTAAACGAATGCGATCTGCACATAAAGTGCGAAGGACAAATCCACAATACATTTCAGTTCTGGTATATTTCGAATTACGTCACTTAAACACAGGCCAAAAAATTACAAGACTGTGAAAACTTGTAAGAAAGTAAAAGTGACTTATACATACAATAAATAGAAAAATTCTACTGTAAACGTAAAAGACATTTTCCTTTTCGAACTTGAAAAATGCATGAAGGAGGTAAGACCGTCTCTCTTGTTCAGAATGGAACAAACGGAAACGCGGGCGTGTAGGTGTTCCTCCTATCCAACTATAACATACAAGTTGGGGTAGCCTCTGTTTACGACCATAATATCGTATCACGACTGTAGGTGAGTCAGTGACAGAAAGCTCGTGGATGCACAGCACTTAATCTTGTTTACATGCCCTTTGCCTGCAGATGCCCCCGCCAGTTAAACAAAACCTCTACAAACGTCTTTATCATCAAAGCACAAGCCAGTTCACGGCGGTTCAGCATCTTGTATCAAGCACCTGTTCACTTTTACTAGAAAGCAAGTAACTTTGCCAAGTTTTTGTTGGATCCTGTCACAATGATGTGGCCTAATGTCTGCCTCCGTGGCTACGTCGTCAACGTGTCTGCCTGGTGTACGAAAGACCTAGGTTCGAGTTTTCTTGGTTAGAGCCCTGGAACGGGATGCACTCGTCTCAGGATGCCAACTGTGGTGCTATCTGAATGAGAAGTAGCGACTACAAGGCCTGTAAAACTTTCAACGTCCGGGAGAGATGAGCTGACCCCGTGTCTGTCCATAGTACATCAAATGACGCCGTTGGCAGAGATGACACGACGACCAGATTCGGATGTCTTTCTAGTTTTTATATCTTGGTTTTCTCTTGGGTTTGGCATACAAGGAGATAAAAAAAGTAGCAGTGCCATTGTACACAACACCCAATGAAATAAAGTTTAGTTGTACAATGAGGAAATGGTCGTCCTTCATTAGATTCGAGAAAACGTTTTCATACATCTAGTTGCGGGCATCCTTTGCTCGAAGTGTTATTAGATGCTTCTCGAAGATTTATAGGGAAAAAAACTGTAGTATACTTCCCTTGTAGCGAACAACTGGGACCTGTATCACTGACAGTCTCCTTTCAGTGTTGTAAGAAGGTTGGCAAATAGTTCAATCTGAGCCAATAATAAAAAAACCCTTACGCATAAAGATTAATGTCATTGCCTTTCGTAGATTCCATAACCACCCAGTACGTATGTTGGAACTCCGCAATAAACGGGTATCACCGAAGAAAAGAAATGTCTCGCAACACATTTAACTGATCGTTCTTCTTTTTATTATTCCAGGGTAGCTCTGTTCTCTTCGAAGCTGTTTGTACGTGTGCTGTCAGCGCGCATCAAGGCCACAATCCTGTACGCCACAGAGACTGGCAGGTCCGAGACGTTCGCCAAGAAACTTGGCGAGATTTTTGGCCATGTGTTCAACGTGCAGGTATTAAATATCTTTTTAAGAGATAGTCTTTAAGTTAATTTTATCGACAATGGATGCTACTGAATACCGTAACCGTTCCCTTAAAGTGTAATGTTGAAGAAAATACACTACCGGTTACAAATCTTGTGTTTGTTATTACACTGACTGACATAGCGCAAATGATAGGACTCTATGACTCAATACTAAGTCTGATGATATTATAATTCTCTACTTGTCGATCTGTTCCGCCACGTGAATTATTTCCAGCATGTGCTGCACCAAATTTTGAGAATTACACACTCTACTGGAATATTAAATTCTAAACAATGGCGAAATTATGAAACGAAAACAACGAAGGAAGAATAGTATATTCAAAATGGGCCGTATCAGTATGACAAACAGTTTCTAACAGACACTTAGATACATTCTGTGGCGTTCTGTTCTGAGTTTTGTAGAGATCATTTATGTTATCCTTAAGATAAATAGGGAAGATTACATTTACCTTGCCAATCATTTTAAATGAGGCGTTAGGCCAACAAAAGAAGATGAAATGACCTGATGAATGGACTGGGTGCACTTGTCATTGGTTAAGTCCCAGATACTTTCAGTACATCACTTGGAATAGTAAGTAAAATTAGTTTATAATTGCTCTGTAGGAAAGGTGTACCAATGAGACGCCTAGCGCCTTCTACACAACCAGCCTATGTGGCACTCGTAACTTTCGTCCTCTCTCTTCTTTTCACTTTCATGGATATGTCCAACACGAGGATAAGTATCCATATTATTATTATTATTATTATTATTATTATCATTATTATTATTACTATTATTATTAACAATAGTAATAAAGCACCTCACTGCAACAGTCCAATAACGGACTTACACTACTGTTGAATTATACAGTACGGACGGAAAAACTATCGACAAGTTATAGTGCAGTGGCTCATGGGATTCAGCAGTGTCCTATTTGCAAACAAATAAAAAAATGATGGATTTTCACACTGACTGTTAATGAATCGGATAATTTCACCACTTATTTGATGAAATATTTAGCTTGTCACAAAACTACCAACCACAATCACCTCAGAGTTACGAAGAAGGCTGGTGTTGTTTCACGACACTGGAGCTGAGACTCACATATATTCCACTTTCAGTAGTGCGCTACGAGCTGGCAACATTTTCACTTTCAGCTTATGTTGTTGAGCTCAGCAGTCCGTGGCCGTTGTCTTCAGTTCCAAGACTGGTTAGATTCAGCTCTGCAAACTAGTCTATCCTGTGCAAGCCTTTTCGTCTCAAAATAACTACTGCAACCTACAGCCTTTTCACGTGTTTACTGTCTTCCTCCCTTAGTTTCTCTCTACTATGTTTATAATATCATCAGCAAACCTCAAAGTTTTTATTTCTTCTCCCTGATCTTTAATTCCTCCTCCAAATTCTTGTTTCCTTCCCTTTACTGCTTGCCCAGTGTATTGATTAAATTCGGGAATAAGGTACAACCCTACCTCAATCTCTTCTAAACTTATGCTTTCCTTTCACGACCTTCTACTCCTGTAACTGCAGGCTCGTTTCTGTACATGCTGCACATAACCTTTTGCTTGCTGTATATGATCCCTGTTAACTTCCGAATTCCACGTCCGCGTGCTGGTCACAGGCCCGATTCTACCATAACGAAGAGCCCTTTAGTATGTGACTTTGGCATCTGAAATTCTCCTTCTGCGACTATAAGTACTGGCCATCCGGTCACAAAGATAATCGGAGAACTGGTGCAACATCGACTCAATTACCACAAAAATGCCGGCTTCTGCCTCGAGGCCGCCAATGTCCTTCCACGATATCAATGAGACCGACAGCCACCTACATTTACTGAAGGTTGAACTAAGGTATTCCCAGCTCCAAGCCAATGGCGTTCACCAGAGTTGTTCTGCACAATTATGCCACCCAAGGTGCCTTTGAATGATACAGCCTTGCGATGTAAGTTGGAATGTGCTAAATATTTCTGCACAGCCATGTGAATGAGAAGCACTGACACCATTGCATCTACAGCAGCCCATCCTGGCTCGCCATCTGACGCCTGTCCTTGTGTGTGTGCATTTTCTACTGGCTGCCTTCATCTTCTCTCAGCTTTTCTGAGGGAATGTTGTTTACTACCTAGATCTTTCAGTGCTCTGTCAAATTCTTCTCGAATTATCATATCTCTCGTCTCATATCAACTACTTCCTTTTCTCTTCCTACAATAATGTCTTAAAATTTGTTCCCCTTATAGACCCTCTACCCATTGCTTCCGCTCTTCCATCTTGTGTGCTTTGGCATCAGAACACTTAATATTCATGTAGCTCTTCTTTTTGTCACAAGGTCTTTTTAATTTTCTGTGATTCAGAATATGTATTTTCTCTAAATATGCATGCTTCTACAGACTTGCATTTGTCCTCTAGCCATTTAGCACTTTCTGTCAGTCTCATTTTTTGACTTCTGTATCAGTTTTTTCCCGATTTATTTTTATATTTTCTTCTTTCGTCAAATTCAGTGTTCCTCGTGCCATTCAAGGATTTCTACTAGGTCTCGACTCTGTATCTGTTTGATCATCTGCTGCACTACAATTTAATGTCTCAAAGCTATTCTTTCGTCTTCTACTGCATTCCCTTCCACTGCCTCAGTAAAAAATTGCTTAATACTCCCTCTAAAACTCTGAATAATTATTGGTTCTTTCAATTTATCCAGGTCCCATGTCCTTAATTTAGAACACTTCTGCTATATCTTAAATATTACATTACAGCTCATAATCAACAAATTGTGGTCAGAGTCCACATCTGTCCCTTGAAATGTATTACAGTTTAAAACCTAATTTCAAATTCTATGCCTTACCATTACACAATCAGTATGAAACCTTCCAGTGTCTCCACATCTCGTCCACGCATACTATCTTGTTGTTGTGGTCTTCAGTCCTGAGACTCGTTTGATGCAGCTCTCTACGCTACTCTATCCTGTGCATTCATCTCTTGGTCTTCCTCTACGATCTCTGTCTTACCATTATATAATCTATCTGATACCTTCTAGTATCTCCAGGATTCTTCCATGTATACAACCTTCTTTTATGATTCTTGAACCAATGTTAGCTATTATTAAGTTATGCTCTGTGCAAAATTCTACCAGACGGCTTCCTCTTTCATTTCTTACCCCAATCCATATTCATCTACTACATTTCCTTCTCTCCCTTTTCCTACTACCGAATTCTACTCACCCATGACTATTAAATTTTCGTCTCCCTTCACTACCTGAATAATTTCTTTTATCTCATCATATGTTTCATCAATTTCTTCATCATCTGCAGAGCTAGTTGGCATATAAACTTGTACTACTGTAGTAGGCGTGGGCTTCGTGTCTATCTTGGCCACAATAATACGTTCACTATGCTGTTTGTAGTAGCTAACCCACACTCCAATTTTTTTTATTCATTATTAAACCTACTCCTGCATTACCCCTATTTGATTTTGTATTTATAACCCTGTATTCACCTGACCAAAACTCTTGTTCCTCCTGCCACCGAACTTCACTAATTCCCACTATATCTAACTTTAACATATCCATTTCCCTTTTCAAATTTTCTAACTACCTGCCCGATCAAGAGATCTGACATTCCATGCTCCGATCCATAGAACGCCAGTTTTATTTCTCCTGATAACGACATCCTCTTGAGTAGTTGCCGCCCGGAGATCTGAATGGGGGACTATTTTACCTCCGGAATATTTTACCCAAGAGGACCCCATCATCATTTAATCATACAGTAAAGCTGCATGCCCTCGGGAAAAATTACGGCCGTAGTTTCCCCTTGCTTTCTGCTGTTCGCACTACCAGCACAGCAAGGATGTTTTGGTTAGTGTTACAAGCTCAGATCAGTCAATCATCCAGACTGTTGCCCCTCTTCAGGAACCACGTGTGTGTCTGGCCTCTCAACAGATACCCATCTGTTGTGGTTGCACCTTCGGTACGGTCATCTGTATTGCTGAGGCACGCAAGCCTCCGCACCAATGGCAAGGTCCATGGTTTATGGGGGGAGGACTATGTTCTTACACGAACCTAAACCAAGCGTTAGCGATGATTAAATTATCCTCCATGCAAAATACTACAAGGTGACTTCCCCTGTTATTCCCTCCCTCCGGTCCATATTCTACTACTATTTTATCTTATTTTCCTGTTGCTACTACTGAATTCCTGTCCCCCTTCAAATTTAAATTTTCATTTGCATTAATTATCTGAGTAGTTTTTTATCTCGTAATACATTGTTTCAATTCCCATCATTTGTGGGGCTATTTGGCACATACGTTTGTACTACTATGGTGGTTATTTGGCTTCATGCCTATCTTGGCTATGATAATGTGTGTACTATGTTGTTCATAGTAGCTTACCTACATTCCTATTTTCTTATTCATTGTTATTTCTCTGTTGCACTGCCCCTATTTGATTCTGTATTGGTAACTCTGTACTTATTCAACCAGATGTCCTTGTCTTCCTGGTACTGCACTTCACTAATTCTCATCATGTCTGACTTCACCCGATCAATTTCCCTTTTTAAACTCTACTTCCCTTCCTGTTTAAGGGGTATAACATTCCACCACCAGTCAAACATGCACACTGCCTCTTTTCAGGATCTATAAGTTTTGTTTCGCCTCTCCACAGTTACCTTTGCTATTTGTACTGTTGAGACACTCTAGCTAACCCACCTTGGCAAGGTCCATGGTTCATTTTGGGGGAGGGGGGGGGGGGGGGAACACAGTCAGGGTGTTTAGCTTAAAGTCTTCTAAAAGCTGTATATTTGAGGTTTTCCACTGTACAAGGCACAAAACAGCATGATGAAATTATTTCTATGTTATAGGCTGAAATACTATCACATGGTGACAAGGAACATGGATTGAAATACTATAAAAACGTCTCCAAACAAACACCAGGACACCAGGTTAATTATTGTAGACGTTTATTATGTACAGATGTTTTCCTAATATGTGGAAGTAACATTAGTTTCCATTTATGAGGTGATACTCTTTATTGGGAGGGAGATCCACAAAGGCCATTTACAATCATGTAGCATGCAACTGTACTATTAACATGCCTTTCGTCAACAATTTTTATATTTACATAGAGTATCCAGTCTTCATTGTTATCATAAGGAGCACAACCTATACAGAATAGTCATGATTAACTACTGTACAACAACTAAGTATGTGGCTTTTATATTTATCTTTTCTTACTCTACCGGTATACATCTAGAAATCTGTCATACACATTGTTGTTCGATGTATCTCTATAGTTGTGACAAGTTGGTTTGTCGCCTATTGATAGGTATGCTGCATGGATGACTACGACATGAACAGTATTGAGCAAGAGACGTTAATACTCATTGTCACTTCAACATTCGGCAATGGCGATCCACCAGAGAATGGAAAGGTAAGACTATCTGCGTGGGGTCACTAAATGTTTCTCATAAACTGCATGAATGTACACGTACTGAGCAAAGGGAGTTGTTATAGAAAGGAATTAATGTCTGCTTTTCTGCATGTCTTTTTCCGATTTAATTTCTGCTTGGTCTCTCTTTTTAGACAACAGTTAACGTTAATAACCTATTTCTGTGAGATAAACTGGTAACAGAGATACTGTGAGCGCTAACACTAACAGAATTTCATTGTTAAATGATTTTAAAATGTATTTACGAAACAATCTCACAATGAGCTTTTACACCAAAATCTTGGCTGCACCTTCTTACTGCAGATAAATAAATAAGAAATAAATAAAATGAATATGTAACTGTAAATGCTAATTTACAAACATCTCAATTTTCAGAGATTCATTCACGATCTCTGTGCAATGAAGAAAATGGAAGACATCTCACAAAACTCAGCAAATAAAGAAATTTATGAATGCTCGGACACATTCAGGTAAGTTGAAATGGTTAAAATGCAGAAACAGCACAACATATTAGTTGCACTCCTACATAAAGCTTTCATATTTACAGATTACATCTGTCAAAAGAACTAGCAGCATTTTAGTGATTTCAAAATTGCTACTGCCTTGTTCTAGGAGACAGTTGAGTGTATTATATAATTAAAGAAAAGAAGTCACTTCTTGACATAGGTCTGGCATGTAAGCCACATAGTGTCAGCTTAATTTATTCAGTTAATATGTAAGTTTGTAGCATTTTTCCATGTGTGTAACAGAGCCTTTAATCAGCAATACTGTATCTTCCTTCACTATTTACAATGGTCTGCCAATGCTGCGATAACTTTTAGAGTCCGCGACTGTAGAAACCACGTGGTTTTGGGGCAAAGAACTCTTTGAGCCACGTTTGGAGTGCATTTTCTTCTGGAAACGAAGGTCGTTGAATGTAATTTGATGTTTCTCTTGCAGTCTTCAGTTCAGAGACTGGTTTGATGCCGCTATCCATGCTACTCTATCTTGTGCAAGCCTCTGTGTAACTACTGTAGCCTAAATCATTCTGAATCTGCTTAGTGTATTCATCTCTTGGTCTCCCTCTACAATTTTTATCCTCCACACTTCCCTCCAATACTAAATTTGTGAGCCCTTGATGCCTTAGAACATGTCCTATCAACCGAGCCCTTCTTCTAGTCAAGTCGTGCCACAAATTCCCCTTCTCCCCAATTCCATTCAGTACCTCCTCGTTAGATATGTGACCTACCCATCTAATCTTCAGCATCCATCTGTAGCACCACATTTTGAAAGATTCTATTCTCGTCTTCTCTAAAGTATTTATCGTCCATTTTTCACTTCCATACATGGCTACTCTCCACACAAATACTTTCAGAAAGGACTTTCTGACACTTAAATTTATACTCGATCTTAACAAATTTCTATTCTTCAGAAATGCTTTCCTTGCCATTGCCAGTCTACATTTTATATCCTCTCTACTTTGCCCATCATCAGTTATTTTACTTCCCAAATACCAAGATTCATCTACTACGTTAAATGTCTCATTTCCTAATCTAGTTCCTCCAGCATCACCTGATTTAATTCGACTACATTTCATTACCCCCGTTTTGCTTTGTTTTTGGTGTTCATTTTATATCCTCCTTTCAAGGTAAGGGCCATTCCGTTCAAACTGCTCTTCCTGGCCTTTTGCTGCCCCTGACAAAACTACAATGTCATCTTGCTCAATATACAGGTTGAATAACATCAAGGATAGGCTACAATCCTTTCTCATTCCCATCACAATCACTTCTTCCCTTCTGTGTCCCTCAACTCTTGTAACTGCCATCTGGCTTCTGTGATAATTGCACATACCTTTTGCTGCCTGTATCTTACACCTCCACCTTCAGAATTTGGAACAGAGTATTCCTGTACCATTAGATAGAAAGTGGAAAAGATGAAAATTTGACAGTGCAGAATCAGGTGAATAAGGTGGATGAGGAATGACTTCCCAATCCAATCCTGTATAGTGTTTTTTGTCAGTCGAGCGGAATGTGGACATAACTTCACACAGTCTTCCTGGTCGTTGTTGTTGGATTGTGTCTGCAGGACATCTCTATTGTTGTCAGTATAGATCGATACATATCGGAGAAGCAATACACCACACTGCCACTGTTCCACCAGTTGCATAACATTATGTTTCATGGATGGTGTACAGGGATGTACAGGGAGTTGCTGTTTTGCTTGGGGTAAACCATTCCTTTCTGTTCATTATGTTAGCATAAAGACACCATTTCTCATCAACAGGGTACGGAAACTCATGAGCCAGTTGATGATAAGCAAACAGAGATGCACCTATGGCCACCCACAGATTTTTTTAATTTTGGCTTAGAGTATGCCATACCTATTCACCCAATTTTTGAACCATCCCCATTGCATGCAAATGTTGCACAATGGTGGAATGATCATAGTTCATCATATCTGCCAGTTCTCGAGTATACTGATGTGGATCATCGCGGATTAACGTGTTTAAACAATTTTCATCAAACCGCGAAGATCTTCCTGAATGTGCAGAGTCACTAACATCAAAATTATGCTCCTTAAAATGAGACAACCATTTTCTCGCCGTGCTCTGTCCAATGTAATTATTCCTATACATGGCACAAATGTTTCTGGTTTGCTCCGCTGCTGTCACCCCTCTCCTGAACTCAAACAGAAGAATATATTGGAAATGATCTGATTTCTTCATTTTCTATTGTTCACTGCTCCACTTGCAACCTCCAAATGATAAAATAATATGTAAACTCAAAGAGCAGCAGTGAACTACAAATAAAAAATGACAATCGAAACATAAACCCATAGCAACAGGGGAATACCACCACGCAAAACAAAAGTACTACAAGCTTTTGTACCAACCTCATACATAAAAACAACAACATTTGACTATGGAATAGTAGTGTGACCACTTCAATCACCGGGATACTGTTACCAACAGGGAGATGTACCTTTCCACGAGTGAAAACTGTGAAGCACTTTTTTACATCTACATACGAAATACCCGGGCTATTGACAAGGGATTTCGGATCGATTTCGTATTTCTAGATTTTCAAGGCTTTTGACACTGTACCACACAAGCGACTTGTAGTGAAATTGCGTGCTTATGGAATATCGTCTCAATTATGGCTGGATTTGCGATTTCCTGTCAGAGAGGTCACAGTACGTAGTAAACGGAAAGTCATCAAGTAAAACAGAAGCGATTTCTGGCATTCCCCAAGGTAGTGTTATGTTATAGGCCTTTTGCTGTTCCTTATCTATATAATCGATTTGGGAGATCATCTAAGCAGCCATCTTAGGTTGTTTGCAGATAACATTGCCGTTTATCGACTAATAAAGTCATCAGAAGATCAAAACAAATTGCAAAAAGACTTAGAAAAGATATCTGAATGGCGTGAAAATTGGCAGTTGACCCTAAATAACGAAAAGTGTGAGGTCATCCACATAAGTGTTAAAACGAATTCGTTAAACTTCGGTTACACGATAAATCAGTCTAATGTAAAAGCCGTAAGTTCAACTAAATACCTAAAGAAGAGCAGCACGTTTTGTATTATCGCAAACTGTGGGAGAAAGTGTTACAGAAATGATACAGGATTTGGGCTGGACATCATTAAAAGAAAGGCATTTTTCATTGTGATGGTATCTTCTCACAAAATACCAATCATCAACTTTCTCCTTCGAATGTGAAAATATTTTGTTGATACCGGCATACATAGGGAGAAACGATCACCACGATAAAATAAGGGAAAACAGAGCTCGTACGGAAAAATACAGCTGTTTGTTCTTTCTGCATGCTATACGAAATAGGAATAATAGAGAATTGTGAAGGTGGTTCAATGAACCCTCTGCCAGGCACTTAAATGTGATTTGCAGAGTATCCATGTAGATGCAGATATAGCAATGGACATGGGCCCAAAGGATACCTGCTTAGTTTTGTTGATCCATTTTGCCTTTTGGAATTATGAGATCACCTAGAGAATTCCAAGAAAACAATCTCCAGGTCACAATGCTCCCTCCTCCAGCCTGGACTCTTCCATCTATTATACCAGGTTGTTCGCTTTTAATGGTCATCTGCCATCACCACCTGTCACCACTCAGTGTATGTCCAGCTGCAGCATTGGCATGCAAATTCGAGCCTTCATCACTGATGAAAAGCAGTCAGCATGGGTGCACGAATCAGGTGTCTGCTATGGAAGTGGACCAATGTTTGCTGAACAGTGGTTAAGGAGACACTATTGATAGCCCCTTGGTTGATGTGTGCTCAACAGTTGCACATCTCTTCGCCTACACACATCCCTGCAGCCATCATTCACTCCTATCATCTACGGTCCATCGTGCACCACAGTTGCCATGGTGCTGTGTTTGGATTGCACCAATTTGCCTTACATGATATACTTTAACCAAGGTGGCACATGAACAGTTTATGAACTCATCCATTTCTGAAATGCATCCACCCTTGGCCTGACAGCCAATGATCATGCCCTGTTAGACATCAGACAAATTGTTCCATTTCTGCTTTACAGAAATGACTGCACTATTTTTTGCATTCCCCGATATGCGTTATATACCTCTCCACTGTCAGTTTTTATTTCATGATGAAGGTTATGATCACACTAAGTCGTGTGTATCTAAAAGGTATAGGTAATACTGTATTCTTTCACTTGACTTGTACTATATTATTTGTATTGTATGTGAGCTACAGGACTAAATAAAAAATCAAATCATTGCCCTCTACTTTACAAAATCCAGCATAAGGTATACTTTTTTACTGGAAACATGGCAATGATTGGTTGTTAATAGGTTGATGCACTTGGCATCTCCATCTCTCTGTTTCACTTTTATTGTGGATAAAGATGAATATACTGATGATTCTTGCAACTCTCTTCAGTTTGTTACATGAGTGCAGCTACGGTTTGAATTGGACTGGGAGTTGGTTTGTCGATAGTCTAGAATTCGGTGTTAGAATTCTAGAGGTGCAGTATCTCATTTTAGTATCTATGCTTTGTACATTTACACAGTCTATAGGGCAGTTGACATTTTGTTACTAGCATTTTTCCACAAAGAAAAGCAATCCAGATGTCAAATTGTTCATGAAAAATCTTCCTGAAGGTTGCAATGGATACGACTATCTGAACCGAATCAAATCTAGTCACTTACCTACAAACCAAGATAATCTATGGCTGCAACTTGCTTGAAACCTCTAGCCACAAGTCCTCCCTTGAAATGTGGAGCATCATCAGTAATCATTGACCTGTTGAAGTGCTGTTGGATCCAGTAATGCCCAGGTTTTCATAACATTCAATGAAGTAATTCATTGCATTTTTCCATTTTTCTACCTCAGCAAACTTAATTGCTTTGTTGTATGTTCATGGATTAACAGTACCTAAAATGGATACATGATTCTCACATCTTGCTGGCAATCTTAATGATCTGCCATCTCTTAACTGATACTTGCTATTAGACTGAACTACTGCTCCCTGTTCACTGACATCATCAGAATGTACATCTCCCTCTCTCTCTCCACAGAATTCTCCAGAATTTTTCAGTACAGGAATGATCTGAAGGTTATCTTCTTGATTTTTTTTTCTTTTGTTTCACACCTATCTGAATGCACAAAGATCATCTATTTCTTTTTATTTGGTATTACTGGATGTAAATGACAGTTACATATCTTACCAATAACACAGTCTTCAACTTACTGATCTTGAAAATTTATCCTAGCAACTGACAAACTTGTTTGGCTTGCATGACATACTGATGCGGAATTCTCTTATGCCACAAAAGGAGAGTTTCACTAGCAGAAACATTTGCACTATACTCATGATTTGACATAACCTTAAATTTAATTTTAACTGTTTGTCATGTTTTTTTCCTACTGCAAATACACTTTCAACCTTTCAAACTTTACATGTTTTATTGTCAGACTGATATGTCATACCTTTAATGACAGTTGCACCCTAGGACAACAGACAGTTAGTTAACTCTGGAACACAAAAAATCTTGCTGATATGCTTCTCTTTTCATTACTTTCCACTTTTGGCTAGAATATTAATGTCTCCATGTCCAATATCAGAAATGTATTTTCCACAAGCAATATGAAAAGGATGTGCCTCTGGAAATTATTCATAGGTTATGAACCAAGAATATTGATTCAAGGTGTGATCAGTTGCTCCTGAATCCATGTACTATGCTTCTCCAGATGTTTCTAGAGAGCTTCTCCATTGTTAGAAGACTGATTTGCAGTCACAGATTTTTGCTTTTTGCAGTCATGAATCCAATGACCCACATTATGAAAACAGTGATGGGTACCTAACTTTGCAAAATGCTAAGATTTTTACCACAGTTTTCATTCAGCTGTTTCTTGCTGCATATGCTAAAATTTCACTTTTATCACTTGTGTTCATTCTTTCTCTACAGTAAGCCCGGACACAAGACTGCACAGATTCCCAAACACCGACAAACTAGTTGAATGCTCCTGGTAGAGTCATGACAGTTTTGTAAGTGATGTGTAAGACCCTCTATTCTGGCAATACGAGTCCCTATGTCAGTAGTTGGTTTCTTCTGCGAACTATACCACTGCTGCAGTAAGATGTAAACACCGGTACCATATTTTTGTTCGTAAATAGACACTAGCCTGTCCTACATTTCTTTCCATGTGTGGCATTTCATATATGCATTATTGTTTCTTTCTTAACCTGACTTGACGTTTATTTGTTCAGAGTTGGTTGAATCACACTACGTCCACTCTGCAACAAACTTGCTGTATGCATTATTATTGGATGTTTCTTCAGCAGTTTATTCAAGCCATCAACAGTCCAATCATTATGTGATTTTAATACTATGGATACTTAAAACTTCCAACCAGTCCAATTTCTGATTGCTCTGAGTTTCTTTATGTGAATGATCTCACTTTTCTTCTTCAGGTCAAGCTATTTTGCTCAATGCATGGCTCAAAAACTAACCTTGCATGGCACAGTCATACGTAAATTAGCACACACACACACACACACACACACACACACACACACTCTCTCCCTCTCTCTCTCTCTCTCTCTCTCTCTCTCTCTCTCTCTCTCTCTCTCTCTCTCACACACACACACACACTCTCCCTCTCCCTCTCCCTCTCCCTCTCTCTCTCTCTCTCTCTCTCCCTCTCTCTCCCTCTCTCTCTCTCTCTCTCTCTCTCTCTCTCTCTCTCTCTCTCTCTCTCTCACACACACACACACACACACACACACACACACACACATGTACGACAGAATATACAATGATACTGAGATGCATAGGAGCTGCACAGGACAAGGAATCGTAATGGGAACCAAAGAAGAAAAATCACTGAGATTCTGATATATGTGAAATAAATAAATTTGACCGTCTTTTACATGTTTTTAATTCTTAAAAAATTTGGTTACTTTTTTGTTGTGAATCATTTGTGTACTTGGTTACTGATTGTCTCGGATGTATCTTGCATTGTGGGGTTGAGCCCTGTGACCAGAATACTTGTACCATTAGTAAATGTCACTATTTTTGCTGTTATTAATAGCAACTGTATTTGTTTACTTACATAATTCTTACAAGTTAAAAACTACCATGCTTTCTTTACACATGAACGTTTTCTCAACCTCCTATAACACAATTATCACAGTAGTTTATTTACGTATCAACTTCTGTGAACAGAATTTAAGAGAATGACAATTCTCTTAACACTGAGCAATGTCTGTGATTATGGTTGATGGCAAAATGCAATAAAAAATTTAACTCCACTCTATCAGCCTGATTTTTAATTCTGGAAATATTCTAGACTTGTGTACTAATCCTACATTTACTTGTATTCGTGAGGCAAACAACACACATCTATTTTCACCTTCCTCCTACAGGCAGAATACTATACAGGATACCTCTTCCCTCAGGCCTAGTTCTGCTGCATAGTAAAACCAGGAAGCAGCCAAAGGCAATGAAACTTTGAAAAAATGCACTTCATGTACAGCTACAAAAGCACTAGTAAAGTGCAGTTCACCTTGCTGATAATATAAATGTTTCCCACAAAACGTAAAAAATTCCATATCCACATTGTCTATATAATAACAGTTACACAAATATCAAAATACTTTTTCTTTTTTGTCATTCCAGAGATTTTAATTTATTTTAAATATCTGAATCCTTACAAAATAGTCCTAATTTTCTGCAAACAATTTAGTAATCTCATGATTAGCATTATTAAAATGGTTTAAATGGCTCTGAGCACTATGGGACTCAACTTCTGAGGTCATTAGTCCCCCAGAACTTAGAACTAGTTAAACCTAACTAACCTAAGGACATCACACACATCCATGCCCGAGGCAGGATTCGAACCACAGCGGTCTCGGGGCTCCAGACTGCAGCGCCTAGAACCACACAGCCACTTCGGCCAGCTAGCATTATTATTAATGCCAGTGGATGAATGGTAAGAGTATCTGCCTTTTGCCAACAAATTAACAGGTTAAAATCAAGTTGAAGGAGGTCCTTACAAACTTAAAAATGCTTCACACCCCATTACATCCAAAAATACAGCCTCTAAATGAAACCTGAAGATCTGTAGCACACTCCTGGTAAAATTTAAATCTTGGACTCTGCACCCAAATTGTTTCCAGTGATGCAGAGCACTGTATCTTCACACAGCATCCAAAGGTCATCTATGATTTACATTACTGTTTCTTGACTTCACCTTAGATCCCTTATCATTTAGCTACAAAATAGCAGGTCAGCAACTGGAAGCAGTTAATTCCATAAATTATCTGGGAGTACGCATTAGGAGTGATTGAAAATGGAATGATCGTATAAAGTTGATTGTCGGTAAAGCAGATGCCAGACTGAGATTCATTGGAAGAATCCTAAGGAAATGCAATCCGACAACAAAGGAAGTAGGTTGCAGTACGCTTGTTTGCCCACTGCTTGAATACTGCTCAACAGTGTGGGATCCGTATGAGATAGGGTTGATAGAAGAAATAGAGAAGATCCAACGGAGAGCAGCGCGCTTCGTTACAGGACCATTTAGTAATCGCGAAAGTGTTACGGAGATGATAGATAAACTCCAGTGGAAGGCTCTGCAGGAGAGACGCTCAGTAGCTCGGTACTGGCTTTTGTTAAAGTTTCGAGAACATACCTTCACCGAAGAGTCAAGCAGTATATCTCGTGAAGAGACCATGAGGATAAAATCAGAGAGATTAGAGCCCACACAGAATCATATCGACAATCCTTATTTCCACGAACAATACGAGACTCGAATAGAAGGGAGAACCAATAGAGGTACTCAGGGTACCCTCTACCACACACCGTCAGGTGGCTTGCGGAGTATGGATGTAGATGTAGATGTTAACAGCCTCTTAATTTTTTATTGTTCTGATCTTCATTTATACTCTCTTGTGTAAATTAGAATAATATAGTGTAACAGTAAATGTAGTAAAATGATTCAATTCCTATTTCTCCGGCAGGAAACAAAAGGTGTCATTAGGGAAGAGACATGACTTAAGCTATCAGGCATCGTCCAACTGGGAACTAATTACACGTGGTGTCCCACAAAGTCACATCTTACCATGCTTGCTTTCTCTTGTGTTTATCAATGGCCTTTCATCAGTAACATTACCAGATGCCAAATTTGTTTTATTGCAGATAAAGAAACGTAAATGTTGTGTGACTAGGGCCTCCCGTTGGGTAGACCGTTCGCCGGGTGCAAGTCTTTCGATTTGACGCCACTTTGGCCACTTGCACTCATTGATGGGGATGAAATGATGATGATTAGGACAACACGACACCCAGTCCCTGAGTGGAGAAAATTTCTAACCCAGCTGGGAATCGAGCCCAGGCCCTTAGGATTGACATTCTGTTGTACTGACCACTCAGCAAATGGGGGCAAACTTACTGCAGATGATACAAACACTAGTCTTAGAAAGGTCAGTTAATGAAATTTTCAGGGTTTCCTACCCCATTCTCTGTCACTACACTTTGAAAAAACATACTACCTGCAATTCAGAGCTTGTAAGAGGTTGCCCACCTGTATATTCGTAAATAATGACAGACAGATAGAAGTAGAAGACAGTGTTAAATTCTTGGGATTACAGCCTGATAATAAATTCAACAGGGACAAGCACATCACAGAACTGCTTAAGTGTCTAAACAAATCCCTATTTGCAGTGGGAATGATGTCAGACACAGGGTATATAAAAATGAAAAAGCTGACATACTATGCTTACTTTCGTTCCGTAATGTCATACGGAATTATTTTTTGAGGTAACTCATCTAGCCAAGCTGACGTTTTCCAGATATAAAAATGTGAAATAAGAATTGTTTGTGGTGTGAACTCAAGAACATCTTGCAGAAGCTTGTTTAGGGAACTAGGGTCATTAAGCATTGCTTGCCAATATATTTATTCCTTAATGAAGTTTGCCATTAAAAATATAGCCCTTTTTCAAACCGACAAATCAGTTCATGGAATCAATACTAGAAATAAAAACCATCTTCACTTACTTTGGTCCTAAAAGGTAAGTAACAAACATTTTCAATAACTTGCCATCAGCCATAGAAAGTTTAACCACTAAGTTTAAGAGGGACGTAAAGGTTTTATTAGTGGCCAACTCCTCCTGCTCCAATGATGAATTCTTTGTAGAAACTACTGGTGGGTGTGTATGTTTATGTGTGCATTTTAACAATAATATAAAATAATGCAAATATTAGTACAATCTCACTTATTTACAAATACAATGCAGAATTGCAATCAAAATTATTCTTCTGTTCAGTGTTTATTACTTCATAAACAAAAATAAGTTTAATTTTTGTAACTCATTCCACATCCATGTTATCATTCCACTTGGAATCTATGGAAGGAACATTAGTGTTCTTTTATTTGTTATTCATTGTAAATATTTATTGTGTATTCTTGTTCTTTGGGCATGTTCTACATCCTGGATGATCTCCTACTATGGATCAACTGGATTGAAAAGTACACCTAAATAATCTAATATATAATTAAATCTCACAAATTGTCACTTCTGATGAGTTATATTTTTTTGTATTGTGATAACTTTCCAAAAAACAAAATAATTAAAATTTAGATTTTTAAAATTTTTATGTAGGGGTGTTTTAAGTCAGACAGTCAGTTATCCAGTAAGTTACAAGTTCCATAGGTCATATGCATGTTTGATGTTATAACATGGAACTGGGGGAGAGGGTGACACACTAAATTCCTTGTCTTGGGAGCCAAAATACCTACATCGTTTATTCCACTGCTTTTGTGTACACATAAAGGAATGAATAGGGAACTTGAGGGTGCTGTTTGCACACTACAAGCAGAGTGATAGTAAAAGCTCTCATTGTCCTCCAGCATCTTTGCTACAATTGTGTATTCATGATAAGCAGATTAAACACTATTAAGTATTATCAAATTGTAGAATGGCGATCTCAAGGTCACTCATTGGGGTGAATGACTGCACCGACACGGACATGCTGGACGAGGGCAAGACATCCACCACGGGCATCGACTCCCCGAGAGGATCCTCTGACGACAGTGGTGTCCTCTCGGAAAGCAGTGCTGCTGGACCTCTCAGCAGCGTGAGGTAAAATACATTCAACTACTTAGCTGGGATGATATAACAATCAGTATGTGATTCACAAATAAATTATCATTCTGCAGAAAAATAGTGAACTGTGATCCACCTTCTTCACCTATTATCTTTTGAACTGATTCAACAAGGTTTCTCTTCAAACATTTGGTAGTGTGACAGTTATGAATTGGATTTGTAGTGCCCATCCAGCCATATAGGTTTAGGTTTCCTACTGTTTAATGTAAATTATACACAGTTTCTTAAATTGGGCAGTTTTTTAAATTGGGCACAGCCACTTGCTTCACCAATTGCACTAAGATTCTATGTATAGGTGCCTCAATATATATAGAATATTTTTCTCTGATCTCCCATTCATGTTTTAGCAGTAATGGATTCAAGAAATTATAAAACCACCTCTGTACTACAACTGTCACTATGAGCTGTGAAATGGAAAACTGTAATATAGTGATAAATAATCACAACCATCAATACAGGTTCACAGTTCATTGATTTTTTATGTATTGGTTAATTTAGACTTTGATATCACACATCTTAACGACTTGCATCCGATTGGTGTCAAAAAACAATCAGGATGTACATGAAATCCAAGGAAGCAGTTGACATATGTACAGTGAAGTTCTGTTCACTGTATCCTTCATCACCACCAAAACTGTCAGTTACAAATACAACAAGGAAATTACCAACTGTTAAGCATTCTTTTCATGGAGGCCTAATCTTCATGCTAGTCCAGATAAGTGGTAAAGTGTTGATGAAAATTCCATCTTTTCTTCCTTATAAAAGTAGGCACAATGTTTAAAATTTATCAAGAAAAGGGTGTGCTTACTCACAGGACACCCCTGAACACAAAATATTTTGACTCTTTCCAGTGTTCCTCCCCTTACCTGTAGTCAACCTGTTACGTTGTTGTACTGAATGGCCTAAGGTCATCAGGCTTTAAAGCACAGATATGTTAATGAAATTGATATAAAAATATGGCTACTGAATGTATACACATGTAGTTATATTAGCTGTCTTCACCATAATGCTGCAATTCAAAATTTTCTCAGTTCTTCTGAAGTAAGAACTATGTCACGGAAAATTCTGCAGCTTTGATGGGAGCACCACAGATGGTCTGACTTGTCATCAAACTAGGAGTCTGCTAAGCAAATCCCATTTATAATGCAAAAAGAAAGAGATGGCAGAGTTCTTGTTCTCATATATGAAGCATTAGCTCAGATGTGGCATCCCCACAGTCTTAGCTCCCTTAGTGACAGTGTAAGGTTCACTGTGCATGGTGGGTTAACTGTTTTGTTATATTGACTGTCCCTGATACAAGCTTTTGCAGTTGCTCTGAAATCTTCAATTAATATTAAAATTCCCTTAATTCCTAATCAGGTAAAACCAACATACCAAATTCCTCTACTTACTATAATGTAAAACAATATATGTTAACAATTTAACTGAGAAAAAACGATTTTACAAGATGATGTGCAAAGTTTTGAAATTTTATTTTCATGTGAATTTTATGACAGCTTTTGTCCAATAACTACTACTCCTTTCAGTGAGCACTGGATGGAGACACAAATTTTCATCCAGATTTGACATTAAAGAAATCAGGTGGCTCAGCCTAATGCAGGCTTTTCACTTTAACGCCACTTTGCTTCCATCACATTATTCAGTTTCCTGTGGTTTCCTTCGAGAAGTAACTCTAAGTGGGAATACACATCAGAGAAAAGAAACACTGTTGCTTTTCCTACAACTGTGGAAAGAAAATGATGATATGAAAATTGTCTGATGTCCATCAGATATTGTTGCTGATATACAGCTGACACTATTTCATTATTTCTTTTGTGAAACTGGAATGCCCAAAGTAATTCTGAGTGCGACATTTGGCATGATAATGAATACTTTTTAATATTCCAACTCCTTCACTGTTGTAGGATTTTTTTCTGATATTGCTATAAATGTTGCAAAACATCATTGTCAACAGAAACCAGTAAAAAACTTACATTATTTATGGCTGAAGTCTCAGAATATTTAAAACTAGAGTGTACTGTCAAATATATCGCAATTTACATTTTTAAAGTCTAATCACTATATATCACAATTTACATTTTTAAAGTCTTATGATTTATGAGGAGCTACAGGTATACCGATACTAGAAAGGTATATTTACTGTTACAAATCACTCACTCCTTTACAGATTTGCTGTCTTTGCACTTGGTTCACGTGCCTATCCCAATTTCTGTGCATTTGGAAAATATGTAGACAACATACTTGGAGAACTTGGAGGGGAGAGGATAGCTGATGTATGTAAGGCAGATGAACTGTGTGGTCAAGAGCAGACTTTCAGGAAATGGGCAGCCAACATTTTTACTGTAAGTGGTTACATTTTTGAAGTCTTATAATTTTGAAATATCTCTGCTTTTCATTCTTGTTTAATGAAATTGTCTTAATAGCTTTATTAGAGATTAGGTGTTCTTTCTGTGACATTATCTATAAAAAGTGAATTTTATAGCTTGCTTGTGAAGCATTCTGTATTGATGCTGACGAAACACTCCTGAAGGTGACAAAATCCTTAACAACTGCAACACTGTCAGCCACTACAGTAAGACTTGTGCACGCAAAAGAGGATAGCCTGTTAAAAGGTATATAATAACATTTACAGCAAAATTACTTGTACCTCAAACTTGCTTGACACAGATTCTGCCACAATCTTCATAAGGTACTTTGTAACAACAGATTTTTCTTAATTGCAGCTCTGTCAGCATTTCACAACAAGCAAGCATCCGTTTGCAGGCTCATAAAAAAGACTAACCTTCATCATGAGGATGTAAGGTAAGATGTGGCAGAGTGACTTTTGCACATGACTATTGGGAAATATGTGTTAAAGATGTATGAAATCTATACATAGGATCTGAAAACAATGATTATCTGAAACCCAGCTCACTCTGTTCATCTATAAGATCCAAAAAGCAGTAGATACAAGTAATGATGCTGATGCCATTGTGCTTGACTTCCAGATGACATTTGATACAGTTCCATGCAGCAGGCTAATAAACAAAATACTAGTGTACAGAATATCAGACTAGCTGTGGGACTGGACTGAAGAGTTTCTACCAAACAGAACACATCATATCATTCCCAGTGGAGAGAAATCTTCAGACAAAAAATTAACTTGGGGGTGTTCACCAAGAAAGTTTTTATAGGAACATTATTTTCACATAAATGACCTAGCAAATAACATCAAAAGTTCCTTCAGGCTTTCTGTGAATGATGTTGTATACAAAGAAGTCACGACACTAAAAAATTGTAGCAAAATACAGGAAATACTGCAGAGGAATGACGTTTGGTGCAGGGATGGGCAAGTGATCCCTCAACAGCAACAAATGTATTGCTTACTTCTGCAAACAAGATTTGTTCAAAAAAATTCAGTAGCTTTGTCCACAAAATTTTTCTACACTTACCTTATACCTATTGGGTATCATCTCCTTTGAAATGCTCTCCTTTTGTTTCTCATCACAAATCTTTGTCCTTGCAACAGGGTTTTCAACTTCACTAACAATAAAACAAAAAGTCCACAGGGGCCAGTCTGGAGAGTATGGGGGTTGAGGCAGCACAGTGCTTTGGATTTTGTGGAAAGTGGCACACCAATAGGGATGAACGTGCAGAGGCATTATGATGAAACAAGAGCCATAAATTTTTTCCTCACATTTGACCTCACTTGACAAGCTTTTTTGGTCTTGGAGGACCTTTCCTGACCCATTGTTAAGTCCCCTTGGGCTCAACATCATAACCATAGACACACATCTCATCACCAGTTATGATTCTGAACATCTTGTTCTCATTTATGCAATCCAAAAGCTCTTCCAAGATTGTGAGGCAAAGGTCTTTCTGGTCTTGATTCATGAGCTGTGGGACAAACTTGGTGGCAACAAGTGCATTCCAAGATGCTGCATCACAATTTCACGACATGATCCAACTGAAATGTTACATTCTTCTACAATCTCTTGGACAGTCAGTCTTAAATTAGCATGCACAATTTTGTTGACATTCCTGACATGATCACTGTTGGTAGACGTTGAAGGGCACCCTGAACAAGGGTCATCTTTAACTTCCATCCCTGCAAACCATTTGTGTCACCAAGCATGGCTTAAGCTCATCACCATAGGCTTCCTGCATCATTTGGTGTGTCTCTGTAAAGGTTTACTTGAGTGTTATGCAAAATTTAATGCAGATGTGTTGCTCCTTTAACTCGACAATCAAGAAATTCATAAACTGTGCGACACATCATTCTGCTCAGCACAGCACTGACCAATAACAGACATACAACAATGAAACTTCCAGCAGTTACACACTAAACACAGGCATTTGTAGGGACAACAACCACATTTCGCTCCAACACACCAGTGGCACGAAATACCGAATGTTCCGGGATTTTTTCAATGGACTTCATATACCTTGAAGGAAGACCAGCAAAGTAAAATCAGAGATATTTGAGCAAACTTAATATTACTTATTTTTCCTCTAAACCAATAATGACTGGAACAGGAAAGGGGAAGTGACAGTGGAACACAAAGTATACCCTCTGCTGTATGCTGTAAGGTGGCTTGCAAAGTACAAATGTAGATTTATATGTAGATCTCATTTTTAGAGGTGTATGTGACTCTCATCCATCCAATTGTAAGGTTTTGAATGACACACAGTTTCCAGAATCTGCATCACTCAATAAAAAGTATTACGTAACCAAGAATCTGTCACATCAGATAGACACCACTGCAGGAAGAAAATGATTGAAATGTGGTAGATTTGGTGTGGTGGTGTACATCTTCACCAATACACTATAAACTTCTGTACAGTGCATACAAATATCAGTTTACACCTTCCTTATTCAGTTAGTAGATGATGCACCACAAGTAAAACTGTCAGTATGCCTCTGGCCGCACCCACATTTTTCTATTTGCTGTATCTGTTATTACTTGAGCTGAATATGGAATATAGTAGAATGTTTCTTGATTATTCTCAGAATGTACTCCCTTTGAACTTTACAAGCATATGTTTATGTGATGTATTAGGTCTACAACATTGCTTCTGCTGTTTTGCAATAGATGGCAGTAGCAGCAAGTGGGGTTCAGGCGGTTGGTCATAGGTGTAATAAAATAAGATTAGGCATCTGTAAACATAATGCCATAAAAATATTAGTTGATTTCTGATTACATCAAAAGGTTATTCTCGATTAAGTATGTCAACTTACATACCCATTTCTTGCAATTTGTGGGAAGTTTTAATTTTCTGCTTCAACATGAAGGAATCTGCGTCTGTGGCTCTTAAAATTCTGGGTAAGACCAATGGTGAGGGAACTATTAGTGGAAGAATGTGCAGAGAACGTTTTCACTGCCTTAAGAATGGTGATTTTGATGTCGAAGACTGGCATGGTGGGGGAAGACAGAATGCTTCGTAGCTACTGAAACAGATTAAGACAGTCACAGGACATTATTTTCGAAAGCAATTGATGCATTCGAGCCCAGCACTCAAACACAAATGACCACAATACAGTGATAGAAACGTAAAGGTAATTTTGCAGCAGGTCAATGCTTGATCCCATGTCGCAAAACCCATCAAAATATACATAGAAATGTTGAAATGAGAAATCCTATCCTTCGTGCCATATTCTCCATATGATGCTCTCTCTGACTACCACCTTTCTCGATCAGTGGCATACAGTCTGGCTGACCAGCACTTCCGATCATATGAACAAGTGCAAAATTGAATCAATTCATCGATCCCCACAAAAGATGCCCAGTTCTTCCACCACAGGATTTGTATGCTATCTGAAAGATGCAATAGTGTAGTGGCCAGTGATGGGCAATACTATATATCATAATTTTTTTGTAATTTGTTCTCAATAAAGCCCCGAACTTTGAGAAAAAACACCAGAGATAGATAGATAGATAGAGAGAGAGAGAGAGAGAGAGAGAGAGAGAGAGAGAGAGAGAGAGAGAGAGAGAATGATCTGTCTTCCATATCATTCATCAAATTGATCTCAGCAAGGCACTTGTCCTTCCCCAAAGCTAAGTTGATCTCAGTGCATACCCCTACATATTCAGTGGTTGTGACTTATTGCACTGATTGTTCAGGTCTAAAGTAATCAAACTGTGTATTGTCTTTTTTATTGCTTACAAGCATAACATTTATTAGAGCTATATTAGAACAAATAAGCCCTCGGTCACAAATATTAAGTCAAAATTGACCAGGTTTCAATGCTACTATGAGCATCGTCTTCAGAATTAAACTAACTGTTCTAAAACATATTAGGTATAGAATACATTAATAAAATTAAAGTTTGTACTGACTGGAAAGAGGTGCAGTACTTACAAGTCACATTTAAAAACATCTAAGACGGAAAGGTGACGTCATGAATAGTTGTAAATAAGATGGCGAGCTGCTAAGGGCTGCTCGTACTTGAGTGAACAAGAGTTGCAATGAGAGCACTAATGGACAACCGTACTTGCTAATGGACAACTGTTCTGAAGCATTAGATGACCCTCTGCTTGTCACCTGTGGAGAGCAAAATTAGACGACAACAGTAGATCTGTTTAATCAATTTCTTTATTCTAGCCCTTAGTTGTAGTGCAATAGGAACAGCTTGGTGAAAGCGTCCAGTTGCCCCTCAAGTGAAACAACAGACATCCAGCATTGTTGACAGTGCAAAGAGCAGGACATCACTTGAATGCCACAGTCAGAGAAGTCTCCATTCACCCTTCAAATGTCTTGCTCATCAGCAGGGCTAAATATTGTTTTCATAAGCCAACTTCCTGCGGCGATCCAACCCCTGTTTCTTCACGTATGTGGAATTACCCCCAGTACCTGGGTCATTTCACTGCTTAAGTTCTCGTATGCTCCATGTACTCTTTCATATACCCTGGCACTTCATTTGAGTATCCCATGCCTTCCCATTTCCTGATGGAATTTTTTGAATGCTTCTTTCAATCTTCTCACCTTGTTATGCATCTCAAGTGCATTGAATATCACCTGTATCACCCAGCAATGACTGGCAATCACTATGTCTTCCTGCTTGGCGAATAGCACTCCCCCTTCCGGGTGCTGGTTCCATAATGCTTCCACCCCTACGAAGATTAGTCTCATTACGAACAGCATCTCCTTGCCTTCTCTTCAACAATACCTATTACTTTCCTTCCCCTTAAATTCCCTCCTGCTCTGCAGCTCCTTATGCTAATTACACTAAAGCTATACCTAAACCAAAAGAAAATATTAAGTGATTACCTCTTAGGCCTTAATCCATACTGGTTCCTTGTTACTGTTTCATTCACAACCTCTTGTTAATCTACCAAAACTTTTCTCCTAACTCTCCCTTTCTACTCCACATCTTTTATCCCTGGAATAGCTTTCAGACTCCCTTGAAAAGGTATCAAATACCCTACATGCAAAAATGTCATTCTTGTTGGCAACTGAATATTGATACTTACTGGTGACGTGGTCTCTACTACCTGGTATGGCCCCTGATACTTTGCAAAAACTTTGGCTTTCCCTTTGGAGTATATAAAGTTGACAGCATCATCCTTTGCCCAACCTTATACTGTGACATTCTTGCCATATGGCCCACTGCTTCTTCCTGTTTTTCCAGAACTAGTGTATCTGCCCTCCAAACTCTATTCTAAATTTTCCTAATCATTTTGGAAAATTCCTTAACAGACTCTTCTGTCTTCTCTTCCCTTGTTTTCAATATGTCGAATGGTGATGGTATTTTATCACCATATACTACTTCATATGGCAATAACCCTTTATTTGTAAGCTCTTTTGAGTTATAGGCAGAGATGACATACTTAAAATAGACATCCCAGTTGGTGTGGTGTG
This sequence comes from Schistocerca gregaria, assembly GCF_023897955.1. NCBI lineage: Eukaryota > Metazoa > Arthropoda > Insecta > Orthoptera > Acrididae > Schistocerca > Schistocerca gregaria. The sequence goes on from NC_064923.1 coordinate 745,922,596, forward strand.
AGACAATGGCAGTATCCAAGCATCTTCCAATTGTCCTACACACTTTTTCAGTTCTTCAATTGGCTTGTGTATGAATAGGACTCATATTTAACTTCTTCATATTCAATAACTTGCAAAATTCCTTGAATAGATTTGCCCTGAAGTTTGTTCCCTGGTCTGTTACTATTGTTTCAGGCATTCCAAACTTCAACCGTTCACAAGTGTTTGGGCCACTGTTGCTGCCTGTTGGATTGGCATCACAACCATTTCCACATGCCTTGAAAAAAATGATCTGTAATTGTGTGTACTTATTCCCTGTAGATGTTTTACTGAATGGAGCTAGAACATCATTCCCCAGAAATTTGAATGGTGCTAATGCTTCAGGTACCCCAGCAACGGCACTCTCATTAGATGGAAATCCACACTCGGGGCACACTGTATGCAATACCACACATACTGGTTTACATCTGTCTGCCTATTCCTCAACCAATACCTTTGTGCTACTCTTCTGTTAGTAGATCTGCAACCTGTATGACCCACTAATATATAATCATGAGCTGCTCATAGCATTCTATTTCTTATCTTCAATGGTAGCACTTTCCATGGTCCGAGCTTGGTTTAAAAGCATAGCAACCCATCTCGCATACAAAGCTGTGGCTCCTTGAAATACTGCTTACATCTGTCACCTGATCTCTGTGCAGTTTGCCATTTCTTATGCTCATTACCCCCAATAAGTAATACTGCTACTTTTCTACTTAAGCCATCTGCATACCCATGCTTCTTCCCAGGATTATGTGTGACTTCAAAATGAAATTCATTTAGTAAACAGACTAGAAGAATTCATTAACTCCAACATCCATTTTAATACTACATTAATCTATTATTATGCTAAGCTTTCTACCATACAGATAACATTTGAAATATGTGATTCCATAAATAAGACTTAATAATGTCTTTCTGTAGAATTTAGTTGCCTTGATGCATAAGCTACTGTATGTTCTAATATTAGAGAAGGAAAGTTGCCACTCACCATACAGCAGAGATGCTGAGTTGTGATACGCACAACAAAAAGATTCACACAATTATAGCATTTCTACCTCATGGGACAACACACAGCCAAGTGCATGATTTAATGCATCACATAATGAAACAAATTCTCTATTAAAATCCAGAAATACCAATATCAGACTCTATGTTAAAGCTGATTTTAGCTCCTAACAGGCATGCTGGTTCTTTTCTGACCACACAAATTTAGTATGCTTTTTTACAATTGTGTCAACCATCTGGCAATACCTGTAAATTCTTTCACAAATCAGTAGCAATAGTTAACAACTCCGAAGGACAATTGCAACTCATTTACAGATTCTGGTACAGAAAATTCACATACAGCTCTAATTAACCTTGGGGCTTTCTTAACCCCATCTTTACTTATGATATGACCTAGTTATGCTACCTCTTCTATCACAAAATTACACTTTTCTGTACTCAATGATAACTTTGCTGCTTTAACCTTAGGAATACTTCCCTTCATCGTTGCATATGCCATTCCACATCATTCCCATACACGATTATGTCATCAAGATACAGTATGGCTGTAGTTTTAAACCTCTGAGTACTCTGTTCAACAATCTCTGAAATGTTGCAGGTGCATTTTTTAATCCAAATGACATTCTTCTGAATTGGTAGTGCCCCCAGAGCGCTGAAAATGCTGTTTTGTGTAGATCCTTACGTCCAAACTCTATCTGGTGATAACCATTCTTCAAATGCATTGCTGAAAAATGTTTGCATTGCCCTAAATAATCCGAGGTTTCTGTGATATTTGGCGAAGGGTAGGTGTCCATTGTGGTTTTCACATTTTGATGCCTGCAATCACAACAAAATCTGTATTTTCATTATCCATCTGTTGATTTTTATCCCTTTTTTTTTTTGCACAATAACTACCCCCCCCCCCCCCCCTCCCCACACTTTCTTCAATTATTCCATCTTTCAGCTGTTGATCGAAAAATTCTTCCAAAATCTGCTGCAAGCACCTATTCTGTATGGTTGTGGTAGACTGGTGATTTATTTCCCCATTGGTATGTGGTGCTGTGTAATATATGAGCTGGTAATGGTACTTCTGGAAAAATTAAATCCTTAAATCCAAAAAGTCATTTTTCCATCCATTCCCTACTGCTTCTCCCTAGGTGCTTCACTTTTTCTCATAAAGCAGTTTCAATGGCATCCAGCAATTGTCCGAGGTTGAAACCCGTTGTGTCCTATTCTTTTACCTTCAGGATATCCATGTTAGTGATTAACAAACCCTTTGTTAATCATATGTCTATGCTAAAATTATCCATAGAAACATGCACATTCATCTCACCCTTTACTTCTTGTATGCATACCTCTTTTAATTAAGCAACCCACCTGACATAATACTTCATTCTCTTCTAACGGTTCCACCACAAACAAAATTACTACCAGTAAGCTAGACTCAACACAGACCCAAAGGGATTTGTCAGTACCCTTAGGTACACGATCATGCGAATCAAATCATTCTCAGTTTAATCTGTTCATACTTTGCAATAGACATCCCTCATGACATCACTAACTGGCAATGGCTTCACCTGACTGAAACATTTTCCCATCAAGTTCCACCATAAATTGCCAAAGAGGAATTATGGCACAATGCTGATTTAAGAAATGTAATCCTAAAATCATGTCACAGTCTTCACTCATGTGGGACAATCTCTACACATTGTTTAAATTGAACTGGATCCCAGGTAAAAGTCTATGTCCACCAATCCTAATGGTGTAACATTTTTATCTGACACTCTACACTATCTGTACCATGGTTGATCCCAGTGCTTACATTTCATCAGATCACTGTTAGTGAGCAACACATGTTCCCTTCTGTTAAATAATATCATGCAAGCCTCTGTTCCTACTATTCCCCTTATTACACAATCCACCTCTGCATACGGGGAATGACCGTAGGTAGACCAGGGGTTCCCACTAGCACTTAACACCTTATTTTTCCCTGGTCCTCTGCTTCTAAAGCTATTATTTTCTCTCACTTTATTCACACCACCTGAAGCTGGTGACACTGCCTCCTTACATGCCTAGTTTTGTCCACATCTGAAACATTTTACACTAGCTGCAAACAATGGCTGTTTACACTGTATTCCAGTTGATAAATCAATCTCCTCACACTCTATAGCTAACTGCACTAATGTCTACAAATCTGTCACATCCCCTGTCTGTAAACATCTTGATGTTTCCACATGCAACTTTCTTAAAAAAACATCAAGGACCGTGTGCTCATCTTCTGCAAAATAACTTCATTGCCTACAGCATCCTATCTTAATTCATAGGTACATCCATTAATTTTTCTTACCCTACCCGCAAATTGTTCCACAGTTTCCATGTTTCTCTTAGTTACTACTGCTAGTTTTTCCCTATAGTATCTAGCACTATTTTATTTCATGTATATTTGAATTGACCCTTTAAATTCTTCAAATGCTGTGGTTCCCTTAAGAGCTTCTGTATACTATATGTAAGTTTTAGCTTCAACTGTTAGTCTCAAACTTCCTGGCAGATTAAAACTGTGTGCCTGACCGAGACTCGAACTCTGGACCTTTGCCTTTCGCGGGCAAGTGCTAGTCCTGCAAGGTTCGCAGGAGAGCTTCTGTAAAGTTTGGAAGGTAGGAGACGAGAGACTGGCAGAAGTAAAGCTGTGAGTACCGGGCATGAGTCGTGCTTTGGTAGCTCAGTTGGTAGAGCATTTGCTCGCGAAAGGCAAAGGTCCCGAGTTCAAGTCTCGGTCGGGCACACAGTTTTAATCTGCCAGGAAGTTTCATATCAGCGCACACTCCGCTGCAGAGTGAAAATCTCATTCTGTTAGTCTCAAGTTTGCAACACACAATAATTCCTTATCAGACCAACCTTCCATCTCAGCCTGGTTTCCCAGGGTTTTCCCCATGTCTGTTTTATCAAACAACAGCAACAGTGCTGCAGTTATTCACAACAATCAACATGTTAACAGAATGCACAGAGGTCCTCTTTCCACACCAGGGTTGAAGAACATGATTCAGAAGTTCAAATTAAATGGTGATTTGGGTATTCCTCCAGGACAGGTCAAGTCCAAATTGTGCCACAAGCTGTTGCCATGGCTGGGAATGCTGGACACAATGTGCAGTCGTCAAGCAGTGCACAAGCTGTGTCGCGACAGCTGAACATTCCATGGCCCACCACTGTGAATGTGCAGCAAACAATTGTGAAATGGTATCTTTAATGCTGTGCCGGCTGTTGTGTATGCAGATAGTCATCACACTGAACAATGTTTGTAACCTGGAATGTAGACATGGTACACTATTAACAAATGTTACCCTCTCACATTAAATTAAAATGTATTCCTTTCAATGGTGTATTCATTATTACTCTTCTGCATGTCCTTAGAAGTGTCTCAAGTTTCACTGCCCTACAATCACTCTCAAGTAGTGAAAGTTCAATTATAATCACCTTGTACACATACATACATACTCTGCATGACAGAGGGTACTTCCCATTGTACCATTTAGGCTGATTTCTTCCAGTTATTCAGATTTGGGATACGGGAAGAATGACTGTTTAAATGCCTCTGTGCCGCTATAATTAATCTGATCTTGTATTCATCATCCCTTCGGGAGTGATACATAGAGGGTTGTAGGAAACGTTTAAGTAGATTTTCTCATGATAATTTGCACCTGTCATCAAATGTCTGCCAGTTCAGTTTCTTCACTGTATTGGTGACACTTCCCACAGGTCAAAAAAGCCTATGACATAATTTGTGCTCTCCTTCTCTGTATATGTTCAGTATCCCATGTCAGCCATATCTCAAATAGGTCCAACACAATTCAGTAATATTTTAAGGTTGCACAAATGTTTTGAAAGCAATCTGCTTTGTAGAATTATTCCATTTTCTAGTAGTCTACCAATGAACTGAAGTCTGCTGCCTGCTTTCCCAATGGCTGAGCCTATGTGATTATTCCATTTCATATCCAGACAAATTGTTACACCCAGGTGTTTGTAAGAGTTGTCCAATTCTAAATGTGCATCACTGATGTTGCAGTGATAAGATATTACACTTCCTTTTTTCATTTTGTGAAGTGCACAATTTTTTTGTTTTCGAGCATTTGAAGCAAGTTGCCCATCTCAGAAATACTTCAAAATCTTATCGAGAGCCAACTTAATATTTTTGTAGCTCCTTTAGATGGTATTTCATTACAGACAACTGCATTTTCTGCAAAAAGTCTGAAACGACTATTAACATTGTCTCCAACATCATTAATATACAACATGAACAGTGAGAGTTCCAACACACTTCGCTGGGAGCACACATGAAGTGACTTCTACATCTGTCAATGACACTCCATCCAAGATAACATGCTGTGTCCTCTGTACCAAGAAATTTGCAATCCAGTCAGATACCTTACATGATATGCCACATCACGGTACTTTCATTAAAAAGAATAGGGATCAAAACAAGTCAATTGTTTTCCAAAATTAAAAAGAATGCATCTCTGATTACCTAGATCCTTGGCTTTCAAGACATCATGTGATAAAATAGTGGTATGGGTTTTACATGGTTTTACATAACTAATGTTTTTGGAATCCATACAGTTTGCATGGAGGGAGTTCATTCTGTTTGAGATAACTTATTGCATTTGAACTTGGAGTATTTTCTAAGATTCTACAACAAATGGATGTGGAGGATATTTGACATTAGTTTTGAGGATCACTTCTGCTGAACTTCTTGCAGATGGGGGCAACCTGTGCTTTCTTCCAAACATGAGGCATGGTATTGTGTTCAAGGGATATACAGTAGATATTACTGAAAAAGAGGATAACTCAGATGCAAATTTGATATAGAATCTGACAGAGATTTCAACATACCTTGGAGATTTGTCCAGTTTCGATGATTTCAGCTGTTTCTTGACATCACTGGATACTAATATCTATGTTACTCATCTCTGTAGTTGTATGGGCATTAAATCAGGATAATACTCCTGCATTTTCTGTTGTAAAGGTACATTTGAAAAGAGAGTACAGGATTTCTGCTTTTGGTTTGCAACTCTCAATTTAGTTCCTGTCTTATGTGTAACAATCTGGACACTACTTTTGATGTTACCAACAGCCTTTGCATATGACTGGAATTTATTTGGGTTTTGTGAGAAATCCTTTGAGAATATTCTGCTACAGCACTCATTGAAGGTTTGACACGTGGTTCTCTTGACAGCCAGGTGTGTTTAACTCAGCATCTCCATATCTCTAATCTTATACTTAAACCTCCTGTTTGTTTTAGCTTAGGTACACTTTGTACTTTGAAATATGGTTGAAAGTCATGGCCACACTATGACACAGAGTATTCCAACAGGCAAGGCATTTCATCACTAATCCACTAACATATGAAATAAATAGTTATGGTCCACATTTCTTATGAGACGATAAGTGTAAGATGTAGTTTTGCCAACTCTATCGTAAATATAAAATTGCACTTCTGTTTAACAAGTGGTAATGACAACCACACATGAACATTATCTGTAAAATTTGAGAATGATGTAAATATTAGCTCTGGGTTCAAAAAATATAACAAAATTAGCTATTAGTCTATGAAATAACATCACTATCAGTTTAAATGTTCTTTGGGGTTTTTAATGTGTTGCATCATATGGTGACCAATGGTCTTCAGGAATCTCAGCATAGATAAGAGATAAATAGAAACAGAAAAAGTAGAAATGGCAGAATGTTACTTTAATATGAATTTCTTTAGTCCCTAAAGTTTAACAGTAAAATATATCTGTTCAAAATAAAACAACTTGTGCTTTGAGCATGGGAAATGTTCGGTAAACTTAAAAACATATTGGTCTACTTAATCAGTGACTGTGGAATATACACAATTACAATAAAGGATTAAACAGTGTAATAATGTGTTGGCATTACTTATGAATGAAATTTATGCTAGTTACATTTTCGTGTCATTTCTTTTCAGTCATACTACAATTCTACTTCAGCTGAAGACTGATCTCACATACTTACCTGGTGATCATGTTGCTGTTTTCCCATGCAACAGGCCTGGACTTGTCAATGGGATTCTGGAACGTATACATTTTCAGCATGACCCTGATCAACCTGTTGAGCTTCAAATGCTGAATGAAGCATATACATCCAATGGTAACAAATGATTCATTTTGCTTTCACAATAATTACATTTTTAGATATGTCAGTTTTCTTATCTTTCCCTGCAAACATTAACACAATATCAGTCAACATTTATCTGGTACTTGTGCCAAATGATTTTATGTGACAGTATTTCACAGATGATTGTCTAGGAACCAGTGATTAATGTCCGCAAGTATTTTATTAGGAGATCTTTTTAAGACTACATTTGCTATTTATTGCAATGTTTCTATCATCAGCAAACAACACAAACTGATGAAAGGTCATTGATACACACAAGAAAAAGAAAGGGCCCTGAGATGTTTCCTTGTGGGACCCCACATGCAATTAATTCCCAGCTGGATGATGCCTGGTTGCTTAATACATGTCTCTTGCCTAACACCTATTGTTTCCTGCCAGAGATATAAGATTTGAAGCATTTCCTGTTACACAATAATATTCTAATTTACTTAAAAGGATATTGTGATTTACACAGTCAAATGCCTTTCATAGATCACAAAATATACCAGTTGCCTGCAATTTTTTGTCTAATGAGTTTAGTACATTTTCACTGTCAATGTAGATAGCCTTCTCAATACCAGAACCCTTTAGAAATCTGAACTGCGACTTTGATATTGTTATTTGTGATAAGGTGGTTATAAATCCGATTGTATATTACCTTTTCTAAAATTTTTGAGAATGCTGGCAAAAGTGAAATTGGTTGAAATTTGATGCTATTTCTTTACCTCCCTTACTAAACAGTGGCTTAACTTCACCATATTACAACAATTCAGGAAATATTCCACTGATAAATGACTGGTTACACAGATAGCTTAATATGTTACTTAACTCAGAATCATATTCTTTAATTAACTTTGTTGCTATTTCATCGTACCCACTACATGTTTTTGATTTTAAAGATTTTATGATGGTCATTACTTCTGTTGGGGTAGTGAAGGTCATATTCATATTATGGAAGTTACTTGAAATGTCTGGTCTGAGGTATCCCATGGCAGTATCTACAAAACCTGACAAACCCATCTTCTCAGTAACAGTTATAAAATGTTTGTTAAAAAGTTCTGCAACACTACACACATCTGTCAACAATATATCATTTACTCTTAATGCTATTTTCTCCTCTTCATGTCTGGTTCTACCAGTCTCCTTCTTCACTATGTCCCATACTGTCTTTATTTTGTTATCTGATATGACTATCTTTTCCTTGTGATATATTTGCTTTCATGTGCATATTACAGTCTTCAGTCTTCAATATTTTGCAGTATTTCTTGTAATGTGCTATAGCATCAACATTAGAACTGTGTCGGATTGACAGATATAGTTTTCTTTTTGTTTTATGAGATACCTCTTTTCCATGAGTAATCCACAGCTTCTTTGTAGACTTTGCTTTAATCTTGGTTAGTTTTGGGGGGAAACAGTGTTCATATATGGAAAGCACTTTATTAGCAAAAGTTTTATAGTTCTCATTCATGCCACGAGCACTGTAAACATCACTCCAGTGACTGTCTCTGAGGAGTGACCTAAAATAATCAATTTTGGCTTACTGATAACCCTCTTGAATTCAGATTTAACAGATTTTATATCCTGTTCAGTATAAACATTTAACAGAAGGAACTGCACATCATGGTCTGAGAGGCCATTGGCTATTGGTTTTGTAATATAATTTTCCCCCCCATGAACCATGGACCTTGCCGTTGGTGGGGAGGCTTGCGTGCCTCAGCGATACAGATAGCCGTACTGTAGGTGCAACCACAACGGAGGGGTATCTGTTGAGAGGCCAGACAAACGTGTGGTTCCTGAAGAGGGGCAGCAGCCTTTTCAGTAGTTGCAAGGGTAACAGTCTGGATGATTGACTGATCTGGCCTTGTAACAATAACCAAAACGGCCTTGATGTGCTGGTACTGCGAACGGCTGAAAGCAAGGGGAAACTACAGCCGTAATTTTTCCTGAGGGCATGCAGCTTTACTGTATGATTAAATGATGATGGCGTCCTCTGGGGTAAAATATTCCAGAGCTAAAATAGTTCCCCATTCGGATCTCCGGGCGGGGACTACTCAAGAGGATGTCGTTATCAGCAGAAAGAAAACTGGCGTTCTACGGATCGGAGCGTGGAATGTCAGATCCCTTAATCGGGCAGGTAGGTTAGAAAATTTAAAAAGGGAAATGGATAGGTTGAAGTTAGATATAGTGGGAATTAGTGAAGTTTGGTGGCAAGAGGAACAAGACTTCTGGTCAGGTGACTACAGGGTTATAAACACAAAATCAAATAGGGGTAATGCAGGAGTAGGTTCAATAATAAATAGGAAAATAGGAATGCGGGTAAGCTACTGCAAACAGCATAGTGAACGCACTATTGTGGCCAAGATAGATACGTAGCCCACACCTACTACAGTAGTACAAATTTATATGCCAACTAGCTCTGCATATGACGAAGAAATTGAAGAAATGTATGATGAAATAAAAGAAATTATTCAGATAGTAAAGGGTGATGAAAATTGAATAGTCATGGGTGACTGGAATTTGGCAGTAGGAAAAGGGAAAGAAGGAAACGTAGTAGGTGAATATGGATTGGGGCTAAGAAATGAAAGAGGAACCCGCCTGGTAGAATTTTGCACAGAGCACAACTTAATCATAGCTAATACTTGGTTTAAGAATCATGAAAGAAGGTTGTATACATGGAAGAACCCTGGAGATACTAAAAGGTATCAGATAGCTTATATAATGGTAAGACAGAGATTTAGGAACCAGGTTTTAAATTGTAAGACATTTCCAGGGGCAGATGTGGACTCTGACCACAATCTATTGGTTATGACCTGTAGATTAAAACTGAAGAAATTGCAAAAAGGAGGTAACTTAAGGAGATATGACCTGGATAAACTGAAAGAACCAGAGGTTGTACAGAGTTTCAAGGAGAGCGTAAGGGAACAATTGACAGGAGTGGTGGAAACAAATACAGTAGAAGAAGAATGGGTAGCTTTGAGGGATGAAGTAGTGAAGGCAGCAGATAATCAAGTAGGTAAAAAGACGAGGGCTAGTAGAAATCCTTGGGTAACAGAATAAATATTGAATTTAATTGATTAAAGGAGAAAATATAAAAATGCAGTAAATGAAGCAGGCAAAAAGGAACATCTCAAAAATGAGATCGCCAGGAAGTGCAAAATGGCTAAGCAGGGATGGCTAGAGGACAAATGTAAGGATGTAGAGGCTTATCTCACTAGGGGTAAGAAATATACTGCCTACAGGAAAATTAAAGAGACCTTTGGAGAAAAGAGAACCACTTGTATGAACATCAAGAGCTCAGATGGAAACCCAGTTCTAAGCAAAGAAGGGAAAGCAGAAAGGTGGAAGGAGTATATAGAGGGTGTATACAAGGGCGATGTACTTGAGGACAATATTATGGAAATGGAAGAGGATGTGGATGAAGTTGAAATGGGAGATACGATACTGCGTGAAGAGTTTGACAGAGCACTGAAAGACCTGAGCCGAAACAAGGCCCCCGTAGTAGGCAACATTCCATTGGAACTACTGACTGCCTTGGGAGAGCCAGTCCTGACAAAACTCTACCATCTGGTGAACAAGATGTATGAAACAGGCGAAATACCCGCAGACTTCAAGAAGAATATAATAATTCCAATCCCAAAGAAAGCAGGTGTTGACAGATGTGAAAATTACTGAACAATCAATTTAATAAGCCACAGCTGCAAAATACTAACACGAATTCTTTACAGACGAATGGAAAAACTAGTAGAAGCCGACCTCGGGGAAGATCAGTTTGGATTCCGTACAAATGTTGGAACACGTGAGGCAATACTGACCTTATGACTTATCTTAGAAGAAAGATTAAGGAAAGGCAAACCTACGTTTCTAGCATTCGTAGACTTAGAGAAAGCTTTTGACAATGTTGACTGGAATACTCTCTTCCAGATTCTAAAGGTGGCAGGAGTAAAATACAGGGAGCGAAAGGCTATTTACAATTTGTACAGAAACCAGATGGCAGTTATAAGAGTTGAGGGACATGAAAGGGAAGCAGTAGTTGGGAAGGGAGTAAGACAGGGTTGTAGCCTCTCCCCGATGTTATTCAATCTCTATATAGAGCAAGCAGTAAAGGAAACAAAAGAAAAATTCGGGGTAGGCAATAAAATCCATGGAGAAGAAATAAAAAATTTGAGGTTCGCCGATGACATCGTAATTCTGTCAGAGGCAGCAAAGGACTTGGAAGAGCAGTTGAACGGAATGGATATTGTCTTGAAAGGAGGATATAAGATGAACATCAACAAAAGCAAAACGAGGATAATGGAATGTAGTCGAATTAAGTCGGGTGCTGCTGAGGGAATTAGATTAGGAAATGAGACACTTAAAGTAGTAAAGGATTTTTGCTATTTGGGGAGTAAAATAACTGATGATGGTCGAAGTAGAGAGGATATAAAATGTAGACTGGCAATGGCAAGGAAAGCGTTTCTGAAGAAGAGAAATTTGTTAACATCGAGTGGAGATTTAAGTGTCAGGAAGCCATTTCTGAAAGTATTTGTATGGAGTGTAACCATGTGTGGTAGTGAAACATGGACGATAAATAGTTTGGACAAGAAGAGAATAGAAGCTTTCGAAATGTGGTGCTACAGAAGAATGATCAAGATTAGATGGGTAGATCACATAACTAATGAGGAAGTATTGAATAGGATAGGGAAGAAGAGAAGTTTGTGGCACAACTTGACCAGAAGAAGGTATTGTTTGGTAGGTCATGTTCTGAGGCATCAAGGGATCACCAATGTAGCATTGGAGGGCAGTGTGGAGGGTAAAAATCGTAGAGGGAGACCAAGAGATGAATACACTAAGCAGATTCAGAAGGATGTAGGTTGCAGTAGGTACTGGGAGATGAAGAAGCTTGCACAGGATAGAGTAGCATGGACAGCTGCATCAAACCAGTCTCAGGACTGAAGACCACAACAACAACAATATAATTTTGTTCGTTGGACTTTTCTATAAAGATATTATCAATGGCTGTTTGTGAGCAATTGGCTACCCTAGTTGGGAACTTTACAGTGGGAATTAAGTTAAATGATAGTGTTATTAACTCAAATATGTTCTTGTTTGGAGAGTATTTAAGGAAATCTACATTGAAGTCACCAGTAACCACTATTTCTTTGTTTTTGGTTGTTAAATGGGCCAGTACAGCTTCAAGGTGGTTTTTGAGCAGATTAAAGTTACCTGCAGGTGCTTGATATACACTTAATATTATGAACGATTTTTTTAAATGAAATTCTACTTCTGTTGCTTAAATTTGACAGTTCCCAATGAATGTGGCAAATTCTCCTTTCTCCTTTTCTGCTCTACAAAAGTGAGATGCTAACCTAAATCCTGCAACTCTTAAAAGTTCTATACCAGCGGTCACATAATGTTCAGAGAGGCAGATTATGTTAGCTGCATTTGAGGGCTGTGATTCATCTATGCACATAATTAATTCATTAATATTATTTCTCAGTTCTAGAATATTTTGATGTAATAAAGATAGCTGACATTTCACATTGAATGAATTAAAATTGGGTAGAGTTGAAAGTCTGCTGATTGTTGAAAATTCTTACCCAACAGCTGTTTATGTTTTTGTAATAAGCTAGAATTATCTTGTTTCTTTCTCAAACTGAAGGTTTGTCTCAATCCTAACTTCTCTTAAAACTTGGTTTCTTTCTGTCCTCCCTACACTAAAAAAGGGCCTTTTCTGAAGCCTATAACCACTGGTATTTTATCGCTCATGACAGTGCCTTCCCCCTTTAACCTTCCTGCTATTTTTCCAGCCAGTTTACTCTTCCCTTTCCTGTTGAGGTGAAGGCCTCTTCCCTATTAAGAGAATCAACAAGAAACACACTCTTGTGTGACCCTGCACCCGACATAAGCACCTTTTCCAACTCCAAATTAACTCTCCTGACGGAAGAGTTTACATAAGGTTGGTCATGGCACCCAAGAACAGATACAAACTCAACACTAGTATGCTTCGATGCTGATGCAATCTTTGCTATGTCACACGCTATACTGTACCCAGGATCCCTGTCAATACCATTAGCTGGCCCACCGTCTATAACCACAGTATCTTCCTTCATGAAATCTTTACAAAATGATCCTGAATTCTCTGTAACCTGCTCCAGACCAGCACTAGGTTTAAAGAAATTGGTAACATGGTATTCTGATCCTAGTTCACCCTGCAAAAGTTGGCCAACATCTCTTCCATGGGAACTAGCTAACAACAGCACTTTCTTTCTCTTTACTGATTTCCCTACATTCTTACTTTTCAATTTGCTGCTGAAAATTTGTTGTGCCCTGTCTACACCTGCAACTGCTTGAGGCACACCAGCTTCTCACTGAAGCAACACGTCAAATTCATTTTCCACATTTACCACAAAGCTGTCAGACAAAGTTCTAGGCTTCTTCCTCCTGTTGCCTGTTGCCACTTCCCACCTCTCTTTACCCTTCTCCATCCTTAACCTGTCGAGATCTCTCCCCTGACCTTGTCTGACTCAGCCTGAAGGGTGGCAATTTTCCCCTCCTGTTTTAATATCTTCCTATCTCTACTACATAACCTATAAAACCACTAATGAGTCTCATTTACTTCCCCTACTCCCATGCCACTAAGTCACCCACATGGAAAAAACTACAACACCTGTCACACCAAAGCCCTGACCTAAAAATTCTATGGCAAGTCAAGCACTTTTCACTCATGATAAACATAATAGTTTATTAAGAATAAGCCAGTTAAATTACAGATAAAAATGAAAATATGATTCAACAAATTTAGCCTATACACAACTGTATGTAAACAAACACAACAGGGCATTTAATTTACAAGGATTATCCATTATTTTTTATGCATTCAACAGGAGCTTCTTGAAGATCTTTGTATCATAATATGGAGACATATTCTGAACTAACAGCAGGAACTGATTTTTATTATTAGTGCGAAATAGTCACACAACTAGACGAGTCCAAAACATCCTGCAGTCTTTGGAGATGTACTTGCAAGAATGTGGTCGTCTAGTTTAAACAATATTCACATTGCTCACTTTCCTCAAATAGATACTTTACCTATGTTGTCCCAGAAGACAATTCCATAACAGAACAGAGAGGAAAGTATACAAGTATCTGCATCCTGGTTTTCACTGAATATAATGGGAATACATGCACGTCAAAAAATGTGAAACTGAGCAAAGCCTTGAACTGCTCACTGTTAGTTAATACTTCACTCAATCAGTTGCATATCTGAAATTGAGAATTGTTTGTATGTATCAGGGGAATATACAGCCAAAAGTGACAGTTTAGTGTTCTGTACGTCAGCCTTACAGGACAAGCTATGTTTCAGGTCTGCACCTTTTTCTAGGTGTAAAATTTTATGAAACAGCACTCATTACACATTTCACCATAAAACCCTCTGGAGTTGCCCAATACTAAACCCCAATGAAAAAGTTTGAACCACAACAATTACAAATGACAGACAGTTCACTCTAGCAACAGGTGCAAAAATCAAGTGTAATGGTGCTACTAATGCTATGGCAACTCTCAAATGTGACAAGTTACTTTTAATCTCTGTCAGAACAGACACTCCATAATGTAAAATGTTGATTGCCCATGTGTGTACGTACATGCAGGCACACAGATGTTGAAAGATAAGATGGTAAGGGTGGAAAATTGGGATTTAATGTTCTGTCAATGAAAAAGCCATAGAGGTTGACTCAACAACTTGTTTATCATCTTGTACAAGCAAATATAAAATAACATGAAAAGTGCCTAACTTTCATAGTCCAAACAAATCAGATCCACATTTACAGAAAATCACTGCAGCTCACAGTGATTATATAGGTAGATAGCAAATCAGTGAACTTATAAGGAAGAGATCAGTTGATATTATTCTATTTTTCTGTGATTCAAGTGCCAATGGGATTTTCAACTCTTAAATACCCTTCCTTCTTATCTCACCCTTCTAATATATTTATCTCATACTGCTGTTTCAGTATTTAAACTCAACACCAATAATGATGCTGTTTCCATTGTAACAACAGACAAAATAAAAGAATAACCATCTAATGTAATTGTTACTACATATGTGAGCCTGTGGTCAATTATTTTAGGTGCTCTTGAGATGTGGAAACCAGCAAGACATCTCCCACACTGTTCCCTGAGGACTCTTCTCACACGCTTCTTGGATATCACCACACCCCCCACACCACAGCTGCTGCAGCATTTTGCCAGTATTGCGACTAATGCAGAGGATCAGAAGAACTTGATTCTTCTAGCTAAGGTGACTTAGTTTTAACTTTTGGAGATTTTTTAATTGCTCTTTAAGTTACTCATATGTTTCTAAAATATTGGTCACTGGTATTATATTTAAAATTATTTTAGTGTTCACAGAGAGATAAATGACCATGTGTGTAGAAAAGCTTTCCTTCAATCTACCTTCTAAGATAAGTCATAGGGTCAGTATTGCCATGTGTGTGCGTACCTTTCTCTGGCACCTAAACTGATCTTTTCCAGTGTCAGTTTCAACCTGTTCTTAAATTGTTCTATAAATAATTTGTCAGTATTTTGAAAAAGTGATTTATTAAACTGATAAACTCTGCTGTCTTTGGAATTACGATTATTACATTCTTCTTGAAGTCTGATCGTATTTTGTCAGTCTCATATTTTACAAAACAGGTGAGTAGTTTCGTCATGATTGGCTCTCCCAAGGACCTAAATAATTCTGAAAGAACGTCATCAACTCTAGTGGTCTTTTTTGACTTAGGTCTTTCAGTGTTCTTGCAGTATCACATTTCCCAGCTCACCTTCATCAACTTCCCCTTCTCTTACAGTAGTATTACCTTCAAGTTCATTTTCTTTATACAGCCATTCTACATATTTCTTCCATCTTTCAGCTTTCCATTATTTGCTTAGTACAGGTTTCCCATCTGACAAGGGAAAGTCACAACATAATGTTGTCCAAAATATATTCATACATAGCATAATTAATAGAGCAACAAAGTATACATACAACATAAAACTGTAGCTGCTACGGACAATTAGAACAGGAGATATCAGTCATCAAAGCTACGATGAGAGTATTGTAGATATGAATGATTTATTACACAAATGGATTATTTCAGACACATGGTCAGTAACACTACATTAAACACACTATAAAAGACTTTACTTACTCAACTACAATAGGCAAAAAATATGCAAGTCAGCAATAACACCATGAACGGTACAGAGACAGTTATTGCAGTGTGCACATTTGGTTAAAGCAGGTTGGTCACAGCTCTTATGGAAACACTCTTCTGTTATTCATTAACTGAAGTGAGCTCCATGAGTAGCTAAAAGATTGCGCAATAATATGGTGTATTGGGATCCTGAATAAAACCAACCTGTTTTCAGAAGAAAGTGCTGCACTACTTACTCCGTGCCCCTTATATTATTGCATTTTCCTGTCTCTTAGCTATAAAATTATCACGTAGTTCACAGTTTATCATATCCTGCAGAATTTTTGAATTGACAAATGACATTTTAGGCTGTTTTCAAAGTTTTGTACCGCAACCTTGCTCTTTATTTTCCTTTTCAGTATCAACACTGTTGCAGTTTTCAGGAGTGGTGTCAAATCAATTGCTAAACCAGGACAACACAGACAGTGAGGATCAACTTTGCCATTTCTTTTCCCTTGGTCGTTTTGCCCATATTCTCTATGTACCAGCCAAATATCCTTCTTGAAACTTATTTGTATGGCAAGAAGAGTTATCTGCATAGGACACTACTCTCTTTAATTAGCGTACACCACAGCATCGACAAGTGCAGGGTTTGTGTGAAGCCTGACAATTGTCTTAGAAGAGTGTGGGGGCAAGCACGTACATATTAGGTACACAATTCCACAGATCCAGCAGGAAGCTGGTCGTCACGTTTTCAGCCTGTATCATCTATGGATGTTGGTGTCTTTCATCTTTGTCAAGAGAAAATTGAGGGCTGTGCAGTATCAGCAAGGGATATCTCAGCTTGTTTTACACCCCTACAGCCAGTATTTATCTGATGTGTCTGCCTTTCAAGACAATAAAAAACTATACCAATCTAATGGACACTTTTCTCCATGATGTGTGAATCAATTACATAGTATGGTTTTAGGTATCTGCAGACTTGAACCCACCTGCACAAGCTTGGGACCAATGGAAACTAGCAATGTGTCACTGCAGGAACCCTTCCCATACTCTGAATGATATGAGGAGGGCCATTGTCATACTCCATTCACTATGCCTCACATACTACTACTCCTACATGTGCCAGTGCCAAATCCTCATTCCATCTGCTCGCTAACTCTTCCTTCCAGCAGTCAGCCACCCTTCCATCTAACCCCATTTCTTCCTTTGTCCAACCCATCTAACAACGTGTCAGTCCAGTTGAGCTGCAGAACTGGCACAATTTAATCCACCAGGTACAATTTATTCCACAGACACAATGAAGCTGTGCAGGTGTACATGTATTCTGTACTGTTAAGTTATGAAAAACAACTCTTTATGAAAGCTTATCAACATTTGCAGTCTTGTTTATGCGTCTACTGGACACTCAATGCCTTAACTTCATGGTGAGTTATTACCTCTATTCCTTCCAATAATTACAGTCTACCCACCCATTATCACAGTATCTTCTACATGTTTTTTTAATGCTACAATAATAAGATTTTGTGGCCAGTATCCTATTCCTCTTGAATCAGTGAAGAACTGAATTATGTTATCTGCCGCAATATTAAGAGTATCACATCTGACTTAATAATTGCCTTAATAATTTACCAATCAGCCTTGAATTTGATGGGGTTCTTGAATGTGGCGGTGATTCGTCATTGGTTTGTCTTTTATTTCTGAATGGCATTTCTTCCTTAACTCTTAACGTCCCAGGTGTAGTCTCACAGACAGTTAGCATTTATTGTTACTCCATTGCTAATGCATAAGGATGGGGTAGGAAATTGCAGCCTTGTATAGTTGTTCTTCTTCGAAGCTGTTGTAGTTTCCTTTGACAGTAGTCACATGAATGCAACACTGACTGATGCTATTACTGCTTCTTTCATGCTAGTGGTCTCTGAGACTGCACCTGGGACTTTGTGGTATGGGTTCAGTAGCCAGATCTTTGTCTGCTGAATCTGAGGATTTTGTTTTAAAATGGTTTGAGGACAGTTTACAAACTGGTGTTAGATTATATGCTGACAATGAAATAGAAAGTTAAACATAATTCAGAATAGGAACAGTGCAAAACTGAAGACAAATCTGTTTTGTCACTTGTGAATTCCTTGAAAGAAGCAGTTGATCAAATTTATGAAGACAGAAGCATAGAGACTGAACCTTTAGCTAATGGTTCTGATATAAATATATTTACTTGAAAAAAATATTGCTGCTCATCAAAGCCTCTTCCAGCGATGGCCAATGGCATTATTTTTCCGCATGTTAGACATAAGTGGGGTGAATGCGTTTGCCTTCACAGTTCCTACAGAGATGACACTCAGGTGAGCTGCTTTAACTTTTTGAAGAAGCTTGCAAACACATGGCAACGCCACAGATAAAAAAATGAGTCAACAACTATGTCACATATCCTGTGAACTTCATGAAACCATTCACTGTGTTTTGGGTGTAGCAGAATCTAGAATGAAAGTTGTCGTAGAGTGATTGGAAAAACACAAAACATGATCCAACTGTGACCCAAAAGAGAAGAGAAAGATGCCTTATATTTGTCATTGTTGTGAGATGCAAATATAACTTTATTTCTCTACAAAAATTTTAAGCGAATGCAAAGAAAGGAAACTGAGAAGGAAACTAAAATCCTGAAAAGTACTAGTGAAATTTTCATTTTTTGAATGTCTTATGGGAGGTTTTTATGTTTTCATGGTTACTTGTATACGAAAAAATAAAAATATAGCAAAAATTAAAATTTAGTGTGCAGTGTACATTACTATTATCATGTAATATTATGTTCATTTTGTGCAGTTTTTTGTTTAAATGCAATTTATTTGTGAAGATAAAATTTAGAATTTATTTGGAAATATTTTTGTGTGGTATTAATGTAACCTTTCAGATGATAAACTCAACTGTTTCACTGAAATTGCTGAATGCAATTTTTATTGCTATTTACATATAGCAGTCTGTCAGATCACACCTGGTACAGAATGTGTCAAAATCATGACCTGTGAAGCTAAGGGATAACTAAAGGCAGTGAACTCTTTCTTTTGTGTTAGCAGAAGAACCAACACCATGTTACCAGTGGAGGCCGAAATGCACGCGTTTTAGCTCACGCAGGCTGGCATGACGAGGGAAGAACTATACTGACGTGAGGTCTGGAACATGACAAGGAATTAGAATTCAGAAAGCAGACATAATTAGTTTGATACTTAACTTTAATCCATTAATGATGAACATCGCTCTTGACAGTACATGAGTCACAATATTATCTGTTCAGAAGACATACTAACTGAATACGGCGCCTGGCTACGTCGTAGCAATTGATGTAGCTGAAGGCTATGCTAAACTGTCATCACTGCAAATGAGAACGTATGTAGATAGTGAACCATCACTAGTAAAGTCGCCTGTACAACTGGGGCGAGTGCTAGGGAGTCTCTGTAGACTAGACCTGCCGTGTGGCGGCGCTCGGTATGCAATCACTGATAGTGGCAACATGCGGGTCCGACGTATACTAACTAACCACGGCCAATTTAAAGGCTACCATCTAGCAAGTGTAGTGTCTGGCAGTGACACCACACTTTCTACTACACTGATCTTTGAACTTTTAAAAACTCTTAACCAAAATTCTTTATCTACTATAATTTTTGTTTTTCTTTTATGTCTTTCACTGCTAAAAATACTTACCAAAAACAAGATTAAAAAATCTTTCAACACATCCACCAGTATTTGTATGGCAAGACAGGAAAGTGACCAGCATTTTTATATTGGGGTAAAATTCACTAATACTGTTATTAAAAATACAAGGAGGGATTCTGACATACTTTGTCAGTTTACAGATGCGACACTACTGTCAACAACAGAGTTCATATTATTAGGGATACCATTCTTTATAATCACTTCTAACATACAGGTAATGGTTTCCGTAATTATCCCTCAGACTCATTTCTTTTTGAACACCCATTATAATTTTTTTTTAGTGTGTACAAACAATTAATATTACTATTTGCTAAACACAGGAACCTGCAGCATATGAAAAATGGAGACAATGGCGATTTCCACATTTACTGGAAGTCCTGGAACAATTCCCATCTGTTCACCCATCTGCGGCTGTCTTAGCAGCTCATCTGGATCCACTACAACCGAGATTCTATAGCATATCATCTTCTCCAGATGTGTATCAAAAAGAAATGCACATAACAGCAGCTGTTGTTGTTTACCGAACACAAGGTATGTACAGAACTGTTTCCCCATGTAGAGGTATAAGAAGTGTCCTGTGGGTACAAAAATTGAGTTGCATAGATGTAACACCACTTCTATCTCGTGAACGGTTAAAGATATCAAAACGAGGTCTTCAGAAAATGACAGTATGCAGAACAGCACATAATTTCATTCCTTGTTTACTTTTCTTCACTCTTGTATCAATCGAGATACTGAAGCAAGTATAGTTTTTATTAAATGGAATAATTTAATTTTTTAAAGACATTTGAAAGCTCTTGGAGAGATGAGTATAGTGATACAGCAATTATTAACATTTCTATTAAAAAATTTCGTGACAGTCTTGACAAATTCACTAAGATGAGAAGGTAAAGTGATTGAAAAAGGCTCTTAAGATGTGTCTATTATTGTACCTAGCCCTTTGACTGCAGAATCAGTTCAAAATGCATTGTCTATCAATTGCTCATTTCTACTTCAACATTGCTTGCATACAGACATGTATACAAATGGGCAAAACTTATACATGCTATTTGTGTGTGGTAACTGTTAAAGAAATGTTGTAAGAATGGTAAAGTAGTATAGGGACATCTATTCTGATTGGCAGTGTCCAACATGTCAGGCATGTGCATGAATCATTAGGTAACTAGTGTGAATGAGCAGCTTGAACATCACACAGAGGGCAAGGAAGAACACAATAACTCATAGAGCACATAAAGAAACTGTTGTGGCAATGATGCTTATTGATCTTCATGGTGGCATGGGACATATCATTAATGAATGTGGGATCGGCCAAGTGAATGTCACATAAATTTAGGATTAACAAATTCCACCCCTTCAACTGTCATTACATCAGTCACTAAAAGGATATGATTTATAAACAATTTAGTGAATGATCCTGGAATTTGAGCAGGATTTGTTTCAATTTCATTTCCCACCTCAATTTTGGAAATATCTTTGCTTTCAGTTCTAATCCCCAGTTCTGATTTTACAGCATACAACACTGCCTTTGCTTTGTGTCCATGAGCCAAGAAGTAATTATTACTAACCATAGCTTTTGCTCTTTTCACTGCCCTTTTAAATATGCTTTTATACTGTTTGACATAATTAATGAAAACAGGGCCTTTGTCATATTTCAGTTTCTTGTGGAGTTGCCTTTTTTTTCCACAGGATATTTTTATTCCAGCAGTGATCCACTTAGCTTATTTGAGACTTTAGTGAGGCATAATCTAAGTGGAAATACTTCATTAAATAAATGTAAAAAACTTCTAGAAATATGAATGCAAATTTCTAGAAATATGAATGCGGAGAGATTTGAATATCATCTTGAACTTAGCTCTCTTATACTTTAGAGCACAATGATTTTAAATTTGCAACAGTAAAAGTCTTTTGCCATTACTTTTTCTAATGCTTCGTTCATTTGCACTAGTTATTTCAATAAATGGAGCAGAATGGTCTGGAAGTCTTAGGTCTACACATAACTTCCTAGAATTATCAAATTTATAATTAGTTAAAATATTATCAATACAGGTTCCTGTATTACCAGTTTCTCTTGTGACCTTCATGAAGTTTGACTTGAAACCAAATTTTTGGATTAAGTTCATAAACTATACTGTGTGACTGGTTTCATTTGATAATTGAATATTGAAATCAGCAGCTATTAAAACCTCTGTCTTTTTATTTTCATTGTTCACTTTCTGTAAAATATGCTTTCACAATTAATAAAAAATAATTTTGCTACTTCTACATCTGGGCTCCTATATATTGATAAAATAACAATATATTGTTTTTCTAATTCAACTGAGCAGCTTTCAAATACACCTTCTGCATTTAGAAAATTGAAATCATCTTTCATATTATGCTCTAAATCTGGTAAATCCTTAGGAAAATACAAAGACAGATCTCTTCCTGATTCTTCCCCATCAAGAAAAATTTTCTTCAGCCCAAGCTAAAAAGATGCTACAAATCAGACAAGGGGGTGCAAATAAAAAAAGTGGGTATTAAATTGATGAAACTGCAGACTAATGGAAAGATATAGTACAGGAGTCAATTTGGGTACTTTGGAAGAATATGGTATAGGTAAAAAGTTTCTACTACATTGTGAATATTTGGAAAAAGTTAATCTTTAAACCACTATTAAATTGTTTGACAGATCCATATGGGTGCCATATTGCCTGATGGCAATCAGCGCGACAATGTACTTCTCTTCGGAATGGATGCTGTGCCTATAAGGCGAATGCTGCCAATTCTCTACAGGAAAATGGTGCATGGGATTCATTTAGCTCATGCCTTACATAGAATTGCAGAAGAAATTCGTAGTGAATTCAGTTATGTTGACAGATTTATTGACTGTGTCAAGAAAGGCATTTTTGGAGGCCCTTTATGTGTTGCAGCATTTAAGTTGTTAGTTCCAGACATTTTCTTACCTCCATCTCCCATTTTGACAAGATGGGCGTCCAGGATTCATGCCTGTAGCTATTATAGCCAGAATTTCAACATTGTAAAAAGCATCATTGATTCATTCTATAGCAGTGAAGCTGCTTCAATGGCACTAGCCCAAGAATTAATGTCTCATGACAATATTTCAGGCAAACTTTTGTACACAAAATAAAATTTTAGATTTATTCCAGCAGCCATAACTGCTTTGGTGCATCTGGAAGTGCCACTAGTTAAGCAGATACAAAAAGTGAAAAAAACTGCAAATAAATTAAAATCTGTTAGTGGTAAAGTGGCAAAAAAGTGACAAAGAAAAGGTATTGCAAGAAAAAGGAAACAGGGGGGGGGGGGGGGGGGGGGGACAATGCAATGTGTTCCATTTTCATGATTACGTTGGGTGAAAAATTCTTTCTTAGACTGAAACAATGGAAAATCCAGCATGGAATGTAACAATGTTTATGAAAAGGAAAGTTGCTACTCACCATATACCGGACATGCTGAGTTGCAGATAAGCACAAAAAAAAAAAAAAAAAAAAAAAAAAAAAGTCACAATTAAAGCTTTCGGCCATTAAGATTTCAGTTACCTGAGACTGCAGTTGTGTGTGAGTTGAGTTTGTGTGAGATTTAGATTCAAATGATACTGTCCATTTTAAATATGCTCAATTGAAGTAGAAAGCTAGTTTTCATGTTATTGTTGTTGTTGTTGTTGTCTTCAGTCCTGAGACTGGTTTGATGCAGCTCTCCATGCTACTCTATCCCGTGCAAGCTTCTTCATCTCCCAGTACTTACTGCAACCTACATCCTTCTGAATCTGCTTTGTGTATTCATCTCTTGGTCTCCCTCTACGATTTTTACCCACTACGCTGCCCCCCAATGCTAAATTTGTGATCCCTTGATGCCTCAGAACATGTCCTACCAACCAGTCCCTTCTTCTAGTCAAGTTGTGGCACAAACTCCTCTTCTCCCCAATTCTCTTCAATATCTCCTCATTAGTTACGTGATCTACCCATCTAATCTTCAGAATTCTTCTGTAGCACCACATTTCGAAAGATTCTATTCTTTTCTTGTCCAAACTATTTATACATCCATGTTTCACTTCCATACATGGCTACACTCCATACAAATACTTTCAGAAACGACTTCCCGACACTTAAATCTATACTTCAGAAACGCTTTCCTTGCCATTGCGAGTCTACATTTTATATCCTCTCTACTTCGACGATCATCAGTTATTTTGCTCCCCAAATATCAAAACTCCTTCACTACTTTAGTGTCTCATTTCCTAATCTATTTCCCTCAGCATCACCCGACTTAATTCGACTATATTCCATTATCCTCATTTGCTTTTGTTGATGTTTATCTTATATCCTCCTTTCAAGACACTGTCCATTCCGTTCAACTGCTCTTCCAAGTCCTTTGCTGTCTCTGACAGAATTACAATGTCATTAGCGAACCTCAACATTTTAATTTCTTCTCCATGGATTTTAATACCTACTCTGAATTTTTCTTTCCTTCACTGCTTGCTCAAAATACAGATTGAATAATATTGGGGACAGACTACAACCCTGTCTCACTCCCTTCCCAACCGCTGCTTCCCTGTACAAATTGTAAATAGCCTTTCGCTCCCTGTATTTTACCCCTGCCACCTTTAGAATTTGAAAGAGAGTATTCCAGTCAACATTGTCAAAAGCTTTCTCTAAGTCTACAAATGCTAGAAACATAGGTTTGCCTTTTCTTAATCTATTTTCTAAGATAAGTCGTAGGGACAGTATTGCCTCACGTGTTCCAACATTTCTGCGGAATCGAAACTGATCTTCCCCGAGGTCGGCTTCCACCAGTTTTTCCATTCATCTGTAAAGAAGTATTTTGCAGCAGTCACTTATTAAATTGATAGTTTGGTAATTTTCACATCTACCAACACCTGCTTTCTTTGGGATTGGAATTATTATATTCTTCTTGAAGTCTGCGGGTATTTCAACTGTCTCATACATCTTGCTCACCAGATGGTAGAGTTTTGTCAGGACTGGCTCTCCCAAGGCCGTCAGTAGTGCCAATGGAATGTTGTCTACTCCTGGGGCCTTGTTTCGACTCAGGTCTTTCAGTGCTCTGTCAAACTCTTCCTGCAGTGTCGTATCTCCCATTTCATCTTCATCTGCATCCTCTTCCATTTCCAGAACATTGTCCTCAAGTACATCGCCCTTGTATAGACCCTCTATATACTCCTTCCACCTTTCTGCTTTCCCTTTTTTGCTTAGAACTGGGTTTCCATCTGAACTCTTGATACTCATACAGGTGGCTCTCTTTTCTCCAAAGGTCTCTTTAATTTTCCTGTAGGCAGTATCTATCTTACCCCTAGTGAGATAAGCCTCTACATCCTTACATTTGTTCTCTAGCCATCCCTGCTTAGCCATTTTGCACTTCCTGTCAATCTCATTTTTGAGATGTTTGTATTCCTTTTTGCCTGCTTCATTTACTGCATTTTTATATTTTCTCCTTTCATCAATTAAATTCAATATTTCTTCTGTTACCCAAGGATTTCTACTAGCTTTTGTCTTTTTACCTACTTGATCCTTTGCTGCCTTCACTACTTCATCCCTCAGAGTTACCCATTCTTCTTCTACTGTATTTCTTTCCCCCATTCCTGTCACCCTATTTGGTTTTCATAGACAATAGTAAACCTCTATATTTCAAAATTTGCACACAGGTTTGAATTGTGTGTTTTAACTCCGAGCTCATTTGGAAAAAAAGACACACACACACACACACACACACACACACACACACACACACACACACACACACACACACACACGCACACACAGCTTAACTATGTCCTTACGATGTTAACAAAAAGCACATTGCATCTTCAAATTACATAGAGTAGCTCGTTTTATGGGCATTTTATTCATAAACAAATAGTTCAGCATCATAAACTGACTTGCTAATTCATTTTACAACAGAAATTTTACCTCACTTTAATGGTATTAGTATATATATTGTTTATGTCACTGCGCATATTTTTGTAAATTTTTGGCCATACACCATAATTTTTTGTGCACATTATGGTGACTTATGATCATTAAATTCCTAGCCTTAGGTATTAGCATCTGTTGTTCCCTGTTTGCGGAACAACATGTTTTTGATGTGTCTTCTGTTCCTAAATCAAATGATAAGATCATGTATTTCTAAGATTAATGAAAAACTATTCACCAAGTTAACTTATCTCTCAAATGATGACTGCAAATGCACCTTGAAGTCAATGGGAAACAGTCTGAGCAGAACATTGTGTGAAGTGATAAGCTGTTGCTTGTTATGAAAAGCATATATTTTGCGAGTAATGGGTGATCACTAAATTACTGTGAGTAAAATATTTGGTTTGTTAACTTGTGTTCTGTATATGCTTTGTGGTATACAGACACAAATAGGAACGTCTAAAGAAACAGAACTGCCTGCATAATAGCTGTAAAACAAAGCATAGATCTAGAGACATGGAGATTCTGAATGAAACACATTTGGCTGTCAATTGGGCAATATGACAAACCTTCAATGTATACTGTATCAGAATATTATTGAATGACATGTTATGAAACCTGAAGAAATTCTGGTCATATGTTACCAAAGTTAGTATACAGACACCAGCATATGGGATGGGGATTGAACTTGAGGCAGCAAAGCAAAAGCAGAAACATTAAACTCTGTTTCAAATGTTTCTTTACAAGGTAAAATACTGGCATATTGCCCCAGTTTAACTCTTGCACCACTGCAAAAATGAGTGGTATAGATGCTGGTGTCAGCAGTGTTGAGAAATAGCTGCAATCACTAAAACTGAACAAGACTCCAGCACCTGATGAAATCCCTATGAGATTTGTGGCTGACTTAGCCCCATTTTTTTAAAACTATAATATAGCAAATCGTTCAAATAAAAAAATTGCCAAGTAGTTGGAGGAAAGCACCAGACAAACCCTTCTACAACAGGTTTGTAGAAGTGATCTACAATATCCAGTAGCCTTGACATCCAGTTTTGGTAGTATCTTAGGACACATTCTAAGCTGAAATGTAGTGAGGTATCTCAAACAGAATAACCTCTTCCATGCCAACTAGAATGGCTTCTGGAAACATCAATAATGTGAAACCCAACTTGCACTTCTCTCACATGATATCCTGAAAGCCATGGATCAAGGCAGTCAAGTAAACCCAGTGTGTCTCAATTTCCAAAAAGCATTTGACTTCTAAATTTACTGTATAATATATGAGCATATAGAGTATCAGATGCAATTTGTGACTGTATAAAGAATTTATTGGTGAGAAGGATGCAGCATATTATCTTGAATAAAGGGCCACTGACAAATGCAGAAGTAACTTAAGGTATGCCCCTGGAAAGTGTGCTGGGACCCTTTGCTGTTCAAGTTGAATATTAATGACCTTGGAGACAGTAGTAACCTCAGAATTTTCCCTGGCTGACTAAAAAGCTGCACAAATATTCAGTCAGATCTTGATAAGATTTCAAAGTGTTTCAAAGATTGGCAACATTCTTTAATTGTTCATAGATGTAAAACTGTGCAGTTCACACACTGAAAAAAAGTGCTATCCTACGACTGCAGCATCAACAAGTCACAGTGGGAATCAGTCAACACATACAAATTCCTGGTTGTAACAATTTGTTGACGACCACATAAGCTCAGTCGTTGGTAAAGCAGGTGGAACACTCAGGTTTTAATGGTGAATACTCCGAAAATTAAATCAGTCTACAAAGGAGACTGCTTACAAATCACCTGTGCAACCCATTCTAGAATATTGCTTAATTACGTGGGACTGATACAAGATAAGGACTAACAGGAGATACTGAGAGTATACAGAGAAGGGTAGCATGAATGGTCACAGGTTTATTGACTGATGTGAGACACTCACTGAAATACTAAAGAAAGTGAACTGTCAGACAGTTCAAGATAAATACACTGGGATTTGGCCTGGGATAAGGAAACTTTTTTTTGTATTGATGCAGAATAAAAGGAGCAAGGATCCATGGTGGTAGAAAAAATGTGAAAAATTGTGTAAATAATGTAGAATTAGGTCCGATAAATTTTGTTGCTTGGGGCATGGAATCCCCCCTAATGGCCTTACCATCTTACTACCCATCTCTGGCTGCCACCCCTCCTTCCAAAAAGACCTCCACTTGTTCAAATTCTGCCAATCCTTAGCCCTCACCAACATAGATAGTCCTTCAAAACTATATCATCCAATCCCGAATCTTCTTGCAGTACCTTCTCTCCATCCGCAAAATTCTCCTGTTGTGCAGTCCCGAATTCCTGAAACCAGTAACACACACTGAAACTCTTTCCCTGCAGGAACTTGAGCAACATGCACAATGCCACCACAAATAGCTACCCACCCTGCTCACTTCCTGCTTCCACCTTGGAGTACCACTGACCACAACACACAGCTGACAAACACTGTCTCACAGACCTACTACACTTACTCCACCCTCCAAAACTCCCTCCCACTGCCACAAAGAATCCAGAACTTAAACAGACCTGCAGCACAGTTATGAAACTTTCCTCCAGAAGCCTTAGCGCCCTTTCCAAAGGCCTCACCTTTTGCCCCACTGTCAAATTCAATCATGCAGGACTTGTTCAAGACCATCTCTCCTTCTCCTGGTCCCTACAGTGGAAACACTTTTTCACCATCAACCTTACCAACCAGACTCAACCAAAGACCAATATTGAACCTTGCCTAACTTAGTTCCCTCCTCCATCCAACCATGATCTACCCCCATTGCCCCTAAACCACCCTCTGTTAACTTTCCAGACTTTCTTAACCTCAAACCTTGCCTCACCATCATTCCCCAAATCCCTCAACATGCAAACCAACCTTATATTTGCAGAAAGAACTGCAGTCTACCATCTAGAAACTGATCCCAACATTATAGTCCTACCTGTGGACAAAGGCTACACCACTGTCGTATTGAACCGCAAGGATTACCTGCCGGAAGGAGTTTGCCAGCTGTCAGATACTTCCACCAACAAATCTTGTCACAGTAACCCCATTCCAGCAATCCAGCAGGATCTCCAGTCACTACTCAAATCTTTAGGCCCACCCCAGAAGCTCTCCCTGGAGTCCATCTCTCTACTCACACCTACCCCTCCCCACACTCCCAGCTTCTACATGCTTCCTACAGTCCATAAACGTAACCACCCAGGACACCCTATTGTAACCGGTTTTTGTGCCCCCACTGAGAGAAACTCTGCTCTCATAGACCAACACCTTCACCCTACTACCCAGAACCTACCCTCCTGTATAAAAGATACCAACCATTTCCTCCACCGACTTTCCACAGTTCCTGACCCTTTACCACACAGTGCCCTGCTTGTCACTATTGATGCCACCTCCCTGTAGTCTAACATTCCTAATGCCCATGGCCTTACAGCCTTTGAACACTATCTTTCCCAATGCCCGATGGATTCCAAACCAACAATGTCCTTTCGTCATGACCAACTAGATCCTCACCCACAATTATTTCTCCTTTGAAGGCATTACCTACACATAAATCCAGGGTACAGCTATGGGCACCAGCATGGCACCATCATATACCAACCTATTCATGGGATTCATGGGACATTTAGAGGAATCCTTCCTATAAAAAACCTCACCTGGTTCACATTCATTGATGACATCTTTGCTATCTGGACCACAGGTGAGGACACCCTATCCACATTCCTCCAGAACCTTGGTGAGGACACCCTATCCACATTCCTCCAGAACCTCAACAACTTCTTTCTCCCCCATTTGCTTCACCTGGTCCTACTCAACCCAACAGGCCACCTTTCTAGATGCTGACCTAGACTTCAAAGATGGTTACATCAGTACCTCCACCCACGCCAAACCTACTAACCACCAGCCATACCTCCACTCTGACAGCTACCACCCATTTCATACCAAGAAGTCCTTCCCATACAGCCCAGTCACCCATGGGAGGTGCATATGCAGTGACGAGCAGTCCCCCTCGAAATATACCAAGGGTCTCACTGAAGCCTTCACTGACCATAATTATCCTCCCAATCTTGTACAAAAACAAATCTCCCGTGCCTTATCTTTCCAGTCTCCCACCACCTCCCAAAGTCCCACTATCTGACCACAGAGGAGCATTCCTCTCGTAATTCAATATCACCCTGGACTGGAGCAACTGAATTACATTCTCTGCCAGGGTTTCGATTACCTCTTGCGGTGTCCTGAAATGAGAAATGTCCTGCCCACTATCCTTTCCAACCCTCATACAGTGGTATTCAGCCATTCACCGAACTGACACTATCTACTCACCCAACTTTACACAATCCCTGCTCCTAATCTCTTACCTCATGACTCACACCCCTGTAATGGACTTAGATGCAAGACCTGTCCCATACATCCTCCCACTACCACCTACTCCAGTCCAGTCCCAAACATCACCTATCCCATCAAAGGCAGGGCTACCTGTGCAAGCAGTCATGTGGTCTACAAGCTAAGCTGCAAACTCTGTACTGCATTCTGTGTAGGCTTGACAACCAACAAACTGTCTGTCCGCATGAATGACCACCCTGTTGGTGAACGCGCTGCCTAACATGATATCTTTCATTTCAATGACTGCTTCGCAGCCTGTGCCATATAGATCCTTCCCACCAATAAAAGCTTTTCTGAAATGCACAGGTGGGAACTTTCTCTGCAATACATCTTACATTTCCAAAACCCTCCTGGCCTCACTGTCACTGCCCTCACCTATTCAGCCCCTTCCCTGTTTCCATTCCAGCACTACACAGCTGCCATTCCACCACCACACCCAGTCGTTTTATTTCTCTCCTTTTCTGCTACTTCCCCTCCTCCCCCAACCCTCTGTCTAAACTTCAGCACTTCATTGTCCGCCACCCCTACCATACTACCCTTCCCCCTAACTGCCCCAGCCTCCTCCTCAACCCCACCCAGTCACCACTCCCATCATGCACTAGTGCTGCTGCTCGCAGTGTGGTTTCAATTGCCTGAGACTGCAGCTGTGTGTGTGTGTTTGTGTGTGTGTGTGTGTGTGTGTGTGTGTGTGTGTGTGTGTGTGTGTGTGTGTGTGTGTCGCGCACACACACGTATGTGTGTCTATTGTTGATGAAGGCCAATGGCCAAAAGCTTTAACTGTGAAAGTCTTTTTGTTGTGCCTATTGCAGCTCAGCATCTCTGCTATATGGTAGCAACTTTCCTTCTCATAATGTTGTTACATTCCACCCGGGATTTTCCTATGCTTGCATCAGTTATTGTAGTTAAAGGCAGCCATGGTAGTCTAGCAGGTAGAGCACGAGACTTCGCCAACACCCCCAGATCCACTCAGCCTGTTCTAAAAATGAGTACCACAAATCTTTTCTGGGATTGAAAGCTGGTCAGGATGGGCTGCCTGCCACCCCTATCTCTCCCTTTACTGTGGTCAACAGGCTACACTCCACCTGCACTCAGACCAAGTGTCCAGTCATTGGCTTGGACCTCAGACTTTACTTTTTATAAGAATTAAAAAGTAAAATTATGTACCCTTCTGGGCAGACTTTACGTTTAGTAAGAATTAAAATGTAAAATAATGTGCCCTTCTGCATACCACCATCTGCCAAAACCACAATGTTGCAAGCAATAAAAGGGGTGTTACTTCTCACAATGTATAATATACAGTGAAATTGATACATGAATGTAGCTTTCAAGAGAAGGTTAGAAATTCTTAAATAAGATGAACTTCATGAATAGTTAATACAAGTAACTTTTCTTTGATTTTCATATGATGTGATGTGTGCTGTTCAACATCCCATTTTCTATCAGCCAATGTGTTATCTACTGGCTCAATTTTACAGTGTATGTTGGAGGTGACAGCAGAGGAGGGATGGTGGAGCTGTGACAGACATACCCTTTCTGGAATGTGTGTGATATAAAACATAACTGAATTATTCTTCAGAAAATCTTGTGTTGACACAATAATCCATTGGGAGGGGATACTTTATGGGTAACTGTACTGGCATCTGTGTAGCTAATTATAAGAATTTCCATGTTGGAGATGAACTGGATAGTGTGCATGTAAAAATGCTGAAACACTTCCATGCTTCATTTTTCCTTTATTTACTCAGGTGCCCGCACATTATTTACCCACATGAAATTTCACATAATGGACAAATAAGGATGGACAATTCTCCAACTGATGTGGCACAATTTGTAGAGAATAAACATCTCTAATTTTTTGGGCAGAACATATTTCAATCCACATAAGAATAGTATCTGTTGATGGAATAATATAACAGGATAATCCTTTGACAACGTATATAAACCATTTGAGACTTGTTCTGTAGGATATATACCTATAACATTTAGGAAGAGTTAACCCGCTTTGCCAGGATTGGCACTAGTCACACTTTTCTTTGGAATCTCTTTGGAACTGCTAGAACAATGAACCATGGTTACACTTTGAGTTATTCACTGTGGCAGTGTTAGAGCTCAGTAGCTTCAGCACTTTGGAAACTGTGCACAAAAGCATGTAGATATTCTAACAAGTTTAGAAGCAAAGTACAAGGCATAAAATGCAAGGCTAAAAAGAAATTATTTAGGAATAAAATAAACAACTGGCTGAAGGCAGAAGTGCTGCGTCGTCGACAGGTATACAAACAAAAGGTACAGAGCTTTGCTTTGCTACCTTTTGGAATGAAATTCGTTTTTCCAGCTTGCACACACACACACACACACACACACACACACACACACACACACACACACACACACACACACACACACACACACACCTGCCTCCCTACTTTGTGCTTAGTTGACTGTCAATTCTTTCCTGGCCCACAGTGAGTGCACTGGGATGAGGTGGGGGTGCAAGGTGAGGGACAGATAGAGGTGGGAGGCGGGGACGGGGTTGGGGGAAGGCATCTAGCAGCTCGTGGGAGAGTGGGGAGCCATCTGTGGGCTAGCTACAGGTGCTCCTAGGTGAAGGTGCCCGACAACTGGTGGAGGTCCTCTGCCAGGTAGTCACTCCAGTTCACAGTGGTGGAACCTTTGTCTGCTGGGAGGGTTATCAGGTCTGCCAAAAGTGACCCCATCCCAGAAGTCCAACGAAACCTCCAATCCCTGCTAAAATCATTAGGTCCTTCCCAGAACCTCTCCCCTGAATCCATATCCCAAATCACCCCAACAACAGTCCACCCACTCACCGTCTCCATGTTCCCCAAAACCTACAAACCTAACAATCCTGAGCACTCTATTGTAGCTGGTTACAGTGCCCACAACAAAAGAATCTCAGCACTTGTTGACCAACATCCGCAACCAAATGGCCAAAATCTAGCCTCCCACATTATAGATACCAACCACTTTCCGCAGCAGCTCTCCACCATCCCCACACCCTTACCTCCCGGGTTCCTACTCATCACTGTAAATGCAACCTCCTTATACAACAACATCCCTCATGCCCATGGCCTTTCCGCGATTGAACACTACCTCTCCCACACACACCACTTCATTCCTTATACACCTTGCCAACTACATCGTAACCCATACTTACTTCCCCTTTTAAGGAAAGGTATACAAACAAATTTGTGGCACAGTCATTGGCGCCTGCATGGCACCCTCCTATGAAAACCTCTTTGTGGACCACCTAGAGGACACATTCCTAGCTTCCCAAAACCCCAAACCCAGGTTTGGTTCATTCATGACATCTTTATAATCTTGACCCAAGGCCAGGACACCTTATCCTCATTCCTCCACAATCTCAACACCTTCTCTCCAGTCAGCTTCATCTGGTACTCCTCAAGCTATTGTGCCACCTTTGTGGATGTCGATCTCCTCCTCTCAGATGGCTCCATCCAAACCTCGGTCCACATCAAACCCAACAATACCAAAGTACCTACACTTTTACAGATGCAACCTCTTCCAACCAAAAAATCCCTCCCAAACAGCTTGGCCTCATGAAGGCCTTCGCAGACAGGCAATACCCTTCAGATCTAATATACAAACAGATCTCTCATGCCATGTCCCCGCATAACCCTGATCCTCAGATCCTTCACAAGAACCAACCACAAAGAAGTGCCTCCTCCCCCCCCCCCCTTTCAGTCACCCAATACCACCTGGGACTGGATGACTCAACTGTGTCCTTCGTCAGGGCTTTGATTATCTATCATCAGGCCCTGATATGAGGGGCATCCTAACCAAGATACTTCCATCCCCTCACAACATGGTGTTCCACCACCCACGCAACGTCCACAACATCCTAGTCCATCCCTATGCCACTCTCATCCCCAATCACCTGCCACAGTGATCATACCCTTGTGGGAGACACAGATGCGACCTGCCAAATCCACCCAGCCAGCACCTCCTGCTCCAGTCCTGTCACAGTCTTACCTTACCCAATCAGATGCCGGGTCACCTGTGAAAAAAGCCATGTTATATAACCGCTCCACTGCAACTACTGAACAGTATTTTACATTGGTATTACAACCAACCATGTGTCAACCAAAATGAATGGCCACCCCCAAACTGTTGCCAAAAATAAGATGGACCAGTGGCATAACATGCATAAAACACAACAGGGGGGATTTCAATGGCTGCTTCACAACCCATGCCATCTGGATCCTCCCTACTACCACCAGCTTCGCTGAGCTGCACAGATGGAACCTATGGGATCTTGCCGCTCCCCATCCCCATATGATTTGTGTGTGTGTGTGTGTGTGTGTGTGTGTGTGTGTGTGTGTGTGTGTGTGTGTGTGTGTGTGTGTGTGTGTACAGACACCATCCCCTGTCCCAGTACTCTTTCCAATTCATGTCAGCTAGTTGTGTGCTACTACCTCATGCCCTACTCTGTGAAATCGTATGCCCAGCCATCTGCCACTTGGCCCCTCTACCTGCACCCCCGGCTAGCCCACAGACAGCTCCTCACTCTCCCACGAGCTGCTAGAGGCTTCCCCCAACACCCTCCCTGCCTCCTGTCTCTCTCCATCCCCCACCCCACCTCACCTCACCTCACTGTGGACCAGAAAAGAGCAGGCAATCGACTAAGCACAATGTAGGGAGACAGGTGTGTGTGTGTGTGTGTGTGTGTGTGTGTGTGTGTGTGTGTGTGTGTGTCTGCATGCACATGCGTGCGTGTGTACCTGTCTATGATGCAGCATCTCTGCCTTCGGTGAGTCATCTCCTTTGTACCTAAATAATTCATAATTCTCAACCAAAACTTTCTGTAAACTATTAAGACTAAAAAGGAAAAAGTTAAGATGACCAAAAGATATTATTGCTACAAACAGTTGTGAGAGGCAACGTAAGAATTGCTATGTAACACTGTGGGAGATGATTAAAAGATAACTAGATTTTTTTGAAGCTAAATACAGGACCAGTGATGTCACCTGTGATTTGGGTTCCTTAGGGAAGGCTGAGGCAACAAGTTGGACTGAAACATCAATCATGCATTTACATCACTATGCTTCAATCTACATCCAAATGCTTGGCAGAGTGTTCACAGAACTATTTCTCAACTGTGCCACTTCCAATTAGCATGTGAGAAAAATGAAGAACTAATTATTTCCAGAAAGCTCCCGTTTCTCTCATTTTATTTGCATTGTCCTTTCTCCCTAAGTATGTGGAAGTTGAAATTTTTTGTATTCAGAAAATTGGTGATTAAAATTTTGTGATAATATCTCACTGCAATGAAAAGCACCTTTGATTTAATGAGTGCCATATTAGTTCGCATCTCAGATTTTTGACATTCTCTCTCCTTTTTATGATAATAGAAAATGAGCTGCCTTCTTTGAATTTTTTTGATGTTCTCAGATCAGTCTTACCTGCTAAGGATCCCGTAGTGTGCAGGAATACTCTAGCAGAGGATTGACAAGTATTGTGTAGGTGGTCTCTCTATAAATTTGTTGCACCATCTAAGTGTTCTGTAAATAAAACACAGCATTTGGTTCACCTTCCCCACAACATTTTCAATGTGATGGTCCCAACTTACGTTGTTTGTAATTGTAACCCATATGTATTTAGTTGAATCAACAACCTTTAAATTAGTATTATTTATTGTGTAACAGAAATTTAATCAATGCTGCAATTCAGCAGTATCAATGTGGAAGGCCTTGCATTTTTTATTCTTTGGGGTCAACTGCTGCTTTTCGGCTATAGCAAATAATGTGATTTCTACTGATCTTCTGGCAACTTTACTAAATGGTAAATTACTGCATCATCTGCAAACAATTTAAAGAGGGCTGTTCACATTGTCTCCCAAATTACTTATATACATTACAAACAGCAGAGAGCATACAATAATTTCTTGAGGAATTATAGATATCACTTCCGTTGCACTCTCTGATTTCATTTGTGCCATGAAATTAAAAATTCAGCTGCACAACTGAGACAATGCTCCTTAGGTGTGGGGTAGTGGAGATGGAGAACAATAGGATTACTGGTGTCTTACACAGGGATATGATCCCTGTGGCAAGAGGCTAAGATCACGTTGCATAGGGACGAACCAACATGTTGTGTAGGAGGGATGGGCAAGATCACAGGTAGGATATCCCTCATTTCCAGGCATGATCTTAG
This sequence comes from Schistocerca gregaria, assembly GCF_023897955.1. Lineage (NCBI taxonomy): Eukaryota > Metazoa > Arthropoda > Insecta > Orthoptera > Acrididae > Schistocerca > Schistocerca gregaria. The sequence goes on from NC_064923.1 coordinate 745,959,144, forward strand.
AGAATCAAAAATCTGGCGAAGGACACAGTTCAGTTGCTCTCCAGTCCTGGCTGATTGGGAAGGGGAGAGGCTCCTTTGTGGCTGATTCTTAAGGGTAGCAGGAGGATTAGTGGTGTGTAATGATATGGCATAGGAAATCTGTTTGCTGACTAAGTTTGAAGAGTAGTGCCTCTCTGTGAAAGCCTTTGAGGCCTTCAGCATACTAAGCAAGGGGAGCTTCATCACTATAGGTACACCATTCCCAGGTGGCCATGCTGTAAGGAACTCATTTGTTAGTGTGAAAGAAGTGACAGCTGTGAAAATTCAGGTACTGTTGGTTGTTAGCTTGCTCAATATGGGCAAAGATATACGTAGAACCATCACAGAGATGGAGATCAACATCAACGAAGGGGCCATGTTGGGTTCGAAAGGACCACACAAAACAGGTGGGAGAGGAAGTGTTGAGGTTGTGGAGAGATCAGGATAGGGTGTCTACACCCTGAGCCCAGTTCATGAACACATCATAAGTGAATCTGGACCGGACAAGAGATTTTGGGAAGGTAGGCATGTTTCCTCTAAATGGTCCATAAATAAGTTGGTATTGGAGGGTGGCAGTAGGTGCCCATGGCTGTGCCACAGATTTGTTTGCATACCTTCCCCTCAAAGGAGAAGTAAATGTGTGGTACGGAATCAGGTGATGGGTTTCGTGTCAGAAGCATGTTGAGAGAGGTGGTTTTCAATAGCAGCAAGGCCATAGGTCTGAGGGGTATTGTATACGAAGATAGCAATAACACTGATAAGTAGGGACCTCCAGGTGATTGTATCTCTGATATGAGAGACTACACTACAGGCAATCAGTTGGAGATGTTGGTCGATGAGAGGGAATTCTTTCAGCGGAAGTGCATCAACCAGCTGCAATAGGGTTTCTAGGACTTTGAAAAGCAGGTGTGTCAAGGTCATTGGGTTGAAGAGGGAGACTGGTTAAGGGGAGAATTTCTGTAATGTGTCTAAGGATTTAAATAGGGATTGAAGATTAAGATGGATTTCTGGGATGGGATCACTATGTAGGTGGAGGAGTCAAACTGTTGACAGTATCCTTCTGTCAGGTAATCACTGAGTTTTGTTGCAGTGTTGGAGCTTCTGTGTGCAGGAAGGATATTCAATTTGGGTCTGTTTTGAAGTTGCAATTGCTGACCTTTCTTCTGTTGAGAGGTTTTCTTGGGAAGTACCCTGAGGATGGTGGTGATGCAAAGATGGATGTAAGGAAGATGACCAGGTGTTTGCAGCGAGACAGTTACAGCTGGATGGTGGTATCAACTGGGAGAGGCAAGGTTCAATGTTGGGATCAAGTTGGCTTTGTTTGGAGGGACTGATAGCAATGAAGTGTTAGCACTGTAGTTCAAAATAACACTGTATGACAGACCTTTACAAACTGTCATCTCATCATTGCAATGAGTCTGTGAACTGATACTTAAGTGGTTGCAAAACTGTAAATTTACTTGAAGTTTTCATTATGTCTAATAGCATGAGACAAAAATTACATTGTCTGTCATATCCCAGCAGAACAAGAAGATAATTTAAAATGGTAGTATTTTTACCTTGTAATTTATGGTTCTCTCATTTTTTATGGTAATTGTAACACAAATAGTGAAGACAAAGAGAAAAAATTATGTAATCATAGTGAGCATAATATTTCAAAATTTCTTATATACATTAAATCTGTAGTAGCTCGCAACAAACAACTTCCATTTCTCTAAGAAACTTCAAACTTGAAAAAATATTATATAAAAATTGAACAATGACATTCTTTAGTTTGTGAAGTGCTACGAGGAATTAGTGGGAGTCATAATAACAAATACCAGTATCTAAAAGTATCTTGAGGAACTAGCAACTGCAGATCATCTGGCTTATTTTCAGTAACATTTTTACTTCTTTCTCTTGCACATTACATAGATCTCCCATATGACTGTTACACTGAAATATATCCAAATTGGCATTCACTTTAAAATACCAACATGTTCCCATCAATAGTCTTTTTATTAGCTTCTTACCATGCTATTTTGCATGGGGACGGCACTGAATATTTATTATCTGTTAACTGTTTCTCACCTCTAATTATTTAGTCTGTTTCTTTTTTTATTTTTGTTTCCTCTGTACCTTTTTCTTCTTAGTTTTCTCATTTCCAATATTCTTTAAATCAACACAAAACAATACCATCCTTACCCATCAGCATCTGGGCCATGAATATCCTGAAAGAGCTTCATAATGTGCAAATACAAAGTATTAGAGAGAGTTGTAACATTTCACAGACCTTTAATGTAATGCTGTTTTGCAACCTGATGAGGTGTGTATCTCCTGGCCCTACACTAAAGTGGCCCAATGACATAATGCATAGACAATCTCCTATCTTGAAGCCAGCACCTGGCAGTCTTCTAAGTTCTTTCTTTGTAGCTTCATAAGGCAGCAGATTAAGCTTATTTATCCACTTGTTTCCACTCTACTCTTGGATCATACATGCTGAGTTGTGAATAAAGCCAGCTCTATGTTCAGATCCTGCTTTTGCCAGTGTACCATAGGCAGAGGGTGCCATCACTGCTCTACACCACAAAAATCAAAATACCTTACACAACTCAATAATTTCAATTTCCTCTCCATACAACAAACTTAGTTTCTCTATCATGGAAGTAATTCTTTTAATGTGATTGTTTGATGAACAAATGAACTTATGTCTTATGTATTGTCTCTAGTTGTTCCTGACACAAAAGTCTTACCCCATAACATTTTCTAGTTGTCTTCTGAATCATGTTGATCCCAGCAATTACAGCAATCTTCTATATTAGCGTCCAGTCTACCCTTCAATAAATCACCGTTCTTCCACTTGAGTGACCCAGGAATTTTTTTAGAGAGAAGTCTTCATGCAGATCACTCAGCAAAACAGAAAACGTCTTAGGTGTGACTTGTTTACCAGCTTTTTATAGTATGAAGTTATCTATTTTAACATCCAAAATCTCATCTTCATCTGTTTCTTCCACCTGAAAGATTGTCCACAAGCTAAGATGTACTGCAAATCCAGATCCCTTCTCTTGCACAGTATTCAGTACCACAGCTCTTCAAGAAGGTTTATCATAACTATTTTCAAACAGAGCATAAAAAATAATGGCACAGACAATAAACAGAGCAACAGCCTAATATGCTTCAAAACAGCACATATTCATCAAATGTGACTGGGAGGAGGAGTAGCTTTTTGATGAGTCTAATACGTTACACTTGGGTACGGGCTAAAGGCGAGGCCTTTAGATATGACCAAAACTTCAGTAGAATTGAGGTTTTGTGCAAAGGTTGACAACAGTGTTTTGTGTTTGTCTGGATTGTAGATTTTGTGGTATGTTGCTCACAGTGTGTCACATAACTTGTAGCATTACAGGAGATGCATAGAGTTTTGATGCCTAATGTAACATCAGCCAATAGGTTCTTTCTTCAAAGAATTCACTTTATCAGTGAAACTACCTTTACAAATCTGCATAAGCTGAATGTAAAAAATATGCATTACTGGGCCAACGAAATGGGCTGAACATTAGAGGCTGTGGAGTGTGAATATTTAGTGCAACTAATTGGAGACTACATGATTGGTCCTTACTTCATTGAAGAAACCCTAATGGATAAAATATGTGCACAATTTCCTACCAGAGTGCTACTGGCTTTCCTAGATTAAGTACAACTTGGCTAGGAAATCACTCACACAGCTCTTTCCTGGCCAATAGACAGGATATGAAGGTGGTGATAGCTTGCACATTCACCTTAAATGACACCACTGGACTTTATTTTCTGGGGTAAACTCAAAGATAACATCTATTCAGACTTTGAATAACCCAAGAGATTTAAACCATTACAATCTGGCAGCATGTACAATGATATTGAAGGAATCCATTCAGTCTCTTAGTGCAGTGGAGGCTGGGCATTTCAAAGACTTGATGACTAAAAGAAATTTTAAAAATATGTTTCTGATCACATGATTTAGTGATCTGCTTTGTGTTATTGTTGCTGACATAATTTTGCAATGGAAGTATTTATCATGATGTTAAACGCATGACACAAAGTTATTATTTTACAGTTTGCACTCCTCAATTCCCTGTTTTACAAATCCATTAAATGTTTGATGTACACCTTTCTTTAAGACTCTAGAAAAACAAGAGCACAACAGTTACCATAATTAACTGGTGAAGCACCCTTCAATGAAATGAGCAATTTTGCTGAATAGCTCTTTTTTTGCTTACATTTTACCAAAAATCTTCAATCATAACAGAAACATCTAAATAGGTTACATCTGGAAAATCTAACGCAAAAATTAGTCTTAGAGAATTTTTTTTCTTCTCCTTTATACACCAATGTGAAATATTCACTGGAAGTATCTTAAGTTACAGTATGATCTTTCTTTTTAGGTGGTGGAGGGCCATTACATTTTGGTGTATGTTCAAATTATCTGCATGACATCGGCAAAGATGATGAAATATATGCATACGTAAGGAGGTGAGTATTACATGAAAAAGTGTGTGAATGACTGACAACAGTTATATTTTTTTGTTTCCAAATTAAATTTTCAAGAACATTCACTTACTTTAGAACTAACAGTATCAGTGTGATCTGAGAACAAACTGAAATTAAAATTGCCTATATGATGACTACAAGAGCAGTTCTCCACCACCGACCCTCATTTGGAAGTCCATAATGCATGCACCAGAGCCCCTGGGAGCATTTGAGAAATTATGTAATAAAACATCAGAGAGATGAGGCTATTACTGATAAGTGAGATAATCAGCACTTAACCTTTTAGAAAGTTTAACTACAGTCTGAAAATACATATAAAGGTAGTAGTACTAACTTTCAAAACCTCAAGTTCCTCTTTCAGAGCATAAATGAAGAAATATTTTGGTTTTAAAAGTGAGTGGAAGGGGACATGTTGCTGAGTTGAGTTATCTGCAGTTTATTAATACTTACAATGGTTATTAATGACTTATCTGTTTAATGCCCATTTTCTCACATTCTTGATATAGGAACTGTCAAACTAAAAGACAGTATAAAATTTTACATATTTATATTCATGAACAAAATGTAGGCACATTCAAATATTAATTAAGACGAGTACATAAGTAAAACAAGTTTAGTTTCGTAGAAATACTAGAAACAGATGATTGTAAATTTCTGAGTGGACAGATTAAGAGTCAGTCATGAGTCAGAACCTCCATATTTCAGCAATATTCCAAATATTCATTAATATGGTAGAAGCTGTAGATTGTTACTATATCTTTAGTTATCTTTTAAATATATTTATGTTTGGTATTCTTTGATCTTATTTCCCAATGCACTGAAGAGAATTTTGGTTTATATAATACACTGTCCTGACATGCCAATTTTGTGTGGGAGTATGGAAGTAATCCCTATTCCTTCTTGCATAACTGTGGACCTCACTGTACACAGTTGGAAACTCTTGGTGAGTCTAAATGAAACACACAGATGGTGGGTCATGACTTTTAATTCTTTAAAAATACTGCTACTTGATTCTCTGTACACAACCGCTTTTAATAATCTTACAGCATTCTTCTGAAGTTTAAATAACTGTTTTACAAATGTGTATTTCCCATAACAGTATCATACCTTATTACAGTGCACATGTAGGTCTAACAAGCACTTAACACCATTTCACAATTGCAACAGTCTGAGTGTTCTTGATATGCTGCAACACTTGTTTAACTTTTTCTACATGTTTTTCCCCTCTTAAGTGTTCGCCCACCCATAATCCTAAAAAAAATTCTCTCTTTCACTGAATTTGGCTGCTCTCTAATGTAATCTGTATGTTGGTTCTAGTTTGATTTCTTGTATGGTTGAAGTTCATCTATACAGTATTCTTGCCATTAGCAACTAGATAGGTATGTTTCAAACATTTTTTTTTTGTCAATTTTCTGCTCCCATGAAGAAACTGGTCTCATCTACAAATAATACAGTGTCTCTGCTGTTGAAAACTGTTATGGTAGGTCATTAATAAAAACCAAGAACAACAATGGGCCAATAGTGAATCCTGTGACACCCCATAATAAACCTTTTTTTTTTCCCAGTAGCATACATAACCTTACTGACAAATTTCCACTCTTCATTTCCTTCCAGATAAATATCACTTGAACCAGTCACAGGAAACACAACTGACATCATAATTATATGGCTCTAAAAGTAGGAGACAATTATTTAATTTAGTTCATTATCCTCTATAGCTCTGAAAGCAAGTTTATGGAATTCTAAGTGAGCTGCTCCCATTGACTTGGCTTCTCTGAAAGCACTATGTGCATTAACAAGAAGTCTAGTAATCTATCTTACACTATACTTTCACTTATTTTTGAAACTACAGATAGTACTGACAGCAGTCTGAATTTTCTAATGTCACACTTGTGACCACTTTTATAAACTGGTGTTACTGTTTATAGATTAAGTTTACTTCCAGAAACTTCTGTTGCAAAGGAGTCATTGATTAGGTTAACAATTAATTAGAGAGTTTTATCAGCATTGTATTAAACAATTTTGTCTGAGATACCATGTAATCCACAGATCATTTTACTGTTTACTTACTGATCATTCTTTGTACTTCTCTTGGCATTACTAAATATAAGCACATTGTTTGTTCTTTTGCTGGAATTCCTACCTTTGTGTAATACACACACACACACACACACACACACACACACACACACACACACACACACACACACACACACACACAAACAATTTTTAAAGTCTGATTCCAAAATCTCTGTCTTACCTTTATATAAATAGATGAGACCCGGAGAAGTTGAAAGAACCACAGGCTACTGAGAGTCTGGGGGGAGAGGGAGGGGGAGGGGGAGGGGGAGGGGGAGGGAGGGGGGGAAGCATTATGCAATGACTGATGAGAACAGTAGAAAGGAATACAGTAGAAGACAAATGGGTTGCTCTGAGGGATGAAATAGTGAAGGCACCAGTGGATCTAATAGGCAAAAAGACAAAGCCTAGTAAATCTCCTTGGATAACACAGGAGATACTGAATTTAACTGATGAAATGAGAAAATATAGAAGTACAACACATAAAGCAGCTGAAAGGGAATACAAACGTCTAAAAAATGAGATTGGCAAATTCTGCAAATTGGCTAAGCACGAATGGCTACAGGACAAATGTAAGAATTTAGAAGCATATTCTCTAGTTGAAAAATTAAAAAGGTCTTTGGAGAAAAGAGAAGCGCAGTATGAACATCAAGAGCTCACATGAAAAATGAATCCTAAACAACGAAGGGAAAGTTGAAAGATGGAAGGAGTATACAGTGGGTCTAAACGAAGGGAGGTGAAATAGAAAGCAATATTATAGAAATGAAAGACGATATACATGAAGATGACATGGGAGATATGATTCTGCAAGAAGAATTTGACAGAGTGCTGACAAGATCTACATTGAAACAAGGCCCAGGAAGTCAACGATATTCCACCAGAACTATGGCGGCCTTGGAAGAGCCAGCCATGACAAAACTCTTCCATCTGGTGTGCTGGATGTATGAGGAAGGCAAAATATCCCCAGATTTCAAAAGTAATGTAATAATTCCATTTCGAAGGAAAACAGGTGCTGACAGACTGTATGAATATTACTGAAGAATCAGTACAATAAGTTATGGTTGCAATACACAAACACACATTCTTTACAGAAGAATGGGCAAGCTGGCAGAAGTCAATCTCAGGGAAGATCAGTTTGTATTCCAGAGAAATGTAGCAATACTCAAGGCAAAACTGACCTTGTTACTTATCTTAGAAGACAGATTAAAGAAAGGCATACCTACATTTATAGCATTTGTAGACTTAAGAGATAGCTTTTGACAGTGTGGACTGGAATACTTTCTTTCAAATTATGAAGGCAGCAGAGGTAAAATACAGGGGGCAAAAGGTTGTTTACAACTTGTGCAGAAACCAGACACCAATTACACGAGTCAAGGGGCATGAAAGGGAAGCAGTGGTTGAGAAGGGAGTGAGAGAGGGTTGTAGCCTATTGCTGATGTTGTTCCATCTGTACACTGAGCAAGCAGTAAAGGAAAAAAAAAAGAAAAATTTGAAGTAGGAATTAAAGTTCAGGGAGAAAAAGTGAAAACCTTGAGGTCTGCTGATGACATTATAATACTTTCAGAGACAGCAAAGCACTAGGATGAGCAGCTGAATGAATTCCACTGCCTTGAAACAAGGATATAAGATGAACATCAACAAAATCAAAACAAGGATAACAGAACATAGTCAAATTAAATCAGATGATTCTGAGAGTATTAGATTAGAAAATGAAGCACTTGAAGTAGAAGATAATTTATGATATTTGGGTGCAAAATAATAATGATGGCCAAAGTAGAGCTGACGTGAAATGTAGACTGGCAACAGTAAGAAATGTGTTTCTGAAGAAATTGAAATTGTTAATGTTTACTATAGATTGAAGTGTTAGGAAGTCTTTACTGAAAGTATTTTTATGGTGTGTAGCTGTCTATGCAAGTGAAACATGGACAATAAACAGTTTACACAAGAAGAGAATAGAAGCTTTTGAAATGTGGTGCTACAGAAGTATGCTGAAGATTAGATGGGTAGGCTCACATAACTAATGAGAGGATACTGAACAGAACTTGGAGAAAAAGAAATTTGTGGCACAATCTTACCAGAGGAATGGATCACTTTATGGGAAACATTTTGAGACGTCAAGGGATCGCCGATTTCTACTGGAAGAAAAAGTCTGGGGTAAACACTGTAAAGGAGGACCAAGAGATGAATACTAAGCAGGTTCAGAAGTATGTGAGGTAGTTTCTCGGAGATGGAGAGGCTTGCACACAAGAGAGTAGCATTCGGAAGACCACAACAACAACATATACATTTGGTACTACTATGGCTTCCCTGTACTTTTCCCTAAAGCACTTTGCATGTGGTTTCAAAGCAGAATCCTGCTTTGCATATTTATATATCATTTTCTGATTTTGCACATCATCCACACATTTGAATTTTCATTAATTTTAATTCTCTTAAAGAGGGTATTTCATAAACTTAGTTTTCTTATAAAAGAAAGTACTTTCTGTCAGGAAGTAAGTGAATAATGTTGTAGCACAAAAACAGAAAGAACATTGGAAGAATGTGTGAGACTGAGCTACAAACCAGTTTTAAATGAGAAAATAAAGGTCATCAGAACTGTATTTTGGAGTACCGGGTTCCATTTATGATCTAGACATCCTGATTAAACACTTCTTAGTTTCACAAAATTAACTGAGATGATTCCTATGATAAGGTCAAATCAAATTTCTTTCCCCATATGTCTACAAGTGAGCTGATCTTCTGTCTGTAATGAAATCTATGTTAAATTTAAGCTAAAATAAAACTATTTGCTCCTTAAGTAACGGCATTTTGAGAGTTACCATCAAAGACGATTCTTTCCCAGACAAAGTCTTGAGTTATTGTATACCACCCTCTTTATGTTACCAGCTTAGGAATGATAATGTCAGCAGCCTTTGCAGACTGTTTAGCCTGCACAGACTGTGCACTGTTAAATGGGGCATTAAACATTGCACTCCAGAAGGTAGAATTACAAACTCACCTAGAATCACAAACTCGCCTATTTGCTCCAACAGATACTGTGTACAGGGACTGCAGTCTGATTTAACTTAAAAATTCTTACATTATTGCTTCGAGTTTTTAGATTATATATATAGACTGTATTTTCAGTTTCCCAAAAATCTGTAATACTTTTTGAAACAATCAAAAAATAGTGGTAGAGTCAATTGAGGATCTTGATAATGATAACTGATTATTGGATATTATCAGTAGTTTTCAGTGACATCCATCACAATGAGCCATAGAATATTCTGTCACCAATAGTGTTTGTAGATTGTAATATGATTTTTAAAACAGAGAGGCAATGTAAATGCTTGAGGTAGACTCATCAACAACAAACACAAAGTTTGGACCACTGCCTCTTCAGAATGAAGAGCTGGACTTGTCAATGATCTTCTGCTGTTGGTCAGCTTATTCTGTGTATGCCTTACATGAATATTCTTCAACTGTTGTTTATGGTAACCTCTGCTGAAGTGAACTCAATTCAACCTCTATACCTATTTTCTTTCTTGCAGTTCCAAATATCTTTGTTTTTTTTTCCTGCCTGCTAAGACTAAATAGTTGAAGTTTGAAGCTATGTGTAGAATATACAACTCACATTCAAATACCACTTCTTTTAAATATGACTCTTTTACTCATATAGTTTGTAGTTCCTCATAATGATGAAATACGCCATCTCTTGAGAATTTTGTGTAACACACTCCACTTAGTAGCAGATCCAAAAAATACTTTATTAACCTGGTACATAAAAATAGCTACAACTGTTAACAATAACAGGTTTTAAAATAGTTAAGTGTCAATAATTGCACTAATACAGAGTCTTTATGAAATGATGTATAAGTTAGCTTTTAAGGAAAAATATAACTTATTAGTTACTTAAATTATAATGTAACAAGAAACAAAATCTACATCAATTTAACACAGTCATTTGTAAATACTTTAAAAATATATTTCTTAATTATCACATTTCAAATTCTGCAGTGAGATACACTAGGTTTTCATTTCTTTCTCTGCCAGGCAAAATGACAAATACTGGGATTTCAGCTCCCTTAAAAATCATTTCTGTTACTGAAACGTTTTACTTTTTTACAGCGCTCCAAATTTTCATATGCCAAAAGAAAACACCAAGCCTGTTATCATGATTGGACCAGGCACAGGAATTGCTCCTTTTAGAGGATTTTGGCAGCAGCGAATGGCAGAACTACAAGCATCTCAAAAAGGTTGGTCAATTGGTTTATCTACCTGTTTTCAATTACTGCACCACATTACACAAAATATGTCACTGGCTTATAGCTTATTTGTCAACACTGTCAACTGAAAAGATGCCAATTTCAACATGAATTAAAAATATAATTGGCAGTTATCACAGTTTTTGTACTATTCATTGGGTGAACTTAGATGTTAACAATACAACCAAATTTTTTCTAGCTATTACTCAGTGAACAAATCACCTTTGGTGTAACTTCTATTGTGATACCTGTTCGAGTCAAGCCAATGGCTGTTATCCTACGCACAATACACATCGAATGAGGGGTATTGAGTAATGCTCATCAATCTAAGGCTCTTTCTAGGTAGTGTTAACAGAGGAGACCAGTAAAACCTCGATTCTTTAAAGAATCAAACTCCAATGTATAAAACATCTTCAATTGTCAGATTACTTTATAAACGAGTTAAAGTGTTAAATATTTGACATTATGGATGTAAGCAAGAAATTTTTTTGAAAAGGACTGAAATTATTTTTAATGTTTGTTTAGAACTCCTTAAGTGCTCTTATTCTCAAATACTGGATGACTGGAGTCCAGGTAATTTGCACACCATAAGATCGGGTGCCTCATGACATATACACAGTTTGTTGCAGAAATACTTGTCTCCCAGTGTCTACATTTTAGTGTAAGATTGTACTTCTTAAGTAGTAGATTATGGCAGAATTTTAAATTTGGTTTATAGTTATATGAAACACTGAAAATCAAATTTTTATTGCCAGTGGTGGCCAATAGACAGACAACCTGCATATTGGACCATCAACCATTAACCACGAATCGGGTTAGCCCTTTAATGAAATAGAGATGAAAACAGCAGAAAATTTTGTCACATATTTGTTTAATAAGTGCAGGAACATCACAGAGATACTCAAGAAATTACAGTGAGAAGTTTTGGGTATCCTGTGGAAGTTCAATGTTACAATTCCAACAGTGTGTTTTCCAAGATGTGGCAGGCAGCTTATTATTTTCATAATCATTTTACACATTTGATGGGAAAATCAGAGAAATCTGAGCTCTTATCGAAGCCTACCAACAGTCATTCTTCATGGACACCATCCATATATCGAACAGGAAAGGGGGAATGTCATAGTGCCACCAGAAGTACTCTCCACTACACCCTGCAAAGTGGCTTGAAGATTAAATGTGTAAGTAAACAAGTTTTTTTTTTTTTTTTTTTTCGTTAATCTGAATCCCAAACATTAACTGACTACACAAAATACTACTGTTAATTTTTAACAATCGTAGGCCACAAAGTAAAAATAATGTTTTGCCAAGATGACAGAAAAAAGGATCTTGAATGCATTTTAATAGCAACATCTCTTCAGTCATATTGTAAGCAGATTTATCCATCAGTAAATACCAGCATGCATACCAGGCACAGCCAAGATACTGAATGTGCTTACAACTTGTTCAAACAAACAGTTTAATCTCATATTATGCAATTTAAAATGAACATAAATGACCTGCTGGTACCAAAAATAGCTATCCTTGATTGCATATTGAATAAAACACAATATACAAAATTCTTTGAGCTGAATTAGGATAACATGCTAACGAATAGTTAACAAAAAGGTAAACAGCAAGCTCCATTTAGCTTGTTTTGTGCTTAGGAGTAATTCACTCTCACTGGATTGAGACTAGAGTGACGACTCAATTTCCATACTTTTGCCCAATGTTGTCTTATGGAATTATCTTCAAAGGCAGTGGAGCAAAAGAAAACAAATGTAGCTAAAGGGTGCAGTAATAAAACTTTATAAAATACGTACCCAAACATTCTGCTGAGATGTGTTAAAAATCTTTGTGCCCTTACACCCATTTTCCAATACATTAACTGTTTACTGATACTTGTTAGTAATATCAATGTTTCCTCTGAATTAAGAATGACACAACCACGACACATGACAAGATAGTAATTTGTATGTAGACATTACCATGATTCAGAGCAGGTTTTTATGTTCTACTGCATACATTTTAAACCACTGCATAATGCAATATACTGAGAAACATTGAGAATTCAAAATAAAAGATAAGTCATTCTTGTACATATGGTAAATATGTATCTCCCATTGTATCAGTTAATAGGGTTTCTTCGTGTTCCACTCATGTACTTTGCATGCTGTAATTAATCTAATCTTGTCCTCATCACTGCTATGTGAGTGATGCACAGGGGGGTTGTAGTACATTCATGAAGTTACCAATTAAAGCCAGTTCTTGAAAACTTTGTAAGTAGGTTTACATCTATCTTCAACAATCTACCAGTTCAGTTCCCTCAGCACCTCTGTGACACTCAACCACGAGTCAAACAAATCTGTGACCATTCATACTGCCTTTATCTGTATACGTTCAATATCTCCTATTATATTAGAAACAAAGATTCCAAGACTTACCAAGCGGGAAAGTGCCAGTAGATAGGCACAATAAATAAAACACACAAACACACACACAGAATTTCTAGCTTTCGCAACTGATGGTTGCTTCTTCAGGAAAGAGGGAAGGAGAAGGGAAGACGAAAGGATGTGGGTTTGAAGGGAGAGGGTAAGGAGTCATTCCAATCCTGGGAGCGGAAAGACTTATCTTAGGGGCTAAAAAGGACAGGTGTACACTTGCACACACACACATATCCATCAGCACATACACAGACACTAGCAGACATTGCTTGTCTTTCCGCTCCCGGGATTGGAATGACTCCTTACCCTCTCCCTTAAAACCCACATCCTTTCGTCTTCCCTTCTCCTTCCCTCTTTCCTGAAGAAGCAACCGTAGGTTGCAAAAGCTAGAAATTCTGTGTGTGTGTGTTTGTGTGTTTTATTTATTGTGCCTATCGACCGGCGCTTTTTTAATATTTTTAATATATTTTTCCCATGTGGAAGTTTCTTTCTATTTTATTTACAATATCTCCTATTAGTCGTATTTTTTACAGAGCAATATTTTAGACAGAGTCACACAAGTGATTTGTACGCAGCCTCCTTTGTACACTGATTGTAATTTGCCAGTAGTCTACCAATAAACAGAAGTCTACCACCAGCTTTATGCATGACTGCGCCTATGTGAGCATTCCATTCCTTATACCTGCAAAGCATTACACACAGCAATTTGTATGAGTTGGCTGATTCCAGCTGTGACTCATTAATATTAGAGTCACAAGATACTATATTTTTATGTTAAGTGCATATATTTTATATTTATTAATTTTATATTTTTGAACATTTAGAGCAAGTTGACAATCTTTGCACCACTCTGAAATCTTATCAAGGTCTCAAGGAATATTTACGCAGCTTCTTTCAGACAGTACTTCACTATGGATGACTGTGTCACCTGCAAAAAGTCTGAGGTTATCATTAATATTGTCCACAAGGTCATTAACATGCAAATGAACAGCAAGGGTTCCAGCACACTTCCATGGGTACACCCAAAAGTATTTCTACATCTGACAATGACTCTCCACCGATCATAATATGCAGTGTCCCCACTGAAAAATCCTCAATCCAGTCAAACATTTCACTTGATACTCCATATGGTCGTACTTTTGACAATAAGTGTTTATGTTGCTCTCATTGAAATGCTTTTTGGAAATCAAGGAATACTGCATCCACTTGACTGCCTTGATTCAAAGCTTTCAGTATGTCATGTGAGAAAAGTGTGAAATTGGTGTCACATGATTGATGTTTTTGGAATCCATGCTTATTGGCAATGGAGGAGGTCATTCTGTTCGAGATTCCTCATTAAGTTTGAGCTCAGAATATGTTCTAAGGGTCCACAACAAAACAATGTCAAGGACATTGTACAGCAGTTTCGTGGATAACTTCTACTAGCCCCTCTCGTGAAAAGGTGTGACCTGTGATTTCCTCCCGTTACAGGGCATGGTTTTTTGTTCAAGGGATCTACAATATATGATAATTAGAAGAGGGGCTAACTCAGAAAAAAATTCAGTATGGAATGCAATTGGGATTCCATCGGGCCCTGGAGCTTTGTTCCATTTCAATGATTTCAACTGCTTCTGAACACTAATGACACTAACAGTGATTTCACTCATCTATTCAGTGGTACGAGGATTAAATTGGGGCATTCTCCTGGTGGATTACACATGACTATTGTTTTATGAAAGATATGAATGTAGCTTTATAGACATAAAGCTAGCAACAAAGGATAAACAGGGGCTATTAATTTAACTTATGATGCAATTTTTTTTAACTCATAGCTTTCATGTTATATTTACTATCCATCAAGTGTGATAAAAAAGTTAACAGGAAATTTTTTCAGGTATCTTTAGTTATTTATTGACATCAATTTTGTCCCTTTCATAGTAATCCACAGATATAATATCAGATGTAATACACTTTGGCCAGCATTTTTTTCCAATTTCAGAAGCACATCTGCAACTCATTTTTCATTATGGTGTTCAGCTCTTCCAGTAATTCTGTTTTTCTCTCACATTGAGAATACAAAGAGGTCACAGGTAGCCATGTCCAGTGAATATGGTAGCTAAGGCAGCATAATGGTTTTGTTTTTTGGCCCAAGAATTACGATCAACCACTGAGGTGTGAGTGAGAGCATTATTGTGTTGTCATTTCCATGTGTGATTTCATCACAGTGTGGTCATTTTCATTGTATTTCTTCACGCAAATGGTGCATAGCTCCCAGGCAGTATTCCTTATTGACCATACAACCATAAGTGAGGACCTCATGATGCACTCATTGTAATCGACGAAACCAGTGAGAAAAACTTCACACGTGATGGAACTTGTTCAATTCATCTACCTACATAGATACTCTGCAAATCACATTTAAGTAGCTGGCAGAGGATTCATCAAACCATCTTCACAATTCTCTATTATTTCAAACTCATATAACGAGTGGAAAGAACGAACATCTATATCTTTCTGTACGATCTCTGATTTCCCTTATTTTATCATGGTGATTGTTTCTCCCTTTGCAGATTGGTGACAACAAAATATTCTTGCATTCGAAGGAGAAAGTTGGTGATCGGAATTTCATGAGGAGATACTATCGCAACGAAAATGCCTTTCCTTAAATTATGTCCAGCCAAAATCCTGTATCTGTGACACCGTCCCCCATATTTCGTGATAATACAAAACGTGCTGCCCTTCTTTGAACTTTTTTGATGTACTCTGTCAATGCTATCTGGTAAGGATCCCAGAATCCCACACCACGCAACATTATTCTAAAGCAAGACGGACAAGTGTAGTATTGGCAGTCTCATTAGTAGATCTGTTACATTTTCTAAGTGTCCTGCCAATAAAATGCTGTCTTTGCGTAGCCTTCCCCACAACATTTTATATGTGTTGCTTCCAATTTAAGTTATTCATAATTATAATTCCTAAGTATTTACTTGAATTTACAGACTTTAGATTTGACTGATTTATCATGCAACTGAAGTTTAACAGATTCTTTTTAGCACTCATTTGGATGACCTCACACTTTTCGTTCTCTTTTTGGTCTTGGATTTTCAGACGATTTCCATTGGAAAAGACTGAGCCCTGGTTTCAATGTAATACCAACATACCCATCTTTCATCACCTGTTATAATCTTCTTCAGAAGTGCTGTATTATTGTTGACTTCATTCAGCAATTCCTGGGTGGCTCCCCCCACTGGAGGTTCGAGTCCTCCCTCGGGCATGGGGGTGTGTGTCATGCTTAGCGTAAGTTAGTTTAAGTTAGATTAAGTAGTGTGTAAGCTTAGGGACCGATGACCTCAGCAGTTTGGTCCATAAGATCTTGCGACAAATTTCCAAATTTCAAAATTTCCAATTCTTGGGCGACATCTATGTGACATTGGTTTTGGTCAAAGTTCAACAATTTCGGAACAAAATTTGCTGCTATATATTTTGTGCCCAAACCACCTGAAAAAATTTCTTGACATGAGCCAAAGGATATGCCAAAATCATTTGCAAATTCTCTGATGGTGATTCACTGATTTTCCCAAACAATTTCCTTCACTTCTTGCACATTATCATCAGTAATTGACGTGCTAGGGTGTCCAGGGCAGTCATGATCTCCAGTAGCTTCTTGACCCTCTTCAAAACAATTATACCACTCATAAACTTTCTTTTAGCAGTAGCAGATCGACCATAAACCGCAATCAATATTTTGAATGTGGTTCTGCACGTCATTCCATTTTTCGAGCAAAATTTAAAGCAAATTCTTTGATCCATCTGTTTCATAAGCAAAAATTCGCTGAGCACTCAAAACCTCATGTAACCTTTTTGATTGTCAACAATAAACTAAATATTCAAAACAGCTGAAAATGCAAACATACACAAGGAACATCTGTACCAGCAACATACATTTTATTTATTTATTTTTTTATCAGACGTAAACAGCCTGCGAAATTAACAAATTTCCTTTACTTTTTGGTCATATCTCACCTACTGTTTAATAGTTGTTAATCATTAATACTACTCTCTAACAAAGCAGAGGTGGCAGAATGGAGCACTGCTTCATATTAGGTTGGTGTAGATTCATAGTGTTTTTGTTCTGCATGTTGGTATTCCAGTTGCTATAAGTGTACTTATCAACTGTTATTATTATTTGTAGTTCACTGCTGCTATTGTCATTTTGTCACCTGGAGATAGTGACTTGAGCTATGGATGCTAGAAAATGGAATGTCAAGTCGAGAAATCTGAACATTTCTGACAGTCTTCTGTTCGGTTCAGTATAGGGGTGACAGCAGTGGAGGCAGCCAGAAATAAGGGGATAATGTCACTGGACAGAGCACGCCAAGGAAATGGTTTTCTTGTATTAAGGAGGATCATCTTGATACTAATGACTCTCCACATTCAGGAAGACCTCTGCAGTTTGAAGGTTTAAAAGCATCAATCCACCATGATCCACATTATTATACTCTAGAACTGGTAAATGTGATGAACTGTGATCATTCCACCATCATGTGACATCTGCATGTAATGGGGAAGATTCAAAAATCAAATGTTTGGAATAGGAACTGTGGAAAATTGGTATAGGGAATGGTTGGTGTCTATTATGTAGGAGGGGTAGATTACTGATCATAGGATGGAGACTTGCACTGTCAGAGCACACAAAGAGCCACAATGGAGCATCCTGGGTGGTTAGGTTCATGTACTTTAAAAAACATGTGCAAGGGAGGAGTGCAAAGAATGGTGGGGGATGGAAAGAGACAGACTCAGGGGAAAGATTCTGGGATGGACAGAAGGATTAGAGGAGGGACTGGAGATTTTTTTCTGGATTTCTGGAATTCAGTCTCTGTAGCAGAGTTTGTAGGTGGACACATCTGATGGCTGGCAGAGTTTCTCCATCAGGTAATCCCTGCAGTTCACAAGTACAGTGGTGGGGCCTTTGTCAACTGGTAGAATTATATGTTCAGGATCAGTTTTTACGTGCGTGATTGTGGTTCTTCCTGCAGACGTGAGGCTGGTTTCCATTTAAGGAATTTGGGGAATGATGGTGAGACAAGGTTTGAGGTTTGGATATCCTAGAAAGTTAACAGTGGGTGATTTGGGGGGAATGGGGATGGATCACATTTGGATGAAAGAGTTAACTGAGTCAGAGTAGGGTCAGTATTGGTTCTGTATTGAGTTTTATTGGTACAGTTAATGGCAAAAAGAGTGTTACCACATTAGGGGCACGAAGAAAGTCTTTGAAAAGCCCAGTGTGACTGAATTTGGGAGTGAGTCAAAAGGTACAGGCATTGAAAAGGACTGTTACTTCTGTGGTACTGAGGATTTGAGGACTAGTTCATGACTGTGTTGTGGGGCAGTTTAGAATTTGGATTCTGTAGAGTGGCAGGTGCAATTTTTTGAGGGTGTGGATAGATGTAGTAGGTTTGCAAGGCATGGTTTGGTGGTCATGAGGAGATGTGGGGGAGGTTTCATGAATGCTTTTGTAGTGGTGATGGATAATGACAGTCCAACATGTGAGTATAAGGTGAACTGATTGGACAATTTTTTTGAGGTGGTATTGTGCATGTTACTCTAGTTCCGGGAGGACAAGGGTTTTGATCAAGGAAATGGGATGCAGGAATTTAGACTGCAAGGCAGAATATTTTACAAATGGAGTTGAGTTAGTGCAAGGAGATTTGGGCCGGATTTATTTGGTTTTATAGGACTACGTCGGTGAGGGCCACGGACTGACTTAATTTGAACAGACAGAGATCATTCTGAAAGTAGGGGCAGCAGCTGGAGATCAACAATTTGATGATCAGGCCATTTTGGGGGAATTCCACATGGTAGACAATAACAGAAGAACAGTATATGGGACTGGTTTATGGCTAGGGATAGGGATACTTTTTTATATTGGTGCATTTGGAAGGACCAAGGCTCCAATGTGGAGTATAAAAACACACAAAAATACATAAAATAATGTAACACTTCATGGGAAAGTAGTAATGACAAGAACAACATAAAATTGTCTTTAATTTGGGATGAGGTCAAAGCGAAAAAATAAATAAATAAATATACAATAGAGTGGGGCATGGGTCAGTGGGTGGATATGTGTGAAAGGAGAGTGCAGCAGATGTAATGCATTGGGTGAGTCAGTAAGATGCTAGCTTGAATAAGGGAGTAGGGGAAGGGGGATTAGGTGTGTGTTGTAGCAAAACGGGCCTACACTGATACAGCAATACACATGAAAATATGCAAGAATGAAGGCAAGAGATTAATTTGAAGTGCCAGAAATAATATCAGTGAGAAGAATGAGAATCATGAGACACTGCCCATGTACGCTGAAACACATGTATCCATGTGCTGTGTGCAGACAAAACAGTTCATATGGTGATGTATGCAGTACAGTTGTCAAAAATAAAACCTAAGAAAGTACACAACGTGATTAAAAATATCCAGGTACATGGCTGAAAATGACTTCAAGTTCGTGGCGCCCCCCATCGGTAATACTGGAATTCAATATAGTGTTGGCCCAACCTTAGCCTTGATGACAGCTTCCACTCTCACAAGCATACGTTCAGTCAGGTGCTGGAAGGTTTCTTGGGGTATGGCAGCCCATTATTCATGGAGTGCTGCATTGAGGAGAGGTATCAATGTCAGTCAGTGAGGCCTGGCACGAAGTCGGAATTCCAAAACATCCAAAAGGTGTTCTAAACATTTCAGGTCAGGACTCTGTGCAGGCCAGCCCATTACAGGAAATTACAGGAATGTTATTGTTGCATAACCACTCTGCCACAGATCGTGCATTATGAATAGACGCTAACCCATGTTGAAAGATGCAATCGGCATCCCCGTACTGCTCTTCAACAGTGGGAAGCAAGAAGGTGCTTAAAACATCAATGTAGTCCTGTGCTGTAACAGTGCCATGCAAAACAACAAGCGGTGCCAGCCCCCTCCATGAAAAACACAACCACACCATGACATCACCACCTCCAAATTTTGCTGTTGGCACTACACATGCTGGCAGATGATATTCACAGGGCATTCATCATACCCAAACCCTGCCATTGGATCGCCACATTGTGTACTGAGATTTGTCACTCCACACAACATTTTTCCACTGCTCAATCATCCAATGTTTACGCTCCTTACATCAAGTGAGGCATCATTTGGCATTTACCGGCGTGATGTGTGGCTTATGAGCAGCCACTCAATCATGAAATTCAAGTTTTCTCACTTCCTGCCTACCTGTCATAGAACTTGCAGTTGATGCTGATCCAGTTTGAAATTCCTGTATTATGGTCTGGATAGATGCTGGCCTATTACACATTACAACCCTCTTCAACTGTCAGCAGTCTCTGTCAGTCAACAGACGAGGTTGGGCTCTATACTTTTGTGCTGTACGTGTCCCTTCACGTTTCCACAGCACTATCACATCAGAAATAGTGTACCTAGGGATGTTTAGGAGTGTGGAAATTTCACATACAGATGTATGACACAAGTGACACACAATCACCTGACCATGTTCAAGATCCGTGAGTTCTGCAGAGCACCCCATTTTGCTCTCTCACGATGTCTAATGACTACTGAGGTTGCTGATATGGAGTACCTGGCAGTAGGGGGCAGCACAATGCACCTAATATGAAAAATGGATGTTTTTGGAGGTGTAGAGGCAGAAAAAGGCCAACGGCCTTGCTGCAGTGGTGTGACCAGATCGTCTGCCGAGTGCTGTTGGCAAGCGGGGTGCACTCAGCTCTTGTGAGGCAAACTGACAAGCTACTTGACTGAAAATTAGCAGCTCCGGTCTCAGAAACTGACATATGGCTGGGAGAGCGACCCATGCCCCTCTGTATCTGCATCCAGTGACGCCTATGAGCTGAGGATGACCACAGCAGCCAGTCAGTACCATTGGGCCTTTATGGCCTGTTTGGGAGGAGTTTAGTTTAGTTTTTAGAGGCAGAAAAGGAGAGACACTGAGAAGAGTAATGTGACAGAGGATAGGATTACCTTTACACAACCATCCCCAATGGTCATGGCCTTACTGCTACTGAACACTACATTTTCTAATGTCCAACTGACTCCATACCTGCAATTTCTTTCCAGGTCACTGTGGTCAATGTTATCCTCACAGACAGCAACTTCTCCTTTGAAGGAATTATCTACAAACAAATTTGTAGTACAGCAATGGGTACCCGCATGTCACCATCCTATGCTAACTTATTCACGGGCCATTTAGAGGAATCTTTCCGAACAATGCAGAATCACAAACTCTTCATCTGATTCAGACAATTGACAACGAATTCATGGTTTGGATTGAGGGTGGGGACACCCGATCCACATTTGTCCAGAACCTCAACACTTTCATTCTATTCACTTCACCTTGTTCTCTTTGCTAAAAAAGCCACCTTCCTTGATGTTGACCTCCACCTCAAGGTTGACTACATCGGTACCTTCACTTCAACAGATACCATCCATTGCACACCAAGAAGTCTCTTCCATACATGGATGGTCAGTATATCTGTAGTGACAAACGGTCTGCATACAAATAAACCAAGGGTCTCACTGACATCTTTACAGACCGTAATTACCTCAAAACATGTCCAGCAAATACATCTCATTTGCCTCTCTCACCAGTCATGTGTCAGCCTTCACATACAATACTGTCTGGCCACAGAAGGGCACTCCTCCTGTGACTCGGTGCCACTGAGGAGTGGAGCAACTGAGTTACAATCTCTGCTAGTGTTTCAATTACCTCTCATTGTGCCCTGAAATGAGAAATATCCTCCCCAGCCCTCTCACAGTGGTATTCTGCCATACACCAAACCTATGCAATATCCTTCTCCATCCTGTTCCCAACTCCTTGCTGGAATAACATTGCCACAGGCAGAGCTTGAGCAGTAAGCGATTCTGCTGCTAGGCATGTATAGCACAATCCATTGCCAGTTCAGTGTCACCCCTGTGCTGTTGACCTGGCTTGTCACGTTCATTTGCAGTGACTGTTTTTGCTAGTGCTGTTTTGTTCTTGGGTTTTTTTTCTTTATAATGGCAAATTTAAGTCAACAATGTGCAGCAATGCAATTTTGTTTTCTATTTGGTAAAAATGTTGCTGAAACTGTTTTAATGATGAAAACAGATTATCAAGATGATACTATGGGAAAAACTCAAGAGTAAGAGTGGTTTGCTTGATTTAAAAATGGCATGTTGATTGATGACAAACCTCATTCTGGATGTCCATCAACTGCCCGAATTGACAAAAATATTGAAAAAATTCGATAGCTTGTGCTCTCAGACTCTCAACAGACAACTGACCAACTGTCAGACATTAGCGCATTATCTTGGAGCTTGGTTCAGATAATTGTAGAGGAAGATTTGGGAATTTGTGGCAGACAGGAGACTGGTTCTTCCACTATGACAATGCTCCAGCACACACAGCCCTCTCTGTTAAACCGTTTTAAGCATGGTTCTGCTGCCCCACACACCTTACTCATCTGACCAGGGTCTGTGTGACTTTTTATTTCTATGCATGTATAGGGGTGTGAATGGATGCTGATCTGAAGAAGTCAAGAGAAAAATGAGGGAGGAGCTGTCAGTCATGACAGTTAACGATGACTACAAAAAATGTTTCGTATAGTGGAAGCACCGGTGGGACAAATGTATTAGTTGTAATGGAGTATTTTGAAGGGGATATGGTTGTTTTGTAAACAATTTGAAAAATATATAACTTTTAAAAAAGAATTTCTTTTCTTTGGTGGGGGGGATACCACCTCATATGAGCAAGACCTTCCCCATGTATCTTCCCACAGGCATCTACTCAATTTCTGTCACTAAAATCTCCTACTGCATCAAAGACAGGGGCACCTGTCAAATAAGCTATGTGATATATCAAATTAGCCACACCCTCTGTGCTGCAGTTTACGTGGGCATAACAATTCACAAGCTGTTTGTCTGCATGAATGGCCACCACCAAACTGCAGCAAGAAACAGCTGGACCACCCAGTTACTGAACATGCTGCCCAACATGATATGTTTCAATTTAACAACTGCTTCACACCCTGTATTGTCTTAATTCTTACCACCACCACCAGTTTTTATGAACTGAGCAGGTGGAAACTCTTCCTCCAACATATATTTAGTTCCCTTACCCCCTTATAGCCACAGCCTTCACTAGTTCCTATCTTCCACATGCTTAACCCATTTCCTGCTTCCACTCCAGTACTACACATGCCTCCTGTCCCACCAGCTCACCTACATAGTCTACTCCCCTACCCTCCCTTTTCATGTCCTGGCCTAGCCTCCCAATGCTACACTTAGCTGTCCCACCCTGTCGCCACCACATCCATGCACACTCACACTGGTAGCACTAGTATTCTCCCACACCCCTACACCTCACTCTCCTTGCACTATGCCTCTTCCTTACCATCCAACCCCCCTCCATGGAGAAAAGGTGAGGAGTGCCAATCAACAACAACATAATGTAGTCTTCAGTTCAAAAACCTTTCATTCCAGTCACAAGACAGTTAAGATATTCCACTGAGAGTTTTTGTGTGGTAATAAAGCAGAATTAATAGAAAGGCTGTTTTAAACACTACAGTGTTTTATGAGGCATGTTCTTATTGGAGATGGTATGCTGTGACTAAGTCTGCCTGGCTACCTGAATCAATGTTGTTTAAAATATCATGAGGGGAGAGAGCATGTGAGTTGTATGTGATGAATATTTTCAGAATCCATGTTGATTCCTTGGAAAATGTCAATTTGTTCTAGGTAGGTCCTCATATTTGAATTTAGAATAAGTTCTGGAACTGTGCTACCTGTGGAGATGACTAATACAAGATGCTAAATCAATGGACCAATTCTCCTGCTTTATTTGCTCATAGTTAAAATTTGAGCTCATTTTTAAATATAGGCAATGGTATGCTGCTCACAGGATTTATGGATGGTCATAGTCAACAGTGGACCTCAGTCACCTATAAAATCTTTACAGAATTGGAAGGGGACAGTTGAGTCTCTGGGCTTGCTGAATTTTAGTTACTTGAGCTGCTTTTCAACACCACTAGTACTGATTGCTCTATCATTTATCTTCCTTCAAAGATGTGGCTGCTGAATGACAAGAACATTACCTGATTTTATTTTGTGGTGGAAAATTTGCATTTTTTGTTTTCTAGTTATCGTGAAGCTTTATAAATGAGAAGTGTTTCTGGAAACTTCTTCATTAAAGCATCTATTTTCATTTCTGAGTGATCCGTTGCTACCCACCGTATAGCAGATAGGAACAACAAAAAGACTGTCACAAACAAAGCTTTTAGCCAGTAGGGGCTTTGTCAACAATAGACGACGACGCACGCGCGCGCGCGCACACACACACACACACACACACACACACACACACACACACACACACACACTTGTTTATTTACTGAATTTGTGTACCCTACATTTTTTTAAAGAAATACTGTTCTATTCTCTATATTACTAAAAAATTAGTGTCATTTTTTCTCACAGCTTTTAGTAGAAATAATTATTGTAATTTATCTACACAAGGCCATCATGGAATCACATAACAACAGGCAAAATGTGTGAGGGACTATCATAAATTTCAATTAAGTTTCTGAAGTTAGTTAATTTATAATTCAAAACCTTTGTACTGAAATGTCCAAACTGTTACAGGTCCAGAAAATTTTGGGAAAATGTGGCTCTTTTTCGGCTGTCGCCATCGATCACTAGATCTTTACAGAGAAGAAAAGACACGTTTGGTGGAAGATGGTGTACTGGACAAAGTATATCTTGCCCTCTCACGTGAGGCTAATGTGCCAAAGGTAAGAAACATATGTTATCAGATATACAGGACTATTTTTATAGGACTTCTATTAAGGGCTGCCAGGGCTGTAGCTGGGACTTAGTAGATCACATTTTTATTGGGAACCCACATTCAGAAATGTACTATTTGGATATAAAATATGTATGAATAACAGATCACCTTCAAATCTACCGTTTCATGGTATAAACACAGCAGGGACAATGAGTTCTGACCTATCTTCTCTAAAGGAGCCAATGGCATGGCCAACATTTCACGTATTCATTCTTAGGCCCTCTTCCATGTGTCAAAGAGTGTCATCTTAGAAGTCAAGAGCACAGTATATCTGTCAACCACTCCTAGCTGCTGAATGTATCAATTTCTCACAGAACTACAGCTTTTTAGTCAATAGGGACTAACAAGGGCCGATACTTTTCAGTCTTTTTCTTTTTTCATACCATGAAGTGCAAAAGGTGAAACTTTTTTTGTATCCACGTGGTACATTTCCGGACATTGGTTCATTATCAAAACTTTATTAACTAAGAGTGCTCCATAAACCCTAGAAGCCTGTAATAGGAATTGAAGATTCCAAGACTTTTATTTATTGTGCCTGTCTACGGCCGCTTTCCCGCTTGGTATAACAATCAAGCTTCAATGCTTGGTTCTGAATGTATCTGTCAGGTAAACTGCCACTATTGATGGGTCGCAATCTAACTGAATCATACTGTACACCACTATCAGATATGTAATACTGCTACTATGAATAGCAGTTAACAGCCACAACGAATATATAGCATTATGTCTTGTACATGTGTGCTTAAATACACAGAAGAGACAAAAGTCATGGAATAGTGATATGCACATACACAGATGGTGGTACAATCATACACACAAGGTATAAAAGGGCAGTGCACTGGTGGAGCTGTCATTTGTTCTCAGGTGATTCATGTGAAAAGGTTTCCAAAGTGATTGTGGCAGCATGATGGAAATTAAGAGACTCTGAATGTGGAATGGTAATTGGAACTAGATGCATGGGACATTCTACTTTTGAAACCATTAGCAAATTAAGTATTTTAAGATCCACAGTGACAAGAGTGTGCTGAAAATACCAAATTCCAGACATACCTCTCACCACAGACAACAAAGTGGCCAATGGCCTTCACTTAACGAGTGAGAGCAGCAGCGTTTGTGCAGAGATGTCAGAGCTAACAGACAAGCAACACTGTGAAATAACAGCAGAAATAAATGTGGAATGTATGATGAACTTATCCATTACAACAGTGCACATTGTTTGGCGTTAATGAGCCATGTCAGCAGACGATCAACATGAGTATCTTTGCTAACAGCATAATATGTCTGCAGTGCCTCTCCTGGGCTTGTGTCAATATCGGTTGGACCCTAGCAACTGGAAAACTGTGGCCTGTCAGATGGGCCCCAATTTCAGCTGGTAAGAGCTGATGGCAGGGTTCGAGTGTGGTGCTGACTCTATGAAGCCATGGACCTAAGTTGTCAACAAGACAAAGTGCAAGCTGGTGCTGGCTCCATAATGCAGTGGGCTGTGTTTACATGAAATGGGCCGAGTCCTCACATCCAGCTGAACCGATAATTGACTGGAAATGGTCATGTTCGGCTAACTGGACATCATTGGCAGCAATACATGGACTTCATGTTTCCAAACAACGGTGAAATTTTTATGGGTAGCAATGCATCATGTCACCGGGCCACAACTGTTCTGGACAATTCGAGCGAATGATGTAGCCACCCAGACCACCCAACATGAATCCCATGCAGCATTTATGAGACATAATTTAGACATCAGTTTGTGCACAAAATCCTGCACAGGCGACACTTTCACAATTATGGATGGCTATAGAGACAACATGGCTCAATATTTTTGCATGGGGCTTCCAACGACTTGTGAGTCCATGCCATGTCGAGTTGCTGCGTTATGTCAGGCAAAAGGAGGTCTGACATGATATTAGATGGTACTCCATTACTTTTGTCATGTCACTGTATTCCAACTTCAGAAGACAAATACATTAACCCAAACAGATGGTTTTAAATATTACCTATGAGAAGAAGAGGAATATATCAGAGCTGCAATTGAGATTCACCTCATAGACATAGATGATGTGCTGCAGGATGAAAATTAGTTTGTTGGCTAGCTGGAAGAAAAAAGAAAAGAGAGAGTTAGCAACAGAAAGAAAAACAGAGGCTCATCACAGGGATGTAAAGAATTTGGCAAGAATAACAAGTGAAAAAACAGGTTCATAGTAAATGTTATAAAATTGCATAGGTTAATGTAACATGTAACAGAATTGTGAATCAGAAAGGCAAATGGAGGATAAAGAGCAGGATAAGGTGCAAGCACCATTTCATGTAGAAATGATGAAAAACTTGCAGCAGGCACAGAGAAGAAAAAAGTGAACAAAATAACAACAACATGAATGATCTTGTTTATTGTGCTCATTCTGATAGGGTATCATGTTAACTACCTTCATGACAACATATCATCTACATATACCACTAGGGTTAGATAGCAGCACTCCAAATAAATGGTAACAGATTACAGAAAAAGGATCTTTTTTCTGTAAGTCTACAAAAGATACACTGTAACTCAGGGTTTCTTTGCATGATGATACGTTGTATGGGCTTCCAATCATTGATCTGCGATCTTCCATAGATCCCCTCAAGGATGAGAACCTTCACAGACATGGTTCAAGTCGAGGAATACATTAACATGAGACGAAGACACCACAGAAACTTAATCTATATACTATGTAAATAAAAACTATCATGATACAGCTTAATACTGTTCACATTTATGCCATCTAAGCTTAATCAAGTAAATATAAAACAGGCTCTGCAAAATGTACATTTATCTGCTTTGCGCAGTATTCTTACTGCTCACTTCTGCAGACTAAACACCTTGCTTACTCTATGTGCACTGCCAGAGAAGATAATTCCATCAGGCAAGTGGAAAAGAAAACATGCAAAATAAGCTAACAGTAATGTCTTTAGGTCAACAAAATGAGAGATATTTTAAAGGGCATAACACACTGAACTGACCTTCTGATTAGTTTAGTCATGTGTTGACTTCATTTTATCTTGTCATCCTGCTGAACCTTAAGGAATTTTACACTCTGTGCTTCATTCAGTGTCATTCCTGTCTACTTTTGCTGTTTGTTTGAAACTGTGTGTCTGAACTTTTGGAAGCTAAGAGATAATTTCTCCTATAAACCACTTACACATCTGTTCAGCTATCAGCTAAGCTCTGTCTGGCAGGTCTGGGTTGGGATTCTTGATTAGTGTGCTTGTGTTGTCAGAAAACTTTACAGTTCTGAACTGTAATTTAAAGTCAATTGGAAGATAATTTATACAGGTTACAGAGAACAGTGGGTCCAGTACACACCCCATTCTGAAGTTGTATCTATGCCTGAGATATAGTCTTTTTATGAGACCCTCTGCTTTCTATTATAGAAGTACAACTCCATCCAAACAATACAATGCCATTAATGCTGTAATACTTTAGCCTGGTAAGTATTACTTTGTGATTCATACATTTTATGGCTTTGGCAGTGTCACAGCATACACTAACAGCATACACCAACAGCATGATTTTTATTATTTAGCTCTGCCAGTATTTCATTTGTGAAATCTTTTACTGATTTATGTATGGAATATCCTTTACAAAAGTCAAACTGAATGGTGGTTAACAAATTCTGCTCAGTTAAATGAGTCTGTACTCCACCATGGGCCACTTTTTCAAATACATATCCCATTGACTGTTGTGCAGTGTGTGATGTCGCTCCATCCTGTTGAAACCAAGCTTCTTCAACGTTTGGAAAGTTGTTCAACGCAGGTGTAACGAAAGGTCGTAATGTCTCCATGTAACCATCGGCATTGACAATTATTGTGTTTTCCTGTTCATTTGCGAAAAATCTACTTTCTGAAAATCCCATGTGACGAAGCACCACACCATACTGTCACTTTACTATCATGTAAAAGGTGATCATGCACGTCATTAGGATCTGTGTTTGCCCAGTAATTGTAGTTATGTTTATTCACATAACCTGCGAGATGAAAGAGTGCCTCATCTGACATCCACAACTTGTTTAGAAATTCATCATCATTGTTTACTTTTGTTATCATTTGTTGACAGAATCCTAATCGTAACTGGCAATTGCTGTCCTTCAATTGTTGCATCATCTGTAGTTTGTATGGATGAAATTTTAAATAAAGCTGAAGAATTCTGCAAACACTCTCCTGGGACATTCCAATCACTGCTGCTTGCTTATGAATTGAACACCGTGGGCTCTGTAAGACAGACTCGCATACAACATCAATGTTTGCTGGATAACGCACACTTCTTGGTCATCCTGTTGGTTTCTTCTTGAGTGCAGGTCCAGTCTCTTCAAAGTTATTAATCCAACATTTTATCGTGTGTTTGGACGGAATGGCAACATGACTTCCTAAATTATAAAAACATCAAAACTCCCTCTGTGCCGCTACCAAACTATCATTGTTTTTATAAAACATTTTTATGGCTAACACACACTGTTGTCTGTTTCACTAATCCACTATTACTGAAATGGCAGACTGTTTACTCACTAACTGTCATGAACCCGCAGTGCTGCCACCTGCCCATGGCTGGCACTACTCATTTCAAATATTCCCATTATTCTGTGTCACCCTGTATGTGCGTACATAGTATAAAAACCACCTATGACTGACACAATTTTCTTTTTCTTATGGTCCATACTACCTAACACACAAACTACTTTCAAAGTGTCAAAATGTACTAGAACAAATAAAATGTCTATAAAATGTGCCACATTGTACAACATGCCCAGTCGCAATCCCTGAAATCCATCGCCCACGGTCTCTGGCCTGCTGAGGAACACTGCAGTCCTGGGTCCATGGATAAACGATGAGAATCTGCTGAATATACACCACACATAAATGGACCTGATCTGCGGGCAAATTGGTGAGACTAGATCCGACAGGCAGGGCCTGCACATTAGCGGGAACCGAATGGCTTCAGATCGGTGGACCTGAGTTATTACAGATATCCACAGAAACGGCCTCCGGTTTTGGCCCATTGTGGATATCCACTCATGTGGCCAACTATTGAGAAGCCACAGACAGCATGTTGATGAAATGAGACTATGGTGATCACTCCATGCAGCTGATAACTCGTTTAAATACTCAACAATAATGAACAATAAAGAAGACAGGCAGCAACTCACCCCAAAGATGATTGCTGAGCCACAGACAGGCATGTACAAAATACAATCACACTCACAACTAAATTTTCAGCCATAGCTTTTGTCAGAGAATGAGAGCACATGGACATTCACACAATCATTCAGACACAACTCATGCACAAATGACCACCGCTTCTGGCCGCAGCATCTTCAGTCTCTGAGAATTGGATCCAAACAAACCACTCCTCATGCCTCCCTGTGGCTGCTGCTAAGATAGTGGGAAGAAGTGGTGGCAGCACTGATTGCAAGCTGAGGGGAGTGGTAGGAAGAGAAGAAGCAGTAAGAATGAGGGAGAAGGGGAGCGATGCACATACTCAGCTGCATCCAGTCAACGACGATGCATGACACTTCAGTAAATAAGTCATTTCATCTACTGGGACAAAAATGAGATTTTACCAGTGTTTTCTTTCTTTTTTCCAAATTTTTCTGATATTTCCCTGATGTGTTTGAAACTCCTTGATTTCCAGAACCTGTGGTAACCCTGGTATGTGAGACTTCTTTTTATTACATTTTCACGAATCCCTGCTTTAGTGATGTAATTTCTCCTTCATATTCTGGTGTACCATTAAACACAAATCATTTGATGGAATAGTTCATGGGTGAAAAGCCAGATGCCAGTACCCAGGGGACACTGACATCCGGCTATTTACCCGTGAACTATTTCATCATGAATTACACTGGGATATGTTGAAGAATAACATCACATTTTATTTATATGGATGTTTCATTATACCTTGAATATTATATGATTTTCACAACTTTTCGTGTCTTTGTTTCAGACCTATGTTCAAGACCTGCTTCAAAAAGAGGCTTTTGAGATTTACAAGAAAGTTATGGATGAGGATTGTCATTTCTATGTCTGTGGTGATTGCACAATGGCTGAAGATGTTTATCAGACAATGAAGAAAATTATTCAGCAACACAGCACAATGACAGATGGAGAGATAGAGAACTACATGGTGAAAATGAGGGTATGCTGATCAACTTTGTATCTCCTAGAGCAGGGATGGGCAATTGTTTTGGCTCGGGAACCACTTTGTGAAAGTAGAGATTAACAGAGGCCACACCTTTTAAACCAATTGCATGCTTTAGTTAACTAGGAATTTTAGAACAGGGTATAAATTGTCACATAAAATTTTCGACTGCCTTAGCGGACCGCCAAAAAACTGCATGCGGCCCGAGGGCTGTTATTTGCCCACACCTGCCCCAGAGTTTCTTTTTTATTACATCTCTGAGTGAGAGCAAATGGAATTTATATACTGCATTACAAAGAGAGCACATTTACGAGCTGTTATGACAAATTCTTAAAATCCAACTCAGTATATCTAGCAGTTTTCACAGAAAACTGTAGTAATCATATAAACTCTCTTACTTCCAGTTTTTGTAATGGTTATTTTTGTAGGCCTCAGGTACAGACAGGAGTAAGATGCGCATATGGAGAATGGAATCAAAAGTTCCTCTTAATGTTGGATTATGAAAGATGTGATGTATAGGAAAAAAAGCTGGTAGGTGCCCAGCATCATAGGAAGTAACAGGAGGCAGACAGTTGGAACATTAAGTCAGATCATGATACATTTTTGGGGAATGATTTCAAGGCAGGGAATGAGAATCGTGTGTACTCTGTGTTTACCCCAGGGGGAATAATTCAATATGCTGAAGAGGCTGTCCTAAATCCAAATGAGGTCACTTGGGCAACCAGTTTCAGTTCCATTTCAGAACAAATGATGCCTGTTACCTGGGTTCCAAGATTATAGTAGGTTCTTTTAAAAGATTATTTCAAATGAAGTAGAAATACAGTCTGTAAACAGTAAGTTATGGACAAGATACACCGAAAGTTTCGGTAAATTTGTATTAGCTACAAAACTCACCTGCAGAAGTAGCTAAAAACTTCCAAGAAAATTCATTAATTATTTCAGAATAGCTGTAGGAGACTTTAAACACTTTGAAAATAAACTGAACACATTACTATTATTCAAGTGGTAGACAAATAAAAATACCTGCAAAACTGTTCAAAAAGATTTCCTTGAAAATTACAAGGAGAATATATTTCAAACATTCACCCATAATAGAAATATTGTAGGCCTACTGTTAAAAAACACATCTTACCTATTTGAAAAGATTTTCACAGAGACTGGAAATAGGCTGAAAAATTTAGTTGTACAGTAAATTAGGTAAGCAGCTCATCTCCTTTACCAAAGAAGAGTTACAGTTCTTTAATCTAGGTGCTGTACATTTTCAGGAACTGTAGGTGCAGATTAAGTGAATAGTTCTAAAGCTTGCTAAAAACGTATACGAGACAATTATTAATTTCCATCTGTTGTCATTCTAATGAACAAGATCTGTTATAAATAAGCTTCAGGTGTGATTCATATTCTGTCTGCCAATATCAGATCACTAATTGGCAGCATCTACAGTTACGGAGCATACCACATCCTTTCCCAATATGGTGTGTCATCTAGTAGCCAAACTGTCAAAACCCTGAAAGTATGCTGCACTGAACACCAGAAACACACACATTGAGGGCTACCATACAAATCAGTGTTTAGGGAACTGTGGTTGGGCACTCCATTAAGGATCTGATCAAGGCCTATAATTTTTAATACTCACTAAGCCATTGGAATTAAAGCTGCAGATAACCTTATTTAACTGCAACTCAGGGCACCACCTCAGCAAAGTCTGGTATATCATCTCTAATCTGCTTAAAAAGTAATGTCATGATCAGAATAACAGAATGCATGGATTGGTGACACACTTGTGAAGGGGATGACGGATGCCCTGTTTATAATGAGTGGTCAAACCAGCCTCCTGACATTAGCCTTTGTGTGCCTACCTCCAAAATATTATTCATGTTTGCAATCATGATCTGATATACACCGGAAAAAACTAAAGAATCCCTATA
This sequence comes from Schistocerca gregaria, assembly GCF_023897955.1. Lineage (NCBI taxonomy): Eukaryota > Metazoa > Arthropoda > Insecta > Orthoptera > Acrididae > Schistocerca > Schistocerca gregaria. The sequence goes on from NC_064923.1 coordinate 745,992,356, forward strand.
GAGGACCCCACTATTTATAGCTTAACTTTGTTCTAGGGCAGAATCTAAGGACCCAACATATTCACCTCTCTGTATATACAACAATGTCAACTATTGAAAACGTAATAAGCAGTTTGAATACAATTTTTTTCAAGCATTTTAAAAAGGAATAAATACTATCCCCAAAAATGGTTTCCCAAAAACATTAATCTGCAAGTCATTGTTGCTGTTGCCCTCTTTGCTTCTAAAACTAGTTTGATATGCTTATCTGTAATGTGCGAGTTTCTTTGTAAGTCATTTCTTCATGTCTAAATAACCTATAATTATAATAATGCGGGTAAGCATGAAGCTGTATTTTCAGTGAGAACCAAGTATTTTAATGGGTGTTTTGATATATTTCACATGATTTAGATACATTTTGAACACTACACCATAAACTAGTAACAATAAATTAGCTCACGAAAATCAAGCTGCGGAGCTATGGGGTATCGTCTCAGTTGTGCGACTGGATTCATGATTTCCTGTCAGGAAGGTCGCAGTTCGTAGTAATAGACGGAAAATCATAGAGTAAAACTGAAGTGATATCAGGTGTTCCCCAGGGAAGCGTCCTGGGACCTCTACTGTTCCTGATCTATATAAATGACCTGGGTGACAATCTGAGCAGTTCTCTTAGATTGTTCGCAGATGATGCTGTAATTTATCATCTAGTAAGGTCATCCGAAGACCAGTATCAGTTGCAAAGCGATTTAGAAAAGATTGCTGTATGGTGTGTCAGGTGGCAGTTGACACTAAATAACAAAAAGTGTGAGATGATCCACATGAGTTCCAAAAGAAATCCATTGGAATTCGATTACTCGATACATAGTACAATTCTCAAGGCTGTCAATTCAACTAAGTACCTGGGTGTTAAAATTACGAACAACTTCAGTTGGAAGGACCACATAGATAATATTGTCGGGAAGGCAAGCCAAAGGTTGCATTTCATTGGCAGGACACTTAGAAGACGCAACAAGTCCACTAAAGAGACAGCTTACACTACACTCGTTCGTCCTCTGTTAGAATATTGCTGCGCGGTATGGGATCCTTACCAGGTGGGATTGACGGAGGACATCGAAAGGGTGCAAAAAAGGGCAGCTTGTTTTGTATTATCACGTTATAGGGGAGAGAGTGTGGCAGATATGATACACGAGTTGGGATGGAAGTCATTACAGCATAGACGTTTTTTGTCGCGGCGAGACCTTTTTACGAAATTTCAGTCACCAACTTTCTCTTCCGAATGCGAAAATATTTTGTTGAGCCCAACCTACATAGGTAGGTATGATCATCAAAATAAAATAAGAGAAATCAGAGCTCGAACAGAAAGGTTTAGGTGTTCGTTTTTCCCGCTCGCTGTTCGGGAGTGGAATAGTAGAGAGATAATATGATTGTGGTTCGATGAACCCTCTGCCAAGCACTTAAATGTGAATTGCAGAGTAGTCATGTAGATGTAGATGTAGATGTAGATGAAAATCAGTTTAGAAAAAACCTAGAAATGGATTTTAAGATAGTACAGGGTGACATGGAATAATAAGAATGTTTGAAATGAGTAGTGGCAGCCATGGGCAGGTGGCAGCACTGTGGGTTCAGTTACCAAGTAAACAGTCCACCACTTCAGTAATTGTAGAACGTACAACAGTATGTGATAGCCATAAAAATGTTTTACAGAACTATGATAGTTTGGTAGCAAAGCAGAGGGAGTTTAAATGTTTTTATAATTTAGGAAGTCATGTTGCCATTCCGTCCAAACACATGATAAAATGTTGGATTAATAACTTTGAAGAGACTGGACCTGCCCTCAAGAAGAAACCAACAGGATGACCAAGAAGTGTGCGTTATCCAGCAAACATTGATGTTGTATGCGAGTCTGTCTTACAGAGCCCACGGTGTTCAATTCATAAGCAAGCAGCAGTGACTGGAATTTCCCAGGAGAGTGTTTGCAGAATTCTTCAGCTTTATTTAAAATTTCATCCATACAAACTACAGATGATGCAACAATTGAAGGACAGCAATTGCCAGTTACGATTAGGATTCTGTCAACAAATGATAACAAAAGTAAACAAGGATGATGAATTTCTAAATGAGTTGTGGATGTCAGATGAGGCACACTTTCATCTCACAGGTTATGTGAATCAACATAGCTACCATTACTGGGCAAACAAAGATCCTAATGACGTGCATGATCACCCTTTACATGATAGTAAAGTGACAGTATGGTGTGGTGCTACATCACATTGGATTATCAGAAAGTAGATTTTTCACAAATGAACAGGGAAACATAATAATTGTCAATGCCGATGGTTACATGGAGACATTACGAACTTTAGTTACACCTGCATTGAACAATTTTCCAGACGTTCAGGAAGCCTGGTTTCAACTGGATGGAGCGACATCACACACTGCACGACAGTCAATGACATATGTGCGAGAATGTTTGGCAACCATTTGATCTCACAATTCGCTAACATTCCCTGGCCCTCTAGATCGCCAGATTTATCTGTTTGTAATTTTTTCTTGTGGGGTTACCTCAAGAGGTAGATCTACACGATTTGACCAAGAACCCTGGATGAGTTAAAACAGAGAATTCGGGATGCAGTTCACAGTATCCCAGCTGAGATGCTGCAGCTGTCAGGAGGAATCTCAACAGCAGGTTTCACAAATGTATTCATACAGGAGGATGCCATCTAAAGGAAGTAATGTTTACAAAATGATAAATACCATCAATGTTTTGTAAATGGCAAAGTTGTAAGGTTTCACTTACTATGAATGAAATGTCTTACCTCTGCCACTTCTAGTTTTATTTGATTGTGTAAATGTTCCCATTTTTCTGTGTCACCCTGTATTTCTGGTATCGGCCATTGCACAGACTGAATGCCTGCCACAGGTGACTGACTGACTTAGTTGTTAGGGGCACTATGGCTGCACAGCACTGTGTTCGCACAGCGAGAGCACCACATGAGTACAGTGGCCAATAGCATTGTAAGTGGCTGGTATATAGGCAGCTGTCCAGCCACAGCCTGTCGCTTAGGGCTCACACTTGACACTGATATATCTATCTTCGCTGCACTAGGACTGCTTGTCCTTGCTTGTCACCCGGTTACCCTCTTTGGATTTGTTTCTCTGCTACTATTAGCCTTGTTGTCATCACTGTGCCAGTGGTTTCAGGTATCATCTAGTTGTTTTCTAGATCTGTTGTCTTGACAAATGTATATGAATTATCATGTGTGTGTTTACCACAATGTGTTATTGTTTACAGGATGAGAATCGATATCATGAGGACATCTTTGGAATAACAGTATCAACAGCAGAAGTGAGAAATAGATCGAGGGTGACATCTAGGGTTCACATAGGTGCGCAGCCATAATCTTCTTCTGAAATGTATTTCCAAGTGGAAAAATGAATTATCAATTAAAGATCGCCCAGTCCTTTATGCATAAGGGGGCATTGCTTCCTGCATAGAGGTGTCATTTACAGTGTCTGTGCCTAGGTACATGACATGTCAAGAGGAAGATAAGAAGCAAACTGGAAGTGTATACACAGATTCTGTTGTATGTAACACATTATACTGATTACAGTTAAAACTTCAGTCACAATTCATGCCCAACTTAAAAGTTTGTGTATGCTAGTTTGTCAGATTCCCAATTGTACATTGCATTTGCAGTTACCCTAAACACAACACAAAGCTTTCCTTTATTTTAGGAATTCACAAATCAACATTTAATTTGTGTGTTTTAGTCATACTTTATTTTTTATAATGTTCTTTGCTTGTAAGAAAGATAGACCACATTGTTTTCTTACAGATGTGATGACTATACTGACTGACAATTGTTGAAAAGTTTGCTCCTGCTATTAATATAACTGAGCTACTGGCTCCAAGAGCAGATTTGTTATAATATTTCACATTTCAGCTGACAGTGACAGGTCTGGAACCTTCCTTCAACCTGTAAACATTCTGTCTTAACATTTTCTTGCCACACTACTTAATTGGCAAAATCTTGTTTATTGTGACTATGATGTATAATTCAGTCTCACTGTTTTACATCCAACTTTTATCATATTTATGACTTTAGAATTTTTAATTTTGTTTTCTGTATTTTGGAAACATTTTTGTTCTTTGTACAACACTTTCACAAGCTTCTTAATTTTTAAACACACAGAGTGGTGACAACTTTGTCACTGCCATGTAGTAGGTGTTCCCAGACTTGGGGTGGGGGGGGTGGGGGAGGGGGGGGGGGGAGTGTGCAGGATTTTTGCTAATAAGGAAAGCTTCATGTTTTTGTTTGAAAACATTTCTAAGCTTACAACTCATTGAAGAATTGGCTCATCACTGATCACTATGACAGCCTTTGCTGTAAGACCAAATTTACTTTTGTTAACTACATCCTAGGAGGTAGAAGAGGCTTCCTGGCTTAAAAATCACACCATACCTAACTTGAAAAACAATCACATATAAGTCACTCAATTTCACACCATAATTATAATAGTTAACAACCGGCTCATTAAAATATACACACTCCGGTACTAGATGCAATATTTCTTGGCACCATAATTTTACTTAAGTATGTTTGTTTCTTGTGAACCATCAGTGGTACATCTACCACTATCTGGAACCCCACTCTGTAACACTAATTCCCTTTATTTTGTTTCCAAGTACTATTATGATGAATTACTTATGCAAATAAGGCATACAGGAGCAAAAATTGATGATATTATTTCATTTGGTTATGGGCTTTTACAGGTATTGCTAGTTGACAAACGGTTGTCAGATGTCTGAAGTGCAATTGTTTTAGTGAAGCTGACTGTGATATCTGTAAAGTATAACGTCATGTCATAGGTTTTCAATGATAATAAGATATGGGAGAAAATATTAAATCTAGTGTTAGTACAAAGGTTCTATAAAATACCAAGAGGCACTGAAGCTTAAAATGTCCATATAATGGGCAGATCATTATGACTATTAGCAAAAATTAATGATTCTCCCAAAGTTCTACTTTGTGACACAGTTCTTTTAAATGCTCATGCTGTGTGAAGTAAAATAAAAAACAACAGTTCCTTTCAAATTATTAGTATGACTGACTGAAGGTGATACATCAGAATAGCTGTAGCACTTCCTGTTACCAGAGATTGAAGTCTGACTGCACTGGAATTCCAGTTTCTATGTATCCAATTATATAATTATGTACCTTTATTTATATTCATTACATTTTAGAAGGAATTAGCTTGAAATGGGTAAACTGTGTTTTAAAATTATTTTTAATATGTTGTCACAAATGTTAAAAATAAATCTATTACAGAGATCTTCATGCTTTTGCATTTTTCTTTACCAATAAGAAAGCTAATAAGTACTGAGTTCATGTGAAACATTAGTAAAGTTAGCCTGTCTTGTTGTCCATGTGGATCAATCACAAACACTCTTGTTTGTAATCAAGGGGTCCACATAAACCCCAACATGTTTAGCAACACCTTTTCCTGTGAAAATATATACTACATATAAAACAACACTTTGTTGTTTACTACAATAATGGGAATTACTGGGAACAAAATTGAAAGGAGGATAGACCAAAATTAAATTTCATCTTAAAGTTCTGAATGGTGGCCAGGCACATAAAGACCTGAAATGATATCTTGCTGAACAATCAACCAGCAGCTCTGCTCAACAGTGAAAAGATGTGACACACAAAGCAAAAAAGCATATGTTCTTTTGCCCTTGAGAAGAATGACACTTCAGCAATTCAGCAGTCAGTCATCTCAACTTTTTGTGTGTTTCCACCAAATATTATTGCATACTGACACTTTCTCCACTCAAGTTCACACATACCTCTGTGCCACGGACAGTAAATGTCTAATGTCTAAAATAAATGGATTTTAAACACTACTGGAGTTTATCAGAGAGCAATGAAGATTACAACACTTCCCTCCTTACACCTGTCATAGTGCACTGGAATTTCACTGAAAGTACTGGATAAAATGTTGCAAACACCTTTCTTTTGGTCTGCAGTGAAGGTAACTTAATTCAGGGCTCCTGAAAAGTGCAGGTGATAGTAAACCCCACTCCATGATAAGGAGAGCCATTGGATGGTTTGTATGGTTTCAAAACAGCATCATGGCCTATAGATGACCTGTGAAACTTGTTTCCAGGTTGCCATGAGCAACAAGATGGAATGCTCTGCTAATCAAGGAACCAGTGATTTATTCAAATGCATAGCATATATATAACTTAATATGAGTGGACCTACAGAAGAATGCTGAAGATTAGGTGGGTAGTTTATGTTACTAATGAGGAGATACTGTACAGAATTGGAGAGAAGAGGCATTTGTGGCACAACTTGACTAGAAAAAGAGATCGGTTGGTAGGGCACATTCTGAGGCATCAAGGGTTCACCAATTTAGTATTGGAGGGTACAAATCATAGAGGGAGACCAAGAGACGAATACACTAAGAGATTCAGAAGGATATAGGTTGCAGTAGTTGCTTGGAGATGAAGAGGCTTGCACAGGATAAAATAACACGGAGGGCTACATCAAACCAGTCTCGGGACTGAAGACCACAACAACGAGTGAATTGTATTGTAAACCCAGAGCATGTTAATTTTATGAAGATTGTGTTTCTCAATGCCAAAGTTGGTCAATGGCAATGCATTTGTGCAAAATATTTTCCTGGTGTAGTCACTGACATTTTGACATGTCATACTTAAAGAAAAATTGCCCTTTCCTTTCTTCAGTAATGAAGCAACACTACATACTATCAACATTTGTTGCTTTTTGTTTTACAAATTAAATCAAAATGTGGTAAATGTCATGTTTTGGACCACTTTGCATTTTTCAATACATCATGGATGTAAACATTTAGCTTCATTAATGGTCCATTTCCAATCAGATTTTCTGCTTGCACACTCATTGGCTTCATCGAATGTCATCTATATTGTTACTGTCTAATCTAACCTAGACCTCGAGCTGCACAACAGATGACCCTGACACCACACCAAGATTTCTGAGGTGGACCAATGTGCATGTATGTAAATGTCAGTTTACTATGTTCCTGTAAGGTGACACGATAAATTTTAAAGACAGTAACACTGTCACAACCTATTATCGTGTCTTAAAATAATGTTTAGATTAAGTGGAGCAAGTAACCTGCTACAGTTTTCAAAACATAAAATTTCAAAATAAAAACACAATTTTGAATACCCTAACCTGATTTTCAAAAGCCAATTTGCAAAACTACGATACATTACTTGAATTTGTTTGGAATATGTCCAAAGGTGGAGCAAAATAACCCTACTTTACGTTACTTGTTTTCCTTAGACATACCGTGGTTAATTACAAGCAAGGATGCTCAAAAGGGGCACGGTGTTTTTACTTTTTTCAGGTGCACTGGTTTCTGCGATATTTACGAATATAGCTTTATTTATTTATTTATTTATTCAACGAACAATAACTGTCCCTCTACTACGCGATGTAGGCTATATTCATAATTGCAGTGAAGTCAGGAAAGGGAATTAATGTGGTCTTATTTTACAGCTGATAACTGAATTACATGCTATTTTGGGGAAAGCTACAAAAAAAAAAAAAAAAAAAAAAACTACATAACACATGGAGAAAAACGAACAACATGGACAGCGTAACTGAAAGAACCATATGCAAACGAAAATATAAAATGTACGATATTAAACGAACAATCGCAGTACTGGTACCTAACTAAAAAGCAAATACAAAGGTATACGAATCTAAAAAGGTGCTGTGTAATGAAATAGAAGTCAAATTCAATTAAAGATAACTTATGCACACACTTACAAAACAATACCATATTTCATCTTCCTTTCTGCAGTACTGGTATTTCTTCACAAGTTAACGAGAGTATACTAGAAAGAAGGAAATTAAAGATGCAGGAAAGATAAAGGGGGAAAAAGGTGGCATTTAGATGACAGCATTGGAAATGCAAAATAACACAAATCTCTTACAACTTAAAAAAAAGTTTACAACAATATGGCCGAATTCTCGAATTCCTCAGAAATTCTAAAACATCAGCGAACTGCATGTCAAACTCTTTGCTGAAACTTTCGTTACTGTAGTTCAATAGTTACCGTACGCACGATGCTGGTACCAGCAAAGCAAAGATCAACATTCCAAATTTTCCTAAGTAACTACCGATACCTGTAACACAGGCTTCCCACATTATCCGTGTTGTTCGTTGATGAATGAATTTCTAAGCATCGTGAACACGAAAGTTAAGATTGTACGTATTCTATCTAGCCACCTGTTTCATCCACTACTTTTCAGATACCCTGATTAGTTGGGCTTCAATGGCACTGGATATTGCCACTCAAGTGGCAGTTGTGCCACAGTATTATTTCCACTTGGAGCATTTGTCCTACGCACTCGATTAGACGTTGGTGTTCCGTGATTTATGCTTCTGCTTGTATCGCTTGGTTAAGTTGTGGCTGATGTCAGGGTTTTTGCTCTGGCTTTAGTTATTACGCTTTACTTCACGATAGTCCCATTCAAACATGACTTTAAGTTTTTCAGCTTAGTATTGTAGGTAAACTTCATAAAATCTTTATCTGGCTCGTTCTCTTTCGTAAAAAGACACAAGTTGTCGTGATTACGTGTGCGTTAGATAATGCAGTGTTTTGGCCAGTGGCTACTGGTGGCTTGCACACACTTCGGTATCTCTGTTAATAGTTAAATTTTCTAACTGCTCACTGGTTCCACAGCAAAGGTAATGTGTGGAAGAAACTTTATAACATTCGTAAATCAGAGATACAGTAAGCTAAAGTATATAATAATTGCGTGCCAAAGACTTTCATGTCATAATTTTGTGAAAACCTAATGAAAATGTTTTCAAAATCTCTACCGACTGCCAGCCATCTTGAAAGAAGGAAAGCACACTAGTGGAAGGTTAGGACCAGGCTAACCACTACTGGTCAGTATCCACCTAAGTACGCTTGGGAAACCCTACGCTTGCAATGGAATTTATACACAATAAAGGGCTTATGATGAAGGTTGAAAAGAAAAAAAATATTTATATGCCCGTGTGCTCGCAAACCCACGCCATTTACCGCACAAGCGGTTCTCACACGCCGGCCGAGGTGGCCGAGCGGTTCTAGGCGCTCGAGTCTGGAACCGCTACGGTCGCAGGTTCGAATCCTGCCTCGGACATGGATGTGTGTGATGTCCTTAGGTTAGTTAGGTTTAAATAGTTCTAAGTTCTAGGGGACTGATGACTTCAGCTGTTAAGTCCCATAGTGCTCAGAGCCATTTGGTCCTCACACTGATGTGACAGAAATCGCACCCCAGCCAGCTTTTTGTGACACGTTTCGTATAATGGGGCTGCCCAAGGTTAGACTAGCAAGGGTTGGCCACCGCTCTGCCACGCCGTTGCGTTCTGCGCATGTTCTTCATGCGCACGTAAGGACTACATTTTCCTCAAACGATTTTTAAGAAATTGTTGGACTAAAATTCGGTAATTTCACATGTTAGAGTCTGACGTCGCTACTTGACTATCGACTAGCAATCTTTGCATTATTGGTCGTAGTTATTATGATGTTTCGAATTTAACTAACTTGTTCGTTGAGTCTGCATTGAAAAATGTTGTTGCTGGCTACCTTAACATCTCTTGCACTTTAGGTTACGCATTGTTGCTTAAGAAATGTAGTTGACATACATCAGTTACTTTCGAAACAGAAAGCAGTGACATAGCTATTTACAGTCTAGTCTAAATACATTTTAAATAGTTGCTGCGCCGCACAGCAATCGTGTTATAGACAAATACAGGGTGTAAATTTTAAGTTGACAAATCAGAATAACTCGACAAATAATCTTCACACGAAACAATGTCTAGAATCCAAAGTTGTTTATTTGCGAGGGGGACATCTGCTGGTGCTAAACTTAGCCCGTCACCTGGGTGGGGCGGAAGGCAACTTTAAAATTTCAAATGGGAACCCCTATTTATTTTTGCAGGATCAGATTCTACATAAAAAACTACGTAAATTTTGTCTTAAACATTTGTTTTGATGCTTGGCAGTTGGTGCTGTAATTCAAGAAAATCCATGTTCTCATTTTTGCGTGGAAAATGGTTACAGATAAATAAAAGATACTTATTTACTCCGTAAATTTTGACTCGCTGAAACTAAAACCACCCCTCTCTCTCCACAGGGAGGGGTTTGACAGAGAGGAATTAGTGTTTTTCAGATGTTGACCCAAATATTTATTTTTTCTGCGGATTCGGATAGGTTTTGTTTGTTTCGTGGTCATGAGGCCACACAACTTTTAATTATCAAACAAATCATCGAACTAGGTAACGAACTAACCAAACATCCTACTTACGTATTTGTTATTTAATCGTAACTATTTTCCACGCAAATATGAGAACATGGATGTTCTTGAATTACAGCGCCAACTGCCAAGAATTAAAACAAATGTTTGAGACAAAATGTACGTAGCTTTTATGTAGAATCTGATTCTTCAATAAAACATGGGGATTCCCATTTGAAATTTTAAAGTTACCTCCCGCCCCAGCCACAGGGGGCTGGGGTGGCGGGCTAATTTTAGCACCAGCAGATGTCCACCTCGAAAATAATCAACTTTGGATTCTACACATTATCTCGTGAGAAACTTACTTCTCGAGTTTTCTGGTTTGTCAACTTAAAATTTACACCCTGTATATCGTGTGGTAAAAAAAAAAATCCAAAACTTTGTTCATAAAATTTTTCATCGGTGCTCTTTTACTTACCGTGCATGGCCTAATTCGAAATACACCTCCTGCCCTACAACTGATACACCGCTCTCAACGTTTCCACTTGCGGAAGCGGTCTTGCTACGCCTCATGCTGGATCGTGCGAAGTACCGTCTGCAAATTTTACATTTATCTCGTCTATCGTTGCAAATCTTCATTCTTTCAGCGGGGTTTTCAATTTTGGAAATAAATAAAAGTTCACACAGGGCAGGTCTGGAGAGTGTGGAGGATGAGTCTGGACAGTGATTTCGTTTTTTGTGCAATAGTCACGCACCAACAGGGATGAATGTGCGGGTGCGCTATCGTGATGTAAAGAGCCATGAGTTGTCTCACCACATTTAAGACCGTTTCCTTCTGACGTTTTCTAGCAGGCGTTGCAACACGTCCCGATAGTACCATCGATTAACAGTTTTACCTGTGGCAGAGATTCATGATGAATTAATCCTTCAAAGGCAAAGAAAGCTATCAGAATGGCTTTGCCTGCCCTGACGAGCTATTTTTGATCTTGGAAACCTTTCCCGACCCACTGTGAAGACTGAACCTCGGTCTCAACATCTTAACCGTACATCCAGGTCTCATCACCGGGTATGATTCTCTTAAGGAACATCTCGCTCTCATTTGCGCGATCCAAAAGCTCTTCACAGATTGCGAGGCTAAGGTCTTCTGGTCCTGTCTCAAGAGCCATGGGATGAGCTTGGTGGCAACACTATGCTATGTCAGAATTTCAAGATATGCTGCAATTGAAATGTTACGTCCTTCTGCAGTCTTTCGGACAGTGAGTCTTTAATTAACACGCACAGTTTCGTTGGCGTTCCTGACATAAACGTCGTCGGTAGTCATCAAAGGGCATCCTCAAGAAAGGTCATCTTTAACATCCGTCTGGCCTCTTTTAAACCGTGTGAACCGTTCGCAACACAGAGTACAGCTTAAGCACTCATCACTGTAGGCTTCCTGGATATTTGGTGTGTCTCTGTAAAGGTTTGGTTAAGTTTGACACAAAATTTAATGCAGATGCATCCCTCCTCTGAGGGCCGGTTGTATAAACATCGCTGACTGAATATGAAATTTGATATTAGAACAGAAATTGAACTATGTTCAGGACTCAAATGGTTCAAATGGCTCTGAGCAATATGGGACTTAATTTCTGAGGACATCCGTCCCCTAGAACGTAGAACTACTTAAACCTAACTAACCTAAGGACATCACACACATCCATGCCCGAGGCAGGATTCGAACCTGCGGCCGTAGCGGTCGCGCGGTTCCAGACCGTAGCGCCTAGAACCGCTCGGCCACTCCGGTCAGCTGTTCAGGACTCAGCTCTAGTGTATAACGCTAAGCTTAAATCAACCGAAGCAGGTTCAGATTTGATCTTAGGTGGCACATAACATGCCCGGTAACACGGCTAAAATCGGCTGTCGACACAATTATGAATTTTCCACCGCAGACATTTATCGGACATCGTAGATACGGAGTATTTATTATCGAAGGTGTCTTGCTATAACCGTGGGAGCAAATAAATGGAAAAAGAAGCGATCGTCAAATTTCTCTCAATACGAGAAAGATTTGCTTCTGGAAATTGTGTTGGGCGAGTATAAAGACATAACTGTTGCTATATCTGCTTTAAAAAGATTACCAACCACTATTTGAAAGGTTCCTGTGGCGTAAAATTTTAAGGTTAACAGCGACATGTACATTGCAGTCGGGGGTTGGTTTCTTTTGGTTTGTTTCATCAGACAGTTTCTGAACCTTAGTTGCAACTGCTCTACAGTTATTTTGTCCAAACGAAACCTCAGGTCAAATGACATATTATTTAGCTGCAAGAGAGGGTTCATCCTTTCACGGGACGTGCAGGGAGCTCGTTGGGTCTCGTCATCGTCGTCCATTGCGGACAATTCTAAATGCTCAGATATGTGTAAAGTAAATGAAAGGAAACGGTGTAATTCACATCACGTAAGGTTATTGCACATAGAATTTTGCCCAGAAGTTGTCCAGAATACTCAGAAATCGGAGAATATGGTAGGGTTTCAGTAGTATGGAATAGCATGGTAATGCTGTTATAATTATCTTTACGACCAAGAAAGTTTTTTTAATCGATCTCGTTTTGTTCGTTATTGTTCGTTGACCCGTTCACTCAGTTTTTTTTATATTTTGTTAGAGAAAGCAACTAACTCTCTGACAGAACACGCCGAGCTACCTTTCCTGGCTCCCTCTGAAGTACAGCAGTTAGTGCTACACAGAAATGTGTTTATTACATTTCAGTGTACTTGCTTGTGTTCTCTCTATCAACGTACGTGGAATCGTCACAGCAGTTTAAGGACGTGATCGGTAGCTAAAAATCTAATAGGAATTGCATAGTTACTGCTACTCAAGCCGAAAGAGAACATACAAAAGTGATATTGAATCGTTATTGGCTACTTTCAAAAATCCTGTACTTAATTGTTCACAGCAAATATTTCGAATTTTCCTTTCTTGCTGTGCTGCTAAGTACCTATAAAATGCCTCTGAACTAATCACATAAATTACGAGTCGTCTCCCAAAGCTGTTACGAGACTGATCACAAAGTAGACACGGTAGCTAAGTTCCTTAACCTAACCTTCCAGGTCGAAAAAAAAGTATTTTGAGCATCAGCGGCGTGGGAATGGCGTTAGTCACATATTTACTTGCCTTTTTTGTGTTATAACAACTTCTTTTTTTATTTCAATTTGTAAATGCTAAAAACAAAATTAGAACCATGTTTAGCAGTTACATGCAACCGCTGGCTCACAGAAAGATCCGCACCTAAAGACTGGAAAATTCCTCAAGTCTTACCAATTTCCAGAAAGGAGTAATCCGTTGAATTACAGGCCCATATCACTAACGTCGATATGCAGTAGGATTTTGGAACATTTCTGTGTTCGAACATTATGAATTACCTCGAAGGAAACGATTTTTTTGGCACATAGCACGGATCCAGAAAATATCGTTCTCGTGAAACACAACGAGCTCTTTATACTCATGAAGCAATGACTGCTACCGACAGGGAATGTCAGATTGATTCCATATTTTTTAGATTTCCAGAAGGCTTTCGACACCGTTGCTCATAAGCGTCTTCTAACCAAACTGCATACCTATGGAATATCGTCTCAGTTGTGCGACTGGATCCTCGATTTCCTGTCAGAAGGGTCTCACTTCATAATAATAGGCGGAAAGTCATCGAGTAAAACAGAAGTAATATCCGGTGTTCCCCACGGAAATGTTATAGGGCCTCTATTGTTCCTGATCTATATTAACGACGTAGGAGAAAATCTCAGTAGCCCTCTTAGATTGTTTGCAGATGATGCTGTCATTTACCGCTCTGTCAAGTCATCAGATGACCAAAACGAATTGCAAAATGATTTAGATACGATATCTGTATGGTGCGAAAAGTGGCAATTGACCCCGAATAAAGAAAATTGTGAAGTTATTCACATGAGTACTAAAAGAAATCCGCTAAATTTCGATTACGCGATAAGTCACTCAAACCTGAAGGCTGTAAATTCAACTAAATACTTAGGGATTACAATTACAAATAACCTGAATTGGAACGATCGCATAGATAGTGTTGTGGGTAGAGTAAACCAAAGACTGCGATTAATTGACAGAACACATAGAAGGTGCAACAGGTCTACTAACGAGACTGCTTACACAACACTTGTCCGCCCTTTTCTGGAGTATTGCTGTGCGGTATGGGATCCGCATCAGGTGGGACTGACGGATGACATCGAAAAAGTACAGTGAAGGGCAACTCGTTTTGTATTGTCACGAAATAGGGGAGATAGTGTCACAGAAAGGGTGTGTTACTGTGAACAGTTCAGTGACCGGGTTGTTCTAATCAGAATCGACAGCAGACCAACACCGACAACGATAGTTCAGGTATACATGCCGACGTCGCAAGCTGAAGATGAACAGATAGAGAAAGTGTATGAGGATATTGAAAGGGTAACGCAGTATGTAAAGGGGGACGAAAATCTAATTGTCATGGGCGACTGGAATGCAGTTGTAGGGGAAGGAGTAGAAGAAAAGGTTACAGGAGAATATAGGCTTGGGACAAGGAATAAAAGAGGAGAAAGACTAATTGAGTTTTGTAACAAGTTTCAGCTAGTAATAGCGAATACCCTGTTCAAGAATCACAAGAGGAGGAGGTATACTTGGAAAAGGCCGGGAGATACGGGAAGATTTCAGTTAGATTACATCATGGTCAGACAGAGATTCCGAAATCAGATACTGGATTGTAAGGCGTACCCAGGAGCAGATATAGACTCAGATCACAATATAGTAGTGATGAAGAGTAGGCTGAAGTTCAAGACATTAGTCAGGAAGAATCAATACGCAAAGAAGTGGGATACGGAAGTTCTAAGGAATGACGAGATACGTTTGAAGTTCTCTAAGTCTATAGATACAGCAATAAGGATTAGCGCAGAAGGCAACACAGTTGTAGAGGAATGGACGTCTCTAAAAAGGGCCATTACAGAAGTTGGGAAGGAAAACATAGGTACAAAGAAGGTAGCTGCGAAGAAACCATGGGTAACAGAAGAAATACTTAAGTTGATTGATGAAAGGAGGAAGTACAAACATGTTCTGGGAAAATCAGGAATACAGAAATACAAGTCGCTGAGGAATGAAATAAATAGGAAGTGCAGGGAAGCTAAGACGAAATGGCTGCAGGAAAAATTGGAAGACATCGAAAAAGATATGATTGTCGGAAGGACAGACTCAGCATACAGGAAAGTCAAAACAACCTTTGGTGACATTAAAAGCAACGGTGGTAACATTAACAGTGCAACGGGAATTCCACTGTTAAATGCAGAGGAGAGAGCAGATAGGTGGAAAGAATACACTGAAAGCCTCTATGAGGGTGAAGATTTGTCTGATGTGACAGAAGAAGAAACAGGAGTCGATTTAGAAGAGATAGGGGATCCAGTATTAGAATCGGAATTTAAAAGAGCTTTGGAGGACTTACGGTCAAATAAGGCAGAAGGGATAGATAACATTCCATCAGAATTTCTAAAATCATTAGGGGAAGTGGTAACAAAACGACCATTCACGTTGGTGTGTAGAATATATGAGCCTGGAGACATACCATCTGACTTTCGGAAAAGCATCATCCACACAATTCCGAAGACGGCAAGAGCTGACAAGTGCGAGAATTATCGCACAATCAGCTTGACAGCTCATGCATCGAAGCTGCTTACAAGAATAATATACAGAAGAATGGAAAAGAAAATTGAGAATGCCCTAGGTGACGATCAGTTTGGCTTTAGGAAAAGTAAAGGCACGAGAGAGGCAATTCTGACGTTACGGCTAATAATGGAAGCAAGACTAAAGAAAAATCAAGACACGTTCATAGGATTTGTCGACCTGGAAAAAGCGTTCGACAATATAAAATGGTGCAAGCTGTTCAAGATTCTGAAAAAAGTAGGGGTACGCTATAGGGAGAGACGGGTCATATACAATATGTACAACAACCAAGAGGGAATAATAAGAGTGGACGATCAAGAACGAAGTGCTCGTATTAAGAAGGGAGTGAGACAAGGCTGTAGCCTTTCGCCCTTACTCTTCAATCTGTACATCAAGGAAGCAATGATGGAAATAAAAGAAAGGTTCAGGAGTGGAATTAAAATACAAGGTGAAAGGATATCAATGATACGATTCGCTGATGACATTGCTATCCTGAGTGAAAGTGAAGAAGAATTAAATGATCTGCTGAACGGAATGAACAGCCTAATGAGTACACAGTATGGTTTAAGAGTAAATCGGAGAAAGACGAAGGTAATGAGAAGTAGTAGAAATGAGAACAGCGAGAAACTTAACATCAGGATTGATGGTCACGAAGTCAGTGAAGTTAAGGAATTCTGCTACCTAGACAGTAAAATAACCAATGACGGACGGAGCAAGGAGAACATCAAAAGCAGACTCGCTATGGCAAAAAAGGCATTTCTGGCCAAGAGAAGTCTACTAATATCAAATACCGGCCTTAATTTGAGGAAGAAATTTCTGAGGATGTACGTCTGGAGTACAGCATTTTATGGTAGTGAAACATGGACTGTGGGAAAACCGGAACAGAAGAGAATCGAAGCATTTGAGATGTGGTGCTATAGACGAATGTTGAAAATTAGTTGGACTGATAAGGTAAGGAATGAGAAGGTTCTACGCAGAATCGGAGAGGAAAGCAATATGTGGAAAACACTGATAAGGAGAAGGGACAGGATGATAGGACACCTGCTAAGACAGGAGGGAATGACTTCCATGGTACTAGAGGGAGCTGTAGAGGGCAAAAACTGTAGAGGAAGACAGAGATTGGAATACGTCAAGCAAATAATTGAGGACGTAGGTTGCAAGTGCTACTCTGAGATGAAGAGGTTAGCACAGGAAAGGAAGTTGTGGCGGGCCGCATCAAACCAGTCAGTAGACTAATGACCAAAAAAAAAAGTGTCACAGACATGATACGCGAACTGGAGTGGCAGTCATTAAGACAAGGCGTTTTTCGTTGCGACGCGATATTCCCATGAAATTTCAATCACCAATTTTCTCCTTTGATTGCTAAAGTATTTTGTTGGCACCCACCTACATAGGAAGAAATGATCATCATGATAAAATAGGAGAAAAATTTAAGTGCTCGTTTTTCCCGCGCGCCTTTCGAGAGTGGAACGGTAGAGAGACAGCTTGGAGGTGGTTCATTGAAGCCTCTACCAGGTGTTATAGTGTGAATAGCAGAGTAATCACGTAGATGTAGATGTAGATGAATGAATCGTAGTGTCACTGACGATTATAGCTGAACCTGACTTTTCTCCAGTCAAATATGGTCCGACTTCATGGCGGTTTGATCGAGAGTTAACGTTTATACAATGCAGGTATCCAGGTTAAGCTTGATCTAAGGTTATTTTCTGTCTTAACCTAAGGTTAAGTGCTTTATACTATCAGGTCTAAGTGTGCCACCTTGACATTCACAAACTGTGCGACTCAATGTTCTACTCAATACAACGCTGAACTATAAACTAACAGACATACAACAATGAAACTTTAAACACATTAAACACAGTAGTGTGCCGGGATCCAACCACATTCTGCTCCAACACACCATTGGCGCGAAATTACGATTGTTCCGGAATTTTTTTTGAACATACTTTGTATATGATAGGTATTCCATGTTGTTGCCTGGAGCGTGAAAGCCTTATTCATAAAAAATTGAATAAATAGTACTAGTAGTGTTCAATACATGCACTGTCTAATCTGTAAAGGAATAGTAACATTAAAAGACAAGAACATGTAGGACCGTTTCTGCCTCTTACTGATGTAATTTACAAAGGATCAATTCAGCCTTCGACTTAGTGATGGAATAGTAATTTAAAATGACGTAATATAATGGCTAGTGATTCTTTTTAGAGGTTATCGATTCACCCTAATTCATATACTGTTTACAATATTTCTAACAAGATTTCCAAGTTGAAGTGAAATAATCGCAGGTCGTTCTGAATCAAATCGTATCTCATCTTGACAAGGTGTTCTTCACACCGATGACGTGGCACGCCTGATGTCTTTGTGACACGTGGCGTGTAGTGGGGCTGCCATCACTGGCGAGGTCTGGTTATCCACGAGGCGGTGTCACCCGAGCTGGTGCATTGAATGTCTCCTGCGGCGTTGCCGCGTGGTCGCTGCAAGCCCCGCTTTCTGGCGCACCGACTCACAACGCCGCTAGTAGTGCAGGTACCCACGTCTACACGACGTGTAAATACAAACATATTGCACCAGTGAAGCGTTTTTCCATTCTGGTCAACATGTCACACAGTGACTGCAGTCAGTCGGAGTAACTTTGTACCACTTTTTTATCATTTTTTGACAATACTGGACACAAAAAATGATTCCAGTGGCTCTGAGCACTATTGGACTTAACTTCTGAGGTCATCAGTCCCCTAGAACTTAGAACTACTTACATCTAACTAACCTATGGACATCACACGCATCCATGCCCCAGGCAGGATTCGAACCTGCGACCGTAGTGCTTGTGCGGTTCCATTCTGTAGCGCCTAGAACCGCTCAGCCATTCTGGCCGGCAACACAAAACATATTAATGATTATAAAGAATCCGCCTCGATTGCAAATAGAAACCGGATGTTGACCTAGGTTTCGGCGCGGATAACCACACCTTCTTCGGAACACAATAAAACTACAAACTGCCTAAAGAGGCCTCTTTTAGTGTGTTCTGTTTGCAATCTAGGCGGATTGTTTATAATCATTAAATTATTCACGATTGCTGACGTGCTGCAATGTTACAAAATATGTTGCACATCGCACAGACATCGTAACATTTTTGCGTCTATAGTTTCTGAGTGCTTGGAAAAGAGAAAATGTGTACTAACTATGCTGTGTTGGAGTAAAATTTCAGTTTTTATGTTGGTACAAAGTTACTCTGTCATTCAGATAACTTTGGAACAGGCTTAAAAGAAAAAGGAAAAAAGAAAGCAAAAGAAGGAAATCAGGTGTTAATAAGAAGTAAGAACAGTGTTAATTCAGTATTGGAGGTTTACTTTGAGATACCAAAATATCTGTATCGACCTGGTATTGTTGATGGTTCAAATGGCTCCAAGCACAATGGGACTTAAGATCTGAGGTGAATAGCTCCCTAGACTTAGAACTACTTAAACCTAACCAACTTAAGGACATCTCACACATCCATGCCCGAGGCAGGATTCGAAACTGCTACCGTAGCAGCAACGCGGCTCCGGACTTAAGTGCCTTGAACCAATCGGTCACAACGGCGGTCGGCATTGTTGAAATTTGTGGCAAGGTCTTATGGTACCAAACAGCTGAGGTCATCGATCCCTAAACTTATACACTTCTTTATCTAACTTAACACACACTCCCATACCCTAGGGAGGACTCGAACCTCCGACGGGGTGGAGCCGCGCGGACCGTGGCAAGGCGCCGCAGCCGCGAGGCGGCATTGTTGAACTTAAATCATTGTCATCAACCGCTATCTTCAAAAATGCCTCTGAGCACTATGAGACTTAACATCTATGGTCATCAGTCCCCTAGAACTTAGAACTACTTAAACCCAACTAACCTAAAGACATCACACACATCCATGCCCGAGGCGGGATTCGAACCTGCGACCGTAGCGGTCACGCGGTTCCAGACTGAAGCGCCTAGGACCGCACGGCCACATCGGCCCACGCTCTCTTCACAGCTATCGCAATTAAAAGATAACAACAGGCCTACGAGATTGTAGGAAGTTGAGAAGACAATTGAAATACTAACTAGAATTATTTTTTTTTGACCTCTTCGACTTCAGGCGTTGCCCCTTATCACCCATACTACCCCCAAAATCCTATCTAACCCAAAACAAAAACAAAGCTAGTGCGACCCCCCTTCACCCTAACCAGCTTTATTTTTTACTTTTTACAGAAACTAAATAAATCTTCTTTTCGTAACAAACTGTCCAATATCCGTTAAACCGAATGAAACAAAATCAAACACTTGCGGCTTCTGCCAAAATTAGTTTTCCTAGGGCACCTCGACTTGGCTTAATAACAAAAAAAATTTGGTGCCAACTTAATTAAAACGACACAAACTTCGTAATGACTCGCTTAACTGTTGTGCACCAACCAAAAATTACCTCTTCTTTATGATAAAGTGTGAAGTAAGAAATTTTGAAACAAAGTTTTGTACACACATCAAAAAAAGTTTTTCATCACCCCAGTCCCCATAACTCCTGAAAATAGACGTCGATTGTGGATACTGTATCACCTACCCAGTCCCTTTGACTGTTCAGAGATGTCAGTAAACCCGCCCAGCCGGCCGCTGTGGACGTGCGGTTGTAGGTGCTTCAGTCCGGAACCGCGCTGCTGCTACAGTCGCAGGTTCGAATGCTGCATCGGGCATGGATGTGTGTGATGTCCTTAGGTTAGTTAGGTTTAAGTAGTTTCTAAGTCTAGGGGACCGATGACCTCAGATGTTAAGTCCCATAGTGCTTAGAGCCATTTGAACTATTTGAAATCCGCCAAAAGATGTAAACAACCATGCCTGACCAGCGCCTATAAGACAGAGGGGTCCGACAGCCGATCAGTTCCAGTCATTCCAAGGAGGTACAATACGGCGATTCGATCGCGTCCGCAATGTTACTTTTTACCAGAGAGGGCTCTCATCAAGGGAAGTGTCCAGTCACCTCGGAGTGAACCAAAGCGATGTTGTTCGGACATGGAGGAGATACAGAGACAGAGAGGAACTGTCGATGACATGCCTCATTCAGGCCGTCAAAGGGCTACTACTGCAGTGGATGACCGCTATGTACGCATTATGGCCTGGAGGAACCCTGACAGCTACGCCACCATGTTGAATAATGCTTTTCGTGCAGCCACAGACGTCGTGTTACGACTCGAACTGTACGCAATGGGCTGCAAGATGCGCAACTTCACTCCTGACATCCATGGCGAGGTTTATCTTTGCAACCACGACACCATACAGAGCGGTACAGATGGGCCCAACAACATGCCGAATGAACCGCTCAGGATTGGCATCACGTTCTCTTCACCGATGCCTTTAACCAGGTAATCGTCGGAGACTTCTTTGGAAGCAACCCGGTCAGGCTGAATGCCTTAGACACACTGTCCAGCGAGTGCAGCTAGGTGGAGGTTCCCTGCTGTTTTGCGGTGGCATTAAGTGAGGCCGACGTACGCCCATGGTGGTCATGGAAGGCGCCGTAAGCGCTGTACGATACGTGAATGCCATCCTCCTTGTGCAACCATATCTGCAGCATATTGGCGAGGCATTCGTCTTCATGGACTGCAATTTGCGACCCCATCGTGCACATCTTGTGAATGACTTCCTTCAGGAGAACGACATCGCTCGAATAGAGTGGCCAGCATGTCCTACAGACATGAAACCTATCGAACATGCCTGGGATAGATTGAAAAGGGTTGTTTATGGGCGACGTAACCCACCCACTCTGAGGGATCTACGCCGTTGAGGAGTGGAACAATCTGGACCAAGGGTGCCTTGATAAACTTGTGGATAGTGTGTCACGACGAATACAGGTATGCATCAGTGCAAGAGGGTGTCAGGGGTACCGGTGTGTACAGCAATCTGGACCACCACCTCTGAAGGTCACACCGTATGGTGGTACAACATGCATTATGATTTTCATGAGTAATAAAAAAGGCGGAAATGATGTTTATGTTGATTTCTGTTCCAGTTGTTTGTTCAAGTTCTGCCACTCTCGGAACCAAGGTGATGCAAATTTTTTTCTGATGTGTGTATTTCAGACTCTTTGTAAGATTATGGTGCTGTTTCATCAGATACCTTGTATACTCGTCTATACTCGCTTGTTTAGTCGCAGTTGCAATGTATGTGAACTGCCCAATAATCCTAACGTAGCCAAATTCCTTTTTTCAGGAACGAAATTCCAGTTTGGTTGAAGTATTTGTTTAAGTGTTGTAGCAGATTTTGTAGTCGTAGTAATTGTTGCGAATTTTTTTTCTAGTCCAGTTCTATAAGTGGATTTGGTCTCAGCAGATTAGGATGTGAGATATAGTGTCTAGAGTATTGCAGTGATTGCAGTACGGGCTTTGTTTCAATTTAACCTTGTGCAGTTTTTCACTTGTGGGGACCTCCCCGTTTACTCTGAGATTCTCACAGGAGGTCGGCTGTATTCGTGCATCTGCACTGAAGAAGGTGGATCCACAGCCCAGCTAGGCCTACATCTGAGAGCCCTTATTGTGTTAATGCATTCAGAACTGAATTATTTATCACTCATCGGCATATATTTTTTGGACCAGGGCATTTTTGCAGTATGCACTTTATTATTGACATTCGCAAACAGTGCGAGATTCAGATCCTTCTGAAGGAGGCCAATAAGTGCCCGAAACCAGAAAAGAAATTTAACATACAGCTACAGTTGATGAAGGTGAATAAATACTAACTTTAAAAATGCACCTGTCTAGAGACTTCGACACCCATTCAACTCAGTGGCTCTCCATTGCTGTGGGCATGCGGAATCTAAGGGATGTCGAAGAGGTTGCCTGCCCTCAGGGGTTAGAGAAGCCTCAGAGGGCTACTCAGCTGTATGGGTGGCGAAAACTCCGCACAGGTACATTTTTGAAGTCCCAAAAAAGGTGCACTGGTGACACCGACTGTGTCACCAAACATGGGGTTTTTAGGGACCCTTTGTTTTTTTTTGTTTTTTTTTTTTTACACATCTATCTGTGTATCGATGTTACACGCCCCACCTGCTCCCCTCCCCCTCCCCCATCCTTGCCCCATCCCGTAATCTCGCCACAGGAAGGCGTGAAGCAAAAGGGGTGGGGGGCTAAAAGCGCATAAAAATCCGTTGCTTCTTTGGATCACTTTCAAATTTCGTCTAATGGTTTTGAATGGTCCCTAGCTGTTCCCCTCCTCCCCGCCCGCACCTGTATACCAGAAGAAGAATTTAGCACTACACTGTAAAGGGGTCAAACCACTTTCAGGAGGGTTGCAGCTCTATGATGTCCTTACATAAAGGTACAATCGTCGGGGGTGCGTCAGACGTGTCGACCGTTGCGAAGAACGCCGTCCTGTTAGTCATCAAACTGCGAACTGTCGTTTAGGACCTCGAAATGTGTGAGAATCAACGCTCCAAGTGAAGGGGTAGTGTCATTAACGCCCTTTATGCCGCCTCCTGAGGTCTTTTAGTGTCGATTATGAACGGTGGCTTGTGTGAAATGTTTTTCCCAGCCACACATAACAAAACCGCGTCATTTCAACTCTGGGCATGGCGGTTCTGATCGCCACCGCCAGGGCGTCAAAAGAAGAGGTGAAATGTGGCTAAGAGGGGGTATAGTTACCTACACATCGCGTTACACATCCTCAGTGTCGTTGGGAAGAATCGTGATAAAATTTGGTGCCAGTGTGGCATCTGTGACCCACCTCACAGTTCACATGAACTTCAGAGCTCTGGCCTTTTATTTGCATGTGTCGACACTTTGCTGCTTGAGTGTTGAGTAGCCAGTGCGTGATGTCACTTGTGCCACTGTATAGGATGGTTGTAGGGACCTTTGAGCCAAATTTCAAACATCTGCGTCGTAAGGGGGATGACCTTTCGATTGTGTTTCAGTGTGGGTTGTCACGGAAGGATCACGATTAGGTACTTTTGATTCGTTCCGTAGTAAACATGGTTATGCAGCGCGGTTCAACCTTGTTTCGTAGCCGAGTAGCTTTGGCCATTTGCATGTGGAGTCTACAATTTGTTCTCTGATTCGATCAGAGCAATCATTGCGCTTCCAGCCGTGATTATGAATTTTAGAGAACGACCAGTTGGGATGATGGTCACTCGTATCCTACCTATCCCTTGCGGGCCTTGACGGGCCGATCCAGTATTAGGTTAAATCGTGTCTACTTTTAATGTGTGTCATCCCATTCGTTTGTTTTGTATTCTTTGCTATTCGTATTAATATGTAGTCCATACCTTTCTTCATGTGTGTGCTCTCGAAGAGCGAGTAATATTGGGGTTATTTTGGACCGAGGCTTTCAGCTCAGTAATTGGTTGACCTCCTCAAATTCATCATCACCATCATCATTAGCATCTTGAACAGTTTCCAGTCCCAGGCTAGATCTGTTTGGAGCGTAAACCTCGCGACGTAGTCCTTTTTACCCATCATCTTTCTGTGTTCACCTTGGTCCAGTCCTCTCCTCTTTCTTCAACACTCTCCTCCACACCTTTCAGCCATCTATCCATGGTCTTCCACTTGGTCGTTTCTTCCGCATCTTCATTTCGTGTATCTTCGTGGGAATCTCTTGTGTATCATTCTCTTTAAGGACTCATACTATCTCAGTCTTAATATTTCTGTCCTGTTCTACAAGTTTTCCACCTCTAGTTAATAATACTTAATGATTTTGTAAGAATCGACAGACACGACTCATTTGTGAGGGCCAAATCTTTCTAACTAGTCAATTCGTTGCGCGGCAGATCCATTTCCGCGTCTGAATCCATAGAGAGCAATCTGTCTCTCGTTCGGTCTAGCCGGGACAGACTACTGAAACGACCGAAAGGTTGCTCAGGTCAGCTCAACGTCTTACAGAATCAACAAGTAACTTTAAACTAAGGTTTCTGATTCTTCTATCAATTTATTTATGTGTTTTGCTATAAGGAGTACAATTTTCCTTTAAGAACTGAAATGTTTAACACCCAATAAAAAAGTTGCAATTACGAAAAGAGAAAAATCGGGAACAAATTTTACTGACTTCGAAAGCCGGTTGGAAATTCTCCTTTTTTTTTTTTGAGGTTATCATCACTAACGAAAATATATAACAAATTCAAAAATAGCGGAAATTTACGATTAGTGCGAATAATACACGCTTCTACTGAAGTATAAAACTAAATGTAGCTTGCTATAAAATGAAATGCCATGTGGCCAACTCCCATCGGGTGGACCGTTCGCCTGGTGCAAGTCTTTCGAACTGACGCCACTTCGGCGACTTGCGTGTCGATGGGGATGAAATGATGATGATAAGGACAACACAACACCCAGACCTTGAGCGGAGAAAATCTCCGACTCAGCCGGGAATCGAACCCGGGTAGTTACGTATGACATTCCGTCACACTGACCGCTCAGCTACCAGGGACGGACGACTTGATATGATAGTTGTAATGTGCGCAACAAGTGTAACTAGCAAACGCAGATTTACTACGAAACATGTCATATAAACATTCGTGACATCTAAAAATTCCAGAAAATGTACCTTTCTTCATGTGGTCATAAACTGAAATTTGGATTGAAAATACCCACTTCAGAATCTTCTACATTAATATTCTTTAGGCACAAACTCTTGAAGGAATTGTGATCGGTCTTTGTCACTTTGCTGTGAAGACACGCTTTTGACGATGTTGACTGGAAAGCATTATTTGAAGTCGCGAAGAGATAAAATGCAGTTAACGAAAGATTATCTGCAACTTGTACAGAAACTACAATGTAGTTACAAAAGTCGAAGGTTTTGAAAAGGAGCCGGTATTTGAGTTGAGAATGAGACATGGTTATAGCCTATCTTTCACGTCATTCTACCTGTACATAAAACAAATAGAAAAAAAAGGAGAAATTTGAGGACAGAATTAAAGTTCTGGGAGAAGAAATAAAATGTTGATACCTGTGCTCGCTAAAAACGTAGAGGTTTGCTAATGGCACTGAAAATTTGTCAGCGACGCCAAAGAACGTGGAAGATCAGTTGAACGGAATGGATAACGTCTTGAAAGAGGTTGTAGGATGAAAGTGAACAAAAGCAAAACAAGAGTCAAGTTAAATCACTTGGAGCTGAGGGAATATATTAGAAAGTGAGTCACTGAAAGTAGTCAATAAGTTTTACTATTTCTACGTAAGATGAGAGTGAGTTCAGTTCTACTGTTCAGAATAACGTATCCATCACCGAGGACGAAAGTAGTCCGATTGTTCTCTCTGAGTTCTTTTTCTTTGACTATCTTCTGTGAGATGCTGAAACAGAAATCTGCCTCTTCAGAAAAACGACTATCTATTCTGTAATGAAGGAGGTTTTGTGTTGCGGTAGGCGCCTTTGTATGGCTCAGCAGTGTACCAACTCATGTCGCTAGATCTAGACGCATTGATATGGATTGCCGGTACTAATCAGAACGCGGACCATCCGATTGTCCTCATCATGTCGAATCGATAGCGTAGATGGTTTCCCCCTCTGCCCATTAATTCCTAGTTAATAGAATACACATGCGGCGACACTGGGAACCAGTGATAGCTTTCTGAAAACAGAAGAGGAAGAAAAGGATGTGAGGACTTCTAGTTCTGCAGCTATATGTTATACGATTACCATTTCATAATATTATTTTTCTTAACGGAAATGGAAGCAGGAAGATAGAGAAATCGTATGCTCCCTTCTCCTCCTCCTCAGTTAAAATACTCACAGTCAGTGTTTTCATTATTTAAATTTTATAATTTTGGTTACTGTAAAACACATAATGCGATATAGCCCAGAAAAACCAAAACATGTAGGAGACATGCATATGGAGATGTTGGATTAAGATTCGAAACGAAATTTATGAAATGCTTACAAGAAGTTGAACGTATTTTCGGCGCACAACTTTCTTTACAGTTGCTCTACACAGTCACGACACATGTAATCTAAAAAATTTCTTTCAGATCTTGTTGATGCAAAATCGGTATTTTCTAAGAATCTGTTTCACTACATTTTTTCTTTTCTTAATGGAGAGAAAATATATCTCCAAGAATCAGACGATAAAACGACTCTTTACAGGAGCTACAGAAGTTCAGCAATATCATAATTTCTTTTTTAGTGGGAAAAAATGAATGTTTTGGTGTCAAAAGTGGTATCATGGAGCAACATTTATTATTATTGCTAGCCTTTCCTCGTGGCTTCGCCCATGTATGCATTCGACACATTCACTGAAAACACCTCATCCTCTCCCTCTCTGTGTCACCTCCTCCTTCTATCTCTATCTGCCTACCTCCTCCTCCCCACTCTCTCTGTCTGTTCATCCACTCCTCCCCCTCTCTTTGCATATTTACTCCACTCACTCTCTCAGAGCATATCATTCTCCCCCTCCCTCTTACCATATCCTCCTCCCTCTCTCTTTCCACCTCCACTTCTGCCCTCTTCCTTTATCTACCTGCCCACTACACCTCTATAACTTCCATCTGCGTCATACCCTCCTCTCCTCTCTTTATCTGTTTCCTCCTTCCCATCTCCCAGTCCATCACTGCTCTATCCATCTCAACCTGACCCAGCCTTGCTCATTGGCATATGTAGCCCCTGCAGTACAGTTCAGTAAAGCAGACTGATACTACTCCCACAACATGCCTGTCATACAGGGCAGGCTACACATCAGGGGTTTGAAAATTATTTATTTGCCCCTGACATTGAGGCCACCATGCAGAGCAGGTCAGTAAAGCAGGTTGATAATACTGCAACACAATATGCTTGTCATGCAGTCCATCCTATATGCCAGGAATTGGAAAAAACAAATTCTTCCGGTGTCTCCACTCCTATTGGAGTTAGGAGGGTATAATTTCCACTGTGGTAACACTCATGAGGTCTGCTGTTTCTATGCTAAATCTGTCCAGGGGTTTGGGAGGAGAACCCAGACGTACACACTCATGCACAAATACGAGTACACTCTTCTTCACACTGAGGTAAGAAGGCCATGGGATAGCAGTAAATACACAGGTGGTGATAGTATCATGTACACTAGGTATAAAAGAGCAGTGAATTGGTGGGGCTGTCATTTATATTCAGGTGAATCAGGTGAAAAGCTTTCCAACATGATTGTGGCCACACGAATGGAATTAACAGACTGTGAACGCAAAATGGTAGTTGGAGCTAGATGCATGGGACATTCAATTTCAGAAATCTTTGGGGGATTCAGTATCCTGAGAGTCATGTTGTGAAGAGTATGCCGAGAATACCAAATTTCTGGTGTTGCGTCTCACCACAGATAATTCAGGCTAACAGATAAGCAACACTACATGAAGTAATCGTTGAAATCAATGTGGGACATACGACGAACGTATCTGTTAGGATAGTACGAAGAAGTTCGACGTTAATGGGCTATGGCAGTGGATGAATAATGCCAGCGTGTTTGCTAGATCGGCTGCAGCACCTCTTTTGGGCTCGGAACCATATCGTTTGGCCACTAGAAAAAAACTGTGGCCTGGTCAGATGATCTCCAATTTCAGTTGATATGAGCTGATGGTAGGATTCGAGTGTGACGCAGATCCCACGAAGCCATGGACTCAAGTTGTCTACTTGGCACTGCGCAAGCTGTTAGTGCCTCCATAATGATGTGGGCTGTGTTAACATGGAATGGATTGGGTCCTCTGGACCAACTGAACCGATCATTGACTGGAAATGGTTACGTTTGGCTACTTGGAGACCATCTGCAGCCATTCATGGGCCTCATGTTTCCAAACATCTTTGGTATTTTTATGGATGGCAACGCTCCATATCACCGAGCCACAGCTGTATGCGATTGGTTTGAAGAACATTCTGGACAATACGAGTGAATGATATGGCACCCATCTAACATTTATGGGACATAATCGAGAGATCAGTTCATCACAAAATCCTTCACTGGCATCTATTTCGCAGTTACGGACGGCTATAGAGGCAGCATGACTCAGTATTTCTGAAAGGGGTTTCCAACAACTTTTTGAGTCTATGCTTTGTCGAGTTGCTGCACTGCCCGGCAGAGAGGAAGTTCGATCCTTTATTTAGTAGGTATCTGATGACTTTTGTCATCTCAGTACCAGTGGCGTTTTGCCTTAGATGGGCAATGTATCAAAATTTGTCGTTGGGCCCTTTTATCCGACTGTGGCGAAGCTCAAATGGAGGGTAAAGATTTTTCACAAACGAAACAAAAACTCTCGTTTGGAATAAAATAAATATTTATTGGTTAAGTATAGGTTACATAGGTAAGTAATTGTGTACAATTAATACTCCTAGGAGCCAAGTTAGCCAAACAATTCGAATATACAGTATACTTTTCTCGCCTTTTTTCGGCAAACTTACTTATTAAATCATCCATTGCTGAAGACGATTTTAGTTTCGCGAGATGTTCTGCCTCTATAGGTAGCACGGGCATGTCTCAACGCCATTCTTGGCTCATAAAAACCCTAAGATAGTTTCTAAT
This sequence comes from Schistocerca gregaria, assembly GCF_023897955.1. Lineage (NCBI taxonomy): Eukaryota > Metazoa > Arthropoda > Insecta > Orthoptera > Acrididae > Schistocerca > Schistocerca gregaria. The sequence goes on from NC_064923.1 coordinate 746,021,757, forward strand.
CAGTTTTAATTTCGAAAAACCTCTTTCAGCTGTTGAAGGGTAAAAAATAAGAAACATGCTGTTATTACTTTCGGAAAACTAGACACAAGCCTAGTACACACTGATTTTGAAATAGGAGTCTGGGTCTGAAATTCTCTCATCTCCTGATAACTCATCAAAATATCGCTTCGTCATCTTCCGTCTCTTATTTTTGAAAACAGCTGTTCCCCTCTCCCCCCTACCCCGCCACACACACACTATTTTGCTAGGTCTCTGGACTTGCGTAGCAAACCATGGAATGAATTTTTTCTTATTTCGCTCAGTCTATTCGAAACATTACCTAGTGAAATACCAGCGTTCTGTAAGGCATTATTTTCTTGCTGCTGGGTTAATGATTTCAAGTAATGAACTAAAAAAGACGACAAGCACTATAAAAGCGTAACTTTCTAAAACATTAATTGTACTTTTTACATTTGTCACGATCGTCTTTTTTGGAGTAAATTAAATTTATTTGGTACAAAATTTTCATTATTAATGAATAATTTTCCGTTATAGCCGATAAAGCGTCCTGTCTTGAGGACCATCTAGTAGGGTATACCTCCTAAAGGGTAATTTTATATCTGACCAGCGTTTTATACTATTGTCAAAAAAAGGTTCATATTTCTTCCAAATTATCGAAAAAATTTGGCACTTTAGGAACTTGTTTCGCAGTATCATTTAAAATCAAATTTAATGCGAGTTTCGCACAATGAATATAATCCGCATTTGGTATATGGTTTTTTTATACGTGCTTGCAATTGTCCATACACACCAGACATAACATTTTCTCCATCGTAGCACTGCCGTCTACATTTAGAGAAATCAATTCTGTATTCTTATATAGTATCAAAAATTCCAGTTTTAAGCTCTTCTGCACTACAATCAGCTATTGATATAAATTCCAAAAAGGACTCGCAGATTTTTATTTCTTTAGGCACATGACCATCATTTTCTGCTATCGAGACTTGTCGAGAAACTACAGGAAGTTTGTTCGTTTCTGGCAGGTCTTGAGCTGAATCCAAAAAAATCGCCGCAAATGGACCTTTTTAAATTTCTGAAACGATATTTTCTCTAACTGCGGCAGCAAGTAAATTAACAATCTCATTTGGAATCGTTGAGCTTAAGTAACTTATTTCACCCTTTGGCTTTAAAAGATGTTATTTTAAAATATGTCCATGTACATACATCTAATGTGGGAAAACTTGTGTTTATAAAATTTCGGACTCTAGTTTCTTGTAATGGTCCGTACTGCGTGTGTACAAATCTAACGAACTTGCTGCTTGCATGTATTTAGTGCAACTTGTTCGACTAGACGATAGACCTATATGCAACTCTTCACACGCCGCTGCTCTTGAGCGACAGGCATCGCTCTAACTCTATGGTTTGTTACCATAATTCGAATAAAATTATGTATATTGGTCATTTCCACGACAAATTGTAATGATACTTGTGAGTCCTACGTCACAAAGCGTAAAACGCTATATAGCGGGACCTAAAGTATAAACAAGACGTAGTTTTTCCGTGGAGACAGGTAAGTTTTTAGTACTTACCACTGCAAAGTAAACCACACTCAGAATATGATTACTGGAAAAAAAATGGAGAAATTTTGTGCAATTTTTTTTATAATTTCCTCCTTCTACTATTTATGTCTTGTTTTCATAGCTCCACTTGGTCGCTCTGGAGCGATGCACATAGTATTGAACAGATATCAAGCATCGTAAGTCATGGCAGTAAAGTCGTATGTGTGTTCTCGTCGGTTGCAGTGTCAGCGCAGTAACATGGATCTATGTGGAGACGTGACAGGCTAAAAACAAGGAGCTCAGGTGTTTGGGTGCACCATTGACCACACAGAAAATGAATTTTTGCAATTTGTTGGGGCATCAGTGCTGACTGCCAAACGTCGGAGTACATCGCAAAAGTTCATTTTTCACTTCGGCACATAGAATTGTACATCTTCAGTGGGCCAAGCAGCATAGAAACTGGACAGTAGCTGATTGGAGGCGCGTAGTGCGGTCCTACGAGTGCCGTCTCAGGCTCTTTCCAAACGATGCGAGGTCGAGTGCACTGGTCGAATGAGGAGTCTAACTTGCAGCGTGTGTGTGGAGGGCATAGTTCTGACCAAAGCTGCTTCAGTGATGTCTTGCGGGTGTTTTTCGTACCACAACAATGGACCAGGTTACCATGAACATGAACCACGGTGCTACTCCAACATTATCAGTGGCGATGTGATGTCCTCTCTTCAGTCAGTCACGATGTGTGTGCTACGGACACACTTCTCCTTCAAGATGACAAGAGGTGTGTTCGCATGCCGGCATGCTTATGTTCGTCGTTTGGTGAACGCTCACGCACTCTATCACACCTCGATTTACCTGCTAAACTGCTCGACATCAAGAACATAGAAAATGTCTAGGGCTGTATGGAACAGCACGTGGAAGGTATCAGTCAGTACGACCACATTTTGATTATTACAACAGGACCTCGATATTTGAGTCCCCAAATTACGGGTGAGTTAGCTCCTTTTCTAACTATGATCTATCATAGATTCCTTGAACAAGAAACTGTGTCCTGTCCTTGGAAAAAACAAAGGTCACAGCCTTCTACAAGGAGGATAATAGAAGCGATCCACAATATCCTTGACATCGATTTTTTGTAAAACGTTAGAACATATTCTGGGCTCAAACATTGAACAGAACGATCCTCTCAATGCCAACCAACATGGATTCCGAAAACATCGATCATGTGAAACTCAACTCTCACTTTTCTCACATGACATACTGAAAGTTTTGGATCAAGGCAGTCAGGTAGATGCTGTATTTCTTGATTTCCGAAAACAATTTGACTCAGTACCCTACCTACGCTTATTGACAAAAGTACAATCATATGCGGTATCAACCGAAATTTGTGACTGGACTGGAGGAGGCGACAAAATGTTATCTTGAATGGAGAGTCATCATCAGATGTAGAAGTAACATTAGCTGAATCCCTGGGAATTGTGTAGCGATCTTTGCTGTACTTACTGTGTATTGACGCCCTTGCAGACAATATTAATAGTAACCTAACACTTTTTCCAGATGATGCAGTTATGTGTAATGAAGTTCTGTCTGAAAGAAGCTACATGCAGACCGTGATAAGCCGCATAAAGACCCTGATAAGATTTCAAAGTGATCCGAAGATTGGAAACTTACAATAAATGTTCAGAAACGGGAAAGTGCCCACTTCACAAAACGAAAAAAAACTTAGTCTCCTATGACTATAACATCAATGAGCTGCTGTTTGAATGGGCGAACTCATACAAATACCGGCGTGCAACAGTTTGTAGGAATATGAAACAGAGCGATCACGTAGCTCAGCCATAGGTAAAGCTGATGGGGGACTTCGGTTCATTGGTAGAATGCGGGGGAAGTACCAATCAGTCTACCAAGGTGATTGCTTAGAAATCATACTCAATTGTCTGGGGCCCGTACCAAATAGAACTAACAGGGTTACTGAACGTATACAGAGAAGGGCAGCAAGAATGTTCTCAGTTTTGTTTGATCCACGGGAAAGCGTCACAGAGATATTGAAGAAACGACCTGACAGACCCTTGAAGATAGGCGTAAAAAATCTCGAAAAACTTTACTGACAAAGTTTCAAGAACCGGCTTTAAATGATGACTCTAGGAATCTACCACAATCCCGTATGTATCGTTCACATAGGGATCATTAGGATAAGATTAGAATAATTACTGCACGCACAGAGGCTTCAAACAGTCAGTGTTCCTGCGTTCCATGCGTGACTGGGACGGGAAGAATCGCTTATAACAGGTACAATCGGACGTACGCTCTACCATGCACTTCACCGTGATTTGCAGAGCGAGATAAAGTCAGATACAATTTCTAAGTCATGGGGAAAAATTCTACAGTAGGTGTAACATAGAAACTAAAGATTTGGACGATGTGGACGATCACCTGTTGCATAATTTAGTCAGAAGGCTATGAAGAACCCAAAAATGGGGAAATAATTGCATGGTTAATTTGAGACGAACAGTTGGCAGTTACAGGCTCTTCTGTAACTGACATTGTTAACACCCCAACGTACACCGATGACTGCGCTGCATCTGGGACCGCCATGCGCTACGTGGAACGACAGCCCGAGGCGCCAGCAGCTGACATCCTGCTCTGCAGGCGGTGGCGTGATACTACCTAAACGCTTTGTCTCAATGAATTTCATATTTCATTCTCATATTTTCGTTCCAGCATCATTTTATTTCTGTCTCCCATATAAATTTCAATAGTCCGAGTTTTCAGTAGTTCGAGGTGGTCTCGGTAGACGAGACTCCGCTGCACATGAGATAACGCCTAATACCCTGTCGGACATCCATTTATCCAGTGACGTGACATGAACTCAAGAAGGCGTTGGATGTCCCTTGCATAGATGTTGACATATGCTGCCTCTATAGCTGCCCATAATTACGGAAGTGTTGCCGGTGCAGGATTTTATGCAAGAACTGACCTCTCGATTATATGCTGTAAATGTTCGATGGAATTTATGTCTGGCCGTCTGGGTGGCCAAATCATTCTCTCGAATTGTCCAGAATGTTACTCAAACATCTGTGACGCAATGACATGGCGCATTGTCATCCCTAACGGTTCCATCTTTGTTTGGCTCGAGCTGGTGTCCCAGTAGCCGCACACAACCAATCCTAGACAATGACTGATTCAATTGTACCAGGTGACCTAGTCCATTCCATGTAAACACAGCCCACACCATAATGGAGCCACCATCAGCTTGCACAGTGCCTTGCTGACCACTTGGATCCATGGATTCGGGAGTCTGCACACTCAAACCCTACAATAAGCTTTTACAAGCTGGAATAAGGACCCATCTGATCGGCAGCCGGTGTGACCGAGCGGTTCTAGGCGCTTCAGTCTGGAACCGCGCGACCGCTACAGTCGCTGGCTCAAATCCTGCCTCGGACATCGATGTGTGTGATGTCCTTAGGTTAGTTAGGTTTAAGTAGTCCTAAGTTCTAGGGGACTGATGACCTCAGATGTTAAGTCCCATAGTGACCAGAGCCATTTGAACCATTTGAACCCATCTGATGAAGCCACGATTTTCTAGTGGTTGTGGGGTGGTGGGTGGAATAATAGAATGAATGTTGTGTATTATTTATTAATGCGGTTGTTTGCCGTTCTCAACACTGGCTCTCTAACTACAATACTGGCAACCAGAAAGTGATTAGCAAAACGTGAAGCCTGTAATTAGAATTCTCAGTGCCCACTTCATCTGAGAAATACATTTATAGCTACAGCTTATAGCTCTGAGGAATTAGGAGATTGTCTGGGATTCATAATCAAAAACCATTCTCTCTAAAATGTTCACTATATTCTGAAAGTCACAGACGAAAAAGAATCCACACAATCCAACTACCAGAGCAGTTCAGAGTCTAATGCGCTGATTCCACTGTAACTGTTCAAATTAAATGTTTAAGTGAATGCTCGCCATAATTTGATGATAATGTTCATCAAACATCACACTAATAATGGTAGAATGTCTGTCCTGTGGCGGCACGTGAAAATACGACATACGCAAACTCAAGATAGATCATTAACGTCATCCCAAAATTAACACTTCACTCGAAAACGATTTCATGGTTACTCGTATCTCGAGTAACTTATTACTGCATCCGAGACTGTTTATATCAACGATACTGACGAGACGCGACTCCCGGCACAGGTGGTGCGCTAATCAGCATCTGGAGAGAAACGTTTCAGGTTATTTACTTGATTTTTAAAATATTGCGCAACATTTATGACGTCAGAGCTAGTTACAGCGGACTGGCTGGCACACAATGGAGAGACTGATGTTAATTTTATAAGGCGTTGAGTATGCTGCTTCCCTCATGGTGTAGGGTCTAGCCAATACGGTCAGGAGAGGCACTGCAGACGATGTGCTGCTAGCAAACGCGCTCGCGTCGGCCATCTGCAGCCATAGCTTATTAATTCCAGATTTCGCCGCACTGTTCTAACGGGTACATTTGTCTTACGACCCACATTGATTTCTCCGCGGTGTTGCTTGTCCGTTCACACTGATCACTCAAACGCTGCTGCTCTCGGTCGTTAAGAGAAGGCCATCGCTCACTGCGTTGTCCTTGCTAAGAGGTAATGCCTGAAATTTGGTATTCTTGGCACAACCTTGACACTATCTCGGAGTACTGAATTCCCTAACGTCTTCCGAAATCAAATGTCCCATGTATGTAGCTCCAACTGCCATTCCTCGGTCAAAGTCTGTTACTTCACGTCGGAGACCTATTCATCTGAATTACCTGAGTACAAATGACAGCTCCACCAATATAATGTTCTTTTATACCTTGTGTACAGAATACAACCGCTATCTGTATACTTACATATTGCTATATCATAACTTTTGTCACCTCAATGTATATGGAATCTCATGCTGAATGACTGACGTCAAATGGATGTGGCCTGCCTGTGGACTCCCTCCATTGCCGAACTGCGGCTGTTCTCAAACCCAGGCGCAATGTTATTAGCGTCTTGTCCTCTTTGCTTGAAATAAAAACTTTTAAGACTGCTAACGAAAGCGCTTGTCCTGTTGGGCAACCAAGTTTTTGGTTGTGCACAGTGCTTGCTATTGTGTGCTGTTTCAGTGTATGGAACCTTGAATCAACGACACGGATGAATCACGTATGAGACCCCTACTGGAATAACCTAGCGTACATTAAAGATAAATCTTCCACTATATGGAGTTCTGACACGAGGAATACCTTCAGCAGATATGAGATTAGCCTCAGAAACCGTTTCTGTACTCAATGATGTCGCCTGATGTACGTTGCAGCGTTTGTGACCAGCATAACTGCTGTGTCATCAGTTGTGGTCGACGTACTGGAAGCTGAAGTGCTGAGCTAACTTGAGGTGCTAGAAATATAGTGATTTTCATGTGTGAATAGGTGGCTGCAAGTCGAGATACAGCTTTGAGATTATATGTAAATATCATAATGCTATGCCAAACAGAGATTTGATGAAATTTTATAGTACTGTCTGGCAGATTACTTTGCACCAAATCCGAAATTTACTGGCACTGCAGCAGAAGGATGGCCCAGTTATGTCAACATATGGTAAGTCTATAGCAGAGCTATTTTGCTGCACTACCACACTAACCTTAGGGCGAATTGCAACGCAGTGAAGAATAAACGACTTAAATGAACTGCACCGTAAACATCGGATGCATGACAGGACACTATAATTAGAATTACAGCTAAATAATCTCTGACTGGCCCTAATTCTAGACGGCCCGAATAATCCCCTAAATCTACACTTCTGGAAATTGAAATAAGAACACCGTGAATTCATTGTCCCAGGAAGGGGAAACTTTATTGACACATTCCTGGGGTCAGATACATCACATGATCACACTGACAGAACCAAAGGCACATACACACAGGCAACAGAGCATGCACAATGTCGGCACTAGTACAGTGTATATCCACCTTTCGCAGCAATGCAGGCTGCTATTCTCCCATGGAGACGATCGTAGAGATGCTGGATGTAGTCCTGTGGAACGGCTTGCCATGTCATTTCCACCTGGCGCCTCAGTTGGACCAGCGTTCGTGCTGGACGTGCAGACCGCGAGAGACGACGCTTCATCCAGTCCCAAACATGCTCAATGGGGGACAGATCCGGAGATCTTGCTGGCCAGGGTAGTTGACTTACACCTTCTAGAGCACGTTGGGTGGCACGGGATACATGCGGACGTGCATTGTCCTGTTGGAACAGCAAGTTCCCTTGCCGGTCTAGGAATGGTAGAACGATGGGTTCGATGACGGTTTGGATGTACCGTGCACTATTCAGTGTCCCCTCGACGATCACCAGAGGTGTACGGCCAGTATAGGAGATCGCTCCCCACACCATGATGTCGGGTGTTGGCCCTGTGTGCCTCGGTCGTATGCAGTCTTGATTGTGGCGCTCACTTGCACGGCGCCAAACACGCATACGACCGTCATTGGCACCATGGCAGAAGCGACTCTCATCGCTGAAGACGACACGTCTCCATTCGTCCCTCCATTTACGCCTGTCGCGACACCACTGGAGGCGGGCTGCACGATGTTCGGGCCTGAGCGGAAGACGGCCTAACGGTATGCGGGACCGTAGCCCAGCTTCATGGAGACGGTTGCGAATGGTCCTCGCCGATACCCCAGGAGCAACAGTGTCCCTAATTTGCTGGGAAGTGGCGGTGCGGTCCCCTACGGCACTGCGTAGGATCCTACGGTCTTGGCGTGCATCCGTGCGTCGCTGCGGTCCGGTCCCAGGTCGACGGGCAGGTGCACCTTCCGCCGACCACTGGCGACAACATCGATGTACTGTGGAGACCTCACGCCCCACGTGTTGAGCAATTCGGCGGTACGTCCACACGGCCTCCCGCATACCCACTATTCGCCCTCGCTCAAAGTCCGTCAACTGCACATACGGATCACGTCCATACTGTCGCGGCATGCTACTAGTGTTAAAGACTGCGATGGAGCTCCGTATGCCACGGCAAACTGGCTGACACTGACGGCGGCGGTGCACAAATGCTGAGCAGCTAGCGCCATTCGACGGCCAACACCGCGGTTCCTGGTGTGTCCGCCGTGCCGTGAGTGTGATCATTGCTTGTACAGCCCTCTCGCAGTGTCCGGAGCAAGTATGATGGGTCTGACACACCGGTGTCAATGTGTTCTTTTTTCCATATCCAGGAGTGTATTAACGCGAATGCCACGATAGTTCCTCTGAAAAAGACATTACCTACTTCCTTCCTCATGCTTCCCCATTTCCCCCGGCCGCGGTGGACTCGCGGTTCTAGGCACGCAGTTCGGAACCGTGCGACTGCTACGGTCGCAGGTTCGAATCCTGCCTCGGGCATGGATTTGTGTGATGTCCTTAGGTTAGGTAGTTTTAAGTAGTTCCAAGTTCCAGGGGACTGATGACCTCCGCTGTTAAGTCCCATAGTGCTCAGAGCCATTTGAACCATTTTTTCCCCATTTCCGTCTCTAATAGCCTCGCTGCTGACGGTGCATTAAATCGCTATCTTCCTTCCTTCTTTACACAGTTTCGGTGGAAATGGCTTCAATAAATATTAGACGTGCATTATAATACTAATTGCTGTCCGGCCGGAGTGGCCGAGCGGTTCTAGGCGCTTCAGTCTGGAACCGTGAAACCGTTACGGTCGCAGGTTCGAATCCTGCCTCGGGCATAGATGTGTGTGATGTCCTTAGATTAGTTAGGCTTAAGTAGTTCTAAGTTCTAGGGGACTGATGACCTCCGCTGTTAAGTCCCATAGTGCTGAGAGCCATTTGAACCATTTGAACTAATTGCTGTACGGATAAATTTTTGGGTGAACCGAAAGTAAAACGTTGAGCAATGGCTCCCCGACTGTTAATGTGCTGAGGCGTTTTTTGACTGTTAAGGCTGGCGACTGCTGCTGTGAATACGGTTTGCCCGAAGACGTCAGATTCGTATCACTGAAGAGAAGGGGTGCAAGATGGCTGCTAGGGGTGTGCGGACTACAGCCAGAGGTGCTGAACTGTGTCAACAGCAGAGTACAGTACCGAATGCAGGGTAAGGCGAAGTAGAAGTGGGTTGATAAGCAGCATCTTCAGAACGGGAGGTGGAAGATAGATACTCGGTGATGCTAGATCAACTGTATGTACACTACAGGCAATTAAAATTGCTACACCAAGAAGAAATGCAGATGATAAACGGGGAATTCATTGGACAAATATATTATACTACAACTGACATGTGTTTACATTTTCACGCAATTTGGGTGTATAGTTCCTGAGAACTCCTCTGGCCGTAATAACGGCATTGATACACCTGGGCATTGAGTCAAACAGAGCTTGGATGGCGTATACAGGTACAGCTGCCCATGCACCTTCAACACGATACCACAGCTCATCAAGAGTAGTGACTGGCGTATTGTGACGAGCCAGTTGCTCGGCCATCATTGACCAGACGTTTTCAATTGGTTGGAGATCTGGAGAACGTGCTGGTCAGGGCAGCAGTCGAACATTTTCTGTATCCAGAAAGACCCGTACAGGACCTGCAACATGCGGTCGCGCATTATCCTGCTGACATGTAGGGTTTCGCAGGGATCGAATGAAGGGTAGAAGCACGGGTCGTAACACATCTGAAGTGTAACGTCCACTGGTCAATGTTCCGTCAATGTGAACAAGAGGTGACCGAGACGTGTAACCAATGGCACGCCATACCATCACGCCGGGTGATACGCCAGTATGGCGATGACGAATACGCGCTCCTGAAGTGCGTTCACGGATGCGCCCATCATGATGCTGTAAACAGAACCTGGACTCATTTGAAAAAAAATGACGTTTTGCCATTCGTGCACCAAGGTTCGTCGTTGAGTACACCACCGCAGGCGCTCCTGTCTGTGATGCAGCGTCAAGGGTAACCGCAGCCACGGTCTCCGAGCTGATAGTCCATGCTGCTGCAAACGTCGTCGAACTGTTCGTGCAGATGGTTGTTGTCTTGCGAATGTCATTATCTGCTGGCTCAGGGATCGAGACGTGGCTGCACGATCCCTTACAGCCATGCGGATGAGATGCCTGTCATCTCGACTGCTAGTCATACGAGGCCGTTGGGATCCAGCACGGCGTTCCGTATTACCCTCCTGAACACGCCGATCCCATGTTCTGCTAACAGTCATTGGATCTCGACCAACGCGAGCAGCAATGTCGCGATACGATAAACCGCAATCGCGATAGTCTACAATCCGATATTTATCAAAGTCGGAAACGTGATGGTACGCATTTCTCCTCCTCATCACTGCAACGTTTCACGAGGCAACGCCGGTCAACTGCTGTTTGTGTATGAGAAATCGGTTGGAAACTTTCTTGATGTCAGTACGTTGTATGTGTCGCCACCGGCGCCAACTTTATGTGAAAGCTCTGAAAAGTTAATCGTTTGCACATTACATCAGCTTCCTCCTGTCGGTTAAATTTCGAGTCTGTAGCACGTCGTCTTCGTGGTGTAGCAATTTTAATGGCCAGTAGTGTAAAATAGTCCCTGAAACGTTGCAATGGCATCAACGAAGTCCTCGTTCGGACAGCTTAAAGGGGCCGGCAGGCAGGCAGCCACTGCGGGTTTGCAGCAATCATTACTGCGTTAGATGGCACCAGCTGGTGGCGTCCGTAAGCGGACACGGATCCCATAAACCGCACGCTGCCTGTCAATCACCGGCTGCTAATCTCTGTGTCATTCCGCTCACGATTAATTTAGTTTGCATCACAGCCTACAGCGAAATGGATAGCTCCCACAGTCAGCACGGCCGTCAGCGTCCTTTTATCAGCAGTATCGCGCCCAGTCACTGGTGACCGTCTGATAGCTAAGATTAGAGACAGAACTTGGCGCAGGCTGCCCTCGCCCTTTAGTTGCGCGCGGCGGCAGTCATAGATCAACCGGGACATGTGCGGGAGCTTGCCGGCACACCGGCAGTGCGACGTGCTACGCCACTGACTGACCTCACTAGCGGCGCCGTTTTTATCTCACCTCCTGCTTCCCTGCCCAGCTTCTAGGACATAATGTGCATCGCCGTCTGCAAGAACATTGCATACATTGTGACACGAGAATGTTTCGGGACTGATGTTGGTGTCGATTCCTCTGACGTTATGTGCCATCTCACTTTGACAGTCTGATTAAAATTACTTGATAGTTGACGTCTGTCGCTTGCCGCTGCAGTGTTGCCACGTTCGATGGCAGCTACTGATCGGTTATAGGGACACACGAACACAGCGGGTAACTTCCCAAATGCTGTTAATATGTAAGGCGGAGATATTGATTACCAACTCCATGGAGTGCTGTGGGAACAACGACCATATATTTTAAATTAAAAGGAAGGTCAGCATTGGCTGTAATATTGATGGTTTATTGATAGCAAGATCGATTTTCAATCACATAGTGATCATCTTCAGTGCTGTGGTGTACAAATTAAACTCATACGCACTGGTATCAAGTTTTCAGCAACAAAAACTGAGAAACGATCACAATATTACTCGTAGGCACTGGTGTCAAGTTATCAGTAACCAAAACTGAGAAATTGTGATCATTTTTCAGTTTGGGTTACTAATAACTTGATACCAGTGCGTATGAGTTTAATTTGTACACCACAGCACTGAAGATGATCACTATGTGATTGAAAATCGATTTTGCTATCAATAAACCAGCAATAGGCGGAGATATGTTGGTAGTGACCGCCGCGAGGTATGACGGAAATGGGAGATGCTTTGTAGGAAGCTGATTTTAAGTGACCAATGCTCTACTGAGACAGACGGCCTCAATTTAAACTCACGTCTTAACCTAACTAAAACCGCGTGACGTGCAGTGTATCCAACAGACCAGCCGCATTTCCAGCCGATGAGCAGACCTGGTTGGCACTTGGTAGCAGATTATGGGCGACACGAGCAGATTCCAAACGGAAAAAGAATGGTAGGAAGAAAATAAGCGCAAATAGAAAAGTCAATAGTATGATAAAAACGATGCGTTAAGGTATTAGAAATAAAAAAAAAATACATTTAACTCAAATAATCGAATAAAAATGATAGTCAATTTTTTTTATTAGCTTTAGAAAAAAATACCTTTGCTTTCGTTGAGGAGATTCTAACTTACGAACTTCTAGACGTGAGGGTTATGCACTAGCAGTTGACGCCTTGACTCTCTTGTACATTTGACTTTAGTGCCCCAGTGGAAGTGATTTAGTGCATCCTTCAAAAATTCGGCGTTGCGCAATGTCGTGTGGAGCTTATCTAATGTAATGCGATCTCTGTGATCATAATAAACGCATAAATGGCGCTGAATCACATGTTGTGCGGATGGATCCAGTAGTGTTTCGTCATTGTTATGTATGAAACGTATGTAATTCATTAGCGAAGTTGTGTGTGTGAGTGTGTACGTGTGTGTGTGTGTGTGTGTGTGTGTGTGTGTGTGCGCGTTTGTTTATTATCATGTGTGATGAAATACGAAATAAAAAGGACAGGAATTCAAACACATTAAGAAAGAAAGCCAGACATGGAATTGAAAGTGAACTGTTGTGGCAGTTTGGCAAAAGCGAACGGTTCAGGCGTGATGTTGAGCGCTATGATTGCAGGAAACCAGCTACATTGCCTGAAGTCTCAACTATCAAGTAATATTAATGGTTGTATAGCAGCCTCTGTAGCCACTATAGCTGAGCATTGAGTGCGAAGGTGTTTCATGGCGAGGAAACAGCGCGACCAATAAGAGAGGCCATTTTTTAACTTTTTCTAGGCCTTTGTCAAAAAACCATTGAGTCACAAACGATGTACATGAAGTGTATCACGAAGTTAAGCAAAAATAACACTTAAAGCACGAAATACATCCAATTGCAGGCATTAATATTAGATGATTACAAATAAATGTTCGACGTCTGTCACAAACAAATGAAAATACACTGTGTCCATAAATTACCTTTACAATTTTGGACTTTGTAATACTTTTAAAACCGTAACAGATATTGAAAAATGGTTTTCAACATGTGATAATGTTAGTTTTGTTTCCACATTTATACATATCAATGTGTGCACCTTTAGTGGCACGGTTAATGCCTAATCGGAATTCCATTTCTCTCCACGCACAAGTCGAGATCAGCACGGTAATTTGTTCAAATGCATTGTGAATGCGTGCCTTTAAGTGCTCTCGGTCTCTAACCGAGGCTCGGTACACCAAATCCTGTACAGGAAGAATTCTAATGGCGTTAGGTCAAGGGGCCGTGGTAGCCATCGAATTGAACCATCTCGTGCAATTCACCTATCCGGAATCTTTTCATCTAGAAACTGACTGTTGATCGTCCATTTCCAACTCTCTGGACTGAGTACGCACGACTTCTGCCGGACACCTTGCAAACGCATGCCGTGGCTTCCCCACATTGGCCTCTGAAACACGTGGGTAGCCCGCACTCTTTTGATGTAGAACACTACGTGTTTCCAAAAGATTACCTATGACAAGTCCGAAATGTGGTCTAGACGGTCGTTGCCTTCCATACCGTGTTCGAAAGTTTCGTTCCACTTGGGTATCAGACGTTGTCTGTATGAACCATGTCACATACTCAGTTTCCTCCTGCGGCATCCACATTTTATCTGGTTTTCAGGATCAGTTTTGGTTTAAAATTGCGCCCCCCGAAGGTAAAAAAATTTGATAAGGTATCTTATCAGATGTTAAAAACCATTGGTTTATATCTCGTATGGTTTTAAAGTTATTGAAGTCTTAAGTTGTAAAGATAATTTATGGACACCCTGCACTATGCGTTGACATTATGATGTTACAACCGAATGTCCTCTGTTAAAAATACACCTTGAAAGAACACCATTTATTTGTGGGTACTTGGTACAGTACAGAGACCAGATGGAAGTCTTCGAATGTAGAAAAACTTCTACGTGTGCGCCGCACTTCTTGCATTCTCCTGGCTGTCGCGTTTGAGAGAATCTAACAAATGAATTCTGTGTACGAAGGTCTATAAACTACCACGCTTAACTCTCATCCTGATAATACTGGATATTCTAACATTCTGTGGAAATTAAAGGAAGTGAAACATGGTTGTGATGGCACTGTAGGCTGAATGTATACATAATGATTTTCCTTGAAATTAGATGCAAGGATCCACTCTTCTTGCCACTCAGTGACTACATTCTCGTTGATGTTGTTGTTGTTGTTGTCTTCAGCCCTGAGACTGGTTTGATGTAGCTCACCATGCTACTCTATCCTGTGCAAGCTTCTTCATCTCCCAGTACTTACTGCAACCTACGTCCTTCTGAATCTGCTTAGTGTATTCGTCTCTTGGTCTCCCTCTACGATTTTTACCATCCACGCTGCCCTCCAATGCTAATTTTGTGATCCCTTCGTGCCTCAGAACATGTCCTACCAACCGGTCCCTTCTTCTTGTCAAGTTGTGCTACAAACTCCTCTTCTCCCCAATTCTATTCAATACCTCCTCATTAGTTATGTGATCTACCCATCTAATCTTCAGCACTTCTGCAGCACCACATTTCAAAAGCTTCTATTCTCTTCTTGTCCGAACTATTTATCGTCCATGTTTCACTTCCATACATGGCTACACTCCATACAAATACTTTCAGAAACGACTTCCTGACACTTAAATCTATACTCGATGTTAACAAATTTCTCTTCTTCAGAAACGCTTTCCTTGCCATTGACAGTCTACATTTTATATCCTCTTTACTTCGACCACCATCAGTTATTTTGCTCCCCAAATAGCAAAACTCCTTGACTACGTTAAGTGTCTCACTTCCTAATTAATCCCCTCAGCATAACCTGACTTAATTCGACTACATTCCATTATCCTCGTTTTACTTTTGTTGATGTTCATCTTATATCCTCCTTTCAATACTCTGTCCATTCCGTTCAACTGCTCTTCCAAGTCTTTGCTGTCTCTGACAGAATTACAATGTCATCGGCGAACCTCAACCTTTTTTATTTCTTCTCCATGGATTTTAATACCTACTCCGAATTTTTCTTTTGTTTCCTTTACTGCTTGCTCAATATACAGATTGAATAGCATCGGGGGGAGGCTACAACCCTGTCTCACATCCTTCCCAACCACTGCTTCCCTTTCATGCCCATCGACTATTATAACTGCCATCTGGTTTCTGTACAAATTGTAAATAGCCTTTCGCTCCCTGTATTTTACCCATGCCATCTTAAGAATTTGAAAGAGTGTATTCCATACAGCATTGTCGAAAGCTTTCTCTAAGTCTACAAATACTAGAAACGTAGGTTTGCCTTTCCTTAATCTATTTTCTAAGATAAGTCGTAGGGATCAGTATTGCCTCAAGTGTTCCAACATTTCTGCGAATTCCAAACTGATCTTCCCCATTACATTCGCGTTTGTATTTTGCAGCTGTTACTTATTAAACTGATAGTTCGGTAGTTTTCACATCTGTCAACACCTGCTTTCTTTGGGATTGGAATTATTATATTCTTCTTGAAGTCTGAGGGTATTTCACCTGTCTCATACATCTTGCTCACCAGATGGTAGAGTTTTGTCAGAACTGGCTCTCTCAAGGCCGTCAGTAGTTCTAATGGAATGTTGTCTACTCCTGGGGCCTTGTTTCGACTTAGGTCTTTCAGTGCTCTGTCAAACTCTTCATGCAGTATCGTATCTCCCATTTCATCTTCATCTACATCCTCTTCCATTTCCATAATATTATCCTCAGGTACATCGCCCTTGTATAGACCCTCTCCACCTTTCTGCTTTCCCTTCTTTGCTTAGAACTGGGTTTCCATATGAGCTCTTGATGTTCATACAAGAGGTTCTCTTGTCTCCAAAGGTCTCTTTAATTTTCCTGTCGGCAGTATCTATCTTATCCCTAGTGTGATAAGCCTCTACATCCTTACATTTGTCCTCTAGCCTTCCTTGCTTATCCATTTTGCACTTCCTATCGATCTCATTTTTGAGACGTCTATATTCCTTTTTGCCTGCTTCATTTACTGCATTTTTATATTTTCTCCTTTCATCAAGTAAATTCAATATTTCTTCTGTTACTCAAGGATTTCTACTAGCCCTTGTCTTTTTACCTACTTGATCCTCTGCTGCCTTCACTACTTCATCCCTCAGAGGTACCCATTCTTCTTCTACTGTATTTCTTTCCCCCATTTCTGTCAATTGTTACCTTATGCTCTCCCTGAAACTCTGTGCAATCTCTGGTTTAGTCTGTTTATCCAGGTCTCATCTCCTTAAATTCCCCCCTTTCTGCAGTTTCTTCATTTTTAATCTACAGTTCGTAACCAACAGATTGTGGTCAGAGTCCACAGCTGTCGCAGGAAATGTGTTACAATTTAAAACCTGGTTCCTAAATCTCTGTCTTACCATTATATAATCTATCTGATACTTTCTAGTACCTCCAGGATTCTTCCATGTATACAACCTTTTTTATGATTATTGAACCAAGTGTTAGCTATGATTAAGTTATGCTCTGTGTAAAATTCTACCAGACGGTTTCCTCTTTCATTTCTCTTCTCCAATCCATATTCACCCACTATGTTTCGTTCTCTCCCTTTTCCTAGTCTTCAGTTCCAGTCACCCATGACTATTAAATTTTCGTCTCGCTTCACTATCTGAATAATTTCTTTTATCTCATCATACTTTTCATCACTTTCTTCATCCTCTGCAGAGCCAGTTGGAATATGAACTTGAACTACCGTAGTAGGCATGGGCTTCGTGTCTACCTTGGCCACAATAATGCGTTCACTATGCTGTTTGTAGTAGCTTACCCACACTCCTATTTTTTATTCATTATTAAACCTACTCCTGCATTACCCCTATTTGATTTTGTATTTATAACCCTGTATTCACCTGACCAAAAGTCTTGTTCTTCCTGCCACCGAACTTCACTAATTCCCACTATATCTATAACCTATCCATTTCCATTTTTAAATTTTCTAACCTATCTGCCCGATTGAGGGATCTGACATTCCACGCTCCGATCCGTAGAACGCCAGTTTTATTTCTCCTGATAATGACGTCTTGAGTAGCCCCCGAATGGGGGACTATTTTACCTTCGGAATATTTCACCCAAGAGGACGCCATCATTATTTAACCATATAGTAAAGCTGCATGCCCTCGGGAAAAATTACGGCTGTAGTTTCCCCTTGCTTTCAGCCGTTCGCAGTACCAACACAGCAAGGCCGTTTTGGTTAGTGTTACAAGGCCAGATCAGTCAATCATCCAGACTGTTGCCCCTGCAACTACTGAAAATGCTACTGCCCCTCTTCAGGAACCACACGTTTGTCTGTCCTCTCAATAGATACCCCTCCGTTGTGGTTGCACCTACTGTACGGCCATCTGTATAGTTGAGGCTCGCAAGCCAACTCACCAACAGCAAGGTCCATGGTCTCGTTGATAAAGGGGTTAAAGTCCGTAAACAGGAGTTCGAGACTCAGTAATAATGCTGTGCGAGTAGCTTCCTTTGCATGTTCATCAGTTCGCTCATTGCCTTAGATACCTGAGCGTGCTTTTACTCAGATGAACCCTATGGTTTTGCCTTGTTCAGCACAGGATTACACGGATTTGCAACTTGTATTTATTTGTCCGCGTGCTCCATTGGGTGCCAGATATGGATACCAATGCACTTCTAGAGTCGGAGAGAAATCAGCAGGATTGGCGGTTTGTAACGACCTCCAAGATTTCAATAGTGTCCTCCAGGGAGACAGACGCTTTGTCCGAGAGAGGGAATAATCAAGTAATCCATAGCGGCGTGCAGAAATACGCGTATGGCGGGAATCGATATCAATACATTTGGGATCTATCTGGGTACACGTGAACTGCAACCGGCCGTAGTTTGTGTGAATATCCTCGGAAATAGTACACTTCTGCTATAAATTAAGGATAACTGCAGAATGTGGTGCCACACAACATGTCACTACACAAAACTGGCGCTAATATCATAGGCATGTAGGGAACACACACAACACAGATATGTAAGTCCATGGTATTGGTGATTAGTTGAGAAAACCGTCCCGACACACATGTGCTACAAAACGCCACTGTTTCCTGCGCATGTACCCCGACATCATTATGGGATATGATCATCATGCACACGTACATAGGCCGCACAACGGGTTGACATACTCTTGATTATATGATCGAGCAGCTGCTGGGGTAGAGCCTCACATTCTTGCACCAGTGTCTGTCGCAGCTCGTGCAGTCTCCTAGGGGCTTGAAGACGTGCAGTGATACGTCGACCGAGAGCATCGCATACGTGTTCGATGGGGTTTAGGTCTGGAGAACAGGCAGGCCAATCCATTCGCCTGATATCTTCTGTTTCAAGGTACTCCTCCACGATGGCAGCTCGGTGGAGCCGTCTGTTATCCATCAGGAGGAAGTTGGGACCAACTGCACCCCTGAAAAGGCGGACATACTGGTAAAGAATGATGTCCCGAGACATCTGACCTGTTACAGTTCCTCTGTCAAAGACATGCTGGGGTATACGTGCACCAATCATAATCCCACCCCACACAATCAAACCACGACCTCTATACAGGTCCCTTTCAAGGACATTAAGGGGTTAATATTTGGTTCCTGGTTCACGCCAGATGAAAACCGGGCGAGAATCACTGTTCAGGCTATACTTGGAGTCGTCCGTGAACATAACCTGGGACCACTGTTCCAATGACCACGTATTGTATTCTTGACACCAGGCTTTACGCACTCTTCTGTGACCAGGGGCCAGTGGAATGCACCTTGCAGGTCTCCGGGCGAATACACCATGTCTGTTCAGTCGTCTGTAGATTGTGTGTCTGGAGACAACTGTACCAGTGGCTGCGGTAATGTCCCGAGAAAGGCTACCTGCAGCACTCCGTGGTCGTCTGCGGGCACTGATGATGAGATATCGGTCTTCTTGTGGTGTTGTACACTGTGGACATCCCTTACTGTAGCGCCTGGACACGTTTCCTGCCTGTTGGAATCGTTGCATGATCTTGAGATCACACTTTATGGTACCTTTAGGGCTCGTGCTACGACCTGCTGTGTTTGACGAGCCTCCGGTCGCCCTACTATTCTACCCCTCATAACGTCATCAATATGTGTTCTTTGAGCAATTTTCAACACACAGTCAACATTAGCACCTCTGAAGACGTCTGCACACTTACTCGCTGCACCGTACTCTGACATGCACCAACACACCTCTGCGTATGTGGACTGGTGCCAGCGCCACCGTGCGACGACCGCAGGTCAAATGCACCGCATGGCCATACCCCGAGGTGATTTAAACCCGCAAACCGCCCACCAGAGCGGTGTTTCACCATGTATCAGCATTATCCTTAATTTATGAGCTTGAGTGTAAGTTTTCGCGACGTAGCTATTTTGAAATGAACACCGTCAGGATGAAAATTATCTCATAAATATTGGCGTGAGTGACATACTTTTCTACATAGTCTGTGAATTTATTCATACTGGGAAATGATGAGAGGAAAGAATGTGGTACATCCCATTTCAGTCAATTATTACTGTACATATCGCAGGTTCGTAAGGCGGTTAGGACAAATGTATTTATTACTTATTCTTCTAACTGAGCACTACGCACTCTCTTAAATCCTGCAGAAAAGAACCCGCTACTAACCTATGTTCTGGTTTACCATACCGGGCCCTGCAACACGCCCAGATTGTACCGCTGTCTTACGTTTTCCGCTATTACTTCGAAATGTTCCCACAGCTAATGCAGTGTCAACAGAAAATTAAACATCTTCATCCAAGCTGTATCATTGTTTGCATTTGCAACGGATGTTATTTGATGAAAGCAGATAAGGAGAGCAATCTTATTAAATAAAACCAATTACTGTATCTTTACAAGATGCAAACGTGAATCGATATTCAAACATCGAAAAATACTTCGCCATTACAATACTTTAACCTGTCTTATGCTTTCTGGTTTCGGTGGTCATATACGTACACAGTACGCAGAAAAATAGAATTCCCGGGAGTGACGAAATACATATGAGATGAAGGAAATGGGATACGAATACTAAGTGTCTCGCGGAACATATATTACCCGGGGACGTATAAATACGACCCGGAACTGTTCTGCTCACACGTAGAGCCGAATCGACGAGATTTTTTATCCCACGTCAAAGGGATTTCAGAGTGCAGCGCACGTGATTTGAAACGTGGATACCACTATTTCTTCCTCGAGTAAAGTGTAGAATACAGCTTCGAAAAATCTGAGTACTTGCTGCTTTAGGCAGACCATACTGTGTCACGAAAAAAAAAAATATTTCAAGTGTAATATGAAAGAACACAAGTGAAATAATGAAAATATCATGAAACAAGTTGAAAAGGTGTGAGATGACAATATTGTCTTGACGCAACTGAATAAAGCTTCAGGTAAGTAATTTGGACACTTTTTAATGTCTTTCCTACACTCTACGTGGACTGCCTGTCACTACACCAATGATCATTACAACAAGCAATGTCAGGAAACTACTACATACGCAGACTACGGCATACGAATAAATCATTTCTCTTGCCTCATAATGCGGACTGCAGAAAAATATAGAATATTATGGAGAGGTATCTACTTCAGAAAAGTATGCAATAATGTTGAGAGGGAGAAGTACTGACGTATTCGTAATTAAAAAAACTAATATGACTAATTTACAAAAATAAAAGCAAGAATATGACGTGACAAAAAAATAACAAGAGAGTAATTGAAATTAACGTTGAATACAAGTGTATTATTTACTTCAGGATGACATTAGTATTCTAGTTCGACCCTTCCTGATTTCCACCACCATCGCAATGTTCAGATGATGTAGAAGAATGCTGTCGTACGTTTAATGTTGTCATGACATCCCTTTCAACTTGCCAAGGCTGCTGAGTACGAGTCTGCTAACAATTCGTGCGTTAATTACTTTTTTTGAAAAATAATTTCTGCTGCTTCCAATAAATATCTTAAACTACACTTTAAACGCAGCTTCATGTATCTTCTGGCAACTACGTACAAGGGGTCTGATGACCTCAGATGTTAAGTTCCGTAGTCCTCAGAGCCATTTGAACCGTATGAACTACGCATATTGATTGTACCATAGTTGTAGGTCCTCTTCAGAAGTGGAAGAGTCTGGCCTTCACTTGTGGAAACGAAGCTCAGTAAATGTGCATCATTAGTGCTATGAGAAATGTGTAAAATAAATTTTGAAAACTATAGTATCCAAGTACTTACTTATTTTATCTCGCTTTCTGTGGTGCCACCTGATCCAAAACTATTTGGTCTGCGATGAGTCACTCTAAGCCTCATTCTGAGTATGTTAGTATATGTCAGCGTGAAAGATAATTTCTGAAAAATCTGTTTAGAAGTAGCACAAACTGACACAAATAGCATTGTTAGATATATAGAATTTAATTTAAATTACTTAGCAAATTACCAGATTGCATAGTGGGGAACACTAACGCTTGTTGTTGTGGTCTTCAGTCCAGAGACTGGTTTGATGCAGTTCTCCATGCTACTCTATCCTATGCAAGCCTCTTCATCTCCCAGTACCTACTGAAACCATATCCTTCTGAATCTGCTTAGTGTATTTATCTCTTGATCCCCTCTATGATTTTTACCCTCCACGCTGCCCTCTAATACTAAATTGGTGATCCCTTGATGGCTCAGAACATGTCCTACCAACTGATCCCTTCTTCTAGTCAAGTTGCGCCACGTATCTCCTCATTAGTTATGTGATCTACCCATCTAATCTTCAGCATTCTTCTGTAGCACCACATTTCGAAAGCTTCTATTCTCTTCTTGTCCAAACCATTTATCGTCCATGTTTCACTTCCATACATGGCTACACTGCATACAAATACTTTCAGAAACGACTTCCTGACATTGAAATCAATACTCGATGTTAACAAATTTATTTCCTTCAGAAACGTTTTTCTTACCACTAGCCACTAGCGCTTACGGAGAACAAAATATTTTGTAATTTTTAAGAAAAGTGCGTACGATTTCTTGTGCAGAACCCTTGTGAATGTATTGGTATATGTATTTCAGAACTGTTTGAAATAAATGTTTCCTGGGTCCAAATTAATGCTTGTGCCACGTCAGCCTCATATTATTTTGCAAGCCATTTACCAGCGGGTAATTTTTTAAAAATTTAATCTCCACTCTATTTGACATTGTTTCCAGTTTTTAAAAAAATCTATTGACTTCTTCACATACTTGGATTTGTACGATGGGTTAGTTTGTACTCACATTTGCGTGCAATTTTGATAGAACATTATAGTAATAAACAAGCGTAACTCCTCTGTTGTAGGAGAGACATATCCGTAGCGGCAAGTGTCAGACCAGAAATGTTTTTGAGTACTGCTTTGGGTCACGATCAACACAGTGTTTCATACACAATCAGGGAATATGGCATTCAAAACCAACAAATCTTCTCATGATGTTACAAAATGAAGTAAATGGAAGTGAAAGGTCGCTTAAAGATTTCTCCAATTCTTTGCATGATACGTAAAGGTTTACCGTTACTAGTTTTTCAACTATATGTTCTCAACATTGCCAAGTCGACACGAGGAGAGAAGATCTTCAAGGAATACATCAGTCCTATGAAATTCTCTGTACGATGTGAATGAAATACTCCAGTCAATGGAAGCATGTGAGTAGGAATAGAGTCAAAAGTCCCATAGAGAAGGAGATTGTTTAGGTGAGAAGCACAAGCTCTAGCAGGAAAAGGATACAGAAGAACATCGACTGCGTCCTTTTCGAAAGAAACATCCTGACTCACATTCGGCTTCTGTAGTTAAGCAAAACCACGAAAAATCCAAATCTGGATTAAGATAGGGATTTTATATCGCGTTCCTCTCGAATATCAATCCAAGGTCTTACTGACTGGACCACCGCCCTCAATTTCAGCCGCTGGAGGGGATCTTAATACAGCTCGCTATGCTTATCTTCCTTCACGGAACACCACTTTGTGCTGAATGACCAACTTATAAGCTAAATCTGTTGTGGGATGCCGGTTCTCGCGATACAAAGAGAGCGCTGACGCTAACTTACACCGATGAGCGAAAACATCATGACTACCAGTTGAATAGTTTAATAGCGTGTTACTCCACTTTTCAAACACAGTACAACAGAGATTATACTTGGCATGGATTATACAAGTCCTTGACATGATTCTGGAAGTACTCAGATCAGGAAGAACGTCATGACCATCTACCTAATAGTCGGTATGTCCACCTTTGGCACGGATAACAGCGTCGACGTCTCGTCGTCTCATGGCAGGGAAGCAACGAGGCCTTGGTAGGTCACTGGAGGGAGTTGGCACCACATCAGCACGCAAAAGTCACCTAATTCCTCTAAATTCCGGGGGGGGGGGGGATGAGCTCACAATCACATCTCAAATGTGTTCGATCGGGTTCAGACCTGGCGAGTTGAGAGGCCAGCACATCAACTGGAACTTACCATTGTGTTCCTCGAACCACTCCATCACACTCCTGGTTGTGACATGGCGCATTATATTGCTGAAAAGTGCCACTGCGATCGGGTAAACACGAGCGTCATGAAGGCGGTGTACTTGGTCCACAACCAGTGTAAGATACGCATTGGCCGTGATGGTCCCTTGCACGAATTCCACTGGAGTCATGGATGCCCACGTGAATGTTCCGCAGAGCAGAATGGCGCCGCCGCCAGCTTGTCTCCATCTCGAAGTACAGGTGTCAAGGAGCTGTTCCCCTGGAAGATGACGAATTACAGTCCTCCCACCGGACTGATGAGGAAGATATCGGCATTCATTATAGCATGCATAGCTCTGCCACTGCGCCAACGTTCAGTGCTGATGGTCACGTGCCTACTTCAGTTGTAGTTGTCGATGTCGTGATGTTGACATTGGCACATGCATGGGTCGTTGGCTGTGGAGGCCCATCGTTAGGAATGTTCGGTGCACTGTGAGTTCAGACAGTTGTACTCTGCCCAGCATTAAAGTCTGATGCTAGCTCTGCCACAGTTCGTCGCCTGTCCTGTTTTATCAGTCTGCTTAGCCTACGACGTCCGACTTATGTAATGAAGGGTTGCCGCCCAATCCCACGGCGTCTGGGCGTGGTTTCACCGCGTGTTGAAAACATCACCACAGCACTCCTTGAACACCCAACAAGTCGTGCAGCTTTAGAAATGCTCGTATCGAGCCTCCTGGCCACCACAATCTGTCCTCGGTCAAACTCGCCTGCCTTCCCCATTCTACACACGGACAGCACGCTCAGTGATGCTACAGGCACCATGCGTGTGTCTGAGTAGCAGTCATTCCTCGCCAGGTGACGCTGCTGTCTCCTAGATAGGTTTATACAGATAGAAGGTCAATAGTCAAAATGTTCCGGCTGATCAGCGTATGTGGAACCAGATGTCTACTCACAGGCCAAGTAATTCACGCAAATTACGGGATGGTGGATTACGGGCACACAGCTGGCGCCCGATATGTTTTTCAACGGGTACAGATCAGGCGCATTTGCTGGCCACGACATCAATGTGGGTTCACCACCATGCCCCTCAAATCATTGTAACGCGATTCTGACCTTGCAAACACGGACAGTTATCCTGCTGCAAGGTGTCGTCGCCGTAGGGGAAGACTTCAAGCATGAAGCGATGCGGGTGGTCCGCAATAATGTTCACGCAGATGACTGCAGTCTTGATGCCTCCGACTTCCACCACTGATCGCATGGAAGCACAGCTCAATGTAACCCATAGCAAAATTCAGCTCTCACCGGCCTGTATGAGTGGCATTGCGCATATTTCGGGTGGCCTTTCGGCTGGATGACGGCCTTACACAACCATCGACCTGTTGCAACAAGAAACTTGATTCATTCGACAGGCGACACGTTCCTATTGATCCACGGTGAAAACTCAGTGATGCCGTGTCCACTGCAATCGCAACTGACGACGTCTTTGCATCAAGACAGGAAAACATAGGGCTCCATGTTCAACAATGGCTTTTGAACGGTGTGCTCCTAAGCACTTGTGCCCGCCCCAACACTGTACTCTGCCGTCAGATCTGCCATAGATCGCTGGCTATCATCGATTACAGAGTGTTGGACCCTCCGACATCTATGTTTTGCGGTGAAATGTGGTCATCCAATACAATATGGCTTACTCCGTATTTCATCATCCTTCAACCACTTTCCATAGGTGCTCACGACAGTAGTAAGCCAACATGCGACCAGCTTCACCGTTTCACAACAATGTTCCCTTTGTCAACACAGAATATATCATCTGATTTCTGCATTTCCGGCTCGTATCTTCACTATGATGACCACCCATTCGTCTCCCTTCCTCTTACACTCTTCCCCGCAACACCATCAGGAGGCATTCAACGTCGCATTGAGCAGTGGTCTGAACGTTTTGGATCATCAGTGTGTGTACTGAAACAATGTACTGAGCACTCAGTTGAGTACAGAGGACAGGATACTGTGCTCAGGACCCACAGTAGCTACAAAAGAAGGTATCGCTTCTCGGCTCTTATTTGTTAACATACAATTATTTACAAAAAGTTAACAATAAGTAACTTTCACATGATGTGTCACCATTATAGAAAGAACAGCCAGACTATGTCACAGAACGTACCTGAAAGGAGTATGGAATGAGACAAACAGAAATGACACTGTTATTCAAAGAAAATGTCACATTGAAGTCACCACGATTTATGATGGTCCCCTGGATATTAAAAAAGGAGAGACATGGTTCTTAACAGAGAGTGTGGTCACCAAGGTTGGCAATGCATGCTCCACAACGTGCTACCATACTGACACCCAAACCTCTAAATGTCAGGCACTCAGATCTGTACCAAACGTTGTGTGTCAATAGAGTATCAACCAAAATCCCGGTTTAGTTCGTGCTGTGTTCAGTCGTCCAGTAGGACATGTGTAAATGGTAATTAAAAGTAACACCAGAACTATGCAATATACGAAAAGGGTATCTGTGAGCGATAAAGGTGAGCGTTTCCGGTAGGTGAGTTGGTAGAGCCGGCACAGTGGTTTAGTTGAGAAATACCTCGAATTTGGACTAGAGAGTAAGAGATCTGTTAACTGGAGACCAACGAGTTTCTCATACAACAATTCTGAAGGTTAGGACAACTGTAATTATACGTAAGGCCGGATAAAAAAGGTACTGAAGCGGTTGAAGGTATTTCAAACGCTGAAAAGGAGGAACTGTGTAATTGGTTGCGTCAGTATGAGAATATTTTCTCAGACAAGCCTGGTAGGGTGGTGGACTTTGAATATTCAGTTAAGGTGAGTCTACACGAACCTATCAGAACAAAATCGTATGCGACTGCAGACCGGGAGGCAGTGCGGGCTAGATTAAAGCAGTTTTTAGAATGGTATACTGAGGAACAATGTTAGAGTAATTACTGCAATCCAGTTGTAATTGTTAAAGGGAAGGATAACTCGGTCAGAATAGTTTTAGATACTAGCAAACTGAATAAGTTTATACTAAGAGAACTAGATCAACCAGGTAACATGGAAGAACTCTTACAGAATTTTCACAATATTAAACTGATGTCGAGCGTTCATTTGACCTCTGGCTTTTGGCAGTTTCCGTTAGCTGAAGGGAGTAGGCGATAGATACACATCTTGTCTATTCGAAGGGCGTAGATATCGCTTCAACGTTGTCCTCTTCAGGGTAAGAGTTTTACGTGAGAGTGCTAAGAACTGGAGGGCCCGATTAATGAACATGGGTATTTTGATTGTCACGGAATCATGGCACGAACATTGAGAGTCGTTGGACCAAGTGCTCATGGCTTAAGAAAAGGAGGAATGACCTTAAAACTCTCTGAGTGTAAATTTATTAGAGCGGAAATTCAGTTTTTAGGTCATGAACTCTCATTCGAGGGTATTTTGCCAAGCAGCGAGAGCCTTAAAGCTACTTTAGAGTGCAAGAGGCCAGCTACTAGAAAACAACTAAAATCATACGTAGGATTGTGCGGTTTTTACTGAAAATTTCTGGGTAATGAGGTGATGAATACTCCAAATCTATGCAAACTATTGAGGAAGTGACATGGACGTGGACCAACGAGTGCGAAAGGGAGTTCTTAGCTATAAAGAACAACATATGCAGTAGTAAAATGTTAATATACAACGACATGTCGATGCCGTGTCTAGTTACGCACAGTTCAGATTACCGCATCAAGTGTGAGCTTTTCCAGGAAACGTTGGTAGGAGGAGTGATAGAACACAGGAGTATAGCTTTTGCCAGCCGTATGTTAAGTAGATATGATCGTGGCTAAGTATATCTGAAAGTGAGTTACTCGCTGTTGTGTACGGGTTGAAAAAGTTCCGGCTGTATCTGGAGGGTCGCGAGGTAACCGTGCCATTCGATCATAAAGCTTTTAGTGTTCTGCAGGATATTTGGTTGCTAAATGGTATTATCATGCACTGGCCAATGTTTTTGCAGCAATTAAACTATAGCATAAGATATATAAAAGGAACCGAAAATTGCACAGCTGACTCACGGCTACCTGTTGAGAAAGAATGCACTAATGAGGAAGTAAATGAAGAATTCAGACTCTCAATCATGAAAAGACTAGAAAGGGAATGAGAGATTCCTGCTGTTTGCAAGGACATACGAGTGCATAGTAATAACCACGAACTGAAAATATATAAAGAACGTTTTGCAGCAAGCGTTACGAAAAGATACCATGATCCTATAAAATTCATAAGGGTGTTTTATTTCGTAGGAAAGACGAGAAAACGGAGCGGTGGAGACTGTGCTTTGTTGAGAAGCTGACAGAGTAAGTCCACGTAAGTTACGGGCATGACGGGTACAAAAGTATGCACAAATCAATGATGGGTATGCGCAAGTAAGCAATCTAGCCACACGGGTTCGTGCTCAGTTGGTGACAAATGCCAGCGAGTGCACCCACTGTACCACCTGACACCTGCGGGAAATGCGCAGTGTCATTCCCAGCAAAGTTGGCGAACTATTGGCGGTGGACAACTTAAGACCACTCCCAACTGATCGTGCTGTTGAAACGCCCTCTTAGAAAAATTTTTGAATTACTGTGCTGATAAAACTCTTACGCTATTTGATTTTCAAACAGGTGAGCGGAACTGAACGTACTCAGACATTTCGCTCTTTACCTATTCTGATCAACACTAAACTGCACACAATATTTTTAGCGCAACGCAATCTGACTTTAAATACTCGCTACAAAAGAATGGCCCTGACTAACATTAACCTATACCTTTCACAAATCACTTACCTCACAAAAATCTTCATTACTCGAACTACTGCAATACAGCGAGCGCCACTACTGCCAGCTAAATAAAAGATTCAAACTACGGAAGGCACTAACTACTGATAAGCATACTTAGCAAATGAAAGATTTTTGTAGAAACAAACAATGTGTTTACCTTAATAGTGTTCAAAAGTCATAATATATATAGCAGTTCAAGACATCCAGGCTTACAAATTTACTGTCTCTGATGGACACACGACCAGGTCATCCGCTCTCAAAACTCCGCCATTTCACTCTCCACATACACCACTTCTGGTGGCTCACCTCCAACTGCACAACGCTAAGCGCTGTTCACATCCAACTGTCCAACACTACAATAGCAAATATTCCAACAATGCAAACCAGCCACAGACTTCACACATCAGAGTCAGTGATTTTCATACAGAGCGCTACATGGCGTTACCAACATAAAAACCTAAACAGCCTACTTACACTGTAATGACGTATATACACTCCTGGAAATTGAAATAAGAACACCGTGAATTCATTGTCCCAGGAAGGGGAAACTTTATTGACACATTCCTGGGGTCAGATACATCACATGATCATACTGACAGAACCACAGGCACATAGACACAGGCAACAGAGCATGCACAATGTCGGCACTAGTACAGTGTATATCCACCTTTCGCAGCAATGCAGGCTGCTATTCTCCCATGGAGACGATCGTAGAGATGCTGGATGTAGTCCTGTGGAACGGCTTGCCATGCCATTTCCACCTGGCGCCTCAGTTGGACCAGCGTTCGTGCTGGACGTGCTGACAGCGTGAGACGACGCTTCATCCAGTACCAAACATGCTCAATGGGGGACAGATCCGGAGATCTTGCTGGCCAGGGTAGTTGACTTACACCTTCTAGAGCACGTTGGGTGGCACGGGATACATGCGGACGTGCATTGTCGTGTTGGAACAGCAAGTTCCCTTGCCGGTCTAGGAATGGTAGAACGATGGGTTCGATGATGGTTTGGATGTACCGTGCACTATTCAGTGTCCCCTCGACGATCACCAGAGGTGTACGGCCAGTGTAGGAGATCGCTCCCCACACCATGATGCCGGGTGTTGGCCCTGTGTGCCTCGGTCGTATGCAGTCCTGATTGTGGCGCTCACCTGCACGGCGCCAAACACGCATACGACCATCATTGGCACCAAGGCAGAAGCGACTCTCATCGCTTAAGACGACACGTCTCCATTCGTCCCTCCATTCACGCCTGTCGCGACACCACTGGAGGCGGGCTGCACGATGTTGGGGCTTGAGCGGAAGACGGCCTAACGGTGTGCGGGACCGTAGCCCAGCTTCATGGAGACGGTTGCGAATGGTCCTCGCCGATACCCCAGGAGCAACAGTGTCCCTAATTTGCTGGGAAGTGGCGGTGCGGTCCCCTACGGCACTGCGTAGGATCCTACGGTCTTGGCATGCATCCGTGCGTCGCTGCGGTCCGGTCCCAGGTCGACGGGCACGTGCACCTTCCGCCGACCACTGGCGACAACATCGATGTGCTGTGGAGACCTCACGCCCCACGTGTTGAGCAATTCGGCGGTACGTCCACCCGGCCTCCCGCATGCCCACTATACGCCCTCGCTCAAAGTCCGTCAACTGCACGTACGGTTCACGTCCACGCTGTCGCGGCATGCTACCAGTGTTAAAGACTGCGATGGAGCTCCGTATGCCACAGCAAACTGGCTGACACTGACGGCGGCGGTGCACAAATGCGGCGCAGCTAGCGCCATTCGACTGCCAACACCGCGGTTCCTGGTGTGTCCGCTGTGCCTTGCGTGTGATCATTGCTTGTACAGCCCTCTCGCAGTGTCCGGAGCAAGTATGGTGGGTCTGACACACCGGTGTCAATGTGTTCTTTTTTCCATTTCCAGGAGTGTATTTGTTGTTGTTGATATATTTTCAAAATTTATCAAATTGTAGCCGACGTGGCAAGCTAATAGCAAAAGAATGGCTCTGAGAACTATGAGACTTAACATTTGAGGTCATCAGTCCCCTAGAACTTAGAACTACTTAAACCTACGTAACTTAAGGACATCACACACATCCATGCCCGAGGCAGGATTCGAACCTGCGATCGTAGCAGTCGCGCGGTTCCGGACTGGAGGACCTAGAACCGCTCGCCCACCACGGCCGGCTAGTAGCAAAAGTCTGATCGCCAAACTGTAAAAGGATTTCCTCACTACAGTAATAAAACCAGAGAGGCTGTTGTCTGTCAACGGATCACAATTTACATCTAAAATGTGAAATGATTTCATGAATAATCAAGGCATCTAACACATAAAGATATCGGTGTACCATCCGGGAAGCAACCCGTGTGAACGCTATATCCGAGAAATTGGTCGCCTTTGCAGCACGACTGAAAGCAACAAACATCCTAAGAGGATGGAGCTTATGAAATCATTTGACGACGTATTAAATAGCGTCAAGAGTAATACTACAGTGTACTCACCAATATAAGTAACAACAGGAAGCAAGCAAAGTTCTTACTTACTGAGATCGTATATTTTCCACCATGTCAACCAGTAACGGCAACCGAAAGAGAGGAAGCAGTTTAGGGTTGTATAGATAAAACGGCCTATGAAAGAAAAAAGCGTCATGGTGGGCGTTATAAAACGATTAAGAACAAGACTTGGAACCGCATCTTGGTGAAATCCAAAGAAAAATCTAGTGAAGTAGATAGAGAAATAAAAAAGCTCTTTGAACTATACTATGGAGTGTTAGTTATCGCTGAATGTCCACACCTCAATGTGTATAGGTACTTGGTATTGGGAAAATTACCGGGGCTACGATACGTGACAGAGCTGCGATTATACACTGATGTGCCAAAGAAACTGGTATAGGCATGCACATTCAAATACAAAGATATTTACTCAGGCAGAACACGGCGCTGCGGTCAGCGACGCCTATGTAATGCAAGTGTCTGGCGTAGTTATTAGATCGGCTACTGCTGCAACAACGGCAGGTTGGCAAGATTTAAGTGAGTTTGAACGTGGTGTTATAGTCGGCGCACGAGGGATGGGACACAGAATCTCCGAGGTAGCGATGAAATGAGGATTTTCCCATACGACTAGTTCAGGAGTGTACCGTGAATACCAGGAATACGGGGTAAAACATCAAACCTCCAATTGCCGAGGCCGGAAAAAGATCCTGCAAGAACGGGACCAACGATGACCGAAGAGAATCGTTCAACTTGACAGAAGTGCAGCCTTCCCCAAATAGTTGCAGATTTCAATGCCGGGACATCAACAAGTGTCAACGTGCGAACCACTCAACGAAACATCATCGATGTGGGGTTTCAAAGCCGAAGGCCCAATCGTGTACCCTTGATGATTGCACGACACAAAGCTTTACGCCTCAACCCGCCTGGTCGCATTGACATCGATATTGGACTGTTGAAGACTGAAAACCTGTTGCCTGGTGGGACGAGTCTTATTTCAAATTGTATCGAGCGGATGGACGTGTAAGGGGATGGAGACAACCTCATGGATCCAAGGACCCTGTATGTCTTCAGGGGACTGTGCAAGTTGGTGGAGGCTCTGTAATGGTGTGGGGCGTGTGTAGTTGGAGTGATATGGGACCCCTGATACGTCGATACGACTCTGACAGGTGACACGTACGTAAGCATCCTGCCTGATTACGCGCATCCAGTCATGTCCATTGTGCATTCCGACGGACGTGGGCAATTCCAGCAGCCAATGCGACATCATACACGTCCAGAATTGCTACAGACATCATACACGTCCAGAATTGCTACAAAGTGGCCCCAGGAACACTCTTCTGAAAATAACAGCTCCGCTGGCCATCGAACTCCCCAGACATGAACATTATTGAGCATATCTGGGATGCCTTCCGACGTGCTGTTCAGAAGACATCTCCACCCCCTCCTACTCTCACGGATTTACGGACAGCCCGGGACAATTAATCGTGTCAGTTCCCTGCAGCACAACTTCAGACATTAATCGAGTCCACGTCATGTCGTGTTGCGGCACTTCTTCGTGTTCTTGGGAGCCCTACACGATGTTAGGCAGGACTATCAGTTGCGTTGGTTCTTCAGTGTACAGTAGAAAAACGTAGGAGATGTATGCAAATGTTTTTATATAGGTGTGTTTTTCGTGCGTAATTTATAAATATATTTAGGGCTATTCCTGTTTTGTGTGAAGAATGAAATTGGTGAATTGAAGATGTATGTAAGATGTATGGAGGCACAATTTAACGGAAGAAGAGTGAGTTGGCATCACAAATATTGGGACATGGAGGTCGTCAGACAATAAATAGTTGCTAAACAGATGATTGTAATTTGTACTGTACGTAAGATTTAGGGGTGACATTTCAAGGGGTTATTTAAATGTATTTCTTGCAATGTTTACGTGGGTTTCTCGTGTGATGTACTCGTATACAGTATGTTTGTAATTGCTGTTCGCACAAAATTTGGTGTGTGGAGATCATCAGACCTCATTGAAATTTTAAGTGCTTGTGGGAGAAGTTACATGCAAAGTTTGAGCTAAGTTTTTGGGGGAATATTAAGTAGTTTAATTACATTGTGTAAGTTATTTTGGAAGGGTTTTGAATAGGTTTATGTACGTAAAATTATGGGAGTAAGTTCTTATTATGTTTATGGGAATAAAATCTGGAGAGAAATCTTAATTTAGTGCAAATAAGAGTGAACATTTGGCGACTTTAAGATTCAGCTATCCGCCGAGTTAAAATTGAAAGTTAAAGGGGCAATTTCTGCACAGGATACTATTAATTTTAAAGTTTTTTAATTACACACAGGCACATTGTAAGTAACGATAAAATGTTAGTTGACTTACGGTGTCGAACAAATTTCATAGCACGAAAGACGTGTTTTCTAGTGGGAACATGCTCAGAGCGTTTCAAATGTCGAGCTGCCTATGCTGTAAATCAGTTTTTTCTTCCTATTCTGTTTGTAAGTGTATCGATTCCACTGGGAAGGGCGTTCAGTGCCTGATCTATGGGGATTACTGAAGTCATATGATTGCTGGAAACTATACCACAGTCATATTTCGACGGCTATCGTCCTTCAGCGTTGACGGTGACTGCGGATTAGCGCATGTTCGGCGCTGTACATGGGCAAGGGTCTAATGAATTTCGGCAGAGGCGACTGGACTGCGAACCATACGAAACTTCGACGCCATAACACCGGTTATGGACTGTGGTTGTATTAGTGAAGCACTATGATGTGATCACAGTAAAAGGTGCTATCAAATGAGCGCAACAGCGATAAAAGCTTTTGAAAGGAATGTGCTGACTCGAGAGTTTATTTAAATTTATGCGTTTATTTAGTATTTGTGTCCGCGGCTCGTGGTCTAGCGATAGCGTTCTCGCTTACCGGGTTCGATTCCCGGCGGGCTCAGGGATTTTCTCTGCCTCGAGATGACTGTGTGTTGTGTGTCTTTCCTCATCATTTCATCTTCATTCACTCGCAAGTCGCCGTAGTGACGTTAAAGAACTTGTGGAGCGGCGGCCGAACCGCCCCGCGAGGGTTCTCCCGGCCACCAACGCCATACGCTCATTATTATCATTATTATTGTGGTGTCATCGCCAGACACCACACTTGCTAGGTGGTAGCCTTTAAATCGGCCGCGGTCCGGTAGTATACGTCGGACCCGCGTGTCGCCACTATCAGTGATTGCAGACCGAGCGCCGCCACACGGCAGGTCTAGAGAGACTTCCTAGCACTCGCCCCAGTTGTACAGGCGACTTTGCTAGCGATGGTTCACTGCCTTTTACGCTCTCATTTGCCGAGACGATAGTTAGCATAGCCTTATTTGCTACGACCTAGCAAGGCGCCATTATCTGTTGCTATTGATACTGTGAATCATGTAATGTTACGAGCGACGTTCGCCATTAATGGATTGAAGTTAAGTATTCCACCAGCTACGTCCGTTTTTCTCAATTCTAATTCCCTTGTCATGTTCCAGACCTCACGCCAGCCGGCGTGCATTTCGGCCTCCTTTAGTAATACGGTGTTGGCTCTCCTGCCAACCACAACAATTATTATTTGTGTGTGTATTGTGTATTGAACCGGGGACCTAGAAACTTTGTCCCACTGTAGCCCTCTGTGGTTCACAACCCCAGAACAGGCCACAGCAGTCCACCCACCCCACCGCCGCCTCTCACTGAACCCAGGGTTATTATGCGGTTCGGCCCCCAGTGGACCCCCTCCACGGGAACGTCTCATACCAGGCGAGTGTAACCCCAAATGTTTGCGTGGTACGGTAAGTATGGTGTACGTGTACATGGAGGCAGTGTTTACACGCCAGACCTCGACACTAATGCACGGGAAGCAGCGCGTTATACCGTCGGGCTGAGATAATTATTACTTACACACATTACATAGAACTTGCTTGTTTTATCTTGACGAAGTCCGATTTGTTAGTGCGATCAGGAACTGGCGCACATATAGCTTTAAATATCACGGTCATTCAGTTTTATTTAACCAAGCTTATTAATTCAAAAACCTTTTGTTCGAGTAGCTAATCTACAGCAAGAGTGTAAGGTATGTTGTAAGACAACAGTAATGAACAGTTTCAACATAGTCTTCTCTCACACCAATATGAAGCGAGTTTTATCGTGATCCGAAACCACAGTTCGTTAATAAATCAGTCCGACTTTGATGTTATTTAGTCAGAAAGATTTTTCATAATTTTTTCTGTACTCAGATTGCATATAACGGGTGCTACAAATACTATACATGAAAGGGTAATACCTGTAACTTTTCACACAAACAATTAATGCTACATACGTCACGTGCAACGTTTATTTTGACGTAATTTACAGAAAACTTTATGTGTTGAAAAGACAGCATTGTTTAATAGTTTTATTTATTTATCCATTTGAAACTAATTGACTTTTCGTGGACAGACACAGCATCCGACGAAGTAACCCAGATTATCCTTTGCAATACAAGAAAAACTAAGAGAGAGAGCTTTTAGAAAAACAGCGTTTTCGGCGTGGGTACTGTACAAGCAGCGGTGAGTGCAGCGGAAAGAGTACAGAACAGTTGTGGGGTCGAGTCCTTATGCGGAAACTTTTTATTTTCAATTACTCTGTTAAAAAACCGAAATATTGCTCAGTTTGTTATATTTACTAATATTTTCATAAAATGCTTTAAAGGAAAACCAAAGTAAAACTTGAAATTGCAGATACGTTTCCAGGAAGGGAGTGAAAGGGGTACACGAGAACTGCATATATAAAACTAGATTCCTTTATTATTTTACATTTAATGAATTACACGTGCTGGCGTGATATTTATCATAAAAACATAGGTGCAGTAATTTTCTCCGTATCTTGTACAAATTGTAAACAGTGCATTTTCAGAGGTACATAGTTGTTTAAAAGCGCCTGTAGAAGTACAGGTCTCTCGCACAGTTTGGCGGAAAATCACGCGCTGCATATCTTTTCACTACTTCTTGGCGAGGATAGCTGGCGACGTACAATGTAATGTATTTTCATGCAGTTTTCTCGCGATGTGATTTTTTTTCTCCCTCGATGAGATAAAGGCTGTTTTCAAGCTTTTTGATCAAATTCTTTATCGGACGATAAAAGTAGAGGTCGCAGGATTGCACTAGCGGTGTGCGTTTGGGGGAATCAGTTTAGTACTGCAGGATGAGAAACCAACTTCGTCTCGAAAAATCGCATCTTATAAGTGTGGATTTGTTTATACTCCCAACGAGTAATTTAAGAGAAGAAATTTATTTTCCTGTACGTAGAGCTTCGTCACATCAGCCACAACACATCTCTTTCATGCCATTTACGATAATATTAGTAAGTGCCGTATACTGAGCGTTATTTCGGTTCGCTTGCAGTGTAAGTAACATAAAAATTGAAAATAAAAATACTGAAAATTAGAAAACCAAAGACACATGAGCCATTCGTCCCTAAACGCCTAGTAGTGAACTGTATATATATCATCATCATTTGATATCACGTATCTGTATACTAATGTAACAGTGCAGCAACTATACAGATTATAAAACAATCTTTTGAAACATGGAAAAACATGAATTTGCTGGAACACATGAAATCATTAATCTCCTGAAAACTGCACTACCTCAAACTTATTTTGAATTCAACAACAAAATTTGTACCCAAGCAGACTGAGTGGCGGTAGGGAATAATGTAGCTGGTATGATAGCAAACATTTTCCTTAATATCCTAGAAGAACATTTCTTTAACTCTAATTGGCCTACATTGAATAAAATCATTTAGTATTATAGATATGTGGATTGCACTCTCATGCTGGATGATGGAAATCATACAGACATCCAAAATACTCGCCAAGACCTAAATAACCTACACCCCAAAGTCATATCCACTTTGGAAATGAAGAAAGACAATCCCATAAACTACCTAGACTTCACAATTAGCAAAAATAGCAACTGCAAAAAGGTTGATATTTATAGAAAATGTACCAGTGAGGATAATGTTGTAAACGCCACCTCCTGACATCCTAAATTATATAAATTTTCATATTTCCACTCAGTGATTAATAGACTAATTAACCAATCGCTAGGAAAATAAGTGATTCAAAAAGAACTAGCCACACTTCTTTACATAGCTTACAAAAATAATATCAATTCGGAGTAGCCACAAAACTATACGAGTACACCAAAGACATGAAAGCCAAACATATCACAATACACAACGAATAAGCCTAGCAAGGGGAAAATCAACTAAATATAAAACTAAGTATATACGGACAATTTACTCAAGTCAAATATTCAACAACATAAATTCATTGTTCAAAACTCGAAATAAACGGTTAGCCTTTCGTACTAACAACAATCTCAAAATGAAGCTACATTTGGGCAATACTCAATTCTTAGAATATGCCAACCCAGGTGTATATAATCATTTGTAACAATTGCTGTAACCTCTACATCGGACAAACAAGATGAAATTTTAACATTAGATTCAAAGAGCACACCAGACATAGCGATAATAATCGATCGAGCTTCTTCCTCCATTTGCAAAATCAACACTGCACAGTTGATAAAATTGAAAATGCATTGCAAATACTGCATAG
Organism: Schistocerca gregaria; assembly: GCF_023897955.1. Classification (NCBI taxonomy): domain Eukaryota; kingdom Metazoa; phylum Arthropoda; class Insecta; order Orthoptera; family Acrididae; genus Schistocerca; species Schistocerca gregaria. The sequence continues at coordinate 746,059,601 of NC_064923.1, forward strand.
AATGCCCAAAGGTCCCAAAATGAACATTCTTGAAGAATTTGAAATTTATTTACAAGTGAGCAACTACGGACAGGGAATATTAAATGCACAAACAGAATATAAACACAAATTCTGCTCAATAACTTCATTGAAATACTGGAAAAAGAAAGGTAAATTAAAAACAAATAACTGCAGCCAATGATAGCCTACGTCGAAATCCTACCAGTGGGAAATAACATCATCGCTGTAACAAAATTCAAATGGGTCAAATGGCTCTGAGCACTATGGGACTTAACATCTATGGTCATCAGTCTCCTAGAACTTAGAACTACTTAAACCTAACTAACCTAAGGATATCACAAACATCCATGCCCGAGGCAGGATTCAAACCTGCGACCGTAGCGGTCACGCGGTTCCAGACTGAAGCGCCTAGAACCGCACGGCCACGTAAGCCGGCTCGCTCTAACAACTGCAATAACTTCTACATCGATCAAACAAGACGAAATTTTATCGATATATCAAGGAGCACGTCAGAAATAGCGACAATAACTGATCAAGCTTTTTTTTCCATCTGAAAAGTCAACACTACCCAGTGTATAAAATTGAAAATGCAATGCAGATACTGCATAGAATACCGAAAGATATAGTTTGCTGCAAATGATATAAAACATTCCATTAAGAGAACTGTCAAGTTACTGTCAAAACCCATTTAATAGATTACAAATGTTACAATTACGTAATTTTAGCAACAATTGAGCACTGAAAGTTACGTGACAGATTACTGTCGATATGATATGGACGTCATGTTCGTTTAGATGTAAGTGCCAATACGCAAGGCGTATTATGTGCGTAAATGATATCAACAAACACAGCATTGCCAGCTTACTTGCTTATGGCAATGAAAGCATAAACCGGTATGTCCTGAAATAAAGACTGATGATTACATTGCATCTTTACTCATCCTCCGTTATAATAATGTCATACACAAAAGACCTTTTACTTACTGTAGCCTTCCTCTGTCCCTTTTTAATTAATTATGTCATCGACTAGACAACCAACGTCTGATAGGCAAAAGCACCAATATTAATTTCTTAAATTGTGAATCGCCACTGATGTCATGACAACCCCAATCACTGCGATGCCCACTTTGACCTGGTGGTATAAACGCCCGACGCTACACGTGTACCATGCAGAATAATAAAGAATGAGAAATGCCGTATAATAAAAAATATATCATATAAGTGTTAGACATCACAGATAATTAGTGAACAACCAGTTACGCTCTCTTCACATGTTTCGGTGTAACACGCGCCTGCTTTTAGCGAGCATTCTCGTATTGTTGTACACAATACGGATCGATCGAGAGGCATATTACGACCGGAATGACAGCCAGGATACTGAATGGAGCAATCAACTTTTACTTCCGGACGCACTCGCTACACGCAGTTCAGCATTCAAAGGCTGTGCTGTTGGAGTCGTTTGCTCCAGGCGGCCTGTGTTAACAGTGTCTACACTCCTGGTTTCTAGAAGATGCGTTTCTTTGAACCGGGCTTCTTCGACATTGCCGTGCCGCGATTTGCACTGCACAAAGCACCGCTTATCATCCAGGAAGACGTAATAATCCATCTGGCGATTTATTTAATCAGAATTTTGAATGTATTAAAAGTTACTTAAGCGCGAAAACTAGTTTAATTTATCTAGTCCACCACTAACATATTTGTAGCCTTACTAAATCATTTAGTAGTGTTATCAGGTATTTCGATGTACGTCGCAGTCTTCATCATACCTCAGATTTAGAACGAAAAATTTTTAATTGTGAACAAAAACTCAATCAAATTACGTTGCTGGAGCAGTGGGGCCATTTAACGTTATACGGGCGGAGCCATTTTAACAGTTTCGTATTTATTGCTTCATACATTCTCCTATAGTCTCGTCATCTTTTGGAATTAAATGCAGTAGAGTTTGTGACGAGTTCATTCAAAGCATATTTTTTTGTTCCGCTTTTCTACGAATTTTCGCATTTTGTCAACAGACCTGTAGATTGTATTTCTAGCGTCTTAGGCGGAGCAACTACGAGCAAGGAGAATACAAGCAGAGGTATTTTGCCATGGATGCAGGCCATCTACGAAGTCAACTGCTTGGTTACAAGAACATTGTTTACTGGAGAGAGAGCGAATACAATGAAAGAAAGTGAAAATAGCGCCACAAACGTGGTCACTCAGTGTCCATTGCTGCGATTTCTATAATGTCTCAGCATAATTGGTTCATTTATTCCTAATAATAACAAATATTTATCGTTAGAATAGCCGTCTTGGCTGTAGGTATCTGAAGCGTCATGAATGTATGATCTTTCAACCCGTTTTGCGAAGCTTCAGTCAGTCGTTTTTAGAACACAGTTGGGCTTAGTCGAATTTAGACACTTAGAGGCGGCGATTATTATATAACTTTTATCATTAGCCATTTAAGCAAGTAACGTATTAACAGCAGTAATGAAAAGTGGCAGCGGAGCATAACAGTTTTTCTAACGTCCTGGCGCTGCTTGTAAGTGGTCGTTGTTGGGGTACAAACATATGAGAGACGGAATGTTAAAGATAAGTAATAAAATGAGAGACCAAAACACTAGAATAAGAGATGTGAGAAATTATGGTCCACTCCAGCCATTCGCCATATTATTAAATCCTGCTAGAATAAAGACTGGTTAATTCTTGCTTCGTTTAGTGCAGAAGTGATAAGGAATACCACTCAGTCCATGATAAGAAGATTGCAGCACTGCATTGATTCCAATGGTCATCAATTCGAACACCTTCTGTAAATGGACGTTCATGCCACCTTTGTGACCTTCATTGACCTTCAAAACCTTACTGTTACACATCATTGGATTCGTCTAGATAGCCGCTATCAGAAAATAAGTACCAAACTATAGCATCCCATTTAAAAAAAGAAAGTTGACCTTCATGTCCCTGAAGCGACCACACCTAGCAACAAAAGACCAACGTCATATTATGACCCCGTTGTCCCATGCAACTTTTGTCCCACAAACTTTTCAGCTCCTATCATACTTTCGGAGTTATTCTTGGTGGCAATAGTTAGTGTCTCTCCATGTATAAGTGTTGCTTCATTTTTCTTCTTTCTAACTACAAACCACAAGAATCAAATCCCGCTGTTGAAGTCTAAGAGGAACCAACTCCAGTTTCGGCCACCTACACTCGGTGGATCAATAAATGTTGTGACCTATAGCACTAATCTGATAGAGTATTAGGAAATGTTTATAATGCGACAACTGCTTTTGAGATAGCGCCATATTTGCATTTTATATATAAAGTAGTGCTAAAATATCTCTAGCTTAAAAAATAGAGTTTGGAGATGGTTTCATATTTCATAACCACGTCCAGTTATGCTGTCCCTCGTATTTCAGCTTTGGAGTACGTTTCCAGTTGCTGCGCCGTTTCATTCGCACACTATAGTGAAAATGATAATCGTGACGCATCGGAACTAACATATTTCTTAATCTGGGTTGATTCTTACAAAGAAGAAGACAGAAACCAGCCACTATTAATAATGGTATTTATTTAAGTAAATAACGCCGTAACCGCTTTCGAACTCACAAGTTCATCATCAGAAGGCTGTTCACAAGATTTAAAAGTGCAAATGGCGATAGATTCACTCAGTCTGTCTCTAGCTGGCCGGCCGTGATGGCCGAGCGGTTCTAGGCGCTTCAATCTGGAACCGCGCGACCGTTACGGTCGCAGGTTCGAATCCTGCCTCGGGCATGGATGTGTGTGATGTCATTAGGTTAGTTAGGTTTAAGTAGTTCTAAGTTCTAGGGGACTGATGACCTGAGATGTTAAGTCCCATAGCGCTAAGAGCCATTTGAACCATTTTTTGTCTCTAGCTGCTGGACTGGGAGGACAGACATAATTGTCTAGTGTGCATACTATGTGATCAATGGATGAGATGTCTGTACTGGAGAAGGAGGAGTGTAACCAGTGTATTAGCTGTAATTGTGCAGCTAAGGGCTATGGCCATAGTCATCTGCAAGATGTTTGGAAAGCAATGACATTTGGTGAATGTATGCAGAAGACAAATACACTTCATCAGACAATGAAGATGCAGCAGGAAAGGTGCTTCTTTTCAGGGAGTAATCTGACGGAGTGCACAACTCAGGCCCTTGCCAGTGTGACACGGCCCAGCAAAAGGTGCGTGGCGCATCCAGGCGGCCAGTGAGACTCTGTGTGTCCTTAGCTAGAGAGCGTTGTAATGCCAGTTCAGGGACTGCAATATATAGCTACAGGGATCGTGTGTTTGACCCTGTGAGGGATGATCAGCTGCTTTAAACCCGACCAAACAGTACTTAAAATGTGCTTCTCTGTACTCTCCACGAATAAAAAACTTGCGGTGTCAGCTAAGAAACAGTTACCGTATGGCAACATTCTACTGTATGTCTATTGAGGCATGGAAAGTGAAATGACCGTTTGGCGTCATTGGCCGGGAGGCCCCGTACGGGGCAGCTCCTGCCGCCTTCGTGCAGGTCTTGTTACATTCGACGCCACGTTGGGCGACCTGCGCATCGGATGGTGATGAAATGATGATGAAGACAACACAGCACCCAGTCCCTGAGCGGAGAAAATGCCCGACCCATCCGGGAATCGAACCTGGGCCAGTAGGACGGCAATCCGTCACGCTAACCACTCAGCTATCGGGGCGGACTATTGGTGTAGTAGTGATACACGCGGGTTGACTGCTGTCTTTAATGCTTCCTGGAAGAAAGAGGACCATCTGCCTCGTTGACTGCTGTCTTTAATGCTTCCTGGAAGAAAGAGGACCATCTGCCTCGTTGACTGCTGTCTTTAATGCTTCCTGGAAGAAAGAGGACCATCTGCCTCGTTGACTGCTGTCTTTAATGCTTCCTGGAAGAAAGAGGACCAGCTGCCTCGTTGACTGCTGTCTTTAATGCTTCCTGGAAGAAAGAGGACCATCTGCCTCGTTGACTGCTGTCTTTAATGCTTCCTGGAAGAAAGAGGACCATCTGCCTCGTTCACTGCTGTCTTTAATGCTTCCTGGAAGAAAGAGGACCATCTGCCTCGTTGACTGCTGTCTTTAATGCTTCCTGGAAGAAAGAGGACCAGCTGCCTCGTTGACTGCTGTCTTTAATGCTTCCTGGAAGAAAGAGGACCAGCTGCCTCTAAACTGACTTGCATTCTGCGTTGGAGGATGACAAAGATTGGATTGAGTGACAGGTTGAGACGGAGTTGTAACGAGGTATGATTTAATGGTAGACTGATGACGCATTCTAGAAAGAGAGGGCGATGTTGCCTCAAGTCATTTAAACATTTTTTTAGTTGTTCTGTTGGGCTGTATCAGTTGTAACCTGCATTCGACTCGTATACAAGAGCGTGTTCTGTGTGTGATTTGGAGCACTATCTACCTGCAATCGTTAACAGCAAACCTCTCAGTCATCCGAAATTTCCAGCCCAGCTCTTGTGTGATGATGATGAAACATGTCCATCCTGTTTCGACACCTTTCTCTAGACGAACGATGGCTTATGTGACTGCCTCATCTTGGGTCATAACATCGAGTCTTCAGTTTCACAACTGCGGTGTTTCTAAGTTAGTGTAGGAGCTTGTGAGGTACTGCAATCCCTGTGTATACATCTGCTGGAAACATGTTCGCCGGCCGATGTGGCCGATCGGTTATAGGCTCTACAGTCTGCAACCGCGCGACCGCTACGGTCGCAGGTTCGAATCCTGCCTCGGGCATGGATGTGTGTGATGTCCTTCGGTTAGTTACTTTTAAGTAGTTCTAAGTTCTATGGGACTGATGACCATAGATGTTAAGTCCCATAGTGCTCAGAGCCATTTGACACATGTTCTGTTTACGAAGTTAGTGGCAGCATAACGTGTAATTACACATGTCAAAAAAACGCTGCTACACGTTTGTCTGCTTCCTTGTAAGAGGCATTCACCGTTACTAACGTTTTCTTAAAAAAAAAATAGCTGCGTGGTCTTAGGCGCCTTTCCATGGTTTGTACGGCTCCTCCCGTCGGAGGTTCGAATCCTCTCTTGGACATCAGTGTGGGTGTTCTTAGCGTAAGTTAGTTTAAGCTAGATTAAGTAGTGTGTAAGCCTAAGGACCGATGACCTCAGCGGTTTGGTCCCAAAGGAACTTACCACAAATTTACAAACACCTATGCGAGCATAGTATAATTTCTGAACCGTGATCGGATGTGAACACTGGGGCTATACACCTCTGGAAAGCTATATTGTGCATGTATCACAAAGACTGTATATTTTAAGGAAGTAGTTTTATCTTCTTAAAGACTGTCACTGTAGTGAGTGGAATAGAAAACTTGCAGGGTGGACGTGTGTCAGATGTTGGACATTTATGTCCTGCATTAGACTGTGTGTGTTAATGTTCTACGGTCATTTTTCTCTTACAAATACCTTCTTGGTATGGATCCCAGACACTAGAACAATACTTTAGAACTGATAGCACAGTTGATTTATTTAAAATTCTTCAAACTCCGTGCGTCTAGTGCTCCATCATGCGTAAAACCACACCTTTTCTTTTTCTTAACCGTCTGTTATATCGTCACAACACTTTGATATCTACTACACAGCGACAGTGGGTTCTAACCTCCTCGATATGCGCACAGCTGTAGAGATTTTGTGCACTTGGATGGGCAGTTACAGATTCGGCTCCCTCTGTTCCTTCACTAGACGTGGAATGTAGTCGTCTGCTTCTGGTCAGCTGAAGGATTAAATCGGTGACAGTATTACAGGGAGGGTTGGGCAAAGACAATGCGAGGAGATCTTTAAATCTTTAACTTTGCCCTAAAAATTCGAGAATTACTTCCAGAAATCCACATGGGGGAAGATGGGCAATCGTTTTGTACATATGTAATTCCAGTTGTTAAGATTGTTAAAACCCCCGGCACGAGTAGAAGGTTATGAAAGTAGTGATTGAGACTTGGGTCACAATCAAACATTGTAGCTTTAATGTATAATCAGACTTCCGTCTCCTAATTGTATGTTCTAAACTTTTCTTCTCGCGGATGGTTGTTTCCAAGAAAGGTCATTGCAAACAAATTTGAAATTACTTGTACTTGTTAAACCGATACTTGTTAAGCTTGCCTTTATCGGTTTAACTATTTTTTGGTTCTTGTTTTTGAATTGTTGTAATGTATGTTCCTCAAAAATTGCCAGGGAATTTTCTATATACTGTTGAGCTGTCTTTGTATAGCAAAGGCGTCAGCTTGAAAGCACCTCAGAGAGAACGTTAGCAATGAAGTTATCTGATGGTGGAGTAGTGCTGTTTAACAGACACGGCCTTGTGTAGAGGTTATCTTCTTCTTTTCTTTATTCCTTTTACTCGGCATTGGATTTGATAGGTGAGTGAGTAACTATGGTGGTGGAGAGCTTCAGGGAGAACTTGAAGAAAATCGTAAATATAGTGTCCTGAGTATGCCGCTGTAATAGAGAGTCACTTTCGTGCGACGTCGTTGGTAATGTCTTGTCCGAAAATTACTTCCAGAAAATAACTAGAGAACCTGCTCGTCAAGGTAACGTGTTGGACATTCTAGCAACAAAAAACAGAACTCACTTTATCGAACCAATTACCGTAAATGGAGACATCGGTGATCATAAAGCTGAGACAGCAGTTGTGGCTACAGGGTACTGAGAGTAACTTTAAGAAAGACAGGAAAACATTTTTGCTCAGCAAGAGTGACAGGATACAAATTGCAGAGTATCCGAGTGGTCACTACTGGAAACAAAGGCGGGCAGCAGAATTGGGAAAAGAAACTCATAAGTATTGTTCACTATGCCTGGGACAAGGTTTTAAGAGATGGGAAAGACCCAACGCAGTTTAATAGTTATATTAGAAAACTACTACGTAAATAAAGAGAACTTCAGTACAGATTCAAAGAAAGTGAAAACATCAGTGACAAACAAAAGCTGAATGAAGCGAAAATGAGCATAAGGAGAACAATGAGAGAAGCATTCAGTGACTTTGAAAGTGCAATGTTTTCAGCCGATCCGACTGAAAACTCTAAGGAGTTACGTAAAGTCAGTATGAGTTTCGAAACCACCTATTCAGTTAGTGTGACCATACGGGCACCGAAACTGAAGATAACAGAGGGAAGGCCGAAATAGTGTAGTCGGTCTTTCGAAACTGTTTCACCGTGGAAGATCGTAATAAACCCCTCCTTTCAATCATCGAACGAACACATATTAAGACAAAAATGCAATTCAAATAGAATAAAGAAGCAACTGCAGTCGTATAGTAGTGGAAGGGCATCAGCATCAGATGACGTACCTGTAGTATTCTGGAAAGATTATGCGAAAGAACTTTCTCGTCTTCCAGCAGTAGTTTATCGTAGTGCGCCGGAGAAACGAAGGGTGCCTAGTGACTGGAAAAAAGCATAGGTCTTTCCCGTTTCTAAGAAAGGCCCCAGGACAGCTTAGATCGTTGACGTCAATCAATTGCAGAATTATGGAACATATTTTATGCTCACGAATTACGATTTTGGAGAGAGAAAAATCTCGTCTATAAAAATCAACATGAATTTCGGGAACAGAGTTCCTGCGAAACTCGGCTTTTCTGTTCCATGAAGAGCACAGTGCTCTAGACAAAGGCGCTCAGGTTTAAGCCTTGTTCCTTGACGTCTGGAAGGCATTTGACACCATCCCGCACATTTCTTTGGTGAAAAAATAGGAACTCACCGAGATTTCGACCAGATTTATTACTGGATTCAATACTTCATTGCAGATAGAATTCATCACATCGCTCTTAACGAAACAACATCGACGGATGTGAAGGTAATTTCGGCGGTATCCCAAGAAAGCGTGATTGGTCGTTAGTGTCTACAATTTATATAAATGAGCCAGTAGAAAGCACCGGAAACTCTCTAAGACTGCTAGCAGATGATGTGGTTGTCTGTAAGAAAGTAGCAATGTCAGAAGACAGTATCGATTTGTAGAACGACCTGTAGAGGATTGAGGAATGGTGCAGGCTTTGGCAGTTGATAATAAACGCCAGTAAATGTAATATATTGCTCATACATAGGAAAAGAAATCCATGAAAAGCGCTGGTTTGTTTTTGTTCTTGTGTATACAGTTCTACAAAATATTGTTCTACAGTATACTGCAGAACAAACGCAACTAGCGATTTTCATTTATTATAAAGCTGTTCTACTAAGAACCGACAGAAAATTCACTTAACATGATAAAAGAAATCCACTACTGTACAATTACATTACTGATGACATGTTGCTGCAAATAGAATCTACCATAAAATTGCTAGGAGTAACTGTCCAGAGCGACCTTATGTGGAAAGAGCGCATAAAACAAATAGTAGGAAAGCAGATGCCAGACTAAGATTCATCGGAAGAATCTTAAGAACATGTTACTCGTCTACGAAATAAGACGCTTACGAGGCGCTTGTTCGACAGATTCTTGAGTGTTGCTCATCAATATGGGACTCTTATCAGGTAAGACTTACAGGAGACATGGAGAAGAGCGGCACGTTTCGTCAAGGGATAATTTAGTCGTTTTGAGTGTTAGAGAGATGCTCAATAAACCCCAGTGGCAGACGTTACAAGAGAAGCGCTGTGGATCACGAAGAGGTTCACTGCTGAATTTTCGAATGAGGAGGAGTTGCACAACATATTACCTCCTCCAACATACACGTCAAGAAATGGCCAGGACGAGAAAATTCGAGAAATTAGAGCTACGAGGGCGAGTTAAATAAAAACCTTAAGTTTGTAATAACAAATCGAAATTTTGCGCCGTTATCCTGTAAGTTAGTAATCGTGCTACAAACAGCATGCAGAATATCTTGTAGGTGGCAGCATAGTGCAGATGCACCATACCCCACTTGGACTTGCACCAGGGAAGAATAGCGTTCTGTTATTCGGTTTTTGCGTAGTGAAGGTGTGAAACCTATTGAAATTCATCGTCGGATGATGGTTCAATACGGTGACGCATGTTTGTCACGGCAGCAAGTCTACGAATGGAGTAGGAAGTTCGCAAATTGTGTGACTTCAGTGGAAGATGCTCCTCGTCCACGTCAGGCACAACGAGTTGTGACTCCACAGAACATTGCAGCAGTTGAAGCCATAGTGAAGGAAAACCGCAGAGTGACACTGAATGACATTGCAGCAAGTTTACAGATTAGTCACGGGTCAACACACCACATTGTTCATGATGTGCTCCAGTTTCACAAAGTGTCTGCAAGATGGGTGACATGGAAGCTGACTCCTGAAATAAGAGAACGACGTGTTGATGCTTGTGGAGAACTTCTTCGGCGCTTTGGACGAGAAGGTGATGGCTTCCTTGAAAGAATCGTTAGTGGGCACGAAACCTGGGTTCACTTCCACCAACCGGAAACGAAGAGAGCGGGCAAGAAAAGGCGCCATTCCTCATCACCAAAACCAAAGAAGTTTCGAACAGAATCATCAGGGAAGTTTATGCTGACTCTCTTTTGGCACGAAAAAGGCATCATTTTGGAATTACAGGCCTAGAGGGACCACTATCACCAGTGCATCATACACAGATCTCCTAAAAAGTCTGCTGCCTGCAGTCAAATCAAAGCGACGTGGATTGCTGTCAGCAAGTCCCCACACTGCCTGTACAACAGTTGCAACAATCACATACATGCATTTTGAGTGTCTTCCTCATCCACCATACTCACCAGACCTTGCCCCAAGTGATTTCCATATGTTTGGACCACTCTAACACGCAGTGGAAGGAAAGAAGTTCCGTTCTGATGAAGAGGTACGCCACGCGGTGCATGAGTGTTTGCGCGGGCTACCTAAAGAATTTGTTTTCTAAAGGAATTTATGCACTTTGTAAGCGCTGGAGGACTTGCATTGAGCGTGAGGGAGATTATGTTGAAAAGTGATACAGCTTTGTATCACTTCTACACAATACATAATATTTAAAAAAGTATTCATTTGACTCACTCTCGTAATACAGAGGCTTACTGACAATAGTTCTTCCCACACGGCATTCGAGAGTGGAACGGGTAAAGAGGGATCAGTTAGTGATACGTATCAGAATTACCCACAGCCACAAACCGTCAGGTGGCTTGCGGAGTATTGATATGGATGCGTAGATAATGCAATTACTGCGTTTTAGTAACAACATTTCAGACACTGAAGAATAAAGTATATCCACGATTTTAATGAAATGAAGCTGCTACGAGTTATTATCCTGTTAAATTGTTTATTATCAGCAGTCTGAATATTTGTGTCTTGATACTAGTCAGTGTCGTACTTGGTTGGGAATTTTTATTTCTTTACCGTGCACTTGTGGCCGTCGCGGCCTGGCGGGTAGACACCAGACACCGGCTTCAGTCTTGGAGAGGAGAAGAGACTTTTCTCGTTCTACATAACTCCAGGACTGCCTCAGATCCACGGAGTCAGCTACGTAATGGGTAGCAGGGACCTTTACCGGGTGTAAAAGAGGGCTGTGGCTTTAGGCCCGCCAGCCTGTCCCTCCTACTGCAACAGCGAAGAAAGGCTGCACTGTAGCTGCTGTCAAGCCGACAGCCCGTCACAGGCTTGCGCCACACACTTTACTATGCACCTAACCGTGAAGCTTTTGTGTGCTCATCAACTGAAAATGCCAAGCGAAGACCGAACAGTAACGCTTACAAATCTACAAAAATCTCATAACAATAAAGCACAGGCAGTTTTAAAAATAATCGTCTGATTTTACAAGACCGTATTTTCTACATGACCGAATCCAGATACCTGGGGTTAATTTTGACCTATTCATATTGTTAAAAATTTTTATGATCAGAAGATCCTTCTAGTTTTAAAGGGCATATCTTTTATATGCATCTACATACAATCTTGGGGCACTTTTTACGATTATTTTTAGGATTAAAGTTTTTATTTATCTTCCACAAATATTGAACACGTTCTCCACTGGAATCACGGACTCATTCAGGGTAGTCATACTCACCCCATACTATTGCGAACATCTCTTCAGACAGAGTGCACGCAGTAGATGTGCAACGAACGCGTGGGGAGGTCAGCAGTGGTTGAGGTTAAGCAGAGGCTCTGGGGGGGGGAGGGGCTGGAGTGCCGTTCTAATCTGAAGTCTACGCTCTTATTTTTTTATAAATATTAAATGAAGCCCTCCACGCTCATACTTGCATGGTGACCTTTCAAAAAGATTTGTCACCCCTGCTTTGGTTAGTATTTGAAAAGAACTCCGCTGAAAATATAGAAGAAGTGGCAATTTATTTTCACTTGGCTTGTTCACCATTTGTAACTTCAAGGGAAGTATCACGATTGGCGAACGTTTCTCTTGTTGCCACGTTAAAATTTGCTTTTTTTGCCAAAAGTCAGCTGAGTTTACACAGTGTCACCTGACTAGCATGTTGCGCAGATGCAGCTGTGACATAATTCTGAAACAATGGGTTGTTAAGTTTGTTAAGTGAGGAAATGAGGAAAAGTAAGGCCAGTAGGTTATGAAAAAGCATATCCTCAGCACAAAAATAAATGTATAGTGTCTTCAAGTATGTTGTTGCAAAATCCATAGCAGTTTTCATTTCACCAGCTATCATTCCTTCACTGAAAAGGTCTGTAATCAGTGGAATAACACGGTAGATAACGATGTTTTACGTAATAATCACGTGGGAAAGTACTCTCCTCTTTGCGTGCTATCATTTGCCAAAATATCATTTCGATATCTAAAAACGTTTATGAAATATGGGCAATGTTGTGGATATTTTATTCTGGCTCTATTGCAGCTGCGCACGTTCGCAAACGAGTGTGCTACATCGAATCAATTTTCTCGAGATTAGTGACAGACAGAGATCTCCACCCAAGACTAAAGAAAAATTCAGTATGTTAGATGAATCTCATATGCAGTAACGTATTATGTATCATGCACGAAACGCAAGATCCTGGCAAACCCCTATTTTTCATTGCAAACCTTCTCAAATTTAGCGCAGTGTCTTACTTACATGCAAATATCACAATAACTATGACCGTTGACGAAATAGTGGGCACTTACTCATGAAGCCGACTTATAAAACTGTAAGTGACGCTAAGATGATTTTTTTTGCCGAATAGTCTCTGTAAAATTGTTTGAGGAAGACTGGAGGGCGTGGGCCTCGATTTTGTGGTCACTGACTGTCCGAAAGAGGGCAAACATTGTCGGGCTCCTCTTCCCAACAAACGAATAAACTCGCTCAACACTTTGGACGAAACCTGGTCGGTGCGCATCGGCTACCGTATCTTGTGCGGACTCCACTGCTGTGAAGCGTTGCTGGTCACCCAGAGTTGCTGGAATAGGAGACCACAGACGGAGACTTCCACTACGCACCCCTCCCACAAATGACCTAAATAAAATCCCAGACCATGGGATCAGATGATTCTGGAGGCCAATGGTGCAACGTCAATCATCCGTTGCAGTGTGACACTCTCGGCGCAGAGTTGTAAATGAATTACAGCTGTTGAAAAGCCTTTCGCTGCTGTGTTAGCGCGATTTGGAATTGACGTGCCTTGGGTAATGAATGAATTAGAGAAAAAGCGAGCGAGCTGTAACAGGGAGACTCCTACCGGCAACGATGTGAACCTCCATCTAATACAGCTAGCACCACGTATCGATGCGGAAGCTAAACGCCACCCCAAGTTTGTATATTCATTTACAAAGTCTTGAGAAATTGGGTCAATCTTCTTGTAATACATCATAGAGTACTGGAATTCTGTATAAAGGCAGGGTTCGTACTAAAGTAATATGCAGTGTCTAAAGCATAAATGTATCGAATTTATTATCAGAGTAGTAGATACATATAAGACATAAATAATTAGGACGGAATTACATAATTTCTTTCATAACACAAGTAACAAAATAAGGCTGGCTGGAAACTGGTATAAGGGTACGGACTGCCCTGTTGTGTTATTGCATTGTTAGTACTTTGTCCAGCCTACGTTCTTCTAACTACTTAAAAAATTCTCTTCGGAATTGATTTAGTTAGGTTTGTAGTTCTTGCAGTGAAATTGTCGCCTGCTCTTCTCGTACCACTCTTTTCGGCTCACAAGCGGACTCAAATTGCCTTCCTTTGCGATAAACACGCCTTACAAGTATTCCCCAAAGGTCTTCCACGGGGTTCAAAGCCACGCTACGTGCAGGCGAGAGCAAGCCGTCCATATCTTTATCTTAAAACCACTTTTTGCTCTGTAAAAAGCTGGGGCATACTGTACCTTGTTGAAACATTAGACTTTCATCCCATAGGTCCTTATACATTCTAATCCATTCTATCTCCAGCATCGCAGCGTACATTTTACACTTCAGTCTAGTGTTCACCAAAGCAATGCGTGATTTCCCTTTAGTGCAGAATGCTTCCCAAAGCAAAACACTTCCATTTGTGTTAATTCTTACCCGCTGCTCTGCTCTTAGAGCTTGCCAATCATATTGAAATCCATCCGGACCACCGAAATTAAAATTTTTCTCATTGCTTAAGATCACTTTATGCCCTCTCAAAATCCATGACATATGGTTTTCAGCAGACTCCAATCTAGTGTGTTTATGTTTGGGTGTTATAGCAGGTTTCTTCAATCTTTTCTAGAATGCAATTTTTTTTCATTTGACAAAATTTGTCTAGGCAGTTACTGGAAACTGTAGACCAACTACTGAGAAGAATTGGCGTTTGTGCCCCTTACTTTGCTGAAAAATCAATGTTTAGATGTGACAGACAATTTTCTGCTTTGCCCATATTTTCCTTTCCGTCCATAACGCGCGAGAATGTAACGAAATTATAAATCGCTGTACCTGAACTGAAAATGGCTCTGAGCACCTTGGGACTTAACTTCTCAGGTCATCAGTCCCCTAGAACTTAGAACTACTAAAACCTAACTAACCTAAGGACATCACACACATCCATGTCCGAGGCAGGATTCGAACCTGCGACCGGAGCGGTCGCGCGGTTCCAGACTGTAGCGCCTAGAACCGCTCGGTCACTCCGGCAGGCGCTGTACTTGAACTGTTCAACTTATAGCCGATTTGACGATTAGAGAGCCGCACTTTCTTCAACGCATCGATTTGTGCTTTTCCATCTCATGACAACTGTTGGCTGTGTCACAGTCATGGTTCATGTACACAGTACGCTCTGCCACTAACGGTGTCTGTTTTCTATAAGCAGGAAAGGTACGTAAACACACACACTAACACCACGTACAGACTACTGCCTTCATACAGAGTTTCGCCGTCTACCACATGAATCGCTGATGTCTTGTTATATACTGTACTACTGACGTCAAATGCAATACCTTTTCACTGCATTTGTCAGTATACTGGATCTTACTCTATTGCATATAGGCTGTGCTCAACCATTCCAAACGACAGTATTAATTTTGCTACAACTATCATGGCTCTATACTGATTTCCACTGCTGTATTATAATAGATAGTGTAGCAATTTTTGTATGACACAGTACTAAATTTATCTCCTGCCACTGCCTGTCACACATTTCCAGAAATATGGTTTGTCAGTAGGTTCCCACTCAGTATGTAAAGCTTGGAAAATTAGGTCAAAAGGTCTGTGTAGGTGGCGAGGCTGGGCGTCGTTAAGACGAAGGCGTGGAGCGTCGTCCTCCGCCTCCCCTTGGCGTGACGTCAGCGGGGGACAAGTTGGCTGGCGCCAGGAGGCACAGCTGGCGCCACAACTCGATGCCTCCTCCGCCGGTCGCCAGCCGCCAGTGCCCCTCCGAGGCTTCGGCGCAGGGCGCTTGGTTCAGGCCGCTGTCGTCTGAAGCACGAAGCTGCCAACGGGCTACTCCAGGGAGCACAAGCACAGCCAAAGTTGGAAGGAACTGAGGAATACAGCAGAAATCGTCGGGAAAGACACGACTGGTGCCTTTCAAGCACAGGCTGAAACATCGTTAGGGAGAAGAAAAGGCAATAAAGCGACAAGCGCCAAAGTAGAATGCCCTGACTCTTACCATTCCGGTAATATATTATTGTGCAAATTAGCCACATTTTTTTTTGGATGTGAGGTCCGCCAGTCGTGCAAAACACCGATTTTGTCAGTACCCAAACATGTTTCAGCACCACTGTACCATCATCAGTTGGTTTTCGTTTTTATTTATTCTGTACATTTGGTGTGCATGAATTTTCTGGATCGTTTTCGTGTTAATTACTACAGGTAGCTTGTCATGTTTTCGTGTGGCAAGCACTTCCATTATCCGCATCATGCTGAGATGCTGTGATGCACACGTAACTATAACAAGTAGTTTCCACAAATAACGTAGTAAAACACTTTCCACTACACCAGGACACAGTGTGATTTTAACTGCAAACACAGCCAATAGAAGGAACTGCAAATCAAAAAGATGGATAGCCACATTTTATATGCAAATTAGAGTCAATGTAACTAACTCTGATTCCACCAGGGACCGCTGTTCACACTGTCCTTCTACCCACACACATGTAAGAACATATGGTGCCGTTAACTGTCGCGAGTCTTTTGAAATATAACGAAAATGCACTGAAGATGGCTATTTATAGCCGAAATGTAGATTTGCAAGAATGATAAAAGCTAATAGGATTGCGACTGACTGCTGTGAGTCTCTCCTTTCTTAGAGTCAATTTGATATTCAAATCGATTACTTTTTAAATTAATTGCAGTAGAAATCGCGGAGACTACGGGAACGATCGACTACTTTCGGTTACGATACACCGAAGTTCGAAATGGCTTTAAGCACTATGGGACTTTAACATCCGAGGTCATCAGTCCCCTAGACGTAGAACTACTTAAACCTAACTAACCTAAGGATATGATACACATCCATGGCCGAGGCAGGATTTAAACCTCCGACCGTAGCAGCAGCGCGGTTCTGGACTGAAGCGCGGAGAATCGCTGGTTCACAGCGGCCGGCTACACTGGAGTGAAAAAAAGTCATGGAATATCGCGTCGGACCTCCTTTTGCCCGGCGTAGTGCAGCATCTCCACATGGCGTGGACTCACAAAGTCGTTGGAAGTCCCCTGCAGAAATAACGAGTCATGCAGCGTTTATAGCCGTCCGTAATTCCGGAAGTGTTGTAGGTGGAGGATTTCATGCATGTGATTAGCTTTCGATTATGTCCCATAAGTTTTCGAGTGGATTCACGTTGGACGGTCTAGCTGGTCAAATCATTCGCTGGAATTGTCCAGAATCTTTTTCAAACCAATGGCATGGCGCATTGTCATCTATGACAAATCCATCGTTTTTTGGGAACATGAAGTCCATGAATGGCTGCAAATTGTCTCCATGTGGTCGAACATAACCATTTACAGTCAATGATCGGTTCAGTTGGTCCAGAGGACCCAGCCCATTCCACGTAAACGCAGCCCATATCATAGTGGAACCGCCAGCAGCTTGCACAGTGCCTTGTTGACACCTTGGGTCCATGGATTCTTGTGATCTGCACCGCATTCGAATCCTACCATCTTACCAAGTGAATCGCGTCACATCTGTCCAGGAAATGGTTTTCCAGGGTTCAACTGATATGGTCACTAGCCTCTCTGCAGGAGATGTGCTGTCACAGTCCATTAACGCCAAACGTAACGCATACTTTTCGTCGCACGTCTCACATAGACTTCTTCGAATTATTTCAGGCGGTATTGCTTGTCTGTTAGCACTGACAACTCTTCCCAAACGCTACTGCTCTCGCTCGTTCAGTGAAGATCGTCGGGCACTGCATTGTCACATGACATGGAGCTAAACTAATCCGTAATACGAAATCAGTGTTAAAGTGATTTTTTGTGCTGCTATCAACTATGGGGTGAAATGAAATATCGCTTAACCCATTCCAATACCAAATGCCATAGGTATTTTACTGCGCCATATCCTTATGAATAACTCGTATAACTACGCTCTTCACTAGTACCAGCAGGTTGCAACAACCCATAGAGCATTTTGATGATTCGGCTAGAAAGCAATGCCAGACAACACAAGAATCTCCGAGTGGAATCCTGCAGTTCATTTGACGAAGAAGACGTATGTATATGCTAATGCAACGTCGTACTGGCGACCTGATTCCTCAGTAATGAGCCTTGAGTATGCCCAAACCAGCTAATGGATTAGATACTGTAGAGTATGACAGCAACGGTGACGAATTTCTGGTCGCCAAGACACAAGAACACTGTCACGCCTTTTCACTAAGCAATTCGACCTTCGCCAACTACAGATGTTCTATCTCACAGCCTATACCTTTAGCTAATTAACCTGTATCTGTATGTAGATGCCCAATGAAGACGGTGAACTGGTATTTATTACACAAGGATTTTTAATTAACGCTAAATTATGGCCCTAACGACTTCAAATATAAATAAGAGAAAAAATAAAGAGAAATATATTAAGTTGAACAGAGGAAATTATGAGAGATGCGAGAAGTTCCAAGACCTGGGAGTGCTGGTTAGGGAGGATAGCAGAATAAGAGAAGAAATAAAATCTAGGATTGCTGCAGGAAATGTAGCTTACTGGGCCCTGATGAAGATCCTTCAGTCACGTAGCCTGAACAGAAAATCGAAGGTGGGTGTCTATCGAACAGTCATAAGACCGGTGGTAACATGTTGCTCAGAAACATAGACAATGACTGTAGCAAACGAAGAGCTCTTGAGAAGATGGGAGAGGAAAATATTAAGAAAGATTTTTGGAGCAGTGTATGAGGCGGGGCAATGGAGAATAGGGAGAAACGAGAAACTGGAAGAACTGTATAGAAATCCTGACTTGGTGACTGAAATTAAGTGTACCAGATTAAGATTGCTGGGCGATGTAGAGCGAATGTCAGAGGATCGTGCTGTCAAAAAGATTTACACTTGAATTCCAGGTGGCAAAAGGAGCAAAAGGAGACCCCGGGAACGATGGCTGGAGGATGTGGAAAACGATTTGAGAAAGACTGGGGTCAGAAGATGGAGAAAACGAGTAGAAAATCATCAGGATTGGGCTGTGATCATCAGAGAGGCCAAGGCCCGAGATGGGCTGTAGCGCCAAGGAGTAAGTAAGTAAAGACTTCAAAAGGGCGTCGGAATAGTGACACTGTAATTTAATTTTGTGACCGCGGGAGACACACATGTGAAGAAAGTGAAAGTTACGGTAAGTTCTGTTGTTTATTATAAATACTCTCACAAACCGAGTAGAGTAGTTGCACTGAAATACGACACGAACATGTTCAATAACATACTATTCACTGATAAAGTATGGCAGGAGAATGAAACAGTTACAAGAAACTTAGGTTGGTGGAGATTGCAGACAAGGAACCTTACTGCATTATTAGCACACTGATACATTTCTACGATCTGATGACGGTGATTGCCAAAATCTGAGTTCGTAAAATTATGCATGACAGAAGGGCGTCTTCTTCCTATTCATTAACAATCTAACGTTTACTTAGTACATTGTGACCTATCCACGCCGGAACTAATTGCAGATCTTACCATTCTTTGTAACAGCGTCGTTGTGTTGTCCGCTAGTGCTGCTGTCGGCAGCCATTGTGTCGGGTACGATGTCTCTGAATCCCGAAAAGCTACCTAACGCAAACTTTACACCATGCTCCAGTTGGAGCTGCCAAGTGAAGTGACGACTTCTCACACCGACTTCTGAGAGCAGAGTTCGAAGTGTTTCTCTCACTAGCAGTGGGCGAAGTGTCTCCTTAGTTCTTCCTGTCTTCCCTCGCAGAATTTTTCCATTTTTCGGAAGCCAATCCTAGCCTGTCACGATCGGTCAACCAGTGACATGCCAATTCTGCTGGAGCGTTCTCCCACTTCTCAATAGTTTTCCAAAACTACTTGTCTGAACAGGCTGACCAATGACATTCTTGCATTTCAGAAACCAGAGGCCTACTGCTAGAGAAAAGAATTTGTTTTGGCTCTCTCCTGTCAGTGCCTGAAAGGAGTGCATTATTGTTTTACAGTATGTTATTTCACACGACCGTCCCAATATTCCTATCTTCTTTATACTCATATATATGAGGAAAAAGCTAAAAAGTCTTTTTGGAACAAGAAATTTGCAGTCTCACACTTACAGAATCCTCACACCTCCGTATTCTGCTGAGAGCATAGAGCCATTAATACCTGTAGATTTCACAGACCCTGCTTAGTGTCCACATGTATATTGCTCCTCTGTCGCAGATTGCTGGCGCCTTCTCTGCATTATTCACCCAAGGCTCACAGTTGCCATTATTCCAGGACCTTAAGTGTACTTTACATCGCTCTCACGGCAGAAAAACACTTCAGGAATGTGGGAGCTGCTGTCATCTCATGAAGAATTCAACCTCGCAGGGTAGCCGAGCTGTCTGAGGCGCCTCGTCACGGTTCGCGGGGCGTTCGAGTCCTCCCTCGGGCATGCGTGTGTGTGTTGTCCTTAGCTTATGTTACTTTCAGTTAGATTAAGTAGTGTGTAAGCCTAGGGACTGATGACCTCAGACGTTTGGTCCCATAGGTTCTTACCACAAATTTCCAAAAATTTTTCATGCTGAATTTCAACGACTCCTCGGCAGCTGTCTGGACGACTGCGGCCTTACCTGCTGACCGCATTATGTCGGCTCGTGATGTGCGTCCACTTGCACTGTCAAGTACACACAATAGCGTTCGGTGAAAAGTTTCCTACGTGGCGTCGGCTTCACCTTTTTACTTCCAGCATTAACTTAATGGAGACCTTCGGTCCACTATGATCTGTTGCTGCCTGTGGAATTTTCAGCCCAGCCAAACAAAATTCTGGAGGAATAAAACGCCTACGAATACTTCAAGTATTCGCAATCACTATCGGATAATCATTAATAAAAGTAAAAGAATACGCTATATTCAAATACAATCAGTTCGACCTACATATCAGTCAATGTAGTTTATATATAAAATATCGATACTATGAAAGTTTCACTGTCTTTCAGTTGTTCAGGTGGTAGTGTAACTCTTGAAGGTAAATAGGAAGGAGTGCAACGATTGAGAAGACGATACAGCAAACACAGGGTACGATAATCTCTACCCTTATTGGCACATAGCCATGATAGTTCGTCAAAGGCAGGATTCGTATGGTTGAAATAGTGTACATCACAAATGTATCACAGACAGTCATTCATAGCCAGTTCCAGCTGAGGTGAGCTCTCTTACGAAAGTCCTTGGAGAGCAGGATCACCATAATTAAGGATGGGGAGTACTACTGACTCTACGAGTTTCTTTTTAAACTCGAAAGGAAATACTTTTTTTCTATTTCTTTAATGAACGAAATGATACTGACACCTTCTTACCGATTGCAGCTGCCTTCAAAGCCCAATCAAGGTAAAGGTCCAGAATTATACCCAAACTCTGCATAGATGAAGAAATGTGATTTCTGAGCTGTTTAAGATTAAAGGTGCAAGAGATTTTCTGAACTGAGGAGTAATAAGTCTTTTGTGAGCGACTAAGATTGCTTGCGTTTTAGCTTTGCTTTTGGATTACAAATGTAGTGCGTTGCTGTTCCTGTTGGTTTCATAGTTTCATCTGTAAACCACTAATGCGACATGGGAAAAGTGGCTGCACTACTCGCTGGAAAAAGTTGCCAAGGTGGTCCACCTTCCCGATAATCCATTTTTAATCTCTTTACCCTAGTACGTGTTACTTACATTCACACACAACGCAGGGTGTCCAGCGACTCTTCAAACCTGGGAAAAGCCTGGAATTTTCAAAATAGGGAAAAAACAGGAAAAAAAACCTTGAATTTTATTTAAAACCCTTGATTTTTTTAAATTTTTTTCGGTACTTTACCTATACTGCTTTATTACCAGTTCAAACCGTCTGTGATACTTCAAATAGCATTCGAGCATTCAAAAGGGAATCTACATGTTATACGCGTAATACCCGATGGTGATCCAATGTTTACACAATGATTCGTACTGTCGCATGAGGTAAGAATCCGAGGAGGCTGATTGGTGGTAGGGTGTGAGAGGTGTGAAGAGACGGGAGAATTAATTTCTTCGAAGTTAAAGATAAAATAAGGGAAATCAGAGCTCGTACGGAAAGGTACAAGCGTTCATTCTTCCCGCGGCCTATACGAGACTGAAATAATAGAGCATTGGGAAGGTTGTACGATGAACCCTCTGCCAGGCATTTAACTGTGATTTGCAGAGTATCCATGTAGATGTAGATGAAGTTGGCTTTAAGTACTGGGCAACTACTATGATAGAAATACACGGAAGTAATAAGGTTTGTGAAAGCGTTTTATAGAGATGTCCATATTCAGAAATGGCTCTGAGCACTATAGGACTTAACATCTGTGGTCATCAGTGCCCTAGAACTTAGAACTAATGATCATTGCAGTTGGCAGCAGTCGAAAACAAGAAGTCATAGGCACGAAGAGTAATGACTTGTAGCAATATGTATAGAACAGATCTATGGGACTGAGCGACTGCTCGACGGTAACAGACTGACGTAATATTATGAACGAAGAAGTTAAAGCAAGCCGTCGGTTTTACCGTGGGGTAATCCGTAGTCTTGTGTCGATAAATCTGTAGCTTGTGGATGCTTGCTTGGTCGTTTCGTCGAGCGGAGAAGCAACAACCATGTGTAGTAATTAAATTACATCGAGGCTGTTGTAAAACAGTTATTTAAACAGGAGGAGACGAATGACGTTTTGAGCATTTGTAATTGTTCTCACTTCACCCTGTGTCGATGGCATCGTAGACGAGGATGGACCAGAAGTAGCTTCTTCATTCGTCATTTCTCCGATCACGTAATCGAACGGATCAAGTTTAAACAAGTGACAGTTCCCTGCATAATGGCTACTTACTGGAATGCCACACACTGTTCGATCGTGTTGCAGTTCCATGCAGCACGAAGAACAGGAGCTACAAAAGAAAATAAGCACTTCCCTTCGAATGTGTTAATATATTCGGTACTATCTTCACTTTTAAGCAGTTGAATGAATGTAGAAAACTTCTTAACGACATAAATAAAGAAAATCTGCGCAGAGCGTCAAATACTGAAATGTACTCTTGGTAATCACAGTTGTTGACGTTGTATAACGAACAGTAACTGGAAACAGAATGAAAGGGACGAAATTGTAGTTCAGCTTTAAATAAGTTGGCGCCAACAGTTTATTTGAAATAGTTTCCTCCTTGGGGATGTTGAAAACTCAAACTGTCGAAATCACGCACAATCACAACGCAATATCGGAAGTCTTATGAGCTTGTGTTGCTCCTGATCCCAAAATAGTACAAGTGCTATTTGTACTTGGTCCAAGAAAGTGATCACAATTTCGAGCAGAGGGAAAAGTGCTTTCGAAAGTCCCGCCGAGAGCATAAAACACCGGAGTCAGTGCAAATTTGCAAAAGTCGCTGCCAATAGATGCATTCATGCAACGTTCCGAACCTTCAATAACAAAATTTTTGACACAGTCAATCGTACATCACTCTAAGGTATTTTTCGAATAACTTTCACACAACCTATAATTTTTAAAGTCATCTATTTTTATTACCGGTATTGTAGTGTAACGACGAAGTTTTCTATAAATGATTTTCTTTTGACATATGACCATGTGCAGACTTCGTCACCTACGTCAGTTACAAAACACTTCAAAATTATTTAAATTCTTTTTAAAGTTATCTCTGAATGGTTCCTGAACGAAACTGCGATTAAAACATCATCCTTTGAGTCGTATGCGCAGAATTACATCACGCGGTCCAATTGGTTTGCGCAACCTTTTTTCAATTTAGATGTCGTTTGTTTCTTCTCAGAAATTATATTAATGCAAGTTATCTGCTTTAATAAATATTAAAACCGCATTGAACAAACTTTTAAGACTCAAACTCGCGATGAACGTTGTCAACATTTAATAATCTTGTCAAATAAATCAGCGATACTTCTTCCATAATATAATTCTTCATAAATAAATTCTCGGAACATGTATTTAAACTTTTGTTGTATACACTAGTTTATTATCTTCATATATACTACATATAGACGTGAACATGAGCCTTGACAAGATAGGACTGAACATTTACAATATGATTAAACTTTCTATGACGTCATTGTTGTAGAAACATTACAAATTCTTATTTTTTCAGGTTTTAGAAGCACGACGCAACAACTCGATTTCAGGATCTTATGTTGCTCTTTGGCTGTCGACCCGCGACCTATAGTGGCCAACAATTTTCTCTCTGGTCCCTGCAGTGAAGATGCTGTCTCCGTTCGTTGTGCCGCCCTCTCCGTACATGAAACATAAAAATAAATACAAAACTTTAGATAAATCACAAACATTACGAATATTACAAAATACATAAACGAAACACTAAATTAAACTTACATTCACCTGCAAACTGGGCTGACACTGGTGGTTGGTTGACGCTTCAATTTCTCGTCCCACTATAGTATGTATACGTTTGTGTATAAAATATCACAAATTAATTTATTATTAAATATCAAACCTGTATAATATGCTGTTTAAAAAGCAGTATCATTTTGTAAAACACATAAGCAACTTATATTTTGTTATTTAGTCGTTCTTCTGAAGAGGATCAATAGTTTTCAGAGGTTTAGTTTACGAATGAACCAGTGACCGCCCAACCCCGCAGCTAATTCCTTAAAGAATTGAACTACTACGCGTACAACAGCTTCAAACGTCTGAAAGAAACATACCGGTAGTACAGAGGCAAGAAATTAAAACGTCGTGCTCGAAGCTTAAACGACGAACTTTTACTAAGCTATAAAGTGTTTCTCTCTCATCATGTTATGGGGCTCTGAGCGAGAGAAAGTTCAGAAAAGGTTTTAAACAAGGTGTAAAGTTCATTGGAAGTGTTATGTGCTCTCATTCTCAAATACTGGATGAATATAGCCTGGGTAATATGCGCGCCGTGAGTTACACTGTCAATACAAGTGCACAGTTTATAACTATAATACTTGACCTATTGCGTTACACCATTAACGTAAGATTATGTCTTTTAATGAGTAGGTAATTACGACAGCATTTTAAATTTCTGAATTCGGTCAATAATTGTATGAAATACAGAAATACACTCCTGGAAATGGAAAAAAGAACACATTGACACCGGTGTGTCAGACCCACCATACTTGCTCCGGACACTGCGAGAGGGCCGTACAAGCAATGATCACACGCACGGCACAGCGGACACACCAGGAACCGCGGTGTTGGCCGTCGAATGGCGCTAGCTGCGCAGCATTTGTGCACCGCCGCCGTCAGTGTCAGCCAGTTTGCCGTGGCATACGGAGCTCCATCGCAGTCTTTAACACTGGTAGCATGCCGCGACAGCCTGTACGTGAACCGTATGTGCAGTTGACGGACTTGGAGCGAGGGCGTATAGTGGGCATGCAGGAGGCCGGGTGGACGTACCGCCGAATTTCTCAACACGTGGGGCGTGAGGTCTCCACAGTACATCGATGTTGTCGCCAGTGGTCGGCGGAAGGTGCACGTGCCCGTCGACCTGGGACCGGACCGCAGCGACGCACGGATGTACGCCAAGACCGTAGGATCCTACGCAGTGCCGTAGGGGACCGCACCGCCACTTCCAAGCAAATTAGGGACACTGTTGCTCCTGGGGTATCGGCGAGGACCATTCGCAACCGTCTCCATGAAGCTGGGCTACGGTCCCGCACACCGTTAGGCCGTCTTCCGCTCACGCCCCAACATCGTGCAGCCCGCCTCCAGTGGTGTCGCGACAGGCGTGAATGGAGGGACGAATGGAGACGTGTCGTCTTCAGCGATGAGAGTCACTTCTGCCTTGGTGCCAATGATGGTCGTATGCGTGTTTGGCGCCGTGCAGGTGAGCGCCACAATCAGGACTGCATACGACTGAGGCACACAGGGCCAACACCTGGCATCATGGTGTGGGGAGCGATCTCTTACACTGGCCATACACCTCTGGTGATCGTTGAGGGGACACTGAATAGTGCACGGTACATCCAAACCGTCATCGAACCCATCGTTCTACCATTCCTAGACCGGCAAGGGAACTTGCTGTTCCAACAGGACAATGCACGTCCGCATGTATCCCGTGCCATCCAACGTGCTCTAGAAGGTGTAAGTCATCTACCCTGGCCAGCAAGATCTCCGGATCCGTCCCCCATTGAGCATGTTTGGGACTGGATGAAGCGTCGTCTCACGCGGTCTGCACGTCCAGCACGAACGCTGGTCCAACTGAGGCGCCAGGTGGAAATGGCATGGCAAGCCGTTCCACAGGACTACATCCAGCATCTCTGCGATCGTCTCCATGGGAGAATAGCAGCCTGAATTGCTGCGAAAGGTGGATATACACTGTACTAGTGCCGACATTGTGCATGCTCTGTTGCCTGTGTGTATGTGCCTGTGGTTCTGTCAGTGTGATCATGTGATGTATCTGACCCCAGGAATGTGTCAATAAAGTTTCCCCTTCCTGGGACAATGAATTCACGGTGTTCTTATTTCAATTTCCAGGAGTGTATAACTTTTGTAGCCCCAGGAAGCTGTTAGGCAACTTGCAATTGGAACCAGGTTTGACCGTTGGCTGTTTAGTAAGTTTGAGGGTAGCTACTCTGTGGGTTGCGCCTTGCGAATGACATTTGCTCTGTTATGTACACAAGATTCTTCTCAATAGTAGATACGAAAAACCTCAGTTGCGTTCGTAAAATTTGTGACGAAAAAGGTTTGATCCAGACTAGGGAAGAAAGTGGGAATGGGAAGAAACCATCCGGCGTTGTTGTTGTTGTTTTCTTTTTTAAATAGTGAGGTGGGAATTTCAATTTCTTCCTAGTTTTGGGAAATATAGTAAACTTTGCTTACTCTGAAGTACAATTTATTAATTTTTAAAAGTGTGTTACTTACTATCTAATATAGATTGTGTCGTTTTTAAACGAAGGTACAGTATGAAACAAAATGATGTATTCAAAGCTACAGAATGATCCAGGGTATCAATCTACAATGCAGTCATGTTTACTAGCAGATAACATTACACGAACTGAAATTTTGTGGTGTTTGCCCACCGTCAGCAGTCACTTGTTAGTTCGGAGCTCAGGGGACAAAAAAATGGTTCAAATGGCTCTGAGCACTATGGGACTTAACTTCTGAGGTCATCAGTCGCCTAGAACTTAGAACTACTTAAACCTAACTAACCTAAGGACATCACACACATCCATGCCCGAGGCAGGATTCGAACCTGCGACCGTAGCTGGTCCGCAGTTCCAGACTGTAGCGCATAGAACTGCTTCGCCACCCCGGGCCGGCGATCAGGGGACAGTGTAGTATTATTCCCTTAATTATTTTCATACAGTCAAATTGCAAAGAAAAAAGAGTTGAGAGAGTGAAAACATTGTTACAGCATTGTATACGAATTGGCATAATACATGAGACATAAACTCGTTGACCTGACTGACAAATTTAAAATGATCATACTTGTATCTCATGAAAGTATGAATACTGCTTCTCGAAAAACCGACATGAATTTATATCTACGACCATGATGAACATTAGTAACAACATGTTCCTTTGATTGTCTTTTTCTGAAACGTACAAGGGCAAATGATTTTCCCGATGGTGTAGAAAGATCGTTGGTTTTAAAAAACCTAAAAAATTACAGTTATCAACGAATAAACGAAATATGAATCTAAATCTTTTGATTAACTTCAACAAGGAACTAAAAGAATCCTTCCAACTGCTACAAATTAATACCTGCATTTTGCACGTACTACATGGAGCTTTCAAAAGAGACATATTCAAAACTAATTGGGAAACTGTGTCATTTTTGAGAGCGCTTTATTATTTATTTCGTGATTCATCTGCACGATGATCACAATACTCTGAGAAATCCTGATCTTCATTTTTTCCTAAGTCATTTGGCGGAACTAACTGGATCGATATCACCAATACAGCTGAAAAAACTGAAAATTCCTTAACATATTTGAACTTACGTCACTGAGATAAAGAAATCGAAAACTATTCCTATCATCATTATGAAGCTGTCAATGACAAATTGTTAGCTCCAAATCTGACATTCTTCGTTTCCGTCGGAACTACTTTTACTCGATTTTCAGACTGATGTCCCGATGGCTCCATTTCTGTATGATGAACTACATACTCCTATGAACATTTTCAAACAGCAAGATGTGGAACTATATGTCTTATGAAACAAATACCCATCTTTAAGAAAATAGATTTACAGAATGTAAAGAATCTTAATACATCAAGACAATTTAATGTGGATTTTGCTACAAGAAGGGCACTGAAAAAAATTAGAAATGTACCTGACGAGGAAATATTGTTGCTAATGGAAAATACGCGAACATGCATTATTGGCCTATTAAAGAAGTTGTGAGAAAGATCACTGCTCAAATACAACTTAACAAGTGCGATTTCATGCTTGAATCCAGAAATTGCGTTAAACCAGGAAGTAGCTCAAAGAAGATTGGCAGTATGTCTTGAAATGTTGGTATCAAATGGAATAATGTAGTGTTTAAAGGTAGACGTGTAAAATTTGAATTTGTGGAGATCTGTAGAGAAAAAGGAATTGAAGAAGAGATGAAATGATACAAGAGAAGTGGAAATAATCTTGATGAACTCTGAATTAACATGATCAAATTATCTTCAAAGCCACGACCAAAATTCTGAGATTTTGTGCAAATTATTTTAATAATCTCATATGGAAATACTTCTTTTGAGAAAGGCTTTTCTGTAAATTCCGAAATTATAGTTGAGAATCAAACAGAAAATACCCTTATTGCTAAAAAATACGTATATGATGCAGTCCAGGACGCTAACGAAGTTGACAATTTCAACACAGACAAAAGTATTAGACACTCTTTTCGCAATCTACATTCTGTGTACAAAGAAGATATGAAACATCAGGCGAGGGAAGGTGAAAGAGAAAAGGAGGAACGATTATTGAACAAACGAAAGCAAGCTGAAATCAAAGAACTAGAAACAAAAAGAGCATGTATATTTGTGAAATCTTAAAGATTTCTACAGAAATAGAAAATTTAGACATGATTTATTCATTTTTATCATGACATATTTAAACATTTATACAGTTAGTGTCTTTTAATCAGCAAGTTACAATATATATAAACGGAATTTGTAATTTTTTATGTTTGTTATTGCCTATAAATCATTATATAGTATTTTGTATTTTAAAAATATAATAATTTGTTTCTGTGATTTCTACTACTAAAGAAATATCTTAAATAACTTGTAATTAATCGTGTGTATTGTAATAGTTAACAATATAAAGTTTTGAAAAAAAGATGTATTAGTCTCAGATTTAATAAAAAAGTTACATGGAAAAAAATTTACCTTGAAAAGCCTGGAAAACACCATGAATCTGAAAATGATTAATCGCTTGACACCCTGTACTACGGATTGATTTCTATATCCTATTACATACAAAACTATAATATTTCATTGTATCCCTTTGTGACGGATTTGAATCAATTTCTGTTATTTAAGACCGTCTCTGTTCAGTTTTGTTTGGCCTAATTTAATCGAAAACAGTCTACTTTAGCTGTTTTGTACCATTTCAGATTGTAATATATCGAAATGCCTAGAAAATTTGTTCGGAAATCAGAGGAAGAAACAACAGACCCAGCTGCGATTGAAAATCCGATTGAGACGGCAAAGAATGATAAGATGCCTTCTTCTACAACGGCTATGAAATTTCATGTTTCAGTAATACACTAAAGAGTTCTAGGAAAAAAAGGGAGATTCAGTAAGTGGTAAAAGGATTGTGGGAAGCTTATGAAGTGCGTTCAATAAAGAAAAAGAAAAAGAAATCGTGATTATGGTTTTGAAATTGAAAGGCCGTTCTTATGTATTTACAGTAAATGGTTTATGAAGAGCAGCATTCCAGTTCTCAGAGCAAAACAAAAATACCACTTTGTTCTAACAAAAAATCAGCGTTGGTCGCTAAGCCAGCACCATAGTGTTACTCTCAGGAAGCTTACGTCATTGGCTGGACAACGAGCTTTTAACAAGTTCAGAGCACACAGCTTTTTGATATCCTTAAAAAGTGCAAGAAAAACAATTTCATTCAGCTCACCACAATTTTATTGTGAATGAAACCATTGATAGTTCTGTCCAAGACCAGCAAAGTGTTTGCACTTAAAGACAGAAGTCAAGGTGGAAGCCTTTACCTAAAAGAGGGTTGATATCCACCTTCGTAGTATGTATGTTCGCTCTGGCCACTTTATCCCAATGGCTGGAAAAATGACCCTATGTGAAACATCAGAAAGATGCGTATATTATCTATTCCTTATATACACTCCTGGAAATTGAAATAAGAACACCATGAATTCATTGTTCCAGGAAGGGGAAACTTTATTGACACATTCCTGGGGTCAGATACATCACATGATCACACTGACAGAACCACAGGCACATACACACAGGCAACAGAGCATGCACAATGTCGGCACTAGTACAGTGTATATCCACCTTTCGCAGCAATGCAGGCTGCTATTCTCCCATGGAGACGATCGTAGAGATGCTGGATGTAGTCCTGTGGAACGGCTTGCCATGCCATTTCCACCTGGCGCCTCAGTTGGACCAGCGTTCGTGCTGGACGTGCAGACCGCGTGAGACGACGCTTCATCCAGTCCCAAACATGCTCAATGGAGGACAGATCCGGAGATCTTGCTGGCCAGGGTAGTTGACTTACACCTCCTAGAGCACGTTGGGTGGCACGGGATACATGCGGACGTGCATTGTCCTGTTGGAACAGCAAGTTCCCTTGCCGGTCTAGGAATGGTAGAACGATGGGTTCGATGACGGTTTGGATGTACCGTGCACTATTCAGTGTCCCCTCGACGATCACCAGAGGTGTACGGCCAGTGTAGGAGATCGCTCCCCACACCATGATGCCGGGTGTTAGCCCTGTGTGCCTCGGTCGTATGCAGTCCTGATTGTGGCGCTCACCTGCACGGCGCCAAACACGCATACGACCATCATTGGCACCAAGGCAGAAGCGACTCTCATCGCTGAAGACGACACATCTCCATTCGTCCCTCCATTCACGCCTGTCGCGACACCGCTGGAGGCGGGTTGCACGATGTTGGGGCGTGAGCGGAAGACGGCCTAACGGTGTGCGGGACCGTAGCCCAGCTTCATGGAGACGGTTGCGAATGGTCCTCGCCGATACCCCAGGAGCAACAGTGTCCCTAATTTGGTGGGAAGTGGCGGTGCGTTCCCCTACGGCACTGCGTAGGATCCTACGGTCTTGGCGTGCATCCGTGCGTCGCTGCGGTCCGGTCCTAGATAGACGGGCACGTGCACCTTCCGCCGACCACTGGCGACAACATCGATGTACTGTGGAGACCTCACGCCCCACGTGTTGAGCAATTCGGCGGTACGTCTACCCGGCCTCCCGCATGCCCACTATACGCCCTCGCTCAAAGTCCGTCAACTGCACATACGGTTCACGTCCACGCTGTCGCGGCATGCTACCAGTGTTAAAGACTGCGATGGAGCTCCGTATGCCACGGCAAACTGGCTGACACTGACGGCGGCGGTGCACAAATGCTGCGCAGCTAGCGCCATTCGACGGCCAACACCGCGGTTCCTGGTGTGTCCGCTGTGCCGTGCGTGTGATCATTGCTTGTACAGCCCTCTCGCAGTGTCCGGAGCAAGTATGGTGGGTCTGACACACCAGTGTCAATGTGTTCTTTTTTCCATTTCCAGGAGTGTACTATTGCACTTGTAAATATTCAGTGTGTTGTCTTATAATATGCAGATTCGAAACATGTAAGCGATGAGCTCCTATCAGTAACCATGGTTTGGTAAAAATTAAATTTCCTCTTAGAGTGACTGCTTACTCCAACATTATTTGCATCTAGCCTTGGGAACAAACTACATTGATAACATTTTCAGGTGCGATCTGTTGCAGCGTGGACAGTGAACAGTAGCAGTCTATGTACCATCGGAAGATGAGTGCAGATATCTACATCAATATCTGCAAACCACTGTGAAGTGCATGGCAGAGGTAACCCTCACCTCCGGATCAGCGTAAGTAAGATCGTACGTAAGAGCGCAGGTGGTGCGTGCTATAATTTATTTAATATTGTTCTCATAATCTCTATGAGAGCGATACGTAGGGAATTTTAGTGTATTTTTAGAGTTATAATTTAAAGCCGGTTCTTCAAACTCTGTTAGTAGACTTTCTCGGGATAGTTTACCTCGAACTTCAAAACTCTACCAGTTCAGTCTCTTCAGCGTCTCTGACACTGTCCCACGAGTCAAACAAATCTGCGACCATCCATGATGCCCTTCTCTGTATACGTTCAATACACCCAGTTAGTCCTATATGGTATGGGTCCAAAACACTTGAGCAGTGTTCTAGAATGGGTCTCACGAGAGATCTGTAAGTGAACACATTTGTGGAATGGTTGCATTTCCCCTGTATTCTATACTCCCTTGGGGCACATACAAAGTTATTTCTGCGTCTGACATTTAATCCCCATGAAAGATATCATGCAGCGTCCTTCCTTCCAAAAAATCGTCAATTCGGTCACTAATTTCTCTTGATAACCCATATGATCGTACTTCTGATTGTAAATGTAGACATGTTACTGAGGCAAATGTTCCCGCGAATCAAGAAATACTGTATGTACATGACTGCCTTGATCCAAAGATTTCAGTATGTCATACGAGAAAATTGTGAGTTGGGTTTCGCATGATCGATGTTGGAATCCGTACTGGTTGGCATGGAGGAGGTCTTTTGTTCGAGATATCTCGTTAGGTTTGAACTCAGGCTATGTTCTAAGATACTACAAGAAATAGATATCAAGGATATTGAACGGTAGATTTGTGGATCAACTATCTTCCTTGTAAAGGAGTGTGACCTGTGCTTTCTTCCAACTGATGCGTACGATTTTAAATTCCAGGGAACTTCGATTGATTATAGTTAAAACAGGAGCTAATTAGCCACAAATTCAGTGTATAATTTGATATTAATTCTATCTGGCTAATTTTTGTGGTCCGAGGATTAAATTGGGGCAATTATCCTGGGTTTTCCTTTGTAAAGAATCATTTGAAAAGGGAGATACACATTTCAGCTTTTGCTTTGCTTTGCTACTCTCAGTTTCACGTCCTCTCTTATTTGCAAGTGACTGGACACTGGTACACCACGCACGTTTTGTTTAGTAAAGGTCCATTTACATGTATATCTTAATGAAAACAGTACCAGTATTGCTGACAAAGTACGTGACGACATATGTTCTCACTTTTGTAGTTTTCGAAAAATTACTGGTGAGCATTTTTTTATGAAGTGCGTACTTTAATGGACGCTTATTTATAAAGAACAAAGAAGATTGTTAGAAGCTGTGAGAAACTGTTATAAAGCAGCAAAGGCTAGAAAGGGTGATTCCATAGTGATGTTACACCCGTTCAGGGACGATAAAGAACGTGAAATTTATCAATTTAAGATAAGAGACCTTGCTCTGGAATCGAGCGGGTCGAAAGTTATAAGCGAAAATCACTCCGATAATTGAACAGGAACCATAATTTTGCATAAATGTTTTATTGACAGCGTTCTACATTGTGAGAAATGATCATCGTAATAAAGTAAGAGACATCTGAGCTCATACGGAACACATGAACCGGTACTGTCAGCGCTAAGATTATAGGGTAGGCAACTTTTAGAGGTAGTAGTATGGACCAAATGAAAAAAAAAGGTTCAGTAAACATGAGCTCTAAAATGCATACCTTAAGAGCTTCGAGCACCTGTTCGTCTTTGATACTGTGAAATACATCTATCCTACATCAAGCCCTTTGGTTTCCATATTTTTGGAGGAGGCTGTATGGACAATAATAAGAAAAAAATGTCCCGTGAATATGAGCTCCAAAACGCATACCTTAAGAGGTAAGGGCACATGATCAATGGAAGCGATCTGTTTCACAGTAGCGAAGATGAACAAGTGCTCATAGCTGTTGACGTATGACTTTTAGAGTCTAAGTTTATTAGACCTATTGTCTTTTTTGGGCCCATACTACCTGCTCTGAAAGTTGCCTACCCCACGATCTTAGCAACAACATTTATTCCGCTGTCAGAGGTATCTGAATGATTTTTGCTTATAAGTTTCGACTCGCTCGTTTCCGGGCGAGGGTCCCTTACCTGAAATCGATACATTCACCTTTCTCCATCATCCCTGAAAGTTGGCAACAACATCACGAAATTACCATTTATATGCGAGGTGCCTCTGATACGGACTTCCGTGAACCATACCAAAGTTGATATTAACAACGTCGCCAGTAATGTAGTGTCTATGTAGCTTGAATAACTTTTGTCCATCGATATATGGGTCAGCAACTGCCCTGCGTTGCGTCATCCCGGAACACCATTGAGACTTCAATGTAAGCATTCCCCTGCAATCGGCTACGATTACCTGACAACTCATCTGTCACAGCATAGCACAGTTCTTAATTGAACAGGAACCATAATTTTGGGGAAATGTTTTATTGCCAGCGTTCTACATTGTGAGGAATGATTATTGTAATAAAGTGAGAGACATCGGAGCTCATACGGAAGCATTTAAGTGTTCATTTTTCCCACCCGCTGTTACAGAGTGGGGCGGTAGAGAAACAGTCTTAAGGTGGTTCAAAGGACCCTCTGCCAGGTACCTCAGTAGTCATGCAGATGTAAATGTACATAACTTCATGGGTATTTTCCTCTCATAAACTATAAAAAATCTAGCCTTTTTCAGTTATTTGTAAGAGTACGTGAGGTTTTTGAGGCAATGCATGTGTTTTTTGTGAAGGAACTGGTAGCTGTCATTCATTTTACACATATTGCCAGTGTACTGTATAGATTAATGTATTCATCCTGGAATCTATGTTGGTCTATTTATGTGCTACAATAAACAATTAGCACTAAGCACGACTTTTGTTTTTTGCAATGTACATTGTGTGTAGACCATGTATTTACTGTTTTTTGCATACAACGTTGTGTGCCATTAAAACGGGATAATGTGTTCTGCGATGTGAATCACGTGCTCCATTATAAAGCATGTTACGTCATCAAGCAGCTATCATATTATTCATGATTTTCTAAAATATGATATTACTGTCAAGCTGTAAGTAAGATACAGGCTGTGATGTTGTTGTTGTTGTTGTCTTCAGTCCTGAGACTGGTTTGATGCAGCTCTCCATGCTACTCTATCCTGTGCAAGCTGCTTCATCTCCCAGTACCTACTGCAACCTACATCCTTCTGAATCTGCTTAGTGTACTCATCTCTCGGTCTCCCTCTACGATTTTTACCCTCCACGCTGCCCTCCAATGCTAAATTTGTGATCCCTTGATGCCTCAAAACATGTCCTACCAACCGATCCCTTCTTCTAGTCAAGTTGTGCCACAAACTTCTCTTCTCCCCAATCCTATTCAATACCTCCTCATTAGTTACGTGATCTATCCACCTTATCTTCAGTATTCTTCTGTAGCACCACATTTCGAAAGCTTCTATTCTCTTCTTGTCCAAACTAGTTATCGTCCATGTTTCACTTCCATACATGGCTACACTCCAAACAAATACTTTCAGAAACGACTTCCTGATACATAAATCTATATTCGATGTTAACAAATTTCTCTTCTTCAGAAACGCTTTCCTTGCCATTGCCAGTCTACATTTTATATCCTCTCTACTTCGACCATCATCAGTTATTTTACTTCCTAAATAGCAAAACTCCTTTACTACTTTAAGTGTCTCATTTCCTAATCTAATTCCCTCAGCATCACCCGATTTAATTTGACTACATTCCATTATCCTCGTTTTGCTTTTGTTAATGTTCATCTTATATCCTCCTTTCAAGACACTGTCCATTCCGTTCAACTCTCTTCCAAGTCCTTTGCCGTCTCTGACAGAATTACAATGTCATCGGCGAACCTCAAAGTTTTTACTTCGTCTCCATGAATTTTAATACCTACTCCAAATTTTTCTTTTGTTTCCTTTACTGCTTGCTCAATATACAGATTGAATAACATCGGGGAGAGGCTACAACCCTGTCTCACTCCTTTCCCAACCACTGCTTCCCTTTCATGCCCCTCGACTCTTATTACTGCCATCTGGTTTCTGTACAAATTATAAATAGCCTTTCGCTCCCTGTATTTTACCCCTGCCACCACAGGCTGTGATAAAGGAACAGTTTTAGTAATATGCTATACACTTTGTGTCTGCACTGCTATCATTGCAGCAGACTCGTGATAATGGCTCGAACATTAGGATACGTATTAGGTCCTGTTTTGGAGGACACGTAAATGTTTCTTAGTGGAGATCGAGGAACTACAGATTCAGGAATTAGAGACTGCACTACTTCTGTCAGTAAGGAGAGGTCTTTGGAGATCTACTCCTATTCCAATAGTGAACCGTCATAATAAGGAGTCCAAAGCAATATACTAGGAACGCTACTTGCGTGAGTAATATAGAGTTATTAAAGTATCAAGTAGCTAAATTGGGAACTCCAGAAAAAATTCGACGAACATTGCGAGAAATTCGAGAAGTTGTTCGACAAACGGATCTAGTAGGTCAATAAAAAGTTCAAAGAACAGAACAAAACGGTCGCTAAAATTAACTCATAATTTGTCAGTTTGAAAGCGTTATTGGAAAACACCATTAAACAAGTTGCTGAATAATGTGGCGAACAAGTGGAAGAAATGATTAAAAAAACTTGGTAGTAAGTCGGCACTGGATGATGCCAGGCAGTATTAAATAACGTAAGGCACCAGCAAACTAATAGATGATGTCAGTGCTAGTTCTTAAACTAAGTTCTAGTTTTCGAATTACTTTAATGACACGTGTTTTTCTCAAAATTTTGGGCGCATACTTTCCAAATGCAATATTACTCTGACCTGCAGTTTCATGGGCGTTATGCTAAAGCGAAGTAACAGGTGCATGCAGGATGGTCAGAAACAGTCTGAAGAGGTTGTAAGGGTGGTGCAGGGTGGGTTGTCCTCAGAAATGAATGTTGAGAAAAAGATCGATACGTTGCGCTGTTTCCGAGTTAATTAGCATCGATGTTAGCCAATCAGAAAATTGCCCATGCAAATTCAAGCAGCTCACCGAAAACGGTGTCGCCAGATAAATTCTTCATTTGGTTTTCTGAAATCTAACAAGAGAGCAGTATAACAACTGGACGTTGGACAGTAGTAAGGATAGAAACCAAGCAAAAGGTGTGCTATCATCTATGCTATGCGAACATCATCATCATCATCATTTAAGACTGATTATGCCTTTCAGCGTTCAGTCTGGAGCATAGTCCCCCTTATAAAATTCCTCCATGGTTCCCTATTCATTGCTGAGATTGGTGCCTCTTCTGATGTTAAGCCTTATACTTCAAAATCATTCTTAACCGAATCCAGGTACCTTCTCCTCGGTCTACCCCGACTCCTCCTACCCTCTACTGCTGAACCCATGAGTCTCTTGGGTAATCTTGCTTCTCCCATGAGTGTAACGTGACCCCACCATCTAAGCCTGTTCGCCCTGACTGCTACATCTATAGAGTTCATTTCCAGTTTTTCTTTGATTACCTCATTGTGGACACCCTCCTGCCATTGTTCCCATCTACTAGTACCTGCAATCATCTTAGCTACTTTCATGTCCGTAACCTCAGCCTTATTGATAAGGTAACCTGAATCCACCCAGCTTTTGCTCCCATACAACAAAGTTGGTCGAAAGGTTGAATGGTGTCAGATAACTTAGTCTTGGTACTGACTTCCTTCTTGCAGTAGAGAGTAGATCGTAGCTGAGCGCTCACTGCATTAGCTTTGCTACACCTCGCTTCCAGTTCTTTCACTATGTTGCCATCCTGTGAGAATATGCATCCTAAGTACTTGAAACCGTCCACCTGTTCTAACTTTGTTCCTCCTATTTGGCACTCAGTCCGTTTATATCTTTTTGCCACTGACATTACTTTCGTTTTGGAGATGCTAATCTTCATACCATAGTCTTTACATTTCTGATCTAGCTCTGAAATATTACTTTGCCAACTTTCAATCGAATCTGCCATCACAACTAAGTCATCCGCATATCCAAGACTGCTTATTTTGTGTTCACATATCTTAATCTCACCCAGCCAGTCTATTGTTTTCAACATATGATCCATAAATAATATGAACAACAGTGGAGACAGGTTGCAGCCTTGTGTTACCCCTGAAACTACTCTGAACCATGAACTCAATTTACCGTCAACTCGAACTGCTGCCTGAATGTCCATGTAAAGACCTTTAATTGCTTGCAAAAGTTTGCCTCCTATTCCATAATACCGTAGAACAGACAATAACTTCCTCCTAGGAACCCGGTCATATGCCTTTTATAGATCTATAAAGGCTAGATACAACTCCCTTTTCCACTCGTAACACTTCTCCATTATTTGCGGAACAACTGAAACTAATTGTATCTGGTGGGCTGCTTCAATCTGCGCGTGCAACGGCCTGACTAGCTAACCCCAATGCTAATTAACTTGCAAACGGCACAACGGATTGAATTTTTTTCTTAAGAGTTATTTCTCAGCACGACCTACTCTGCATCATTCTTACAAGCTTTTCAGACTGTTTCTGACTGCCCTGTATATAAATAAGTCATTATCACCACATGAAAATATTTTATACAAATTTTATTGCTATTAATATGAAAATCGTAGGCATCTGTGGCACGTTAGATGTTTGAATGACCACATACAGTATTTATGGGGGAAGCTGCGGGAGAGGGCAGACAGTAAAAGTCTGTAACCCTAGTGAACCGAAGCCTGTGTCCGTCCCTGTGCGATAATGCGGTGAACCGGTGTTACCCTTCGCGAGCAGAGAACACAGTGTGAGTGACTTTCAGCTTTGCTGTCTACAAGATTTTTTTATCTCATGGAGTCACAAACATCAATGTACTGCATTAAACAGTTGCTACATGCATGTTCATGTTGCTCAATGGCTTGGATAACTATGTCATGTCAGGTACATGGATCTCCTGCTAACGTCTAATGCACTGTTGCAAGGAGGGCGTTTTGAGGACGACAGTGTTAGCAACGAAGCCATTGCGCAGAGAACCAGACGCGAAGATAGAGAGTAGTTTCAGTTTGACCACCTTTCACCTCAACGATACAAGGGATGAGAACACATTGAAAAGTATTTTACA
The DNA here is from genome assembly GCF_023897955.1 of Schistocerca gregaria. NCBI lineage: Eukaryota > Metazoa > Arthropoda > Insecta > Orthoptera > Acrididae > Schistocerca > Schistocerca gregaria. The sequence goes on from NC_064923.1 coordinate 746,098,634, forward strand.
AGTTTGTTCCTGTGGCTCTAAAAGACTATGTCCTTCGTCAAGTGTTCCTCTTCAAACCATTAATACTGTTATCTCAGTTAAGCAATAATCTAGAAAGACTCAGCATATTTAAACAAATACAATTACGTTCAGCTAGATCAGAAGACGGACCTTTGAGGAAACAACACACAGCATTAAATATATGCTCAAGTGTGGTGTTTTAGGTTTTGCGGACTTCCTTATTTTACTCAGGACAACCAGTGAAATTTATTCAGCAAGACGTCAGCCAATTTCTTTCATGATTATTGAATAATGTATGTGTATTTTCATTCTGTAGCAGTCTCGTGGTTGACAAAACGTTAAAAATGACAAAAGGGACGGATAAATGGGTAGTTTGAAAATTTTATGTACCATCATTCTAGAAATCTGGATGTTCCTGCAGTAATTCACACATAAACAACTCCATCAGCTATCACTTTAATAAATCTTATCAGGAAAGTAGCCGCTAAAATAGGTTAATCGCCGTGAAAAGCAGCAAGCAGAAATTTTAATTTTGCGTTTCGACAAATACTTTTACTACAGTTACCTTTATCTGCTGTAAAATATAAAATTACTCATAAATTGCTCTGGATTCGCAGTGCTAACATTCCAGTATTTAATTACATTTTGTAAAACTTTTGAAACAAAGAGAGTGTGTGGTTAGGGGGCGGGGTTGGAGAGGGTGGGTGTGGAGGGGTCATCCAGAAGAGAGAAAGATAGTGGGAGGGAGTGACGGAGAGAGAGACAGAGAGAGAGAGAGAGAGAGAGAGAGAGAGAGAGAGAGAGGAGAAGAGATCGAAATAACTCAGTTGCAATTCACGTTCGAGCGGAATGTTTTAGACTTTTTACCCCAACATATCGGGCCGGAGGTCTCGTTCCACTCTGCTCTTCTGCGTCCCCCTCCCTCCCCCCACTGTACCCCTCCTTTTTTTTGCTCCACCCCGCCCTTGGGTTGGTCAGCCGCACAAATTAATTAATGTCGTTCTGCAAACATGCACACAGCCGCACAGTGGCCAAGGGGGAGGGTCGCGCAAGGTTTTTTTTAATAGCAATAAAATATTCGACAAAGCTGGAGTCTGTGTTTTGTTCGGAGCATGTAAATGTTAATTTTTATTTGATAACGATTACTTCCCCACTAATCTCCTATATATGAGACAGCAACGTAAAATAGGTCAACAGAGAAAAAAAAATGTTTCGACCCATGAGAGGACACATCTTTGTCTCCAGTCAAATGTGTACTGCAGTTCCATTACGATGACCATTCTGATCGCAAATCGCGATGCTATGTAAAAAATAAACTACAATAACAATACTGAGCACTGCACATGCGTGATCGTACCCCTCTCTATTTTTCTACGTACCGGCATGTGCCGCAACTGCTAAGAAATTAATAGCAAATTGGGACTAGATTTTTTTTACACCCTTACCATAGAAATTTGCCGCCTACTACAGTTGCTGTTATATCGTGATGGAGGCGAAAGCGTCGTAGTCGCGAAACCTCTTACACTTCTGACCACGAAAATAGGACTTAGATAACTAACACGCAACTGGTCGTCATTATTATCGAAGCACTGTTTTTCGTACGATGGAAAACTTTCTCTTCTTTACGTTTCGTATCCTCTGCACACAATGATTCTGTCCACTGAGTCAACCAGCCTACATATTCTGTTTTCGTTGACTGTGTTTTATTTAGTACCATTGAAAGTTTACCGTCTAACCTCCTTGCCTAGGGACGCCAGATGGAAGTTGATGCGGTCAAGCCCTGAATCAAAATTGCGCAATGGATAACTGGGGAGACGAGCTTGAGGGCGCTACCTAGAGAGCGTGCCCTTTCTGTACGTTACTTGTCAAGGGGTTGGAGGGCTCACACGCCGATGTGTGGGTCCCTGCATTCTATAGCTTTTATTTTAAATAAATTACTTTAACTTCACTTCTTTGTGATTTTTTTAGGTATGTTAAAGATTGATAACAGTTGATTTCCTATTTATTTTAAGCATTATCACACGACTTTACACCGATAGCAGCAATTGTTTCAGTTTACAGATATTGCAAATTTTCAACTTATAGGTCGGGTATATTATATACTAATCTGCACGCACATTTCTACAGGTAAGACGGAATTGTACTGGCCGAATATATATCAGCAAAGTCTACCAACATTTTACATAGGACATCCACTATGTGAGGAGGATAACGGGCAAACTGGGGACCAGATACATTCACACAGGGGTTCAAATTTCCTAAATTAACGAGATCATTCATTCCCTTACACAATCCGAGGCTGGAAATAAAAGAATTAGTACAAATATTCAAGTACTTCTCTTCCATGCGTGATCATTGAGACAGACGCACTAAGGGCACGTCTGCTCACTTAGCCGTCTTCTGTAACACTCGTAGAATATAGCGGGCAAACTGAGGTCTTCCTGGGCCCCGGTGGAGGGGGTGGTTGAACCACTTGGTCGTGGCCAACCTCGACACCCCAAATCTTGTGACACTAGAAAGTCTTTGACTTTTACCTGCATGTGCTGTCTCTCTGATCCCCTGACCAGGAGTAAGGTTGGCACAACTATACTACAGAACTACTTCCCAACAAAGATTTGGCCACCCTTTACGGAAAGGTGTGAGGAGGAGTAGGAAAGTTCATGTGCAGATTCACACTCACGTACAAGAAATGCATAATACACGACACAAATAAATACGTATTATGAAGCCTGACACATTTCATTCCACCCGTCCACATGGGTTCTGTTGCACCCACGGCCGGCCGCGTCGTGTAATAATATTGGCTGCGGAGCCGCCTCTGTTTCTATTTCCCGGTGCGAGCGAGCAGCGAAACCTGCTGCTTATAGAGCGGAAACTACTGTACCGTTTTACCATGACTGAAGATATCAACACTTCCTGTCTTCAAAACGGCAATAAAGTATGCTTTTCATTAGTTTTAGAAGCATGTGATAGTCACTGGATTCCAATCAGGGCGTATAAAAAAGGAGAGGTAGGGTGTCAGAAAAGCTCCCAGATCACGTAACGAGTCTCGTGGGCAACACAAGTGGCAATGTGTGGGTGTGTATTGCTACAAATGAAGGTGACCCATATGCCAGTTGTTAATGGAATACCTCAGTTTTCAAATTGTTTAAGAGTACACATTACATAAGAGTGATATTACCCTGGTGCCTTAAATTAACCCATTAAAAGCGTACTTCGTTCTCTCCAGCAAGACTCCATGTAGGTTGTGTTTGCCTCAACATTTTCTGCATTAGTAAAACTAAACAATGCTACTGCACAGGTAAAAATTTAGTTTCGACAGTGAAGCAGGTATTAACATTTAGGGAATTCCCATGAGAGTGCCAGAATGACAAACTTACATGGGATGGACGAAAATATGGGAACACCACAGACACAACACATTCCCATTCACAATACGGTGTAGGAGACGGTTGATATTCAAAACAGCTTCTAATCGTCTCGCAATAGAGAAATACAGGAGGTTCTGTGTGATTTTCAAGGGAATCTCATACCATACTCCTTGCGAAATATTGGCAACCTCACGTAACAGATGATGTAGGTGGACAGCTATCACGCACTGTTCTCTCCAAAGCAGACCACAGAGGTTCAATAATATTGACATCTTGTGACTGTTGTGGCTAGGGAAGATGCGACAATCCATCCCCGAGCCCGCAAAACCAGTCCTGGACGGTGGGAGCTGAATGAATAGGGACCCTGTCATCTCGGAACATAGCACCTCCATTGGGTAAGAACCACTGTATCATGGGACGGACCTGATCTGCCAAAATGGCCACATAATCTTTGGCGGTATTCGACCTTGGAGAGTAACTAAGGGCCCACGGAATTCCACGACATAGCTTGGCTGCCTAAATTATCACCGGACCCCCGCCAGGTTTCACTTTTGGGACGTAAACTCGGATCTGTGTACGAAAGGATGTGAAACAAAAGTCATCCGACCAAATGGCATTCTTCCATTGCTGCATAGTCTAGGTTTTGTGCTTTGGCGCCACACTGTCGTATTACGGACATTTGCATCACTGCTGAGTGGTTCTGGAATTCCAGCTAGCCCTAAAATTCCCTGCCTATGGAGCTCCTTTCGTGTTGTTTTGGTGCTGACATGGTTCTCGAATTGGACGTTCAATTTCGCTGCGACGTCTGCAGTTGCCATTATTTTATTTTTTGTCATCATTTTGTTCAGTGACCGTCCGTCACGACCACACATTTCCGTTCTTGCTCAGCGGATGATGTTTTCCTACTTTACCTGTACGCTGCATAAATCTACACTGCGGCGTCTCCTCAGACAGCAGATAATTCAGTTACCTAGGTAACGGAAGCACTTGCCATACGAGCGACAATAATTTGGCCACGATGGACTTCACGTGGATGCGGAATTATGGACTCACAACGACACAGAACACTGGTGTGAGCACAACTGATACTTGAAGCGTGTTGAGGACGTTGGGCAGGTGCAGGTCGTGGGAACAGAACAAACTGCAGGCTCGGCTGACTTCTGCATTTCCGTTCGAGCATGCAGTTGATGCAGTGTTTCCAAATTTATATCCAACGTCTGTTCTTCATCGTCGTTATTTCTGATTTCTATTGTCAATTTTTGCAGACACAAGCGAATCACTGAATCAATCATGGAATCTTCACTGTACAACTAAGTGAACTGATGTCTGTGACTCATACATTTGAAATGGAAATGAAGTCCCAAGCTTCTTTACAGACCGTAGGGGAACGATGCAGGAGACCCCCACCGCCTTGCTAGGCAAGGTCCCAATGGAGGTGGTTTGCCATTGCCTTCCTCCGACCGTGATGGGGATGAATGATGATGATGAAGAGGACACAACAACACCCAGTCATCTCGAGACCCCGCTGGGAATTGAACCCGGGACCCCTTGCTCGGGAAGCGAGAACGCTACCGCGAGACCACGATCAGCGGAAGGCTCATACATTTAGAAGCATCCAAAAAAACGAGATTGTGACAAACCCTTGCATACAAAAAGGACACCCGCTTGACTCTGTCTATCTTTGTAAACACTGGTCAGCACTCGTGCACAGCAGCCAATTAAAAGCGTATAATGTACCTTGCGGTCAAAATGGACAATCTTAGGCTAGTACATGCGCCGAATGATGCTTCCACTCTGGTATTACGGGATTCCATGGAAACCGAAATCACTAAACGTTCTTGTCACAGTTACTGCATAGAGCTGCATGTTTTTTGTAGGAAAAACGGTTAATATCTTGACACTATTACCTTAGCAATTATTTGTGGTTTTCCATTTGCTTCGTTTCGATGACGTGGTGTTATTTTGCTAGCATCACCAATTACTTTGCCGGACAGATGCTCAGTGCTACACTCGCTAGCACCCCTCCTGTCTTGTCAGCCAAAAATGGCTCTGAGCACTACGGGACTTAACATCTGAGGTCACCAGTCCCCTAGAACTTAGAATTACTTAAACGTAACTAACCTAAGGACATCATACACATCCATGCCCGAGGCAGGATTCGAACCTGCGACCTTAGCGGTAGCGCAGCTCCAGACTGAAGCGCCTAGAACCCTCGGCCACCAGAGGCCGGCCCTCTCAGCCATACTACTGATTACTGGATACCAAAGAACTGAACGTAAACCAGTTCCCCTATAGTTATAGAATTGGGAACAGATTATGTTGGGGGAAGATTAGGTATTAGGGAATCACAAATGTTAAGACGAATGTGCTGTTAAAAAGTGTTTTCCATGAAACAAGCAAATTTAACTGCAGAGTACGCCTCAAAAGCCACTTGACAGTTGGAAATCGTTCGCTACAGTTCTACAATGTCTCCTAACGAACAACATACGATTGTACGAAATATTAGACCAGTTTTCTGCACGGCTTGAAAACTTTCTTGCAAATAGAACACTTAGTGTCACTCTTACCGGAGAGAAATCTCCGCATCCAAAAGTAGCTTCAGCTTTGGCAAAAGGAAATGTTGAACGACCAGATTACGTGTCTCTGGAACAGCGTCGGATGCTCCACAAGGCTGTTCTTGGACGATGCTGTTGTTTACAGAGGAGTCTCAACGCTAGAAAACTGTAGCGAAGCGTGGAACTTCCAACGGAGGATCAGCGCCTGAAGCAGAGATTGGCAGTTGATACTCAGCATAGACAAATGTAAGCGTATCGTTCAGAAGTAGGCGGAATGATCGGTGGCCGAGCGGTTCTAGGTGCTTCAGTCTGAAACCGCGCTGTTGTTACGGTCGCAGGTTCGAATCCTGCCTCGGGCATGGATGTGTGTCATGTCCTTAGGTTAGTTAGGTTTAAGTAGTTCTAAGTTCTAGGGGACTAATGACCACAGCAGTTGAGTCCCATAGTGCTCAGAGCCATTTGAACCATTTTTTCGAATCCTGCCTCGGGCATGGCTGTGTGTGATGTCCTTAGGTTAGTTAGGTTTAAGTAGTTCTAAGTCTAGGGGCCTGGTGACCACAGATGTTAAATCCCATAGTGCTTGGAGCCATTTGAACCATTTTTTGCTCACATAGTTATTTAAAATAATTTGAATCAGTCAAGCTTGGAAGTTAGCTGTTTGCCACTGGTTACAGAATTTAATTTCTCCTGAGCTGTATGTCTTAGCTAAAAATGCCATTTGCTTATTCTTTTTTAACTGAGCTTTATTTCTGAGCTCCGTAACATATCCTGTGACCTTTTTGTGGACAAATTCACTGGCGTTGGCCATAAGTAAGGCTTTTTTAACATTTTTATTTAAATTTAGCGCAAGTACTTTACACGAGTATATTAATAGCGTATGAATGAATTAGGATTGAACATGGCTTGCAAAGTAGAAGCCCTAGAGTTTGTTTAAGACGTCACTAATAAAAATTAATTTCTATTCCAACGGAAACCAAAATCGACAGAAGGCAATCAATACCCTACACAAGAAAATAGTATGCAATAACAGTAAGTTTAACCAGAAACATACAATTCCGGGGAATGTAGTTCCGTTTATTTCAGGTAGAGGCTGCGAAAACTGCATCGAAATATGAGGGTGCCGAAGGAAACATATGGATTGATGAATAAACGGTTTTATACGGAATGAAACACTCGATCATTTAAACAAAAATAGATTTATCAAGAGAGAACTCAACACACCACTATGTCTATTGTCCGTCCCCGGTGGCTTAGTGGTCAGCGCGACAGAATGTCAATCCTAAGGGCCTGGGTTCGATTTCCGGCTGGGTCGGAAATTTTCTCCACTCAGGGAGTGGGTGTTGTGTTGTCCTAATCATCATCATTTCATCACCATCGACGCGCAAGTCGCCGGAGTGGCGTCAAATCGAAAGACTTGCACCCGGCAAACAGTCTACCCGACGGGAGGTCCTAGTCACACGACAGTTTTACTGTATGTATTGAAACTAATGATGACTGGGTAGAAAAAACGAGTCATCACAATTAATGGAAACCGCTAAAGTTCGTTAAATTGATAAAATAAAAAAGTAATAATAAAATCCCATTACACGTGTAGTTACACGTCCTGCATCAAAGAAAGAGAACAATCGCTCACAGAAAGCCACAGCGCACCGTGCCTAATCTGATGGCATGTGGACAGACAGAAAAAATTACCCAAGAAATGCTGAAAAAGATAAAATCGAAAATCTGGAAAAAACAGACAAAATTTAGCTGCATGCATAGGTAGTCGTTCTATGTAACAGAAAGAGATCCATCTAATGCTAAATGGTACAGCGTGACTAGAAGAGCGCGTGATTCCACAGAAAACAACCACTTGAGAAAATCACGAAAAGACATTAAACTGAAAAATCATGAAAAAAGACCAAATCTGTGTACACGAATAGATATTAATTTAACGAAAAAAATCAATCTCAGTTCAATGGTAAAAACGGATAGCCACTTCAACACAATGTAGTGGCAGAATAATAACGAACACTCTAATTACGAAACTCGAGTATTTACCCACAAAAACCATACCTTAATGAAACATCGCCCACATTCTAGACAGGCGCTGAAGGTGCAAACATATACGAAAGACTACGGAAGGAAAAGACGTCGATCTTACCATAGTATCCTAAGAAAACTTGATTGAAACAAAGACCCAATCAGAAAGTCCACTAAGAGTCGTGTAATTTTGAATTCCAATACCACATTAAGCACAAATAGACCCCTTTTGACGTATCCAAAGAATTGTTCATGAAACAGCTTCATAAAATATCTAACTAAGCATCGTTCCTTTGTATTACCTCCCCACATAGTAGAAGACGATCTAGAGACAAAGTACCCGCTACTCACGTATAGATCGGAAACACTCGCGCAAATGCGAAAATGTACTCAGAACTATTAACGTAAATTTTTTTGTAATTCTAAGCATGAAGCCCAGTATAGAACCAAATTAAAGTATACCAAGACCATTACAATACCTGTATCCACATGTCGGGGTTTGTACCTGACTTACCAAGAGCTTGACCAAGAATGTCTGACAACGTGACAGACCAGTGCACGCCTTCTCCGTAAAGCAGAGTGGGGAAGAGAGCTAAGGCAAAACCGTTGCTATGGGATACGAACTCTTGCCTAAATTCTCTTACAAAACCATTGGTCTCCACCTGTCAACCTCTTTGCCTAGTGCCTAATCACACTACGTTGGCAATAGTGTCCCATCGGACAATAAAACCGTCTTAGCCCACGATAAATCACACTCGTTTCACACTCTCAAACCAGAGATACATAACCAAAATGCATGGTTTGGAAATCAGAAACAGGATTATGAACAAAAATAACATGTAATGATCGGAAAAAAGTACGTCTCTTATCCTTCCTTGAGGTTCGCTTCCATCACACTAGGAAGCTAGTTGCACCGTAACACATCCATGCCCCAGGCAGGAATCGAACCTGCGACCGTAGAGGTTGCGAGGTTCCAGACTGAAGCGCCTAGAACCGCTTGGCCAATACGGCCGGCCGCTAGTGCAGTGACTTACGCAGGAGAGCTACTGTGATTTCGGAAAGTAGGAGAGAATGTCGACACAATTGCAGCTGTGAGGAGAGCCCGTGGATCGTAGCGGGTAGCACATTCGTTAAGAGAATTGACAACAAAAGCGCCAGTGTGGTCACTGAATTATCCGTTTACCAATTTTCCGTAAGTCTCAGACTTATCAGAGTGTTTTGTCGCATCGATGATTAGGATTTTCTTTCGGGTCTTTCTGGCTAAGCGTACATTCATGCTGGATTCGTTGATTTTTTTAATTATCTGCAAGGGTTTGGCTAGGTTTAAACGTGTCGTGAAGCTCACTTTTCTTTTGGGAGCATTCGCAAAAGGCACAGGAAAGGATGGAACAGATTGTGGCATCCGAAGAATTCTCTGTCACACACCGTAAGATGGCTTCTGGAGAACACGTGTAGGGGTTGACGAAGTGTCTGCTGGATCATGGTGCCTCTTTCCCATTCGTTACAACTTTTCCCGGGTCATACCTGTTTAAGAATCACTACACAATACTGTTTAAAGACTGTCCAGTTTTTCTCAACGTTTCGACTCTGAGATGAATGTTTGATGTAACTTTCTTAGGTATTCCGAAATCTTGTTGCTATCGAAGTTACTAAACAGGAAAGCTTTCCTACTATTCTTAACATATCTATTGGCATCCCCAGTCAGCGTTGCTGACGAAGTACACACAACTAAATGACGCAGAGTCATTATAGTCATCTTTTAGTCATTGATTCCGTGCTCTATGGCAAGGAAATAAGAACTTCAGCGTAATTTGTATCTACGTGTTGTAAGACGTTACCTTTGCAAGTCTGTTCTCTGACTAACCGCTCTAGTGTCTTTCGGATAAGGCATTAAGAAGAATATTACACGATTCACTTTCGTTACTAGTCTTACACTCAGTAGTTGGTAAGCTGCAATTTCCCCCTGATATTACAACACAATATTCTTAATGTTTCCCTGACATGTTCCGTCAGTATTGCGTCTGAGGGAGCAGGACCCATAATAGCACCCGACTACCGTGGTTGACACATTTAACACTTCATTGAAATGATTTCGAATTCGGGATCTGTACCAACCTCACTAGATATGATTGTATTACTTACGGCTATAAAAGCGCCTCCACCGTCGCGCTCAACCTATCTTTGCGATATGTATTCCAATCGAAATTTAATTTCATTGCTATTCGCTTCTTGTTTCACAGAATTTTCTTTTTCTAACGCTTTCTGTGTATTATTATCATTTATAACTGAGGCTAGTTCACGGAAGATTTCCTTGAGGCTATGCACTTAACAAATATAATATTAAAATTTTATTTCTCCGGTCTGACACTACAAACATTAATCTCTGTAACTGTTGGGACTGATAAGCTCCCGTCTACAAAATAAGAGGGCAATTTATCTAGCTTGGGGAAGGTCATCTCTGTCATAAACAGCTACATTTGTAAAACACATGCACTGTGTTACGCTAGTAGCCACTTCCTGCGTGTAGTGCAAGCCTGACCTACAGTTGTCCAGTCAACAGCGAAGATCGAGAAACCCCCATCCGAGACTGTCACAGAATCGTCTGAGCCTCTGGCTGAATCATTTCATTCAGCTCCAAACCAGAAAAAAAAACAGAACTGGGAACGACGATGCAAAACGCTACTTAAGTCTCTCCGCCCTACGTGCAAAGCTAATTGCCTTTAACAACGCCGCCAGCCACCTGAAAGAACCGAAGATAACCTCAGAACCGAGGCGGTAGATGTTATTAGTGCCCGATGTGCAATGCGCCAGAGCGCTAAGTAGCCGCCAGCAGAGGCGGCCCGGATCAGGATGTGGATGCGGTCCCCCAGCAAGCATACAGAGTGGACACTGTCATTACTTACTGACCTGCCTGCTGTTTCCATGAAAGACTCCGAATGTCCAGCTTGTTCCGGCCCTTTAGAGAGGTCGATTCTAGTTTCAACAAACGAAATGTCAAGTGAACATGATCTGCATCTACATCTACATCCATACTCCGCAGGCCACATGACGATGTGTGGAGGAGGGTACTTTGAGTACCTCTATTGGTTCTCCCTTCTATTCCAGTCTCGTATTGTTCGTGGAAAGAAAGATTGTCGGTATGCCTCTGTGTGGGCTCTAATCTCTCTGATTTTATCCTCATGGTTTCCTCGCGAGGTATACGTAGGAGGGAGCAATATACTGCTTGAGTCCTCGGTGATGGTATGTTCTCAAAACTACAACAAAAGCCCGTACCGAGCTACTGAAAGTCTCTCCTGCAGAGTCTTTCACTGGAGTTTATCTGTCATCTCCGTAACGCTTTCGCGATTACTAAATGATACTGTAATGAAGCGCGCTGCTCTCCGTTGGATCTTCTCTGTCTCTTCTATCAACCCTATCTGGTACGGAGCAGTGGGCAGACAAGTGTACTGTAACCTTTCTTTTCGGATTGCATTTCCTTAGGATTCTTGCAATGTATCTCAGTCTGGCATCTGCTTTACCGACGATTAATTTTATATGGTCATTCCATTTTAAATCACTTCTAGTGCCTACTCCCAGATAATTTATGGAATTAACTGCTTCCAGTTGCTGACCTGCTATATTGTAGCTAAATGAGAAATGATCTTTCTTTCTATGTATTCGTAGCACATTACACTTGTCTACAATGAGATTCAATTGGCCATTTCCCGCACCACGCGTCAATTCGTTGCAGATCCTCCTGCATTTCACTACAATTTTCTATTGTTACAATCTCTCGATATACAACAGCATCATCCGCATAAAGCCTCATTGAACTTCTTATGTTATCCACAAGGTCATTTATGTACATTGTGAATAGCAACGGTCCTACGATACTCCTCTGCGGCACGCGTGAAATCACTCTTACTTCGGAAGACTTCTCTCTATTGAGAATAACATGATGTGTTCTGTTATGTAGGAACTCTTCAATCTAATCACACAATTGGTCTGATAGTCCATATGCTCTCACTTTGTTGATCAAACGACTGTGGGGAGCTGTATCGATCGCCTTGCGGAAGTCAAGAAAGACGGCATCTACCTGGAAACCCGTGTCTATGGCCCTCTGAGTCTCGTGGACGAATAGCGCGAGCTGGGTTTCACACGATCGTCTTTTTCGAAACCCATGCTGATTCCTACAGAATAGATTTCTAGTTTCCAGAAAAGTCATTATACTAGAATATAATACGTGTTCCAAAATTCTACAACTGATCGACATTAGAGATATAGGTGTATAGTTCTGCACATCTGATCCGGCTAGGTCAGGCTTAATGGAAGATGTGGTTTCCAGGAGACGCTAGACACACTGTAGATGCCAAGTGTGTCACCGCATGTGCTTTCGCGCCACCGCAGATCCGGGCAGCAGTCTGAAGCCTGCCAACCGCTGCTCATTCAGCTTGCAACTTCTTCTGGACTGTGGCCAATTCCCCATGCATCGGTACGAAACAGGTGCACTCCCTATCCATCTTGCACTCAACGTAACAACAACACATACGTTATTAACCCCAGAAATTGCTAGATGCAATCTAAGTAATGTTGCTACGATGCTCCTTGGTTTCGCTACACTACAGTACGCGACACAGGGCGTATCAAAATAGTGTCAAATATTCCTAAAGAAGGTAGCATTTATCAAAACCAGAAAAAAGTTATGATAACAATATGTCTGGAAAGAAATATTTCTTGACAAACGGCCCGTCGAAATTAGCAATTCACAGCGTGCACTTTGTTTGCAGATGAGGCAGAATTGGCAAGAGATGGCATAGTGAATTACCGTGATATTCGCTTGTTGGCACACGTAAACCGGCGAGCAGTCCTGGAGAGGAAGCTTCAGGATCGCTTCAGTATCAGTTTTGGGCAGCAGTTGTTGGTGACAATCTCATAGGGCCATACAATTTACCAAACAGATTAAGAGGTGCTGTGTATCACAAATTTCTGCGCTATGAATTACTTGTGCTATCACCGAACAGCATTCGTGCAGAAAATCACCGACAGCGGTTTATACACAACCGGTCATGGGCCCGTTTTCTGTGGATCGTGGAAGTATGTCACAGCAACGTTTCATGAGCGCGAGCAGGTCGTGTGGTATGGCCTCCTCCTTAACCACACCTGAATCCGTTCCATTTCTGGCTATAGGGACATTTCAAGACAATGGTGCATGCCCAACCCATCGACAATGTGCGGATTTCACTCGAGCGTGTCACTAATGCAGTCTGAAAAGATCCAGATGTATTTGAAAGATTACATGATTCACCGCGAAGGATGCGTGGTGACCATGTGCAGTAGTGCCTATACCGTCAAATTCTAAGCAACAGACAGAAATGAAGCGACAGATAGGCCCTCATCTGAACAGGTTTTGGTTATTAGTAATATTATTATTGGAACTTTTCTTCTAGTTTTGATCAATGTAACATGCCGCAGGTCTTTTCTTACAGCCTGTGTAACAAAAACATCAAGAGGCAGCTACTCTACATATCTTCACAGAAACGCATTAGAGAAATAGACTACACACTGTCTACAAAGCAGGAACTGCCTCTCTGAGACTGCTCTCTCCAACACGACTGGAGAACTACTGCTCTTTGAAAACGGACTTTAACCGAAACTTGAGGAACTGACTGTGAGAGACCAGACCATGTATCACATCTGCACGGATTTTAATCCGGAATTGTTAAACGGCTGAATCAATAAGGTTTGTCTGAAGTCGACTGAGTGAGGCATAAATTAGTCCTACAAATTTTCTCCCTGAATTCTGTTTACCAACGGTAGAATTCAATGAGGACACTTCTTAGTGGTAGAGTATTGCTGAAAGCGCTTCATTCTGTCAACTGTAACTTCGTCTACATTGGCTTCATTCAATGATAATTCTGAGGCAGTAACTGTTAGCAGATTGTATTCTGTAAAATATTCAATATGGAGCAAAAATTATAATGTGTGTGAGCCGTGGCCGGTTCGCGTTGATGGCCCTTCTTCCTTGGCATTTTCTCACTATCTAGTGGCGACTTATTGCTCCCTCAGTTACTACCATAACGAGTTGCTGACTTGCCTCCGTCGGTGGTAGCAGCAGCGTTTATCGATACTAGTACTATTGTACTCTCTTTGGTGTGACCGCTATGTTTCCGTGTGGTGATGTGTGTGAGGCAGTCGGCCGGTTGCGACAGAGGAGCGAGGAAGTCTCCACGGCGCCAGGTCGGGCTGGGGCCGCTGGAGGCCTGCACGCACGGTCGGATTTGTGAGGCACTAGCTGTGAGAGCTGCAGAATTCGTCGCCCAATGAACCTGGATAGTGGAGTTGACTAATCAGTTAACCTGCTATGAAACCTCAACTGCTGTGACACCTCTTCTTTCATTGCCGGTTGTTGCTTCCAGGGCCGTTCCTGCAAGCAGCAACGTATGGTGGGCTAGAGTCGGCAAAATTTTGCAGCCGTCTTCTATGGTGTTTAACTATTGAATTGATTGTAACTTATTAGTGAAGTGCACCAGCAGTATCTTCTGCCTTGTGGCTGTTAACGTCCCGGTTACCTGCCCTGGTCGTTAGCGTAGTTTTCCGGCAGTGTGTTTTCCTCACTGCGTTGATGCTGTCCTGCATGGCGTGTAGTTCGACAGCCTTTCTGTTGTTCATAATTTTTTGAATGGTTATTGTGCCTTGACTGTATTTATACGCCAGTTTTCATGACGTAGTGCTGCTGGTATCTTCGTCATAGCTGATATTTTCGGTTGTAGTGCCGTTGGTCGGGTGTAAGGGAATTGATTAGGTTGTTTGTTGGTTCTTCAGCCGTCCTTAGGTCGTGTTGCCATCCGATTATTTAGTATTGCAAGTGACTACCTATCTCATTCAAACTTATGTTAGAGTTTCCTCCCCAGGCCAAGCCTTGGAACGCTTCTGAGCACCACTCTACTGTTGTTTTGAATTATGATTTTCTTTTAGTCTCGAGTACTGTGCGAGGCCTTCAGCCATGTATTAATTTAGTTTGTTTTAATGTTCAGTATGTGGCCTTCAGCCAATCTTCTACCTGAAATATTTTAAGATAAGGCCTTCAGCCATCTTAAAATTTGAAAAATCATTTGAAAATTTTCCTCTCTATCTTAATTTTGTTATTCAGGCCTTAAACCTTGAGTGGTTCTATGTCCAGTTTATGGCCTTCAGACGAACTTAATGTGAGATATTTTAAGATAAGGCCTTCAGCCGTGTTAACTTAAAATTTGAAAGGTCATCTGTTTAAAACGTTTAATAACTTTCTTTCTGAAATTCTTGTTATTCAGGGCTTAAATCCTCAGTTCTTCTATTTTGAAACTAAGCCCTTCAGTAGTGCGTATTCCTTAAGGCAATTTTAATAACTTGTGTTCCGGCCTTCAGCCGTATTGTTTCTGAATTCTTGTAAGGGCATGTGTGATTAAGTGTTTTAGCAAAATAAATTTTGAATGTTTGTGCAACTAACAGTAACTGATTTGGGCCCAGTTCCACAACCAGATCCACTCTGTCGTGCGGAACCAGATTTCAGTGTGTTAAAAGCAGTTTCGTCGTAGAAAAAAATGTTCGTAATATTCCAACTTCTTGTTACAAACGTAGGTGCCATTGTATACATCTTACGGAAGAAACATTTGTGAACCGTTACTATCGATGTCTTACCGTTAAGACAGACTACTTTAGGGACAAAATGCACGGAAGAAGATAGGGTTGTGCAAACGCTAGTATATATTTTGCCTGAGTTCACGACTTAGTACAATAAGTAGGTACGTGTCTTGTATGACCTATTGATGTACGGCTCGAATTTCCCAGAACTTAGTAGTGGCCTTTACGTTTCATCACCGTATCCGTTGGATGCCGCTCAAGCTTCTGATCAAAGAATGTTGGAGTTTGTTAAGTTGTTTGGTTATTTTATGTTTCTCTATGTCACCAATAATTGTACTGATGTACTTTGGTCATGTTCGAACGTAAATAACAGTGAATGATTTAGAATGCTGTAGAGAAGATTTAGACACATTATGGGAAAAGGCAGGGGCCGACCTATGGAACGGCAATCGGTGGCTGAGTATAGAGAGAAGTATCAGAGGGTATCTATAAAGAACTGGTTAAATATTCTCATAAGTTGAAATTACAAGCATGGCTTTCACCATGATATGGTTTTCTGTATTTTTACTTTTTTCTGGTAGAATGGGAACACCTGCTGCTGGAGTCCACCATGTGCCACAGACTCGAGGAAGGAAGGAGCGAGTTAAGGAAGGAAGGAACGAAGGAAGAAAGGACAGAACGAAGGAAAGAGCTCTACGATAGTCCTGTTCCTTTGCGCTCTCTCTCGCTCTCTCTCTCCTTGTGCTGTGGCTTTAATTTAGCAGGTCATTGACCTAGGTTTCGTGACGCAGGAGTATGTGTCGCCACCTTCACTCTCACCTGCGTTTTATAAAATAGAAAGTCCATTACTTCTTTTGAAACTGAACCAATTTATTACTGTGAAACTATGAATTTGCTTTCTGCCAATGAAATGTAACCACAGACACTGAACAACATGTAATTTAACTGTTATTCTGGTCGTCAGGAGACTGCAAAGCTTTCGCCTGTCCAGCAGAGGGGGATGGCGGGAGAGAGAAATGTTACTCGAAAGTAACACAGACGAAGTTAACATTAGAACAACGACAGAAAGCACCATAATACAACCGACCGAGGTGGCGCAGTGGTTAGCACACTGGACTCGCATTCGGGAGGACGACGGTTCAATCCCGTCTCCGGCTATCCTGATTTAGGTTTTCCGTGATTTCTCTAAATCGTTTCAGGCAAATGCCGGGATGGTTCCTTTGAAAGGGCACGACCGATTTCCTTCCCAATCCTTCCCTACACCGAGCTTGCGCTCCGTCTCTAATGACCTCGTTGTAGACGGGACGTTAAACACTAACCACCACCACGATAATACACTGTCTCACAATGCAATAAACTATTAAACTATGCCTCATAACTTCAGTTTATGCAGCATAAATGTGTTTGCCATTTGTGACCTATACTGGGTAGGAACGTGAACAATTAGGAGGTTGTGTGGAGGAAGAAATAAGTTTCGATGACGCCATCTCTGCGGACTGCTGTGCAGTTCTTACATAAGATAACAGTAAGTTCTTCACATGTGGTATATATCTAGAAGGTGGCATAGAGACAAGACGGTTATGTGTCCTTTTGCACTAATAAGGAATCATTAATGTTAATTTCAGCATTGAAAGATTTTTACACATTAGTACCTATAATGTACACTCATGTTCAGAAAAAAGCAGAACACCTTGAACGACCGGAAATAGGACGTACATATTCACAGAACATTATATGAATACGTTCTGCAGAAACGATTAACATTCCAGTCACTTGGGTTCAGCACGTGTCGTGTTGCCTAGTAGGCACAGGGTCCATCATGGGCCCTGATAGCTTGGTGCATGCGTGGTGGCATCGACGCGTATAAAACGCGAATGGTGCCCTGTAGTACAGCCATCCATGTTACATTCACCTGTTTCCAAAGTTCATCTGTGCTGGTTGGCACTGGGTAACAGTATTGCACCAGTCGTTTCAACACATTTTCGACTGGCGACAAGTCTAGTTATCTGTCGGGTGAGGGTAAAAGGCTGACCTCTAGTGACACCAAGAAGGCATGTGTTCGTGTAGCATGTGGTCGTGCATTGTCTTGCTGAAAAATGTCGTCTGGAGTGTTGTGCAAAAAGGGTATGGCTATGGGTCGCAAGATGTCATTCTCGTAAGTCACACTGGTCACAATGCCCTGGGCACGCACCATCTGTGATTTGTGGTTGACCCAGAACACCCCGCACCATAAGGCCTTGAGATGGCGCTCTGCGCCTTGTGTGAACACAGCCGCTGTGATGCCGCTCCCCCTACCTCATGCCATTCCTGTTCCCAGTGACGTCGTCCCAAACGCCATTGCCGTCTATACCAGACATTCGTCAAAGATAGGAGGAGAAGTGGACGACGCGCCCGTAACCCATGCCGTAACAAACGGCGACAGACAGTCACCCCTGACAGTGTACGATATTTTACACTGTACCACTGTTGCGCCGGACCAGAGGAAGACGCAGATCTGTCCTGGACTGTTACTCGGATGAGATCTCAATATTCTCGCGGGTCGTCTCGGTGGTGCAACTTGAACCCGTGTTCTACAGCCTTCCGTGAACTTCTGCTCACACCCGTTGCACTGCTGAAACACTTCGTCCCGCACGAGTAGCAATTTACCGGATGGATGCACCACATTCTCTCACGCCAATAATGCGCCTTCTTTCCAAACTCATTGATTTGACGGTACGGTTCTCGCATATGCCTGCGAGGCATCCTGCACGTCTGCTCATGTCATACTGATCGATTTCCTTCGATGCTTGGAGAGATCTCTGTAGCCAAAAGACCTGTAGGACGTCCTGTTTTGAGGTTCAAGGACTCCTATAAACCAGATATGGAGAGCTTTGGAATCGACACAAACAGATGGAAGGCACGGGCTAGCATGAGACCAAAGTGGCGCGATGATATATCATCTGGAATCTCGAAACATGATGAAGGCTTGTTAGACAGATTAAGGCAGAAAAAGCTTCGCTATGCTACCACGGCTCCTGCCTCAGCAGCCAGGTATATTCGTGACAAATGCGGCTAGAGACGCCGTGCTGCCATTGGCTTGACAAATCATATAAAAAAATGCAACCTATGAACACACAGACACTGCAACAATCATCTACCATGATGTCGTGGCCAATATATATAGCGACAACGACAGTTGCTGCCACATTTTTGGCGATAGGTGCTATTGCACCGCAATATCGATGCTGATCTCGAACCCGCGGGCCGTCGTGCTTCAAATGCTAACCATTTCAGCAGAAAATACTAATCTACGAGTACAGGTCCTACGAATATGAACGTCCTACCTCTAGAGAAATGGCTCTAAGCACTATGGGGCTGAACATCTGAGGTCATCAGTTCCCTAGACTTAGATCTACTTAAACCTAAGTAACCCAAGGACACCACACACATCCATACCCGAGGCAAGATTCGAACCAGCGACCGTAACAGCAGCGTGGTTGTGGACTGAAGCGCCTAGAACAGCTCTTCCTAGCGGCCTGCTACCTCTAGTCGTTCAAGGTGTTCTGTTTCTTCTGAGCCGGCCGGAGTGGCCGAGCGGTTCTAGGCGCTACAGTCTGGAACCGCGCGACCGCTACGGTCGCAGGTTCGAATTCTGCCTCGAGCATGGATGTTCGTGATGTCCATAGGTTAGTTACGTTTAACTGGTTCTAAGAGAGTGAGACCTCAGAAGTTAAGTCCCATGGTGCATAGAGCCATTTGAACCATTTTGTTTCTTCTAAACGTGTCTATATCGAAACTCTGCTTACTCGATAACCGAATAAAAGTGTTTCCACGCCCATAACATACTGTTTGTGTACCATGTAAGAGCAGGGATGAAAATGTGGCTCGTCACGGACACACACGCACACGCACACACACACAAACACACATAGACAATGTTCTGCAACAAGAATTAGTTCAGTCCATTGCTTGCAATCAGATCTGTGCAGTGTTATGAAGATTACCTTCCGACGTAGCAGTCGCTATTTATGGAGAACTAGGGCCAGTACAGAGTTTCTGCAAACACTACATTCAGTTACAAGAAGCAGCAAAGTTATCATTGTGTTAGGTTTAGGATATCAAGTGCCACACACCAAAGTGTACGAAAGTTGTCTACCATTTACAACATACTCTTAATAAATGTTATTTGTCATTTCTAATTGGGTTTTTCTGCCCTATCAGATAAGTGTTTACTTACTGCAGCGAGCAATGGCTACCTTAATGATCTATAACAGTTATCTGCTGACATAGCTGTTTCTTAATGGACTACAGCAGATGTCAGCTGCTATGAGTGTTTGGACTGAGTTAATATTAGAAATCAGTTACTACATTTACAATCGTGCTTACGCTGCACCTTGAATAATCACAGAATTCTGCATGTCCTAACTATTTAAGACCCTATGGCTACAATTGTGTTCATTAACATTTACCGTGTCTTTGCTGATACAGAAATATGTCTTCTCAATGGAAACCGAGGTATTATTAATGTTCAACCTTTACATCACATGCAAGTGCTGCCAACTGTTCGGCATCACTACGAAAATATCAGCAAGTCAGTGTAGCAGTGCGTAGCAGCTAGTGACCACCAGAACAAGCGATGTTCTTGGTTCGCTATATTCCACTATATAATTGATTATTGTCATTGTTATTTTGCATGGTAATTGCTGAATGATCATTTTACTATTTATTACACTAGAGAATATTTCGTAATTAGGTTATTTAGTCCATAAAATGAAGCCAAGTATATAAAGTATGTTTTGAAAATGATACATATTTTTGTATAAATCTTGCATTTAAAATAATTAAAAAATCATCTGAGAGCATTATCACATAAGACAGTTTTTCCTTCCTCTAGAAAAAATTCATGTCTGAAAAAGCTAAAACGGCAAGGCTTTGGACATACATAAGAGATGAATCAAAGATACCGAGATATATTAATGTTAGAGAATTCTTAGATTAACGCAAAATACGCCAGTAGATCTATGTTTTCATGTGTTTCACCTAATCAATCTTGGAGCAGTCCTTTGTGTCGGAAGTACGTTTTTCTCAAAAAAGGCTGGTTAACAGATAATTTTAGCTTCATTAAAATATATAATAGACTCCAAGAACGTTTTCCGTTTGTACACCGTGTCTGTCCACCCTGTAGAATGTGTTTTGTTTCCGACGTTTATTCTATCAAGGCCAACTGTGTGAAAAAAACTTCCGGCTGTAGGAATTGTAACTTTTTTAGAAATTAACTTCAAACAGACAAAATATTTAAAAGTTCAGTGTTGTCTACATAAAAAAGGCAGCGAAAGGAATTCTGAACTACCCAGTGTATATTTGTAGGCAAGAAGGTGTTCATTATTGTACACTCGCGTGGTACGGATAAGTTGTCTGTCAACTCAAAGAGGGTTCCGACGTTAGCCAACACTGTCCACTGGAGAAGTGAGTCTTTGCAATGTAATCGGCAGGAATATCTTAGGGACACGCAGAAGGTATTCAGAGTGCTGGCCGCACAGTATTCAGTTGGGGCGCCTCATGCCGTTAAGGCACAAAGTTCTTTGGCTTCTGACACCACATTAAATAGACCTCATTTATACACTTGTTGTGTGTTTGCGACATGAGAGCATTCAACTGACAACTTTTAGTAAGACAGTGCAGTTTCAGCAATGGGGAGCATTCTGGTTGTACGAGGGCAACGATTTATTTACAGCTTGTACAAAATATATACTTGTTTCAAAGTTCTACTGACCTTCAAAATAGTCACCGGCATTGTGTGTAACCCATTTCCAGAGATGTGGAAGTCGTAGGATACTCTTAGCAGTGCCAGTTGTGTTGACAGTTCGAACGGGGCGGTCTATTGCCCGACGAATTTCTAGCAGTTCTGAAGCGAATGCCGTGAAGTATTTCCTTCAGTTTAGAAATCGAGCTGAATTCACGAGGGCTTAAGTCAGAGGGTGCAGTAGGTGGTATAGCATTTAGCACACCCATCAGTCAAACAAATCAGTAACAGCTAGCACTGCATTCAATAAATTCGAAAGTAATGTTCTACGTACTGACTTGGCAGAAAATCCTAAGAAATTTTGGTCTTATGTCAAAGCGGTAGGTGGACCAAAAGAAAACGTCCGGACACTCTGTGACCAACATGGTACTGAAACAGAGGATGACTAAAGGCCGAAATACTAAATGTCTTTTTCTAAAGCTGTTTCACAGAGGAAGACTGCACTGTAGTTCCTTCTCTAGATTGTCGCACAGATGACAAAATGGTAGATATCGAAATAGACGACAGAGGGAGAGAGAAACAATTAAAATCGCTCAAAAGAGGAAAGGCCTCTGGACCTGGTGGGATACCAGTTCGATTTTACACAGAGTACGCGAAGGAACTTGCCCCCCTTCTTGCAGCGGAGTACCGTAGATATCTAGAAGAGCGTACCGTTCCAAAGGATTGGAAAAGGGCACAGGTCATGCCCGTTTTCAAGAAGGGACGTCGAACAGATGTGCTGAACTATAGACCTATATCTCTAATGTCGATCAGTTGTAGAATTTTGGAACACGTATTATGTTCGAGTATAATGACTTTTCTGGAGACTAGAAATCTATTCTGTAGGAATCAACATGGGTTTCGAAAAACACGATCGTGTGAAACCCAGCTCGCGCTATTCGTCCACGAGACTCAGAGAGCCATAGACACGGGTTTCCAGGTAGGTGCCGTCTTTCTTGACTTCCGCAAGGCGTTCGATACAGTTCTCCACAGTCGTTTAATAAACAAAGTAAGAGCGTATGGGCTATCAAACCAATTGTGTGATTTGATTGAAGAGTTCCTAGATAACAGAACGCAGCATGTCATTCTCAATAGAGAGAAGTCTTCCGAAGTAAGAGTGATTTCAGGTGTGCCGCAGGGGAATGTCGTAGGACCGTTGCTATTCACAATATACATAAATGAGCTTGTGGATAACATCGGAAGTTCACTGAGGCTTTTTGTGGATGATGCTGTTGTATATCGAGAGATTGTAATAATGGAAAATTGTAGTGAAATGCAGGAGGATCTGCAACGAACTGACGCGTGGTGCAGGGAATGGCAATTGAATCTCATTGTAGACAAGTGTAATGTGCTGCGAATACATAGAAAGAAAGATCCCTTATAATTTAGCTACAATATAGCAGGTCAGCAACTGGAAGCAGTTAATTCCACAAATTATCTGGGAGTACGCTTTAGGAGTGATTTAAAATGGAATGATCATATAAAGCTGATCGTCGGTAAAGCAGATGCCAGACTGAGATTCATTGCAAGAATCCTAAGGAAATGCAATCCGAAAAAAAGGAAGTAGGTTACAGTACGTTTGTTCGCCCACTGCTTGAATACTGCTTAGCAGTGTGGGATCCGTACCAGATAGAGGTGATAGAAGAGATAGAGGAGATCCAACGGAGAGCAGCGCGCTTCGTTAAAGGATAATTTAGTAATCGCGAAAGCGTTACGGAGATGATAGATAAACTCTAATGGAAGACTCTGCAGGAGAGACGCTCCGTAACTCGGTACGGTCTTTTGTTGAAGTTTCGAGAACATACCTTCACTTATTAGTCAAGCAGTATATTCGTCTCTCCTACGTATATCTCGCGAAGAGACCATGAGGATAAAATCAGAGAGATTCGAGCAGACACAGAGGCATACCGACAATCTTTCTTTCCACGAACAATACGAGATTGGAATAGAAGGGAGAGCCGATAGAGGCACTCAAGGTGCCCTCCGCCGCACACCGTCAGGTGGCTTGCGGAGTATGGATGTAGATGTAGAGGTAGATATATGCTTGAGCATTGTCCTTAATGATGGTCAGGTCCTGCAGAAAGTGTCATCATTTCTGTCTCTGTGCTGTTCATTTGTGGAACGCTGCCTACGACCAGCTTAGAGACAGAAGTGAAGACACTTTCTGCAGGACCTGTCCATCATTTTGCAGGACAATGCTCAAGCACCTATGGTGTATGCTATTACTAATTTGTTTGACTGATGGGTGTGCTAATTGCTATACCATCTACTGTACCCCCTGACTTAAGCCCTCGTGAATTCAACTCGATTTCTAAACTGAAGGTAATACTTCACGGCATTCGCTTCAGATCTGGTACAAATTGGTCGGGCAATAGACCGCCCCGCTCCAACTGTCAACACAACTGGCACTGCTAAGAGTTTCCTACGACTTCCACATAGCTGGCAAAGGGGTGGTACAGAATTATGGTGACTACTTTGAAGGCCAGTAAAACTTTGAAACACGTATCTATTTTGTACGAGCTGTAAATAAATAGTTTCCACTATTGAAGTTCCAACACTTGTATTTATGAGGTTGGAATTAAAGCGTACTTAAATGTTATGTTGAACTGTGTCCTTTTCACGCTGCATTTAGCATTTGATATCGGTATGGGAAACGTTATACCTTTGTTCTAGTTTTTCATCTCATCAGAACACAAGTGTTTACTATCTTTCACCCTTTAGCCTCGGGCTGTTCTACAGCCTTTTTGAAAGGTGATGACGTCATCACTGCTGCTTTACATCTACATCTACATCTACATCTACATCTACATCTACATGACTACTCTGCAATTCACATTTAAATGGTTGGCAGAGGGTTCATCGAACCACAATCATACTATCTCTCTACTATTCCACTCCCGAACAGCGCGCGGGAAAAACGAACACCTAAACCTTTCTCTTCGAGCTCTGATTTCTCTTATTTTATTTTGATGATCATTCCTACCTATGTAGGTTTGGCTCAACAAAATATTTTCGCATTAGGAATAGAAAGTTGGTGACTGAAATTTCGTAGAAAGGTCTCGCCGCGGCGAAAAACGTCTTTGCTGTAATGACTTCCATCCAAACTCGTGTATCATATCTGCCACACTCTCTCGCCTATTACGTGATAATACAAAACGAGCTGCCCTTTTTTGCACCCTTTCGATGTCCTCCGTCAATCCCACCTGGTAAGGATCCCACACCGCGCAGCAATATTCTAACAGAGGACGAACGAGTGTAGTGTAAGCTGTCTCTTTAGTGGACTTGTTGCATCTTCTAAGTGTCCTGCCAATGAAACGCAACCTTTGGATCGCCTTCCCCACAATATTATCTATGTGGTCCTTCCAACTGAAGTTGTTCGTAATTTTAACACCCAGGTACTTAGTTGAATTGACAGCCTTGAGAATTGTACTATTTATCGAGTAAACGAATTCCAACGGATTTCTTTTGGAACTCATGTGGATCATCTCACACTTTTCGTTATTTAGCGTCAACTGCCACCTGACACACCATACAGCAACCTTTTCTAAATATCTTTGCAACTGATACTGGTCTTCGGATGACCTTACTACACGGTAAATTACAGCATCATCTGCGAACAATCTAAGAGAACTGCTCAGATTGTCACCCAGGTCATTTATATAGATCAGGAACAGCAGAGGTCCGAGGACGCTTCCCTGGGGAACACCTGATATCACTTCAGTTTTGCTCGATGATTTGCCGTCTATTACTACGAACTGCGACCTTCCTGACAGGAAATCACGAATCCAGTCGCACAACTGAGACGATTCCCCATAGGTCTGCAGCTTGATTAGAAGTCGCTTGTGAGGAACGGTGTCAAAAGCTTTCCGGAAATCTAGAAATACGGAATCAACTTGAGATCCCCTGTCGATAGCGGTCATTGCTTCGTGCGAATAAAGAGCTAGCTGCGTTGCACAAGAGCGATGTTTTCTGAAGCCATGCTGATTACGTGTCAATAGATCGTTCCCTTCGAGGTGATTCATAATGTTTGAATACAGCATATGCTCCAAAACCCTACTGCAAACCGATGTCAATGATATAGGTCTGTAGTTAAATGGATTACTCCTGCTACCCTTCTTAAACACTGGCGCGACCTGCGCAATTTTCCAATCTGTAGGTACAGATCTATCGGTGAGCGAGCGGTTACCTGCTCTTAGTGTTGTGTCTGATGGTGGAAGCAGAGGGACGGGCTGATTTCAAAAGTAGAGATCACTGTTTCTTCCATTCCATGCATTGCAGTCGACAATGGGCCTGCTTTAGTTTCTGAGGTCTTATCAGCATTTGCTGCAGATTGCTGAGGAGAAAAATCTTTATCTGTAGGAACCATAGGGTCATAAGGACAGATGCCACTTTTCTTGGAAACCATTTGCAGCTACTTCTAGTGTTGTGGCACTGCTATATGCCCTACCTGTCAATGGCCCTAACCCCTTTGTCTCTCAAAATGTAAAAGGATGTCCAGCGGGCCAATTTCTATCTCTTGAGAACACGAACATCTGAATGTGGCCGTAAAAGACACATCCAAAGGTTTTAAGCAATGCGTTTTATGTTATGGTAGGCAGATTAAAGTGACGTCCTGTCTTGAGCATGATCATCAACAACAGTGTTACAAGTATGAGACATATGTCGATCGAAAATCGGCAACCTCACGTGCAAGTTTTCCATTGTTTGTTAAGTGTTCGAATCACTCAGTGAAATGTGAAAGCTGCATCCAGCCACGTTTATGACACTTTATTGCAGAGCCCATAGCAGTTCAATTGCCAAGGTTAGGATCTTTGTTCTTGCGCAGAAAAACAATGAACTCAGGTACAAAATAGCCAGTTGGACTCATACATACAACAAAAGTCAAAAGAACGCCTCTCTCTGCAGAAGATATTTTCGAGACACGCTTTTTGGCTTTGAAACTTACAACCTTACTAGATCTATCGTGAAGAACTGTAACTCCAGTCGTGTCCCAATTGAAAATTCAGGGAGAAGCAAATTGCAGGACTTCTGAATCATCTTTCATGAGATGAAAGAAAGAATCTGCTGCCTCCTTTGTGAAGGCTTAAACTCTGGCTACATAAAGCTTCGTAGGTGTCCGAAATCGCAGTTCCGGATGTCGTTTCAGGAACCTCTCGGCCATCTTTTATCCTCATAAGTCTTATCCCAATTGAAAAAAATTGGTATTTGATTACGCACTGGACGTTGGAATGCTACAGATCTGATATGTCTGGCCTTAGGTTCAGAATACCTCTGGTCCAGTCTTGCAATAGCTTGAAAGATCATCTTCTGTCTGTGAAAGACCTACAGGTTTTTTGCCAACACTCTGATTAATTACTCTATTTATATCTTATTCTTTGCACTTCTTCTCATAGTCCTTTAAATCTGACTGAAGTACTTATACGTTGAACCTTTTGGAAATTTTGAAGTAGTTCATTTCCTTCTTTTGGAAAGCTTCCATAGCATTCTGCATATCTTCAGATTTCCACGAACTTCCTTGGAGGCACCTGGAATAAAATTCAGATCGTCTGTTTGTTTAAACTGAACCCAAATTTCGGGAACCGAAGTAGAACAGCCTATACTGCCCGCTGTTAGGGACCATTCCTTACGTTTATTTCTAC
This sequence comes from Schistocerca gregaria, assembly GCF_023897955.1. Lineage (NCBI taxonomy): Eukaryota > Metazoa > Arthropoda > Insecta > Orthoptera > Acrididae > Schistocerca > Schistocerca gregaria. The sequence continues at coordinate 746,125,581 of NC_064923.1, forward strand.
GAATCGTAACCTTGAAGTGAATGGTGGACGTTACGTTTCATGTCGTACTTGGCTTGGAGAATGACTTCCATCTGAACCCTGTAGAAACTGTTTATCTAGACTACAATGGAAACATGGCAGTGGAGAATGAAACGTTAACAGCGCCGGCACCAAACCCACAGTGGAGCATTAGAATGTCGTTGATTGTCTCCAGTTTAGATGTTGTTTAAATTTGACAATTTCAAACTAAATCAATAGTAATGTACTTTGGTTACACTCCTGTAGCTGGTGCTCTCTATCCTATGACTGTCATTAATCTCAAATGTATTACTTTGACTGGTGGGTATGATTATAGTTTGATGAACGTAAGTATGTTGCTCCTAATTTATAAATTTCATTAATAAACAGTTACACAAATTATATATCCAACATGAAACCTATGTCAGTAGTACTCCATAATTTTTAAAAGTGATTAACTGAGCAGAACATTATTTGTTGATATTATACTTTTTACTGAATCCATTGTCGAATATTGAAATTGTATTTTTACAAAAATGTCATCTGCATCTCGATCATAGACCATAGATAGTAATTTCTTTCCCATGGCACCTGTATAATGGTTATTACTATGGAAAACGTATGAGTAAATCAAATTTCGCTCTAATTATTTCGCTTTTCATTACTACCCCACACAAAACTGCTATAACGAAACATCCATTGTTATTTTCACGTTTTGATAAATTCTGTGCAGCTTAATAATTACGCAGATGAAACTCAGTTTATCGTGCAGAACTTTTATTGAAATGTAATGTAAAATCTGAATTCTGTGTGAGGCCCGTTGCAAGACAGCAACGTATCTGCCCCATAAATCCTTCAGGGAGGCAACCATAACATCATCAGGCGCCAACATCCTTCCAATTATACCTGGCAAATCTTGTAATGTGGCTACAATTTCGCACCTTACAAGCTCTCATCTACACACTTTGCCGTGATTAACAACCAGAATTAAGTACCATTTGATACGTTGTACACCGTGTATATGAATATTTAAAGAAGACTGACATTGTCACGTACACCTTGTAAATAGTTGTTAACGCTTATTGCATGAAAGGCGGTGGAGTGTCTTTATTATCAAAACGGCGTTATGAATGATTGCCTATCTTAGTAGAGGTTGGAACGCCAGTGGCAACGAAACAGAAAGCGTAACTGAGGTCCTGGGTGGAAAAGCCTGCACAGGTGAGCCGGTCCAGCTTAACACCGGAAGTAGCCCTAGCCGGACGGTCGGGGCAGCTGAGCGCTGAAGCACAACAGAGTGGCAGGTGGCTGAGCTGTCTGGTACTGTATCTAGGCTGGAAGGACAACGGGAAACTCTGAAAATCTTGGACGCAGCAGAGAGGAATAAGGAAGCGTTACTTCTTAAATCACGTAGGCTGGGCTATTTCCAAGGATTTTTACTCGGACAAGCGTGCCATTGTACGAATTCCTAATTAGCGGGGATAGGTATTTCCTTGCAAACTTTCCACACTGGACGACAAAAGACTAAAACATGTTTGATCAGGGTTCTGAAGAATATGTAGAGAAGGAGAATATTCCTTGGTTTCGAGCATATAATTCGCCTTCTGCAGTTATGAGGGAGGGGAGCCGAGCTTTGCTGGGAAACCAGCGGTGGAAAGAAAGGGGTCTTCCGTTTTGAGCGCCCGTGTTTGATGGTCGCTTAGTATCAGCTGTTGTTGGTACAGACGGGACTTGAAGTCTCTGCTCTCGGGAGATTTTACAGTTAGAACGGTTTGACACTGTACTGTTACGAACTTATACAAATCTTGACCTCACCTCCGGATACAGAGTCGTCGTTGAGTATGCAGCATTCAGTGACTGAGAGCACTTCTTCTGTCTACACTCACGTACAGACGTTATCTGAATTTCGTCCTTGTGGCTGGGAGTACGCATTCTTGTCTGTAGAACACAGAGAGGAGAAGACAGTATTACAGTATACTAGTCAGAGGACCGCCTCCTGTCGTCCTTGTGTTTGAATGAGTCTTTTTTTATTTTTATTTTGTGGCTGGAGGTCTTTCATTGCCGCAGACGTGTACGAGAACCATCACTCCGACACACCTGCGCAGTACATATGGTGATATTGTTAACTGCTTCGGCTTATTAGGGCTATAAAGCTAAACAGCTGCGATCGCGTAAGTTTTATTTCACTGAGATTGCACACCACTGTAATCATCTTTGAAAGTAGTGTCTTCTAGTGCTTGGTACTTAGATTATTAGATTATGTCAGACATCTCGCGTTATTTATATTAGATCGCGCAATGATACAAAGGGGCAGATTTGGTCAATTGATCAATAATATTAGTTAGGAAATTCATTTGTATTTTGTTTGGATATTGATATATAAACATTGTTGTATATAAATTGGTTTTAACCAACAATAAATGCATACGCAGAAAAAAAATTTATCATTTAGTAGTTACTAGTTCCCTCAATCATTCATTTACGTTTGGGTTGTAATTTATATGTTAAAGAGCAGTAAGTAGGAAATAATATCACAATTAAGAGGTCCTAAGATCTGCTTCAGGAGGTTGTGAGACAAGGCCAAATCTTGATTTCCGTTGCGAACATTCATTTTACACCCGCCTGGAGTAGCATCTTGGAATCTCACAACTCCCTGGAGCCAAGGAAGGCCGCTACATACTACTTTTTTCACACTCTTACAACTGTTGAAAGTGTGGGATCGTAGAATGCGATGGTGGACGCTTATACTGAATACTCACTTTTGTGTTATTCTTTAAAGAACAGGTATTTTACTTTTTTAATACACACACGGTATAGCACGTCGGCATTTTTCTTGGAAGTTTATGTTCTAAAATAATGTTATTGCTGATATTATCAATGCATTCATTGAGCCCCAGATCTGCTGTGGAGTTAGCTGTCATATCAGCCATTATTTTTGTATTTGTATGTTTAGTGTGTGTGTATGTATGTGTGTGTGTGTGTGTGTGTGTGTGTGTGTGTGTGTGTGTGTCTGTCTGTCTGTGTGTGTGTGTGTGTGTGTGTGTGTGTGTAGTGTTGGGATATTTGTGATATTCATATTTAAGATTTCAAGAACGACCAGAACGACTAAATTAAAATGAGTTGTTAGAGGACTAGGGGAAGCTGGTTCTAATGAGTTATTAGTGTGGTGTCACCACAAGGCACCACACTTGCTAGGTTGTAGGCTTCAAATCGGACGCGGTCCGTCAGTACACATTGGACCCGCGAGTGGCCACTGTCGACATTAGCAGACCGAGCGCCGCCACTCAGCTGATCTTACGAGACAAGCTACCGCACTACCCATTTCTACTGCCGACTTTAATAGGAATGGTTCACTCGTTATAGCTTCGGAGATCTCCTTTGCAGGGACGCTAGTTAGCGCAGCCTTCAGATAAGTCAGTAGCTACGACCTAGCCAGGCGCCACATACAGTTCAGGCATTGCCAATTGATCTATATGTATGAAGCAGTCAGAATTGTAAAGCAGTATTCGCAGTTCAGTCTATAACTGCACTTGTAAATATAATTGTACAAAGTATAATTGCACAAAGTCAAGATCGACGTACTTCAAGAATACTGATATTAATAAATTTTGCTCAGAGCAGCACTTTGAAACTTATGCAATGGAAGAAGTATTTATAGTAAGTCCTTTAGAATAGTAAGAACGTACAGAGCATCTTCAGGAAACTTTAACCTGTTCATAAAAAATCTGGAAGCTCTGTTCTGATGGTTTTAGTGTGCATTTATTGAAAAGATCAGTCAGTGAACAACTATTGCAAAAAGTAACACTGTTATTCAGTTTAATTTCTACTGTAAACTTTGCATCTAGGGTATGCAAATGCTCTGGGACTACTACTGATAAAATCTTTGTAGACAAATCTAGGGAAAAATGTCATATCACAAAACTAATAGTGAATGTACTATGTGATAATGACATACAGTATCTTACGTTAAGTGATGAAACTTGCCAGAATATAAAATCTACTAAAGCTGAGTACAGGAGGGTAATAAAGCAGTCAAAATTTGGGAATTTCAGGAGACTGCTCGAAGACATGAACTAGAAAGATGTTTACAATACTTCTGACTCTACTGGAAAACACAAAGCATTCATTTATAAAATTATTTCCTCATTCGAAAATTGTTTTCCCCTAAATTTAACTCAAAGCAAAGAGAAGTGTAATAGTGAACCATGGATTCGACCAAGAATAAAGGTATCATGAGGGACAAAAAGGGAATTTTATCTACTATCTAGGAATAGCTCTGACGTTAGTATTATAATGCATTAGGAAGAATACTGCAAAAATTGTAGTACATAATCCAGAAATCTAAGCAGCTTTATTACGAGAAGGATATAATTACACCAAGCAACAAAGTAAAAGCTATGTGGGATGTAGTGAAGGCAGAGACAGGTAGGCCCAGAAAAAAATAGAACAGATAGCTCTAAAAGTAAATGAGACATTTGTGTTAAACGCATGCAATGTTGCAAACCTCTTAATAAGTACTTTGTTTCTGTTACTGACAGCTTAGGGTTATCCGGTTCAGTAAATAGTGCACTGCAATATGTGCGACCAGTCTCTACAAATAACTTTAGTAAAATGAAAGTGACACTCATTTCTCCCAAAAAAAGAAGCAACTATCATAAAAGCCTTGAAATCAAAGTATTCTAATGGTTATGATAACATACCAATGAAGTTAATAAAAGAGTGTTCATGATGAGATAAAAGAAATTAGTCAGATAATTAAAGGAGACAGAAATTTTATTGTGATGGAGGAATGGAAATCGATAGTAGGAAAAGGAAGAGAAGGAAAAATACTAAATGAATATGAAGTGAGAGAAAGGAATGAAAGAGGAAGCCGCCTGATAGAATTTTGCACGTAACATAATTTAATCATCGCTAGCACTTTGTTTAAGAATCATAAAAGAAGACTGTACATGTGGAAGAGACCTGGAGAAACCAGAAGGTTTAAGATTGATTATATAATGCTTAGACAGAGATTTAGGAAAGAGATTTTAAATTAGCAGGGGCAGATGTGGACAATGAACTGTACAGGAAAACTTAAGAAACTGCAAAAAAAAAAAAAAAATAGGAAATTAAGTAGATGGAACCTGGATAAGTTGAAAGAGCAAAAGGCTGCTAAGTGTCAGAAGGAACATTAGGCAACGGTTTACTATAGCAGGGAAAAGGAGTACAGTGGAAGACGAATGGGCAGTTTTAAGAGATGAAATCATGAAGGCAGCAGAGGATCAAATAGGTAACAAATAAGGCCTATTGGAAAACCTTGAATAACACAAGAGATATTGAATTTAATTGATGAAAGGGGGAATTTAAAAATGCAGCAGATGAAGGAGGTGAAAGGGAAGAAAAACGTTTAAAAATGAGATTGACAGAAAATGATTTTGGGGAAAGCAGAAGCAGCTGTATGAATATCAAGAGCTGTGATGGTAAATCAGTCCCTAGCAAAGAACGGAAAGCTTAAGGGTGGAAGGAATATGTGCAGTGTCTATGCAAGGGAGATGAAAGTAATATCATAAAAAGGAAAATGGACGTAGATGAAGGTGAGATGGGATATACGATACCGAGAGAAGAATTTGGCAAAGCTCTGAAAGATCTTCGCAGAAACAAGGCTCAGGGGATAGACGATATTCTGTCAGGACTACTGATAGCCTTGGGAGAGCCATCCGTGACAAAACTCTTCCATCTGGTGTGGAAGAGGTATGAGACACAATTCCAAAGAAATAATTTGCTCACAGGTGTGAAAATTACCGAACTATCAGTTTAGTAAGTCATGGTTGCAAACACTAACATGAACAACCTCTGGGAAGATCACTTTGGATTCTGGAGAAATGTAGGGACGAGTGAGGCAGTACTAACCCAACGACTTCTCTTTCAAGATAGGCTAAGGAAAGGCAAACTTACGTTTATAGAATTCGTATACTTAGAGAAAGCGTTCGTCAGTGTTGCTGAATACTCTCTTTGAAATTCTGAGGGTACCAGGGGTAAAATATACGGATCGAAAAGCTATTTACAACTTGTACGGAATCCAGACGGCAGTTGTAAGAGTCTAGGGGCATGAAAGGGAAGTGGTCGTTGAGAAGGGAGTGAGACAGGGTTGTATCCAAATTAAACTTTCCCTATTTAACACGTTGTAACACGGAAAGTAATTACCACACGAGTACCAAACTTGTTAGCATTAATGTCCCGAATATGGGGTGCACAATTTCCATGCGTCACAGCACCACAGTCAGGTTCCAGCTCTGGCAGTCAAGTGCCGTGATCAGTCACTGTGATTTATGGACTCACGTACCTGACCAGTCGCAGTGCACTTGTTGACATGTCAGTAGGAGCTTGGACAAAAGGAGTAGAGCATTACTGGTGAAGTTATCAAAACGACAGTAATGCTGCAGCTGCACCCCGAGAATGCCGCTGGCTGAAAGGATTACAGAAGGGTCCTCTTTCTCCACCTGTTGTGTGGAGCATGATGAAGTAGTTCGAATCAACTGGAGAACTGGGCGTCAGTCAGGGAAGAGGTCGGCGACCGGTTGCACCACAGGTGGTTGATGATCGTCAGGCAGTGCGCGTGCAGTGCCACGACGGTTGAACATCCCGTGGTCCATTGTACGGAAGGCGCTTCGAACCATTCTCAAATCGTATCAGTACAAAATCCATTTTGTACAGCAGCTTGCGCCACAGGACGCACAGCGACGTGTGGACTTCACTCTCCGCTTCCTCTCAAGGACTGAAGTTGACGAGGTCTGGCCCTGGACTCTGCTAGGGATAGACAAAGCTCGTTTTTCTCTGACGGGCGAGGTGAAAACACAGAATTTCCAAGTGTGAGGATCTTCACTTCCAATCTCTGTGCGTAATGTTCCTCTGTATGGGGAACACGTCACCGTATAGTGTGGCTTTACAGCTACGTTCATCATTGTCCCATTCTTTTTTGAACAGTTAGCCCCTCAAGGACCAAAGCCGTGCAGTGTGACTGGCCAGCGGCACTGCGATATGCTTCGCCAGCATGCCATCCCGTCCTACAGGAGAGAAACGCATTGAACGAAACACATTTGAAAACGATCGAATTATCAGCTGATGATTTCCATATGCTTGCCGGCATGATCACCTAATCTCACTTCCAGTGAAATCTGATTGTGAGGCTACCTGAAGGACAGGGTTTACGAGAGGAACGTTCACACCTGCGCTGATCTGAAGCGCAGCGTAACAAGAGAGGTAGCCAGTTTACCCACGGACAGGCAGAATGCAATCCTGCGCTTTCAGACTCTTCTGGACACTGACAGGCGCCTTATTGAGTCCCTTTTATAGCAGTAATGGTACTAGTACATAATGGTGTGATGTACTGTAGTAGCACATAAAAGACTTTCAACTGAATATATTCTGCATTATTTCTCTTCCCAATGTCCTTGACGTTAATGCTACCAGGTTTGATGCTTGTGCGATAAGCAGTTTCCGTGTTACAACGTGTTAAATAGGGAAGGTTTGATTACAACTACCCAGTAGATATAATGGGGTTGGTGAATTGAAATGGAAAGAAGACAAGGATATCCGGTCAGACGAGTATAGGGTAATATCAGCAGCAGCAGAAAATGGTATAATGGGAGTAGGATTCGTTATGAATAAGAAGGGAGGGCAGAGAGCATGTTACAGTGAACAGTTCAGTGATAGGGTTGTTCTATCACAATCAATAGCAAACCAACACCAACAACAATTGTTCGCAAGCTGAAGATGAAGAGATAGAGAAAGCATATGAGGATACTGAAAGGGAAATACACAAAAAAGGTCCGAACGCTGTTGCAGAGGCAACGGAAAAAGCATGCGAAGTTCAGAAGAACGCGAAATCCCGAAGATGAGCAAAAATTTACAGACGCGCGAAATTTGGCACGTACTTCGATGCGAGATGCCTTTAATAGGTTCCACAACGAAACATTGTCTCGAAATTTGGTAGAAAATCCGTAGAAATTCTGGTCGTATGTAAAGTACACAAGCGGCAAGACGCAGTCAATACCTTCGCTGCGCAGTGCCGATGGTACTGTTATCGACGACTGTGCCGCTAAAGCGGAGTTATTGAACGCAGTTTTCCGAAATTCCTTCACCAGAGAAGACGAATGGAATATTCCAGAATTTGAAACACGAACATCTGCTAGCATGAGTCTCTTAGAAGTAGATACCTTAGGGGTTGCGAAGAAACTCAAATCGCTTGATACGGGCAAGTCTTCAGGCCCAGATTGTATACCGATTAGGTTCCTTTCAGATTACGCTGATACTATAGCTCCCTACTTAGCACTCATATACAACCGCTCGCTCACCGATAGATCTGTACCTACAGATTGGAAAATTGCGCAGGTCGCACCAGTGTTCAAGAAGGGTAGTAGGAGTAATCCATTTAACTACAGACCTATATCATTGACGTCGGTTTGCAGTAGTGTTTTGGAGCATATACTGTATTCAAACATTATGAATCACGTCGAAGGGAACGATCTATTGACACGTAATCAGCATGGCTTCAGAAAACATCGCTCTTGTGCAACGCAGCTAGCTCTTTATTCGCACGAAGTAATGGCCAATATCGACAGGGGATCTCAAGTTGATTCCGTATTTCTAGATTTCCGGAAAGCTTTTGACACCGTTCCTCACAAGCGACTTCTAATCAAGCTGCGGAGCTATGGGGTATCGTCTCAGTTGTGCGACTGGATTCGTGATTTCCTGTCAGGAAGGTCGCAGTTCGTAGTAATATACGGCAACTCATCGAGTACAACTGAAGTGATATCAGGTGTTCCCCAGGGAAGCGTCCTGGGACCTCTACTGTTCCTGATCTATATAAATGACCTGGGTGACAATCTGAGCAGTTCTCTTAGACTGTTCGCAGATGATGCTGTAATTTACCGTCTAGTAAGGTCATCCGAAGACCAGTATCAGTTGCAAAGCGATTTAGAAAAGATTGCTGTATGGTGTGTCAGGTGGCAGTTGACGCTAAATAACAAAAAGTGTGAGATGATCCACATGAGTTCCAAAAGAAATCCGTTGGAATTCGATTACTCGATACATAGTACAATTCTCAAGGCGGTCAATTCAACTAAGTACCTGGCTGTTAAAATTACGAACAACTTCAGTTGGAAGGACCACATAGATAATATTGTCGGGAAGGCGAGCCAAAGGTTGCATTTCATTGGCAGGACACTTAGAAGACGCAACAAGTCCACTAAAGAGACAGCTTACACTACACTCGTTCGTCCTCTGTTAGAATATTGCTGCGCGGTATGGGATCCTTACCAGGTGGGATTGACGGAGGACATCGAAAGGGTGCAAAAAAGGGCAGCTCGTTTTGTATTATCACGTTATAGGGGAGAGCGTGTGGCAGATATGATACACGAGCTGGGATGGAAGTCATTACAGCATAGACGTTTTTCGTCGCGGCGAGACCTTCTTACGAAATTTCAGTCACCAACTTTCTCTTCCGAATGCGAAAATATTTTGTTGAGCCCAACCTACATAGGTAGGAATGATCATCAAAATAAAATAAGAGAAATCAGAGCTCGAACAGAAAGGTTTTGGTGTTCGTTTTTCCCGCTCGCTGTTCGGGAGTGGAATAGTAGAGAGATAGTATGATTGTGGTTCGATGAACCCTCTGCCAAGCACTTAAATGTGAATTGCAGAGTAGTCATGTAGATGTAGACAAAGGGGCAGAAAATCTAATAGACATGGGGGACTGGAATGCAATTGTAAGTGAAGGAGTGAAAGTAAAAGTTACAAGAGAATATGGGATTGGGACAAGGAATGAGAGAGGAGATAGACTAATTGAGCTCTGTAATAAATTTCAGCTAGTAATAGCGAATACTCTGTTCAAGAACCACAAGAAAAGGAAGTATACTAGGAAAAGGCCAGGTGATACAGAAAGATTTTAGTTAGACTACATCATGGTCATGCAGAGATTCCGATATGAGATACTGGATTGTAAAGTATACCCAGGAGCAGATATAGACGCAGATCACAATGGTATAGTGATGAAGAGTAGGCTGATGTTTAAGAGATTAGTCAGGAAGGATCAATATACAAAGAAGTGGGGTAGGGAAGTACTAATGAATGGTGACCTACACTTGAAGTTCTTTGCGACTTAGATACAAAATTAAAAATAGCTCAATAGCAATAGAGTTGATGAGGAATGGACTTCTTTAACAAAGGCAATAACAAAAGATGGAAAGGAAAACAAAGGTACAAAGAAGGTTACAGTGAAGAAATAATGGGCAACAGAGAAATTACTTCAGTTGATTCATGAAAGAAGGAAGTAAAAAATGTTCAAGGAAACTCAGGAATACAGAAATAGAAGACATGAGGAATGAAATAAACAGAAAGTGCAGGGAAGCTATGACGAAATGGCTGCAAGAGAAATGTGAAGAAGTCAAAACAATCTCCGGTTAAATTAAAAGCAACGGTGGTAACATTAAGGCTGCAATGGGAATTCCACTGTTAAATGCAGAGGAGACAGTGGACAGGTGAAAAGAATACATTGAAAGCCTCTATGAGGGGGAAGATTTGTCTGATATGGTAGAAGAAGAAACAAAAGTCGACTTAGAAGATGTAATGTGACAACGTGCCATCTAGTGAATGCCAGGCATAGTCAAGGCGCAATGGTAGAGAAAGTGGACGCTTATGTCATCTGTGGGCCAGAATCGAAGGCAAAGCGGAAGTGCTTCCGCCTGGTGGCAGCTAAATTAAAGAACACTATGCGGAAGACAGTGTTTGGCTTGTGCTGCATTCTGACAGCGAAATAACAAAAGAATTTAAATAATATTGTTACGTGTTGTAAAAATATAAATCTAATATTACTTTAATATATGAAAATGACTATAACTGAATATTGTAATGCTATGGTATCTTTAATCGTAAATAGAGAACTTGGCGTAATGTATAATAATGTTTAGGTGTGGAGGGAATCCCCTAGAATGAGAACAGTCTACAGGTTGGCGCCTAATATCGCAATAGAAGTAAGTTGGCGTAGCTCTGAGTCAGAACAAGTGTTAAGTGGCGTAAAAGTGACTGCCGGTGTGTGCTACGCTAATGTTGCTAACAGACCATTTAGAAGTGAGCTGAAACCAGATATGGACTTCATTTATCGTATGGCTACAAGCTAAATGGACACTAAGGCTTGTAAGACGCGGTATTTCGACGGAGATGGGCTGTGAGCGGCAAAATAGTACGGTTTCGCGCTCTGAGGTACAGGGCACTGCATGGTGCAGTGCTATGTTAATTGCAGTGAGTTGCTTGTGCCAACGGCGAGGTGTGAAGGGACCAGTAGCTGCACCCAACGGTGTTTTGCGATCTCAATAACTGATGAGGTCCACTGGTGAGCTCACTTCGGTAGCAATGAACTAGAAGTTATCTTACAAGAGTATTATTATGAACAGTAGTTGTTATACCGACGCCATTACTAGTACATTTATCTTTTGTGAATCAGTTTGTGTAAATAGCATTCCCCTAGTGTAATCAATTATTTCAAGGAAATAGCTCATTATTACCCATATTCAGTGATTTCTATGTGCTACAACATCAGTGAACAGTCATAGCTATATGACAAAAGAAAATAGTCGGATTTAACGCTGAAATTGCCAGCAGACGCCGCTTCATGCAACGGGTGGAAGATGCTAGGTACTGTTCCACATTAATTACTATCCAGCTCGATGTGGTGGCTTTTCAGTACATTGCCATAGTCAAAAACTACTCGGTTCCGTCCGAGCAACGTGATTCTCAATTAGTGTTTTCAGTAACTATATTGACAAGCAGATCTATATTGTTCTTTACTTAAGCGTTCAAGGAAATTGCTGCCACCACAGTACGAATTGTGCCTTCAGCGCAATGCAAGCTCAATAACATTAAATTCAGTAATTACAATTTGTGTAGCTTACATTAACCTTAAACAAGTCCAAGTGTTTATCATGTGTGTTTATGTATTGTGAAACGATTTCAGGCTGTGGTGTTGTTTTAATGTCCTCCTGATAGGCAATATCAGACATACAGATTTAAGTGCTCTCTGTTCAGTCATTTGAAAGAGATTATCAGTGCTACTAATAATCAAATATAAACGAAAAAATAAGTTTGTTACGCGCCATTATCATTATTTATTCCAAAAATTCCGTGAAGTAGTTGGCTCACCATAGGGTGCCTATTCAAACCTATTACACGCGAGAGCCTCTTTCCGGAAGTCCGATGCCACATGGTCTAATAATAATACAGTAAATTCGGGTAGTGGCATCGCAAAGACATAGAGGATCTAGTATTAGAATCAGAATTTGAGCGAGCTTTGGAGGACTTAAGATCAAATAAGGCAGAAGGGATAGAAAACATTCCATCAGAATTTCTAAAATCGTCGAGGAAGTGGCAACAAAACGACTGTTAACGTTGGTGTGTAGAATGTATGAGTTCTGTGACATAACATTCGACTTTCGGAAAAACATCATCCAAACATTTGCAAAGACTGCAAGAGCTGACTAGTGCGAGAATTATCGCGCAATCAGCCTTAACAGCCGATGCATTCATGTTGCTTGAAAGAATAATATACAGAATAATGGAAAAGAAAATTGAAGATGTGTTGGATGACGATCATTTTGGCTTTAGAAAAGGCAAAGGCAAATGAGAGGCAATTGCGCATTGCGGTTGATAATGAAAGCAAAACTAAAGAAAAATCAGGACACGTTAATAGGATTTGTCGACCTGGAAAAAGCGATCAACAATTTAAAATTGTACAAGATGTTCGAAATTCCTAGAAAAATTGGAGTAAGCTATAGGGAGAGGCGAGTAATATACAGTATGTACAAGAGCCAAGCGGAAGTAATAAGAGTGGATGATTATGAAAAAAAAAAAACGAAGTGCTCAGACAGAAAAGGGTGTGACACAGTGATGTAGTCATTTGCGCCTACTGTTCGATCTGTACGTCGAAGCAGCAATGATGGAAATAAAAGAAAATTTCAGGAGTGGACTTACAATTCAAGGAGAATACAATTCGCTGATGACATTGATATTTTGAGTGAAAGGGAAAAAGAATTACAGGCTATGCTGAAAGGAATGAACAGTATAATGAGTACAGAGTATGCATTAATAGTAAATCGAAGAAAGTCGAAAGTAATGAGAAGGAGCAGAAACGAGAACAGTAAGTAACTTAATATAAGGATTGATGGTCATTAAGCAAATCAAATTCAGGAATTCTACTACGTAGGCGACAAAATAACCAATGACAGATGGAGCAAGGTGAACATAAAAAACAGACTAGTACTGGCAAAAAGGGCATTCCTGGCCAAGAGAAGTCTACTAGTATCAACCATAGGTCTTAATTTGAGGAAGAAGTTTCTGCGAATGTGCATTTGGAGCGCAGCATTGGATGGTAGTGAAACATGGACTGAAGGAAAACCAGAGCAGAAGGGAATTGGATCATTTGAGATGTGGTGTTACAGACGAATGTTGAAAACTAGGTGAACTGCTAACGTAAGGAACGAGCACATTCTGCGCAGAATCGGAGAGGAAACAGTTATGTGTAAACACTGACAAGGAGAAGGAAAAGGATTGCAGGACATCTGTTATGACGTCAGGGAATGACTTCCATGGTACTAGAAGGAGCTGTAGCGGGAAAAAACAGTACATCCAACAAATAATTGAGGAGCTAGGTTGCAAGTGATACTCTGGGATGAAGAGGAATTCGCGACGGGCCGCATCCGAAAAAAATTTCAAATTTGTGTGAATTCCTAAGGGACCAAACTGCTTAGGTCATCGGACCCTAGACATACACACTACTTAAAGTAACTTATGCTAAGAACAACATACACACCCATGCCTGAGGGAAGACTGGAACCTCCGACGGGAGGGGCCGCACAATCCGTGACATGGCGCCTCTGACCGCGTGGACACTCCGCGCTGCCGCATCAGACCAGTCAGGAGCCTGCCGACTCAAAAAAAAAAAAAAAACCATGTTTAATGTTACATGTTCATGGACATATGATGAAATATTTGGACTTCAGGCCTGTTGTCATAATGTTGACAATATATTTGGTAATATCTAGGCTGTCTTGAGTAATAAATGGTGAAGAGAAGATATGATGACAAAATGTAGAGAATTTTTTTGAGAAACATGAGAGTCTGTTATGGGATGTATGATGCTACTGGTAACTGAATGACAGATGATTTTCTTAAGTTAGCGAGTAAAGAGCTAAGACTTTTGCTGCGTATTTATTCGTATGTGTTACTGGAAGGCTGGAAATACGAGTTATATCGAAGACAAGCTGTTGCAGAATTTCTGAATATTGGCATAGATATAAAAAGTTGTTTCAGTTATATATTATGACTATGAATGGGGGAAGATTGTTAAGGTATATGTTGCTGACTTGTAAGGTGCGATTATAATTATTATGTGTGGAAAGATATTGGTAAAATGAAGATCACAGAGTAAAGGGTTAATGAAACTCGGAGAGAGCAATTCTTCATAGGTAATTTAAAGAAATCATTCTAGGAATTTAGATGAGCAATTATGGCAGGATGTTTACTTCAAGTTTCAAATATCTCGTAAACGTTTGAACTCAGGAAAGGAACACATCAGCTTTTATCGCTTATCATGTTTAAATACTGAATTTAAATAATTAGTCTTCATGAAAGTTCTGTCCAAAAGTTAACTTTATAAGAATACCGTTTGTATCCAGATTTCAGCTATTTGTTAATAACAGCATCTGGAGCTGTATGTATGTTCAAATCTTTTAATTTATGTAATGAATTTATATTTAAGTGCCATTAGTTTTCAAAGTTTCGATAGTTAGCCTCCCCACCCCATGCTACTTTTTAAAACTTTCTAAAACAGATTAATTTGGGCTCTCATTGTAGCTTGTGAGATGCGACTATTAAATGTGTATCAAGGTGGCGCGTAAAACTCTTGCACTATAGATGGCAAGAGTTATTTCCTGAGCTTGCAGAAATGAAATGCAATTGCAAAGCACACTCAGATTTCTGTTGTCACCAAGGTAAGCCATAGTGATTGTTAGGGACAGAACTGAACATTGTTTTGTGTACTTAGGGAACATTGATTACCGATTCAGATTGTATACAGTGAAATGGTGATGGGTTTGACATACATTCTGATGTTATTCAGTTCAGTGACTCTGTAAGTGTTATGTACGCATTTAAATTATGTATAAAGTTTATACAGCAACATAATATTTACTTGTAGTTGTGGTTGTAAGGACTGAATGCAATGTTCGGAATAATGCACACAGGTAATTTAAGCACAGAATTTTTGTGTTCAGTACAGTTAATGATTACATAAACCCTCTGGTCAGGATAAACTTATATCACATGGATACTCAGGTTACAGTCGAAAGGTTTCACTGAGTAGCTTAAGTAAAAAGTCTCTCTAAAAGTTACAATTAGACATTCATATAGGTAAGAAAGTTAAAGTATAAAATTTACAGTTTTCACTACTCTTTAGGCTACTTCGACAATCCAAATAAATTAATAACGATAACTGATCCCATGTCATGCTGGTTCCATTGATTTTGATTCGGACTGGATATATACACCACTTCAACCTTCGTTTTTCAGATATCAACATCGTATTATTTACATAAATGATTCAAGTAGCGAAGTGACCATTGTAAGTCTTGTTTTACTAGCAATACGTATCGACTGAATGAAGTAAAATGCTACCGTTTCAAGTTTGATACATTTGTCCATATGTTAGTTATAGATTTAGACACCACCATTAGAACATATATTTAAAATATATGTGATATTTCGCACACTGTCATCCTCTACTATTTATAAAACAAGCGTTCTACTTGTTTGATACATGTTTACTCATCTACCCATTTTATAGCCCATAGTAGTTTCCTCAACATCCACTATTTTCCATTACTGTCTGAAGTTTATTTATGGTTTTATCTAATTCCTTTTTACAGTGTCTACAACGGCTATGTGTGTCTGTAAATTAAATTCTCAATTTTCCTCTACAATATGTTGTATAAGAGTAGTAGTAAGTGTAGTTGATCTTCGCCTACTAAATCTGATCTTTCCCTTGTCAACAAGAATTTCTGAATACAATGTAATCATTACATTCAGATTAACGTTTGTACAAGAAATTATTAAATTTTGTATTTTTCAATCTATCTCGCCTTTTGTTTGTCAGCATAGACTGAATCAGCTTTACAACGTCATGAATCAATATTAACATTACCTGCTATACGAATTGCAGGGATATTGTGCATTGTCGCCTGGAGTGGGAGGAGAAACTGAAGTAGATAATTATTCGAAGGATGAAGCACGACAGTCACAATAATTACAGAAACAATGGGACGACGTATTTCTGAGTCAAACTATGGGTCGAAGAGGAAACCCTATGAAAGCCTAGTCAGCAGCATTCCCGTAGAAACACACACGCACACACACACACACACACACACACACACACACACGCACACACACACACACACGCGCGCGCGCGCGCATCGATTGTATTGTTTATATAACTGTAGATGACACTGGGAAACAAAGCAAGGAGTAAATTGAGGGTAAGATTTGGGTCGGGTGATATACAGATCTCGAGGGGTCCTACTGCACAACCTGGTAGGTAGCTAGTTCACGTTGTCCCGTACGAGGCTAGTGGCCTGGGGAAGGGACGGAGCCGACAGCCACTCGTGGAACTGACAGTCCCGTTAATGCCGTCAGCTGTATGGATGTTTCGACATTATCATATTTTTACAGTTTTCAGTGATTACATTCAACCGCATAACATTATATCCATTCTGGAACAGAATTACATATAAATCCTCGTGACCAAATGAGCACATCTGCCCGATAAAATATTACTGCCGATGCATGGCACACGTCAATTGTCCGCTTTTATGCCCGCTTTGTAGCAGATACTGCACCCGCGGGAACGAACGGTGAGCTGTTTTCCATTGTGACTTCATGCGCCGCGTTTTCACGGCAGTCAGTCAACACGTACGCCGTTAGCGTGACAGGTTGTTTTCGTCGATACTAATTGCATTTTTAACAGCACAGCAAACGCTGAAAGGTGTGAGCAGTAGTGAGACGGTCAGGAAGTCCTATTTGGATTTATTTCAGCTCTGTTCATAGACTCCATCTGCTATTCTTTTTTTCACGGGTCATAATTCCACCAGAGCTCTGCCCTCTAACTCCAGTCTTGGGTACAAATCATTCCTGTTTCCATCCTGCTTATGGAAATACTACACCAGCAGCTTTGTAAGAGTGTCTGCGATGCTTCGGAACCTCTCTGAGACCAGGTTGACGAACTGAGAATAGAGGTCTACATCTACAGCTGCATCTACACTCTGCAAACCACCATGAGGTGCATGGCAGAGGGTACGCCCCACTGAATCAATTATTACGGTTTCTTCCTGTTCCATTCACGTATGCATCGCGGGAAGAGTGATTGTCTGAAAGTCTCTGTGCGCTCAGAAATTATTCTAATGTAATCCTCACGGTCCCTTTGTGAGCGATACGTAGGGGGTTGTAGTATATCCATAGATGGCTCTGACTCTGAGCACTATGGGACTCAACATCTTAGGTCATCAGTCCCCTAGAACTTAGAACTACTTAAACCTAACTAACCTAAGGACATCACACACACCCATGCCCGAGGCAGGATTCGAACCTGCGACCGTAGCAGTCCCGCGGTTCCGGACTGCAGCGCCAGAACCGCACGGCCACCGCGGCCGGCTATATCCATAGAGTAATCATTTAAAGCCGGTTCTTGCAACTTTGTTAATATACGTTCTCGGGATGGTTTATGTCTATTTTCAGTACTCTGCCATTTCAGTTCCTTCAGCATCTCCGTCACACGCTCCCATGAATTAAAAAAAGCTTGTGACCATTTGTTCTGCCCTTTCCCTTTCAATATCCCCGTTAGTCCTATCTGGTACGAGTCACACAAACTTGAGCAATATTTTAGGGTGGGTCGCACGAGTGGTTTGTAAGTAATCCCTTTAGTAGACTGATCGTACTTCGCCATTGTTCTAGCAATAACCGAAGTCTATCACCTGCTTTACCCACAACTGAACCTATTTCATACCCCCACAAAGTGTTGTTGCACACAGGTATTACAAGAGTTGGCCGATTCCAGCAGTGACTCATTCATATTGCAGTTATGGGATACTACGTTATTTCGTTTTGTGAGGTGCACAGTTTTACATTCTTTAACATTTAGAGCAAGTTTCCAATCTCAGCACCATGTTTAAATTTTATCAAAATATAACCGAATATTTATGCAGCTTCTCTCAGATAGTATTTCATTATAGGTAATTGCATCATTTTAAAAAGGCCTGATTTTACTATTTATTTGGTCTGCAAGGTCATTAATATACAACATGTATTGCAGGAGTCCCAATACACTACCCTGGGGCACACCCGAAGTTACTTTTACATCTGACGATGACTCTCCATCGAAGGTGGCATGCTGTGTCCTCCTTTCCAAAATGTCCTCAATCCAGTCACAAATTTCATTTGATATCTCTTATGATCGTAGTTCTAACAATGAGGTAGGTGCGGTACTGAGTCAAATGCTTTTCGGAAATCAAGAAACACTGCATCTACCAGGTTGCCTTGATCCAGAGCTTTCTGTACGTCGTGTGAAAAATGTACGTGTTGGGTTTCACATGATATTTTCGAAAACTATGCTGGTTGCGATTAAGGAGGTCATTCCCTTCGTTGTGACTGTCATTTTACGCAGCACGGATACATGGAGTTACTTGACGATCTGATTCCTCAAGACATAACGGAGTCGAAATAGGCATAGCAAAGCTTCGACGTTTCACTATCTGCCACAGTGGAGAATATTTCGCTGGTCAGAACGGCAACGTTGTCTTTCTGCATAATAATGTCAATGGAAGGTTTAAAAGCAAGTTTCCATCTTTCTTTTAAGCTCAAGGTTTTAAAATGCTTGACAGTTCTAAAAATACGCCAATTTTTGATGGTAAAATTTATGTTTTTTTTCCATATGCTACACACTGAGGGTAAGTCCGGGGGAATTGGACCACTCGGTGAGACGGACCAGTGGCGTTTTTCACAAAAGCGCCGCTCGAGAGTCGCTCCCGCTACTTTGTGAACAAATGTGGTGCAAAAATGTTGCTGTTATTTCCGTGTTAGTTCTGCAGAAAAAAACACATTCTCTGTTCCGGTAAGCCGAAGGGTTTCATCGTGTGGTTACATAATTTTAGAATTTAGACTTCGCTTGAACAATAGTGATGCAAATTTTTTACTGCGAGCTTGACAGTTGTCTAAGCACGAAACTAACCTAAAATAGTCACCGATTTCTCTACCTGCTGATACTATTGCGATGGCCCGTCTCCGTCAGACAATCGGGAGAGTTGCGTTATTTGCGTTAGGTAGCTACTTGCTTTAATTTGGGAGAGATTGAGGGCAATTAAATATAGCTTGAAGGCATGTGCAATAATTCCACTGAAGACGGGGCGCAGTCCCAGACTACGCTTATTTATCGGGAAATACGTCTACGCAAGTAAATGGAAGAGCAGAATCTCACACACAGGCGAACCACCCTCTTCTAAACTCGTCAAAAGACCCAGTGATCCCTAGGACATCGAGAGAGCAGAGCCATCAGCACAAGACAAATTCCTTCGTTGACACTTCGGACTCCACTTCTACTAAACCAAAAACTTCCAAGATGATTACTTCAAAAGTGACTACTCCTAAGCCAACACAGACAAAATTTTCGGAAGAAATATAACCTGCTCCTTCGAGTGATAAAACTATGATTTTTCAGAGGAAGGCAGAAAATGTATCTAAATCTCTGAACTATGCTGAAAATACTGAAACGGTAAAGAAAACGAAGGATAAGAAAAGAAAGAAAACAGGAAAAAGGTACAAAAACATCATCGAAGGGAGCTACTGGTGATTATAAAAGCAGACTGAAGAGGCTAAAAAGGAAAAATACTGAATCTAGCTCACTGTGTTCATCAGATGCAGACATTGTAGAAGATTGCGAAAATAGGTTTCATGAATGGGATGAAGACTAATGTGTTGGGTGGTTTGATATCTATTACAAAAGTAATGAAAATGACAATTGGCTTTAGTTTGTTTCCCGTTAACGATGGTCAGTGAATATTGATCAACATAAGTAATAACTGTAGCTGCTGCAGCGAGAGGAACGTAGGCTAATGCTTGAACAAATTGTACATCCATGTTTAATCAAGATTAATATTAAATTGACAATATTGTTTTTTAATAAAATATTTAATAGTATAATTCTGTCCATTACAAATTTTTTCAAAATAAAAATTTGGAATTGTTATTGACTCATTGGTTCATTTATAACTATTTGTATATGGTCCGTCTCTTCAGTACACTGGTCTATCTCACCTGCACACCTATGTATGAGATGGACGACTCAAGCATATTTTCATTTTATAATATCTCCTTCCTGTTTGCTGAATCATATTACGTTCTAAGCAAAGGGCCACACTGCCAGAGAAAGGCTCATCGGTTTGCATTTTGTATGTTGGTATGAAGGACTGGAAGGAGAGTAGATATACCACAGTATTCTGCAACGCTTCATTGGACAGGAACTCCAACAATGCAAGTTTACAGACACATTTATTGGTTCATGTTGTGTAAATACGAAGAAGAAGCCGTATGGAAGTGATGAACAATGCCCAGTATTGCAGCACCTACAGGATCAGGGCGGGTTCGAACGCTTTTCTCGGACCCAACTCTCCCCCCACCTCTTTAGGCACTGGTTGTCTATCATTAGGCTCTTGATGAGACCTTTAACAACAGATCCAAGTGTAATGATCGGAGAAGGACTCTGTTTTTTATTTTAAAATAAGTACTGGACAGACATTCCCCTGGTACAGAAACAAATTTCTGAATTTTGTACCAGTGCTAAATGTTAATAAAAGAAACTATTTATTTCCATTTAAAGTAAGTTCTGGGAACTTTAAAACTTTTGATGATTGAATTGATATTAAATATACAAGAATAGTGAAAGTATACGATACTAAAAGCGAAAACGTTCCAGTAAACGTTCCAGGGAGGCTTTTGCAACTGTGCAGTTACGAGCCACAGTACGTAAAATTGAGGTAGTATAAATGTATTTGAAATGTAAACTTTTGCATTGAGTCTCCATGAAATTGGGTTCAAAAATTACCTACAGTCTATCCTACCTAGTCCAGTCTTAGGGAATGAGGTGCTGTACTTGTGCGTAGAGCACTGGCACATTTTACCAAAGTTATAAGATACGTCTCAGAATCTCCAATCTCAGAAGAATGTGCTACGGCAGCAACGTAGAAGCCCTCACCTGAAGGCTGTCAAAGGGTTTACTGTCGACAGGGCTGTTTGTGTACAGATAAATTTTTAACATGGCCAACAAAGGTTTGAGGGTTGCACTGAAAGGGTTACCAGGCTGAGGGGACAAGTATGTGTCAATGTCACATCCAACACCCACTCCCCCACCCTACCCCCCCCCTCCCCTCCCTACCGGTGTCAGGCCGCATCAGGATACTGCGAAGCAGAAAGTTTGACAACTATAAATAAAATTTGCTGCTTCTGATTAAGTTGAAATTTCGTCCAATGTTTTTGAACGGTCCCTACCAGTTTCACCCCCTGCACTAGAGAAAAATCTGTAATTGCCCTAGACTCGGAAGTTGTCAGAAAAGGTTCAGTTGCGTCGCAGCTCCACAATATTCCTACAGAAGCGTTGAGTCGTCCGGTGGGGGGTGTCATCAGTGCCGAAGGTTGTCAAGAATGCCACATTAAGAACTATTGTTGTTGACCACAAAATGTGCATAAATGAACGCCCAAAGTAAAGGAGTGGTTTCATTGGTGCCACTTATGCTACCTCCTGACGCCTGCTCATCTAATGCTGACTGGCGATGTGTCACAGATATTTCTTGGCCACCCTTATAAAAAACTACGTGATTTCGATGTTAGGCACCACGGTTCTGATTTCCATCGCAAAGGTGTCAAGAGAAAGAGTGAGCTGTGGTTATTTGGATACTAGGGGTGACAGGGGAGGGGGGCTGACGATCTTCTCATCATGTGACACGTCAGAGAAGGCTTGAACAACGGGAACTAGAGGAAAAGGGGGGGGGGGGGACAACCTTACACGTCAGAGAAGGTTCAAAATGGCTCTGAGCACTATGGGACTTAACTTCTTAGGTCATCAGTCGCCTAGAACGTAGAACTACTTAAACCTAGCTAGCCTAAGGACGCCACACACATCCATGCCCATGGCAGGATTCGAACGTAAGGTCGTAGCGGTCGCTCGGTTCCTGACTGTAGGGCCTAGAACCGCTCGGCCACCCCAGCCGGCAGTCAGAGAAGAGTTGAGCAGTGGTTACCAGGGGGGACGGAGGGGGGCGGGGGCTGACGACCTTCCCATCGTGTGACCCGTCGACTGTGACGCTGGGCAGAACTGTGGTGAAATCTGGCGCCAATATGACATCATTAACCCATCTCACACCTCATGTGAACTTCCGAGCATGCGTCGACACCTTGCTGGTTGAAATGTTGCCGAGCCTGAGGGTAACCTCGCAGGGCGTCACGCTCTAGTGGGAGGTTGTGGGCACCTTAGAGTCAAGATTCGAACTTCTTCGTCGCAGTGGTGGGAATGTGACGGGTTAGGAAAAAGTTACCCTTTCACAGTCTTGCACAGCGTACACCAGTACTCGTTCAAACTTCGTGGCTGCTGGTATCCGCACACTCGCTCGTTGGCGGTCCTCTGTTAACTGGAACGCTTTCGCTTCTGCGAGCATTGTCCTACACTTTCACCTGTGTCAATTTTCGCTGCTAATAGTTTTTCACTCAGTATACAATCTTGGCAGTGGGTGGATCTGGTGCCCCTCTCAGCAGTTGTGTTCAAATGGTTCAAATGGCTCTGAGCCCTACGGGACTTAGCGTCTGAGGTCATCAGTCCAGTAGAACTTAGAACTACTGAAACATAACTAACCTAAGGGCATCACACACATCCATGCTAGAGGCAAGATTCGAACCTGCGACCGTAGCGGTCGCGCGGCTCCAGACTGAAGCACCTAGAACCGCTCGGCCACTCAGGACGGCAGCAATTGTGTCAGTTGTTCCTTAAACCGGTCCTATGCCTCATAACGATAGAAGTAAAGAACAACAGGCGGCACTTCAAGTATCACTTAATTGGTGCTGCAACGTCTAAACGACGCCCTTAAATCCCTGGTGCCGACTGTCCCCTTAACCGTGAACCAGAATCAATGATTTTTGTTCCATTCGTGTATGGTACATGAGAACAAAAATTGTTGCCTCGTCTCACCATAGTGCCGAATCGGACTGGCTTTACCGTCGTGATCGTGACGTAAGATACAAGCGAGAGTTGGTAAGCAATATGGCTTCTGGAAACTGGGCTTTAGGAATTTGTACAGGAAGACTCCTCGAAAGGTAATCTCCTTCTCTGTAGCGTCTGCCGTTAGTCTTTTAAATGTGTCTCTAACGCTTCGCTGCTGGCTGAACAAATTCGAGATATTCACTTCCACATTGAGCCTTGTTTTCTTTGGGGACTACTATCTATGTTTCTCAAATGGCCAAAATCAGGCACCAAGTCTTTCCGTGGTGTAAAATTACGTTTGGAAGTAGTCACCACTGTATTCGTGAATTACAGCGCTCTGTTAGATAAACGTGAATTCCTTACTATGAACTCAGACAATATTTCCAATAGCAAATTTACAGCTAATATTTTGACTGAATTAATGGGCTTAATTTGATTTCATGATGACGACTGATACTATTTACAGTTTCCTTGAGAGATGTCACGCTACTCTCGCATTTTAACAATATTGTCAGCCAGATAAACATTCTTATTTTAGATCATGATTTCAGTGCTACCCTGTACTATATTTGCTATGCGTGGTTAATGACGTTTTGTACATGAGAAAATTGTGAGCAGAATCTTCTTGTAACTGCAGGTGTAACCTATAGAGAGCTTGTACCCGGGTGCTGTGGCAGAGGCGACCGAGAACAAGGAGCCACATTGGATGCCATAAATGCTAAGTGCAGTGACCTGGCTGTGTAAGTGATTCTGGGAAGCAACGCTCAGTGGTTTCTACCTGCCGAGGGACTTCTGGCCAAAGCTGTCTCCTCCTTTCACTTAAAATCAGACAGAAGGGCTCCAGTGTGCAAAACATTTTGCCTGGACCCGGCACCAGTCTGTTCCAAAAATGGCTGGATGGCTGAAAGTGGGAGGAGCAAGCCATTTAAGAGAGACTGCTGTAAACGGTGGGAAGGTCATACAAGCCTGTGCATTGTCATGTTACAAACTGGGACGGTATGGACAGACGAGCTGGTGCACATGTCTGGTAGAGGTAGGACTGTAACCTCTCTTGGTGCCAGGACGTCACGAGGTTTTTTTAGTGAGCAGCAAAAACATGTACTCCATTGACACGACTGTCTGGGAAGCTTACTAGTCTTCTTTCAAAAAGCCTCCAGTAAACATCTTCCGTATTGCATAGTGCTCAAGTACTGCCTTACCTTCTAACACTCAACCACCTTCATGCTCATTGCTCGGTAAGGCTCTTCTTGTTATTTATGGACCTATGCATTGAAATTCTCCAGGTGCGTTACTAGTCTACAGCTTTGTTTGTCCCAAATGGTCTTTATTCAGGTTTTATTTTGATAGGTTCTATGTTATCCCCTTCATTTTATCTATGGTGTACAGCTTTTAGCGCGCTACTTGTTTGTAACTCAACGTGTATGAAGGGAAGTGGCCCTAAAGCAGTTACCTCTCAGCTATGAGATGTTAAAATAGAATCTCTGTACCTTCCAAGTATTGTAATCGGTACTACTTTTTAGTATCCTTTTGTTCTTAAGAATGTGGTTATTATTCAACTATTGTTGTGCAATACTGTACTTCAGTATCCTTTTATTCTTCAGAATATTGTTAAGAATTCTTTCTAAAAATTCTTTTCTTTATTAATTTTTGTACAAATCACCTGAGGATGTGTCTTCAATTCACGCGAATCGCCGGCCGTTGTGGCCGTGCGGTTCTAGGCGCTTCAGTCTGGAACCGTGTAACCGCCACGGTCGCAGGTTCGAATCCTGCCTCGGGCATGGATGTGTGTGATGTTCTTAGGTTATTTATGTTTAAGTAGTTCTAAGTTGTAGGGGACTGATTGTAAGAGGTCCATGATTAAGGAATTTGTTGCTAGCGCACTCGAGCAGATGTAATTCCGATGGATTGCTCACGCGCTGCCTGCGATTTGTAAGGTGTAAGAGTGTCTCAGACCAGAGATCATTGTTGACTGCAGTAGGAACTGTGTAGCAGGAGGAGTAAGACGCTGCACGCAGTCTGGTGTATCGAGTTGGCTGGGCCGGTCGTGTGGAGCGATGGCGGTGCCTGAGCGTTGTAGTATAAGGTAAAGCAGCCTCGTGCATATGTAGTATTGTTATATCAAGTCACATGTAAATGTTTTAAAAAATTCTCTTAATAATAATCTTTCTTATAAAAATTAACGTTTGACAATCATTCATCTCAATTTAATGAATTTACATATATCTCCAATCCATGGTCATCCCGATTATTGTAAAGCAAAATCAGTTATTTCTTTTCATACATGACAAATCTATCGGCGAGCATTGCACAGGGCTGCGCCAGAAAAATTTCTTATAGGAGCAGATATATATGCGTTATCCAGCGATTCAATTGATGTAAGAATTTTCATTTTTATTCAGAATGATCTTTCAGGGCCATGACGCAGCGCTGCTGACATCCAAAATTTACCAGTTTACATTCACATATAATTATTGAAAGGTTACAAGTAAGCCACAATTTTTTATTGAGAGATTAGTCACATTTTATTATTGGTAGGTTGCGGAATTTTTCCGTGGGGAGGTTGCACTGAATGTGAATAAGGTTATGTAATTATATTTATCTGTTGGGAGATTGCGCTGAGTGTGAATGTTGTATTTATTATTTTTTGTGGCGAGGTTACACTTGTCGACAACCGGCCAGGATCGTATTTTCTTTGTGAATTTCTGAGAAGTAGTCATATATCTGCTCTTATTTACTTAATGTAAAATTGAGTTTGCATCTGGCGCAACGCATTTACTAACTTGTCACTCTTTCTTTCCCAGATCATCGGCAATTTATAGCTCTTTGTTGTAATTGTATTTGTTCCATTTTTGCTTTGTCTCTGTCTGATTTTGTGCTTAACTTTGATTTGTGAAAGTGCCGCGAAAAACTGCTAACAGTACATCGTGATGTGCAATGAGTGAAAAAGCCGAGTCGAATAATTTGACTGATAATACTAGCGACACTCAGTGTCATAGTGATAATCCTCTAATTACAGATAATCAGTGCATGCCGATCACTAGTAATGATTTTATTCCAAATGATGAATTCAGTTATGTCCACACTTAATTTAACGGCAATTGATGACGCGTCACGTTCCGTTACAATTAACGCTGTCCAGTTTGACACACATGATTGGCAAAATTTACACAGTGAACAGACAGATATTTCTAACGTAGGTGAACAGTGTACTCAAAATATGTCAGATTTATTTGATTCCGATGTAGTGACCAACAGTGCACATTCAAATGGCAAACCTTTTCAAGAATCAGAGAATGACCAAATGGTTACACAAAACGTGAAAAACGCAGATACGCCATCAAACAGCACAGGGAATAGAGTAGGTAATATTGGCATGGATCAAGTTATGGCATTATTATTACAACTTCATGAATCGAACAAACAACTTAATGAAAATTCCAAACAACTTAATTAACATCTCAAACAGTCGAATGAAAAACACGACAACAATTTAAAACAACTTAATGAAAGTTTCAAACAGTCGAATGAAAAACACGACAGGTCGATCAAACAAATTAATGAGAACTTTAAACAGATTAATGAACAGATTGCAGTCGTTTCCGTGCAATTTCATGGCACTAAAGAACAATTACGTGAGAAAATTAAGACTTGTGCTAGGAATAGTAGTGAGGAAATTATATCCGTTGCACAGGAATTACGTAATACACACGCAGACACAACAAAATTACTTAGAGATGAAATCAGTGCAGTCGACAGACAATGTTCAGAAAACGCAACACAGTTACGCGACGAGTTTAAATTAATGTCAGCAGAACTTTCACGCACACTGGATTGCGAAAGTAGACAAGAAATTTGATGAACAAAACAGCCAAATTGACGAACGTTTTAATCACCACCTACAAAACTGTGAAACGCGTTACCATAAATTCATACAGGAACAGAACAAAGTAAAGAAACAAGTCATGGAAACAATTACTGCACAGAGACAGGAAGATAAGCGTAAATTGTATACAAAAGCAAAAACATACGTAGACAACAACATTGCTACAGTAGCAGACGAAATTAATACTATCAAACAGTTGAACACTGAATTTCATGATGAAATTTCCGCTCTTAAAACAAAAACATACACACACAGAGTAGATTTTCAGACAATGACCAGCAGACTTGTGCAATTGGAATTAATACAGGATCCCCATGCCGTTAAAGCAGACGTTAAGAAATTGAACAAAACCACCCGTAAAATCTAAAAACAAATTAATGTTTGTGACACATTTTTATGACGATCAGGTAAAAGCACTGACTGAAAAAGTTGATGAATTGTCCAGTCGTATTGACGTTAACGAAAATAACAATGACACCAAATCAGACGGTACGTCACCAATTTCTTTCAATCAAACACCCGAATTCCAAAGTTTACAGCAGGCAATCAGTGAGCTAAGTTCGTCGAATAATACATTGCGTAGAAAAGTGTCGTCTTTACAGCAAGAAGTGAAAGAAATGAAAAAAATTTCAGCCTCTAACACGTCACAGCATACGCCACATTGTGAACATTTGTCACATTCACACAGCCAGTGTAATTCAGGTAATTTAAAGAGTGTACGTGACTTAGATTCCGAACACTCACAGGCAAACAGATTATCATACAATCCTGAACTTGCTCAGACATACAGAGACGATAATTTTGATTACAAGCACTTTCTATCCGTTAATTTAAGAACGACAGAAAACAGATTCACGCTTTGAACTGGATACAACAATTTGATTTTGAATTTTCACCGCCTGTAACGCAGAAACTAAAATTTATTTGCAGCGCGTAAGAGTCCTCAGGGGATTCATTACACTTCGATGAATATGTGCCGTAGCGTGCACAGGGCCCCGAGCCGTAGTAGTGCTATTTCATCTTTAGTTTTCTGCACTGCTGCCTTCTCTTCTACTATCCTTTACATCTATCAAAACAGCTCTTCAACTATCGATCTATCTAGGACTAGGAATGAGTAGAGAAAACCTGATATGACAAGTTTTACCGAAAGTGACAATTTTCATTAGACACTTCCAAACTACCAGTATAATTTTAATAAGTGACAAAATTTTAATCATCGCTGTCGTCACAATTATCAGCAACAGCAAAACATATTTTGGCAACAATAGAGTGTTTTCCCCATAACAACAACAAAACCAGCCGGTTAGCATACCTAACTAACAATATAACGTGCAAGGTCAACCAAGCTTTGTTTCGCCGCCTACACGCATAGAGTCGGCTCCACCAAATAGTAACGCATTCAACAAGGAAATCAGTACGTAGAGAAAACACATCATTTCAATTCCTATCGCAACGCGCCGTATAGCAATGATTATCATGACAGCGTAAAAGTAATGAGCACAGTTTTCAGCGTAACAGTCGGTCTTACCAGCAGCAGAATCATCCGCAACAATAGATTATCATGAATGAACCAGACAGTCGGTTAGCAAGAAATAACAGAACAGTACAAATAGTTGAAATGCCACAGCATCCTCCCGCAAATAACAGCACTTCAGAAAGAATTTGTTTAGATACAGTACAGGTTGCATCTTCCAGCAACGTAATCAATACTTTTGACACACAGAATCTTGTTCACGAAAATGTTATTACTTTTGACGACATCAGACACACACTTTTACATAAAAAACCTGTTATTCAAAAAACGATTTCCCACCCTGTCATTGAAGTAAAGATTGGGTCGTCTACATTTTCAGCAGTAATCGATTCGGGATCACCTATGTCAGTTATAAATGAAGAAACATTCAACGAATGTAACAAAGAGAACACCTATCCTACGTTACCATTAGGCAAAACTAAAGTAAAATGTGCAGTATCTGGTAAAGGAGTAGATGTAAAATTACAGACACACTTTTCGTTTTGTATTGTAGGTCATACGTTCCATTCAAATTTTTGGATTGTTCCCTTATTGACAACAGACGTTATTTTAGGTACGAATTTTTTGGTAGAACAGGGCGCAATTATTGACTTCCAAAATTCCTATTTAATGTTCAAGGATGAAAATGTACAACTGGCATTAGAATTTCAGCACGCTTTATCTGCAGATGAACAGGCAATTAATTGAACGGAGGTCGTTTCTACATCGCGTAACATACACTGTCATTCCAAAATGTTCACAGATACTTACGCACACAACTACAATACACCAGACGAAGCCGGCTATAACGTTATGCAAATGATTTCTGATAAAGTTAAACAGAGCAATGCAAAGACAGACGACGAACGTACAGAGCTAAGCAAAATTCTATTACAGCAAGCTCCAGTTTTTGACAACGTCCCTGGTACTATGTCCGGTTTTATATGTGAATTTCAAGTTAAACAGCATGACACCTTGAAAGTTAAACATTATCCTATTCCATATATCCGTGCACAAAATATTGTAGCAGACTCACTATCTCGTTCTCTCAGCAACAATCAGCAAGGCATCGCAACCAACTTCTCCCAAGCAAATTTTAGCGTCATGCATATTCAAGAAGTTGCATTCGAAAATTTCATTTCGTCGTCATTACGAGACATAGCACAAGAGCAGAGTAAAGACAACATATGGAAAGAAAGTAAACACCTTTGGCAAGATAGGTATAACGTTACCATTAGAAACCATTATCCTGTACGCCAGAACATTCTGTTTCGCCGCTCTCACCCTGATAGCAATCTCTGGTTATTATGTATCCCTGACGAGCTTGTTAAGAAGTTAATTTGGTATACTCATTTCAGTTACGCACATTATGAAGCCAGAAAATGTTTTCTTATACTGACACAGAACTGTTATTTTGCCAACATGGAGAAACGTATTAGACGAGCTTTAGCATCATGTAAAATCTGCCAGAAAGCTAAATCAGACACGACTTCTCATATTCCTCCGTTACATCCCAATGTACCCGTTAAATTGAGACATATGGCCGCTGTAGATATTTTTGGACGGATTCCCAGATCTAATAGAGGTTTTTGTTACATCTTTGTCGCTGTTGAACTTACTTCGAAATTTGTTACCTTCACTCCGTTACGCAAAGCTACTGCTAAATCTATTTCGAATGCATTTCTAAAACATTTTTTATTTCATGTAGGTCATGTATTGAAAGCAGTTTCCGACAATGGACCACAATTTCGATCTGCGGTATGGACGATCTAGAAACATTTCTCCAATCTATATATCCAGGTATCACGCTTCTTCGAACCCTTCTGAACGACTAATGAAAGAAATTGGTAAACTATTTAGAATATACTGCCATAAAAAACATACTGATTGGGATACACGCATTCTCCCATTCCAGGATGTAATTAACTCCATTCCAAATGAATCTACTATGCTATCTCCGACTGTGATACTGAAAAATGTTGAACCACTTAACAAATTTAAAGAATTAGTATCTTTTCCTACATCTCGTCGACTAAGCCACCATGAAATAATTGACATTGCGCTCAACAACATCAAACGTGCCTCAGAGCTCCGGAGAAGACGGCAAAAACAGGTTTGTACACGCTGTGACTTTCACATTGGACAGAAGATATTAGTACGCACACACTATTTATCCAACAGAGGAAAGAGTAGATGCAGTAAATTTGAGCCTCTATACGCAGGTCCATATAGAATTCGCAGCATTCCTCACCCCAATGTAGTACATATCGAAGCTTTGAGAACCAGAAAAAGTAAAGGCAATCACCATGTCTCAAATATTAAACCCTTTATTGAATGAACATACTTTATGATTTATCACATTGTAATGCCTTTTCCAGATAATGATATGACCACTTACTGATGATGACTATATTTTTTACTTGGCAAGTGACCGGTAAGGTACGGTTAGCAGGTGGCTTTTCTTGTCGTTATATATCAGACCGTGCACATTTTCTATTTTTTGTGTATGTATGATTGTTTTCCTATCGAAAGTGGAATTTTTGTCTGTATGAACTATGAAATCTTTAAGATGTAACAAACACCAGTTGACTTTAACATTTTTGCCTTATGATATCTCGACATCTTGACTATTCTACATTTTTTGCTACTACATTATGATACTGTGTGTACATTTTTGCATTCGAAAATTGTCTATGCTTTTGACCTAAAACGTTTTCTGTCGTGCTATGCTGTATGCTTAGTTATATCACTAGAAACAAGTTTTTGTTAGAGAGTATATGATTTAAATGCAAGATATCAATCCATATTCATCGTTTTCCGAAAGCAGTACCGTGTATAGGAACTAAATTAAACAAACCACAGTGGTTTACTGTGAAATGGGAATTTCATCTTCCGAATGAACGAAAGAAATTGCAATAACTTGTCATGAAGAGTAAATGGATCAAAATTAACTAGCATTAACGAGAATATACTATACACATCGTATGATAGCAGCGTTGACTAATTATTTTTCTTTCAGAGTACGAGGCGATTATTGCAGGCTGTCAGACAGAACTACACATGTTAATTTTAGTGATGAAATATGCTAGAAGTAAGAAACTCTATACTATGAATAGTTGTGTGAGGAGAATGGTAATATGAATAATGAAAACGAAGTTTTTTTTTGCAGATGTTAATAAATGATGATGAATAGTTGTATGAAGAATATGGTAATATCAAGAATGAAGTTTTTCTTTGCAGATGATGATAATGATGGAGTTTATATATTTTCTGTTACTTAAGATATGCTATATAGTTATTTAAGTATGTGTTGCAGTTCCTTTTGACAGTATTTTTTATGCCACATAGTATAATGACTGAATGTTTTGGGAAAGACAGCTAGAGTACATACATATTAAGTCCACGTTTCATTACCTGTTAACTCGAGGTTTACTACTTTTCAGCATAATATACATTTTTTTCTTTCAGCTCAATAATCCACTTTGTAATTTTTCCAGGAGAAGCTTTTCATGATGTTAATATACTATAAGCAGTGAGTTATTAAATCTGTTCTAGTACTTGCATTTTTCTACCCAATTGTGTCTATCATTTATGAATGTGCTCACATACTCTACTTGTTTCATAACCTTGCTATAGCTGACTCATGACGAATGACGTCATTAATCCTTATTTCCAGCAATAAGTCACAAGCAAATATTTTTATGCCCCAGCAATTAACTGTCGGTCCCAACGCAATGCATAGCTTGCACAAAAAAAAAATATTAAACTTCCTGGCAGATTAAAACTGTGTGCCCGACCGAGACTCGAACTCGGGACCTTTGCCTTTCGCGGGCAAGTGCTCTAACATCTGAGCTACCGAAGTACGACTCACGCCCGGTACTCACAGCTTTACTTCTGCCAGTATCTCGTCTCGTCTGCCAGGAAGTTTCATATCAGCGCACACTCCGCTGCAGAGTGAAAATCTCATTCTTGGAAAAAAAATATTACCAGTCCCAACTATTACCAGTATACTACTAAATAATGCTACCAGTTTAATATATATTTCCAGTCCTAAATACAATGCAAATTTTTCTGCTGTATTGATTCCATTATGTCTATGATCTTTCAGGGCCTTCACGCAGCGCTGCTGACGTCCAAAACTTACCAGTTTAAATTCAAATTTAATTATTGAAAGGTTATAAGTAAGCCACAATTTTTTATTGTAATCTTAGTCACATTTTATTATTGGTAGGCTACGGAATTTTTCCGTGGGGAGGTTGCACTGAATGTGAATTAGGCTATATAATTATATTTATCTGCTGAGAGATTGCGCTGAGTGTGAATTTTGTACTTATTATTTTTTTGTGGGGAGGTCACATGATGACCATAGATGTTAAGTCCCATAGTGCTCAGAGCCCTTTGAACCATTTTGAACCTTGGTTCCCCTCTACCAAAATTCTATCACTCCTCTGCTTCACCTTTCACATCCGGCTATCTTCACCCATGGATACCCTCTACGCATTCTTATAAACGATGCCTTGCCTTTCCTATATCGAACACCTTCGCATCTCCTACGTTCATTGGAAACTCGATACCAAGCACCCAATAGTTTCATCATTTATTTCTCAACTCCGCACTTATACTAGCACATACCCCAAAATCACAGCTTCGTACTCCCAATAGGTATCAAATGACATTACAAGCGCCGTCCCTGCCTGGCTGTGAAATACATTCATATATTTATCCATCATTTCGTTTCCTCTACATGTTATGGCTCTTGCTGTTCCGACTCCTCTTTTTCGACTTGCTGCTTATTTAAGGCTCCTCTTCTTCATTGCTCGACTCAGCATCATTTGCTGGACACTATCCCACACAAAACCTATGTTACCGATCTACTTCAACAAAATCCATACCTATATCTCTTCTTATCCATCCATCTCTCTAACCAATGTTACAATGAGTAGAAGACTATAGTTTTATTTACGTAGTCAACAACAGAAATTACCCGTAACTTCTTGATAGGATAATGACTGACTACTCCACTTTATTTCGTGCATATTTCAACACTAATGTAACTACACACGGAAGGCATTGACTTAGTAACATTTCATCACTGGTGTATCATACATCCATGACTATAATTAAGAAACAAATAGAGTTCATTGGAACATGAAGTGATTTATACATCACATAGAAGTAAACAGTAAGAAAAACCTACTTATTTACGTGGAGTATTACAAAATGATCCTAACCTGTAAATGTATGCTTCTTTTATTGCAAATGAGTGTGTGCCATCGGTTACATGCTAATGCAGAGGCAAAGGAAAGTTACTGATAGTGAAGAAGTGTTGAAATCACCAAGTGCAGCTCACCGAACGTTTGCAGAAAGATTTCCACGAGGCGCACCAAGTCGCTATCCGGTTTACGTTACTGTAACACGTCCGACGGTGGCCACTTCCGCCAACGGGCCGCGAGCGGCGGAGACGGACACCGTGGGGCGAGCGCTCTGGGAGCAGACACTGCAGTCACTCTGCAGGGACACGGAGGGAATCCGGGGCCGACGCCCGCACCTTGCTCAAGGAGGGACACGATGCGAAGAGCCTGTCTGACGACGAGAAGCGTGCCGAGAACTGATGGATCTGCAGCCATTAGGACGGAACGCCAAGAATGTGCCCGCAAAAGCAGCTGAGGTCTTCTGGCCTGGCGGCAGTCATTCTACCTGCCTTATAAAGCAGGAATGTGCCGACATTTCCAGCACCCCACGGGCACAGCGAGGGGCGTGCACAAAGCGCGGGGAATTGGCGCAGGGAGGTGTGTGAAAGAAGCCAGCGTTCTTCAGAAGATGATGGAGCCAAAACATGAGTCCGTTTAGGGCTCACGGAGAGGGAGCGGTTATAAAGAAGTGTTGTGTAGCTGCTCTCCCGACAGCCTCGGAATGCTGGAAAACACCTTAAGAACGTGAAATCGTGAGAAAGATGCAAGTTCACGAGGAACACGCTAGCCCACTCCAGATAGGAAATTTCCACCCCACATGGAGAGGCGTTGCTATGAAACGGCTATCTGATAGTGTGGTAGGTCCGCTGTTGTTTTCTATCTACATAAATGATCTTTCGGATAGGGTGGACAGCAATGTGCGGCTGTTTGCTGATGATGCTGTGATGTACGGGAAGGTGTCGTCGTTGAGTGACTGTAGGAGGATACAAGATGAATTGGACAGGATTTGTGACTAGTTTAAAGAATGGCAGTTAACTCTAAATGTAGATAAATGTAAATTAATGCAGATGAATAGAAAAAAGAAACCTGTAATATTTGAATACTCTATTCGTAGTGTAGCGCTTAACACAGTCACGTCGAATAAATATTTTGGCATAACATTGCAGAGCGATATGAAGTGGGACAAGCGTGTAATGGCAGTTGTGCATAAGGCGGATAGTCGTCTTCGGTTCATTGGTAGAATTTTGGGAAGATGTGGTTCATCTGTAAAGGAGACCGCTTATAAAACACTCTTGAGTACTGCTCGAGCTTTTGGGATCCCTATCAGGTCAGATTGAAGGAGGACATAGAAGCAATTCAGAGGCGGGCTGCTAGATTTGTTACTGGTAGGTTTGATCATCACGCGAGTGTTACGGAAATGCATCAGGAACTCGGGTGGGCGTCTCTGGAGGAAAGGAGGCGTTCTTTTCGTGAATCGCTACTGTGGAAATTTAGAGAACCAGCATTTGAGGCTGACTGCAGTACTGTTGTGCTGCCGCCAACTTATATTTCGCTGAAAGACTACAAAGATAAGATAAGAGACATTGGGGCTCGTACAGAGGCATATAGGCAGTCATTTTTCCCTCGTTCTGTTTGGGAGTGGATCAGGGAGGGATGATGCTAGTTGTGGTACGAGGTACCCTCCGCCATGCACCGTATTGTGGATTGTATGTAGATGTAGATGTCATTGTGCTACATTGAAAATTTAGTCCGCCAACGAAAGGAAGAATATTTCAAAGAGGAGTTGAGCTAAGAGATGGAGGAGAAGCGAGAAGGGAGAGGCGAAGATACCACAGAAGCAAGAGCACATGGGCGCTCTTCCATCAACGCCGACATCCTCCTGCCGACACCGTGACAGCACAGCTTCGGCCACGCGACGGACAACGGCAGACAACATGGAGATCGTACCTAGGCCCCGCCGCAATGCCGCGATTGCTGATGAGGCAGCCGATTCGCGCCGCACAGCTCCGAGGCGACGCGCCGAACCGACGCAGCGCCTGCCGCCGGCAGCAGTGTACGAAGAACGGTAACAAGAATGGTGAGACGATTCGTTCCCTCCTCCTTCCCCTTAATAACTGTGCCGTGTCCGCGCCCAGTCAAATCGGTCCTAGGATGTGTAATTTTGTTTTGATTTACAGCACGAAAATAAATACATTTCTTTCATGTGTTGATCATTTAAGCAATCTTTCATATTCATACATGAACACCTTAATTTTTTACTCTTTGTGTTTGATTTCATTTAATCGTTGATATCAGTTAATTATTGGCTTCTTACGTGGAGAAATCTCATCAGTCATCTGCTCGTCATTTCACGACCGACAGTAGAGAGAAGAATTCACAGTTCACCACATTTTTGGCACCCAGCGTGGGGTGACCTCACTGGTAGTTTTCATAGTGACAGGTGTCACAAAATAATTTCTTGAGTTCAGTACATTATTTAGGGAAAGTCTATTATGTGTATTTCAGAAGCAGATAACCTGCCGAGGTCACACAGCATAGCTGTTAACAGACGGACTTGATTTTCAAAGAGTCTATTGTGAGTAGGACATCCATATTAATTTTTTCACCTGCTGTTTAATGTATATAGTGCCTGTCAGTTTAGACTGTTTTTGTCCATTTAAACACCTGACCTGTTGCCAGGGGAAAACAAGCATTAGTGGTTTTCTCTTGCCAGATGTCCTTGGAGCTAATACCCACTATAAGAAAATACGATTTGTAATAGCTATAATTATTAGTCTGAAAATGCCGGAAATACTGATTTAATGAATTTATGTATGCCGTCCCTCGGTAACCAGCAGAAATACCTGCACTGTCGCTGTTACACCTTGTATATCGGACGGATGATATGTGAAGCCGACCCTAGACAGACAGGGCACCTGGCAGTCAGGCCCAACGAAGACAGTGTGGCGAGGGGGAAAGGGGGCAGGGAAGTGAAGGGGAGGGTGTCAGTTGGTGCCTGGTACCAGCCCATGAAAACCGCTGCTGGTTGGTCTCCAAATGTCGATCACACCAGATTGGACGGAGGCGCGCTATACTCGCCTATAGGCTGGTTATACTTACAATAACACACGCCTCTTGTGGACAGATCTTGCAAAACCGATATTCTCAGGTATTGGAAAAAACACAGATTGTCATACCTTCCGTGAGAAACTTCATCGGCGATTGTGATCTGTTGGCAACAAGAAGGAAGTGGGCTGACCAATAAGACTTAGGCAAGCACCAAAACAAAATTTCGGAGTGTGGAAAGGGAGATGTGGTGCTGGTGTGATACGCTACTGGTAGACTTCAGAGGAGGGACCTCGATGCTAGCCTTGAAGAGGCGCACTTTTGCGCTACTAAGAAATTGGTTGAGACTTTGCTTCTGAGCGCCGTGTCAATGGGAATAATTACCACTAACACTGGAGATCGTCACCAGCACAGGCCGCAAGAAAACACACCACTGCCACCGCCCTAACATTTCCGTACACTGCTCGTCAGTGTGGTGTGCCAAGAACACAGCTTCACGAAACCTTATCGCCAGCACGCCATATGCACTGCTTGGCAATTACAAGCACTAATTCCTCCCTGCACAGTCCGTCTGCAACTGTTTTGGTATTCTCAGAGTAACAGATAACACACTGGTAACAATCGTTAGAAATTTTCATTAATAAGAGTCACCGTCAAAAAGTTAGTCATTCGCGGAGACGTCACACTAATGCCGTCAAAAGCAGCTGTAGTCTGGTTAATAATCTCAGTTTGAAGAGGGACAAGCCACAAGTTTCTTCAGGCACGCCATTTCCAGTTTAAGGCACTAGTTGCTAATTAAATGCTATAAAGCTACGAAACTGGGAGATGTTGACTGTTACGTTTCATCTGCTGCTCGATATGACCCTAGACATTATGTATTAGTTTAAGATGGGGAAATTTAGTGGGTTAGTCGAGATGGTATGCGGGGACTTGGTATTCGTCAAAATAGGATTGGCCGTGTGAACATGGCTGTTGTCATCTTGGAAGGTGAAAAATGGCTCTGAGCACTATGGGACTTAACTTAGAACTTAGAACTACTTAAACCTAACTAACCTAAGGACATCACACACATCCATGCCCGAGGCAGGATTCGAACCTGCGACCGTAGCGGTCGCGCGGTTCCAGACTGTAGCGCCTAGGACCGCTCGGCCACTCCGGCCGGCTTGGAAGGTGAAGTGCCCACGGCATACTCATCAAGAAAATGTAGAAGATGGGGAAACGTACTTATTCACGTTAACAGTTGCATGAATAAGTGGGCCCAAGTCACAGTAACAAGAAAACCGAAAAATATAGAACCTGACCCACCATCTCAGCTGCACAGTCCCGTTACATTTACGCGACCGGCGCCTATGTTCGATGTCAACGTGCGATAACCACACACAGAAGGCAAGTGGCAGTGAAGGGTATATAATGTGTGTTACTCGACGCGGAAAACAGCGCAGTCCTTGTCACAATGCAGAAACGGAGCCATGTATCTGACCTTCAAAAGGGCATGATCCTTGGCTTTTGGGCTAACGGTGGAAGCATTTCAGAAGAGGCTAAGGTTGCAAACTGTTACCGTTCCGCTGCGGATGCAGTATACTGAGCATGGCAAAATGGCGCTATCCAAAACTGGGGCCGAGGTAATTGTGGTGCACCAGGGGCCTTAGATGACAGGGGTGAACCACGGCCGCGTCCTTTCACGGGCAGAGAGGGGTGCAACTGTTGAGCAACTGCCCATCCAGATGAACCGAGGGCTGCCATCAGTGACTCCTCATCGACCGTTTAGCTAATGTTGCTGTATTGGCCTCTGCAGCAGGCGCCTTGTTCATGCTGATTGCTATTCATCGGCGATGAAGGCTGGAATCAGCACGCCAGTACCACAAACGGACATCCACTGAGTAGAGACAGGTAGCCTTTTCAGATGAGTCAGGTTTTACGCTCCATCGGACAGAAAGCAAACACCCTACAACAATTGTCGGAAGGGTATAGATGGAGAAGGGAGCCTTATGCTCTGGGGAATGTTTTCATGGCGTTCCCTGGGTGATCTCGTTATTCTGGAAGGCACAATCGTTCAACAAAAGATGCATTTATCCTTGGGGACCACGTTCAATCCTACCTGCAGTTTGTTTCTTCTCGGCAAAATGGCATGTATCACAAGACAGTCCAACGTGGGATACATATACTAGCGCACAGGCGCGGTTCTAAAGTAAAAAAAAGTCAAAAGTAATCCAAATGTCCTGGGTCATTGATTCGAATCTAGCCACTGCTTAAATTTTAAATAAAAATCATTATCTCTGGCAGCCGAAGACTTACGGCAAAAGGAGTCACCCTCGTTCTGCCAACTGTCTTGACAAACAGGGCGGATGAGCCGACAGAGGTTCGGAGCACTCTCTTTCCCTGTGGTTGGGAAATTGCCCCTTGAAGGTGGATGAATCAGCAGTGATCCACTGGATTAGTGATATTAACTGAAAAAGAGTCACGATGATCTCTTCATTGGCAATAGATTCCGGATTAGTCCCCGATTCGGATTTTCGGAAGCGGTCTGTCATGGGAGAGGTCACCATGAGAAGAAGGTGGACTAACCAACAAAAGGGTAACAATCTATGAGTCGTGGTATGCAATGTCAGAAGTTTGAACATAGTAGGAACACTAGAAAACTTAAATAGGAATATGGACCGGAACAATCTAGATAGAGTGAGGGTCAGTGGAGAGAAATGGGAAGCAGGTTAGGATTTATGGTCAGGCGAATATACGGTAATATCAACAGTAGCAGAAAATGTTGTAAAGGGAGTGGGATTCGTTATGAGGGGGACCCAAGAGCAGAGAGTGGGCTACTGTCATACATCAGAGATGGGATTATTCTCATGAGATTCACCAGCAAACCAACAGCAACAGCGTAAATTTAGGAACCGTGCCAACGTTGCAAGCAAGGTAGAGAATGTAGGAGGTAGATAAGTTATATGGTGACAGTGAACGGGAGATTAATTGCATAAAGGTAGATGAGAATCTAACGATTATGAGCGATTGGACTGCGACTGTAGGGGAAGTAGAAGAAACGAATACGGGAGAATGTGGACTCGGTACTAGGAATTAGAGACGATAAAGACTACCTGAGTTCCGAAAACAACCGCAGTAATAACAAATACTCTGCTCAAGAATCACAAAAGAAGGAGTTATACGTGGAAAAGACCCCAGGATACGGGAAGATTCCTACCGGATTACATGACAGACAGAGATTACGAAATCGGATATACAGGGTGAACATCAATAAAACGAACAAACTCCAGGGATGGATTTCTGACTGGAAATGGGGGAAAAAGGGTCCTATGAAAATGTGTCCGTAAATGGATGCTGTGCGTGCAAAGACGACAAATCACCACGGAACACAGTACGGAGCTGCATCTCATCCACATCACAACAGATGATGAAAGTGGTCTCCATGGGATGCACAAGTTGCATCATGAGTTGCCGCACTCTTTTATTCGTTCCGGTCTCTCTCCTAATAGCGTCACAGTCGTCGTGAACACGCTGTTGAAGGGTCTGCACATCAGGAACTGGTTCAGCATACACAACGCTTTTCATACAGCCTCCGAGTTAAAAGTCCAGTGGTTTAAGTCCGGTGATCTAGCACGCCATACTGTAAATTTTACCCATTAAATTAGCATTCTTCAAAAATTTGGTGCACATGGCCAATTACAGATCTCCGAGTCCGGAAAACAAGAACGAGGAAGTGAAAACCCTGGGACAAATAGTGGTAGAAAGTGGTTTTGACGCTGGTTCAGTAGATCGGTTGGATGTAGTAGCTAGGCGTGGTAACCAGCAAAATGATAAAAATCCAGACAAAGATAGTCATGCCGTATTGAGGGACCATCTCACATAAATTACCGTGATTCTTTGCCAGCAAGGGGATTAGAATTGTTTTCAAGACAGACACCAAATTAGGACAGAGGAGTAGGTGAGGATATCGGGAGTGTATGAAGTAAACTGTCAGGATTGTGAAGCGAGATATGTGGGGCAGATGGGACGAAATTTTAAAGTTAGATTTAAAGAGCGTAATAATAGAGAGAACGGCTCGTCAGCTGTAGCAAAGCATCTCAAGAAAGAGCAGCATTCGTTGAGGAATATAACGGAAAACATGACACTGTTACACATCGAAGAAAAAGGGTGACTGCTATCAAATTTAGAGGAGGCACAGATTTGCTTTGCCTTGAAAGAGGAGTGCGTCGGCGTTTCAAATGAGAGGACGGAAGTATCTAAAGGGCATTTCTGAGCACACTTAAGCGATATGCTCCTGAAGAAGCAGCCACCAACATACTTTACCTACACACGTAGGATTTACGCACGCTGTTTCCATTCAGATGCAGGTTAGAGGTAGTTATTTGGTATGCGTTAGCAGCAGACGGGTATTCTTCAAAGATTTTATGACTGACAGTAGTATCTTTGGTGCTGAGCATTAGGCTTTAAGTAAATATCATCGTAGGTAGCTGGTGGCTGCCTCTTTCGGTTTGCAATTCTACCTCGTGAACTGCGGACACACCGGATTGTGATGTTTTATGTTTTATGCTTTGAGTTGGAAACGCACGTGTGCAGCTTATTTTAGTTGTTACGAGGACTAACGACATAAAAAAGTTTTTAGGGTAGGTTATATAGAACTCAGGACCTCTGTACTCTTTATATGTCTGTCGGTATAAGGAGGATTGTTTTATCTGCTTTCCTTGTTTTTAGCACTTGAAAATGGGATGTCGTTGTCCCGAAACATGTTGTAGCAAAAATCACACGATTGGCAACTGAGCTGAATATACTCAATATTGTGTTTCTTTGAAATGAGCCCCTCATCGTCTTTCGCTAGATATACACTCCTGGAAATTTAAATAAGAACACCGTGAATTCATTGTCCCAGGAAGGGGAAACTTTATTGACACATTCCTGGGGTCAGATACATCACATGATCACACTGACAGAACCACAGGCACAGAGACACAGGCAACAGAGCATGCACAATGTCGGCACTAGTACAGTGTATATCCACCTTTCGCAGCAATGCAGGCTGCTATTCTCCCATGGAGACGATCGTAGAAATACTGGATGTAGTCCTGTGGAACTGCGTGCCACGCCATTTCCACCTGGCGCCTCAGTTGGACCAGCGTTCGTGCTGGACGTGCAGACCGCGTGAGACGAAGCTTCATCCAGTCCCAAACATGCTCAATGGGGGACAGATCCGGTATCTTGCTGGCCAGGGTAGTTGACTTACACCTTCTAGAGCACGTTGGGTGGCACGGGATACATGCGGACGTGCGTTGTCCTGTTGGAACAGCAAGTTCCCTTGCCGGTCTAGGAATGGTAGAACGATGGGTTCGATGACGGTTTGGATGTACCGTGCACTATTCAGTGTCCCCTCGACGATCACCAGAGGTGTACGGCCAGTGTAGGAGATCGCTCCCCACACCATGATGCCGGGTGTTGGCCCTGTGTGCCTCGGTCGTATGCAGTCCTGATTGTGGCGCTCACCTGCACGGCGCCAAACACGCATACGACGATCATTGGCACCAAGGCAGAAGCGACTCTCATCGCTGAAGACGACACGTCTCAATTCGTCCCTCCATTCACGCCTGTCGCGACACCACTGGAGGCGGGCTGCACGATGTTGGGGTGTGAGCGGAAGACGGCCTAACGGTGTGCGGGACCGTAGCCCAGCTTCATGGAGACGGTTGCGAATGGTCCTCGCCGATACCCCAGGAGCAACAGTGTCCCTAATTTGCTGGGAAGTGGCGGTGCGGTCCCCTACGGCACTGCGTAAGATCCTACGGTCTTGGCGTGCATCCGTGCGTCGCTGTGGTCCGGTCCCAGGTCGACGGGCACGTGCACCTTCCGCCGACCACTGGCGACAATATCAATGTACTGTGGAGGCCTCACGCCCCACGTGTTGAGCAATTCGGCGGTACGTCCACCCGGCCTCCCGCATGCCCACTATACGCCCTCGCTCAAAGTCCGTCAACTGCACATACGGTTCACGTCCACGCTGTCGCGGCATGCTACCAGTGTTAAAGACTGCGATGGAGCTCCGTATGCCACGGCAAACCGGCTGACACTGACGGCGGCGAAGCACAAATGCTGCGCAGCTTGCGCCATTCGACGGCCAACACCGCGGTTCCTGGTGTGTCCGCTGTGCCGTGCGTGTGATCATTGCTTGTACAGCCCTCTCGCAGTGTCCGGAGCAAGTATGGTGGGTCTGACACACCGGTGTCAATGTGTTCTTTTTTCCATTTCCAGGAGTGTAGAATTTAGAATTAATCTACTTTTAACGCATTTTTAGCGCCTTCTGATGGAATGTTGTCCTTCCCTTCTGCTTTATTCGAACTTATGTCTTCCAAAGCTGTTTTAAATTCTGATTCTAACACTGAATCTCCTATCTTTTCTGTATCGACTCCTGTTTCAGGCAAAACGGCTGCATGAAAAATGTGAAGAAATCGTAAAAGAAATGGTAGTTGGAAGGACAGACTCGACATATAAAAAGGTCAAAACAATCTTCAGTGAAATGAAAAGCAAGGGTAATAACATTAAGAAAGCTGAGGGTATTCCACTGTTAAAAGCAGAGTGGAGAGCGGATAGGTGGAAAGAGTTCACTGAAGGCCAGTATGAGAGTAAGATTTGTCTGATGACGCCATATAACAAGACACAGGAGACGGTATAGAAGAGTTAAGGAATCCAGTATTAGACTCAGAATTTAAAAGATCTTGGAAGACTGAAGATGGAGTAAGGCAGAAGGGATAGATAACATTCCATCAAAATTTCTTAAATCATTGAGGGAAATGGCAACAGAATGACTATTCACATTAGTGTGTAGAATGTATTTATCTGGCGACATTCCATCTGACTTTCGGAAAAAATATCATCCACAGAATTCCGAAGGCTGCAAGAGATCACAAGCGCATGTATTATCGCACAACCAGCTTAACAAATCATGCATCCAAGTTGTTGACAAGAATAATACACAGAAGAATGGAAAAGAAAATTGAGGATGTGTTAGATGATCCGTTTGGATTTAGGAAAGATAAATTCACCAGAGAGGCAATTCTGATGTTGCGGTTAATAATGGAAGCATGACTAAAGAAAAATTGAGACACGTTCATTGGATTTGTTGGTCTGGAGAAGCGTTCGACAATTTAAAATTATACAAGATGTTCGAAATTCTGAGATAAATAGGGGTAAGCTATACTGAAAGGTGGGTAGTACGCAAGGAAAACGGAACAATAAGAGTGAGAGACGAAAAACGAAGTGCTCGGATCAAAAAGGGTGTAAGACAGGAATGTAGTCTTTCCCCGTTACTGCTGCTATACATCGAAGAAGGAATGACGGAAATAAAAGAAAGGTTCAAGATAGGAATTAGAATTGAAGGTGAAAGGGTATCAGTGATAAGATTGGCTGATGGGATTGCTATCGTTATTGGAAGTGAGATTTGCCGAATGGAATGCACAGTCTTATGAGTACAGAATGTGGATTTACAGTAAATCGAAGAATGAAGAAAGTGTACGAGAAGTAGAGGATAAGTCCGTCGAAACCGGGCAAGCCACTTTCAGGTAATACCGGATGATCAAAAAGTCAGTATAAATTTGAAAACTTAATAAACCACGGAATAATGTAGATAGGGAGTTAAAAATTGACACACATGCTTGGAATGACATGGGGTTTTATTAGAACAAAAAAAAAACACCCCATATTGCTAGACGCGTGAAAGACCTCTTGCGCGCGTCGTTTGGTGATGATCGTGTGCTCTGCCGCCACTTTTGTTGTGTTTGGCCTCCCAGGTCCCCAGACCTCAGACCGTGCGATTATTGGCTTTGGCGTTACCTTAAGTCGCAAGTGTATCGTGGTCGACCGACATCTCTACGAATGCTGAAAGACAACATCAGACGCCAATGCCTCACCATAACTCCGGACATGCTTTG
Source organism: Schistocerca gregaria (assembly GCF_023897955.1). NCBI lineage: Eukaryota > Metazoa > Arthropoda > Insecta > Orthoptera > Acrididae > Schistocerca > Schistocerca gregaria. Next base: position 746,170,456 of record NC_064923.1, read on the forward strand.
CAGTGCTGTTCACAACAATATTCCACGACTACAGCTATTGTTGAGGAATGATGGTGGACGTATTGAGCATTTCCTGTAAAGAACATCATCTTTGGTTTGTCTTACTTTGTTCTGCTCATTATTGCTATTCTGATCAGATGAAGCGCCATCTGTCGGACACTGTTTGAACGTTTGTATTTCTTTTTTTTGGTTCTAATGTCATTCCGAGAATGTGCGTCAATTTGCACCTCTCTATCTACATTATTCTGTGATTGAGTGTAGCCCTAACCGCCGTCTGCTTCACGTCTGCTGTGCAGCGAGCTACCTTAATTTAAGTATTATCTGTATTTTTCTTACTTTTCACTTCTTCTTCTGCGTGTTTTTGCTTTTAGGAAGCTTTAATAGTAGAGTGCTATTAAGTGTTCCATAGATCTCGTGTGTGTTTCGAATACAGTCAGAGTCCCTTTAGTCAGCCATAGTGCTCGTAGTGCTAGTGTTTGTTTTCAATACCGTCCAGAGACAGGTAGTGCTATTTTCCTTGTTTCTACAAGAAGTGGTTAGCAATCACAGTTTAGTCAATAATCAACCGCCTTTAGTGAATTAGCAGTCTAGTTAAAAGCTGATTAACACTCTATAGTAAATTGATTTCTTAGGATGGCTAGGATGTGTGGCTGCTGTGTACGGACGCAGGAGGAGCTGGCCACTCTTCGCGAACAGCTGAGCGTGTTGATGGCCGCGGTCAGCCGTCTTTAGGCTGCTGCCTCGGAGTGTAGCGGCAGTGGGGAGTCTGGTGCGTCGCATGGTGCACCCCAGGTGTTAGATGCTTCACCCACTGTCCCTGCTGTCGAGACATCTTCGCGGGTACCGGGCGCGGTTGGGCCACCCTCTCCCCAAGGGGAGTGGCGGGTTCAGCGGCGTTCGCGGCGCACGAGGCGGAGGGTCAATGTGGAGGCTGGCCGTGTGGCATCGCCCGCTCTGCCTGTGAGTGGACATGTGGCTGCTCCTTCATCAAGGTCCGAGCAGGCACACGGGGGGAGGGGTTTATTAGTTATTGGGAGCTCCAACGTTAGGCGGGTGATGGAGCCCCTTAGGGAAATAGCGGAAAGGTCGGGGAAGAAGGCCAGTGTTCACTCTGTCTGCTTGCCGGGGGGTCTCATCCGAGATGTGGAGGAGGCCCTACCGGCGGCGATAGAGAGCACTGGGTGCACCCGACTGCAAATTGTTGCTCATGTCGGCACCAATGACTCTTGCCGTCTGGGTTCAGAGGTCATCCTCAGTTCGTACAGGCGGTTGGCGGAGTTGGTGAAGGTGGAAAGCCTCGCTCGCGGGGTGGAATCAGAGCTAACTATTTGTAGTATCGTTCCGAGAACCGATCGCGGTCCTCTGGTTTGGAGCCGAGTGGAAGGCTTAAACCAGAGGCTCAGACGATTCTGCGGAGAGCTGGGGTGCAAATTTCTCGACCTCCGCTATCGGGTGGAGAAATGTAGGGTCCCCCTGAATAGGTCAGGCGTGCACTACACGCCGGAAGCGGCTACGAGGGTAGCGGAGTACGTGTGGAGTGCACATGGGGTTTTTTTAGGTTAGAGAATTCCCTCCCTAGGCCCGACAAGACGCCTCCTGAGACGCGGCAAGGCAGGAGTAGGCAAAATGCAACAAGGAATTACAATATTAATGTGCTAATAGTAAACTGCAGAAGCGTCTATAGAAAGGTCCCAGAACTGCTCTCATTAATAAACGGTCACAACGCCCATATAGTACTAGGAACAGAAAGTTGGATGAAACCAGACGTAAACAGTAATGAAATCCTAAACTCTGATTGGAATGTATACCGCAGAGATAGGCTGGACAGTGAAGGGGGAGGCGTGTTTATAGCGATAAGAAGTGAAATAGTATCGAAGGAAATTGACGGAGATTCGAATTGTGAAATGATTTGGGTGAAGGTCACGGTTAAAGCAGGCTCAGACATGGTAATTGGATGTCTCTATAGGCCCCCGGGCTCAGCAGCTGTTGTGGCTCAGCACCTAAGAATAATTTGGAGAATATTTCGAGTAGATTTCCCCACCATGTTATAGTTCTGGGTGGAGATTTTAATTTGCCGGATATAGACTGGGAGACTCAAACATTCATAACGGGTGGCAGGGACAAAGAATCCAGTGAAATATTTTTAAGTGCTTTATCTGAAAACTACCTTGAGCAGTTAAACAGAAAACCGACTCGTGGCGATAATATATTAGACCTTCTGGTGACAAACAGACCCGAACTATTTGAATCAGTTAATGCAGAACAGGGAATCAGCGATCATAAAGCGGTTACTGCGTCGATGATTTCAGCCGTAAATAGAAATATTAAAAAAGGTAGGAAGATTTTTCTGTTTAGCAAAAGTGACAAAAAGCAAATTACAGAGTACCTGACGGCTCAACACAAAAGTTTTGTCTCAAGTGCAGATAGTGTTGAGGATCAGTGGACAAAGTTCAAAACCATGGTACAATATGCGTTAGATGAGTATGTGCCAAGCAAGATCGTAATAGATGGAAAAGAGCCACCGTGGTACAACAACCGAGTTAGAAAACTGCTGCGGAAGCAAAGGGAACTTCACAGCAAACATAAACATAGCCAAAGCCTTGCAGACAAACAAAAATTACGCGAAGCGAAATGTAGTGTGAGGAGGGCTATGCGAGAGGCTTTCAATGAATTCGAAAGTAACGTTCTATGTACTGACTTGGCAGAAAATCCTAAGAAATTTTGGTCCTATGTCAAAGCGGTAGGTGGATCAAAACAAAATGTCCAGACACTCTGTGACCAAAATGGTACTGAAACAGAGGATGACAGACTAAAGGCCGAATTACTAAATGTCTTCTTCCAAAGCTGTTTCACAGAGGAAGACTGCACTGTGCTTCCTTCTCTAGATTGTCGCACAGTTGACAAAATGGTAGATATCGAAGTAGACGACAGAGGGATAGAGAAACAATTAAAATCGCTCAAAAGAGGAAAGGCCGCTGGTCCTGATGGGATACCAGTTCGATTTTACACAGAGTACGCGAAGGAACTTGCCCCCCTTCTTGCAGCGGTGTACCGTAGGTCTCTAGAAGAGCGAAGCGTTCCAAAGGATTGGAAAAAGGCACAGGTCATCCCCGTTCTCAAGAAGGGACGTCGAACAGATGTGCAGAACTATAGACCTATATCTCTAACGTCGATCAGTTGTAGAATTTTGGAACACGTATTATGTTCGAGTATAATGTCTTTTCTGGAGACTAGAAATCTACTCTGTAGGAATCAGCATGGGTTTCGAAAAAGACGATCGTGTGAAACCCAGCTCGCGCTATTCGTCCACGAGACTCAGAGGGCCTTAGACACGGGTTCACAGGTAGATGCCGTGTTTCTTGACTTCCGCAAGGCGTTTGACACAGTTCCCCATAGTCGTTTAATGAACAAAGTAAGAGCATACGGACTATCAGATCAATTGTGTGATTGGATTGAGGAGTTCCTAGATAACAGAACGCAGCACGTCATTCTCAATGGAGAGAAGTCTTCCGAAGTAAGAGTGATTTCAGGTGTGCCGCAGGGGAGTGTCATAGGACCGTTGCTATTCACAATATACATAAATGACCTGGTGGATGACATCGGAAGTTCACTGAGGCTTTTTGCAGATGATGCTGTGGTGTATCGAGAGGTTGCAACAATGGAAAATTGTACTGAAATGCAGGAGGATCTGCAGCGAATTGACGCATGGTGCACGGAATGGCAATTGAATCTCAATGTAGCGAAGTGTAATGTGATGCGAATACATAGAAAGATAGGTCCCTTATCATTTAGCTACAAAATAGCAGGTCAGCAACTGGAAGCAGTTAATTCCATAAATTATCTGGGAGTACGCATTAGGAGTGATTTAAAATGGAATGATCATATAAAGTTGATCGTCGGTAAAGCAGATGCCAGACTGAGATTCATTGGAAGAATCCTAAGGAAATGCAATCCGACAACAAAGGAAGTAGGTTACAGTACGCTTGTTCGCCCAATGCTTGAATACTGCTCAGCAGTGTGGGATCCGCACCAGGTAGGGTTGATAGAAGAGATAGAGAAGATCCAACGGAGAGCAGCGCGCTTCGTTACAGGATCATTTAGTAATTGCGAAAGCGTTACGGAGATGATAGATAAACTCCAGTGGAAGACTCTGCAGGAGAGACGCTCAGTAGCTCGGTACGGGCTTTTGTTGAAGTTTCGAGAACATACCTTCACCGAAGAGTCAAGCAGTATATTGCTCCCTCCTACGTATATCTCGCGAAGAGACCATGAGGATAAAATCAGAGAGATTAGAGCCCACACAGAAGCATACCGACAATCCTTCTTTCCACGTACAATACGAGACTGGAATAGAAGGGAGAACCGATAGAGGTACTCAGGGTACCCTCCGCCACACACCGTCAGGTGGCTTGCGGAGTACGGATGTAGATGTAGATGTAGATGTAGATTTATTCAGTTTTCAAATTTATACTGCAAAATACTAACGCGAATTCTTTACAGACGAATGGAAAAAGTGGTAGATGCAGACCTCGGGAAGGATCAGTTTGGATTCCGTCGAAATGTTGGAACACGTGAGGCAATACTGACCTTACGACTTATCTTAGAAGAAAGATTAAGAAAAGGCAAACCTACGTTTCTAGCATTTGTAGACTTAGAGAAAGCTTTTGACAATGTTGACTGGAATACTCTTTTTCAAACTCTAAAGGTGGCAGGGGTAAAATACAGGGAGCGAAAGGCTATTTATAATTTGTACAGAAACCAGATGGCAGTCATAAGAGTCGAGGGGCATGAAAGGGAAGCAGTGGTTGGGAAAGGAGTGAGACAGGGTTGTAGCCTCTCCCCGATGTTATTCAATCTGTATATTGAGCAAGCAGTAAAGGAAACAAAAGAAAAATTTGGAGTAGGTATTAAAATTCATGGAGACGAAGTAAAATCTTTGAGGTTCGCCGATGACATTTTAATTCTGTCAGGGACGGCAAAGGACTTGGAAGAGCAGTTGAACGGAATGGACAGTGTCTTGAAAGGAGGATATAAGATGAACATTAACAAAAGCAAAACGAGGATAATGGAATGTAGTCAAATTAAATCGGGTGATGCTGAGGGAATTAGATTAGGAAATGAGACACTTAAAGTAGTAAAGGAGTTTTGCTATTTAGGAAGTAAAATAACTGATGATGGTCGAAGTAGAGAGGATATAAAATGTAGACTGGCAATGGCAAGGAAAGCGTTTCTGAAGAAGAGAAATTTGTTAACATCGAATATAGATTTATGTATCAGGAAGTCGTTTCTGAAAGTATTTGTTTGGAGTGTAGCCATGTATGGAAGTGAAACATGGACGATAACTAGTTTGGACAAGAAGAGAATAGAAGCTTTCGAAATGTGGAGCTACAGAAGAATACTGAAGATAAGGTGGATAGATCACGTAACTAATGAGGAGGTATTGAATAGGATTGGGGAGAAGAGAAGTTTGTGGCACAACTTGACTAGAAGAAGGGATCGGTTGGTAGGACATGTTTTGAGGCATCAAGGGATCACAAATTTAGCATTGGAGGGCAGCGTGGAGGGTAAAAATCGTAGAGGGAGACCGAGAGATGAGTACACTAAGCAGATTCAGAAGGATGTAGGTTGCAGTAGGTACTGGGAGATGAAGCAGCTTGCACAGGATAGAGTAGCATGGAGAGCTGCATCAAACCAGTCTCAGGACTGAAGACAACAACAACAACAACTGACTTTTTGATCACCCGGTATGTCTCTCCTATACGGGAATACACATAATGGAGGTACTAATACAGGTTGTCAACACACGGTTGACGGTGTATGGATGTTTGAGTCAGGTCATGGGTCGTGCTCGTGTAACCATATGGTAAGGCGACCACTCGCGGTAAGAGGGAATTCCGGGTTCGAGTCCCGATGTGACACAAGTGTTCATTGTCGTCATTCCATCATACAGCTGACAGGCTTCCCATATTCGCAACTGCGAGTACAGTTCACGTATTTCAGAACGGCTGTAGTCGCCGCAGTGCCTGTTGCTCCGTACATGCATATGTGTTCGAAGGAACATTACATCATAATGCGGAATAACACCGGCACTGCAATATCGTCTTTTTGAGTGATCTGTAGTTCGCTGTCATCAATATCTTCTACTTTGTAATAAGCTGTTACTCGACTGTTTTGCTGGAGGCAGTTGGTACTCATTTTGACAGGACTTTCATTTGTTCTGGAGGTAAACGACGTTTACTAACTGAACGTCCACCTTCAATTTCAGATTCCTTCTGTCTTTCAAAATCAACGTAACTATCGAGTGAAACTTCATGTATTTCTGTGTCATCCCCACTATATTTCTGATCTATTATGGTATATAATATATCCACGAACACTATCTTCGACCCCGATTTCATTTTCATATTCAACACGTCAATATTTTGTGACGAATATTTGGACCACATTCATAAGATTATTTCACCTCATGATATCACTGTTCAGTTCACTGTGGGTCACTATAAAGTGACCCGCATGAGAAAACTGCAAGAGACACATTCATGCTGCAGCTATACCATTCATGCAACTCGAACACTTATTAGAGCCATCATCTCATGTCGCTAGCAGACAAGTGCTGAGTTCTGCATTGAAATGGCACAGACTGCTGTTGTTTTTATGATCTATTGTTAATCTAGACATGGTTTCCTGCGGTTCTGAGGTGGTGGTGATCACTTCTGAAGAGCACGTTGCAGTGCATCCCAAATATGCTCAATAATGTTTATTTCTGGGAAGTCTGATGTCCAGCAGAAGCGTTTAAACTCAGGAGAGTGTTGCTGGAGATACTCTGTACCAATTTCGGGTTTGTGAGGTGTCGCATTGTCATGATGGAATTGCCAAAATCCGTCAGAATGCACAGTGTGTCCACTGCATGGATGCAGGTAATCAGATAGGATGCTTACTACGTGTCACCTGTCAGAAGTATTGGGACAAGGGGGTTTTTGGAAAAAAAGTATCGTTATCCAAGATGGCGACGATGATGTCATCCAAGATGGCGGCGACGACGTCATTCAAGATGGCGGATTTTGGCGGGAAGTTTGAATTTTGGTGGGAAAGTGCCACGGTCCCCCTCCTCCAGAAAAATGGCAGGAAGTTTAAATTCCAACAGGATAATGCGTCACACCAAGAAAAATGGCGGGAAAAAGGGGCTTGTCTTTATTATTTAACCAATTTCAAGCATGTTTACTCGCCACGAGCTCTAGAGCAGAACTGGCTTAGATGACATCGTCGCCTCCAGAGAGCTCCACCGTGACGTCATCCAAGGTGGCAACCGTGACGTCAATCAAGGTGGCTGCACCCAGTGTATCCACCACATGGTGTAAGATTGTACACTTGACCTACCTCCACTAACCTAACCCCGTCCCCAATAAAAATCGCGCTAAGTTCAAATTCCAGCACTATAATGGTGGGAAAACCGGACTTGTCTTTATTATTATTATTTAAACAATATCATGCAGGTGTGTTCGCCAACAGGTCCGGACTCCAACTGGCTTAGTTCATATCCTCGCCAGCAGAGGGTGCCAGCGCCGGCCGCGGTGGTCTCGCGGTTAAGGCGCTCAGTCCGGAACCGCGCGACTGCTACGGTCGCAAGTTCGAATCCTGCCTCGGGCATGGATGTGTGTGATGTCCTTAGGTTAGTTAGGTTTAAGTAGTTCTAAGTTCTAGGGGACTGCTGCCCATAGATGTTAAGTCCCATACTGCTCAGCGCCATTTGAACCATTTTTAGAGGGTACCAGCCTTACGTCACAACATGACGCATGTGCCGTTATTCAAGATGACTGCACCCATTGTGTCCACCACGAGCTCCAGAGCTCAAGTGGCTTAGTTCATATCGTGGGCACCAGAGGACGCTACCGTGATGCCGCGTGATGAGACATGAAGTGGCGACTATAACACCACGTGGAAACTCACTTAAATATCGATAGCCTGCCATTGTAGCAACAGTAACCGATCCAACATCTGTGCCAGACCCTTGTTGCCTTTTCAGGCGCTGCCGACTACAGCGCCGTATTCCGCTTATATCTGAATCCCTATACCAATTTCTTTGGCTCTTCAGTGTATATTGCGCCATGGACAGCTTGCCTCAAAGCATGGGTCAGTCTGACTACTTGCAGTTGTCCCGTTGCAGGTGTCCGAGTGTCTTCTGCGAATTCTGTTTGGGCTCTCTCCTTCCCGCATCCTATGACCCCCAGCGTGTTCCGTCAGTGCAAAACGTGTGCAAGTTACTTCAGTAGCGGCTTCTTATTTAGGCGTACATGCAGTCCAATATAGAACATTAAAATCTACATACACTGGCAGCAAAAAAATCGCAACACCAAGTAGTCTTGCTATAGAAACGAAAGGTGTTAGGCGTGTTTCTACAGCTGAAAGATGATGCCTTTGAGGATGCAGCTGCCTTTGAGGATGCAGCTTGTGTTTGTTTTAAATAGAAGTTGTAATGGTCGTGAGCGTAAGTTACCTTTAAGACTGTACATGGTGAGTTGATGAGAATGTCTTTGAGGCGACACCACTTCACTCAGTTTGTACGAAATCGCGTAATAGAGCTACAAGAAGTTGGTCGTTGCCTTTGCGATACTTGGCAGGAATGTAGCCACTATACATAATTGCTGACAGCGGTGATCACGAGAATGTACAGTCCCAAGAAGACCGGATTCCGGACGGCTGAACTGTACTCCCGAGGGGGAGGGACATCGTGTCCGGCGTGTGGCTCTGGCGCCTCGTACTGCATCTGCAGCAGCGATTTCAGCAGCTGGTGGCACCACAGTGGCACAAACTGTTACAAATCTGCTACTTCAAGGAAAGCTCCAAGTCAGACACTGTGCAGTGGGTAGTTCCCTGACCCCAAACCATCACCATTTCCGACTCCATTTGTGTCAGTCGAGAGCTCATTGGAAAAAAAGGAAGGGAAATTGTGTTTGACACGCCGTCGACATCGAGGTCATTAGAGATGGGGCACAAGCGTGGATTGCGTTAAGGATGTGGAAGGAAATCGGACGTGCCCTTTCAAAGGCACCATCCCGGCATTTGCTTGCAGCGACTTAAGGAAATCACGGAAAACCTAGATCTGGATGATCTGATGCGGGTTTAAACAGTCGTCCTCCCAAACGCGCTTCCAGTGTGCTAACCACTGCGCCACTTCGCTCGGTCGGGGTGTTCATTGGAGGGCAGGGTGGGTGTCCGTTCTATATTCTGACGAAAGCTGGTTCTGCCTCGGTGCCAGTGAAGACCTCGTGTTTGTTAGGAGACCAGTTAAGGGTCTGCAGCCAACCTCCCTGCGTGATAGACGCAGTGGACCTATACCGGTAGGTCTCGTCTGCAGTGCGATTTCATGTGACAGCAGGAGCACTCTCGCCGTTATCCCATGCACCTTGATTGCGAATTTGTACGTCAAGCTTCCAGGGGGTGTTTTCCAACAGGATAACGCTCTCTACATACCGCTGTTGTAAACCAACATGCTCTACAGTGTGTCGACGTGTTGTCTTTGCCTGCTCGACCACAAGATCTGTCTCCTGTCGAGAACATGTGGAACATCATCAGACGACAACTCCAGTGTCATCCATCAACAGCGTTAGCCGTCCCTATTGTCGACCGACCAAGTGCAACAGGCATGGAATTACATACCAAAAACAGACGTCTGGGATCAGTACAACACAATTCATGCACATTTACAAGCTGGTATTCAACTTGCCGGCGGTTACAGCGGCTGGTACATTAATATGTACCAGCATTTCACATTTGCAATGCATTATCTCGCTCTGTTACCTTACAGTGTCAGCAATTTAAATATGTTACCCAGGCAAATGTAGTCCCAAAATTTCATAACCCTTTTTTAATTATTTTTCGGTGTTACGATTTTTTTCTGTGAGGGTAGTTACGTACATGCAATAACTGCTACTGCCTCACATTTCATTCATCGGGGTTGGGGAGATTAATTTATTCAAATTGGATTTGACATTTTGTTTTGTGTTTTACATCAGTTATGGGATAGTTTGGGAAATTGATCGCGTAACGTCTTCAATGGGCCAAACAATACATAGAGTGGAAAGTAGCTATGGGAAGCTTGCCATGTGGGCCGTAGAGTTGCGATTTACCTCTTTTCAAGGGATGGAACGGTCGTGAGCACCTGCTTTCCAATTGGGCATTTAAGCAGATGTGTGTAGAAGCTGCGATTCACACATTAATATTGTAACGAACGTTATCGGTAACTGCACTATTAAGAAGAACTTTTATAGAAACAGGTAACAACGAATATTTATTAATGTTTCCTATGGCACCAGTCGGCTGTGAACAGCACCATGTATAGGGTATCTGATTTCGTATGCGATTCATTTTCGTCGATAAAATGAGTTATGACAGTTTCTGCATTGTTGTTGTGGTCTTCAGTCTAGAGACTGGTTTGACGCAGCTCTCGACTCTACCCTATCCTGTGCAAGTTTCTGCATCTCCAAGTACCTACTGCAACCTACGTCCTTCTGAATCTGCTTAGTGTATTCATCTCTTGGTCTCCCTCTACGATTTTTACCCTCCACGCTGCCCCCCCCCCCTCCCCAATACTAAATTGGTGATCCCTTGATGCCTCAGAACATGTCCTACCAACCGACCCCTTCTTCTGGTCACGTTGTGTCACAAACTTCTCTTCTCCCCAATCCTATTGAATAGTTCCTCATTAGTTATGTGATCTACCCATCTGATCTTCAGCATTCTTCTGTTGCACCACATTTCGAAAGCTTCTATTCTCTTCTTGTCCAAACTATTTATCGTCCATGTATCACTTCCATACATGGTTACATTCCATACAAATACTTTCAGGAACGACTTCCTGACACTTAAATCAATACTCGATATTAACAAATTTCTCTTCTTCAGAAACTCTTTCCTTGTCATTGCTCGTCTACATTTTATATTCCCTCTACTTCGACCATCATCAGTTATTTTGCTCCCAAATATCAAAACTCCTTTACTACTTTAAACGTCTCTCTTCCTAATCTAATTCCCGCAGTATCCCCCGATTTAATTCGACTACATTCCATTATCCTCGTTTTTCTGATGTTGATGTTCATCTTATATCCTCCTTTCAAGACACCGTCCATTCCGTTCAGCTGCTCTTCCAGGTCCTTTGCTGTCTCTGACAGAATTACAATGTCATCGGCAAACATCAAGGCTTTTATTTCTTCTCCATGGATTTTACTTCCTACTCCAAATTTTTCTTTTCCATCCTTTACTGCTTGCTCAATATACAGATTGAATAACATTGGGGATAGGCTACAACCCTGTCGCACTACCTTCCCAACCACTGCTTCCCTTTCATGCTCCTCGACTCTTATAACTGCCATCTGGTTTCTGTACAAATTGGAAATAGCATTTCGCTCCCTGTATTTTACCCCTGCCACCTTTAGAATTTGAAAGAGTATTCCAGTCAACATCGTCAAAAGCTTTCTCTGAGTCTACAAATGCTAGAAACGTAGGTTTGCCTTTCCTTAATCTATTTTCTAAGATATGTTGCAGAGACACTATTGCCTCACGCATTCCAACATTTCTATGGAATCCAAACTGATCTTTCCCAAGGTCGGCTTCTACCAGTTTTTCTGTTCGTCGGTAAAGAATTCGTGTTAGTATTTTGCAGCCGTGACTTATTATACTGATAGTTTGGTAATTTTCACATCTGTCATGGTAGAGTTTTGTTAGGCCTGACTCTCCCAAGTCTCTCCCACTGCTACTGCTGCCACCTGCCGTCTGCGAGTGGCTCTTTCACGTCTACGTCGAACGTAGGCGCTCATCACATTACGGCGGCTGGGTGGTGTATAAAGCAGAAAGTATATAGGTCTGTTTACATCAAGAAGAAATCAAAGTTGTGACATTGTTGAATTGGTATTAGAGGAGCTAGTGACACCCCAAAAAAATTTAATCGGGCGAAACGTCCGTTAGTAGCGTACGTTTGTGTGTAACAGCCACACAATAGCTCTTCATGTTGTCCTAGCCTGTGAGTACTCCTAGGCACGTTACGAATTTTAGTGCGCTTTCTTTCTAATGATAATTTGGTTGACGGGTTGATGTTTTCTTTGTTTATTTCTTAGTTTGTACTACATCGACGAGTACTTGCTGCAGATGATTAATAACCTGTTTTAACAAATGTGGTGAAGGATTTATTTCTCTTCATACTGAAAGAGGCTTCCCTTTGTTTACTGCAAATCTGTTAGAGAAAACACAGAAAAACTATACGAGCGGACCGGTCTTCCTGTATTTCAACCATCACACGTCTATTTGTGTCAAAATGATACATATAATCGTAATGTAAAACGATGATTACAACACCTAATACACTACTGGCCATTAAAATTGCTACACCACGAAGATGATGTGCTACAGACGTGAAATTTAATCGACAGGAAGAAGATGCTGTGATATGCAAATTATTAGCTTTTCAGAGCATTCACACAAGGTTGGCGCCGGTGGTGACACCTACAACCTGCTGACATGAGGAAAGTATCCAACCGATTTTTCATACACAAACAGTTGACCTGCGTTGCCTGGTGAAACGTTGTTGTGAGGCCTCGTATAAGCAGAAAAAATGCGTACCATCCCGTTTCAGAATTAGATAAAGGTCGGATGTAGCCTATCGCGATTGAGTTTTATCGTATCGCGACATTGCTGCTCGCGTTGGTTGAGATCGAATGACTGTTAGCAGAATATGGAATCGGTGGGTTCAGGAGGGTAATACGGAACGCCGTGCTGGATCCCAACGGCCTCGTACCAGTAGCAGTCGAGATGACAGGCTTCATATCTGCATGGCTGTAACGGATCGTGCAGCCACGTCTCGATCCCCGTGTCAACGTATGGGGACATTTGAAAGACAACAACCATCTGCACGAACAGTTCGACGACGTTTGCAGCAGCATGGACTATCAGCTCAGAGACCATGGCTGCGGTTACCCTTGACGCTGCACCACAGACAGTAGCGCCTGTGATGGTGTACTTAACGACGAACCTGGGTGCAAGAATGGCAAAACGTCATTTTCTCGGATGCATCCAAGCTTTGTTTACAGCGTCACGATGGTCGCATCCGGTGAACGCACGTTGGAAGCGTGAAGCGTGTAATCGTCATCACCATACTGGCGTATCACCCGGCTTGATGGTATGGGGTGCCATTGGTTACACGTCTCGGTCAGCTCTTGTTTGCATTGACGGCACTTTCATCAGTGGACGTTACATTTCAGATGTGTAACGACCCGTGGCTCTACCCTTCATTGATCCTTACGAAACCCTAGATTTCAGCAGGATAATGCACTACTGCATGTTGCAGGTCCTGTACAGGCCTTTCTTGATACAGAAAATGTTCGCCTGCTGCCCTGGCCAGCACATTCTCCAGATCTCTCACCAACTTAAAACGTCTGGTCAATAGTGGCCGATCATTTGGCTCGACACAATACGCCAGTCACTACTCTTGATGAACTCTGGTACCGTACTGAAGCTGCATGGGCACCTGTACCTGTACACCCCATCCAAGCTTTGTTTGACTCAATGCCCAGGCGCATCAATGCCATTATTACGGCCGGAGGTGGTTGTTCTGGGTACTGATTTCTCAGGATGTATGCACCCAAATTGCGTGAAAATGTAATCACATGTCAGTTCTAGTATAATATATTTGTCCAATGAATACCCGTTTATCATCTGCATTTCTTTTTGGTTTAGCAGTTTTAATGGCCAGTAGGGTATTTGGTTATGCTTGAAATACAACATGAAAAGCTGGATAGTGAATGCAGTGGTTGGTGATCCTTGCCTGCTTATGACGGTGTTTAGGAGCAATAAATGTATTTCGGCAATCTGTAATGAGAAAGGTGACAAAGAGATCTTTAAAAACTCATTAACTATTAATCACTGGTCTCCCAGTTTACGCAGATTCGCTTTGTTTCCTGCGCCAGGATGCGACTGCATTACGGCGAATTAGTACGGCGGACAGCTATCCATTGTTTGCTATTCCTCTATAGGCTGTCGCGGAACGGCAAAGATGCTGGTTTGTTCTGCGTCCAGGCCGTAAATGACTAATGCATCCGGAGAACTCGCCACTCACATCTGGCGCTGACGTCCTCGTGCGTGAAGCTGCAGCGGACCGACTACTCTGTATCAACGTCACTGAATTCCCTGGCGGCCATTATGCACTGTGTTCTGCGCACTGGTGCGACAAATATCTCTGGCCGCATCAGGCGTGGTACTGCGCTAACGTGATGCATTGTCGATAGCATGCTCGTCGTCTGCGGCGTCGGATATACGAGCCGCTAGCCAGTGCGGCCCGCTGTGAAATTCTGACGTTCGTGTGCGCTGCACAATACATGTTAGTGCTATAGTAGTATGTCAGAGTGTCGTTACAATGATTACTTCTCACTGGAAGTGAAGAACGCACTTTTGACAAAATCCAAAAAGTCATCCGTTCACCAATACTGAACAACTGACATGCGAGTACTTACCGTGAACGTGGCAGGAAGTAAATCAACACATATTGTATCGTTTCAACACCGACAGAGTCATTGAATCATAAGAAATGTCTCAATCACTCTTTCTTTCCGAACATTCATACGATGTCGGTTCATCGGTTCCTCTTGCCATTAATTAGATTTTCGATTAGTTTAATATCTATCTTCACATCCCCCCATCCTATGTTACACTTCATATTGCGACTCTACTCGCTTGCTTCGTCCTCGGACGAGACCAGTCATATGCGTCGGTACTCGGGTTTAAATGTTGTCTCCTGTGGTTTTCTTGATCTTTAGTGCAGTTCAGGGCAAAAAAAAAAAAAAAAAAAGAATAAATCCTAGAAACAAAATCTGGATTTCCAGTGTTCACAGATAGCCCAGAGTCCCCAAGTGCTCACGCAAAAAATAAAATTAAAAAAGAGCAGTCACCACAGAGAGACAGAACAACGGGGCCGCCTAGCGTGTGGTTGGTCTAGGATGTGCTGATTACAGACACGCATCGCACGTGTTTCTACTTCTTTAATTTAAATGTTGACCATATAAATGCAACCAGGAATTGCTAGCCTAACGCCATGTACGCACACAAAGCAATTTAGCTTTTAAAACTTGGTTTATTACTTTTGATACTATAGATAAAATTCAAGTTCAGAATTTACAAATTAAACAAATGTCCTACTGACGGTTTATGTGCAGTGGAGGCTACTATCAAATCGCGATACAGTACGGAAGACTTTCTCCAGAAATGTTAATGTTCAACCACGGCCTCTTCAGAATATAAGTCCCACACTGTCTAATCGCGAAGAGTATACTAAGTACAATTTACTAGATGATTGCAACTGCAGAAAAAGTTAGAAGTCCACAGGAGTTTGTCCCAGGTGAAAATTATTCTTTGTTTACTTGTGGATAGAAATATTCTATGCCCAACTCAAATGCTACAACAGGTATCCGAGTTGCCAGGTGCGAAAATTTCACGAAAATTTTGAAAGTCCGAAGTTGAAAACTCAGGAGTATTCCGTCACTCGGGAAATGCAACTGTCTCACCGCCCATGTGAATCAAACCACCGCAGATTTTGCCTCACCATGGTCCTGACCACGACTGTTTCTTTCAAAAATTTGCGCTTATAAATCTTCATGCTAACGTGAGTCAAGAGAAATACTTTGTATTACCTTAAAACACTAAAACCATAATTTCTCATTTTATTTACATATAATACAGCAAATGACAAGTAAATTTTCTTAGCCTTTTATATAAAACCTTTCATTTTTTTCTGTCTGAAACCGTTTATTTATAAATAATGACTTTGTGTTGATGATCGCGTTTTTTTCAGATTTTACAGAGTAAATGAATATGAAAGAATACGATTCACTATGCTGACGTCCTCTGCTTACATCCAGTATCGGATACTGTCACTGCTTTTGCGGTTTATTTACTATTTAGTTAAAAAGCAGAAGGCACATTCTAGCCCTCAATTCAAAATTGTGTACTATTTTAACATGATTTCTATGAGTGCCTGATAGAGCTCAGCGAGATCTATCCATTGACATCTCATCTGTTGTAAACTCATGGACAAGTATGGGGCAATTATAAAATGTTTTTAGATTCTAGAGAAGCATTTGATACCATTGGCTTCTGTATTTTACTTGCTAAACTTAGCAGCGTACCTTTTTCTCCAAGTACAGTGCAATGGGTTTGACTGTGTCTGAGTCACAAACAGTGGCTAAAGTCTCTGACCGTAAGTCAGGATCGAGACAATTACCACTAAATGTCCTCCATAGTTCGATATTCAGTGTGATACTCTTCTCACGTGTTTCAATGACCTGTCATAATATTTGTCCTACTGTAAATACCTGAATGCTGATTACTTCCAATTATCTTTAAGTGCCAAACTAAGTGAGGACAGTGTTTATCTGTGCATTTGGTCCACTTGTTAATTACAACCTAATGCATGTCAATGACATCCTTTGTTTCATAACCATTAGTTACAACTACTGTATCTGTCCTGATTTAGAAATGAACTGTATAACCTTTATGTCTTACACCGAAATTATGCCATCTTATACGGCGGGGATTGGCTTCTGATTAATGTCGGCACCAAAAGAGATCAGCTTGCGGCAGATAGAGCAACTCTGTTTATTACATTGCTTGCATGTGCAATATCTGAGAAATCTATGTTGTTATCTTCCTTTATTATTAACGTGAATTCGTTTTCAAGATGAAATGCAATCAGTTTCTCAGTAGACTCCACTTGAGGAACCGGTAGTTAAGACGTAACGACACAGTTACGTCAACTACTTAGTGACTCACCTGGGAAACATAATTTTTATTTGTTGGTTTATTAATTTTAATTCATAATGCGATCTGCGATGTCTCAAATATGCACCAATGTTCTGTAACTGTAACGCCATCTGTTAGTAGTAAAAGGAACTGTTTGCATCAGTACTGTCATTTCGGTCTGAGCACTTTAGCATTTGCGGATTATATTATTTGTGTAATAATTATTTCAAAAGTTAAGCTGTTTTGAAAAGTAGAATGTATGTAAAAAGAAACGAAGTAAATAAACCATTTATTGTTCTTCTACGAGAAACTATATTACTTCGTGATTTTCTTTCATCGTTACAACTTAGGGGACAGTGGTCTGTGGCAGTCGGATCGTTGTCCTTATGGCGTATGGTGTGTGTGCAATTCTGAGCTTTCTGTGGTGATCGATGATATGTATCGATCGATGAAGAATTACTGTAGTTATTACGTTACTACGTTATTATGTGATCCAATGGTTCAGTGTAACACGTTGTTAGACACTGCATGACACTTTCCGTTTGTCATAGCTGTTTTGCTTCATACTAATTGCTAATATCTAGTACGTGAACATAAAAATGGAATAGTACTACCGAGCGTACGGAAATTTAGTTATAGCTTGTCGTCGGGCAGTCCCATGTCCTTGCGGTCATATTTTCAATAAATTGACATCTTTCATAGCGAATCCCGCTGCCCGCTCTACACGTGAAGACCGTATCCACAAGACAATAATTAACTTTGTCCTTAGCCTTGCAATCACACAGTAGGCTAGTATGTTGACATGTAGCGACAGTTGTGTCTAGCTCACTGACAATGGAGTCGCTGCGTCAGATGACATAGCCGGAACACAACGGCTAAATGGACATGAAGTTCCAAAAGAATTATGGGGAAAATGAAGTGTCTGAGGAAACAGAAAATTATAACGAGGTAAATTATGACATAAAAACAGAAACAAGAGAGTAACTATTCCGATCAAGGGGAAGTAAAGTTTCCAGTGCTGGATCAGAATAGGGAACAAGTAAACGGTGAGATCAATGAACTGATGAAAGTAATGATGCTAACATTAATCCGATATAAAAACACAGAGGTAGGAAATAAACAGTAAAATATACGCACAGAGATTGGAAATGCAATCTTCGTCGAATTAGAACATAGAAGTTTTACACGGAGAAATAGGTTCGTTAAAGAAAGATACGATAACTGAACGCAAGGATGGACTCGTTGGAGAAAAAAGGTCGGTCGCGGGATGCAAGCTGTAGATACGCGACTAAAAACACAGAAAATCTAAGTTCGTACAGTGCCTGTCAGTCATTAAACAAAGTCCTGAAGCAGACTAAATAGCGGAAAATAATACTAATGAGAGAATGCAGAGTTTAGAAATAAGACGTAATGACAATATTAATTGTAATGTGTCTCAAGATGTTGAATTAAGAAATAAGTCATTGGTGGCTTCCATCAGCAAGCAACTTTTCGAACTGAAGGTACAAGAGATGAAGAAATTGAAAACTACTACTTCAGAAACGTCAGAGAAAGTAGAAATGTTACAGAACTTTAGTTTTGTGACTAGTATTATTCCCTTTAGAGGGGCATGATGTGAGAATACAGGAATCGATTCTGAAAAATTGGATTCTAAGAGAAACCTTCGCCCAGTAATCTTCGTGGATTTCCAGAGGCATATTCCGAAATTGATAAAATCAGAAATGCAGAACAGAGGCTTACAACAGACCAGTGAAGCTGGGTGATTATGGCTATTGTAGGGAGTCATACTTTGGAAGAAGTTTTGGAAAAACGTTTAGAAAAATATTAATGACACAGCAGGCAGATGAAATCTTATAATTAATTTCTAGACGCACTTCCATATAGTTTTGGGAATATTAGAAAAATGAAAGTACATTGTGAAGTAGAGCATATTAATATGCCAGTCCCTGAAGAAAATTTGTCAATGACCTTGCATAGGAAGATGCCATGGGATGTGGGAAGTCAGATTATTGTGCGAGATGGTAATTTGGAAAGTGGGTTTTGAGACATGTAGCGAAAGTTGATAGTTGGAACAGAAACGGTAATCGAAATTTTCTCAATAATTCAGGGTGGCATAATTAGTGGAAGCAGAACCAGGTATGTAATTTGCGAATGACAGGTGATGAAGAGGGAGAAGAGGAGGAAGAGGTATGAAGCCCTGCAGAGGAACAAATAGGCAACTTTTGGATAGAGGTAACGAAGAATACATTGGCCCACATAGTGAGAGGCCTAGCTGATGTGAGATATGAGAATAGGCCCAGTGGTTACAGATACAGACAGATAACTCATGACAGCAACGCCTTTCAAATAAATATTATATATGTGTAAAACAATGGGAATAGAGACAGAAGTTGAGAATTTTGGGATAGTAGATGTCGTGTGAGATGTGAACAAGGGCCTCACATCGGGTACGCCGTTCACCAGGTGCCAGTCTTTCGATTTGACGCCACTTCGGCGACTTGCGCATCGTTGGGGATGAAATGATGATGATTAGGACAACACAACACCCAGTCCCTGAACGGAGAAAATCTCTGACCCAGCCAGGAATCGAATCCGGGCCCATAGGATTGACATTCTGTAGCGCTGACCACCCAGCTGTTGGGGGTGGACACAGTTTTGGAATAATAGTAATAACAACAGATATGGATGGGATAGACAACAGAAAAGTTCTAACGTAAAAAGGGTTCAGTCTGTAATAAGGGAAAATGAAAATAGGAAAACAAAGAGAATCTATATTGTGGAGAAGGGCTGCCAAGTTGGCGAAAGAGTTAATCTACAGGAAGAAGGTGTTAACGAAAATAATTTGGTCTGTGGCACTAGGAAAAGTGAAGGTAAATGTGTAATGATTTGTAACTTGGATGAGACAAATAATGTTTGTGATGTAAATGTTTATAATGACAGTGTACATATTTCTTCTTATGAGATGATGTATATTGAGATGTGAACGACCTGTACAGTTTAAGTGATGGTCATAAGGAATATTCAAAAGAAAAGGGAAAAGTAATAAAAGGAAGATTTGGAAGCTGTGTAATGGACAATAGCAATGGTAGTGAAGAGGATAAAGTGGAGTTTACTTTTGAACATAGTGAACTAATAATTATTGGGAAGAAACAGAAGATGATCATGAAGAGGGTGGTAGAGATGCCGGTGGTTGTGTTGGAACCAGTGAATGTAATGAAGAACAGAGTATAGAAGATGTGGAAATAATTCAGGTTACAAATGATGAACAAGAAAATAAGATCAGTTTTTTGTGGGTCAAGAAGAGAACAGATCAGCTGGGACCAAAGGATTATCAGTGTATTGCATCTGTGGGAAAGGAGGAAAAGGGAGATGAACCAAGACAAATAGGAGGTGAGGGCACTGAAGTTAGTCTACAGGAAAACGTTAATAACACTGTGAAAATTAATGGTTTAATGAGATATGATTGGACTGCAAAGGCCATTGAACAAAATTCGTTGAGGAAAAAAATGAAGATGGGTGGTGTAGAAGGGAGCGACACGTGATAGTGATTAACATTCATGATTTAAAGAAGAGCGTTTTCCTGGATTCTCAGAATGAAACGACAGATTTGGCAGAAGCATTATGGGAACATATTCGGAGAAATAATAAAATTGTAGAGGTGCACGTGTCTGGAATGAGAAAGGTTAGTCCCACAGAAAGGCTGAGTAAAGCAACAAAATGGCATGTTTACCTGACATTTGAGATTGAGGGGTATGAAGTACAGTAAGAACTATTAGAGTTAAAATTTATCTTAAATATAGTTTTGGAAACAGAAATTATAAGTAGGTTTAGTTTCAAAATTGATTGTAAAAAGAGAATGATTCATTTTGTGTGTAATAGCGTTGAAGTGTCGGTAGAATTTAATGAACAAGTGATAGGTGAGGATGATCAGACAGTTTGTATGAGGATGACTATGGTGACATTAGTTACATGTTATGATGATTATATATTAGAAGATTATGAAGATTATACTGGATCAGACGTTATTGAGATGGGATTCTTCAAAGGTAAGGTAGATGGCATTCAAGATATAAGTGAAGATCAAGCAGTTCAGTCATTTAACACATTGGTTGATAATGAAAAAGTATTTTCTGGCGAAATTGGGAGAGTGAAGAATTTGAATGTCAGCTGAATAAAAAGCCACACACTGTAAGTTTTGTAGGAAAATAATGGATTTTAAATGGTAAAGATGGAAAGCTGACTTGGAAAATTGACCTCAGGAGGTTTCACACTCTTTGTGAATCATGTGCGTCATCAGCAACGAGCTTCAAGACATGTAGCGCTATTTCCCTGTTTCATTTTTCTGTGCTGCATTTTTCTTCTACTGTCCTATCAATCTCCTGAAAATATCTTTCATTATCATTGCTATCCTTCACGTACATAATTTTTGATTATGATGCAAAATATGATTAGTTAAGCACATGATGTTTTCAGTGTGTTACTAGAATGTACAAGAAAAATTTATTTAACTGGATTTCTTGTATGATGGAAATTACTGTATGTTAAGTAGTATTTAACTTTAATTTTGTTCTTACATATAGCTCAAGATGAAGGATGTGATTAATTTGTAAATACAAATTTAGCTATACATGTTAATTGCACATGTAAGTGTTTATTCACTTGGTCAATAAAGAATTTTCAAATGGACTAACACATGATGTAAAAAAAGGCCAATAGTGTATAAGAAAGGGTAATGATAAGTTGGTTTATCAATGAATTCTAGGAGAGACTACATACCTGAGTATAAGGGATATAGTAAATGTGGAAGGGTTGTGTCAGTGCTGGTTGCGGTACATTATGATTATACCAAGGAGCAGTAATGAAAAACAATTATTCCATACTTGAAAAGGTAATTGCTCTCGTAAATACCTTGGAAGCAGCGAAGTATGAATGTTGGTGTGAGTGATAAACACTGATAATTTAATCAAAATATCCACGGGTGTACTGCCGGTCTATAGTGTCCAACGGGCACAATATTTCGGCGATCTAACATGTCGCCATCATCAGGTGAACTGACGGACTGAGGTCCTGTGAACGCGCCGGCACGGAGATCCGTACGCTATGGCTGCTCAGGGGGAACTGGGTTCAGTCGCGGCGGCGGCAGATTTAAATACCCTCCGCCCGCGGCACGCTCCCTCCGCCGTCCGCGCCCCGCGCCACGGTAGCGCGGTGAAACAGATTGTGACGGCTGACGGCGTCTGAGACGACGTCGGTGTGATGGCTCTGTCCGCCGTGGTCGTCACAACTATGCGTTTGCTCGATTTACTCTTGATTAACCCAATCGCTGGTTCCGAAGCCTTGCTAAGATTATAGCCACAGTCACGGTTTATGAGGTCGTCATTGGTGCGAATTTCGATGGCCTCTCTAACAACGCTGTCCCAGTATCTCGACGTCTGTACCAGAAACCTCGTGCGGTCATACTCCATAGCGTGATTTTCCGACAAACAATGTTCAGCGACCGCCGACTTGCTCGGTTACATCAGTCGAGTGTGCCTCTGGTGTTCACGGCATCGATCCTCGACGGTACGCATCGTCTGACCAATATACGACTTGCCACATTGACACGGAATCTGGTAAACGCCGGCCTTCCTCAAACCGAGGTCATCTTTGGCGCTCCCAACCAGTGCACGAGTTTTATTCGGAGGACAAAACACAGTTCCGACCCGGTGTTTCTTCAGAATGCGAGGAGGGTATTTAAATCGGCCGCCGCCGCGACCGAACCCAGTTCCCCCTGTGCAGCCATAGCGTACGGATCTCCGTGCCGGCGCGTTCACAGGAGCTCAGTCCGTCAGTTCACCTGATGATGGCGACATGTTTGATCGCCGAAATATTGTGCCCGTTGGACACTATAGACCGGCAGTACACCAGTGGATATTTTGATTATCAAATACGCCGGGAGAAACTCAAGAATCACACTGATAATTTAGTCATTTTTATATTGTTAAACTTTGTATGGAACTAAGAAGATATAATACTGATTACTCCAATGGTTATTCAAAGCAGGATAAGCTACTGAAGTTCCAGAGACATGCTAAATATAAACTCAAGTAACCAAGTTTGCACATTTTGTATCAGGAAAGATTGATAACAGTTCGTTTCAGATGGGAAGAGGTGTTAATTCAAACTGCTGGTGTGCCAGGAACATTTTACTTCAGAGGACAAAGTGGCAGATAACTGAAAAAAGGGAAGGGGTCAGAGCAGGCACCACACATTCACCTTGTTGGGCAATGAATCTACAACTTCAGTGCTGATGCACATTTATGGGTGACCTACAGCGGGAATCTAAAGTTAGCATGCATGATGACATCTACTGTGGTTAGGTGCTGATAGGTGGGAATCTGAATCATCCAGCGGGTATGCCGAGATAGTCCACCATTTACAATGAACACTGTCCGAGAGTCATAGTGGTTCACACAGCTGCCTAGTAAGCTGGAGATCCCAAGTTCGAGTCCCGGTCCAGCACACATTTTGACTCGTCACTGGTGATTCCACAAAAACTTCTGAAGCAGCTGATATCGATAGTTCGTTCCGTTTCCTTTTCTTTCAAGCCCATCAGCCTGCAGTTTAGATAATATGTATCACAGCTGCAGATTTCGCTTGGTGTCTGTTCTTTTGGACATGTCTGAGGGAACAGACGTCACTTATTCATATAACAAGTGAAAGACTGGACTACCTAATATGGGTTGTGACATGAAAGGGACTACCAAGAGTCTGGAGCTGAGCACTAACAGGTGAAACTAAGTAACAAGCCTTTGTAATTTTAGAAATTTAGAAACATAATTTTGAGTATAATAGTCTTATACAGTGTTGGATATGAGGTAGTGTAAACTTATTACATTTATTTACGTAAAATGTGGAAACCAACACTACACCCTGTTTTAGTAAATTTGTTTAAAATAATTTATTCAATTTATATCTGAATACCAAACTAAAATTTTGTAATACAAAGACTCCATGTGTCTGTAGTTCATCAACCACTTTGATGCATTAGTTTCTACATGTAGTTATGTTAAGAAACTTCAGCAATATGTAAATAAACATTCTTGTCCATGAAACGAAAAATATTAGTGAAATACTTGAATGTAAAATTTACAAACAAAGCTTTTATTTAAGATAAAGCGATGTTTAGTCCAGTTTCTTTTACTGAAGTAATATGTGTCTGACATATGCTTCATGTTTTTCGCAGATTTGCTATTTTCAGTACTTGGTTAGTAATTAACTAACATAAATTTGGATGATTTGTATAGCTGTAAATTTTCCATTCAATTTCAAAAGTAATCACTAGCTTTGTTGATGAGAAACATTCCATATATTTAATATTTTCTGTAATTTTTCGCTATCTAGTAGAGAGTTTATAGTTTTCTTTACAACACACACACACACACACACACATACACACACACACACACACACACACACACACACACACACACACACACACACACACACACACACACATTTCTATGGGTGCCTGTAATACATAAATATATCAGTGCTGGTCCAGTTTGATCTACTCTTTCTTATCACACCGAGCTTAGCATTGGAGTATCAAATTATTATTAAAATTTTCAGTTATGTAGAATTTATCATGTAGAGAGCTATAATCTTTATTTTTAAACATGAGCAGGTAAATTCTATACACTATTTGACAAAAAGAGTATACGGGAAGATACATATTTCTAGGTTTATCTGGAACATCCTCATAACTCTTTCACAATGTGTGAGGCAGTTCAGTCAGCAATCTCCACCGGAATTTACTTATACGTAGGAGAGTTGTCTCTGCTTATGAGCACTGATCACTTCGAGAATTTTACCGAAATTATGAGGATCTCAAATTGTGTAACTCTTTTTAAGAAACTTCATTTTAAACAAAAGTTTATGTAATCCTATCATTCCCAGGTATTTTACATTGTGCATTATTTCCCATCAACATATACTGGTGAATCACCAATTATCGCATTTGATATCAGTTTATATTTGATGCTGTATAGAGCATCATGCGTTTTGTCTGTTAATGCAATAAAAATATATATTGCTAGTTTAAGCTCTGTCTCTGCTGTAAACTTCTTTCATGACTCTTCATCATCATTATCACGTCATCATAATCCTCATTACCGCGACCATATTTCAGTGTGTATTCATAGCATCTTCTTCTCATCCTCCTCCAATACTTCCATCTTCTGCCTTCATAAATATGTTGCTTTCTTTATCTTCATCTTCTTCGTCTTGGGCTGTCTTGTTCTTTAGGATTACCTTCCTCAATCTCCGCTGTGGTTGAGAAATGAATTTTCTAGTACAGCGTCAGATTCAGTTTACTTTTTTTATAGCAACGCCACTTTCCTGCAGATATTGCGTCGAGATTCCAACACGTGACACTTGCGAACATTCTTTCGCCCAACGGAATTGAGATGCGTGTTGACAACTGCTATGCTCAATCAGCAACTGATCAGATTGTAAGTAAACGCCTAGTTCATAACACTGCTGACAAGGGTAAACGGTTAAGTGAGTAAATAGCCCACTTGTTAACTGATTAAATATTCAAATGGTTAAATAGCATCCGTAACACACAGCCCATTTATCTTTAACCATGCCTGTTACCTGTTATCCATTTATCGTATCACATTACCCTTGTCCATTTGCTGTTACGCGTTACACTTTAAAAAATGGTTCAAATGGCTCTGAGCACTATGGGACTTAGCTTCTGAGGTCATCAGTCCCCTAGAACGTAGAACTACTTAAACCTTACTAACCTAAGGACATCACACATATCCATGCCCGAGGCAGGATTCGAACCTGCGACCGTAGTGGTCGCGCTGTTTCAGACTGTAGCGCCTAGAGCCACTCGGCCACTCCTGCCGGCACCGTTAGTCTTTACCTCTTACCCTTTTACCATTAACCATTTACCTGGTGATGACAAGCAATGGAAGCAGAAAGCAGAATTTGATATTTCGTATTTAGAAGTTTTTCAGAATAATGGTTAAAGTAAAACTCTTCTGCACCCACAATGAATTTCTAATTCGTTAATGATATTGCGTTACAGATTTTTTTATCTTCTTACGGAAAATGTGTCTTCTATTTGTTCTCATATAAGAGAAACACAAATATCAAATATTGTAGTATTTATTCGTGAGGACAGTTGAAATTCGTCGCAGAACATATATGTTTTAAAGCAATAAATAGCTTGCCTGAAGTATACTAAACAGTATTTCTAGAGTGATCATAATTAATTATGAAGTTCAGTATAAATCTCTCTGGTCCACAGTTCTCTCTATCTAGAGCAACATAAAGGTATGAAGACTCAGCGACTTGATCCATGTGTTCCTTGACCTTCGAATGCAGCATTCTAGTTTACAATTTATTAACATCGATTAGAGGACATGCATTTTGAAATGTTTTAAAGTTTGGTGTGTTGAACCTGTGTTTCTACATGCCATCCATTATCTCTTTAAAAACACTTCTGTTCTTGATTTAATGTAATTGATAGCTGCAAGTTAAGTAAAAAGAGATCTTTATCAAAATAGTTTTCAGTCAAATCGACGCATCTTTAATAGTGTGTGTACTTAATAGCATTGCATCGAAAAGTAATGTATTACCTTAGGACTAAAAATTCCATTCAGTGAGAACTTTTTGTCAGATTTTTTTCTTTTTCTCCACTGTAGTTCAACATCCGAAATATGTGCAAAATTACTAGTGTTGAATGAATAGTGAGAGCCGAGTTTTTGACGTGAGACTAACATTGTTTACTTTGGTAACTCTCGTCGTCAAGTGCGCTTCAAGCCGTAAGTTAGATCGTCAGAAGTGCCCATGAGTGTTTTGCAATGCGGCATGCCTATTATACAGTGAAACGCCAAAGAAACTAATACAGGTATGCTTATTCAAATACAGAGATATGTAAACAGGCAGAATACGGCGTTGTGGTTGCCAACGACCATATAAGACAGCAAAGGTCTCGCGCAATTGTTAGATCGGTTACTGCTGCTACAATGGTAGGTTATCGGGATTTAAGTGAGTTTGAACGTAGTGTTATAGTTGGCGCACGAACGATGGGATACAGTACCTCCGAGGCAGCGATGAAGTGGGGATTTTCCAGTACGACCATATCACGAGTGTATCGTGAATACCAGGAATCTGGTAAAACGTAGAATCCTCGACATCGCTGCAGCCGGAAAAAGATCCTGCAAGAATGGGACCAACGACGACTAAAGAGAATCGTTCAACGTGACAGAAGTGCAACCCATCCGCAGACTGCTATAGATTTCAATGCTGGGCCATCAACAAGAGTCAGCGTGCGAACCATTCAACGAAACATCATCGATATAGGCTTTCGGAGCCCAAGGCCCACTCATGTGCCCTTGATGACGCATGACACAAGGCTTTATGCCTCGCTTGGACTGTTGATTACTGGAAACATGTTGCTTGGTCGGACAAGTCTCATTTCAAATTGTATTGAGAGGATGGACGTGTACGGGTATGGAGATAATCTCACGAATCCATGGTCCCTGCGTGTCAGCAGGGGACTATTAAAGCTGGCGGAGGCTCTGTAATGGAGAGGGGTGTTTTATGTTAGAGTGATATGCGACCCCTGATACGTCTAGATACGACTCTGAGAGGTGTATCCTGTCTGATTACCTGCATCTATTCATGTCAACTGTGCATTCCGACGGACTTGGGCAATCCCAGCAGGACAATGCGACACTCCACACTTCCAGAATTGCCACAGAGTGGCTCCAGGAACACTCGTCCGAGTTTAAACACTTCCGCTGTCCACCAAACTCCCCAGACATGAGCATTATTGAGCATGTCTGGATTTCCTTTCAACGTGCTGTTCAGAAGAGATCCCCACCCCCTCGCACTCTTACGGATTTATGGACAGCGACGCAAGATTAATTCCATCAGTTCCCTCCAACACTACTTCAGATATTAGTTGAGTGCATGCCACGTCGTGTTGCTGCAGGTATGTGTGTACGGGGAGCCCTACACCATATTGGGCAGGTTACCGGGTCCTTTGGCTTTTTACTGTATTACGCAGAACAGAGAGTCGAATACTCTGATTATCAGCAAGACAAGAGTTGGCGGAACAAGCAGAAACCCAGGCAGAGCGTCCAGCTCTGTCAATATGTGCCCGCCTTGGAACACTAAACATGCAATATACAATTATTTTACATGTGGAAAATAATTATTTTGAGACGTCATTGTACTGTACGTCAACTATGTTACTGAAAATTTGCACCTGTGCAAATGCTGCTTTATGTAATTCTTGGATTAATATTTTTGAAAACGGAACAATAATTCGGAGCATTCGTATACTTTTGAGCAACCTTTAAAGTACTTTAAAGTTATGCAGTTTACACACTTGATGTAAGTTTTTGGTTGAATACGCCAAAGAAATGAAAGCCTTTGCATACCTTTAGGCATCTTTTGAAGTACTTTGAAATACTGCAAGCTACAACGTTTACGTAATTTCTTGAATGAATATGGCGTAAAAAATTCGGTGCCTTGGGTTATTTTTAAGCACCCTGCAAACAATTGAAAGACTGAAATTAACATCCGTTACATAATTTTTTGATTGGGTACGGCACTGAAAAAATTCAGAACATTAGAATTCTGTAAAGTACTTTAAAATACTGAAAGTTACACATTTTCGTAATTTTAGGTTAAAAACGGCGCAAAAAATGAGACCGTCCGGATAGTTCTGAACACCTGTAAAGTATTTGGAAAACTGCACATACCTCTATATGACTACTCCACAGTGCAGGCTTACCGGTAAGTACCTGGCACAGGGTTCATCGAACCAGTTTCGCACTTTTGTTTACTTTTTCACTCTCTAACAACGCACGGTAAGAACGAACACATAATCTTTCGTGCGAGGTCTGATTTCTTTTAGTTTACAACAATTATCATTTCTCCCTATGTAGGTCGGAGTCAATAAAATATTTTCCTATTTGGAGGAAATCGTTGGAGATTGAAATTTCTTGAAAACATTTCGCCACTATGAATAACACCTCTGTTTCAATGACTGCCACCACAACTTGCGTATCATATCCTTGAAACTCTCTCCTCTATTTCGCAATAATGCAAAACGAACTTCCCTTCTCTGAACTTCTTCGGCGTCTCCGCCAGTCCTGTCTGGTATGGATCTCACAGTGCATTGCAGTACTCTAGCAGAGGGCGACCAAGGGTAGTGTCGGCAGTCTGTTTAGCGGATTTGTTGTTTCTTGTAAACGTTTTGCCAGTAAAACGCAAAGCTAGATTTGCCTTCCCACAACATTATCTATGTGATCGTCCAAATTTAAGTTGTCTGTAATTTTAGTTTAGTATTTAGTTGAACTGACGGCCCTTAGACTTACCTGTTTACCGTGTAAGCGAAATTTAGCGTTTTTCTTTTGGTACTCATTTGGATGACTCCAAACATTTCCTTCTGTAGTGTCAGTTGGCACATTAAGCACCATGCGGATACCTTTTTTAAATCCATTTGCTTTAGATTTTGTGATGACTTTACTAGACGGTTAATGACATAATCTACAAACAAGAAGACTGCTCAGATTTTCTCCTAAATCGATAATATAGATTAAGAACAGCAGATGGCGTATAACGCTCCCTTGGAAATCGCCTTCTGTTTTACTCGGTGACTTTCCATCATTTACCACGAACTGTAACAACCAATTAGCGCAACTGAGATCATACTCCATAGGCACTTAATTTGATTTGAAATCCCTTGTGAGGAACAGTATCAAAAGGCTTTTGGAAATCTAGGTATGTGGAACCCATCTGAGATATTCTGCCGATGGCACTCATTACTTCGTGAGAATAAAGAGTTAGATGTCTATCAGAAGAGCGATATTTTCTGAATCTGTTCTGACTGTGCCAACAGATCGTTTTCTTTGAGTTAATTCATAGCACTGCAAGTTACTTCCTTTACGTTATTTTTTGGATAAATACGCCTGAATATGGCGCCAATTCATGTGAAGGAGCTTGCGTTTTGTGTGTGTGTGTGTGTGTGTGTGTGTGTGTGTGTGTGTGCATGGTTCTTTTATAAATACTGCTGTGGATAGTTTTGAACACGGCAGGATTTGGTGAGAGAAAACATGTGTACTGCACTGTAATTGGCTGAAATATGTTTCCTACCAGCGCCAACTTGAACTGTGATGAGATAAAAAAAATATTGCCTGCCATCCGCCGTCTTTAATTTTATAATTTCCGGCTGTTCGCCATCTTTAATTTTTAAAATTTCGCGCCATCCGCCAGCTTTACTTTTTAAATTTCAGACCATCTACCTCGTTGATGAAGTCATTGGGAAAAGGTCGGTGCTTATGACGTCACAATGGTGAAGTTTAGATAAGTGGACACGCTTGCTACCTCACTAATGTCAACAAATTAAATTTTTTTGAATAGATGGGCCAAAGTCCTCATACCTTACTAGTTGGGAGAGTCTGAAAATGGGCTCTCCCGAAAATATGAAAAAAAACTGCATTTAGTTATGTACAACATTATAGTCAAACAGACAACTGATGTAACAGATTAGTAGGATTCAGTAAATATAGCAGAATGCTTCAAACTTTCAAGTTTACATATTGATGAAAACTTGAAGTGGAAGAAGCATATTACCGAGCTTCTCAAACAATTAAGTTCAGCTACTTTTGCTCTTCGTATAATTGGTAATCTGGGTAATAATCGTACCGACTTCCTGATATGTTTTGCACGTTTCAGCTCCTACAGAATACTTTTCTGGGGTAACAGATTACTTAGAAAGAAAGTACTGATTGTAGTAAAGCGAGCAGTACGAATAATATGTGGTGTTCACCACTGACGCATTTCAACTGCGCCGTCACAGTACACATATTCGCTTATGAAATCCGTTATGAAGAATCCATCAGAATTTGAGAAGAACAGTGATGATCATATCTAAAACCCTAGAGTGATAAATTAGCTTCATTATCCATGTTTAAAGCTGACAGTGGTCAGGAAGCGGTTCAGTATGCAGCGATAGAATCTTTTGACCATTTGTACAATAACATATAATGTCTTAAAAGTAGGGAGACAAGTTTTAAATCTGATTTAAAATAATTTCTCGTGAGCAACTACTTCTATTCCATTAACTAATGTGTGCTTAAAAACTGATAGCCATTACAAAATGAGTAGTTGCACAAGTAGGGCTAAAAATAACAGTGTGCTCGTTAATGTTAACACTAATCATACTACATATCCTGTAAACTGACTCGTTCAACATCATTTCGATAAGATAATCGTTCAAATGATTCATGGAATATGTAACTAACTCACTAACTAATCGGAGGACTTATTTTCTGACTGGTCCTCGTACTTTCCAGATCACAAAATTTTTTATCTGTAGGGTTCCGCAGCTTCCGGACGTTTAGTAAACGTAAACATAGTCCGTAGTAGACTGTAATGAGATTTTCAAAATGGCTCTAAGCTCTATGGGACTGAACATCTGGTGTCATCAGTCCCCTAGACTTAAAACTACTTAAACCTAATTAAGCTAAGGACATCACACACAACCACGCCCCAGGCAGGATTCGAACCTGCGACCGTAGCAGCTGCGCGGTTTCGTACTGAAGCGCCTAGAACCGCTCGGCCACAACGGCCGGCGAATGAGATTTTATTTAATCGAGCCATTAGCTACTTTAAAAGTCCCTGTCACTGTCAAGCACCTGCAAAACCAACAAGGAAAATCACTACATTGCCTGCACATTAAAATAAATGTGAGGTGTGTAGAGAGTTATTTATACAAGGCGATGTATGCAGACAACATAGTGATTTTCCACATTCGTTTGGCGAGTGCTTGACAGTGACAAATAGTCGAAATTAGCTAACCGCTCGATTAAAAGAAAAATCACATTACAGTCTACTACGGACCATGTTTACGTTTATTTTATTTCCTCTACGTGTTTCGTGTTTGCATCGCCCCCAGGCAGCATATAGTCTCGTGGTGGATGGAGGTCAAACTGTAATTGCTTGAGTCCTTTTCAACGTATTGCTATTTCTTCGAGTGTTTCGAAGATTATGCAAAGGGAATGAGAGTTGTGCCCGCGGAGGATACATAATGAGACCTAGTTCCCCCAATTTCCGTGGGGCGCCGTGAATAGTTCGACGTGTAGCTCATTCGACACACTGCGTTTCCAAAGCGGCCCGCGGCTCACTCCACACACACACACACAGAGAGAGAGAGCGGCGCTGGCAGGAATACTGGCTGGCAGTAAGCCTCATTACGGGCTGAATGGCTCCGAGGTAACGCCCGCTGCCGCCGCGGCTGCCAGCTCAGCTCAGCTATTCGGGCAGAGTGGCTGCGCGGTGCGCCGAGCGCCGGCGAACTTGAGACAGCGGGCGCTCGCTCGCTCCTTATCGCGGCACTAAAGTACCAGCGGCCCGCCGCCCCCCACCCTGCCGTTTATTATTGCCATATTAAGAGCGCCTGCGCTCCGCATAAACACACCGGCAGCGCAGCGCAGGGCAGGGCGGGGCAGCTCCGCTAGCCGGCGGGTATTCGCCAGGGGGTCGCGCCGTCGCCGTCAAGTCTGTAGCCACGCTGGCCGTACAGCGAAACGCTGCCTACAGAGAACTCAAGCGGACGACAGCCCCGCTGACCGACGCTTGGTGCACGGACTGCGAGCTGGTCCCCAGCGTAAACAAACGTAATATTTACATGTGGTTGCCAACCTATGCAATAAATTACAGAGAACATTCTTTTTCTTTTTCTTTATTGGATTTCGATTCCCCCCACAGGGGGCGGGCTGGCAGGAGCTTAGTACGCCGCTCTTCAGCCTACAGAATTTTTAAAATATAAGAAGATAAGAAACAAGAAAAACAGGCGATAAAACGGTGATGTAAAATGTAAAACGGCGGAAAAGTGTGGAAAATTCAAACATAAAACTAATGGTGTGCGCTGATAATAAAATACACAGGACGTTGACACGGAAAAAGTAGACAGACAAAAAAAAAAAAAAACTACGGCAACAGTCTGGATTCTGTTCGCAAGAGATATAAAAAAAATCACACCTTGCGACAGCATGATGTCAGTTCGCAACACTGTTGAAAAAACGCACAACACTTAACAATCACTAGGAACACGGCACTAAAACGTCGGCACGAAGATGACACTCCACAGGCAAGGACAGATGTAGGGGGGACCTGGATAGAGAAGGGGGAAGAAAAGGGGAGGAGGAAAGAGGAAAAAAAGGAAGGTGTGGGGGGACGACGACGAAGGCAGAGGACAGAGGACTCAGAAGGGGGGGGGGGGGGAGCAGGGTAGACGTGAGAGGGAACGGGTAAAGCCAGTGGAAGGAAAACGGAAAAGGGCTCAGGGGAGAGAAGGAAGGCACAGAGAGAGTAGGTGGAGAAAAACAGGATGGAGGGGGGAAGGAGAGAGCGGAAGGGGGAGCGCGGGAAAAGGACAAAGGAAAGGAGGGGGTTGTAAGGATCAGAGTTGATAGGAGGGATAAATGAAGGGAGAGAGGCCATCAGCCAGGAGGGGGAGTTGACAGAAGCCACCTTGGGAAAGGAGATGGAGGGTGTAGAGATGGAGGGTAGGGGGGACACAACAGTGAAGGCATGGCAGAAGGCAGTGGTTGGAGAGGAGCAACTAGGGGATGAGGAGGATCAAGTTGGTGGGAGGTTTAGAGTATGCAGATACATTCGAGGAATAGGAGATGGGGGAAAGGAATGAGGTCGTAGAGGATCGGTATGGGGGACGGAAGCCATATACGGAAGATGAGGCGGAGTGCATGACGCTCAAGGATCTGGAGGGAATTATAAAATTTGGGGGGGGGGGGAGGGCAGATATTCAGGCGGGACTGGTATAACATAGGATGGGACGGATAAAGGATTTGTAGTTGTGGAGGATGGTAGAGGGGTGCAACCTCCATTTCAGGCCAGAGAGGAGTTTGAGGAGTCGGAGACGGTTGTGGGCTTTGCATTGGATGGAACGGAGATGAGGGATCCAGGTGAGGTGACGGTCAATGGTTAGGCCTAGGTAGGTGAGGGTGAGGGAGAGGCGGACAGGATGGGCGCAGACGGTAAGGGAGAAATCCAGGAGCCGGAAGGAGTAATCGGTACGAACTACGATGGTTATCAGGGTCTTGGAAGGATTGATTTTCAGGAGCCACTGGTTACACCATGCGGCAAAAAGGTCAAGGTGATTCTGGAGAAGGCATTTTGACCATTGCAAGGTAGGAGTGAGGGCAAGGAATGCTGTGTCATTGGCTACTGCAGAAGGTTTACTGTCTGGGGGAGAGGGGGTTGGGGCATATTGGTCGTGTAAAGGAGGTAGAGGAGAGGGGAGAGGACAAGAGGACAGAGCCCTGCGGCACATCTGCAGAGGGGTAGAAGGTGTGTGAATCGGCATTGTGGATGATAATGTAGGAGTGTCCGCGGGTTTCCTTGACACTTTCTAACTCTTATTTAACACACGTGACTTCCTGCTTAACCTACTCTATACTTTCGACAAGCTGTTCAGCTACTATTTCTGTCTCTTTCTCCTCCTTAGTGACTAATTCCTTCATCTCCACATTTATGTCATAGCTCTCTTCCCTCTCTACTGCCTCTTCCTCTCTGCTTCCTATCTCTTCTGTTACTCTTCTCGCACGAGGGCCAGAAATTGAGATCCTCCGCTAATACTTCCAGGAGTAGACGAAAGCGATTTCATCGCTCTGTGACGTTTTGCTCGTGAGCCTGATTTGCCATTTTCACTAACAGTACGTCTTCCCATACCTGCAGATTCTACATGGAGCTCTGCTGCGGTTTTACGTTAGTGCTCGTTGTCTAGCTGAATATTCTCGGCGTTCGAC
The DNA here is from genome assembly GCF_023897955.1 of Schistocerca gregaria. Taxonomy (NCBI): domain Eukaryota; kingdom Metazoa; phylum Arthropoda; class Insecta; order Orthoptera; family Acrididae; genus Schistocerca; species Schistocerca gregaria. Next base: position 746,205,075 of record NC_064923.1, read on the forward strand.
ATGTCCGCAAGGTCAGTTACTACATTCGACTGAGAATTCTCCGAAACTTTCTCTTGATGAATACTATCAGTCTGACATTTCCTCATTTCTGGTGAGATTCGAATATTCTTAGTACTTTGTTGGAAATGTGTCTTGTTTATAGTGAGCGTGCGTCCAGGTTTCTACTCCTGACAGATTTCAATTGCTCTTCGTTGCAATGCCACACAATTCTACCCTGATATGTGCTCTGACAAGGCACTAATTCTAGATCCCTAACAACGCATATCAAATAAAACCAACCCTGATCTCCAATAACATGCCAGAGCCACAAATAATCTATCAACTCACATGTTAAGGCAGTGCCATTGTCCATTAGGAACAGTCAACAGGCCATACAGAAATCACAACAAATAAATGACAATACAAACAATACAAACAAATTTAGGAATCATCAATGTATATAGAGCCAACAGTTTTGATATTTATGCGAAACAAATTTACCTTGGTGCAGCAACTGAATTTCAACATGGGAAAGGAGAAACCTTGTAATTAAATTGCATATGTTGATTACAGAAAGTGCCATCAATTCAGGGTCCTGATTGGATCGGCATATTGTAAGACTACACTGATCTTGTGGTATGATTTGAGAGGCTACGGGTGACTATTAGTTTACACTCTGATATCAATCACTTTAACTAGTAAGCTTTTCACTTGTCTACCTGGCGCACGTGTCTGCTAAACTAATTTTGCGCTTTGGCATTGGTTGTTGTTATTAACCTGTATTAGAGGTTATCAATTTTATCAGAATCTAAATAAACTTCAATGCTGAAATAATTTAATGAAATGGTGGCCCTGTCATTACTGCAGCCAATTATTGAGGGTCATTATTATATTAACACAGGATTGATATTATATGAAAAAGTATGGCAGTTAACCAAGATGAAAAATAAATCGTGAACCGTTGAGAACACAAATAGACGCAACAAATAGTTAACACTCCACTAGGTGGCGAGTGGTTGGCAAAGCCTAAGGTTTGTTTCGTTAATCTATTTATTCTGGCTCAAAACATGGATAACACAATCTAATGTTATCTAATGCTGAATAGACTTTGATGGATTTACTCTACACAGAAGTTATACTACGCTGGTGCAACTGAGAACGAGTGGGAAGACTGAGATTTTGTTTACCCTAACAAGCTGGAGCAGCAATACCACACCCATTTCTCGAAGTGTAGCACTCTTCCAGGTGACGGTCGTGGTGCAATCGTCTGCAGAGTAACAATGTGTGACGCCTGTAATTCGTTAGTGTGGTCACAAAATACGCAAAGTCGTTGCTAGCGATCTGTAGGATGGATCGCAATTACTCTCCAATGGAGCCCTGAAGTATTGGCAGATTCCAGTGTGTGACACCCCTGTTCGCTGTCCGGACCATGAATCAGTTTGACTCACTTATGTAGCAGCCCGCATAAGGAGGCTAAACGTCAAGGCGGCTGACCTGATACGAATACGATTGTCCTCAGTGCAGTGAATTGTCCGAGATGACCGAAATCTAAACTGCCGGTACAGCTAATTCCTCAGCATAGGCTTCCCAGCCAACACCAACAATGCCAGTGCGAGGCCCCGCTCAGGACGAGTATTCCATGTGCAACCCATCCATAACAAGAGTCAAGGTCAGAATCCTCTCCAGACCGGAATCTGAATCAGAAGACCTAGAATCTCCACTCCACCCTTTCCACCAAACCTCGGCAAACTCCCCAAAAGCACCCACACCACTGCCCCTGCGAGGGTTTCATGCCAATCACAAGACTTCACGAGCTCCATGTCTCGACCCATCGACCAGTCGTAATCAAAGTTAATAATATTCTTCTCTTTTCTGAAGAAGGAGCCAATCCATGACTTGGAAATCCCCGTAGAGAGACGATAGTGATGTTTGGTTTGTGGGGCGCTCAACTGCGCGGTCATCAGCGCCTGTACGAAGTCCCAATTTTTACTCAGTCCAGTTCTTTTACCTAATCCAATCTAGCCACTGTCACGAATGATGATTATGAAATGATGAGGACAATACAAACACCAAGTCCCCGGGCAGAGAAAATCCTCAACCCGGCTGGGAATCGAATCCGAGACCCCGTGATCCAGAGGCAGCAACGCTCGCCACTAGACCACGAGCTGCGGACCCCGCAGAGAGAGGAGATGTTATGCTCCCAACTTATTTTTGCTGACGGACACTTTAGGAAGCGTGTTTTTAGTTTCCTTTTAAGCCTAAAGTGAACAACACATTTATCAAAAAAATGTGTGTGAAATCGTATGGGACTTAACTGCTAAGGTCATCAGCCCCTAAGCTACACACTACTTGACCTATATTGTCCTAAGGACAAACACACACACCCATTCCCCGAAGGAGGACTCGCACCTCCGCCGGGATCAGCCGCACAGCACATGACTGCAGCGCCCCAGACCGCTCGGCTAATCCCGCGCGGCAACACATTTATCACAGAGGTCAATATTGTATCGGCTGAACATTGCAGCATGTCTGACCAGGCGATTATGTAAACTAAGAGAAGTGCTTTTGTGCCAGAACATACATCATTTCTGAGCCACCATACATGTTACGTTACTTCTAAAATTGTTTGTAAGGTCTGACGCTTCCCAAAAAACTTGGGAGGTAGAGCGATAACACCACCCGATAGCTCCCTCGATAGCGCCCAGTCTACAGCGAACATAGAAACTCATGAAACTTTTGTACGTTGGCCACTTTTTGCATTGCTTCAATAGAGGAAGATTCAGGTTGTAGTTGTGCTGCAGCTGCAGCGTTTAACATGTTGTGCAAAGTTTGCAGCAGTTGATTAATACTCTACCACTGCAACTCAACAAAGTGTGTTAACGACAGTTTTGGCATGTGGACAGGGATATAGACATTTTTATAACTTGTGGGATCCCGCCCACTCGTCTCTCATGGGGTGCCTAGGAAACTGTTTTCTCGGATAACTAGACAACATACGAGCAAATCATATTAATGGAGTTTATTACATTAATTGAAATGACAATCGTTAACTTTGCCTTTTACAATGAAGTGCCTTTGCAATACACAATTTCCATGCAAGCCATTAATACACTTCTGGCCATTACAATTGCGACACCACGAAGATGACGTGCTACAGACGCGAAATTTAACAGACAGGAAGAAGATGCTGTGATATGCAAATGATTAGCTTTTCAGAGCATTCACACAAGGTTGGCGCCGTTGGCGACACCTACAACGTGCTGACATGATGGAAGTTTCCAACCGATTCCTCATACACAAACAGCAGTTGACCGGCGTTGCCTGGTGAAACGTTGTTGTGATGCCTCGTGTAAGGAGGAGAAATGCGTACCAACACGTTTCCGACTTTGATAAAGATCGAATTGTAGCCTATCGCGATTGAGGTTTATCGTCTCGCGACATTGCAGCTCGCGTTGGTCGAGATCCAATGACTGTTAGCAGAATATGGAATCGGTGGGTTCAGGAGGGTAATACGAAACGCCGTGCTGTATCCCAACGGCCTCGTATCACTAGCAATCGAGATGACACGCATCTTATCCGCATGGCTGTAACGGATCGTGCAGCCACGTCTCGATCCCTGAGTCAACAGATGGTGGCGTTTGCAAGACAACAACCATCTGCACGAACAGTTCGACGACGTTTGCAGCAGCATGGACTTCAGCTCGGAGACCATGGCCGCGGTTACCTTAGATGCTGCATCATAGACAGGAACGTCTGCGATGGTTTACTCGACGACGAACCTGGGTGCACGAATGGCAACATGTCATTTTTTCGGATGAATCCAGGTTCTGTTTACAGCACCATGATGCTCGCATCCGTTTTTGACGTCATCGTGGTGAACGCACATTGGAAGCGTGTATTCGTCATCACCATACTGGCGTATCACCCAACGTGATGGTATGGGTTGGCATTGGTTACACGTCTCGGTCACCTCTTGTTCCCATTGACGGCACTGTGAACAGCGGACGCTACATTTCAGATGTGTTATGGCCCGTCGCTCTACCCTTCATTCGATCCCTGCGAAACCCTACATTTCTGCAGGATAATCCACTATCGCATGTTGCAGGTCCTGTACGGGCCTTTCTGGATACTGAAAATGTTCGACTGCTGCCCTGGCCAGCACATTCTCCAGATCTCTCACCAACTGAAAACATCTGGTCAATTTTGGCAGATTAACTGGCTCGTCACAATACGCCAGTCACTACTCTTGATGAACTGTGGTGTTGTGTTGAAGCTGTACGGGTAGCTGTACCTGTACACGCCACTCAATGCCTAGGCGTATCAAGGCTGTTATTACGGCCAGAGGTGGTTGTTGTGGGTACTGATATTTCTGAGGATCTATGCACCTAAATTGCGTGAAAAAGTAATCACATGTCAGTTCTAGTTAAATATTTTGTCCAATGAAAACCCGTTTATCATCTGCATTTCTTCTTGGTGTAGCAATTTTAATGGCCAGTAGTGTATGAGTCACAAGTCTTCCTGTGCAGCTCTTGTAGTCCAGCTCTTCTAGTGCACCTTTTCGCTGGAGCAGCGCTTATATTCTATTCAGGCCTCTCCTGCCGTGGTTCGGTCCTAGTCAGCGTACTGTTGGCTGACATCGCCTCAGGTTAGGTTAGGTTAGTGTTGTTTAACGTTCCGTCGACAACGAGGCCATTAGAGACGGAGCGCAAGCTCGAGTTAGGGAAGGATGGGGAAGGAAATCGGCCGAGCCCTTTCAAAGGAACCATCCTGGCATTTGCCTGAAACGATTTAGGGAAATCACGGAAAACCTAAATCAGGATGGCTGGAGACGGGATTGAACCGTCGTCCTCCCGAATGCGAGTCCAGTGTGCTAACCACTGCGCCACCTCGCTCGGTGACATCGTCTCACAGCCTTCTCTGTGGTTACGTTCCAAGCTGTATTGCGCTTGATGTTACGCCGGAACATAACTAACACAGAGAATTAAAGCCGAAAAAAGATGAAAGATTATAGTAGCAGTACCGTGGCGTAGATAGGAAACGAATGCTGTCGAATTAGATGTACATAGCATAAGCAGTTTATCACCTCAACGCTGTGTCATTAATTTATGACACCAATATAAGAAAATTAAAATTTCAGAAAGCAAGGAAGAAACGTGACAAAGAAATGTTCAAGTCACTTTAGGAAGCACGACTTTTCAGTTACTGTATACCACATGAAGCACTGAACAATAACAAGCACAGATCGTGAGGCACAGTCCTAGGGACTCATAACTGGGGCACATGAATTATTTGCACAAAGCTTTGGGCTTTGCTTCGGTTGAGTTACTTTAACTGGGAGTGCGATGAGCTCTCGCTATTTTATTGTCATGCATGTCAGGTGCTGATTCTTGTTTCTCTGTAGGTGGGTTGTGTGGTTTCCTCTGCTCACGTGTAGGATTAGAGGCACGACTGCGCTCTGTGAGCTGCTGTCCCTTCGTTCGACGTGGTGACCGTGTCCGCCAAGATCAATGACACCTTATCACAGACCAGATATCGCTCCTCGTTAAGTGACCATATCTGTATACTCACGGTAGCCCTGACACAATCAGGGCACAGAGCTCGCCTGTAAGTGCACGGCGATCTGGCGTGAAACTGTTGGCGACAGGCAGCGTTGGCTGCTCCTTCCTTCACAGACTGCTGCGGCGAAACTTCTCCTGTCTTAATACATGTTAACCACATTCCAACGACATCTATCCCTTTGACCTGCATGACAAGCAAATGGTAGCCTTTTCTCACCATTAATACCGCAGAACTAGATCATTAGATCTTCCAAATAAAGTCACAAGTGGCGGAATAAGGTCTTAAGAAGTATCCGTTGAAGTGCGGAGGCTTTTAATATTTCAGCGTCCGACCATTCGATTCGGGTTCTGAAAAACAGCAATTACTTACCAATAGATAGGAGTTTTGGGTCCCTCCAGCAGTCGTGAATGGGGCTGCAAAATTCTCATTTGTCTCTCTCAATAAGTTTTCAGCTATCCTTTATGGTGAAAAAATGCTCTTAGTTATTCATCAAACGCGACGGTGCATATAACCTACAACAGACGCTTTTGGCTGCGCCAGCTAACCTATTGCATCATTACTTGGCTAACAGTAATCCTCTTGAATAGTTTGTCTGTGCCATCCCAAGGTTGCCCTCTCTTGTCACAATCCTGCTCTTCTGAAGTGGCAAACTGCATCTTTCCGCTTGTGGGCCACCTGCTGAGTGACTGTCATCTGTTAATGACCTCCATTCTGGCAGACCGAGGTATAACCCTGGGGTTTCTAGCTGCCCAGCCGTCATCGTCTTGTGCAGGCAAACACTGCCGCTGTTCATTTGACAGTTCGTGCACACGACATCGCTATCGGCCACAGTTCCACCCTCAGATGCCCTGGTATGTCTTCCGCTGAGCCGTAGAAGCAGACCAGCAACCCAGGCCCCTTTCTGCTTCCCACGACTTGTCGCTGCTACTGTTCTGCATCAACACCTCTGCTACTGCTGCAGCACCTCGTCAGCTGCCTTCGTTACCCAGGGGAACACGCAGTGCGCTGCTCTTCCGGCGGGCTATTGCTGAGTCTGACACGCTGAACCACCAGTGGCTATTGACACCATGGAGGCCACTGATTGCCTCCCTAGTTCTGTGTCCACTGCTGTAAATGTTGCCGAATAAGGCACTAAATCAAGCAGCATTGTTTCCTGAACGACATCACCTAACACCATCCCCCAGTCAACTGCAGCCACATCCTGTGAGATGAATTGCCATGTTACCACTTACAGCTTGTAAATTAGTCAATGCAGTGCCGTGAATGAACTAAATTATGTTTTCCTTCTCCTGTTTGCGCGCAAGGGGACAGTTGGGAAAATTAATTGGCATAGGAATTTGAACGAGTAGTTTGTGATAGTGGAGGAATTGCCGATATTTATCAATTCACATGGAATATTAGGGAATATTATGTTGGTGTGTGACGAGTAAGATGCACGCAGTGCAAGCTGTTGGACCACAACCGACTATGTGTGCAGTTGTTGCATGTGGAGTGCCCCACTTAGTTGTACTGAGATTATTTTGCCAAGGAGTGTTCAGCATCAAGACAGATAATGATCAAACGAAAAGCTAAAACAAGATGTATTACTATTGCATGCGCTTGTGTTACTGTTGTCTTTGTTTGTTCTCAGTGTTTTTTTTTTTTTCAATTTTTGTGCCTCAGAATTCTTCAGTGTCGACGTTAGATACATGGGGTGTACCCTCGCAAAAGGGGTTTCAAGCTTTGATTGAACAAAAAGAATTTCTCAAGTTAGGTAACACGCAAATAAAGAGGGAATTACCTGAAATGAGGGAGCATCTTGGTTGGATTTAGCAGGTACTAGTCTGATTGCCTCTTTCTCGGACAAGATAACGGACGTGTGTTAGCATTCGTAGTGTGACATGGAAGCATCCACAAGGCTGGGTTTGTGAGCAGACGAACGACTTATTGCAGATGGTCCAATTGCGCTTAAGAGGTGAAGTGAAGACATACGTGATGTAGCGATATACCACAGGGACTTGGATAACGTGTGTACATTCCAGCAGATAAAGTGATCCGGATCTGGTGGTCGAGTGGCTATCGTTCCTGCCTCTGGATCACGGGGTCCAGGATTCGATTCCCGGCATGGTTGGTGATTTTCTCTGCCCGGGGAGTGGGTGTTTGTGTTGTCCTCGTCATTTCATCATCATTATCATCATTCGTGGGAGGCGTCAGGGAGGGCATCCAGCCACCCCTCAAATTAAGACCCTCCAAATCCGTTTATAACAGTGCCGACCCTGCGCTGATGTGGGATATAGGTAAAAAGGAGAAGAAGAAGATTTCAGCGGATAAAAGGAGGGACCACGCAGTACCGCAGGAAGCAGAATAGTACGAGGTTCTTTCGTCAGCAGCAGAGTGGAGTATCTCAGAGGCGGAATGCATTCGTGGAGAAGTTTCTTGATAGGATAACGAAGATAAGGCCTATCAGTTCATGGAGGATAATGATGCAGACAGAGTTATTCTTTCGGAAGAAGAGCGTTGAATTTTTTTTCTAAGGGGACTTGCACCCAATATGTTGAAGGGGATGCGTATAGGAAAATGGTTCAAATGGCTCTGAGCACTATGGGACTTAACTTATGAGATCATCAGTCCCCTAGAACTTACAACTACTTAAACCTAACTAACCTAAAGACACCACACACATCCATGTCCGAGGCAGGATTCGAACCTGAGACCGTAGCGGTCGTGCGGTTGCACACTGTTGCGCCTAGAACCGCTCAGCCACCCTGGCGGCCGTATAGGAAACGCAAAGCTTCTCGTCACCGCAATCACGGTGGCAAAAGAGTTAGAAGAGTTATATGTGGTGACAGGGATGCTGGTGTGTTGTAAGGCAAGAGATACATGGCAACGACAATCCAGTGGTTTATGCATCAAGGTAATTAAATAAGGCTGTCAGGGATTACCAAACCATGGAAAAGGAAATACTGAATTCAATACGTGTTGTTATGTACTGCACGTGTTATATGTATGGCAAGAGTTTCAAAAGTACTAATTGACCATGTAGCATTAAAATTATTGTTAGGTTTGAAAGATCAAAGATCTTGATTGAGAAGTGATTTACAGACTGGGTAGAACGCTTGGGAAAGCAGAATACTGAACAAAAATATTGCTGTAGTGTGAGCACTTTGTCATAGATTTCCTGTATGGCGGAGGGGAGACTCTACTGACTCAGACTGTGAGCTGCTCAAATGCAGACACAGTTCTCCACGGCTTGTTATGTAGCCCAACAAGGCATAGGCTTTCTATCATAGTGCTTGCTGCAATGCGAGTCGAAGTGTTAAAAGGAGTACATGTCTACGTGTTATCTGGAAACAGATGACACGTGAGAGTAGCCATACGTTACTGTAGGAGGAAATGGAAACATGGTAATGAGCAGCATGTAAGGAATTGTGTAGCATGTGCACAGCAGGCAGACATGAGTCGCCAGCAAAGACCTCTTCAGAGGCTACGGCAGGCAACCGAACTATTCGATGACTGGTATGGAAATCTTAGAGCCATTTAACCAGACACCACTGCGTAACCACTACTTTCTGACTATTACAGACTCCTTCTGGTAATATATCTCAGTGATCAACATTCGAAATCAGCAAGCATGTTCTGTTGCGTAGGCGACGGTGAACAAGCGGTTTATGAAGTTTGGTGCCCGTGATCAAAGCACCAAATTCATATAAAGTTAATGAAACAACTGTCTCACCTGCGACGTTTTCGAAAGCTATGGACTTGTCCGTTAAACCCACAAGTTAATGGTGGGAGTGAACGCTTTCTTTGAACAACCGGAAAGATATTGAGTTATTACGTCAACAACCACCATAATGACTGGGATGTTTACCCGTCATAATTTGTGGCTCCATATGATTCAAATGTGTGTGATAGCGTTGGTCTTTCGTCATACGAGGTAGTGTGTGGAAGGAACGTGAATATATTAAAATGAATTTAGGAAGAAAAAGGAACCTGTACTGAACTCTGCTAAGACATTAATGAGTCCGAGGAAGAGAGTGCAGAATGAAAACACTAAGATAAAGGAGTATCAGGTGAAAATGGGACGCTATAGTGGTAAATTTCCAGAGTACAAGGTTGGCCAATGGGTGATGTTTACCAACCTGTATATGCCAAAAGGTTGGATGAATCAATTTATTACGTAATACTGGTGCAGTACCAAGTTGTGGAATCTACGCCACAGGTGAATGTTAAATTGCAGTTGCCAACATGGGCACTCGTTGTCTATATGGGGCACATTTGTCATTCTGAAGGGGCTCCAGAGACCACTATGTGGGATGGGGACAGGGGGCAGAAGGGAAGTAAGAATAAAGAAACATATGGGCAGACCATTAAGGTCGGAGAAGTAGACAAGAGGGTGCCACGTGTGTTCTAAAAGTTTTATTTTTAGATTAATTACACAGTAAATAGAGGGTGCCTGATAAACAGTGTGGATGGTCAAGTTTTTCTTTCGTTTATGTTGTTTTTGATGAGAGTATTGGTGTCGATAAGGGCTGACTTACGAGGGTTCCTAGAAAGTAATGCACCGCATTTTTCTCTCAGTCGAAAACAATGCTACGAATGCGAAACGTATGAATTGTTTGAAGTCTCCTGAGTGAGCGCTCCAAGTTTCCGTCGCTTCTGGCAGATAGCTTACCTGCAGGACAGTTTCAAAATGGCGTAGGTGATGTACGGTACAAGCAACGTGCCGTCATTGAATTTCTCACTGCAGAGAAATAAACTGAGGGGAATATTCAAAAATGCTTGTGCTAAGTCTATGGAGCGTCTGCTATCGACGGAAGTACAGTTACTCACTGGACTCGGAGGGTGAGGTCATCAGAAGGCGGTTCGGCGGAGCTCCACGATTTGCAGTGGATGGGGAGATCATCTACGGCTGTCACACCTGACATTGTAGCGAGCTGATGTTGTCATACGCCATTAAAGGATTCCATTCTTGGAAGATATTTTGAGGACGATGAGCAGGTGATTGAGGCAGTGATGCACTGGTTCCACCACCAGGACAAGGATTGATATCGACAGGGCATACACGCCCTTGTTTCGCGCTAGATGAAGGCCATAGATCGGGATGAAAATAACATTGAAAAATAGGGTGTGCAGATAAAACATCATTCTTTCGTGTGTATGATTCTCATAATGTTCAATAAAGAACTCTTGAAGAGAAAAATGCTATGCATTACTTTCTGGGCAACCCTCGTATTTTATTCAGTATTTATTTTAACAATGAGCTTAACAGGGAAGTCATTGTGCAAGAGCTAGGTGATGCGGACGTGAATTATGTAACAGAAGGAAATGCATCGTTCATGGTGTTCAGAGTTCAGTAACAAGCATCCAGCATTTTCAAGAGGGGAGGGAGGGAGGGTTATTGTTGTTTCCATTTCCCAGGTGGTGTTGCCACCAAGGACAACCTAGATGCATACTACCTTCTGGCAGTGCTACAGCTCTTCGTTGGGCATTGCAGAATCAACGACTGGAAGGCGGGAGTACTGTTCTCCAGGCAAGAGGATGTCATCATAGTCAGGTGGATGCTGGAAGATATGTTCGCCGAATTACAAATTAAAGGCAATAGGATGAGAGTGTTGGAGGAAGTACAAAGAAAATGTCAAGGATTACATCTATCCTATGAGCGACTATGGAAGCAGTTACGCCAAGTAGTAGATTTGGCTGATCCCGCCAGGTTAGCCGAAGGCGCTAAAGTGCTGCTTCCTGGACTCGGGTAGGCGTGCCGGCCTCGGATCGAATCCGCCCGGCAGGTTAACGACGAGGGCCGGTGTGCCAGTCAGCCTGGATGTGGTTTCTAGACGCTTTTCCACATCCCACCAGGCGAATACTGGGCTGGTCCCCATGTCCCGCCTCAGTTACACGACTCGCAGATATTTGGAAACGTTCACACTATTTCATAGCTTACACTAGACGCAGACAGCTGGAGTATGCTAATTCCGTCCCTGTGGGGTTCCGGTTGGCGAAAGAAAGGGCATCCGGCCACCCTGTGACACTGATATCACCAAATCCATAGTAACATGGCCGACTCCGGGTTGAAGTGGGACAAAGGCCCAAGAAAATGACGATGATGATGATTTATGAGACAAGCTGCTCATTGGCACGTTTTTCCAGTGCGGTGGGATGTATTAAACTTTCCCTAGGTCAAATGGTAAGTCTTCTTTAGGAAACTTAGTTATTAAATTAACCATTTTCAGTGCCCTATTTAACTGTTGCGTGATTCATGTTCTCTCTGTGTTATGATATTCACGAAGGTAGGTCAGGTTGCGTTATAATAATACTTCTGTGGGTCAACATGCACAGAGATAACGGGACATTTCAATCAGGGCAAATATGGGAGCTATAAATTATGCCTTTTTGATTAGTTACAGGAACAGGCTATTTAAAAGTTCTTCAGTCTGTGGTACGATGATTACAGACGATCAATCTAAACTGTTAAAAGTTAGTGACTTCCCAAAAATCGCACCAGACGCTTGTATTCGAAGTTGTACCTTTGATAAACCCAATACGTCTCCCAATATTACAGTCCAGCATTGAAAAAGAATCAACTGCGTCCGCAGGAATTCAGGACAGCCTGTTATATGAGAAGCTACAATTTTAACCGTAGCTGTGTAACCGCAAGAGTTGACGAAAATTTTGCTCTGTCTGTATTTATGCATTTTTATTTTCTCCTTAAAACTCAGTCTACGTCTACATGTAGGGGTTGGATGAGGTAAGAGTAAAAATAACGAGGCATAAATGTACTCAGAACAGAAATTTCTTCATTCTCTATATGTAGGTGTAGGTACAGAATGCGATGAGAGAAAATAACAAGGCATAAGTATAGAGAGAGTGTTAAGAGCGTAAAATGAGCCTGAAAAAGTGTACCACGATGTAATAAATGAAACTCAGAAGCAGTACCAAGAATTCAGTACTAGCTGTTCAGACTGGAACAGACTTTTCGACCTTGACTGAATTAACTAGCAGAGCTGTAAGGTCTTCATTTCTTCGCACTTTTGGTGACTGGAAGAGTCTCACCAGTCAACTTAATTTTGAGACGCGTAGTTGGAAACGCATTTTATTAATTTGTAAAAAGGAAAAAGAAAAGATCTGAGATATCAATGGTTTGGAACACTGGTTTCCATACCTCCTCGATAGAGAGTTTGTTTCCGGCAGAAAGTGATGTTTCCTTTTCCAGTAGGATGCTGCTAAAGATGGAATAGCACCGTCCTAAGAGTTCTAAGAATTTTTCTGATTTCTTATCAGTGCCAAGAACGCAGTATAATAAAATATAATAATCTAGCTATTATAGACAATTAGAGAATTTATAAAATGTAGGTGAAACTGGGGGAAGATGCGAAGACTCTTCTAGGTAGATGCACAGCTTCCACGTAAAAACAATTACTAGTTAAGGTGCACCAAGTTAGTCGTAGATATAATTTAACTTACGTCATTCTATGAACATACACTCTGTGGAAGGTGTATCTGAAGTCAATCAGTGGTGCTGGAAGGGTCCAGCCAGCTTGAGACCTGAGCAGCAAACAGCTCCGTTTATAGCGGTCAAGATGGTAACATGCATTGTACCTAAGCTACGTACTATAATAAATGATTCTGGCTTCAGTGAACCTTTTGCCCATCGTGGTGCAGAAACTCGACGTGCCATGGAGTGCCTTGGAAGTCTCCTGCAGAAATATGGAGTCAATCTGCCTCGATGGCCGTCCGTAGTTGCGGAAGTGTTGCTGGTACGGAATTTTGAGCGCGAACTTACCTGTCGATTATGTCCCACAAATGTTTGATATGATTCATGTCGGGCGATATTGGTGGCCAGAACATTGGCTCGAATTGGCCAGAATGTTCATCAAACCACTCAGACCAAGTATGGCCCGGTGATAGAGGGCATTGTAATCTATAAAATTCCATCGTTGTTTGGGAACATGAAGCTCATTAATAGCTGTAAACGGTCTCCAAGTAGTCGAACTTAGCCTTATCCACTCAATAATCGGTTCAACTGGACCAGTGGACACAGCCCACTCCATGCAATCACAGCCCACACCATTATGGAGCCACAACCAGATTGTACAGTTGACAACTAGGGTCCACGGCTTCGCGGGGCGTGCGCCGCACTCGAACCCTACCATCACCTCTTATCAACTGAAATCGGGAGTCATCTCACCAGGCGGTGGTTCTCTAGTCATCTAGGGTCCAATCGATATCGTCACGAGCCCAGGAAATGCGCTGCAGGCGATGTCGTGCTGTTAACAAAGGTACTCGTGTCGGTGGTCTGCTGCCATAGCCCACTGACGCCAAATATTTCGGCCCACTGTCCCAACGGATACGTTCGTCGTACGTCCGTACGTCACGCATTGATTTCTACCATTATTTCACATAGCATTGCTTGTCTGTTAGCACTCACAAGTCTACGCAAACGCCGCTGCTCTCGGTCGTTAGCCGGCTGCTGTAGCCGAGCGGTTCTAGGCACTTTAGTCCGGAACGGCGCTCCTGCTAAGGTCGCAGGTTCGAATCCTGCTTGGATGTGTGTGATGTCCTTAGGTTAGTTAGGTTTAAGTAGTTCTAAGTTCTAGGGGACTGATGACCTCAGATGTTAAGTCCCATAATGCTCAGAGCCATTTGAACCATTTTTCTCGGTCGTTAAGTGGATTCCACTGGCCGCTGCGCTGTCCTGGTGAAAAGTAACGTCTGAAATTTGATATCCTCGGCATACTCTTGAAGCTGTGGAACTCGGGATATTGAATCTCCCAGCTCCAATTACCGTTCCGCGTTCAAAATCTGCTAATTCCCATGTAGTGGTCATAGTACGTCTGAAACGTTTTAACATTAATCACCTGAATACAAATGACTGGTCCCCAATGAAGTGCCCTTTTGTGTACCCGATACTACCGATATTTGTGCATGTGCATATAGCTCTCACATGGCTTTTGTTGCCTCAGTTTGGTTTCCAGTATGGTAAGCAAGGAATTGCTCTGATATTTGTTAAAACGGTAGAAAGTAAACAGCACGTTAACCAGCCAGTAATAACTATGGTTTTCTACGAAACTGGATGCTCTACCAGCTTGACATGTTTAAACTTGTTGTAGCTGGGATTCACAGTCATAAAATTTTTTTTGAAGGATATCATCTTTATCCCAGTGACTGTTATATGTTTTTGTTACACTACTGGAATTTCGGCCCTAGGCCATTATCAAGTGCTGATATATTTAACAGTATTGACAACGACATACAAATGAGTCAGCTAACATTACATTGATATGGCTTAAAGCCATATCAGCACTTGATAATGGCCTAAGGCCGAAATTGCAGTAGTGTAATAAAAACGTATAACAGTCACTGGCGTGAAGATGATGTCCTTCAAAAAAGCTTGACATGTTTTCGAGCCTAGAAAAAAAAGTAGAATGCCAGCAGTATTCAAAAAGGAGTTTTTATCTGAGGATCCGTGGTACAAGGACACTATACACGAAGAAAATAAACTGAAATGTTGTGGGCAACAAATTTTATGATGCTGACCCAATGGGCCGATAACTGAACGTAAAGTGAGTTTAATGAAACAGGCGTAAACTACAAAGGAGGCAGACTGCGCACGAGAAGATTTTAGTGTCTGTAGGACAGTAAAACTGTTGTTAGTGCTGGGGCCGAATAAGAAAACACAGGGGAGCTCCGAGCGCAAGTTCGTTGGCTTGTGGAGTGAATGAATACGATGGGCGACGGACCAAAGCTGCTATGAGTCATAAAAAAGAGAATCAACTCCAAATAGTTATAGGCTAGGCTATTGTCCACCACATTCGAGTGGGAAAACGTCTTTTGAATGAAATTAGCGACTCCCGCGCTGCACTGCGAATGTACCCTGGCAACGGCATCCGCAAACAAGTGAGTAAACTGTTGAAACTGTTGAAACTGTTGAAATTACGCCTACGCGTAGCCGTCGGAACAGAATATGTGGAGTGTAAGCGAGTCATAAAATACTGTAGCACGATTGATAACTATCTTTCGTGATGGTACTTGAAATGGAGACACATCATGCAAATGACTGCTTCAATTCAAGATCATAAAGTTCTGGCGCGCTGTCTTTTCCTGGATACCGTATCCTCCTTGACATTCAAAGATGAATAAAGGGTTTCTTGTGACTTTCCCATATTTAAGGCATCCATGTCACTACCCTCCATCTTATAATGTCATCAACGTATCTTCAATTTCGTAGTCCCGTTGGGCTTTTCTTTCCTCGTACAACACAACTGAGAATTTACTTGATCTGCTTAGCATCCGTTCGCCTTGCGTGAATGTCCAGCGCATCTGCATTTAATTTACATCGCAAGTCGTAATTACTTCTTCCACTCTTATCATACCAATGATTCATTTGTTTTCTTGTGTATCCCACACAGGGACTCGAGAAAGAGAGTTGCCTGTGTAGTCCCAGTATGAGACGATAGCGCAACAAGAGTTGCGGATTGTGAGAAGAGAGTACGGATTCCGCGACTCTTGCACACACAGCTCTGTTGGGGTACGGTTAACACGTGTATCGGAGTGTGCGATTGAAATGGCACGGCAACTGGAAACGCACTACAAAGTACCAGTACGTGAGACTGTACGATTCTTGTGGGCAAATACCTAACTTGCACACAGAATCACCGTGAAATCCTGGCGGTATGTGAACCAAATGAAATGTCGCATCCAGCTGTAGGGAAATGGTGCCAACAGTTTGTCCAAGACCGCTCATGCGTGGGCGATCGTGAAGTCCACTTCTTGCACCATGCGATTTCCATCTTGTTGGAAAGCTGAAAGAACAGCTTGGGAAAGAGATGTTCCAACGATGAAGAGGTTGACAGAGCGGTTCTCTAACGGGTACATAACAAATGAGCAGATTTCTATCTTCCGACTGTTACTTACAGAGACTTGGGGACTACGTTGAAAAATAGTGCCATGTATCTGTGTGATTTTGAAGTGGAGTGCAGCATTCAATAAAAGTCTCTATTCCTGCTTTAATGACGTTTCACTTACCTTTTGAAGTGCCAATGTAACGACCCCTCTCATCTCACACTCATCTCACGAACCTCCACTTGTTGGATTGTGTTCTCATTAAAAGTGTGTGCATCACTGGTATAAGTTACATCTAATAAAACCCTCTCATTATCATTTCTTTTCAGACAAATCTAATGATAAAACTTATTTATCTTACGAAAAGCAGCAAGCCAGTTCAGATCTTCAGTTTATTTCTCTTGGTGTCTAACACCCGTAGTCTTAAGCTGACGAAATAGATGTTTAACAACGTATTCTACACTTCACTGTTAATTTGCAGTATTTTATTTCCGATATCTTTAACTTACACCAGCTGAGTACTTGGCATTACCTGGATATCCTTTATTCCATTGGCCCATCTCCTGCTTCTCCCACTCTCTGTTTATCTCCTCTGCCCCATTTGTATCCATCTCCTTCTCCAACCTCTCTCTCTCCACTTCCTCGCCCTTCTACTCTCTGTCCACCTCCACTACCCACCACTCTCTGTCCATCACCTCCTGCTCCTCTCTCTGCCTGTCTGCCACACCCTTTCTCTCTCTGTCCATCTGCTCTTACCGCCACTGTCCACTTGCTCCTTCTCCCTATGTCCATCTCCTGCTCCCCCCTCTAAGTCCATCCCCTACTCAACCCCTTCTTTCTTCTTCATCCCATCTCCTACTCCCCTTCTCTCCATCTATCTCCTCCTCCCCCTCTCTCTACCCATCTTATCCTCCCCTCTGTCTATCCATTTCCTCCTTCTCCTCCTTCTCTCTTTGTCCATCTCCTCCTCTCCCTCTTTCTGTCAGTTTCCTCCATTCCCCCATTCAGTCCACCTCCTCATCCCCATCTCTGTCTATTTCCTGCCATCCACCTCTGTCCACATCCTCCTCTCTCTCATTCTGTCCATCTCCTCCCCCACTCCATATCTCTCTGTCTCTACTCCTCTTCTCTTTCTCTGTTCATTTCCCCATCCTTCTCTTTCACTCAATCTCTTCTTTATCCACATCTGGGTCCACAACCTCCTTTCTCCACTCTGTCTATACCTTCCTTCCCCATTCCCTCTCCACGTTATCACTCCCAACTCATTAGGAGGTTGCTGTATACCAAGTTTGATTGAAATAGGTCTATGGGTTTATGTGAAGTTTTTTTATCCACGAGTTTGCCCACATACGAAAATGTTGCGTGTATTTAACATATATTTAACATATTTCACACATATATGTATTTCACATGAGTCTCTAGCGAATTTCATCCCGCATTTTAGTTTTCACCCAGCTCAATGTTTATGACATCATGTCTCCTGAACCCTGTGTTATAAAATGATATAATTTTGTAGGTACATTCAGCAGCATGTGTGAATGCTGCCAGTGAAATGCGTTGCGAATAAAGTTCATAGCAAAGAAATAATGAATTTAAATGCATGATGGGCCAGTTTTACTGCAAATTTGATAAACGTTAAAGTGTTTTCGTTTTATCATTTTGTGGGGATTGTCAGCGAGAATTGTTTCATAAAGGTTTGAAATTATGTGTGAAGCTTGTTTCAGGTCGCCAAATGCTCTCATTCTCAAATACTTGATAGTACGGGTATTAGTGCATCTTGGGATACACTACTTTTTGACCCCCACCCCTTTCAAAGGTATGTTGTTCTTACCCCCACAGCGGTTCTTTCCAGACAGTAAGCGACATTTAAACCAAGTTTGGTCGAAAATGGTAGAGTGGTTTAGGAGATGTGGAATGTATGACCATACATACTTACATACAAACATATATACGCCGATCAAAAGAAATGTCTGCCCCACCACGGCATTGGATTCAATTAGTAGCGAGATAAGTGCATCAAGTCACTTTTGATATCAAATTGACATGCAAATTAACTAAATTGGTTAATTAATCACCCCCCGCCCCCTGCCATCCCCTCCAGAAACTACACCCACCCCCAACCACACCACCCCCATCTCCAACCCCAGATGACAACACATATTTTTCTCAGACTGCACGTGGGCCCCAGACCCCACCCCCCTCCCCAACGTGCCCTATCGGTTGGAATTTCGAATTTCGGCGGGAATTTGGAATTTTAGTGGGAATTTCTTTGTCCCAGGGCTATGCTAACGTCCCACGGCACTCTCCCACGCAAAAATTGGCAGGAAATTAAAACTGGCAGTATCATTTCTGGGACTCGAATCCTGGTCCTCCTAGATGGAAAGCCCAAGTGTACCCCTCTAAAACAATTATACCGCCAGAGGCACTTGGAATTAAGGGGAAATTAAAAATGGTGGTGCCCTTTCTGGGACCTGAACCTTGATTCTAATAGAAGGAAAGCCCAAGTGCACCCCCAACACATGGAAACTGTCTACATACAGGAGAGGAAGGTTATGTTAGTGTACTTTATTTATTTTGGTCGGGAGAATAAAGATACGTCCTAATTACGTAATTAATCATAATGATTGGACCTAATTACATAACTATATGTGTGGCGCTAGACAAGGACGGCCTTAAATCGCAATAAAATTAAAAAAAACTGATGATAACATACAATTGGTGTTATCATGCTGGCATAAAAAGTTTGCAATACCTCCCAAAACTAGTGACAGTCACATTCAAACTCTGCCCTTCACCTACAAGCTGGCAGGATAAAGGAGAGGTTGTAAGGTACTGTCTTTATTCCTCTTGGCTGGAAATGTGTCCACCGAGTTTAAAAAGTGTATTACCTGTAAGCATACAGTACGTATCGCTGTTTTAATTCAGAGTTCGCTACATACGCCTTCTCAAAAACCACCCTGCGGAACAGGTAACTGAAGCCAATACACACTAGCACAACTGATGGAAAAAATGCATCACAATTTTGATTGTATTCAAAATTGTCGTGAAAAAACCAACACTCGTAACGAACGGGTCATAATGCAACACATGTACTGGGGAAAATTGTCATCCTAATGAACTGTAGAGGGGGCAGTAGTTGAACGTGCCTCTTCATTAACAGGCGCCCACAAACTGCCGAAAATCGAGGCCCACTTACCTCTCTTGATGCCTCCCTTCGCTCCCTCCCTCCCACCGCCCACCTATAGGGGGACACATGCTTTTTCAAACGGCCAGCTGCTCTGCCGAGCACCTTGTAGTTTTTCTGCAGCCGACAGCCATCCCCTCGTGGCCGCTGTCTGCACTAGACCTTCTGCCCTTTGCTGTTCTTCAGCGGCTCCACTGCTACCCCTCTGCAGCTGCTTGCCTCACTAGGCCCTCCGCCATCCTCCACGGTGCACAGCATGCCTTGAGGCGATGATCTTAGACAACACAAAAGGGAAATTTTGCAGCACCACCCCGCCTCACTGGAAAATGCTCCAGATGGCTTTTTCAATGTCAGCTGCTTGCGAAACAGGAAACCTTCCACCTGAAGCGACTGCAGACTCACACCGCAGTGTCTTAAGTACAATGCACTCCAGTGAGCACACTGCTGGACGGTCAGCATTATCGATAAAAGAGCGTGATGCGTAACAAAACGGAGATAAATAAGGGCTATAGCCATGACCCCTTAAGGAAATCGGCCACCACACTGTTCCAAGCACTGGACTGTAACATTTGTATTTAACATCAACGTGACTCGTATAATGAATCTTCTATTAAAAAAGGAAAACACAATCACGATGATAATAAATGTCCTTTTTCCGCAAAAATAGGTGTAGTCCATTTTCTTTTAGTTTTATGAGCAAAATCGATATACTTTTTACATTCAACTGCAGCATACAATTCGCATCTCATTATTTTGTGATGTCTCTCGCGTTCCGCGTCTGTAAGAAAACAGTCATGCACGTGTGTATTACAAACATTTCATACACATGAAATAACATAAGAGAATACAATCTTTCACACCACTGGCACCATTTCAGAAAGAAACACACACATCTTATGGTCAACAACAAGAAGCTATAATTCAAGAGGACGTAGCTGTCTTTTACACTGTGAAAGGTCCCGTTTTACCAATGCAACGCTATAACATTCTAGCATTTATGAAACAAATGGTGAGAGCCTGTCTCGCCCTGTGTGGATGGGAGATTGAAGATATCACCACAACGAAAAAAAAATATATATAAGAATGAAACGCCTGTCAAGGATCATTCCATGGTGCCCTAGCCATCTCGTCCACCCAACAGGTGGCACGTCTTTGATATCTATTTAATAGGCTAATTAAATAGATCATGTGATTCAGTATGTCTGATGAGTAATTTTTTTTTAGTAGACAGATTACACTCACCAGGTAGGACAAATGGGGATCTGTAGAGGGAGGATGATGTTCTTTTCGAGGAACACTATAATTGAGAACCGACATTTGAAGCTGACTGCAGAGGGATTCTACAGCCCACGCCATACATTTCACGTAAGGACAGCACTATTAAAAACACGATCGTAGAAACTATGTTACCATCACCCTAATATAAAGTGGTGTTGAGTCTACAGGGGCACACATCCGTCGCTGATAGCTTTACGCTTTCTGGTAGAAATACTGTCTGCAATTTGGAAACAAGTCTATCCATTCTATTACATACTTGCATTGAATCCTGTATAAACGTCTTTTAAATATTACAGCTGCTGATGAATCATATTCGTGCCACTCTCATATCTCGAAACGAGTCATCTTTTTCAAACCTATATGATGAGCATCCCATACAGCAAAGACTCCAGCGCCGTTTTTGTAGACAATCCCTCTGGGTCTTGTGACTGCTCCTCAGTATCTGCCATGCCTTGCCTGCAGCTTCGTCTATGTGATCGCTCCAATTTAAGTCGAATCTGATCGGAAGTTGGAGAGTGCTGTATCTAAGACCTTCTGCATCTCGTGGAGGAACAGGACGAACTGAATTAAAGCGCCAGGAGCGCGTCTTGACTACTCGATGGAAATGGGAACATGTTGTCGTAGCTCCAACAACTCTACAATGTGTATGGCCAGCGCCAAAGGAAGCTTTCCCCTACAACACGAGGTACAAGAAAAGATAGAACGAGCAGTTATGGTGGTGTATCTTGTTGGGAAAATTAGGAAGACTCCACATCATACATGGCATGGAGGAAGGACGAGGACTTTGCTACAGCACTGAGACACATCTCCAAATGATACACAAGTACTGCAGTCTGAAGGAGATCTGGGTCACTCAGGGTACATTCATGTTTCTCACCCAAACATTCTCTCCCACCTCCAACAGAGAAAGCCTGCGATCTATAAAAACTCCACTAACGTCACTCGCTAGAGAACTCGATAAGATATTAGCATGTCCTTGTATTCTGAAATATCCGAAATAAATACCTCTATACAACTAAATGAAGGCAGTTTCGCTTCTTTTATTTGGGAAGCATCATCAGGGCTCTGAAATACGTGTTTCTTTCTATACATGGAATGAAGGTATTATGTGATGGATATAATATGCTGCTATATTACATTTTGTCTGTTTTTCTCTTGCTTTTACGTTTGAAGCAACTTTTGTAGCTCAAGTTTCGTATTGTGAATGTATCGTTCGGTGTTACTTACGATTTCCAGCACTGTTAACACATGTGTGTGGTCTTGGAGATGAATTCGTTAGTCTTCATACACCAGCTGGCCGATTTCTGGTGTTGTTTCATTCACATTAGTGACACTGCATGAATCGATTTCACTTCCATTTGATGATCAACTTGTGTGTGTTTTCGGTGTGTAGTGTTGCCAACTGTTGTTGTGTGTTTGTCTGTCTTTTGTTTCTGTTGAATTTGATGTTTTCATTTGTGTGTGTGTGTGTGTGCGTGTGTGTGTTTGAGTTCGTGCGATTGCGCGTGTGTGCGCGCCCATGTGCGTATTCTGTTTTCATTTTTCTTTTTAGTTTGTGTGTGTAATGTGCTGTGTGCAAATGTTTATGGGTTTGTGTGTGTATTTGGCTCTGTGCAAATGCAAGAAAAAAATTTTTAAAGAATAAAAATAAAAACATGTGAAGAATACTACAGCATATGGAAATAGGACGAGTCTGTAGCGTTGAGGACCGCTTCCAAACAACGGTATGAAGGTGATCACCTCTATATTTAATCCCATGCTCCACAGCGACAAGTAGCAGACGTCCAGTGTTCCACCAAGGCTTCCTCCATCACAACTGAATGGTGTCAGTCAATAATTATGCGATAAACAACAGTGTACCCAGCGGACAGTCGGGGTGGGAAAGACACCTTTGATATGACTCGATGTGCTATAATACACACCACAGTTGGCATCGAGATCAATTTTAGTAATTTTACCTGTTGTTCCGTAATTTGACGCCGGTCAGTGACATGGTACGACGCTTCCCAGTTTCTGTATCATCGCTAAATCACCCCTCCAACTTATACTAGATTGCAAATGCAGGTGGATGACTGTGCAGCACATCCAGTCGATTATGTACACCAACGTATACCACACAGGGTCCTAACCAGGCGCACAGAGATTATCAACATATTTCCCGCACATCGATCATACTGCACAATTTACAGTTACGACTGGTAAGCAGAGCAGGGCTGACGAGTCCTCCACCCTCCCCGTCCAAGTGCCGCAATGACGGTAGACCGTACTTTACTTGCAGTCATGACCGTAGCCCAGCAACAGGCTTCCACCACGGACCTCAGATTTTCGCAATCTGGTTTCATTCTAATACTCCTGCTCCAATAAAACGTTGACAGTATCTATTTGGATATGCCATTAACCCTCCGTCTTTAACACTCGATATGTACATATAGGAATATTTTCCAGCTGGGCCAAGGGGATGTTTCTGATGTGTAGTATCCTCTTCAGTATGACCTTGTTTGTGAAGCTCATTACCTAAAATGGCGACGAAACTGCTTGCGCAGGCCTAGACAAACCCAGTGCCAGATGGCAGCTAACAGCGAGCTGGCTGGTTGCAAATCCCAAGGACGCGAGAATTCAGGCGGCATGCTGTACTCTGCCACAATAATGATCAGATACAGTTTATAAGTTAATATGGATAACACTGTACAACCAAATGCAATCAGTCTGTCACTGTATGGTGAAAGTTATATGTGCCTGAACGTAGACTCTAGAGAACAAGGGAGTTGTTTTACACGTGTAAGCACTGTTTAACGCATCAGCTACCCTATATTACCATAAGGTTTCCTTAGCCCTTAAAGAAATGCTCATACGTACTTGTGAATTTCAAGAGAAGAGATAATATTAAGAAAAGAGACTACTCAAAAGTAATCACAATTCCTATAGCGTTACGAATATGCGGTCAAACGACATTATCTGCTTAACAATAACTTCTACTGGAGTTCATTTTACCTTGGTAAGAAATATAAAAACCTTTAAAGCTTATCGCACTACGCGAATCATTTACAGCAGATTCATATTAATATGCCATAGAAAATCCGTTCAGATGAATTCCATTCAAAATTAGTATAGAAATTGATATTGAAAATAAAACATTACAATCAGTCATAACACGTCAATTTCAGTAACAAAACCGCTCACGTAAGCATTTATTTATGTAAATTCAGTCCAGCGAAAATTACGCTCGTTTGTTCTATAGATTTAACACAGTATCAGAGATTAACCTACAAGCCAGCTCAGTGATATAATTTGTTACCTAACCGGCTTCCTTTTATTTTGCATCTATGAAAATAAATCTGATTTCCTCTGTTTTTGTTATCTTTGCCGTATACAGTTAGTTGGTAACATTAATGGTTTAAACAGGATATATCTCTCTAAATCTCTTTTAATAACAATTGAGCCGCTGTGAGCGAAAGAGATATAACTCCATCTTTCCCACTTTGCCTTTCATGTAATATAAATTCATGCTTTACAGTAATTCGTGATTCATATGATAAATATCCTAATGAAATACTGTAATTACGTGTACTACAGACATTTTAGTTACTTGTACCTTACATTTATTTTTATCA
This sequence comes from Schistocerca gregaria, assembly GCF_023897955.1. NCBI lineage: Eukaryota > Metazoa > Arthropoda > Insecta > Orthoptera > Acrididae > Schistocerca > Schistocerca gregaria. The sequence continues at coordinate 746,229,504 of NC_064923.1, forward strand.
TCCCTAAAAGTTGAAGTACCACTTTTCTTCTCAGAAATTTACTCACAGTGAAAGGTAAAGTGGTGAAAGTCAAGAGTAGTACCAGTCTTCTTATACACGTTTTCGTGAAGTTGAATACCTGAGAAGGAATACGCTGTCTTTTAATTTCCATAGTTGCAATTTATTTATTAAACATCAATATAATATGACATAGTAAATGCAAGTCTGCTTTTATTGCTCCCATTATGCGCTTTTCTCTCACAAATTGAGTTAAAATAATTACATTATTGTTGTTAATTACTAGAATGTTACCTCCTCAGTCTGTCTAATAGTACGGTAGTGCGTTCACCTACGGATTATAAATAAACTGTTGTTTCTAAATGTTGAAATTTCTTAAAATATAATTGTTGCCACACTGATATTTCAAGAGGCTTTACAATGGAGCATTTCTGTTTACTCTGTTTCACCGTCCACATCAGCTTCCTCTACCAAAGGATCGACATGTTCAGGTCCGGATTCCTGAGACGAACTTGCAGTTGTCGGTTAGTTGAAGAAGGCGTGGTGCACTGGAGGGGGTGTACGGGAGAAGTGTCATCATGTCTTTCCTTTTTGCCTCTGTCACAGGTTGAACAGCATTGTTGAGAGGTATGAGATTTATGGTATATTATTTTATGTGTGACATTACTGCTTCACTGGTGTTAGCTTTAACCTAGACTTCATCATGGAGTACAAATTTCCATTATAAAGACAATTTCTGCTTTATTATCATCTGGATATCACAAATCTAAAGAAAGAAAACAATGTTCATACAAGGTTTTTCAAAAATGACCGGTATATTTGAAACGGCAATAAAAACTAAACGAGCAGCGATAGAAATACACCGTTTGTTGCAACATGCTTGGGACAACAATACATTTTCAGGCGGACAATCTTTCGAAATTACAGTAGTTACAATTTTCAACAACAGATGGCGCCGCAAGTGATGTGAAAGATATAGAAGACAACGCAGTCTGTGGGTGCCCCCTTCTGTACGTCGTCTTTCTGCTGTAAGCATGTGCTGTTCACAACGTGCAAGTGTGCTGTGGACAACATGGTTTATTCCTTAGAACAGAGGATTTTTCTGGTGTTGGAATTCCACCGCCTAGAACACAGTGTTGTTGCAACAAGACGAAGTTTTCAACGGAGGTTTAATGTAACCAAAGGACCGAAAAGCGGTACAATAAAGGATCTGTTTGAAAAATTCCAACGGACTGGGAACGTGACGGATGAACGTGCTGGAAAGGTAGGGCGACCGCGTACGGCAACCACAGAGTGCAACGCGCAGCTAGTGCAGCAGGTGATCCAACAGCGGCCTCGGGTTTCCGTTCGCCGTGTTGCAGCTGCGGTCCAAATGACGCCAACGTCGACGTATCGTCACATGCGCCAGAGTTTACACCTCTATCCATACAAAATTAAAACGCGGCAACCCCTCAGCGCCGCTACCATTGCTGCACGAGAGACATTCGCGTACGATATAGTGCACAGGATTGATGACGGCGATATGCATGTGGGCAGCATTTGGTTTACTGACGAAGCTTATTTTTAACTGGACGGCTTCGTCAATAAACAGAACTAGCGCATATGGGGAACCGAAAAGCCCCATGTTGCAGTCCCATCGTCCCTGCATCCTCAAAAAGTACTGGTCTGGGCCACCATTTCTTCCAAAGGAATCATTGGCCCATTTTTCAGATCAGAAACGATTACTGCATCACGCTATCTGGACATTCTTCGTGAATTTGTGGCGGTGCAAACTGCCTTAGACGACACTGCGAACACCTCGTGGTTTATGCAAGATGGTGCCCGGCCACATCGCACGGCCGACGTCTTTAATTTTCTGAATGAATATTTCGATGATCGTGTGATTGCTTTGGGCTATCCGAAACACACAGGAGGCGGCGTGGATTGGCCTCCCTATTCGCCAGACATGAACCCCTGTAACTTCTTTCTGTTGGGACACTTGAAAGACCAGGTGTACCGCCAGAATCCAGAAACAATTGAACAGCTGAACCAGTACATCTCATCTGCATGTGAAGCCATTCCGCCAGACACGTTGTCAAAGGTTTCGGGTAATTTCATTCAGAGATTACGCCATATTATTGCTACGCATTGTGGATATGTGGAAAATATCGTACTACAGAGTTTCCCAGACCGCAGCGCCATCTGTTGTTGACAATTGTAACTACTGTAATTTCGAAAGCTTGTCTGCCTGAAAATGTACTGTTGTCCCAAGCATATTACAACAAACGGTGTATTTCTTTCGCTGCTCGTTTAGTTTGTATTGCCGTTTCAAATATACCGTTTATTTGTGAAACACCCTGTACTTACTAGCACTGATACAATGCCTTTTTGATTTTAGAGCGTAAATAAACACGTAAAGCAACACAGAACAGCAACACCACGTGACCTTGCCGCTTGACTAATACCATTATTCCGGGGAAGCACTTCTCTCCAGCGTGAGAGGAAAGAATGCATTTGAAGCTCTCAGGTTGCTCCAGTGGAGTTATTCATATACCACTTCGCCACAGCACATATCCGTGCATTATGAGTAAATTGAGTGATACAACTGAAAAACTAAAATTTTTTCACTTGGACCACTTCGGTTCTCAGCGGGTCAGTTATCTTTCTGTGGCGTGCGTACTGTAAGACCTTCGGCACACACAGCATCAGATTATTTGACTTGTCGCTCTAACGAAGTAGGGGAGTGTCAGCAATATGTCTCGTGGTCTTATCGTGGCGTGTTTATCTACTGCCGTTAGGTCAGACGATAGAAATGCCACTTGCACGCTTAGAATAGCAGGTTGACGGTGACCAACTTTAAACAGAACTTGATTAATTTTCACACACATTTATTAAAATAATAAAAAGCATAGATATTACGTAACTTGATTCTGGATGCTGTTTGCAACTGTGAATCTGGAGTTCCTTTGGTCTTGGTACGTTAACCTTATTCTCACATTTCTCTGATGCTTGACAAAGTGTCTATACATTACTCTTCATGGCTATGTACAAGAATATGATAGTCTTACTAGGCGCAGACTGAAACTTGACTACAGACTAATGCAGACTCACTAATCGGAGGCCTGTACACTCGTGATAATACCTCGCGCATTCAGGTATCACTGCGCGAGTGTAATCCGCGAGAAGAAAAGGTTCTACGTTAGCAGCAATCTCATTGGCTGCGTTACATATTAATAAGCGGATCGGCGGAAACAGAATTTGGTCCGTCTCTATGACAGCGCCATCTCGAAGTGCGGAGACGGACGAGCGCTGCGCCTGCGCTGTTGTGTTCAGCGGGGCGCGCTCTAGTGGGAAAGTTGTGTACGCGCTGACTACGAGGAACTATGTACACAACACTTTCTCATTCAAAATACGTGGTCGTAATATAATTAAACTCTTGCTTCAAACAATTCATGTCTTGCTTTCACAAAATAGGTCGTTCAAGGGTAATTCATTTTTAATCATAAGTCGGGAGCAAATTTTCCTTTTTAGTGCCGTGGCTTTATTCATTCTCTTTTATTCTAAAATTCAGTACCGTTAATTCGTCGCAAGTGTACGAGTCCAGCAATAAGTATCAGTCCCCCCAGAAGGACAGTACTGATCGACAACAACGACAAAGAAAAAACCTAGGTGCCACCATCAATTTATACAATTAAACAATCGTATCAAGATTAAAACCTCCTTAGGTGTCGGCTACACGCGTCCCACTAAAATCGCTGACTTAAATGATCTCTCGACACTGTTAATTACAAGTAATACCTCTGCTAAGCATTTGCCTTTTTTTAATGGTTCCTTTAATATTCGGCGTCTCTCTGTAATTACACTACTGGCCATTACAATTGCTACACCAAGAAGAAATGCAGATGATAAAGGGGTATTCATTTGGCAAATATATTATACTAGAACTGCATCTGATGATATTTTCACGGAATTTGGGTGCATAGATCCTGAGAAATCAGTACCCAGAACAGCCACCTCTGGCCGCAATAACGGCCTTGACACGCCTGGGCATTAAGTGAAACAGAGCTTGGCTAGCGTGTACAGGAACAGCTGCCCATGCAGCTTCAACACGATACCACAGTTCATCAAGAGTAGTGACTGGCGTATTGCGACGGGCCAGTTATTCTGCCACCATTGACCAGACGTTATAAATTGGTGAGAGATCTCGAGAATGTGCTGTCCAGGGCAGCAGTCGAACATTTTCTGTGCCCAGAAAGGACGTGCATTATCCTGCTGAAATATGGGGTTTCGCAGGGATCGAATGAAGGGTAGAGCCACGGGTCGCAACACATCTGAAATGTAACGTCCGCTGTTCAAAGTGCTGTCAATGCGAACAAGAGGTGACCGAGACGTGTAATCGATGGCACCCCATACCATCACGACGGGTGATGCGCCAGTATGGCGATGACGAATACACGCTTCCGATGTGCGTTCACCGCGATGTCGCCAAACACGGATCCGACTATCGTGATGCTATAAACAGAACCTGGATTCATCCGTAAAAATGACGTTTTGCCATTCGTGCACCAGGTTCGTTGCTGAGTACACCATTGCAGGAGTTCCTGTCTGTGAAGCGGCGTCAAGGGTAACCGCAGCCGTGGTCTCCGAGCTGATAGTCCATGCTGCTGCAAGCGTCGTCGAACTGTTCGTGCAGATGGTTGTTGTCTTGCAAACATCCCCATCTGTTGACTCAGGGACCGAGACGTGGCTGCACGATCCGTTACACCCATGCGGATAAGACGCCTGTCATATCGACTTCTAGTGATACGAGGCCGTTGGGATCCACCCTCCTGAAACCACCGATTCCATATTCTGCTAACAGTCATTGGATGTCGACCAACTCGAGCAGCAAAGTCGTGATACGATAAAGCGCAATCCCGATAGGCTACATCCGACCTTTATCAAAGTTGAAAAGGTGATGGTAGTCATTTCTCCTCCTTACACTTGCTGGACTACAGTCATGATTGCAAGTAGAGTACGGCCTACCGTCGCTGCAGCATTTGGGCGTGGAGGGTGGAGGTTCAAAATGGTTCAAATGGCTCTGAGCACTATGGGACTCAACATCTGAGGTCATCAGTCCCCTAGAACTTAGAAGTACTTAAACCTAACCTAAGGACATCACACATATCCATGCCCGAGGCAGGAGTCGAACCTGCGACCGTAGCAGTCACGCGGTTCTGGACTGAAGTGCCCAGAACCGCACGGCCACTGAGGCCGGCGCGGGTGGAGGACTCGTTAGCCCTGGCGCCTATTACCCACAGGAAAGACCTTAGTATTCATTAGCTAGCGTGCGTAATGGATCTGGTCCTGTCCTGTAGGCACTATAACTAGGAAAACCCCTTACACCTATTCTTGACTGAACCCAGGAACTCCAGGGCCAGAGTTGATGATGAAGTTTTGTTTGCCGGCCGCGGTGGTCTCGCGGTTCTAGGCGCGCAGTCCGGAACCATGCGCCTGCTACGGTCGCAGGTTCGAATCCTGCCTCGGGCATGGATGTGTGTGATGTCCTTAGGTTAGTTAGGTTTAAGTAGTTCTAAGTTCTAGGAGACTAATGACCACAGCAGTTGAGACCCATAGTGCTCAGAGCCATTTGAACCATTTTTTTTGAAGTTTCGTTTGTGGAGCCCTCAACTGCGCGGTCATCAGCGGCCGTAAGAAGTCCGAACTTTTACACAGTCCAATGTTTAACTCAATCCAATTTAGCAACCGTCACAAATGATGATGATGATGAAATGATGAAGACAACACAAACACCCAGTTCCCAGGCAGAGGAAATCCCCAACTTATTGGTTAAAAGCAGTCTTGGTTGCAATTTTTGTTTTTTATATTTCAACGACGAGTTTCGCCTTATTTAGCCATCTTCATGTTATCTTTTCTAGATGGACGCGAGAGGCACCAAGATCTGCATAATGCGTTCCCGTTCACAGGAGTGAGTGACAGAATACGATGGGGGCCCAGGTAGTAAGCTCCTGTGAACGGGAACGCGTTATGCAGATCTTGCGAGCGAGTAACAGAATACGACGGGGGCCCTGGTAGTAAGCTCCTGTGAACGGGAACGCGTTATGCAGATCTTGGTGTCTCTCGCGTCCATCTAGAAATCATAACCCGAAGATGCCTAAAAGAGGCGAAACGCGTCGTTGAAAAATAAAAAAGAATAAAATAAAATAGCAACTAAGACTGTTTTTAACCAATACTGTTAAGGACTGGTTCGCTGTACGCCAGATATGGATTGGAAGAAATCCCCAACCTGTCTGGGAATCGAACCCAGGAACTCGTCATTCAGAGCCAGCAACGCTAGCCCCTAGCCCACGACCCGGAGTGCATTGTTGTTGCAGCTCGACTACCAGGCCAGATTACTAGGCTTCTTATTTCATCTTATAATAAATAACCACACCTGAATACTGAGAACTGAAATTCGTCCTTATTTCAGGGTATCATTTGCAGCCATTAACTATCTACCTTTCAATACAAAGATTATAAGGAGACACAAATGAGGCTACCAGTGCTATTTGCGTCTCGTTATATGATATGTGAAATTGCTGATATGTAGTGGTCAGTCAGAGGCGTAGATGCAAACTTAAAAACGAGTGTTGCTCCTTGCGGTGAGGAAGAGATATTCCATCAGTGCCGTAGCGGGGACGCCAGTATATATTGTGCAGATAAGATCCGGATGACCAGAAGCAAACGTGGAACGAGGGCGGCTGTCCACCAGAGAGCGTTCTGGAGGTGTGGCGCATGTGTGCAGGCGGGGGTGCAGGCGGTGGTGGGGGCGGCGGGTGCAGCAGAGCCATATATCAGGCTGAGCGCCGGCCCCCGCAGCCCGCCGTCCGAGGCTTCTTGGGCGCCCGAGAGCCCTCCAGGGGGCAGTCGGCTCTGCCGCCGCCGCAGCTGCCCCCAGGCCGCGGCCAGCCTCAGCGGTGGGCGCTCTGGGTCAGCAGCGAGCGAGCCGGCTCACTCACCAGGTCTCAGGCGCCGCCTGCACGTATGTCGTGCCCCTCATTTGAAGGTCACTTATTCAGTTATTAACATCACGTTGTGTCATCTGCGTGAACCATCAATTAGGGCAGTTCACAAGCAACAGCTCAAGTACACATGTTATTCCAAAAGGTTATCGCGGAAGTACGGGCCAGGAGGTGCTGGTAAAATGACACAAACTGCTGAAGATACCTTTTTATTTTAAAATACTTTTTCAATAAAATTTTTTTAAGTTTGGCTTAAAAAAAAATTCCCAATAGCTGACAAATTTTCTTTATCAAAAGGAGATCGCAGGGTATGACGTTCACAACTTCGCAATAATATTTTAAACTTTATATATATATATATATATATATATATACAACAACTTAAAAAAACTCTTTTAAATAGCTGGCAAATTTTCTCTATGTAAAGGATATTGCAAGGTATGACGTTAACAACTTCCCAATAATAACATTTTAAACTCATATATATATATATATATATATATATATATATATATATATATATATATATATATATATATATATATATATATAGATAACAATTCCTTGGAAAAACTTTTAAGTAGATAGTTTGTACTAAAGTTAAAATAGTTGTCTTTTCCCAATTAAATAACTTATATTGCACATGTCAGTTGTTACAAGATAAATGTGAATAACCCAGCACACAAACATTCACATTAAAGGCAGTTACCAAAAAAAAAAAAATTGCGTTAGCTCGGTGAGGGATTGACACGTCTAAAGGGACCCAGATCACAAAGTCGGAATAGTTACTGGTGGTCTACAGGGCCACAGCAGAGTAGCCCCAAAACTTGGGTTACAACCACCATCTCCCCGAGGTAGCCAAAACCAGAAGATGTAGCAAGGGCGGTGCTTGTACAGACTCTGAACCACAGAGACACACGACACCGACCCTACATCAGCCAATGAAGGTGTGGATGAAACGGCCCGACCAGGAAGCAATTACCACATTTTCGCGAACAGGCAAAAGAAAACTGTAGTGAGAAGACCCCAACAAAACCACTGGTGAAGAAACTCATACACTTCACTAGAACTCGAAAAATCCCATATATATACCACCCAGTACGTATTCCTCGATCGTCACGCGACCGTATACATGCTCCACCTCCCGCCAGCGGGCGGTAGCGACCCAAACAGCGAGCCAAACCGAAAGCGCCACCGCTAACATTAGATTTAAAGCTAAAGCACTCCATCTGACGCGAGGAGCCGGACACAACTACGGCTCACCGTGGTATGGGGGAGCGTCTTTTATGAGTAATGAAAACGTTTCTGGTCCCGGATTCGGAATCGCCACCGCTTAAACTTTGAATAAGGTCATTGAAGAGGATTGTGAGGAAACATAAGAGTACCACAGACGCACAATTCATTGCAGATCTGAATGTCGCACTCGCGAACCCTATCAGCACCAAAACAAGTAGAAGGGAGCTCTGTAATCAGAGAATTGCAAGGAGACCTGGAATTCGAAAGCCATTCATCTGTGATGAAAATGCCCGTAACAGGATACCAAAGGCATAAGATATATACTATACAGAAGCAGAAGAAATTAATTTGCCCGAATCACACTGTTTCCGACTTCTGACCGAGCTTACGTCACAAAGTCAATGATGGCTACGGTTCGGTGATTTGGACAACGATAACTTTGTATTCCGTGGGCAGCACGGTCACTTTGCAAGATCGCATTACTGCCAAGGATTATGGTCGTACCATGATGTTCGTTCTCCTGAAGTGATGCTGTGTCCCAAAGACCTCTGTTTACACGGGTCGTATCGCCCAGGACTGCTTTTGTGAGATCGAGGATGAATTTTCGCGTCTTTCCTGGACACCATTGTCACCAGATATCAAGGTTTTATTGATCCTTTGTGGTCTGCTTTGAAGGGAAGGGTGCGAGGTGGCTATCCACCTTATTTACCTTAACTGAACTTCCATATTTTGCAGGAATAAACGTATAATATTCCCTTGGAAATAGAAAAACAAGCGCTGTATTTATCTATTATGAGACGACTGGAAACTGTTTTGAATGCCAACGGTTTTACTACGCCGTATCAGGCATGGAACGTGTTGTGTTTTCGTTGTTTTCACATATTTGTCCTTCCCCTATAATTAACCTTGGCCTGTAGCTTAACCGCTTTCACAATTATTAACACGCTAACAGAAATTTATCGCAGATGGAAGGATTATAACGGTGGTCAAATAACAGCGGTAGACAGAGTAGAAGGAACCGATACATGTAATGAAACACTCATATCGAGACCGAAGGAGGTCACTTAGTGTGACAGCACTAGAGTAAGCGACAGAGTGAGCCAAAACTGTTCATCTTGCACAGATTATTGAAACCCGCCAATACAGCTCAATCAACACAAGAAAATCAGACACAATAAATGCTGAAATTCATGACGAAATGAAGGCCAGTGAGAGACAGAGTCTGTCAATTGATTCTATGGCGGTAGTAGAACTATCTGAAATTAGGTTGCAGTCGTGCTTTCCAGCTATAATCGTCATATTTATTAATCAAGTTGTCGCAAAGAATGACAACTAAGATACTTTAATTGCAGTCTTCCACGAACTTCGTGGGGCTTCATCACTACTGCAATATGTCACGGAAATCCTTGATCCATATGACCCGTGACTGAAAGACTGACAGTACCTGTCATGTGAACAGGTGTTGATATTACCTGAGGGCCAAAAACGGAGAGCCACTGCTTGTTTTGAGTGGTACTCAAAACCTCGGCTCCCAAAGAAAACAAACAGTCGACAGACAAAAGCGGTGCTAATTTTTATACCTAACCAAACTGTTCGTTTAGCAGCAGATCTGCAAGCACCTCTCTGAGTCGGTAAGTTGCCCGTCACTGCCAACTTCACCTTCCAGGTGGATCAATGTGCATAAGAGCGTTCTCGTTCCGACAGAGACTCAGTTTCGATAGAAATAGTTATTTTGGGGCAAATTTAGTAAGTTATTTATGAAGTTAGGAATCGACACGCCAAAATCAGGGAAAAAGGGCCCCGTACTATCATCAATATCTATTGTTCATATCCCTGCCACCCTCGAATTTCACATAAAACTGTTATACAAATTTTCCAGCTCCTTTACTACTGAAGTTTCTGAATGATATTTTAGCCTTAAATGCACCATTTTATGAAGACGAATTAATTCACAAGTTATATAGCAGTGCATTGAGAATGTGGTTTCAGAAAAAGAATATGGTTTTCATTCATCGAGTCCAGTATCTTATTTGACGGGTTCTAGAAGGCTGCAGAAGGTCCATATTGATACTTCGAAAAGCATTTGATTCACTACCATCCTGATACGGTGCAAGCACAAAGAAAGGGCACGCGAATAGATCAAAGGGTCTTTAAGGGCTACAGCCCAGTGCATGATTATCCACTGTGGAAGTAGGACAGGAATATCATTGGGCACTGTCATATAACCGCTGCTATTCACGATAGGTGATTTCAGAGACATCCACAAGATGTCCTCGAACGCCGTAGTTGTGTACAGGTAGTTGCTGCAGTGCACAGATACACCTTCAGACCGACTGTGGCTATCGCATAGGTTTCCAGGTTTGCGCTACCCCCAAAAATAATTTTGTTCAACCGTGATCGGTTTCTGAGATTTCTATACAACTGCAATAATATCGCGCCATTTGTCTTTCATGAGCTGCCGGTGTTCTGGTTCTAAGTGCCGAACGCAGCCGAGTGCGACGAAGGTGTGCCTACGTTGCGTTGGGGTTGCAGTGCGCCTGCGAACTCAGTCTAGTGTACCCCAGGGAAGGGGGTGTGAGTGCGGAGGCAATGCTTGACAATACTGTTCTCATATATGGGTCTCGTGTGTATAAACACGTCGCTCGAGCCATCCTGCCAGCGGCAGAAGCAGTGTGAGGACTCTTCTGAAGAGAACCGTAACTGTCAGATCCTAGAACAAAGCAGGATTCTCGTACTTCCTTACACGTCCGTGTGTAGCTTCGAGCGAAATAAATATCTCCCGTGGTATAGAGGACTTTGAGGATTAAGTAACAAGTGAATACGTTAAATAATGAGTCAGATAACGTCCTTGCTCTCTGAACACTTCAAGGTACGCAAGTTTGAAGGAAAATTAGAAATCAAAAGGCTAGGTTGACAATCTCGCAGACAGTTAAAACGATAAATCGTCAGTTCAATAGGAAATTTAACTCCGAACTGCACAGAAAGCATAACTGACTGTGTGGTTGTGATTTGAAAAAGTCTTCATGTTCTTTTCATTGCATATCATTTGGAGGAGGGCTTTCGTGGACTACACACGGAGACTATGTCATTCAACACCTCCATGACAAAATTAGGGAATACGAACTTTCTTCGGTCCCCGTGAACAACGTTTTGAATCTGGCAAATGTAGGCAATGTGAATATAGCTACCCAATTAGACAGTGGGTACAGAAGATCTGTGGAATTACACAAAGAAAATGTTACCGATAATACGTACATATTAAATCTAATTATTAACTGCATACGTTTCTGCGGCGCATTGGAAGTTGTCCTCAGAGGACATCATGAGGCTGAACCATCTTCAGATGCTGGCTTTTTTTGTACCTTGATTAATTTTAGTGCAGATTTATACTATGTATTAAAATCACATTTAGAAAAAGCAACAGTTTTCAAAGGTACCTCAAACTATCCAGCATGAACCCCTTGAATACATGTTTCAAGTCTGCCAAGAAGAAATTAGAAAGGAAATTAAAGGTGAGGTTTTTGCTGCAATAGCTGACGAAACGAGTGAGGTAGCCTCCGTTTTCCAGATGGTTATAATATATAGGTACAGCGTGAATGGAAGACCAGTTGAAATATTTTGGGACTTCTTAGCACCAGAAAACCATGGCCCCCAGTCTTTGGGAATGTACACCATAGAACACATAAGTCAGCACTTGCAGAAATCTCCATACAAACTAATAGTACAAACATGTGATGGTGCAGCAGACAGGAGTGACTTTTCACGCGGGGTGCATACTATCCTTAAGGAAGTTTTTTCTCACCCATCATACATTCATTGCTTCTCCCACCAGCCTAATGTCATTACGCTTAAAGTCACTTCGATTTATAAAACTGCGCAAATATTTTTCACTAAACTTCAGGGACTTTGCAGCTTCTTTTGAGGATCTCCACAAGAAAAAAAAACGGAAGTTATCGACTAAATGGCACGGAAAAGACTGCCTCGTTCAGTACGTACCCGATGGAATTCCTAGTCAAGAAGTGTCAGAACTCTTCCGGCTTATAGGAGAGATATTATCAAGTGCACGAGTAATATGAACAATAGAGAAAAACTGAGTACTGGAAACACCATCCTACAGGCCTGTGGCTTAGCTTAGCAAGGACGAAATGTTCAATTTCTGGCCCTTGTTTTTTCATAATTTATGATCCATGTGGATATTTTGTATAACCAGCTACAGAAAAGGTATGTTGGCGCAACTTATGCGCGAGATCAGCTGATAGCGTTTAAGCACGAAATTACAAAAATTAGAGGAGTAAATGACAATTCAACAGATTTACACAGGTATCATCCCAAGAGGGAGAAGTGAAGATGAAGGAGTGGGTCTTGTACAGAAACCAGTGGCTGTGAAAGAAGTGAGACTGGGTTGTAGGCCCTATTCCCAATGTTATTCAGCCTGTGTACTGAGCAAACTATGAAAGAACGCAGGCAGAAATTTGGAAGGGGAGTTAAAAGTTCAGGGAGAAAAAACAAAAACTTCGTGGTTTTCCAATGACACTGTAATTCTGTCAGAGACGGCAAAGGGATGGACAGTGAACGGGATGGGCAGTGTACTGAAATAGGACATAAGAGGAACGTCAACAAATCCAAAATAAGGATGATGAAGTGTGGTCGAATTAAATAATGTTATACTAAGGGAACGAGATTGGGAAACAATACACTTAAATTAGTACATGAATTTTGAAACTGGGCAGTTAAACAACTTACGATGAGAAAAGTAGACGAATACAAAGTATGGAATGGCAATTTGAAGAAAAGCGTTTCTGAAGAATAAAAATTTGCTAACATCGAATATAAATGTAAATGTTGCGTCTTTTTTGCAGAGATTTGTCTGGGATGTAGCCTTGTACGGAAGTTAAACGTGGATGATAAGCTGTTCGGAAGCAATGGAAATGTGGTGCTTCAGAAGAATGCTGAATATCAGACGAGTAGATGCCATAACTAATGAGGAGGTACCGAGTAAAAATAGCCAAAATAAATGTGACATATTTAGCTAAAATAAGTGATTGTTTGATATAAATAAATAATCAATAATGCGTCAATTTACTATCGGAGGGAAGGCAGGGAGTAAAAATAACAGGACATTAAGGGATCAATACAATAAGCACATCCAGAAGGATGTACGTTGCAGAATTTATTTGGAGATGAAGAGGCTTGCACAGGATAGAGTAACGTGGAGCTCTTGATGAAACCACTCTTCCGATTGAAAACCACATCATCATCATCATCATCATCAACAACAACAACAACAATAGAAACAACAACAAGAGACCTGTTTAAAGTGACCCTCAGGTACTTTTGATAGCTGTTGCATTGTAGGATACTGCCTGTGGATATTATCTGCTGACAATAGTTCGACTGCTACGGTCGCAGGTTCGAATCCTGCCTCGGGCATGGAGGTGTGTGATGTCCTTAGGTTAGTTTGGTTTAAGTAGTTGTAAGTTCTAGGGGACTGATGACCTCAGATGTTAAGTCCCATAGTGCTCAGAGCCATTTGAACCATTTGACAATAGTTCGCATATTTGTTGGTCAGATGGAAAGCTGCAATTTCTATTTCCAGTTATGTTCCTTTTGGTTTCCTGAAAGCCCTATGAGATTGTAACGAAATTATTTATAGCTTTAATAGCAGATGCTCACCTCACAAGAAAATAGTGAAAATGAATTTTTGTACAATATGTTAGTCGGGAAAACTAGAGAAATAAATTGGGATAAATAAACAATTTAGAGTATCTAATTTAGGCGCCAGTTGTCAAAGATTTTCCTCTTATAGCAAAATTGTTGTTAATACAGATCCTGACTTTGTTAGGATGTCGATAAAAGACTGATATTCGTTGGTCTTGAACTAGAGCCATCAACTTTTGATAACTGGTGTACACAGTCAGTCAAGCAGGAAAGGTGACTGATGTGGGGGCTGTTCGAGCACCAAAATACATTTTTGAGTCACGAAATCGCATATGCTCTTGCCTTTGTGCGTCGGTGCCCTGTCGTGCACAAACACAATGTTCGTTGATGTTGGTATTCAGATCGATCACGAAGAGCCGTCGCCCACAAACTACTTAAAACAACGAAAAGGTAATCTGAATTTGTCCATTCTCAGTGGACAGATCCATTTTAGTCAAAGAAAACAGTGAGCAGCGTCTTGACATGTCTTCTCTGCTTGCACATTTCTTTCGGTTTTGGAGTATCTGGATCTTTCCACTTTGAGCTTCGGCTCTTTGTAAGTGGCTAGTACTGAAAATAGTACGTTTCATCACCTGTTATATTGTAAAACTGAAGTTGTTTTCACATCTGTTATTACGCGGCCGGTTTTTTTCAAACTTTCTCCCAACATATTTCAGAATATTTTTGTGTTCATTATCCTGGATTAAGCTGTCGATCAAGGACGCTACATAATAATTGCCCCCAAGATTCAGTACCTTCAGTGACTGTTCCTGGCCGGTCGCTGTGGCACAGCGGTTCTAGGGGCTTCAGTCCGGAACCGCGCTGCTGCTACGGTCGCAAGTTCGAATCCGGCCTCGGGCATGGATGTATGTGATGTCCTTAGGTTAGTTAGGTTTAAGTAGTTCTAAGTCTAGGGCAATAATGACATCCGATGTTAAGTTCCATAGTGCTCAGAGCCATTTGAACCATTTGAACGTCGTTATTCGACTGTGTCTATGTTACAACCGTGTCAGAGGGCTGTTTTAAAATTGTGCCATGCAGCGGGAGAGATTTTCTGTCTCCCCCCCCGCCCTCCCCATCCCAGAGCATTGGTTGAGAATATCAAAAGTCCACAAGAATAAGAGCGAGTTCTTACTCTGACGAAAAAGAGCCACGCTACAGAGCGTGCAAAAAAAAAAAAAAAAAAAAATGGCTCTGAGCACTATGGGACTTAACTTCTGAGGTCATCAGTCCCCTAGAACTTAGAACTACTTAAACCTAACTAAGGACATCACACACATCCATGCCCGAGGCAGGATTCGAACCTGCGACCGTAGCAGTCGCGCGGTTCCAGACTACAGGGCCTAGAACCGCTCACCACAACGGACGGCCAGAGCGTGCAGATAGAGAACAGTCCTCATTAGGTTTTTGGAGAGTATTGACCTCACACTAGGCCACGGATGGTCGATGGATGATGGATAACCTCATGTTTTGAGATTGAAGAGTAATGACAGAGGCTACTAAACGGCTGATGAGTCAAGTCTTGAGTACTGAGAACAGCAAGATAGCTGAACTCTTTAGTACTGAGAACAGAAAGATAGCTGAACTCTTTAGTACTGAGAACAGAAAGATAGCTGAACTCTTTAGTACTGAGAACAGAAAAATAGCTGAACTCTTTAGTACTGAGAACAGAAAGATAGCTGAACTCTTCAGTACTGAGAACAGAAAAATAGCTGAACTCTTTAGTACTGAGAACAGAAAGATAGCTGAACTCTTGAGTACTGAGAACAGAAAAATAGCTGAACTCTTTAGTACTGAGAACAGAAAGATAGCTGAACTCTTTAGTACTGAGAACAGAAAAATAGCTGAACTCTTTAGTACGGAGAACAGAAAGATAGCTGAACTCTTTAGTACTGAGAACAGAAAAATAGCTGAACTCTTTAGTACTGAGAAGAGAAAGATAGCTGAACTCTTTAGTACTGAGAACAGAAAAATAGCTGAACTCTTTAGTACGGAGAACAGAAAGATAGCTGAACTCTTTAGTACTGAGAACAGAAAGATAGCTGAACTCTTTAGTACTGAGAACAGAAAAATAGCTGAACTCTTTAGTACTGAGAACAGAAAAATAGCTGAACTCTTTAGTACTGAGAACAGAAAGATAGCTGAACTCTTTAGTACTGAGAACAGAAAAATAGCTGAACTCTTGAGTACTGAGAACAGAAAAATAGCTGAACTCTTGAGTACTGAGAACATAAAGATAGCTGAACTCTTTAGTACTGAGAACAGAAAGATAGCTGAACTCTTGAGTACTGAGAACAGAAAAATAGCTGAACTCTTGAGTACTGAGAACAGAAAAATAGCTGAACTCTTGAGTACTGAGAACAGAAAAATAGCTGAACTCTTTAGTACTGAGAACAGAAAGATAGCTGAACTCTTTAGTACTGAGAACAGAAAGATAGCTGAACTCTTTAGTACTGAGAACAGAAAGATAGCTGAACTCTTTAGTACTGAGAACAGAAAGATAGCTGAACTCTTGAGTACTGAGAACAGAAAAATAGCTGAACTCTTTAGTACTGAGAACAGAAAGATAGCTGAACTCTTTAGTACTGAGAACAGAAAGATAGCTGAACTCTTTAGTACTGGGAACAGAAAGATAGCTGAACTCTTTAGTACTGGGAACAGAAAGATAGCTGAACTCTTGAGTACTGAGAACAGAAAAATAGCTGAACTCTTGAGTACTGAGAACAGAAAAATAGCTGAACTCTTTAGTACTGAGAACAGAAAGATAGCTGAACTCTTTAGTACTGAGAACAGAAAGATAGCTGAACTCTTTAGTACTGAGAACAGAAAGATAGCTGAACTCTTGAGTACTGAGAACAGAAAAATAGCTGAACTCTTTAGTACTGAGAACAGAAAAATAGCTGAACTCTTTAGTACTGAGAACAGAAAGATAGCTGAACTCTTTAGTACTGAGAACAGAAAGATAGCTGAACTCTTTAGTACTGAGAACAGAAAAATAGCTGAACTCTTGAGTACTGAGAACAGAAAAATAGCTGAACTCTTTAGTACTGAGAACAGAAAGATAGCTGAACTCTTGAGTACTGAGAACAGAAAAATAGCTGAACTCTTTAGTACTGAGAACAGAAAGATAGCTGAACTCTTTAGTACTGAGAACAGAAAAATAGCTGAACTCTTTAGTACTGAGAACAGAAAGATAGCTGAACTCGGTGTATCCAACTGCTACTGCCGCTGTCGTTCGCATTACGATAGAAGTATGGTAATATGCTCCATCGTTGCGATCACAGATTCAGTCGGGACACGATATTAGTCCATTCCATTCATGAGACAGTTCTTCCATTTTAATACTTCGCAGCTGGTTACTCTGATTCCAACATGTGCTTTGGTGATCTCTCTGGTGTCTTGTCCTATTTTTCCCTATTCTTACTATAACTTGCCAACCACGCTTACGGCCACTGGTGTGTTATCCGCATATATTAGCAGTTATAGTGTCCACCCCGTTACCTCCTCCCCCCTTTCCATTTTCCACCCTCGACGCCGTGCCGAACTCCACTGTTAGATTGACCACATCCTTCTGTCGTTGTTTAAATAATCCCTCGTCTGATTGAAATTTCTATGTCCGTGGCGTGGTACTCACATTGTCATATTTGATTGGGCCACCGCTATTAATTAATATTAAGACGTTTCTGTTGCGCGACATTACCTTTACCTTTAATTAATTTGCATAATTATATGGAGTGCTTTCTTTATCTGGAGGTCATCAGAGGTTGGACTAGAACGATATAAGGGTACGTAAAACAGAACAACCAACACTCCAAACTTTGCGGTGTTCCAGTCTGCAATCTTTTTCATTGTCAGTAAGTGACTGGGGCACAAAGCGACAACAGATCTTTCTGCCCAGATTTTTGGTCATAATAGGATGTGTAGCTGTTTTGATAGTTCTAGTGAGCTCCTGTATTAACCTGGTAGATGCACCATCACTTCGAAAATTTGCATCATTTAGCATTTTCTTCGACTCGAACTGTCAATGACGTTCCTGCGCGTGTATCATCTTCAATGATCTCTCTACCATTACGGAGCTCGCATAACACGTAAAAATGTTTCTACCACTCACTGTTTAACTACCATAAACAGTCCGCATCTTTTCGAAAGTCTATATGCCACTTTTACCAAATTTAAAACAAAACTAAATATTCGCATGTTTCTCTATTGCTTCTTTAACGACTGAGGTTCAAAACATACTCATTAGGGTTCGGCTATTACGAAGTTTGAAACGAAAGGAAGGTAGTTGAAATACCGAGTTAGATAACTCATATCTCCCTTCACAGATGGTAGCAACTACACAGATATAAAATCAGTCGCGTTTCCTCTGTAATGGACTGTGTATTTATCCAGTAGATGGTTCAGAATATTCGAAAAAAACCACTCCGTGTTCAGGCCACGAGTGGTCTACCGGGACCATCCGACCGCCGTGTCATCCTTGGTGGAGGATGCGGATAGGAGGTGCGTGGGGTCAGCACACCGCTCTTCCGGTCGTTATGATGATATTCTTGACCGAAGTCGCTACTATTCGGTCGAGTAGCTCCTCAACTGGCATCAAGAGGCTGAGTCCACCCCGAAAATAATCGAAAGACATATTATTTTACAGCTGTGTTGATAACCTTGCATTTAAAAGCAAAGGGACAAGAAAAGGAAGTGATTTTCATTGCAGTTTCAGTGGTTGTATTGCTAATAAGAGAAGAAAAACAGTTGTTAGACCTTTTGGGAAGAGGACGTAAATAACAAGTTAGATTGATAGAGAAGTGTGGCCAGTTTGACTTATAAATCTTAAATTATTTTTCCCACGTAAAAGGATACAGAAATATAGTTGGTCCTCTGCTCTCTATGGTTGGAATCTTGGAGTCAGCCCAAGGTAAATTTACAGTCACTAATTGACAATGTTATTAGAAAGTAAAGTCATAGTATTCTATATAGTGTGCAAAGAGAGGCAGACCACCGTTTCAGGAATGATGAGGCAAATTAATCTTGAATCAAAAGGAGCGGTAATGAGTACCATTTGCTCAGAGGGCGTATATTAATCTTTGCTCAAAAGAATTTTATGCTATCATGTAGGTGTGGAAATTGCAAAATAAGCCTATGGGTAATGCTAAACAGAAAAACAATGCCTTGCAAAAGTGCTTGCACATAATAGCAAATGAAGCTATTGGGCAAGAGGAAATCAGTATGAACGTAAAGTATGATACTTGGTTTAAAAATGATTACAGATCCAACTCTATTTCTGATCAAAAAATCCTACTAGTAATGGCATTCAGCAAAACAAAGAAGGGGCAGAAATCTGTGTAGTTCCATGAATTAGGGTCAAGAATGTAGTGAGAAAAGACTTATATTGAAAAAGTTAAGTGTGACAAAATTACTGTTTCTTGGGGTATTGAAGAAGATGCAGATTGTATAACATGTTGGGTAAACAATTTTAAGAGTTGTTAACAGAACTAAAGGGCATTTCCGGAGGGGGGGGGGGGTGAGCTATGAACTGCAACAAACTGAAGAACTACTGAAACACCAAACAGTACCAGAGGTGAACCCAGAAATCCTACGGTCTTGGCGTGCATCCGTGAGTCGCTGCGGTCCGGTCCCAGGTCGACGGGCACGTGCACCTTCCGCCGACCACTGGCGACAACATCGATGTACTGTGGAGACCTCACGCCCCACGTGTTGAGCAATTCGGCGGTACGTCCACCCGGCTTCCCGCATGCCCACTGTATGCCCTCGCTCAAAGTCCGTCAACTGCACATACGGTTGACGTCCACGCTGTCGCGGCATGCTACCAGTGTTAAAGACTGCGATGGAGCTCCGTATGCCACGGCAAACTGGCTGACACTGACGGCGGCGGTGCACAAATGCTGCGCAGCTAGCGCCATTCGACGGCCAACACCGCGGTTCCTGGTGTGTCCGCTGTACCGTGCGTGTGATCATTGCTTGTACAGCCCTCTCGCAGTGTCCGGAGCAAGTATGGTGGGTCTGACACACCGGTGTCAATGTGCTCTTTTTTCCATTTCCAGGAGTGTAAGTGTGTTGCACGGTAGCATGTGCTGAGGAATAATTGTTCAGAAAAAAATTCGATACATTGCGCCGTTACGGAGCTAATGAGCATTGAAATTAACCAAACAGGCAGTTGCGTGCTCGAATTCAAGCGGCCCAGCAGAGATCGTGACACCAAACATACTTTTCTTCTGGTTTCCTGAACCTGAAGAAAAGAAATATATCAAGATTGGACACTGGACGGTAGCAAGGATGAAACCTGAGCGAAAGATTGTGCAGTCTCGTGCACTATCATCTACAGTATGGGAAAAAATAACACTAACTGAATCTGCAGGGCTGCTTGAATTTGCGCGTGCAAAGGCCCGATAGGCTAACTCCATTGCTAATTAACTCGGAAAAGATGCAACACATAGTATTTTTTTCTTAAGAGTTAATTCTCAGCATGGCGTATCCCACAATAACCTGACAAACTTACTAGAATGCTTCTGACCACACTGTAGAACGGAGATGCAGATAATATTTACTGGTATGCATAAGGTGTAAGGTGGCAGCTTGAATGAATGTCAATTTAGCACCTTACATGAGATTTTATACATCGTAGCAAGTAGATGGGTGTGTCACCTGATATACTTCGGCGATAGTGAACAGATTTGTCTACCAAAATATACAGTATGTAATGCAAAGGGATGACACTGGATTCGACGGTATTACCACAAAAACCCAAATCCTGTATGTCAATGAGTAAAAGGTGAAAAAAGCTACTGGAAGAAACGTTTTAGTTTGGGGGTAGACGTGAGTTGCACCAACACTGCCTGCATACAATGGAAGGCTTCTATTAGGAGTTGGTGACCTGCAGCAAGAGGACAACGAATGCGCCAGGCCGTAAATCGAGGGGAACAGATAGCTGCCCAGCGTTGCTTGCGATGGAGAAATTCTTTAGTAAACTGTGTTGGGGAAATTCCAGATGGATTCAAACAGATCAGCGACGCAGTTGGTCACGTGAAATGCCCTTGGTACGCTCGTGATGTATGTGTGTAACTATTACACGTAAGGAGCGGGCGCAAAATGTCCGATTAGCTGAAATAAACTAGTAAGGAGTAAAAGTGACACAGTTTAGAGGTAGGCCCTTTGTGATTGGTGGGGTGGTTTCCACAAGATGAAAGGAACGCTCCCATTGGTCTGAAAATGCCGTGACGTGGAGCACGAAAGGACACAGGTGAGGGTCGGTTTGCTACAAAAGATACAAAACTGAAAACTTCAGGGACTCTCCTCTGAACCAGCGTCAAGCGTAGAACAGGACGGATTACACTCTGTACGACACCAAAAGATGAATATTTGTGTGAACACTGCGTTCACTTTGACTGATATTTAGCTAGAAATTAGATTAGGAGTCGTTGAGCTCCAATAGTGGAGAAACGGAACAGCCACGTAATTGATTCTTCTTGCGAAAACTGAGAGGGTGCTGAAACAAACACACTGCTCCATCTGTGCATGTGTATATCACTGTATTTTCCAGACTAGGCATGAGTAAAGGTTTTCTCGCCTAACGAGTAACAGGACAGTTTCAGTTGACGAAATCAGTGAAGGTTGTGATTAGGTTTTTTTTTTAGGTTTTTCAGTGGGCGAGAGCAGCCATGCAGGCGACTGCACATCGCAGCTAGGGTAAATGCCGCTGGCAAAGGCGTAAAATTTTTGGATCACCAGCTTGCGTCCACTGTGAACTGAGCAGCTTGGAGCAATGTTTTGCCCATCTTGTCACAAAAACTAACCATCCTGCGGAGACTTGATTGTCATCCTAAATAGTACCCAACTTAGAACCGTAATCGGATGATTTGTTGTAGTATTGGCCAACTTCAGTTTCTAGAAATAAGAAATATTTTGTAGAGAACCTTCTATTTAAATTTGATATTGTTGTGTGGACTGTTATTTTTGCTAAAGGGGACGTAATGTGTTATATTGACAACTGTAATGTCATAGCCTACGTTAACTCATGTGCCTCTTTGACAATATTAGAGAAATTAAACCATTTTTACAGCTAAACACCGATGTGCTCTGTCATAGAATAAGGGTCCACTCCTAACTCCAGTCATTAATTCTAGTGACATTAACGCACTCACAGGGTATTGTTGCTAATGTATGATGGATGTGAAAAGGAGCGGAGTGTCAGATAATGGCGACCCTACTAGGATGGCAATTGGTCTGCTAGGATGGTAATTACTCAAATTAGAAAGAGGATTACAATTTAATATTAAGAAATTGTTTTTTCTTTTTGACAAACAAAAAGTGACAAGGTTACTCAATGCATGTGTCTGCATAGTGGTCAGATTACTGTAAATGTGTGATCCACACAGTAGAATCGGTTGTATTAAGGACTAAAGAAAAAAATTTTGTGTTTTACATAAAAGTGATTTATACATGGCCTGGGGCGCGCGAAGTTATTCACGTTGTTGTTGAGTTGGTTTGAGTACCCACAGACTGTGAACGCCTTTGATAATGATGTGATAATCGCATACAGACTTTCTATGATACATTGGAGACGTGTCAGGTCATATAAATTCATGTTGACTGGGGCTCAGGGACGCGGAGGTCGTGAAAGAAGGAGGTCAGTTAGACTGTCTGAGATGACGGACGGTCGTAGATCATCGCATACAGGGCAAACTGGAGATCTTGATAGGATATAAAATGACGTGCAACAAAATTTATCAAATGCAAGTCACGAAACCGAAAACAGTGACAATGCAGAGGGAATGGTTGCAGTTTCGCGATCGGAAGCTCAGATCCGTAAACTGTTTAGAGCAGCATAAGGAGATATGATGGATGTTCACCACACCAGAATGAAAGCGGACGTGTTACATCAAGGACAAATGAATGTTTGTGCTCACTGGAAGAAGAAGAGGCGCATTTCTGTAATCTGACGTATCTAGTGGTTCAGAAGCAGAATCAGAGGACACGCAACTTCGGTACGTTGAACCAAATGTTGAAATTATGAATCAAACGGGACAGTTTCCGACGGAAAGAATGTGCATAAATAAGTGCGTCAGCACTATGAACAGAAGACGGTAAGTCGTCACATGAAAGACGCGAACGGCAAAATTTGCACCAAATGGTGACAGATGACGATGGCGAAAAGTATGATAGTGTGTTCGCAATGTTGAAGCAAGTCACTGTTGCTGCCAAGCAAACAAATGTAACCATGAGAGCTGGGTTAGCAGACTTAAAAACAAAAACAAATGCGGGGTTAGCAGACATTAAAACCGAAAAGGCTAATTTAAAAACTGAAACGGCCTATTGGAAAACCGAAGTGCCGAATTTTAAAACTGAAAGGAATGCAGGGTAATCAGCCACAAATGCTGCTTTAAATGGTCTGAAATTTGAAACCAACGATGGGTTCGAAAAAGTCCGTAGAGATCAGCAAAAGATGCGAACGGAAGTTAATGAACAGTTTACTGAGCGAGAGACTCGCGCGAACTAATTTATTCGCTTATGGCCCATCAGAAAAAGATGAATACTGACATTGACCAGGTGCTGGATGGAGATGCAGCATCTAATATCAATCAAAGAATTGATCATTTAGAACACAAGGCGTCTGGAAAGGGGCATAAATAGTGAAAGAATTCAATGTCAGGAAACAAGTCACACGAGCCGCATTAAAAAGATTCGATACACGCATTGTAAATATTGTCTCGAAAAATAAGCACAGTATGAACAGCTTCGTATAGAACTTGCGCAGTGTGTTGAGAACGGGATAAAAAGCAGTAGTTAGGCGGCGGAATCGGTGGTATCATCTGACATAGTAGTGGAAAAAAATCCAGAGGTAACCAAGTCCATTATGCAAACTTCCGTGTCAGTTGCGGAAACGCAAAAAAGTCATGAGATTCTACTTGGATGTCCACAAGATGTTGCGTCAGTATTTTACGAACCGAAACAGAAGCAAGTGATAGTACAATTGAGACAGGTGAGCGAAGCAGGTAATGTGTGTTCACAGGAGACAAGGTGCGAGAAGCGGTAACTGCGCGAATACCAACAGAGCACCAGCCGACACTCCAAACGTCCGCGAATGACGCGATAACAGAGCAGTTTACTTCGCCACACGTACCAAATTTTCAGTTTCTGAGTTACAGTACAACAGGCCATATACCACAGGTCAGTATGAAGCAAGTACACAGACAAAACACTGATCCAGTAACGCGAAATTTAAAGGTATCTTCCGTTCAGATACAGGAACGGTACGGTATAGATAATTGCACGCCACTCTGTAGATGCGATGCTAGATGGGACTCAAATATGTCGTCTCAGGATCCAAATATGGTAGGACGTACAAAGGAAAACATGACGCAGTTGAAGGGAACGGGAAATGCTGCGAAACACAATCGCCATATGGTGCATTAGAAAAATTTGACAACGATAATTTTTTTGACAGTCAGAAAATTCCAACATTACAAGGAAAACGGGAACGGCATATACCCCGCAAGTATATACATCAATTCCAAATAGGTTTACCAGAACATTGGCCGCTTGGACATGAGCTTGATTTCATTTGTGGTAATATGGGAGGCCCAATAGCGGAAACGAAGCAAAGAGTTGCTGCAAACTGTCAGTCGTATGAATAATGTAAGTCTGCATTCTTGGAGCGATACTGGTCCGCGGAAACCCAAAATTGGATAAAATATGAATTGTTACAGCAGGCGTCATTTGAAAATTTGGGAGCAAAGAATCCAGTTAGATTTTTTTGAAGAAATGACAGAAAAGAATCAGTGTTTAGGAAATCCATACAGTGATGGGGAACTGATAGGTATGCGCACAAAGAAGTTACCCTTGCGTTATCAGCAGTCGTTAGTTGAAAGAGCTGGTGATAATATGCAGGCATTTGAAGGGATGTTAAGAGAACTTGAATTCATCTATAGTGAAGATGAAGCGAATAAACAACATGCAGCGAGAGAAACAAATCGTAAGGGGCATAATAGCAACAGACTGCCCTTTAATAATGCTCGCAATGGCAGTCATAATGTAGGGAAAGGTAATCGTTTTGGGAAGAATAGTAATCGCCCATGCGATAATAAAAGCAACTCACAGAGGTCAAACAATAATTATGGATTTGGTGAGCCGCGCAATTACAATAATGGGTTTGGTTTCAGAAATTATGGTGCTATTATTCGCGATATGATCAGCATGCAAGTGAAGCAGGAAGGTTTAGAGGTTTTCCAACACAAAACCCAAATTATTCGTGTGAAACTAGAACGCCTAGAGCACAGAAAGGTTGGGAGAATCAGATTTCAGCAGAACCTCACACGCGAGATGAACCGGTACAGGATGTCGATTTGAGGCCACCAAACCCTGGTAAAAAACGGAATTGACGGGATGAACGGCACGAAGACCAGTCACGAGAGATTCAATCCCCAAATTAAGTTGATTTTATAATTAAATATGCAAATAGACTCTGCTTTGATCAACAAGATTCTGATGTAGATTTAGGGGATGATCAGATACAAATACCAGCATGCTGGGAGGCAATTGATGGGAATCATTCAATAATGAGGAACAGGAGTTGTCAACAGTTAATGTATGTAGCTGTACAAAAACTGATGATGACCGAATTGTGGAGGATGTAGTTCATTTATATGAAACCGAGAGAGGAATGGTATGCCAAGAGGATAATGCATCATTGGCAACATCAGTATTGATACCCAATTTATATATAGGATAGGGACTTATTAGAGAAATAATTAAATTCCCACCAGTACCCAGAGTACAAAATCAACATCTAGTAAAATTAGCATTGAGAAATTTGAAGGCTGCGGCGTTAAATAGAAATAACAGAGAGGACAAAACGGCAACATCACAAGTATTTTCACTAGAAAAATAAGTACTTGTGAAAACCCACCATCTCCCTAGCAAGAAAAAACATCAAAGGCATAAATTCCTTTCGGCATATAATGGCCCTATGGAAGTAAGTAAAGTGGTTCACGATAATGCAGTCGAATTAATTAACCCAAAAACTAGAAAATCATTGGGCTTGCACCATATATAGTTTGAATACGGAATTTTTGTAAAGTCGCTTAGTAGTTTAGTGTTTGTAAAGCTTGTATTGTGACTTAAGGGAGAAAGAGTACGGAAAAATAGGTGGTCATAATATGTAAATTAGGCAAATTTGGGGATTTAAGATGGACAAAAGTGTGCACAGTGTTGCACCATACACGATGTCATCAAGTACTATGCATCGTCATTGCGGTCAGATCCACAGCAGAACTGAGCTGAGCATTACACATGAGAGGAAGGAACATTGAGAGTCTGTGCCTAGTATGCCAGCTTTCGAGATGACGAAAGGAAATGCCTTTGTCGAAGCAACAGCCCAAGAGGACACCTCTGTGGAAAAGTATGGGGATGTACGATGAAA
The DNA here is from genome assembly GCF_023897955.1 of Schistocerca gregaria. NCBI lineage: Eukaryota > Metazoa > Arthropoda > Insecta > Orthoptera > Acrididae > Schistocerca > Schistocerca gregaria. Next base: position 746,255,844 of record NC_064923.1, read on the forward strand.
CTTGGATACAGTCGACACGTGACATGGCGTAATCTTTATTCATGTGGAAGTCATATACGATCTTCATAACAGTTTTGCAAAAGTGATAGAGACTTAGCGCTTCTGTCGTAAACTGTCTAGGGAAGCATAAGGGGATATGATAGATGTTCACCAAACCGTAATGAAGGCGGACGTTTTACACCAAGGACGCACAAATGTTTGAATTCACTGGAAGAGGAAGAGGCGCATTTCTGTAACCCAAGACACTATCGTCATACTATACGGAATCCAGCAACTGTGGAACATTCCCTGACCACTCAAGAGAACGATGGCAGGCTGTCCAGTCTATCCTGATGAACAACCTGCTACAATAAAGAATACACAACCATTTGGAAGAAAATAACATAAGAATGGATTACACAATAACGATGTTAAGCAGGTCTTCAATCCTAATTCCCAGTCCAGAGAAAAATGTAGGCACAAGTGAGAAGACAGCAAGATGCAACAAGAAAAGAAGATTCAACCCAGAAGATTAGGAAGAAGGAAAACCTGGACCAGAAGACATCAAGAAACCTTTCTAAATCCCTTCCTAAACAAGATCCTCATTACATCTACCTACCAACAAAGAATCCAATTTTAACTGTTCTAGCAATACAAATGTCCGATATTCCTTATGGCAAATTGCAACACTTTGTAATGTCACACCGAGAGATGAGAGATGACGATTCATATACACTACTGGCAATTACAATTGCTACACCAAGAAGAAATGCTGGTAATAAACGGGTATTCATTGGACAAATACATTATACTAAAACTGACATGTGATTACATTTTTCACGCAATTTAGGTGCATAGATACTAAGAAATCAGTACCCAGAACAACCACCTCTGGCAGTAATAACGGCCTTGTTACGCCTGGGCATTGAGTCAAACAGAGCTTGAATGGCGCGTAGAGGTACAGCTGCCCATGCAGCTACAACACGATACCACAGTTCATGAAGAGTAGTGACTGGCGTGTTGTGACGAGCCAGTTGCTCGGCTACCATTGACCACACGTTTTCAGTTGGTGAGAGATCTGGAGAATGTGCTGGCCAGGGTAGCAGTCGAACATTTTCTGTATCCAGAAAGGCCCATACAGGACCTGCAACATCCGATCATGCATTATCCTGCTGAAATGTAGGGTTTCGCAGGGATCGAATGAAGGGTAGAGCCACGGGTCGTAACACATCTGAAATGTAACGTGCACACTTCAAAGTGCCGCCAATCTGAACAAGAGGTGACCGACACGTGTAACCAATGGCACCCCATACCATCAATCCGGGTGATACGCCAGTATGGCGATGACGAATACACGCTTCCTATGTGCGTTCACCGCGATGTCGCCAAACAAGGATGCGACATCCTAAATAGTACCGAGTTTAGAACCGTAATCGGATGATTTATCGTATTATTGGCCAACTTCACTGTCTAGAGGTAAGAAAAGTAATGTAGTGAACCTTCTGACAATGTGCCAATCAAAAACGTACGGAGAGCAAGGGAAGACAGAAAATTTCTGTAGTTTATAGGAATGCAGTGAATGCTTCATAAGAAGTAGAGTCTAGATAGGTAGCCGTTTGTTTCAACCACGGATTGAGAAATATTTGTTGCATCTCTCCTACATCATTCAGGATACGTATTGACAAAGGAGGCGAAACTGTGGAAGTATGGCTCTACAGTACGGTTTAAGAATATATATTCTTTACTGTTTGCTGCCAACCAAGTGACTGTTGTCGAGGACGAAGAAAACCAGGGTCACATGTTTCGAAAGTTAGTGGTGGGATCAGAGGAGGGGAATGTGAAGAGACATACAGAAAAAGCGCAGTATATCGTTATAAGGACTGATAGACATTCATTTAACTCCAGGGATATTATTATCAAAAATAAAATATCAAATCTTCACACTGACACCGGATAGAAGGGATGTTCAAGATGTACAGAATAAAAGAAGGACACAAAGACTCATAATGAAAGATTCAAGGTGGCAAGTGTACCAGTGTTGTGCACATGGGGCACAAGTTTGGGGATTGGTCCAGGAAATGGATGAAATGTTCCACACAATGGAAATGGTATTTTGAACACAGTGTTCCAAAAGAACAATAAAGGTCAGGGGAAGTAATGAAATTAAGTGACTGTTGGAATTTGTTTAAGACTGGTTCAGTAAACTGAAATCACTGGAGTGGTGTTACGTAAGAAACGCATGGCGGTCAGGATTACTTAAGAGAGCTTGGAGACCTCCAGGACTGCGGAAGGGAGGTCGCCTGGAATGCAGGAATTGTGGAGGCCATCCACGAAAGACAGCGGACCAAAGATACTCATAAATAGGCATGGAGTTTGGGTTGCTGGAGACTACCAACGATTGCGGGAGACTACTAACGATGCTGTACAGCAATGACCATACCATTCTCAATAATATTGCCAATCACATGTACTCGAGCACAACATAATTTATAATGTAAAACGTCTGTTAACCAGGTGAAATTGCCAAGCTGGCAATTTTAAAAGAATGGAAAATAAATTTGGAAGCAGCAGAGTGGATTAAGAAAAATAGTTAACAGTACTAGAAGTAAATGACTGGAAGTAGAAATAGATGTATAAGCGAACACTTAAATTTAAGGCTTCCTAGGTGTGTAAAATTATTGACTCATCACTTAGCAATACGTTGCCATTGTTGTAATTTCTGTTCAGACGTTTATATTTTACCGGTCAAATTTTGAGAATACGTTGAATATCATACAATTATTCTTTAAGTCAGTAAGTCACTCATGGTTCTCTGGCGGTACCGGTATTCCCTCATGCATAAAAAAAGTGCATCAATATATCACGTCCACAGCTTCTTTGTGTCATACAATCAAAATTCAGCAACTAGTGAAACGTTACAGTTAGAATCTTCAAATTTATTTTTGTTTCGTGGTTTTCTCTTTGAGAAGGGTCGACGTTCAAACCAAATATATTACGGATCATAAATGGCGGAAGTAGTACATAAGAGGGTAAATACAAACGTGAGGCTGTTTGTAGCAAGTTACAGACACTCATAGAACGTGGTCTCCAACTTTCGACATTGAAATTTTGAAGTAAGATTTCTTAAAAGTATCTAAATTAGTAGTTTAATAGTCCAAGTATATTACAATACCAATTCTGCACATCAAAAGTTGCATGCTTTTCTGTTTTTGGTTGAGATATTAGTTTGGAATCATCCTGCTGTACAACCTGTAATTCATCAAGTGTACACATTTTGCGTCTTCATCCACGATAAAACTTCATAATTGGTGTGCTGCATTATAACACACAACTTCCGAACATTTTCCAACATGCTAAACAAAATTTAAACGTGAAACTTTGTCATCGCAAGTTTGTTACGAGGGTTGTCACGAAAGTAAGTCCGATCGGTCGCGAAATGGAAACCACAGTGAAAACCAGAAACGTTTTATTTGCAACAGTTAGGTACACCTTCCATCTACTTCTCTACATAGTCGCCGCTCCAACTTCGAGTTCTGTCGTAATGTCGTATCAACTTTCCAATATCCTCGTCGTAAAAAGCAGCCGCCTGTGCTTTGGGCCAGTTATCTGCACTGGTCTGCAGCTCGTTGTCTGTGGTTCTTGTGAGCAGAGATGAGACTCAAGGAGAGGCAATTACGGACTCTATTGTGGGTGATCGGAAACACTGCAGGAGCGTCTTCATCGCCCCTGCCGTGTGCGGCCGAGAGTTGGCATGAAGAAGGAAGTGCTCGGCAGTTGTGTTATGTGGGTTGCATGACCAGGAGAAATCTGTAACCAGGCCCTCATACCTGGCGGGAGACGCTATTCCCTACGCATCTTTATGTGCTCACCGTGCACTCAAAACTGAAAAGAGCGACGCGACATGATCTACGGACATACTAGAGACACTGCCCAACACATCTGTGCAAAGCTTTATTGGTTTTTCTCAGTGGTTTCCATTTCGCAACCGATCGGAACTTACTTTCTAGACAACCCTCGTATTTCGGCGGAGTTTGATACTGATATAACCACTTTGTTGCTTTCATCATATTCTATGTTCTATCAGCGATGACTAGTACAAAAGTGACTCGTCGCTGAATGAGTGGGAACATGTTCTGGGCATCCAGAACTCAAATCTTTCTCGTATAGATATTCCCCTCTTCTGTTTGCGACTACAGGATAGTTACGGGATGATTTTATCAAATAATATATATCCACGTTAGATATAAATGTCAATTCTTTATGAATGCTGAAGCAGAATTTAGTACCTAAGGACCAGCCTAGTTACTGCTCGCCTTAAGTTTGACCCCTCATCCGAGTGTGAGATCGCCTCAGGGCATGGCAGATTTCAAAAGACTCCCAGAGGATGGGTGGGAGGGAGTAAGGACTCTCCTGTTAGTCGTCTGTGGCTGACACTGTCCCTCACCCAGGTGCTATGAAGCTTGTCCTTTTTCAGAGAAAAACTCTCAGCCTGGGCAGTCACAGAGGGTGGGAGTACTGGTAGTTGGGAGTTCCAGTATTTGGTACGTTATCGATCCCTTAGGGCCGCAGCTGCTAAGGAGAGGAAGAAAGCCAATGTGCACTAAGTATCCATACCACGTGAAGTCATTCCGAAGTGGAACAGGTCCTTCCAGATGCCATGTAGAGCACAGGGTGCAGCCAACTGGAGGTGGTGGCTAATGTTTCGAGGGACTATCACGAGATTTTGAATCAGAAGTTCAGACGGCTCTGCGAAAGAGTATGCTGCAGATTCGTCGAATTGCGCCGTAGGGTGGTGGCGTTTCTGGTTCCGCCAATTAGGTAAAGAATCCGTGACACGCAGGAGGCGGGTGAACGAGTGGAGAGGGCTGTGTGGTCGGGACTGGACGATTTTTTAGGTTAGACGGTCTCGGGGAAACACAAAAAGGATTTCAGTCTCAAAGGATGCAAGTCGAACACAGGAAGAACGTAGGTCTAGGAACCATCGGTATTACTGTTGTAAATTGTCGTAGCTATGTTCAGAAAGTACCAGAGATCCTAGCGCTAATAGAAAACACTGATACTGAAATTGTTATAGGCACTGAAAGCTGGCTGAAGCCGGAGTTAAGATCAGCAGAAATTTTTGAGAAAGACCTAAAGGTGCCCATGAACGACAGCCTACATACAAGCGGTGGCATGTTTCTTGCTGTTAGAAGTAGTTTATCTTGTAGCGAAACTGAAGCAGATAGTTAGTGTGGGTACACGTCGTCCTTGATAATCGGAATAAAATTATAATTGGATCCTTCTACCGACCGCCGACCACCCAACACAGATGCTGCATTTGCTGAAAGGTTTGAAGAAAATTTGAGTCTAATTTCAAACACGTACAACACAGTGTTGTCGTAGCGAGACTACACACCGCAACTCCCAAATTCTCCAAAAATAAACGAAAATTGCTATTCAAAGAAGCAGATAAGAATTCACTTGACGCTTTTCTGACAGACAACATTCACTACTTCCAAATTAACAATGTTAGTGTAGACCTGTTGTTGTTTGAATTCGAAGAGATACTATCGACAGTAAGGGAGAGACCAACACCAAGAAAGTTAACAAACGACGGAGCTGATCGCCCCATGGCACACAAAACAAGTGAGAATACTGTTGCAGAAGCAATGAAACAAGAATGAGAAATTGGAACTTACACGAAGCTGGTGGTATTGCACAGAAGCTCGAAATTTAGGGTGGACTTCAATGCGAGATGCTTATAATAGTTTCCAAAAAGAAACTTTGTTTCGAAACCTGTAAGGGCAAGACACAATCAGTGCCTTCTCTAGGCGACAGCAATGGATGACAGTGCTGCTACAGCGAATCTATTACAGAAAGCCTTACAACGAAATAAATATTCCAGAATTAGAATGAAGGACAGTTGGTGACGTGAGGAACTTAGATAATCTTGGAGTAGGGAAGTAGCTAAAAATCAACTAATAAAAGCGAGTCTTCCGGTCCAGACTGTATACCAATTAGGTTCCTTTCAGAGTACGCTGATGCGATAGCTCCATACTTAACAATCACACACAGCCTCTCGCTCAACGAAAAATCCGTACCCAAAGACCGAAAAGTTGCACAGGTCATGCTAATATTCGAGAAAGGCAGTACGAGTAATCCACTAAATTACAAGCCCATACCATTAACGTCGGTATGCAGCAGGAGTTTGGAACATAAATTGTGTTCGAACATTATGAATTACCTCTAACCGAATGGTCTATTGATATACAGTCAATACGCATTTAGAAAACATCGTTCAACTCAATTGTCTCTTTACTCACACGAAATGCCGAGTGCTATCCACAATGGATTTAAAACATTCTGCATTTATAGGTTTCCTGAAGGCTTTTGACACTGTACCTGAAAAGCGGCTTATAATCAACTTGCTTATGGAGTACCGTCTCAATTATGCGACTGGATTCGTGATTTCTTGTCCGAGATGTCATAGTTCGTAGTAACTGACGGAAAGTCATCGAGTAAAAGAGAAGTGATTTCAGCGTTCCCCATGGTTGTGTCATAGACGCTCTGCTGTTTCTTATCTGTATAAATGATTTCGGAGACAATCTGAGCAGGCGTCTTAGGTTGCTTGCAGACGACGCTATCATTTATCGGCTATTAAAGTGATCAGAAGACCTCAATTAATTGCAAAACGATTTAGAAAGGATATTTGTGTGGTCCGGAAATTGGCAGTTGACCCTAGATAATGAGTAGTGTGAGGTCATGCATATGAGTGCGAAAAGGCATCCGTTAAACTTCGGCTACATGATAATCAATCAAATCTAAAGGCAGTAAATTCAACTAAATAACTAGGAATTACATTTACGAACAACTTGAATTGGAAAGAACAAACAGAAAATATTATGGGGGCGGCGAAGCAAAGACTGCGTTTGTGGGATCCTTACCAAATAGCATTAATGGAGTACATCGAAAAAGTTCAAGGATGGGCTTACGTGTTGTATTATCGAAAAATAGAGGAGGGAGTGTCAGGGACATGACAGAAGATTTGAGTGGTCATCATTAAGACAAAGGCGCTTCTGGGCGAGGCGGGATCTTCTAATAAAATTTCAATCACCTGCTTTCTCCTTCGAATGCGAAAATATTTTGTTGACGCTGACCTTCACAGAGAGGAACGATTGTCATAATAAAATAAGGAATATAAGAGTTAGCACAGAAGTATGTAAGTGTCCGTTTTTTCCCCACTTTCTTGGAGACTGAAATAAAAGAAAACTGTAGTGGAGATGAATCAATAAATCCTCTGCCAGGCATTTGAGTGCCATTTCCTGTGTATCCACGTAGATTTACGTGTAGATGATGTAGAGTGTCAACGTGGCTAGGGGGGAAAAAGGAATGAACGGATGTGCTTGGCGATTACCGGGACTGGATAATTTATTTCATCATTTATGTATCTGAATAATGAAATACTAATAGCAGAAATGTAACATTTATTTTTATCAGAATAGACAAAAGGGATATTCTAGTTCATTTATCACAAAGGGATTTAATGAAAGTGGCCCTTAAATAGTGTAGACTACGCATTTGTTTTAATTTTTTCCACTCGTTCCCAGAGTGGATCGGGTTCTTTGAGTAGGGCCGAGTGGAGCGTCTCAACCAGAGCCTTCGTCGACCCTGTGACGGTCTCGGCTGCAGATTTCTAGACTTGCGCTATTCGGTGGGGAATTGTAGGACGCCCCTAGATAGGTCAGGGGTGCACTACACAAAGGAAGCGGCTACTCTGGTAGCAGAGTACTTGTGGCGTGCACATGATTTTTTTTTTTTTTTTTTGGCTAGGCAGTAGTGCGAGGTGTCTTGATGAACACTCACCAGTCGACGTGCAGACAGGGGAATTAGGACGCGCTCAGTGTAAAGACACTTCAGCTATCAAGATATTATCAGTAAATTTTCAGAGTTTCCGGAATAAAGTTCCTGAATTTACTGCCCTCCAGGAAGCGTGTGGCACACAAATTATTCTCGGGACTGAGACCAGGCTGAACCCTGAGATAGGAAGTTCTGAAATATTTAGTTACGGTTGGATGGTGTATCGGAAAGACAGATTAGACACCGTATGAGGTGGTGTCTTCATTGCAGCTGACAAAAATATTGTGTCTACTGAGGTAGAATTAGAGTGTGATTGTGAAGTTATCTGGACACGTTTAACAGGGCTAGGAGAAATAAAGTTAATGGTTGAGTGTTATTACCGGCCACCAGGTTCCACCGTGACAGTTCTAGAATCATTCAAAATGAGTATACACTCCGTATCGCAGAAGTACCAAGATCATGCTATATTAGTCGGAGGCGACTTCAACTTACCTAGTATAGACTGAGATGTCTATAGATTCATTATAAGTGGTACAGACAAGCCGTCGTGTGAATTACTTTTGAACACATTATCCGAAAACTGTCTTCAGCAGCTAAATCGACAGCCTAAGCGTATTGGAAATATTTTAGATCTGGTAGCCACGATCAGATCAGATCTCATCGACGGTGTCAGTGTTGAGACAGGGATTGGTGATCATGATGTTGTCATTGCGACTATGGTTACGAAAGTTAAAAAGTCGGTCAAGAAGGCTAGGAGAGTATTCTTACTAGAAAGAGCAGATAATCAGTTGTTAGCATCCCACTTAGTAAATGAATCGACTTCATTTACTTCCGGTACGATGGACGTAGAAGAATTATGGGCAAATTTTAAACACATTATAAATCATGCAGTGGAGAAGTTTGTGCCGAAAAGTGGGTTACGGACGGAAAAGACCCACCGTGGTTTAACAGCGAAATTCGGAGAATGCTCAGGAAGCAAAGACAGTTGCATTCGCGGTACAAGAAAGATCGGGAAAATGAGGACAGGCCAAAGTTAGTAGAGATTCGTGCTGCTGTAAAAAGAGCGATGCGAGAAGCATACAACCACTACCACCGCCATACCTTAGCAAAAGATCTTGATGAAAACCCAAGGAAATTCTGGTCTTACGTAAAATCGGTAAGCGGGTCGAAGGCTTCCATCCAGTCACTCACTGATCAGTCTGGCCTGGCAACGGAAGACAGCAAAACGAAAGTTGAAATTTTAAATTTAGCATTTGAGAACTCATTTACGCAGGTAGATCGTACAAACATACCGCCGTTTGAGTTTCGTACAGATTCCCGTATGGAGGACATAGTGAAAGACATCCCTGGGGTTGTGAAGCAGCTGAATTGGTTGAAAATAAATAAATCACCAGGTCCTGATGGATTTCCAATTCGGTTTTACAAAGAGAACTCTACAGCATTGGCTCCTTACTTAGCTTGTATTTATCGCGAATCTCTTGCCCGACGTAATGTCCCGAGGGACAGGAGAAAAGCGCAGGTGACGCCTGTATATAAGAAGGGTAGAAGGACGGATCCTCAAAACTACAGACCAATATCCTTAAAATTGGAATTGTTGCAGAATTCTCGAACATATTCTCAGTTCGAATATAATGAATTTCCTTGAGACAGAGAAGTTGCTGTCAATGCATCAGCACGGCTTTAGAAAGCATCGCTCCTGCGAAACGCAACTCGTCCTTTTTTCACATGATATCTTGCGAACCATGGATGGGTATCAGACGGATACCATGTTCCTTGACTTCCGGAAAGCGTTTTACTCGGTGCCCCGCTGCAGACTCCTAACTAAGGTACGAGCATATGGGTTTGGTTCCCACGTATGTGAGTGACTAGAAGACTTCTTAAGTAGTAGAACCCAGTACGTTGTCCTCGATGGTGAGTGTTCATGGATAGGGTGGATAACAAAATGCGGCTGTTTGCTGATGATGCTGTGGCGTACAGGAAGGTGTTGTCGTTGAATGACTGTAGGAGGATACAAGATGACTTGGTCATAATTTGCGATTGGTGTAAGGAATGGCAGCTAACTCTAAATATAGATAAATGTAAATTAATGCAGATGAATAGGAAAAAGAATCATGTAATGTTTGAATACTCCATTAGTAGTGTAGCGCTTGGCACAGTCACATCGATTAAATATTTGGGCGTAACATTGCAGAGTGATATGAAGTGGGACAAGCATGTAATGGCAGTTGTGGGGAAGGCGGAAAGTCGTCTTCGGTTCATTGGTAGAATTTTGGGAAGATGTGGTTCATCTGTAAAGGAGACCGCTTATAAAACACTAATACGACCAATTCTTGAGTACTGCCCGAGCGTCTGGGATCCCTATCAGGTCGGATTGAGGGAGGATTTGTTACTGGTAGGTTTGATCATCACGCGTGTGTTACGGAAATGCTTCAGGAACTCTGGAGAAAAGGAGGCTTTCTTTACGCGAATCGCTACTGAGGAAATTTTGAGAACCAGCATTTGAGGCTGACTGCAGTACAATTTTACTGCTGCTTACTTATATTTCGCTGAAAGACCACAAAGATAAGATAAGAGAGATTAGGGCTCGTACAGAGCTGTATAGGCAGTCATTTTTCCCTCGTTCTGTTTGGGAGTGGAACAAGGAGAGAAGATGCTAGTTGTGGTACGAGGTACCCTCCGCCACGCACCGTATGGTGGATTGCGGAGTATGTATGTAGTTGTAGATGTAATTTTCATTGCATTTTTGTCATGTAATATACGTGGGAATTTCGTTTCAATTACAGTGATTATGGTAGTTTAACTAATTAGTTGTAAATAAAAGGGTGAATACGAGATGGCAATAACGAAGAATATGACGTCCCATTGTTACTTGAGGCAAGACGTTCTCTCCTCGTAATCGAAATAACTGAACAGAATAGCGCAACTATGTACGTATCATCACTGACCGACAAACATTATATTTGTTCCTATTGAAACGTAAGTGTAGCATGTTATACGATTTTGGGTCAACCACATATCAGACGGAAGCATTTCATGACTTTTCACGATATGGTATCATGTACTCTGAGCTGGCGCACTGTTAACTGGGATCTCAGTAACGAGTAATGAGTGATGTTTAATTTTTAGCCGCTGACAGCTTTATGAAACAAGCAACTCTGTGTCCTGCAGCACTGGGTAAGCCATGGTGAAACGTGGATTTCACTTTGCTGTGCTTTTTTTACAGTTAATATGTGCTAGAAAGAGAGACGAAGAAGTTCCTCGCCCATCAAGGTCGTTATTCACGACACTTTCTCGCAATAGAATGCTTACTCCACACTGAGCATCTAGCGCAGTTCGCTCCCAACCTTCCTGATTCCATTACCCCTTGGGGCAGTCAGGTACTTGTAACAATACTTGTGACAATAGATAAATGGTTTCCAATCTAAGGATAATAACTCCCTGAGGAGTCAAATTATATTTCTTAGCAATTCAAAGAAGTGTTTGATGGGATTTTGACGACAAAACAACTATTTCTAAAAGATCATTACTGTTCGTAAACTCTAATACAGATTACTACATTACCAGTATTTTCATTTTTTCAGTGTTAGGACTAACAGTTGACACAATGTGGTGAAGCTTACAGATTGTGAAACGAATGTGTGAACATCCTCCACACATAGTTCACCCACTGCATACACACTTTGTACCCTGTGTTATGCATCTATGACAGTAAAATTGAGACATACGTCACATGTGCTGAAATATGTCGAAGGTGTAGGAAGTTCCCACAGTGGACCAGAAATTGCTTCATTATTCACTTCACAACAGATAAAACGAAGTCATCGACAGCACAACACAACTACACAGTGAGCCTATACGGTATTATTATTACTATTAGTGGCAGTCATCATACAGAAAGTATTGACGGTCTTCCAGTTTCTGCCAATTCAAAAGTAAGTAGTCTAGCAATCACGTGACTTACGAACAGTAAGTATAGTGAAACTTCCTGGCAGATTAAAACTGTGTGCCAGACCGAGACTCTAACTCGGGACCTTTGCCTTTCGCAGGCAAGTGCTCTACCAACAGAGCTACCCAAGCACGACTCACGCCCCGTCCTCACAGCTGTAATTTCGCCAGTACCTCGTCTCCTACCTTCCAGTCTTCCCAGGGCACTTGCCCGCGAAAGGCAAAGGTCCCGAGTTCGAGTCCCGGTCCGGCACACAGTTTTAATCTGCCAGAAAGTTTCATATCAGTGCACACTCCACTGTAGAGTGAAAATTTCATTCTAGTAAATATAGTGCACGTACTTTAACTTGGTTGATTTTAAATGGAGGTTTGGTGTACGGGTGTGGCAAGGGTCGCTGGCGAGAGAAGTGGTGGAAACGAAGCTTGTTTTATAACTAGTGGACGGTTGACTTTCTCATCTGAGAAGGGGCTGTAGGTAGCATGGTTGGAGGACTGTTTCCTCATTCTAAGAAAAAAGGTTCTGAGAAATAGAAATACCAGTTGCCTCAGTGACTCATTAGTTTGTGGTTTAATAAAACACGTACAAAAACAGAATATAATTTATCTTTAGTCATTTAAAAAATGTAAGGTCCATAAAAAGTCTTTCGCATTCCATAGTTCATTTAGGGACTATGTTGATGACGGTGAGGAGATGGAATGGTAGGGCGGTACTAGATTCTACCCGACTGCCCTAATGGGTAATGGACTCAGGAACGAAAAAACAGTTATATGGACACCAGATTTCCCAATAAGTTGCTTTGCTGCAAAAGTCGCTCCTTTTACAGAGAATCAGATGTACGTTGAAGATTGTTTATCAACAATGAAGTCCTAATTGAGTACAAAAAATAAATCACTTTACAGCATATATAAAATAATGGTGGTATGGAGTAGGTGTGACTGGTTACCGAATGAGGGGGGGGGGGGGGGGGTTCAGAGCCTTTTATGATCATGGTGGATGATAAAATGTATGGCTACCCGAATAGACGTGGGCATACCACTCAAACGTATCCACGAAAACCAAGTTCCTGTATCAATCGGGATAAAGGAAAGTGAAAGATCTACTCTACGTAAAACGGAAATACAGGTTCGTCCAGAATGAATGGAGCCTATCGTAATTGCAAAGTGTTGCTTAAGCTAAAAGCGTATAGCGATCTCACGAACAATGGCAGCAACATAAAGTGAAAGCAACACAGCGATTGGCAAACGCCGACCATGTCGCATGCCAGAACCAAGACAGAAGTAAGAGTATCAGAACGCCGAGGTTTAACTGCAGAGAACCGAACTTCCGTGGCGTAGTGTGTGGTTGGATGCCGCACACGCAGTGAGAAATGTCACTCGTCTTGCTAACTATTCGGTAAAAGAGCTGCACAAGATGTGTGTCATTCCAGTCTGTGGGCATACTTACAAAAATACTCGTTACACAGAGCAGCACAGGTACATGTGTTTATTTACATGCACGCTTCTTTGGAATTGAGAGTCTAACGTCCCCTTAATGTATTGATGAAATGTGCCGAAAAGCAGATACCTTCAATGTTGTCGCACCATAATGGTTTTTTCTGTTATTTATAGCCAGCAATTAGCACCACTTTCTGTCGGTAAGGATGACGTAACCAACAGGTGCCGACGGTCATAAAATATATGATAAAATCACACAAGAGGTTTATTGTATACGTTCTGAACACGGTAGAAACATTAATTTTTTCGCACTGTTTGGTACAGAAATTGACACTTTTGCATGATAGTGCAATAGACACCTGGATGTAGCAGTTTTTGGGGATGTGAAGTGCATTTGTATGTAGACAAAACAACGAGCATATATTTAGTTGTATGGGAAGTTTGCCTGCAGGACATATTGACCTCGAAACACTTCTCAGTGATACATCCGCAGTGGAGTGGATTACATAAGGGGAGGCATCAAGTGTACACAAAGGAGGACATATCAAACATTTATCTAATGAGAAAGCATGATGAAAGCGATACTAAATCTTACCGGGTAGGAACCCATTCAATACTATGCGAAAAGCAACTCAGAGAATCAGAGAACCCGCATTCAGGGAGACATCTGTGAATATTCATACCACTCGTACAGAGAGCGCAAAAGTAACATTAGAATAATAAAAGTTTGCAGATAGCCATGTGAAATTTTTTTCTTGCCATGGACAGTCGGTGATGGGACAATACTATAATGACCTTCATCCTCTTTCCGATATTCCATTGTAATTTTCAAGTGAAGCAGTAGGACCTCGACAAAGTCCAAAGAAGGGCAGTTCGTTTCGTGTTATTGGAAAAGAGGGGAGAGATTGTGACATATATAACAAGCGATCTGAGGTGACGTTCATTAAAACAAAGGTGTTATTCATTGAATCGAGATAATTTCACCCAGTTTCAGTCACCAGCTTCCTCCCCTGAACCTGAAAATATTTCACTGTCGCCAACCTACACATGGAGAAGTGATCTTCGTAATAAAATAAGAGAAATCAGAGCTCGTACAGAAGATTGAAGTGTTCATTTATCCCACGCGTCGTTAAATAATGGAATGGTAGTCTGAAGGTGGTTCCAAGAGCCCTATGTCAGGCACTTAAATATAGCGTAATCATTTAGATGTATGTGTAGGTGTAGACACTCTGAATGACGTCGTTTTTGTTTATAAATGCAACGTTGTAATGTGATTTATGCTCTTCAGAAACCCCAAGAAATGAGTTTCATTATGAACGGACCCAAAAAACTGTGAGACAACAGTATGGGTTCAACATTGAAGAATGCTCTTTCTTACTTTTCCTAATGTGATACAATTAAAACACATGACGCAGATGAGACAGGTTATCAGACTGTCTGTTGAGATGATTGTGAAACATGGGTTAAGAGGGTCGCTTTGACTGACCTACAACCAAGATAGCAGGTCAAAACAAGAAAAAAATAAACAGTTCCACATCCCATTAATACATCACAAGGCTCCAACATCATGGACGCTGTTGCAGGTGGCATTCATTAGGAAGAGGATGTTACACTGCGAAGCAACCCATTCCCTAAATCTTACTGAACGTGAGGCCGCCTGAGAAGCCATGGCTCACATTTGTCAATGACAACATTCGACTATGGCTTGTGGGTTTGAGCGCACTTTTCTTGCTAGCCCCGAGGTAGCTGCACAGTCAACATTAGTGTCAGCACCTTCCGAGCAACACTCAATTTCTTTTTTTTTTTTAATTGACGGCGTATAATCAGAAGTTAATGAAACACGTGACCTCCCCCCCTCCCGCCCCGAATCTTGTCTAATAAAACACAATTAGGAGGGAATGGTGAAACATTTACTGCCTGACAGATAAAGGCTGGGATTCTGGGTAAAAATAGATGTATTTTTCAACTTGGACCTATTTTAGGCACAGTACTTCGACCACAGTAGACTTCATACCTGCGTTGTGGTTCTGAAAGATCTGCAGACCACTAATTTACAGCTGTCATAATCCTCTTATTGGCTTTATTTTCGATTCACAAATATCTCTATGTTTGTATAGAAGTTAAATCAAGAGAATGCCGAATATGACACAGGGTAGTAGTTCCAACAACATAGTACTTCAATTCCCGTAGTTTTTCCAATGGTTAAGTTTGTTTGTGAGCTTGTGCACCGGCTTCTTTTCCCTCGCACCGGCTGTCTTTTCAGGTGTTTTCATGCTTTTGGCCGAGAAGAAATTTGAGTAGTTGTCGCTTTATCCATTGAAAGGTATGGCTAGTAAGAATCAAATTTGTATCCAAGAAAAGCACTTTTCCGGTGGATGAAATTAATTTTATGCAATGCAAGGCTGCCGGCTTTCAACAGATACTCTAGTTATTATTTCGCACCTGGTATGAAATGGTGAATGTGCGTCTCATGCACTGTGGAAAACTACCACATAAAATCATTTGGATGTTGTTTAAACCGGTTAAAGCATTAACTTACTCCTTTCCGCATTTTATTTTCGTTAGTATTCAGGAAATGGCACACTCACCGTTCACAAAACTTCGTCACAGTTAAATCTTCATTTTAACAGTATGACTCTCTTTCCTCCGATACGCCTACGTCGTCAGCTCTTTCAAACATTTTCAACACCCAGTCCTTCAACACCAAATCGATCGTTTCCTCAATGCGTAACACGCCCAGGAGTAGTAATGGGTGGGGGTACCTTTATCTGGTTGTCATTTCGACCGTGCGCCCTGTCCAACCAAGTACCTGATAATACCGCGGCGGTCGTACTGTTCTGCTCCACACGGCTGCTGGCTTGCCTGAAATAATCTATGTAAATATGCAAACGGGTTTAGAGGAGCCACTAAGCGTTAAGCGCAACATTGTTCTACGTCTGGTACGAACATCTATATTCTGAGGCGATATGGAAACCACAGGTTGCACTGCTTACACTCTGAGTCGTAAATGTTTATCGCAACTGACAGTCTTGATGATTATCTGTCCACAGTATCACTTGGTCGAGCGTACGCGTACCGAACACGGCGCGGATGATTGTTGATGATGCGAAAGCCGAATGATCGAACGAAAGTTGTTACGCGCGCCACGCATACACAGATTCCTTTTGGTACCAGTCCTCCTTGACACTAGTAATGATACAACTCTGTCCGTAAAGTTAATTTTTCAGATCTCAGTTCTCACTTGTACGAACATGCTCGTAATCGGCGCGAGTGATTGTTGATATTGCAGAAACGCGTTGATCGAACGCACGTCCTCACGCTCGCTACAAAACACTGGCACTTGACTGCACTCTTTTGTGGTAACTAATGTTTGCTGATTCACATTAGTTCATTCTGAAAGACCAAACACGGCGCGTATGACTAATACTATACGGTACGCCACACAGCGAGGGGATACACAAATACGTTATCAGCGACACTGCTCATTTTTAAATTACTTCTTTACGCACTTTCCTCTGAATCATTTCCATATTTTATCACTTTACTGTAATAGCACTTGTAACGACACTTCAACTTCCATACTAACAACGCCTCTCACATGCAGAGCTACACACTAAACAACATAACAGTACAGTGTCCAGCGCTCGAGTCTCTACAGACGCGGCTGCCCGCAAAGATATCCGCAACCAAGCCAGCGATGTGACAGTACCGGTACGCTTACATTCCCACACGAAAAAGTTTTCGAATTGTCGAAGAGAATGTCGAAATCTAGATAATTCCCTACTGCAGGGGGTTAAAGAGATGGTGTAAGGGAAGGGGGTACATTGCCCCATCCCACGGGCATAGACTCATTGCTACATTGTGAACCAGATGTGAGTTACTCACAATCATGGAAACATAAGGAACAATTGTCAAATACGCTAAAATTTACATAATAAAAGAACCCTGCGTACAGTGCAGCCTGTATAGCAAAACACAGTTATAATAAAGTGGATAAACAAAGATTTCATACAAGAAGACACAAGAATATTAAGTCCCTGAAATAGAAAGTTTACAATTACAAATACTATAGGTTAGATATGATACACTGGTGCCTGAAAGAAGGAGATAAAAAAAAATAGTAGAAAACATACGCGTTCACTGCTACTCCAAGTAGACAATATCACCGGTGGCACTCTTAGGCAAAAACTAAAGAACCTCCATCAGCACTACGCCGTCAAAAACATAGGAAAAAAAATATTTCAATTCTCACAACACTGCATCAGAAGGGAGCGTTCTTTGCAATGAAAGAGGTGGGGGTTGACTGTAGCATCGATGGTGCGCCGACTGGAAGACGTGCAGGATAGTCGTCAGCTCGCCACACTCGCCTCGCGGTAATCCGTCCATCGGCGTACGTGAAACAGATTGTCCTCGCAGTGCGTATTCAACTTATCCATAGTCCGTTACTACTACTGTAAACATTACAATGTTCTATATGACATAATAAAACACACAAGCTAATAACAAAAGAATATATGGATGTCCACTAAGTTAAATTTAGTTACTAAGTGAATGGTACAAAAAATAATAGTACCCATTAAGGAGGAAGTAGTAAGAAACTTTTAAATGAAAATATTTTGGGTAGCACAACCTATAGACACTAATAATCACTCAAACCATATCACTGTATATACAAGAAGAAATGTAATACATATAATCTAGATTAAACAGATAGAAAGTGAAAAGAGAAAAAAAATGATATTGCAAGTGGTGGGAACACAATCTAGTTAAATCTCACTCGATTAGAGTATCCTCATAAAACCTCATAATAATCAGGAATTAATGTCTGTACTTAAGGAGAATAGCAGCTGAGATGTGTACAGTTTCCACATGTCATCAGGACAATCAGTCACTAATCTTGCTCACTATGGTATGGCTAATGTTTTCCACATGGTGTTTGCCCTCATGGCATGAGGTATGCATCTTCGAAATATGTTATACACTCTTTCCACTTGCTATGTTTCCAGTTTTGCATCTGGTCATTCGATGCACAGTGCCTTGAATTCTGATATTCGTAGCTGCCACGGTCGTCTCTATGATCACCATCGCGACAGGAACCACCGTAATGCCTCCTGTGATTATTATTATTCCTATGTCGTCCATTATGTCTATCATGATCGTTTGAATGGTCATCTGTATTGGGTTCGTAGCTCCTTGACAGGATGCTATTACCTTCTCCTCCCGCTATTACACGTGACTCATACAACATGTCCAACTGTCCTGAGGCTGACTTCATTGCCTCTGCGTCATCTCTAGGGGTTACTAGTAACTCATCATTAACTCCTGTCGGCAGTTTACTTATGGTCGGGGACACTGTTGCTTCTGTCGTCGGTGGTTCCTCTCATAATAATCTTGAAAAAATTTCTTTAATTTCAGGTCACACCCTGTCTCAAACCTTCTGCCTTGGTACAGACTGTTGTGTACTTCATTTTGCATCCGTCGCGACCAATATCGTAGCAAAAGTTCCTTTGATATCTGCGTTTACAGTGTTTCACTTCCTCATCTAATTGTTCGAAATGCTCGTCATAAACCTCCACCCTTTTCGTAAGTTCTTCCTTCACTACTTTGACATCAGATTCTACGAACGTTCTCCTCAAGTGGAATGGTAACTTAATTTATTCTTTGATGACTTGATTCAGCCCGCCTTTTTGGAGCCTCATTAGTCTCGTCAATATTTTTATCGAGTCGTTCATTTATCTGTTCTACCGATAGCTCAATATCTTCCTTTAACTGTTTGTTATCAGGCTCTACCGATCGCTTAATCTCTTCCTTTAATTCTTTGTTACCTTGCAATAATAATTCCTGGTTATCTATTAATCGACTAATATCTTCTCTTTGGCACTTAATATCTTTCCTTAATTGTTTGTAATCATTCAATATTGTTTTGAGCATGTCCACGATAGACAGGTCGGGCATAAGTTTACACTCATCCCGTCTGGGCGTCTCCATGATTGGTGACGACACTGCATTACGACTTCCCAGCTCTGTTGATATACTACTGTCCACTATACCGGAATCCTTCGACATTTCACTACTACTTGCTTCTGATTTTGTCTCCACCTGATTACACGTTTATCACAGGGGGCGGAAGCAAAGACTCGTGTAAAGCTATTCTCAACATACAACCTTGAGCAATTGGTTAGAAATCCAAGTCGAGATGGGAACATATTAGATATTTTGGCGACAAATAGACCTGATATTTTTGAGGAAGTTAAAAAACAAACAGCGTAGAATTCTCATGTTTGGAAAAGCGAATAAAAGTATAATTAATGAATGTCTTGATAGTGAGCTTCAAGCGTTCACTGCGAGACACAAAGATATTGAGCATCTTTGGTCGAAATTTAAAAGTATTGTCCACCATGTGCTAGAAAAATATGTGCCTAGCAAAAATATAGGGGAGGAAAAAGGATCCATCTTGGTTCAACAAACATATTAGGAAGTTTCAGAGAAAACACAGAATTTAGCACAGTCGTTTTAAACGTAGTCACTAGCCCGCTGACAAACAAAAATTATGAGAAATGAAAGCAGCTGTCAAAAGGCCAATAAGAGATTCTATTAACGAATTTGAAAGCAATATTTAATCTGCAGATTCTAAAAATAACCCACAAAAATGTTGGTCGTACGTAAAATCTATGAATGCTACAAATGATTCAATACCTTCTCTAGCTGACTGTACGGGTAATGTAACGGATGATGATAAACAGAAGGCCGAAATTCTAAACCTAGTTTTCAAAAACTCGTTTACGATAAGGGACAGTAGCACCATGCCCCATTTCAATTGTCGAAGAAACGCAAGGATGGCTAACATAGTGTTTAGTGTATCTGGGATTGTGAAACAGTGAGATCCTTAGACTCCAGGAAGGCATCTGACCCAGACGGTATCCCCGTAAGATTTTATGTTGACTATGCTACAAATATAGCACAAATCTTATCTATCAGAGATCATTGGAACAGAGGAAAGTTCCACGGGACTGGAAGAAGGCACAGCTCATAGCAATCTATAAAAAGGGTATAAAATCGGATGCAAATAATTACCGGCCAATTTCACTCATATAGATTTGTTGTAGAATCACTGAACATATTTTGTGTTCAGACATAGTGACCTCCCTAGACTCTGAGGAGCTCATCTGCTTAGACCAGCACGGTGTTAGGAAACAGCGGTCATGCGAGACACAGCTGGCCCTCTTTGTGCATGATATACAACAGGCTCTAGATACTGGCTACCAGGTCGATGCTTCGAAAGGCGTTCGACTCAGTTCCGCACCGTCGCTTGCTCATAAAAGTGCTCGCTTACGGTCTATCCGATGACATATGCGGTTGGATAGAATGTTTTCTAACAGATAGAGAGCAGTATGTCGTCCTGGATGGGGAGACTTCAACAGAAACAAGCATAATTTCAGATGTGACCCAGAGCAGCGTAATAGGTCCGCTGCTTTTTACGATTTACATAAATGATCTGGTTGGTGGTATTGACAGCAGCATTCGACTGTTTGCCGATGATACTATAGTCTACTGGAAAGTAGTATCCCACGAAAGTTTCGAACAAGTCAGTGAGGATTTGCAGAAAATAAATGCGTGGTGTAATGACTGGTAGTTATCTCTCAGCATTAGTAAGCGTAACCTAATGCGTGTAGCAAAGCGAAAATCCCATTAATGTACGAGTACAAAACAAATACCCAGTCTTTGGAAGCTGTAATATCCGTCAAGTATCTGGGTATGACTATTCGAACTGGTCTCAAATGGAACGATCAGATTACACAAGTAACGGGTAAGGCGAACTCTAGACTGCGGTATGTTTGTAGAATCCTGAAGCGATGCAGTCCTTGAACAAAGGAAATTGCTTACAATACTTTAGTTCGTCCAGTCTTAGGGTATTGTTAGTCTGTATGGGACTCATACTAGTTGGGTCTGGTTCAAGAGATTGAGAAGATCCAAAGAAGAGCGGCAAGATTTGTGACTCGTACATTTACCCATCGCGAGAGCGTTACAAATCTCATAGAAAGTTTGAAGTGGGACACACTTATGATTTAGAGCATATATTATTACCACCAACTTTCAAATCGCGCAATGATCGCCATTCAAAGACAAGGCAAATTAGAGCTCGTACTGAGGCGTTCAGACAGTCGTTTTTCCCTCGCGCGAGTGGAACAGAGGGGGGGAATATGATTTTGGCGCGAATTTTGCCCTCCACCACACACCGCTTGGTGTATATATGTAGATGTAGAATAAATAATCACCGTCTTTATGCTATTACTGTTTTAATATCCCGTGCTTGCATTAATCCATTCTGAGAATGAAACCTGACTGATGAAGAGACAACAGTAACTGACAACTAAACGGGACGTTCAGTCGTTTAGTCCAGGCTCTAATTAAAGTCAGCTTTAACTTGAACATTAGTTAAAGTGTATCTTATATGGCGAAGTGTTTCGAGGGATTATAGCAACAGACCACACAGTACAGAGAAGAAACATAAACAGTAAGAAAATGCCCTCGATATCCAGCGCTGTGGTAGGTCAAGAGTTGTGGTCACCGTCTTGATAGACAGTCCTAGCTAGACCGGGCTGTATAACAACTCAGGTAGACTGGGCTGGACCGGAGGCTGGGAGCCGGGCCCGACATTCCAGGCGCCGCTGGCGCGCCACGAGTTAACTCTGCCGCGGGCACCGAAACCAACTTGGGCCGTGAGTTACTTACCGCTCATTGGCGCGAGGCGCTGCCTGCCCTACAGGGCAACTTGAGGTAGCTCCGCGGCGGCAGCGGCCGGGCGCCCACTTGCTGGTATTCCCTCGGGCGCCCTGACAACTGTCAGCCGCAAAGTAGTTGCATTCTGCA
Source organism: Schistocerca gregaria (assembly GCF_023897955.1). Lineage (NCBI taxonomy): Eukaryota > Metazoa > Arthropoda > Insecta > Orthoptera > Acrididae > Schistocerca > Schistocerca gregaria. Next base: position 746,277,909 of record NC_064923.1, read on the forward strand.
GAACGGGGCAACGTGTCTTACCACCAGAAGTGAATCATCTGTATGTGTGGATAAGCTCTGTGCATAAAGTAATACATTGCATTACACGTTCATATACAAATTTGATAAAATTGGTGTACTGTGGTTCCGTAGAAATGTTGAGATCTGCATGAAACTAACCTGACGGTGTGTGGCGGAGGGTACTTTGAGTACCTCTATCGGTTCTTCCTTCTCTTCCAGTATCGTATTGCTCGAGGAAAGAAGGATTGTCGGTATGCCTCTGTGTGGGCTCTAATCTCTCTGATTTTATCCTCATGGTCTCTTCGCGAGATATAGGTAGGAGGGAGCATTATACTGCTTGACTCGTCGGTGAAGGTATGTTTTCGAAACTTCAACAAAAGGCCGTACCGAGCTACTAAGCGTCTCTCTCGCAGAGTCTTCCATTGGAGTTTATCCGTCATCTCCGTAACGCTTTCGCGATTACTAAATGATCCTGTAACGAAGCACGCTCCTCTCCGTTGGATCTTCTCTCTCTCTTCTATCAACCGCATCTGGTACGGATCCCACACCGGTGAGCAGTATTCAAGCAGCGGGCGAACAATTGTACTGTAACCTACCTACTTCCTTTGTTTTCGAACTGCATTTCCTTAAGATTATTCCAATGAATCTCAGTCTGGCATCTGCTTTACCGACGATTAATTTTATATGGTCATTCCGTTTTGCGGGCCGTAGTGGCCGAGCGGTTCTAGGCGCTTCTGTCTGGAACCGCGCGAACGCTACGGTCGCATGTACGAATCCTGCCTCGGGCATGGATGTGTGTGGTATCCTTAGGTTAGTTAGGTTTAAGTAGTTCTAAGTTCTAGGGGACTGATGACCTCAGATGTTAAGTCCCCCAGTGCTCAGAGCCATTTGAACAATCATTCCATTTAAATCACTCCCAATGCCTACTCCCAAATAATTTATGGAATTAACTGCTTCCAGTTGCTACCTGCTATATTGTAGCAGGATCTTTCTTTATTTTTATTCGCAGCACATTACACTTCTCTAAATTGCGATTCAACTGCCATTCCATGCACCATGCGTCAATTCGTTGCAGATCCTCCTGCATATCAGTACAATTTTCCATGGTTGCAACCTCTCGATATGTCACAGCATCATCCGAAAAAAGCATCAGCGAACTTCCAGTGCTAACCACATTTATGTATATTGTGAATAGCAACGGCCTATGATACTCCCCTGCGGCACACCTAAAATCACTCTTACTTCCGAAGACTCCTCTCCAATGCGAATGAGATGCTGCGTTCTGTTATCTAGAAACTCTTCAATCCAATCACACAACTGGTCTGATAGTCCATATGCTTCTACTTTGTTCATTAAACGACTGTGGGGAACTGTATCAGACACCTTGCGGAAGTCAAGAAACACGGCATCTACCTGGGACTCCGTTGTCTATGGCCCTCTGAGTCTCGTGGAAGAATAGCGTGAGCTGGGTTTCACACGATCGTCTTTTTCGAAACCCGTTACTCCGGATTCTCTAGCAGTGCATCGGGCGACAGTCAGGTTGTTGCTCATCACTGGCTGGGGCGTCTCTAGATATGTCTTCGCCCTGGAAGATCGTTGACTGGAGTTGAATAGTCTCTAGTGATGAGTCCCGCTTTGAACTCAGCCCCCATGACCAACGAAGACGTGTCTGGAGATACCCCAGTCAGTGGTGGGATACCAAGCTGACGGGCTCTCGCCATACGGCCCGACAACAAGGAGTAGTTGTCTGGAGTGCCATTCCTTTTCATAGTATGACCCCTTTGGTTGTCATCCTCAGTACCTTTACAGCAAAGCGGTACGTCGACCTTATTCTACTCCGAGTTCTGTCGCCCTCCGTGGCAAGCCATCCTGGGCTTACATTTCGGCACCAGTACACGGTGAGAGTTTCTACTGATTGTCTTGGTGCTTGACAAACCTTACCTTCGCCAACAAGATCGCCGGATCTCTCCAACTGAGAACATTTGAAGCATTATGGGCGGGGTCCTCAAATCAGCTTGGGATTTTCATAATGTAACGCTACCATTTGGCAGAATTTGGCACGATATCCCTCAGTAAGACATACTCATCAATGAACGCCAAGCCGAGTAACAGGTTACGTATGAGCCAGAGGTGGACAAACGCGTTATTGATTAGCTGGGTTTGTGAAGCTCTTTTTCTTCAATAAGTCATCCAATTTTTTCTGAGATTGTAATCATTAGTCTCTCTGTAGATATAAATCGCAATTGCTATTTTCCGTCTGATTCGGATAATTTCTTCGTTGCCAGTTGTTTCTTACTGCCTTAGAACGTATTTTGGCAGAGCTTTATTGCCTGTACTGCCATCAGTTCTCTCACAGGATATGCCAGGGTCCTTCAGCGAGGCACAGTGTACGGTTTTTCAGAAAAAGTTCTATACATAAGATTTTAATGTTTTCTTATTAGCATTAAGCGTATTAATAACTGTAAGCGACATCCATGAGTGAAACAGAAGGGAAGTGTGTGACCTACAATGCTCACAACAGCACGAAAATGAGGTTACAACATATATCGTTCATTGTAAAAATAGTGGTATGAACAATTCGCGTACAAAATTCCGCATCTTACCAGGTGATCGCAAATTACAGATGTAACCGCGAACTTCGGTAACACGAAGAAACAAACTATCGATATAATAGGATGAAAAACACACAGATTTCAATATTGTACCTTAGTGACATATTTTCCTCTAGTTAAATCATTACACTTTATGAAGGACAAACTTTTTCCATTGACCTGGTAGCGTTGCTCAGCTATTCTGTCCTTAAAGCGCACTCGCATTCGGGAGGATGACGGCTCAATTCCGCGTCCGGTTATCCTGATTTAGGTTTCCCGTGATTTCCCTAAATCGCTCCAGGCAAATGCCGGGATGGTTCCTTTGAAAGGGCACGATCGACCTCCTTCCCCGTCCATCCCTAATCAGATGAGACCCATGACTTCGCAGTTTGGTCTCTTCCCCCAAACAGCCCAAACCAACCTTAAAGCGCAGGTGTGGGATGTAAATGAAGTGGTCAAATTAAAGTGGAAGAGAAAAATATGAATATCTGACCAAACCCACCTTTTCATATTCAACGTCAATTCTGCATTCAAACATTCTTATATCATTCTCCACACAAGTTTCATTTCCCATGATGACATTTGTGTGTCACTGTTAAACGTGCCTTTTGGTGAGAGTATTGTAACAAAGACTTCTGTGTCGGTGCAGAAAGTTGGTTCTACAGCACGAAGTGAAGTTTGGTGATGATGTGACAATCGTGTGACTTTAATTACCGTTTTCCTTATTGTTAATTTACAAAATCTACGGTTTTTCTAATGTAGAGCTTATATTGCCTAAGGAAATTCATATCAAACCGGTTGACAATATAAGAACGTAGGCTTCCGCGGCCGGTGTCATAGTGATTAAAATTCTTCTGGGTATATGCCGCGCATTGCTAAAAACTAACAACAACAATAAACTAAAACCGAAGTTTCGGCCGAATTGCAACGGACTTCCTCAGGGCACGACTCGTTTTGCATGGGGATAGGTGCTTCTATTTATTACAGACTATCGATGTCTGACGTCACTGTTGTAAAACGTTTAATTGGCCCTCTGATATGATTGGGTAGTCATGACGTAAGGGCAAATGGAGGGAAAGAAGCTATTCGTGGATGTCCATGTCGTCAAACAGCTGTAGAGCAACTGTCAGTCCACTTCCACGCACACCAGGAGGAAAACTTGCCGACCAGAAGCCGAACGCTGATTGGTGGACAGCTACCAATCGATGACGACCGGAGGAGGAGCTTCGCTTTTGCATTTTCATCAAAAATGATACACATAAATTACATTCGATGGTAGAAGACATTAAGCTAAAGTATGGAACGATACATGTAAGTGACGTCCAGACGCACAGCTCAACGTACTTTTTTAATGCCAGCTGAAAAAGTAGCACTGGAAGTATTCCATTAGATCATAGCGATATGATCAGAGGCATAAAACTGTATTGGATTCTAACTGATTGTAGGAATAGTTATCCTCCTTTTCACACGAAAAGCAGAAAAGAGGGCTTAGGTGGTTTGTTCTGCTTAAGCTCCTCAGGTAATGGGCGCTTCACACCGCGGCTGTTTGGCTGCGTGCAGCTTTGACGGAAGGCTGAGGGGGCATAGGAGGGCAGGGTGGCAGTGGCCGGCCGGCATACGTGTTCCTGCCAAGACTCGCTCCTGTCTGGACGTGACGTCATGAGAGCGGTTGTATTACTCTCAAAGGGCAGTCAGCTTTGTACACATATTTACATGTGGCGTGTGTACCACTGAACGTACAGCAGAATGCAATACACCAACTTGGAGAGCAGAGTGAGGTGATTCAGCTGATGTACAGGGTAACCAGAAACACTATGAAAAGCTTGTAGGGGTGTTGCAGGGTAGGTTGTGCTGAGACACAGCTGTTGACAAAAAAAGACGTTGCTCCTCTCCCGAGTTAACTAGCATTAAAGTTAGTCAATCAGGCCATTGCACTCACAAATTCAAGTGGCCCACCAGATCCAATCAGTGTCAGTTGTTCTCATAGCGTAGATGACACCGTATGGTACTGCTCAGCCTTTGGCTCAGGTTCGATCCTTACCACCATCGTAAGTCCTAATTTTGTACCGTTCCCTTTTTCGGTTTTAGGAAATGAAACAATCCAATAGAATGGAATTTTCACTCTACAGCGGAGTGTGCGCTGATATGAAGCTTCCTGGCAGATTAAAACTGTGTGCCCGACCGAGACTCGAACTCGGCACCTTCGCCTTTCGTGGGCAAATGCTCTACTGACTGCCTTCTAGGAAATTTGGAAGGGAGGAGACGAGGTACTGGCGGAATTAAAGCTGTGAGGACGGGGCGTGAATCGTGCTTAGTCGGTAGAGCACTTGCCCGCGAAAGGCGAAGGTCCCGAGTTCGAGTCTCGGTCCGGCACACAGTTTTAATCTGCCAGGAAGTTTCGGAACAGTCAGATGCTTGTCTCTGGCGGGCCACTTGAACTGGTGTGCACATTGGCTTGATTGACTAACTTAATTACTTGTTAACTCGGAAATGGCCCAACGTATCTAATGTTTTCTTAATTATCCGTCAGACAAACCAACCCAGAAACACACTCACTTGCTTTTCAGACTGTTTCCGACAACCGTCCGTAGACTGACAGAGCAAATCAGATATTTAATTGATTGTCGAGCCAAAAAGGAATCTCTAACGAATTTTCCCAGTATCTTTAAGAACAATTTAAGGGTGAGTGTACTATATGAAAGCACCCTTCAAGACGCGCTATTTACATTGCACTCTCCAAATTGCTTTCTTATAGCTTCCCACTGCAGTTTGTTTCAGGAAGCAGTGCCATAGCTGAGGCAGTCCGCAGCTCATGGTCTACTGCCTAGCGTTGCTGCCTCTAGATCACGGTGTCCCAGGTACTATTCCCGGCCTTCTCGGGGAATTCCTCCTCCCGGGGACTGGGTGTTTCTGTTGTCATCGTCTCATCATCATTCGGGAAATACCGAGGCTGGGAATGGGAAGATCTGAAATTGTACGGGCGCTGATGGTCACGATGTTGATCCCCACAAACCAGCATCACAAACCAGCATATCATCGTAGCTGAGGTATCCAATGGCCTCCACTGTGTTGTCATCCAGCAACGCTGAGAGAGTGCAACATCGGCCGTCTGGTGGCGCATCGCGAGACATCCTCTCTCAGTGACTTCAGTCCTAGAGGCCTCCTAGCTACAGCCGCGAGCGTTGTGGTGTGGATCGCACCCACCAGCACTGTCCAGGAGGTGGCAGGCAGAAGGCGTACAGGCAGTGACCCACTGTCCTGTGTTGATGACGGGAAAACTGCTTCTCGGGGCTGTGCTGACCCAATGTGTTGGCTGCTCCAGTTCCCGTTGTTTCAGGGCGGACTGCCCCTTCACAGAGTCCAACTGCAGTCCATGAATACCATTACTGATGGTGCTGCCAGTCTCGCAGCCCAATGGTTGTACAGCTACATTACAAATACTAGCGGATCCAGGATAAAATGACTAGGTATCTATACGCTTTCGTGCTGCATTTGGTTGTGCTTTTGCTGTACCCTGCAGCACGTATGCTAAATGCTTCCACAGCTTCCAGCTGGAAAGGATTTGGCTTTCATCTGCTCAGGTACTACTATGTCAACTGTTTCCATACCTCACCAGTCTGGTTTGCCTCACAACATTGCGACAGTTGTGTTGTATTTTGTAAGACATAACATCCTCTATTTCCTGCAGGTGGTGCTACGGCGCCCGCATCTCGTGGTCGTGTGGTAGCGTTCTCGCTTCCCACGCCCGGGTTCCCGGTATCGATTCCCGGCGGGGTCAGGGATTTTCTCTGCCTCGTGATGGCTGGGTGTTGTGTGATGTCGTTAGGTTTAAGTAGTTCTAAGTTCTAGGGGACTGATGACCATAGATGTTAAGTCCCATAGTGCTCAGAGCCATTTGAACCATTTTTTTGGTGCTACGGAAATCTGCTTCCTACTCTGCCCATTTATGACCAAATATAGTCAGTGCCTTACAATATATTTATTTACATGCATAATTAGCCAGTGATATATGATTGAATCAGATGTTTAATTAAATTGAGTATAAATGACACAACACAAATACAGGAACATAATGCCAGTATCTGTTGGTAAATGTAGTCACACGCCATAACCAACAATTAGATTGTAAGTTTTTTATGTTTAATTACAGATTTTAACTACATCATTACAATTTTTTCATAGTTTAACATATAATTGAAATTCCATTGGAGGTACATAAATTTGGATAACAACAAAGCTGATGTGCCATATGCATATATTGCAAACGTTCGAGACACAGCTAACAAGAATTGAATACAGTTCTTGTCATCCGTAACGTGCAGTTACTGTAATTAAGGTTTTAGATGAAATACTAAAACACGAAATTTGTTTTTGTATGTAATTTTAATCAGCACTTCAGCACGCTGGTACTGAGACATTTAGTTTTAAGATTGCATGTACTCATATGTCTAAAAAGATGTATTTTAGACTAGTGACACCACTTACCCGCTGAATGACATAAATTTATTTGAATTCCCGAGTTAGTGGTACTGCACTCGTAAAAAGGGCGCCACCACCTTCGCTTTGGACAGTCAGGGCAACTAACTAGCAGAGACCGGTCTATATCTCTATATGCGTTGGTTCTGGCTGCACGATTCTAACATTTAGAAAATATTACTATGGGAGTTGCGAGAAATTTAAATAATTTTTGTGGTAGTACAGTGTTGAAACTGAATACTTTTACTTCTGCGAGCACAGAATAGTTTCTTTAGGGATCGGATGGACTTGTGTTTTTGATGAGTGGACCTAGTCTCCACTTAGAATAATTCCACTGTAAATTGGACTTCAAATATTTTCGCAGCTGATGATATTGGAATAATTTCATCGACTGTTAGATCGTCTTCCCTGAACATACAATATTTCTGGAATGAAAACACCTGCACTGGAAATAAACTGCCAGTGTTACCAGACTTATTTAAAATATGTAGTGGATTTTGAACTACTATAGGAGGGCTCAAGTCATTTTAGACCTGAGCAGCTGCATCACGTACGTTTTCACCAATCTGCCATTTAGTTTACGCACGGATTGAATAATCTGTGAATGATTTTAAACTTTGAATTCGTTGGTTGAACATTATTTCCATGATCCAAATTAACAAACATTGCATCCTGATTTACGTATCATGGACATTTAACTTCAAATTTTTAACGAGAAAGCAACATGTATGAACTACCAGACCCCACGACACTGGGTCACAGAACATTATTACAGTATACTCCCGTCCTTCAGCTGACCCTGAAACCCGTATCAGCTAACATTCTGACCGAACGAACACTAAAGGAAATACATGTGTCAGTTCATTGACTGATACACATTACAGATGTCAGTGACATATAGAGTACATTTCCGTCAATAAGTAGACGCAGAGGCAGATATTATGGGATCAAAAGTATGCAAACACCCGTATGTAATGTGAAATTGACATCTAGATGTCATGAGAGGTAAACCCGCCAGTGGAAAAGGACGTGGGGAGGTTTTGTTGTCGGTGGAGAAACCGTAAGAGCAGAATGATTTGGTTATGGTTCCTCGGTGACTTCGAACGTGGACCAGTCATTGGTTATCACTTGAGTAACAAGTCCATCAGCGACATTTCAATCCTTCTAAAGCTCCCTAGTCGATTGTTGGCGATGTGATGGTGAAGTGCATCCATTAAGGAACAACCACAACCGAACGAAGACCGTGCAGATCTTAAGTAATTACAGACAGGGAATGTCGAGGTCTGCAGAAGGTGTGCGCTAAAATCGCATGAAATCAGTGAAAGGAATTACTCCTGAGTTCCAAAGTCTTACCAGCAGTCTATTTACCACCGTGACTGTCAGCAGAGAGTTACAAGGAAAGGGGTACAATGATGGAGCAGCTCCTTATAAACCACTCATTCCGATAGTCAACGGTAAGCGGTACTGGAAGTGGTTTAACCAGTGATACCTACTGAGCCGTGTGCGGCTTTCGTTGATGCCGTTCATAGCTTGACATCTGGTAGTAGCGATAGTGGCGTCACGTTTCCTTAGTGTGTTCACTGGCGCCACTTCGTTTGCTCGATTTGTCTCTCCGTGAGCGCTTATCGATAGCATGTACTGTGGAGCGGCCTCTAGTATTTACACGTCGTCTGTGTCGAACGAGTGGAGTTGGGACGGAGCAGCAGTGAGGTCCGGAAAGTCAGTACTCGCCCGACCGCTGACGACACACATGCACTGTCCGATGGAAGGATGTGGTTGCGAGAGTGCACGACCACGTCATGATTTTTAGTTAAATGGACCATGATATTCGAGCAGTGCAACTTTAACCTCTCTCTCTCTGTGTGTGTGTGTGTGTGTGTGTGTGTGTGTGTGTGTGTGTCCGCCCGTCGAAGTGACCTCATGCCAGTAAGTTGACGATTTATGCTGGGATCTTTTCCGTGCCTCACTTGAGTGGGGACGGGCGTTGGTTGGTCGTTCGGTCGGTCGTCGCAGTGGACGACGTGCATTGGGTCTTACGATCGCTTCTGTCTTCTCTGTGTTTGTGCCGACTTATAGTTCGTCCGTGTTGTTTCACAGTGACTGGTTTTAGTACTGTGAGTTGTTGGTGGAGTTGTTTTCCCGGATCCGTGTCTATCTTGTGGTTTTGAATGAGCAGCTTTGTTAATGCTGTCTGCGTACTGGATTTGGTGAGGGGTGGTGGCGAAAGGGACATCAGGTCGGTTTGGGGCGCAGCAGCGAGCAGGTCCGTGTAGCGCCAGGGCAAGCCGGGGCCGCTGGCGGCATGCTGCCGCTGCCGGATCGAGGAGGGGCAGCTGCGAGAGCGACGACCTTGTTTCACACCGAACCCTGGACCTTTAAATTGAGTGAACAGGTAACTGCTAATGCATCGTCGACTATTCTGAGATCTCGTCTTTGGCCGGCGGGTTGTTGCTCCCAGGGCCGCTGAGCCTGGTGGCGACGAGTGAAGTGTTTCGAGGTGGTGAAATATTGCAGCCGTCTTTCTCTATTGGTTATTCATCATTGAATTTAGTAATATTCTTATTAGTGAAGTGCAACCAGCGATATTTTCTGCCTTGTGGTCGCTAACGCTCCAGTTACCTGCCCTGGAGGTTAGCGTACTTTTCTAGCAGTGTACCCTTCCTCGTCGTGTTGATGCTGTCCGACACGGCGTGTAGTTCGACAGCCTCTTATATTGTACTGTGCATTTTTTTTGGAAGGTCTACCTTGGTTCTAGTGTTTCCTTCGGCACTGGGTCTTTTCTGAAGAAGTAGTGCTGTCTTTCTCTTCGCCCTTGCCTAAAAATATTCCATCGTTGTACTGGTGATCGGACGTTAGGCGGATTGGTTAGTCGGGCGGGCGGCGCTGAAGCTGCCTCTAGTTTGAATTGCCATCCTGTTATGTGAGTACAGCTCTGGGCTGCCTGTCTCACCTTACCTTATGTTTGAGTTACCTTCCCAGGGCGACCCTTGGAACACTTGCTGAGACGTGCTTCTCCTGAGTTCTTAGAATATGATGTTTGTTTTAAGGATATTTGTAATTTTCTTATTATTGTTGGTGTGGCCTTCAGCCGAGCAATAATTTCACCTTTTCATAACAAGGCCTTCAGCCGTGTTACAGTAAGCTTTTTAAAGCAAATTTGTTTGAAAAGCAAGGTATTTGTTGAGATGAGTGTTATATGGAATTGTTTTCCTGATTTTGAATTCAGGCCTTCAGCCGTTTGTTGTTTGAGGATATTGTTGGTGCCCTTCGGCCCTAAAATTGTGGAATTTTTTTCCTGCGATAAGGTCTTCAGCCGTCATACACTCAATTTTGTCTTTTTTAAGAGGTTATTTAAAAATTTTAATTTCTTTAAATAAAGTGTACGTATTTGTTGTGGAACCGAGAATAACTGATTACGGCGCTGTACACAATCGTAACTTTATCCTGCCCCATCCTGAGAATCCAGCTCTCATGTCTGGACACTAAATCGGAAACGAAGAATAATTTTGAATTATGAATCACGTTATATCTTGTGGAAATCCAAAAGAAGGGCTTGGGATTTACTAACGCGTGAAGAATGTTAGATGCTGCCATGTATAGAGACAATATTGAAGTACAAAGGATGTTGTGTTACAGTATGGGGGTGTTTTGTGGTAAGAATGTGGCCCTCTTATTGCTCTCAAGGAAAGCCTAAATGCTTAAGAATATAACCACGCGTTACAAGACGGATTACTGCTTATAATAGAGAAACAGTTCGGAGACGGTGATTGTATCAGCAGAACAATCCACCTTGTCATAATCCAGCATATGTGCAACAATGGTCTGTGGACGATAAGATTCCTGAAATAGACTAGTCTCACCAGGTCTCGACCTGACTCCGGTGCAATACCTTTGGGACAAGTTACAAAGTCAACTTTAAATTAGATCCAAGCGTCCGGCATCACTATCTGCACTGGCTTGAGCAACTGCGGTTCAATGGGTTGCCATTCCTCTACGGTAATGCAATCACCTAATTGATAGTGTGCCCTGCATAGTTCAAGACGTCATAAAGGTGAAGGGTGAGGGAACCCCGCGTTAATGTCCATTCATTTGAGTCCCAGTGCTTTTGATGAGTTAGTGCACACCCCCTTTAAGGTGTAAATAAAATATAATTGATAAGCAGCAGGCAGGTTTCCCAGTAAGGCATTTGGCCTTGTGGAAAATTGTCCACAACAGCTGCCATGATGAGCATCACACAGTGCGTATTACGTATAGACCTGCCTCTGTAGCGATAGGTTTGTCGTTGGTTCGTCACACAGGCCACAACTTTGCTGGGATTTCTGTCATGTATCCTATTGACAGATGAGGTTACTTTTATAAGGGACAGTTATCGTCAATCTTCGCAACACCGAACTGTGGGGTACACAGAGTCCCCATCACGTGATGGCAGTGAATCGTTAGCTGTGGTTCAGCTTCAGCGTATGGTTGGGGGATGGGTGGTTACCTCTTTACGGGTCTGTGATCCTTCACAACGCCTCACATGCACTGCGTATCTCCATTGCCTGCAGGTCACTCTGCCTCCACTGCTGGAAGATGTACCTTTGGCGGAAGGAAGGGTAAATCTGCTCCAGGTCACAGCCTTCGTAAGCGTGGAGCTAAAACAGTAATACAGATAGAATATTCCGGCTTGCCTGTTGTGTTCTCTTTTCTGCTTTCAGTCGTTGAAACCTACACTGTCAAACATCTTTCATCTCTACTTTCGACGACCTCCCTTGAGGCGCATTTATGACCAGTTGTCGATATGATATTTCTTCCTTCTTACCTTCTCAGCGATAGTTTCCTCTAGTATGTTCCCATTTTGCAAAATGACCTCGTATATAGCATAATGTTTACCTGAGTGGTACCATCTTGAAATTGTAGGAGGTGAGATCTGCGTCGTTACGACGTACAGTGCACAATTATCCAACGTAGTCTTAATTCCCTTCTCATGCTACTATTGCCGTGGAACTTGAGCTTATATGTTTTTATAGCTTCTGGCCTTCATGCGCTTAGCTTGAGAGTCGGAGGAGAGAGAGAGAGAGAGCGAGAGCGAGAGAGAGAGAGAGAGAGAGAGAGAGAGAGAGAGAGAGAGAGAGAGAGAGAGAGAGAGAGAGAGAGAGAGAGGGGGGGAGTGGGGGGGGGAGGGTAGGGGGAGGGAGGGAGAAAGCTAAGGTCTGATGATCTCATCCGCTGAGGTCCCTCAAGTTTCTATACTCTTGTATCCCATCAGCTCCCACATTTGGATTCCTTGACACTTGAGTCGTTACAGCAGACATTCTGTCACTGTACGTTGTCCGTTGATTTTAATCTGGTATATCAATTTAATAACTTTTTCAATTTTTTCTTACCTTGCGCATTTCTCACAATCTTTCTTCATATGTCCACGTTATGTCCTTTCGTCTGACGTCGAGAGATATCTTCGTGGTATTTAGCCAATTACGGCTCTGTCGCAGATAACGTGGTAGTGATCAGTAGGGAGATCCCGGGAGGGAAACGTCGGAGCCGGCGCATACAGTTTAAGCGGAGGCGAGGACGGCGGCAGTTTCGCAGCCGCTCCGGAGCCGTTCGCCAGCCGTTCTCGTGCACTCGCGGCAAATTGGTGCCCGCTACCCGCTCGCCGCGCTCCGCGCCGCCTGCTCGCCCGCTACCCGCTCTGCGCGCCGGTAGAAGAAGCCGCGGGCCGTGTCAGCCCAGGCCGGCACGGCTATCGACCGGCGTGTAATGTCCCTGCCTGTACCAATCCCCGGCCGGGACGATTACGGCGTTTAGCCGAGTGCTTCCCCATCCAGGGCCTCCTGCAACAGCGCCGGTAATGGCCCCAGTCAGGCCAGGGCGGGCCCAGGGGGCCGCGTCTCCAGACGCGCTCCAGACCGACACTCGGCAGTGTCTCTTTCTATCATCTGGACCTCTACTGTTTGACGAGGGCAGCTCCTCAGGACACGCGTCTGCAGGAGAACGTGCAAAGGACTCCAGAAGACGTCGCGCAACAGAAGAACTGATAAAACGTGGTTAAAGATTATGAATGTGTAAAGACGAAATTGTTGAGTACAATGAGGATACTTGACAAAAATTAGGAAACAGCGGAAAAAACATAATTTTCATCTACGAAGGTATCACAATCGAAAAGTCCTTTTTTTAGTCTTCAGTCTTCTGAATGCTTTGATGCAGCCCGTCTGAATGTCTTTCTTATGTCAATCTCTTCATCACACAGTAACACTTGCACTGTGCGTAGTCAATACTCGTTTGATATATTTCAATCTCTATCTTTTTCAACAGTTTTTACCCTCTAAAACTGCCTCTAGTGGCAGGGTAGTTAATATATTATTTCTTAACACACCCGCATAGCTACACACCAATACCCTTAACACCAGTTTGCTCCAGAATTCTTGAACATGTTCTGACCTCGAATTAATAAATTTACTTGAGACAGAAAAGGTTCTGTCCACAAATCGTCACGGTTTTTCAAAGCACCCCTTGTACGAAACTCAGCTTGCCCTTTTCTCATGTGATATCCTGCAAATGTGGATGGACGGCAAGAGACTGATTCTACACTCCTGGAAATTGAAATAAGAACACCGTGAATTAATTGTCCCAGGAAGGGGAAACTTTAATGACACATTCCTGGGGTCAGATACATCTCATGATCACACTGACAGAACCACAGGCACATAGACACAGGCAACAGAGCATGCACAATGTCGGCACTAGTACAGTGTATATCCACCTTTCGCAGCAATGCAGGCTGCTATTCTCCCATGGAGACGATCGTAGAGATGCTGAATGTAGTCCTGTGGAACGGCTTGCCATGCCATTTCCACCTGGCGCCTCAGTTGGACCAGCGTTCGTGCTGGACGTGCAGACCGCGTGAGACGACGCTTCATCCAGTCCCAAACATGCTCAATGGGGGACAGATACGGAGATCTTGCTGGCCAGGGTAGTTGACTTACACCTTCTAGAGCACGTTGGGTGGCACGGGATACATGCGGACGTGCATTGTTCTGTTGGAACAGCAAGTTCCCTTGCCGGTCTAGGAATGGTAGAACGATGAGTTCGATGACGGTTTGGATGTACCGTGCACTATTCAGTGTCCCCTCGACGATCACCAGAGGTGTACGGCCAGTGTAGGAGATCGCTCCCCACACCATGATGCCGGGTGTTGGCCCTGTGTGCCTCGGTCGTATGCAGTCCTGATTGTGGCGCTCACCTGCACGGCGCCAAACACGCATACGACCATCATTGGCACCAAGGCAGAAGCGACTCTCATCGCTGAAGACAACACGTCTCCATTCGTCCCTCCATTCACGCCTGTCGCGACACCACTGGAGGCGGGCTGCACGATGTTGGGGCGTGAGCGGAAGACGGCCTAACGGTGTGCGGGACCGTAGCCCAGCTTCATGGAGACGGTTGCGAATGGTCCTCGCCGATACCGCAGGAGCAACAGTGTCCCTAATTTGCTGGGAAGTGGCGGTGCGGTCCCCTACGGCACTGCGTAGGATCCTACGGTCTTGGCGTGCATCCGTGCGTCGCTGCGGTCCGGTCCCAGGTCGACGGGCACGTGCACCTTCCGCCGAACACTGGCGACAACATCGATGTACTGTGAAGACCTCACGCCCCACGTGTTGGGCAATTCGGCGGTACGTCCACCCGGCCTCCCGCATGCCCACTATACGCCCTCGCTCAAAGTCCGTTAACTGCACATACGGTTCACGTCGACACTGTCGCGACATGCTACCAGTGTTAAAGACTTCAATGGAGCTCCGTATGCCACGGCAAACTGGCTGACACTGACGGCAGTGGTGCACAAATGCTGCGCAGCTAGCGCCATTCGACGGCCAACACCGCGGTTCCTGGTGTGTCCGCTGTGCCGTGCGTGTGATCATTGCTTGTACAGCCCTCTCGCAGTGTCCGGAGCAAGTATGGTGGGTCTGACACACCGGTGTCAATGTGTTCTTTTTTCCATTTCCAGGAGTATATATTCCTATTGAAACGGAACTTGTTGTCCTGTTCCATATTTTCTTGAATAAATCCTGTCACATCATAACTATTGCGAGTGCTTTTTATTCAGTAGAAGTAATTACTCTGGTAACATACAGAAGAGAATGGAACAAGTGTTTATTCATTCATTCATTTTATGTGTGCCACGTTTCCTAGTTGTCATTCCTTTATGCGACCTGGTTTGTGTGATTGAGATAGTTAATGAAAGCTTTGTCAAAGGTTGTAGCTGAGCATGTGTAGAGCTTCGACCATTCATACTAGAAGACTAGCCTTGCTGTGCAGAAGCTATAGGTCTGGTGTGGCTCCAACATAAACCACGTGACTGTTGGCAAAACGTGGCGGGATTTCAAATCATCCGTCTGTCATCCTATGGTTGTATCGTATTTTCCCCACATTTCTCAATTGACCGCCAAACGCTTCCAACAAAAATTACTTTTTTATTTGCGAAAAATTATGCCAGAACTACATTTGACCTGGATTTGTTCACAGTACCATTTATAAAATCTAACAAATACACCGAACGCCACTCTGGTGGGCAGCGGGGCGAAATTGCTATAAACTATCGAGTGAAGTAAAATGTCGTTAAAATTCTTTTAAACAGTAAGAGTGGGCTCGTGTCAAAACTTTAAACATTGGATTCGCCGCGTTTTGAGATCTAGTTACTTATAAAAGAAAATTGGATATGGGAATTATGTCAACTATAGATGCCAAAATTGTCGACTTTAGGAGCAGGTCCATTTTAGAGTATCAATTTTAGGTGCACATCAAAGGTGCACTTCCCACTATTTTTACAAAAGTTTAAACTATCAGTTAAAAAAATGATATTTTAGATGAAAGGTGAGACTTTGAAGTTTCAGAAAATAATTTTGGAGCCTAGGTTTAAAATGACAGACACTGTAAATATATATTATAAATATACATTGTAAATAATAACTAACCTATCAAAAGACTTCTCCGCGAAGTAATTCGAGCAAAGGCCCGTATGTGCAGATGGCTTAAAGTTTTTCCGTTTCAGGGCCTGTATCCAAAGCTGCCTTCGGTTTACATCCTTAGGGAACCTTTGAGTAGGAACAAGAAACAATTATACTTACTTCTGCAACCGAATTATCACAGATACTTTCCAAAATGTAATATGAGTCTGAGTTTACAGGCATCACTTTCAACACTTTAATTTACGTGATACTCTATTTCACGTGTAAAAAGCATATAAAAGTCACATCAGCAGACTTCAATAAACGCATCTGCACTATCATAGAAACACTTACACGTGAAATGTAATGCCATTTCCCCCGACAAAACGCTGAGTACAGCCATAAGCGCAACACGAAACAACCATGTTTTGCCAACATTCACGTGACTTCAGCCCAGAGATGTTGGAGCCACGAAAATGACGTCAGGGCCAATCTATTTGCTACGGTCACAGGTTCGAATCCTGCCTCGGTCATGGATGTGTGTGATGTCTTTAGGTTAGTTAGGTTTAAGTAATTCTAAGTTCTAGGGGACTAATGACCACAGCAGTTGAGTCCCATAGTGCTCAGAGCCATTTGAACCATTTTTTGAAGCCAGTCTATTATATTTATGGTCGAAGGTGTAGAGTGGTTCTATGGTAGGATAGTACCAACCCCCTAAACGTGAGCAAGTTTAGTAAAGATGGTGGGCAAGTCAGGTCAAAGAGCTCGCGAAGTCTCGCGGTTCGGCTCTGTTAGGTTGGCGATTCTTCCCCCCACCTTTAAACGAAGTTCGGTTAGGCGAGGTGTCCGGTCGTCTCTTGCTCCTGGGGCCCGGCATTGAAACAGACGTGGAGACGCAGCTCTCGATTTGGTCAAGTAACAAAGGTAGTAGATTGTGTGAAATCTGTTCAGCAATGAAGTCCAGTTGTTCAAATCAGATGCAAGATAACCACTAAACCCACATAAGGGAGTTTATTTTCACAGTTTATTCACAATTCAGTTGAACTTTACATTTGGACTTTGGTCACGCTAGTACCATGGGCCTTAAGCTCACGGTAATTATTATTGCTCTCCGCTTAACGGAAATTCAATCATTAAATGTGTTTCAATCTGCTCTTTCATTTTCAGTAATATTTTGGGGGATTTTTTATTTATTTTATATGTGTTTCCTTTGTGGACTTGTTTTCGCGCCACGTGGTAGGTCGGAGCAACCGCCACATTGATTCTGTGTAGTTTCTAACTGAAAATGTGTTGTAAACGAATGATAACCATTCGATGCTGCGCGAGTGTAAATAGCGAAAGAATAATCACGTGTTTCCGTATTTTTCTGGATTATTCTTGCCCACTGAAATTTGGCCGCGTGTGAAGTGATAACTTTTCGTGTGCTCCCTCATAACTATTTGATTTGTTGGCACTGTTGTGCATTATGGAATATACACGGTTTAAGCGCGTTCATTTAGCAAAGAATCTGATTTTAATGTCCTTTGACTTGACAAAGACTTCTGAAATTCTCTCCCACCCTGACCTGGGTCATTTGTAGCGTCTTTGCTCAACTTGTTTTGCGTGCCCAATAGCAATTTAATACAATAAGCATGGTTTTCGGTGTAATTGTGTGTTTCTAGAAAATTACGTCGAAGCCGGGTCTGCGCTCCAGTCTCGCATTCGATAATTGCGTGGCTGAACTGAACGATGTTAACTAGCGAGACCAATTGTGTACATGTTCATTGCAACAGAAATAAGTCCAGTAGTTTAAACGCCATTGATGCTGAATAAATATCTTTTAAGCCATATATTTAACGAATTATTTACTCCGTCATCATAAAGAATAGCTCAAAGTCAATACCTCAGTCGAATCCTAATTTTTACTGGTTGCTCAAAACCTTCCACTCGAAATTATTAATACCCGGAAATAAGTTTAAGGGGCCAGTAATTTCGTGGACCATACGAACTTGAGAATCCATTTACTGCAGACGGTAGCTTACAGGAGACGTAGGCCAGAAAAGCAACGACAACTGCCCTCCTAACAGGTCCAGTCGTACCAACCACACCTAAAGGAGCAGTTCACAACATGTCTCCACGATTAGTTGTCGCGTTGCAATATATTCCCGGAAAACGTTTGAGATTGTTCCCTACTGCAGATTGTAAAGAAGGTACGAGCACATGGAATATGTTCCCAGATTTGTTAATGGTTCGAAAATTTCTTAAGCATTAGAACCCAGTATGTTGTTCTGGAGGGCGAGTGTTCATCAGAGACAGAGGTCTCGTCACCAGTGCCCCAGGGAAGTGTGATACGTTCGCTATTGTTTACTACATACATAAATGATCTGGCAGGCAGCGTGAGCAGCAATCTGTTTGCTGATGTAGCTATAGTGTGCGTAAAGGGCGTCAACGTTGGATGACTGTAGGAGAAATCAGGGTAACTTAGACAACATAAATGGCAGCTAGCTGTAAATGTAGAAAAATAGAACTTAATGTGGAATACAGCATTAGTAGGATAGGGGCATTAGGTAGGCCCATTAGGTGGCAGGGGTAAAATACAGTAAGCGAAAGGCTATTGACAAGTTGTACAGAAATCAGATGGCAGTTATAAGAGTCGAGGGGCATGAAAGGGAAGCAGTGGTTTGGAAGGGAGTGAGACAGGGTTGTAGCCTATCCCCGATGTTATTCAATCTGTATATTGAGCAAGCAGTAAAGGATACAAAAGAAAAATTTGGAGTAGGAACTAAAATCCATGGAGAAGGAATTAAAACTTAGACGTTCGCCGATGACATTGTAATTCTGTCAGAGACAGCAAAGGACTTGGGAAGAGCAGCTGAACGGAATGGACAGCGTCTTGAAAGGAGAATATAAGGTGAACATCGACAAAAGCCAAACGAGGATAATGGAATGTAGTCTAATTACATACGGTGATGCTGAGGGTATTAGACTAGGAAATAAGACGCTTCAAGTAGTAAATGAGTTTTGCTATTTCGGGAGCAAAATAACTGATGATAGTCGAAGTAGGGAGGATATAAATGAAGACTCGCAATGGCAAGGAAAGCGTTTCTGAAGAAGAGAAATTTGTTAACATCGAGTACAGATTTAAGTGTCAGGAAGTCGTTTCTGAAAGTATTTGTATGGAGTGTAGCCATGTATGGAAGTGGAGCGTGGACGATAAATAGTTTAGACAAAAAGAGAATAGAAGCTTTCGAAATGTGGTGCTACAGAAGAATGCTAAAGATTAGATGGGTAGATCACATAACTAATGAGGGGGTATTGAGTAGAATTGGGGAGAAGAGAAATTTGTGGCACAACGTGAGTAGAAGAAGGGATCGGTTGCCGGGACATATTCTGAGGCATCAAGGGATCACCAATTTAGTATTGGAGGGCAGCGTGGAGGGTAAAAATCGAAGAGGGAGACCAAGAGATGAATACACTAAACAAATTCAGAAGGATGTAGGTTGCAGTAAGTACTGGGAGATGAAGAAGCTAGCACAGGATAGAGTAGCATTGAGAGCTGCATCAAACCAGTCTCTGGACTGAAGACCACAACAACAACAGCATTAGCACTGTCCTGCTTGACACGGTCACGTCGGTTATATATCTGGGCTGACGTTTCAAAGCGATACGTAATGGAACAGTATGTGAGGGAACGCGAAATGTCGACCGGTTTATTGAGAGAATTTTTGGGAAGTGTGGTTCGCCTGTAAAGATGACGGCATATAGGACGATAGCGCGACCTGTTCTTGAGTACTGCTCGAGTGTTTTCGGGATCTGTACCAGGCCGGATTACAGGAAGATATCGAAGCAATTCGGAGGCTCGCTGTTAGATTTGTTACCAAAAAATTCAGTCAGCATGCAAATGTTACGGAGATGCGCCATCAACTCAAACGGGAGTTTTGGAAGGGAATCAGATGCTCTTTTCGCAAGGCACTCTTGCAGAAATTTAGAGAACCATCACTTGAGGCCGACGCAGAAAGGTTCTATCGCCACCAACACACATAAAGGTAAAGGACGAGGTATTAGAGCTCGTGTGAAGGCTTCTAGATTGTCGTTTTTCTCTAGCTCTCTTTGCGAGTGGAACAGGAAAGGAATTGACAAGTAGTGGTATGTGCCCGCCGCCATGCACCGTACGGTGATATGTGGAGTATGTATGTAGATGTAGTGTCTTTCATATGTTTCTTTCTTAGTCGATTTTTCGGCGAACCTCCTCACTTTCATTAGCCACATAATTTGTAACATCCTCTATAGCGCTACCTATCAAACCCCATGTTTCTATTCTGTTCCTGTTTCTCCACAGTCTATGACTCATTACCACACAATGTGTGTTCCAAACGTACTTTCTCAGACTTTTCTACTTCAAATTCAGGCCCATGATTGCTACTAACAGTAGAACTAAAACTACTCACCAGCAATGCTCTGTTTTTCAATGTTAGTCTGCTTTTTGTATCTACTTTGGTTCAACCATCATAAATTATTTTCCAGCCAAGATATCAGATATCTTAATTTCATTTATTTCGTGGTCCCCAATTGCAATGTTAACTTTATGGCTAATCTCACTTCCAACACTCCTCATTACTTTCCTCTTCCTCCGGTTTGATCTCAGTCCATATTCTATATTCATTACCCTGTTCATTCCACTCTACACGTTCTTTTATTCTTCTTCAGTTTGACGGAGGATAGCAATACCATAAGCCAATTCTGTCATTGACATCTTTTCACTATGAATTTTGATTCCACTCCTGAATCTTTCGTCTACTTCGACCATAACATTTTCAGATACAGAGTGAGCAGCAGGGTCGAAAGACTACGTTCCTGTCTTACATCCTTTTTTAATCTGAGCACCTCGCTCTTGGTGTTCCATTCCCATTATTCAATTGTTGTAAACATTGTTTATTACCCATCTTCTCTTGTACATTACATCTGCTTTTCTCATAATTTAGAACATCTTGCACCATTTTACATTATCGACTGCTTTCTGTAGGTCGACACGTTCCGAAAACAGATTTAGATTTTTCTTAAGTCTTGCTTTCATTATCAAGCGCAACATCGAATCTAACTGTCATATTCGTTTACCATTCCTGAAGCCAAATTGATCGTCGTCTAACAGATCCTCCATTTTTCTGCTTTGACCTATACGTCCTTCTACTCGTGCTCAAGAACTTGGGTGAGTGGGGCGTTAAGCTGATTCTGTGGCAGTTGTCCGACTTACATGTCCTTCCTATCTCGGGATTATGTAAATGATATTTCTTTGCGAAATCTTGAAGATACGTATCCAGTCTCGTAGATTATACACGTTAATTTGAATAGTCATTCGGTTGCCATTTCTCTCTCTCCATCCCTCCCTCCCTCTCTCTCTCTCTCTCTCTCTCTCTCTCTCTCCCCCTCTCCCCTCTCCCCTCTCTCTCTCTCCCCTGATTTTAGTAATTTCGGGGGAATGTTATCTATCCAACCTGTCTTACTCGATTGCTTGTCTTCCAGGGCTCTATTGGACTCTAATACTGGAACCCTTATGTTTTCCGTAGCAATTCCCAAGCCTTTTCATACCACTTCGTCAGGCAAGCCCTCCCCACCCACTGTAGAGGCCTTCCATGTACTATTTCCGCCTATCTGCTCCGTCCTCTGCGTTTAATAGCGGAATTCCCATCGCTGTCATAAAGCTCTTTCAGCAGATGAAAAATATTTATGTTGCAGATCCCGTAGATGTCTAGGTCAAAACAAACGAACTGGTGTAAGCTGGGTTCGTCAACGCAGAGGAGAGGAGGAGACGAAGCAGTGGAAGCTGGGTTTTACTGTGGTCCGAAGTTATTCCACACGGGAAAGCAGTAAATACCACATTCTCCTTACACAAGCAGCTCACACTTTTTGCTTACTTGCAGGGGGTGGGGGGGGGGGGGGGGGGGGGGATATCACAGATAATGCAGATGATAGTGGATTTACTGTTAATCGTAACTTGCAAGGGATAGATTCTCTCCTTCCTGTCCCCATAATTGACCACGGCGATAAGTTGTGTTTAGAAGTGAATAAGAAAATAAAGAGAAATAAAAGGACTTCATTGGGCCTTTAACGGTGAGAGCATTGGTAAAATTAGCTAACCAGGGCCATGTTGACACACACACACACATACACGCTAATATACAGGGTGTTACAAAAAGGTACGGCCAAACTTTCAGGAAACATTCCTCACACACAATGAAAGAAAATATGTTATGTGGACATGTGTCCGGAACCGCTTACTTTCCATGTTAGAGCTCATTTTATTACTTCTCTTCAAATAACGGAATGGAAACGCACATCAACAGAACGTACCAGCGTGACTTCAAGCACTTTGTTACAGGAAATGTTCAAAATATCCTCTGTTAGCGAGGATTCATGCATCCACGCTCCGTCGCATGGAATCCCTGATGCGCTGATGCAGCCCTGTAGAATGGCGTATTGTATCACAGCCGTCCACAATACGAGCACGAAAAGTATCTACATTTGGTACCGGGGTTGCGTAAAGAGCTTTCAAATGCCCCCATAAATGAAAGTCAAGAGGGTTGATGTCAGGAGAGCGTGGAGGCCATGGAATTGGTCCGCCTCTACCAATTCATCGGTCACCGAATCTGTTGTTGAGTAGCGTACGAACACTTCGACTGAAATGTGCAGGGGCTCCATAGTGCATGAACCACATGTTGTGTCGTACTTGTAAAGGCACATCTTCTTGCAGCACAGGTAGAGTATCCCATATGAAATGACAAGTACAGTACATACTGACGAAACTAAAATGAGCTCTAACATGGAAATTAAGCGTTTCCGGACACATGTTCACATGACAGTTTTTCTTTATTTGTGTGCGAGGAATGTTTCCTGAAAGTTCGGCCGTACCTTTTTGTAACACCCTGTATATAATACGAGGGTTGTCCAGAAAGTAATGCGCCGCATTTTTTCTCAGCTTAAAACAATGATTTGAATATGAAAAGTTATGTATGTATTATTTGAAGTCTCTTGAATGAGCGTGCTAAGGCGCTTCCGACAGATAGCGTAGCTACAGAACATTTTGAAAATGGTATCTGTAGGTGATGTACGTTACAAACAACGTGGCGTCATTGGATATCTCACTGCAGAAAAAGAAGCTGTGGGGAATATTCACAAACACATGTACAAAGTCCTTGGAGTATCATCTGCTCTCGACAGAAGTACAGTTAGTCGCTGGGAGTGGAGGACGAGGTCATCAGAGGGCGTTCAGCGGATCTCCACGATTTGACAGCGTCGGGGAGGACATCCATGGCTGTCATACCTGACATGTCGCAGCGAGCCGATGTGGTCATTTCACTTGTTTGGGCCATTACAGAATGCCATTTTTGGAAGAAATTTTGAGCACTGTGGGATGGTGATTCGCACAGTGAAGTACTGGCTCCGCCACCGGACAAGATTGGTACCGACAGGGCATACACGACCTTGTTTGTGTCGTGCCTGTAATCCTCATTATGGTCAATAAAGAAGAAAAAAATAAAGAAGATTATATATATATATATATATATATATATATATGTGTGTGTGTGTGTGTGTGTGTACGAACACACGAACGCGACTGTGCGAGAGAATTTGCACCCATTTTATAGAAAACTGAGAAAGAATACATTACGCTTCTACAACTAATCACACCGAGGAATATTCTAATGAAAGTGTTAACATAATTGAGAGAGTTTAGTTTGCTGCCAGGAAAGCAATTACCAATCCAGGTACCCTGCGGCATCATTGCCTCCATATACCACCACCTTCCATGCAATTGCATGCCTTATCCATCCACTCACGCCGGATTTTCAACCAACCCCTACTCCCCAAAGATTAAATCCGTCCCGAGATATAACCTTCATTCCAACCTTAGGCACAACGCTTCTCCTCACACCACCTGCCAATTTTCTCCTTCCTCATTCATCCATCTTGCTGACTTCAGGTCGCTACCTGCTGTTCTACAGGGCCCTAATCACTCTTCATCGCACTTTCATCGTGATAGTTTTTTCGTGAGTCACCATGCATCAAAATTTCACCACAGCATCATTTACGTTCAAGAGTGACAGTATTTTAACTGTAATATAAAGTAGTCAAACTAGTTTTAAAAACCATCAGTATTTCCATGTATGAGTATTTTACAAATCCTCGTTTGTTGCCGCTGTGGTGTCACCGCCAGACACCACACTTGCTAGGTGGTAGCCTTTAAATCGGCCGCGGTCCGTTAGTATACGTCAGACCCGCGTGTCGCCACTATCAGTGATTGCAGACTGAGCGCCGCCACACGGCAGATCTAGAGAGACTTCCTAGCACTCGACCCAGTTGTACAACCGACTTTGCTAGCGATGGTTCACTGACTTCTACGCTCTCATTTGCCGAGACGGTAGTTAGCATAGCCTTCAGCTACGTCATTTGCTACGACATAGCAAGGCGCCAGTATCCGTACTATTGATATTGTGAATCATGAACCATAAAGAGAGACGTTCTTCATTAATGGATTAAAGTTAAGTATTTCACCAGCTACGTCCGTTTTTCTCAATTCTAATTCCCTTGTCATGTTCCAGACCTCACGCCAGCCTGCGTGATCTAAACGCGTGCATTTCGGCCTCCTTTAGAAAAACGCGGTTGGCTCTCCTGCCAACCACAACAGTCGCTTGTTTTCATGTAAAAATCGCCACTATCGTTCGCCTATGTATTTTTACAAAATCATCTGTTATTGTCACCTTTTATATGTTTTAACCATTTTTGAATCCAGTTTTTGTAACCTTTGACTGAAGAGAGTTTTTTGGCCGCTGCTAGCCCGCCCGAGTTGTGGAAAACTTAGATAACAAAAAAGGAAATAAGAGAAAACAGCTCACGACAGTCAGTCTTAGACCCTGACGAAGATAATGGTGAATATCATCGAAAGCTTGGGGTTTTATCCGAATATGACGCGGGAAGTGAACTTAGAAATTTTTATGCAAGTACTCCGCCGTGAAAACTTCGTGCCATAATTCATAAAGCCAGTTTCTGACAGGTGTACATTTAATACTGCTAGGCTATTTCTTTTCTTCCCAGAGCTTCAAACGACTACTGGTCCGTAACACGAAGTTTCTGCAGATAGTTATGAAATCGATGTCCGAAAATGATAATTCCAACTCAAAAAAGCCCTTGATAAATCCATACATATTAAAAAATGGTTGTATATAAGTATGTGTGTTCCATGTCTCCTCCAAAACCATTGGACCGATTTCAATCAAACTTGGTGCAGAAATCATTTATTGCCAAGAAGAAACTGCTTTAGCTAATGACCATTTACCTACAAAGGCGTGGGGGTGAAAAAGATCTTATTCAACCAATATTTAGTAATGCCGGCACTTGGTGACTTGCAACAAACTTTAAATATAATTTGAAACCTTCATGAAACATTTTATCGCTGTCATTCCCCTCAAAATTTAGAAAGGGAAAAAGTTTCTCGCTTACTACTTTCTGATGTTGATGCTGAAAGATTGCCATGCCAGGCCAGACATTTACTTTATTACTTCTTTCTTTCTTACTGTATTTTGAAGTCGTTATCCACATTCGTCACTGAGTACATCTAAAAGCACTGTTTCAGGAGATATGAGGTCATAAACATTGACTGGCATGTTCTAATCTAATAAGTGGGGTCCTTAGCGATATATATAATTTTCCAGACAGGTTGAAATAAGCAATTGTCAAATCTCTTCATAAGAAAGGGGATAAGAGTGACTTAAATAATTATAGACCAATCTCACTGCTGACTTCATTTTCTAAAATATTCGAAAAAGTTATTTATTCAAGAGTAGTCTCACATTTAAGTGAAAATAATTTACTCAGCATGTCACAGTTCGGATTCCGGAAGGGTTACTCGATTGAGAATGATATCAGGGCTCAGTTAACAAGGTAGATTTCTCCAAAATTTTGGGTGTTCACATTGATGAGAACTTGAACTGGAAGAAGCATATTACTGAGCTTATCAAACAACTAAGTTCAGCTTCTTTCGCTCTTCGTATTATCGCTAGTCTTGGTAATAAACAGGTCAGCCTAATAACGTACTTTGGATATTTCCTCTCAGTAATGTATTATGGAATAGTTTTCTGGGGTAACTAACCACTTAGACATAAAGTATTGATTGCAGGAAAGAGAGCAGTGAAAATAATTATTGGTGTTCACTCAAGGACGTCATGTAGGTACCTATTCAATGAGTTAGGTATTTTAACTGAATCATCAGAGTACATATATTCGCTAATGAAATTCGTTACAAATAATCCATATAATTTCGCAAAGAACAGTGATGTTCATACGTACAACACAAGAGGGAATAATGACCTTTCCTATCCGTTATTGAAGCTGTCAGTTTCTCAAAAAGGAGTACATTATTCAGCAACAAAAATCTTTGATCATTTGCCCAACAACTTAAAGCGTCTGGCAGGTATCAGATTAAGTTTTAAATCTAGCTTGAAATCATTTCTTTTGGGCAACTCTTTCTACTCCATGGACTAGTTTCTGTTTCAGAAATGGTAAGAAAAAAGGTACCTCTAAATGTAGTTGCATGTGTAGAACTAAATATTTCACTAATATTAATGTTAGCACTATTCTTGTGTATATATATATATCTTGTAATCTGACTTGTTCCACATCACATCGATAAAATAATCGGGAAAATGAGCTACGGAACATGACATAGCTAAAACTAAAAACTAAACTAAAACTAAACTGCCGCTTAATGCCAGACGTTTAAATTTGTTACTTCTTTGCTACTTACTTGTTCGCAACAAATTTCACAGACAGTATTAGACATGTAGATGAATGTTCCTACGAAATTATATCATAGTACGACCCTTAGTTCTTGGTATATGACAGCATAAACACTGAAATGCGTCAAAAACTAACGCATCGTTTATGACATTTAAATTTACTACTTCTTTGCTACTATATTAGCAAAACATTTCGCAGACATTATCCAGATATATCGCTCAATGTATCTGGAAAATCGTATCACTGTGTGACCCATAGTTCAACAGATATGAGGCAATACACATTGATCTGCTGTAAAACTAAGTTGCAGGTCTAAATTCGCCAGAGATATAGGTGCACTATGTCTACAAATATGTGTGAACTATGTTAAATGTATGTGAAATACGTGTGAATGTGCTTATCCAGGCATAGCCACAGACGAAAAAGCTCATCTGAAACCCCTGGATCAACTTCAACTAAACTTCACGCACATACTACTTGTTACCAGGAAAGAAATACTCTGAGATAAGAATCAGAAATCTCCTTTTGGGTTAGGGGTGATAACGTGGAGGGAGAAGGGGCTAGAGAGAGATGGATAGACAGAGAGGAGGAAGAAGGTGATGGAAAAAAACAAATGGTAGGAGGAGATGGAGAGAAACAGAAGAGAGGAGGAAGTGGACAAATAGGGAAGATGAGGGGATTGACAATAATGGGGGAAAGGTGGTGACCAGCGGAAAGAAAGAGTACGAAAATAGACAATGGGAGGATGGAGGAAGTGGTGAGTGGCGTGGGGAGGAGCAGATGAATAGAGAGAAGGCGGAGGAGAAGGTTGATAATGAGCAAGAACAAGGAGGAGGCGGACTAATAGAAGACTGGACAATGCAGGGTAGTCAGCTAGTTATTATATAAATATTTAAAGCAAGTATACACCTTACGTCCAGAAGGTTTCGAGTCGGATTTCTTTCCTGGAGTTAAGTCACGTCATCACAGTAAGTTAAGTGGCAGCTTGAACTAACAACGCTAAACAACAGATGTGCCTTCGATAAGTCAGTTGTAAGCAGGTAGTATACGTTGCGGACTGCGGCCGCAGTGAATCCCCGTTGTTGTGCAACAAATCACAATGGAGCAACATCTCTGAATCTTGTAATCAAGTCATTCTCCAGCATGTTTTGAACAAGAGAGAAATGTGTTCATAATTCGTCCCGCATACGCTGACCATAGAACAAAAACAACGTCGTTGTCGCCTGATGCGACTTGATTCTAATGCAAAACGCAGTAATTCATATGAAGTGTCAACGCACTGACGACATAACCGATACTGGACAATGTGACGCGAGAGTTGAAGATCATCCCCAAGACGAATTTTTCTGTCAGTTTCCCATGGTTGAACGATCGTTCTTCGCGCTGTACTCAAGTTGGCGAGGGTGATGTAGAACATCTAAGCATTGAAACCTCTATCATAGCTTTTCTCTATTTTTTATTGATCCAGTCTCTACTCAGTTCTGATTAGCAGGGGAAGTTCATTTAATGTAAGGCTATGAAGAATAGTGCTCCAATGTAAATGGAAGAGCCGCTAACGTAAATTTCCTAGATGATGACAATTTTTTGGTGAATTTATTTTTCAAGAGTAATTTCGAAGGTTTTCTCCAGCATCTTCAATTAAATCTACATTTTCATCACACAAATGTTTACTCCGTTTATAATAGTTGTGACTCATCTGCCTCTCGAGACAAAAGAATGTTCCAGTATGACATGTACATTAAAAATGTTCTTTTATATCCGAACTAACGTCCGACACTAAGGAATATTTAAATGTTAGTAACGGGTAATGATAAGCGTCTCTCACGTTTCACGGTGGATCCAGACTGCAATCCGCAGACGCAAATTCCTATTTGTCATTACAGGTGGTTTTCAAGGTTCTAGATCAATATTTACTAGTTGTTACCAAAGATTTTACTTTCATTACTAGATGGACGGTATAATTATGTATTTTCCAAAAGGTAATGCCCATTACATTTTTAACACTTGAGGCCGGAAGCAAGATATGTAGTTTTCAGAAACCGTATGTATATGCTTACATGTAAGTACTGTTCATTCAAGGAAATTACTATGTTAGAAGATGAAGAGTCCCTTTTGCTTGTTGCTAGATATATAGAATTAAAATTGTTAGAGATGAGGAGCTGCTTAAGCGAAAAGGTTTATACAAGATTTACTTCAGTAGAATTGTTGAATTAAACGAATCCAATTTATTCGCATCCTGCAGCAGTGCTGAAGAATTTTTAGATTCACAGAGTCGACCAAAGGACTGAAAAGGTTAGAGTGTATTTATTTACATGCGGATAAATGTTTGTTATGTAAAGTGAGTTTTGTTTTTGCAGGTGTACACATAAACGAAACGCACAAGATTACAATCAATCTTTTATATTCACGGAGCCGAAAATATTCGCTTCGTTTATGATGCCCAGCAACCATAAGTTACGACCAGTCATTTAATAAGTGCAATGTAATTCCGACCTTGAGCGTAGATTTTGTCCTGTCGTTTAATTACGGAAATGCCTCATGCTGTACTGCATTCGTTTATTTCTTTCTGGTTATTCGTTTCGTTTTGCTGGCCCCTTCTTCCTTTTGTTTATTGCGGCATTCATTGTGCCGCTGGTTAACGCCATGTGCCCTTATAATATAATGTCTACCATTAATTAACGTTCGTGACGAGGTTATTCGCTTTCTTGCTTCTACTTCCTTTGTTTCCATTTCCCTTTCCTTGCAAAGAAGCAAGTAGTTTGACCTGAGAATCACTTAAAAAACTCAGTGTAATAATGAGTACTTCAATATTAGACTGATTGCTAGCAGGTAAATAACAGGTAATTTTTGTAAGACAGCAGAAATGCAAATGACTGTATTAGAATACGCATGATGTAACAAAGATTTCTGCATCGTGGGCAGAGAAACAAACAAACAATTATTTAAATAAAAATATTTTATATAAAACATTTGTATTTCAGATTAAAAACTATACAACAATTTCTTCGATATCCATTAAGATTCGAAAATCAGTACAGATAATCCTGAGAACTTTGATATGAATTTGGATAGCTATGGAAATACTTGAAGATTTTAAACGGAAAACGTAGATCGATTGGAATAGATAACAGAAAGGATGTGAGTTATTCATGCAACAATTACGTATTGTACACTATGTGATCAAATATATCTGGACACCCCAAAAACTTACGCTTTTCATATTAGGTGCATTGTGCTACCACCCAATGCCAGGTACTCAGTAGTCATTAGACATCGTAAGACAGCGTAATGGGGTGATCCGCGGAACTCACGGAATTCGAACGTGGTCAAATGATTGGGTGTCCCTTGTGTCGTACGTCTGTGAGTGAGATTTTGACGCTCCTAAACATCCTTAGGCCCTCTGTCTCCGCTGTGATACTGAACTGGAAACGTGAAGGGACACGTACAGAAGCCTATAGGCCGATCTCCTCTGCTGACCGACAGAGACCGCTGACAGTTGAAGAGGATCGTAATCTGTAATAGGCAGACATTCGTCCAGACCACCACACAGAAATTCCAAACTGCATCAGGATCCACTGCAAGAACTATGACAGTTGCGCGAGAGGTGAGAAAACTTGGATTTCATGGTCGAGTGGCTGCTCATAAGCCACACATCACGCAGGTAAATGCCAAACGACGCCTCCCTTGGTGTAAGTAGAGTAAACATTGGACGACTGAACAGTGGAAAAGCGTTGTGTGGAGTGACGGATCACGGTACGCAATGTGGCGATCCGATGCCATGATGTGGGTATGGCGAATGCCTGGTGAATGTCATCTGCCAGCGTGTGTAGTGCCAACAGTAAAATTCGGAGGTGGTGGTGTTATGGTGTGGTCGTGTTTTTCATGGAGGGGGTTTGCACCTGTTATTGTTTTGAGTGGCACTATCACAACACAGGCCTACATTATGTTTTAAGCATCTCCTTGCTTCCCACCATTGAAGAGCAATTCGAGGATGGCGACTGCATCTTTCAACACCATCGACCACCTGTTCATAATGCACGGCTTCTGGAGGAGTGGTTACGCGAAAATAACATTCCTGCACCCAGTCCTGACCTGAATCATACAGAACACCTTTGGGATGTTTTGGAGCGCCGACTTCGTACCAGGCCTCACCGACCGACATCGATATTTCTCCTCAGTGCAGCAGTCCGTGAAGAATGGGCTGCCGTTCCCCAAGACAACTTCCAGCACCTGACTGAACGTATGCCTGCGAGAGTGGAAACTGTCATCAAGGCTAAGGGTGGACCAACACCATATTTAATTGCAGCATTACCAATGGAGGGCGCCACGAACTTTTAAGTCATTTTCAGCCAGGTGTCCGGATACTTTGGATCACATAGTGTATGTTTTTCGTTGTACACCTTACAAGTATTTTCGTAGCTATTAAACATTCACAACCAAAAATTTTCAAGACCATATGTATGTAGTTAAGTTTCTGTATGTGGCTAGGAGCTACTTTTCATATTTTTTTAGTCTGATTTAAAAGCGTTTTAAACTAAAATTTATTTGTATTGAAATAATTATTTTGTACTTTCAGTTTTGTGAATATGGAATTTCTCAATTCTCTTAGAAATTTTTATAAGATTATAAGACAGATATGAACTAAATTTTAATTTAATTCAGTGTCTTCAATTAATCATATCTAAAGTAGCATGTTATTATAGCTACTTGCTCATGATATATTATCTTGTTTATTCAGAATGAGATTTTCTCTTTGCAGCGGAGTGTGCGCTGATACGAAACTTCCTGGCAGATTAAAACTGTGTGCCGGACCGAGACTCGAACTCGGGGCCTTTGCTTTTCGCAAGCAAGTGCTCTACCAACTGAGTGTGGCTAAGCCATGTCTCTGCAATATCGTTTCTTTCAGGAGTGCTAGTTCTGCAAGGTTCGCAGCAGAGCTTCTGTAAAGTTTGGAAGGTAGGAGACGAGGTACTGGTAGAAGTGAAGCTGTGAGGACGGGGTGTGAGTCGTGCTTGGGTGGCTCAGTTAGTAGAGCACTTGCCCGCGAAAGGTAAAGGTCCCGCGTTCGAGTCTCGGTCCGGCACACAGTTTTAATCTGCCAGGAAGTTTCATCTTGTTTATTTTTCCTAAGAAAATTGTATGATTTTTATAAGATTTTTATTTCAGTGTTAGCGTTATATCACAGCTCTGCCATTGAACACGTTTGTCACATATGCTGCAAACGCATGCCACGTTTGATGCACACGTCTCACCCCTTTCTCTTTTTGTCTACGTCTGTCTATCTCCCCCTCTCTTTATCCATCGCCACCTCCACCCTCTCACCATCCATCCTCTCTCTGCCCCTCCTCTCTGACTACCTACACCTTCCCCTCTCTCTGCCTGTCCATCTCCTCCATGCCCACCTCCCTATTCAATATTTCCCTCTCTTTCTGTCTATCTGTTTCTTCCCTACTTGGTCCATGTCGCATGCTGTTTATACTCTCTCCCCCTGTCCATCTCTTCGTCCGCCTTCTCTTTGTCCATCTCCTCCTCACACATATATCTCCTACTCCGCCTGATCCTTGTTCATCTCTTCCTCTTTTTCTCACTACGCATCTCCTCTCACTCCCTCTCTCTCTGCTCAGCTGTACCCATCTGCATGTCTACCCCCTGAGACGTATTCTGATACTAGCCACATAGCACGCCGATTGTGCAGAGCCACATAGATGTTAGCCATAACCAATCTTTTTCACTCCCACCCCTATCAAACAGGCCGACAAGAGATTGAGTTAATATTGCATAGTTATCCAATTATGGACTATGTTTAAAACTTGAAGTCTCTTGCTCATTGGAAAGATAATTTAAAATTAATTGTTAAGTTCCTAATAAACAGAACGTCAAGAAAGCAGTCTAACAAAACAGTCTTAAAAAGACTTACAGTAAGATCAATGTTTCATGGCATAGATAGTTGTCACTACACAACAGTATGAATAGAACATGAAATGCGCAGGCGACGCACTTGTGCACTGTCTCCATCTATTTGGGTCATGAGTATTTTCAGAAGTTCAGTGGCTACGTTGTGGCATTCATCCTCGTATTAATATAGTTGCGGACCAATGTGTAAAATGTGACCCCACTCACACGTCCGTTGTGCCAGTGTCACGAAAGATTTGTAGAAGTCTGAGTCGGCGGTTATGCGTGCTATTCCATTCGTTCTATCCTGATAATGTCCCTGTAAGTTTTATGGTATCTTAACTCTGCAAAAATGTGCAATATTATTATTAATGTTATCTTGGTACGTGCACAGAACGGCCTTACCGCAGTGGTAACACTGTTTCCTATCAGACCTCCGAAGTTAATCGCTGACGGGCTGGGCTAGCACTTGGATGTGTGGGGTGCACTCAATCCTTGTGAAGCTAACTACAAGATTAACATACGACGGGGACAGAGGTGTGCTGCCCACATGCTGTGTCCAGTGACGCCTGTGGGCTGTGGATGACACGGCGGCCGGTCGGTACCGTTGGGCCTCCATGTCCTATTCGTGCAGAGATTAGTTTTAGATATGTACACAGAACATCAGTGTCCTCCTACACTGTAGCGCGACATGTTTTTAGTTCTTAAGCATAGTTCTCCTTTAAAATAGCATCCTTTATTGGACGTTGATCCATTGCCACTGGCCACAATCCAAAAGCTTAGTGACCGACTGCTATAAGGAATCAGTGACAGGATCATCGGTATCCTCTTGAACATGTTCTCCGATACTTAGCACTCATCCTGAAACGGTCCTAAGCGTAACCAACCTCGTTGCAGGGCAGCGTGTAATACAAAATTCAAATAATTTTGTATATTTTTCCTTTTTCTCAATTAACTGCAAGGCATATACCTCGGTTTTCGAATATGTTATGTGTGAACATCTATACGCACTGCAAATATTCTACGCTGTCCACCCACATGTACGTGACCACTTCTCTGAAGCATGAATAACCGCCTCTATCACTGCGCACCGCTTCGAGAAGTGCAGGAAGAGAGTAATTGAGATACTGGAAGCTACAGACAGGGACGTGGAGCCATGCAGATTGCAGTGCCGTGGTCAGCTGCGTTAGATTTCTCGGCTGAGATTGCATGTCACGTGCAGTCCGATCAAGGTGGTCTCACGGACACTCGATCTGATTTACATCCAAGGAGTTTGGTGGCCAAGGGAGGGTGGGTAACTCATCCTGATGTGCTTCAAACCATGCACGATTTAACTGAGAGCTTCGAGACACGTTGCACTGTACTGCTACATGCCACCCTGCCGAGGAAAGTAAATTGCATGTAGAGGTGGAATAGATGCACAGTTGTGTTGATGCATTGTGGCTTCCAGAATGACAAGATCACCCAGGGAATGCCACAAAAGCATTACCCATGATATAACGCTCCCTCTTGTGGCCTGCACCCTTCTGTCGATCCAACGCCTCTCTGTCTGGTGGAACATAAAGCGAGATGCATCTGGAAAGGTCACCTGTCGCCAATCAATGGACGTCGAGTTCTGGTACTGGCGTGCAAATTCCAACCGCCGTCGCCGATGAAGAGTGTCACAAATGGCTCTGAGCACTACGGGACTTAACATCTGAGGTCATCAGTCCCCTAGAACTTAGAACTACTTAAACGTAACTAACCTAAGAACATCACACACATACAAGCCCGAGGCAGGATTCGAACCTCCGACCGCAGCAGTCGCGCGGTTCCAGACTGAAGCGCCTAGAACCGCTCGGCCACCGCGGCTGGAGATGGAGAGTAGTCAGCATGGTTGCATGAACCAGGCGTCTACTGCGAAGACCAATACGCAGCAACATTCGATGAATAGTCGTTGAGTGGACAATTTTGACAGCTCCTTGATTCATCTAGATGGTTACTTTCTCAACAGTTGCATACATAGTAAACCATCCTCATCTACACCTCCGTCGTTCACCTTTAGCATCTACAAGCCTTGATGTACCAAAGTTTCCTTGGTTCCGCTTTTGGGTAGGGCTATTTTGCCTTGCTCTGTATACTTCAACCACGACGATACACGAAAAGTGTAGAAAATTAGCAGTTTCGGAAATGCTCCCACCCATAGCCTGAAAGCTAGTGATCATGCCCTTCTGGATGTCGTATGAATCCATATTACGATAAGGGGTGCACTGTTTTCCACGTTCTCGGGCACACTTCATATACCCTTCACTGCTAGAGCTGCCACCTATCGTCTGAGAGTGGTTACGGTACGACGTTGTCGAACATACGCGGGGGTCACATTTGTGAGTGAGGAAGTCGGGATGAGGGATACATTTAGCATGGAAGGTCAAGGAACCTATAATGTCACTCCTTAAACAAAACAACTAACAAATAAATAAACTAACAATTTATTCAAGACAAAATTTGTAAGACAGGTAACAGACAATAAACACGTAGCCATCTTTAAGACAATACGAAAATATGACAGAATTCTTTATTTTCATTTTTTTATGAACAATAATTTGCAATATGAAAGTGATTTATGAAACGCACACCAGTTCGTTAAGAACCCAAATAACACAAGTTACCAATTAATACAGTTCATTCCCAAGAATTTTTTTTAATAATCTTTAAAAAAAACATGAAACACGTTAAATGTTTACCAAACGGGCACTGACGGCAGGCTGCCCTGGGCAAAAGGTGACTTAACTTAAAATGCTGGAAGGAGAAGACTAGCCGTCGAAAATAATACCTAAACGCCGGGGCCGACCCGGGAGTCACTTCCCATTAGGCGACGCGTCACAACTTGTGCGTGCCGAAGGGAAGCGTGGCGCCGCTCCCACACACCCCGGCTCGCAGAAAACCGGAACACAAACAGACCGCAGGAAACACGGGAAACGCCAACCAAACACCAATTAATATCAGTTAAGAGATCAATAAATAACAATATAAATGAAGAAGCAAAGGCTCTTTTACTAATACTGAGGGAGTGCGTTCAAATAAATGCACGTACATAAAAGAACTACGTATAAATGACTAGCTTCACAGAATACGAGTCTTTACTACAGACAGAGTGAGTGCTTTCAAACAAATGCACGTATATGAGAGACCAAAGTTTTACAGCGACGTCGGCTTCATGGCAATCAAAATACACTGAAAATCTCATACAAACAATACATATACTTCTGGGCACTGTCCCGAAAGCCAAAATATAACTCGGGCACCTTCGTGATTATCGGCTTCCTAATAGTAAGCCAACCAGAGGATTTTTAAAAGGATGTAGTAACTGCTGGTCTCCTTGAGGTCACACACATTGCCGTCTGCTCTTACTTGAACAACGAGTATATTAGGGCAACCAAGCAACAGGTACACTCGCTGCAACACAAATGGTTCAACGAAACGAAGGCACCAAAAACACTTACACGTACTATGGAGAGCATTGTTCGACATGGTCTCCAGGGATGGGTCTCTCCGAGAAAACAGGCACCAAGGCAGTGCGACGAACAGCGCCCGTCTTACGAGGTAGACCCGGCGAGCCGCTGCTGGCCGAGCGCGAGTGTTTCCCTCTTTCGTTCACGCAAGCCCGTCCTTTGGCCCCGTAGCGAGTCCAAGCACCACGGCCGCAAGCGCGAAACACCCGCGAGATCACAACAGTGGCAAAGGTCCTAGTGCAGCCGGGTAATCGATAGCGTCGTGCCAAAGAGCTGGTGTGCCAGAAAAGACGCACCACGGCTCAACTTTAATGTAAGTAATTTCAAGGGGGTTGCTTTATTAACAAATAGGCACTACTAGAATATAGTTTGCATAAGCAGATGCAGACTTCAGCTGGCAGTGAAAACTGAAGTAGCCACTGCTGAATTGGTGATGTACGTGATCATTTTGTGCTTCTCATGTCGCGCATCACACAGATGAAGTTGCCTTTACATAGTGAGAAAGACAGGGTGCGGTGCTTAG
The DNA here is from genome assembly GCF_023897955.1 of Schistocerca gregaria. Lineage (NCBI taxonomy): Eukaryota > Metazoa > Arthropoda > Insecta > Orthoptera > Acrididae > Schistocerca > Schistocerca gregaria. The sequence goes on from NC_064923.1 coordinate 746,314,576, forward strand.
ATATATTCACAAAATCTTCTAAACAAATCTTTCATACAAAAGCACTCTGAATCAATTGCATATATACTCTTGCTGGATCAAGTAAATGGGCTATCGTCATTATCTTCCAATTATTTCGCATCTGCGACATAATCAAAGAATGAACACAGTTGACTTTTACAATGCAAATGCTTGTTATTTAGACACAGGTGAACAATCTTAAGTATTGTGTGCTCGTCTACGGACGTCTTAAATCACCATATCGTACTTGGAACGACAGCCCCCAGGAACAGTACTTAGCATCTGGGAAATTAATATTAACAAAAATAAACTTAATGATAATGATAGAGCTAATGAACTCATGTTACAGGAAGGCAGACAGAGAGCACTTGATTAATTTTGTGAAGTTTACCACTGAAAATGTCACGCGGGGTAGACATGGAACTAACAAAAAGTTTTATCGAAAGAGTAGTCATTGCAGCGGTACTAGCTGAAGCTGACGTCACCAAGCCGTGGGAAAAAAGTCAAGCGCTTTGAATGTGGTCACATATGTCATATTAACTGTAAGGGACAACATTGTCAAGCATGTAAGCCATTGACAAAAACAGGGTACCTGGTTACAGGGCTGACGTCGTATCTCTCCAATAAACAGGGTGTAGAATGGCGTGGCCACTGTACAATGCTCACAGTCAGTTTCAGTGCTAGATACGTCTATGCAGAATCAGTGGCAAACGGTTTTCTGACCCGCTACCCGCTATGCGAGAGGAAAATAGTACAAATCTCTATTAGAAACAGCATTGCAAGTATTCCTGGCAAATATGAGTGATGCATTGCAAATGGTGAAATCCTTACTGAGGTGCGGCGAATTATTAATGCCGAGGGTAGTATAAACTGCCTGCGAGAATTGGATGTTCCATGTTACGGACGCATCTCTGTGGAACAAGTAACCGAAGATGTATATTTGAGGACTCGGTGTGAAGCGATTATAGAAATCGGACGTGTTTTATGTTGGAGACATTTTGCTATTGTTGTGCTACGCCAGTAAGCTCCATTGTGAATGTTTAGTTAGTCGATGGCACAGTAAACAAATTCAAGAAAATAATACGCATTCAAGGTGTGTATTTATCGATTTCCAAAAGATTTGACAAACATTCTTCAGATATCACGAGACGTAGATGGATGGGAGGAGCAGTGTGGAATGATGATGCGAGCCTGCATCTTTACACGGTCAATATTCTTCGAGAGAATATCGCAGAAGTAATAAACTTTCCGTTGATTAAAAAAAGTTAGACACATCAATCCATACGAATCATACACCTAGTCGTGCCGAACGGTCTTCGTAGTGAAATAAACATTTTAGAGATTTCAGGTGGAGCAGGTCCGACGAGGAGTATCAGCGAGATCGACGCTGCGGCACATATATCTAGCTCTCCTGTGGTATTTACAACTAAAGACTTTTATTCTTTACCTTTTAAAAGACTGAAGCTAGAAGCTAAATAAAACCACTGGAATTCATAACTAAAAATACCAAAAATAAATAAGAAGCAGATAATTTCCTTAAACAAATTTCTTAAATAAATTAATTAATTAAAAATATCATAAATTGTGGAAGTAAAATCGAAAACGCCATGCTGGCCGCTAAGTGACACAGGTGGGGGTGATGTTCACAGATACGTTATTTTAGAAAATGTCATCACCAGTTACACTTTGATTTTATTTTCAACTATGAATATCTTCACTCCTGGTCGTGATATAAAATAAAAAGGAAAGTACAGCTTTTGTTGACGTTATCTTCAACACCATTACCACAGGTGCAGAATCGTCACAAAGGGTTTCAGTGCTGCACAAGAAATTATTTATAGACCCAGTTGAGCAGTGCTTGGATTCTGAGTGGTGGAAAGTAACTTCCAAGTTAATTCAGACTTTCTCCCCATAGCCTGCAGTAGACATTACGTTACATTTGGTTTATAAATCCTGAATGTGTATTACTCCAAAGTCGATTTAGACCATCATACGTTGAAGCGCCAAAGAAACTGTATAGGCATGCGTATTCAAATACAAAGATTTGTAAACAGGCAGAATACGACGCTGCGATCGGCAACGCCTATTTAAAACAACAAGTATCTGGCGCAGTTGTTAGATCGGTTACTGTTGCTACAATGTCAGGTTATCAAGATTTAAGTAAGTTTGAACGTTATAGTTGGCGCACGAGCGATGGGAGACAGCTTCTCAGAGGTGGCGATGAAGTGGGGATTTTCCCGTACGACCTATTCGCGAGTGTACCGTGAATATCAGGAATGCTCTAAAACATCAAACCTCAGACGTCGGTGCGCCCGGAAAAAGATCCTGCAAGAACAGGTCCAACGACGACTGAAGAGAATCTTTCAAAGTGACGGAAGTGCAACCCTTCCGCAAACTGCTGCAGATTTCAATGCTGAACCATCAGTATGTGTCAGCGTGCGAACCATTAAACGAAACATTATCCATATGGGCTTTCAGAACCGAAGGCCCACTCGTGTACCCCTGATTACTGTACGACACGAAGCTTCAAAGCTTTATACCTCTCCTGGGACCTTGAACACCAACACTGAACTGTTGATGACTGAAAAAAATGTTGCGTGGTTGGCCGAATCTCGTTTCAAATTGCATCGAGAGGATGGACGTGTATGGGTAGGGAGACAATATCATGAATCCATGGACCCCGCATATCAGTATGGAACAGTTCAAGCTTGTGGAGGCTTTGTAATGGTGAGGGACGTGTGCAGTTGGAGTGATATGGGACTCTGATAGGTGACACGTACGTAAGCATCCTGTCTGATCACCAGCATCCATTCATGTCCACTGTGCATTCCGACGGACTTGGGCAATTCCAGCAGGAGAATGCGACGTTCCACACGTCCCGAATCGCTACAGAATGGCTCATGGAACACTCTTCCGAGTTTAAACACTTCCGCTGTCCACCATCCCAGACATGAACGTTATTGAGCATATGTGGCATGCCTTGCAACGACGTGTTCAGAGGAAGTCTCCACCCCCTCGTACTCTTACGGATTTGTGGACAGCTTGCAGGATTCATGGTGTCAGTTCCCTCCAGCACTATTTCCGACATAACTCGGGCCCATGCCACGTCGTCTATTGGCATTTCCGTATGCTCTCGGGAGCCCTACTCGATTTTAGGCAGGTGTACCAGTTTCTTTGGCTCTTCAGTGTACAATAGAGCTAAATGGAACACCGTTTCATCCAAATTTATGAGTAGAAAACCAACACCGTCACATAATTCATCCATAGGGCAGGGGTGGCGACTTAAGCAGCGCGCAAGCTCCATTAAAATCCATTCATGGGATATACGGCAAAGAAAAACTACTGTGGGCGGATTTAGGAATTGATCTGCTGGTTAAATCTTTGTTTACGGTTGAGCCTTTACATCAGAATGAAGAGTTTGATAAAGCACAATGTCTTACAAAACGTAGTTTGTCTTATGCACAGGTTGTTGACTGAAGCCGAGTTGTGCTTGTCAACACAAATAACTTTTTCTCAGAAGAAGTAAGGGTATCATGTAATACTCTGACAGCCAGCTTAGAAGTACAGCGCAAGGATGAATTAAGTAGGGACTGCTTGTCAGTTGACGTACATAGGGGCATCGGTCAGTTTACCTCTCTGAGGAGTTAAGTTTCACATTTTGAGGGACAAGATAAGGAGGATACTGAGATACAGTTGGAAGTTTATACTGACTTATTTGAATCCTCCTGGACCATTGCCTGTCATGCCACTAGCTCAGCATCAAAGCCATAGTGTCTGTTAGGAAACTTACATAGTTAAACACCATTAGCAGCCCATAATGCAAGAGAGTATAAGTCAAGAGCTTCGCTCTGAGATCACAAAAAAGAGTAATATCCATTGTGAAACGTCCCCTTAGAAAAATTTTACAAGACTGTGCTTAAACAGACACACAATATTTTTTAGCGCAACGCAATCTGACTTTCAATAATCCTACAAAAGAATGGCCCTGACTAACGTTAACCTATACGTTTCACAAATCACTTACCTCCCAAAAATCTTCGTTACTCAAGCTACTGCAATACAGCGAGCACCACTACTGCCAGCTAAATAAAAGATTCAAACTAAGGAAGGCACTAACTACTGATAGGTGTAGTTAGCAAATGAAAGATTTTAATAGAGAACAAACAATGTATTTACCTTAGTAGTCATAATATATATATCACTTCATGACACCAATTCTTACAAATTTCAAAACTCCGCCATCTCTCTCCCCACGTCCACCACTGCTGGCGGCTCACCTCCAACTGCGCAACGCTACGCGCTGTTAGCATCTAGCTGCCGCTGCCCAACACTACAATGGCAGACAACAATGCAAACCAGCCACAGACTGCACACAGCACAGCCAGTGATTTTTATACAGAGCGCTACGTGGCGGCGGCGTTACCAATAAAAAAACCTAAACAGCCTACTTACAATTGGGGCACGCCAGTCATAATTAGGTCTAATAATATAGCAGTAAAGTATATAGTTTTTGTTGTGGTAACCATTATTTAAACCCTATGCTTAATATAACATACATCTTAGATAATTAAGGCCAATATTATTATTTGGTAATTACTGACCTGCAAAGTATTCCTCAAAATTAGAGGTAGCACGGAAATATCATCAAAAAAGAACATTCACAGTTCCACGTGGTCACTAACAGTATTGCTGTACGCCATTGGCACTGATAAACGTGCTATCAACTTTCCAGTGCTTGTTAGATGAATATTACAGGTATTAATACCAAAACAATGCAAGATCTAGTTAGACGACATCACTGTGTTCTTCAATATCGTCCAGGGGCATTTAGTGCCTTTATGTGAAGCCTTTGACCATTTGTGTGCGGCATGGCTAACACTCAACCAGGAAAAAGCCTGTTTCGTATTACAGGAAGTCTTTCACTTCGGCCATATTATTGGCAATATTGGTGTATTTGCCAATCTTTGATTTGTTAACGTCATGAGAAACTACCCAACACTCACTAAATAAAGGAATGGCAGTTACACATATGCTTAGTAAAGTTCAATGGAAGATCTATTCCAAAATTCTCTGAAATTGCAGGACTCCCCCCTCCTCACACACGCAGCTATTAAAGAAGGGAATTAAATTTCAATGGTTTACGAAGCGTAAAAGAGAATTTGTCCTTAATGTAGTTGTCTAGGGGTTACGTGGGGTGTCGTCTTGCGAGCAGGTTGTCGTTAACGTCCTCCTGTGCCGCAGCGCCGCTTGCGTCGAAGCTACTCCGTCTTGCTGGTGTATCTGCCCGAGTCAGCGGAGTTTGTTGTCGTTTTCCTCTTTGCGGCGGTGCTGTCTGCCCGCGCCATAGTGTCCGTCGAGTCTCCTTAGTCTGTTCCTCGTCGAGCTACTGTTCGTTTCAGTTTTGACAAGAGTACGCGTCGTGTTCAGCCGGGCTGTTTAGAAATTCACGATTGGTTGGCTGATGATACCCGTGTTACACCTGATCAGGTAGATACAGCTTACTTCGATGCTGATTTGTATGCGTTCTTTGTGAAGTTTTATCATCCCGTTCAAGTAGAACTGCATCTCTCTCGGGTTTGTTCTAAAGCGTTGTTTCCACATCGAGATGGTTCCGTTAGCTACGTCCTCCTTGAAAATTCGGCACTCGAGTATACTCCGGTTAGAGTTTGAAACCTTCCTCCTGAAGTGGACGATTCATTTCTTAAAACAGCGTTGCTTTCGTTTGGAGTAATATGGCATATCCGATGGGAAAGCTGGACTGCACTACATCGCTTCCAGTGTTATAATGGTATCCGGGCTGTGGACATGTGAGTTAAAAAACAATATTCCTCCTCACTCAACTGTTTGTGGTTACCGGGTCCACGTTACGTATGCAGGGCAAGAAGGAACCTGTTTTTTCTGTAACGAAAGCGGTCACGTCAGATCCGATTGTCCGCGACGTACTACTGTTCTGACGCCGTCTTATCAAAAACGTCTTCCCTTAACGTTAGCAGACATAGTGTCATCGCAATCTACTGATAGTGAATCTCCAGCTTTAAGCAACGTAAGGGCAACATTATCCCATTCTCCTCGCGAATTTCCACCCTCACCGGTGCGTTCCAGTGCGGCCTCTGTCCATGGGAGGACAACGGCTCCTGCACCGCAAGTCAAACGCCGGCGAACTGAGCACAGTAGAGATTTCGAGAGCGCCCCTCTCCAGTCTCGTTCTTCTGATACAGCGTTGACAGAGGGTGCACATTCTGGCGGTAATGAGATGTCTACTGACGTTAATTGTGATTCCAGTAATAACAGGGATGATGTACAGGGTGTTTCAAAAATGACCGGTATATTTGAAACGGCAATAAAAACTAAACGTGCAGCGATAGAAATACACCGTTTGTTGCAATATGCTTGGGACAACAGTACGTTTTCAGGCGGACAAACTTTCGAAATTACAGTAGTTACAATTTTCAACAACAGATGGCGCTGCAAGTGATGTGAAAGATATAGAAGACAACGCAGTCTGTGAGTGCCCCATTCTGTACGTCGTCTTTCTGCTGTAAGCATGTGCTGTTCACAACGTGCAAGTGTGCTGTGGACAACATGGTTTATTCCTTAGAACAGAGGATTTTTCTGGTGTTGGAATTCCACCGCCTAGAACACAGTGTTGTTGCAACAAGACGAAGTTTTCAACGGAGGTTTAATGTAACCAAAGGACCGAACAGCGATACAATAAAGGATCTGTTTGAAAAATTTCAACGGACTGGGAACGTGACGGATGAACGTGCTGGAAAGGTAGGGCGACCGCGTACGGCAACCACAGAGGGCAACGCGCAGCTAGTGCAGCAGGTGATCCAACAGCGGCCTCGGGTTTCCGTTCGCCGTGTTGCAACTGCGGTCCAAATGACGCCAACGTCTACGTATCGTCACATGCGCCAGAGTTTACACCTCTATCCATACAAAATTCAAACGCGGCAACCCCTCAGCGCCGCTACCATTGCTGCACGAGAGACATTCGCTAACGATATAGAACACAGGATTGATGACGGCGATATGCATGTGGTCAGCATTTGGTTTACTGACGAAGCTTATTTTTACCTGGACGGCTTCGTCAATAAACAGAACTGGCGCATATGGGGAACCGAAAAGCCCCATGTTGCAGTCCCATCGTCCCTGCATCCTCAAAAAGTACTGGTCTGGGCCGCCATTTCTTCCAAAGGAATCATTGGCCCATTTTTCAGATCCGTAACAATTACTGCATCACGCTATCTGGACATTCTTCGTGAATTTGTGGCGGTACAAACTGCCTTAGACGACACTGCGAACACCTCGTGGTTTATGAAAGATGGTGCCCGGCCACATCGCACGGCCGACGTCTTTAATTTCCTGAATGAATATTTCGATGATCGTGTGATTGCTTTGGGCTATCCGAAACATACAGGAGGTGGCGTGGATTGGCCTCCCTACTCGCCAGACATGAACCCCTGTGACTTCTTTCTGTGGGGACACTTGAAAGACCAGGTGTACCGCCAGAATCCAGAAACAATTGAACAGCTGAACCAGTACATCTCATCTGCATGTGAAGCCATTCCGCCAGAATGTCTTTTCTGGAGACTAGAAATCTACTCTGTAGGAATCAGCATGGGTTTCGAAAAAGACGATCGTGTGAAACCCAGCTCGCGCTATTCGTCCACGAGACTCAGAGGGCCTTAGACACGGGTTCACAGGTAGATGCCGTGTTTCTTGACTTCCGCAAGGCGTTTGACACAGTTCCCCACAGTCGTTTAATGAACAAAGTAAGAGCATACGGACTATCAGATCAATTGTGTGATTGGATTGAGGAGTTCCTAGATAACAGAACGCAGCACGTCATCTCAATGGAGAGAAGTCTTCCGAAGTAAGAGTGATTTCAGGTGTGCCGCAGGGGAGTGTCATAGGACCGTTGCTATTCACAATATACATAAATGACCTAGTGGATGACATCGGAAGTACACTGAGGCTTTTTGCAGATGATGCTGTGGTGTATCGAGAGGTGGTAACAATGGAAAATTGTACTGAAATGCAGGAGGATCTGCAGCGAATTGACGCATGGTGCACGGAATGGCAATTGAATCTCAATGTAGACAAGTGTAATGTGATGCGAATACATAGAAAGATAGGTCCCTTATCATTTAGCTACAAAATAGCAGGTCAGCAACTGGAAGCAGTTAATTCCATAAATTATCTGGGAGTACGCATTAGGAGTGATTTAAAATGGAATGATCATATAAAGTTGATCGTCGGTAAAGCAGATGCCAGACTGAGATTCATTGGAAGAATCCTAAGGAAATGCAATCCGACAACAAAGGAAGTAGGTTACAGTACGCTTGTTCGCCCAATGCTAGAATACTGCTCAGCAGTGTGGGATCCGCACCAGGTAGGGTTGATAGAAGAGATAGAGAAGATCCAACGGAGAGCAGCGCGCTTAGTTACAGGATCATTTAGTAATTGCGAAAGCGTTACGGAGATGATAGATAAACTCCAGTGGAAGACTCTGCAGGAGAGACGCTCAGTAGCTCGGTAAGGGCTTTTGTTAAAGTTTCGAGAACATACCTTCACCGAAGAGTCAAGCAGTATATTGCTCCCTCCTACGTATATCTCGCGAAGAGACCATGAGGATAAAATCAGAGAGATTAGAGCCCACACAGAAGCATACCGACAATCCTTCTTTCCACGTACAATACGAGACTGGAATAGAAGGGAGAACCAATAGAGGTACTCAGGGTACCCTCCGCCACACAGCGTCAGGTGGCTTGCGGAGTACGGATGTAGATGTAGATGTAGATGTAGATGTAGATGTAGACACGTTGTCAAAGGTTTCGGGTAATTTCATTCAGAGACTACGCCATATTATTGCTACGCATGGTGGATATGTGGAAAATACCGTACTATAGAGTTTCCCAGCCGCAGCGCCATCTGTTGTTGACAATTGTAACTACTGTAATTTCGAAAGTTTGTCTGCCTGAAAATGTACTGTTGTCCCAAGCATATTGCAACAAACGGTGTATTTCTATCGCTGCTCGTTTTTTTTTATTGCCGTTTCAAATATACCGGTCATTTTTGAAACACCCTGTAGCTGCTTGTATTGATGTTGAAATGTGTGTTGTAGGTGCGTCCCCCACATGCACGTGCAGACGCGACGGGTCCCGTGTGTTAAGATGTTCCCGCAGAGACGTTGACTGCTGGCCAGTATTTACAGAGTTCCAGTGAAATACCATCCCTCCTCCACGCTGAGACGGTGGGACAATGGGATTCTACGGGTTCTCCTCCTGATGATCAGGCGATGCACTCCGACACCGAAACTGCATTACCTGTCTCTTCTGCACCTGATGTTGCTGTAAGTCGTTCTGAATTGTGCTGTGGAGACGGCTCCTCTACCAAATCGGAGCTTGACCAGCCCTCATCCCTTCCACATCAAGAGTGTTTGTTTTCACGGAGTGGTGTGTAACAGCGTTTTCAACTTGCAAGTGCAGTGGCGCGTCGTAATAAGAAAAATGAGGATTCCTCAGCTTCCGGTGGGGAGGATTAGAATTATACCTTCATTCCACCGCCTCCGGAGGTGAGAGGGGCGTAATGACTGCATTTTCCTTAGTGTTATTTCATTGACCTTACATGTTCTAGCGGGTGCAGGCATATACATTTCTAACCCTCAGTGTTAATAGGATATGTTCCCAATTACGGCTTGCTCCGTTACGCCAGTTTATTTACGATTCACAAGCTGATATCGTTTGTTTACAAGAGGTATTATTTGATTTGTTTTGTCTTCTTGGATACTCTGTGTTTGTCAATGTCGCCCCTGAAAAGTCTATCGGTATGGCTTTGCTTTATCGAGATGGAATCCCGCTGACGGACTACGAAACGCTACAGGCTGTAGTTTTTATGACGTCACCTTAAATTTTTTTTTTATAAGGAAGAGGTTGTTTATAAACTCCGACTGTACCCGCGCAAGGTTTTGTTGGGGATTTTAACTGCGTCTTACGTCATGTAGGATCACACCCCAGTTGTACATTACGTCGTGAACTTAATGGTATGGTGCCGTCTTTGCACCTCCGAGATGCTTGTGTTTGCAGATATCCTACGTTGGTGCGGTTTACGTTTTTTACAGCTACTTCAAGCAGCCGATTGGATCGCTTTTATTTATCTTACCACATCTGTAGTCAGCTTCTATCGATTGATGTAATTCCTGCCAGTTTCACTGATCACTGTGCTGTTTCAATGACTTTTAACCACATCCCGCGGCGGATCCATCTCTCGCGCCCTTTATGGAAGCTAAACACTCTCACAGCTCACGGACCACTCTCTGGAAGGTATCATCGCAGACGTATGGCGGAGGACAATCCAGTCCCAGGCTCGTTATCCCTCAATTCTAGAATGGTGGGTTACGTTTGCTAAACCTCAGATTCGAAATACACTCAAGCATTCTAGCGCTGAAAATGCGGCTGAAATAAGGTGAACTAGGGAATTTTATTATGCTGTCTGCGGCGTTGCTGGGTTAAAATTCTCGTAAATTCTTACTGCTTCTTTCGTCGTTCTGTGAACCACAAGAGTTCCACCTACCCCAGTAAGGCGTCTGGTCACCTACCCGCTTCTCTGCAACGTAAATACTGTTCTGACGATGTTAAAAGCAGCGTTGAAGAATAACATCAATACTTACCTTAGCACAGTCCTTTGTAGCTAAATGTCATGTAAATATGTTCTAACAATTTCCGAGTGGAGGAATTTTGTTTCATCTCTTGGAAAAATGTCAAAATTCTGCAAATAGTTCTTTATTTTGCTTTAGATGCCAAATCAAATAGGTGCCATCAGCCCGCATTTAAAACCAACAGCTAATATCACTCTCCTCATCTCACACTCATACCATATAGTACACACGCAAGACAAACTGAAATATATCAAAGTTCAGCCTCAATTGTTAAGCGACTTTCGCAGTTTATACTCAGCTACAACATGAGTTTTACATTCGGTCCTTGTCAGTGGATTTCTTTGAAAGATGTCGCTCGCCAACTATTTTGTAAACGATTACGAAATATGGCACGCGGAACTCCTCACAAATGCCTAGAGTTCATACGTGTTTATCTCTCCAAATACAGTCCTGGAAATGGAAAAAAGAACACATTGACACCGGTGTGTCAGACCCACCATACTTGCTCCGGACACTGCGAGAGGGCTGTACAAGCAATGATCACACGCACGGCACAGCGGAGTCACACCAGGAACCGCGGTGTTGGCCGTCGAATGGCGCTAGCTGCGCAGCATTTGTGCACCGCCGCCGTCAGTGTCAGCCAGTTTGCCGTGGCATACGGAGCTCCATCGCAGTCCTTAACACTGGTAGCATGCAGCGACAGCGTGGACGTGAACCGTATGTGCATTTGACGGACTTTGAGCGAGGGCGTATAGTGGGCATGCGGGAGGCCGGGTGGACGTACCGCCGAATTGCTCAACACGTGGGGCGTGAGGTCTCCACCGTACATCGATGTTGTCGCCAGTGGTCGGCGGAAGGCGCACGTGCCCGTCGACCTGGGACCGGACCGCAGCGACGCACGGATGCACGCCAAGACCGTAGGATCCTACGCAGTGCCGTAGGGGACCGCACCGCCACTTCCCAGCAAATTAGGGACACTGTTGCTCCTGGGGTATCGGCGAGGACCATTCGCAACCGTCTCCGTGAAGCTGGGCTACGGTCCCGCACACCGTTAGGCCGTCTTCCGCTCACGCCCCAACATCGTGCAGCCCGCCTCCAGTGGTGCCGCGACAGGCGTGAATGGAGGGACGAATGGAGACGTGTCGTATTCAGCGATGAAAGTCGCTTCTGCCTTGGTGCCAATGATGGTCGTATGAGTGTTTGGCGCCGTGCAGGTGAGCGCCACAATCAGGACTGCATACGACCGAGGCACACAGGGCCAACACCCGGCATCATGGTGTGGAGAGCGATCTCCTACACTGGCCGTACACCTCTGGTGATCGTCGAGGGGACACTGAATAATGCACGGCACATTCAAACCGTCATCGAACCCATCGTTCTACCATTCCTAGACCGGCAAGGGAACTTGCTGTTCCAACAGGACAATGCACGTCCTCATGTATCCCGTGCCACCCAACGTGCTCTAGAAGGTGTAAGTCAACTACCCTGGCCAGCAAGATCTCCGGATCTGTCCTCCATTGAGCATGTTTGGGACTGGATGAAGCGTCGTCTCACGCGGTCTGCACGTCCAGCACGAATGCTGGTCCAACTGAGGCGCCAGGTGGAAATGGCATGGCTAGCCGTTCCACAGGACTACATCCAGCATCTCTACGATCGTCTCCATGGGAGAATAGCAGCCTGCATTGCTGCGAAAGGTGGATATACACTGTACTAGTGCCGACATTGTGCATGCTCTGTTGCCTGTGTCTATGTGCCTGTGGTTCTGTCAGTGTGATCATGTGATGTATCCTGGGACAATGAATTCACGGTGTTCTTATTTCAATTTCCAGGAGTGTAATTCCTTCACAAAGCTCAAATTTTCACAATCTGTCCGTAAATAAATCTGCTTTCACTGCGATATAAACCGAACGGGAAATAACAGTGCCTTCTTCATTTTACGTATAACTTTTTCGGACACGTTCAATAAGATCTGCGAGTCCGACAGCGAGACTACGACTGCCTCAATGCCGTTTTTCACAGCGCAAATACTACTTGATAGAGCGCGGGAAGGACTTCACTCTGATTGGTTGATCAAATGAACAGCCAATCAGAACAATCCTTCAAGATAATATTCGCGCTTAAACTGTTTTACTCCAGTTAACAGTCAGAGATGCATTTACGTCATTTTATGCTGCAAATATTAATAAAATGTTCCCCGAAACCAAACGAAAACTAATCTTGAAATAACTTTAGAAAACATTACCCTACAAATAACTATTCTGGCTACCTTTTTAAAAAAAACAAGCACACTTCGACATACGTCATCAGCAAGTAAGGGGAATTACAGCTTTCGCTGCAACAGCTTGTTGCACACTTTCCCATGACCTAGTTACATAATGTATAACAGGAGATAATATTGAATCTTTATGTACGTCCCACATACAGTCTGTCATTCACTCTCATTTATTTACACAACAAAACAAATAGTTATTACATGAATATTAATTACTATGAAATTCTGTATTACGAAAACGAAAAGTAGTGAACGTAATTTAAGAATATAAATTGAAACATACTGACCTAACATTTTGTAAACTTCAGTAATGATTCCAACTGATAGCAAAGGACAAACTGTTATGCATCCGAACTGACTTTACATTGTATTGTATCTTAACCGGGGCCCTAGAAACGACGGAGAGGCTCCGTCCCCGCCGCAACTGCATTGGTCCACAACACCACGACGGCTACCGCAGCCCACTTCACCCCACCGCCGCCCCACACCGAACCCAGGGTTATTGTGCGGTTCGGCCCTCGGCGAACTCCCCCCCCCCCCCCCCCACCCCCTCCTCGGGGAACATCTCACACCAGACGAGTGTAACCCCTATGTTTGCGTGGTAGAGTGATGGTGGTGTACGCGTACGTGGAGAACTTGTTTGCGCAGCAATCGCCGACATAGTGTAACTGAGGCGGAATAAGGGGAACCAGCCCGCATTCGCCGAGGCAGATGGAAAACCGCCTAAAAACCATCCACAGATGTTAATAGTGTCGGTTTTTGCTATTTTTTGGTAATTTTCTCTAGATTTGAAAGTATCCCAGCCAGAAAGCTGAGATTTTACAGTCGGCTTCCTTTTTATAACAAAAGGCTAACTTTAAAGTTTTTTCGTAACTGAATAACATTTAGTATAGTTATTTAGATTCTTAAGGGCTTGGTGAATATTCTGTCTCTGGAACTGACACAAGTAGCGCTTCCCAAGGCCGTGCTGGCGACAGGTGCGAGTGAATCACGCCGAGATACAAGCGGCTGTCATGCGTGAACTTTGCCAGTACTTTTCCAACCTTTATACTGAAGTGGATTCAAACGGTCTACCGTCTGTTGAGTTTACCTTGCCCTAGTGTTGTTACGCCAGCACTCCAGGACGTGTGTTTCTCTGTATTCCATCGCTATGGTATACTTGATATTGTGGCTCGTTCTCCCTCCCACAAATCGCCTGGTTTCGATGGCCTTCCCAAAAGATTTTATATTCGGTTTTGGCCCCTGATAGGAGATACGATAACTTCTCTGGTGAATGAATTATTCCACGGAGGCTTTATCCCGCCCAGATTTAAGGTTGCTAAAATTGTCCTGATCCCCAAAAAGCCGGGACGTCTGCGTGTGGATCAGGTCCGCCCGACAACCCTCTTCAATTCTGATTATAACACAGTGGCGCCAGCGGTAAATAGCAGACTGTTGGCGTTGTTGGCTACCATCATCGCTAGGCATCAAAGTTGCCTTCCGGGTCGTACTCTCCTGACTCCCGTTGCTGAATGTCGTGATCTCATTTCGAATGCTTTCATCATTCCCGTGCCAAGAGTTTTGCTTTTCATTGATTTTCACTCATCGTTCGACCGGGTTAATCATGGATTTCTTATGTGAGTATTGAAGACTTATTTTTACCGATGCTGCACGACGGCTGTTTAGCTCTCTAATTACTGGCATTTGGGCGTCTATTGACGTAAATGGCTTTCTTACTTCCCCCATCGCAGTGTGTCAGGGCGTCCTTCAAAGGAATCTATTATCTATGTCGCTCTATGTTCTGTTTCTGGAACCCTTATTGCAACCTATAGCTGCTCGTTTGGGTGGCTGGTTGCTGTTGGGAGAAATGTTTACCTTTCGTGCATATGCTGGTGACTTTATGGTCCTTCAACGTACCCATGGTGATATACCACTGCTGAAGGAAGTTTTGGATGCTTTTTGTCGTCTTACGGGAGAGCGGGTTAATGACCAGAAATGTCGCTTACTCAGTTTGAGAGGATTTGACGCTGTTGAAATTCCATGGGCTTTGAAGTTCACCCGATATCAATCGTTAGGTGTTATAATTGACTGTTGTCCGCTAAACATGGGTACGATAAACTGGACGTCTTTCCTACCTCGGGGGATTCTCGTGCATCCCAATTAAACCTTCTTTACGCGATCAAAGAAGAATGCCATCATGTGGCTTGTTGGACATTATGTCCACTACGTGATGGTGAGTGGATATGACGCAGATCCGTGTGCCTTTTCCCAATATATGGCCACAGCCTATTGGCCGTGGCTCAGAATGCCCTCTTATCGTGAACTTTTTTCTAATATGCTGTATCTTGTTTTTCATCGACAAGGAGTTGGATGAGTTGAAATCCTCCGTTTTTTGTGGACACTCTTGTGTGGATTTAAATGTTACGCGATGTAGACGTGACGGAGGGAAAAAGGTGTTGGCACGTTAAAATTAAAGCCATATTCCTTTATATACCTTTTCCTGATTTAAACCTTTTTTGTCGAAATGACTTCTTTTGTTTTATTTTAAAAGTACATAAAGACAAATGAAAATATAATAGTCAAGAGAGGCTGGAAAGCAGTTGTAGGAGAAAGAGTAGAAGAAAAGGTAACATGAAAATGAAGACTTGGGACGAAAGAGAGAGGAAACGACTAATTCAGTTCGGTAATAAATTTCAGTTAATATTATTGAATACTACGTTCAAGAATCACAAGAGGAGGAGGTATACTTGCGAAAGGCTGGGTGATACCGGAGGATTCCAGTTAAATTACATCATGGTCAGACAGAGATTCCAAAATTAGATACTGGATTCTAACGCGTAGACAAGAGCAGATATAGACTCAGATCGCCATCTAGTAGTGATGAAGAGTAGGCTCAAGTTCAAGAGATTAGTTAGGAACAACGAATACACAAAGAAGTGACATACAGAAGTACTAAGGGATGACGAGACATGCTTGAAGTTCTCGAAGGTTAGAGATACAGAAATAGCTCAGTAGGCAGTAGAGTTGAAGAGGAATGGACATCTATTACAAGGGCAATCACAGAAGTCGGGGAGAAAAACAGAGGTACAAAGAAGGTAACTGCGAAGAAACCAAGGATAACAGGAAAAAAACTTCATTTTATCGGTGAAAGGAGGAAGTACAAAAATGTTCCGGGAAACTCAGGAATACAGAAATACAAATTACTCAGGAATGAAATAAATAGGAAGAGCAGAGAAACTAAGACGAAACGGCTACATGAAAAATGTGAAGGTTTCGAAAAAGAAATGATTGTTGGAAGGACTAAATCACATATAGACAAAATCAAAAAACTTTCGGTAAAATTAAAATCAAGGGTGGCAACATCAAGAATACAACGGGAATTCCAATGTTAAATGCAGAGGAGAGAGCGAATAGGTGAAAAGAGTACATTGAAGGCCTCTGTGATGGGCAAGATTTTTCTGATTTGTTGGAAGAAGAAACAGGAGTTGATTTAGAGGAGATAGTGGATCTACTATTAGAATGACAGTTTGAGAGAGCTTTGGAGGACTTAAGATCAAATAAGGCAGAAGGGATGGATAGCATTCAATTAAGATTTCTAAAATCATAGGGGAAGTGGCAACAAAACGATTGTTCACGCTGGTGTGTAGAATGTATGAGTAGGGCGACATACCATCTGACTTTCGAAAAAATATCATCCACAGAATTCCGAAGACTGCAAGAGATGACAGGTGCAAGTATTACCGCACAATCAGCTTAACCGTTGAAGCATCCAAGTTATTGACAAGAATAATACACAGAAGAATGGAAAAGAAAATTGAGGATGTGTTAGATGATCAGTTTGGCTTTAGGAAAGGTTTAGACACCAGAGAGGCAATTCTGATGTTGCGGTTAATAATGAAAACAGGATTAAAGACACTTTCATTGGATTTGTCGACCTGGAAACAGCGTTCGACAATTTAAAATGATGTAAGATGTTCGAAATTCTGAGAAAAAATAGGGTTAAGCTATAGGGAGAGATGCGTAATGCACAATATATACAAGAGCCAATAGGGAATAACAGGAGTGGACTACCAAGAACGAAGTGCTCGAATTAAAAAGAGTGCAAAACAGGGATGTAGTATTTCGCCAATACTGTTCCATCTGTACATCGAAAAAACAATGAAGGAAATAAAAGGAAGGCTCAGGAGTGGAATTAAAATTCAAAGTGAAAGGATATCGATTATACTATTCGCTAATGAACATTGCTATCCTGAGTGAAAGTGAAGAAGAATTACATGATATGCTGAATGGAATGACCCGTCTAATGAGTGCAGAGTACGGTTGAGAGTAAATCGAAGAAAGACGAAATCAATAAGAAGTAGCAGAATGAGAACAGCGACGAACTTAACATCAGTACTGATGGTCACGAAGTAGATGAAGTTAAGGAATTCTTCTACCTAGGCAGCAAAATAACCAATGACAGATGGAGCAAAGAAGACCTCAAAAGCAAATTAGAACTGGCAAAAAAGGATTTCCTGGCCAAGAGAAGTCTACTAGTATCAAAGATAGGCCTTAATTAGAGGAAGGAATTTCTGAGAATTTATGTATGGAGCTTAGCACTATTTGGCAGTTAAATAGGGACTGTGTGAAAACCGGAACAGAAGAGAATTGAAACATTTGAAATGTGGTGCTACAGACGTATATTGAAAATTAGGCGGACTGATAACCTAAGGAATGTGGAGGTTCTGCGCAGAAGCGGAGGAGAAAGGAATATGTGGAAAACACTAATATTTGTTTATTTATTTATTTATGCATTTATTTTACCTGGCAAGATTAGGGCCTTCAGGCCCTCTCTTACACTCAACCAGGCATACTCAGATTTAACGAGTTACAGTTTCTAAAGAACATTAAGGACTTATAACGTATTATGCACTATTGATGTTAAAGAAAAAAAATAGAGATTATAACAGTAGTACAATGATAACTATAATAATAAAAAATAATTATAACAATCAAGAATAATAATGATAATAATAATAATAGTAATGACTATGCACATGAAAGTAAACATACTTTTCTTTTGTGAATGTCAGTCCTATTGTTAGTTGGGAATTTTCTCGTTATGTTCTTGCAGCTTGTGAGTTATTCTCATCGAGCAGAGGCATAAGACGATAGAATGGGGGAAAAGAGATATATAAGAGGTAGATAGGTTAGAGGAAGAGAAATAGAATGATAAAATTCGAAGCTGTGATGGAGAGGAGAAAGAAAGAGATGAGAGGGGCTCAACAATGGTGGCTATACCGTCCCTAATATGTAAGTTTTGAGTTCCCTCTTGAATGTTGAGTAGTTCTGAATAAGACGCAGATCACAGGCTAGCACGTTCCATAGTCGTATGGCTGAGATGGAGAATGACACGGAGAAAGATCTTGTGTTATGTAAAGGTACAGCCAACATGCTAGACGTATCCGATCAGGTATTGCGATTGTGGAATGATGATAGGTGTTTAATGTGAGAAGATAATTATTGGGGGCACCAGTGGCTAAGAAATCGATGAAGTAAGCACATCGTGTGGAGATCGCGTGCCTTATGTGGGCGTATCCAACCTAGCTGGGAGTATGAAGGACTGATATGATCATACAACCGAATATTGCACACGTATCTAACGCAAGCATTCATCACTAGCTCGAGGCATCTAGAATTTTCACTATTTGTGCCGTGTTGAACTACATCACAGTAGTAAAGATTGGACTAATTTTTGTTTAACATGGATTGGAAATATTTTTCTAAATTTTTGAATTGCATCTAGTGAGGAGAGCGATTTCCGGCAAGCTGTGACTGTTTGTTCTTCCCAATTCAGGTGTTCATCCAAGATTATTCCAAGGTCTTTTACTGCTTTTTGGTATGGTAATTGGGTACCATTGAGGAGTATTTGAGGGACTGTTTCGCGAAAGTACCGGCTGATTAACTTTGGATGAGATATAAGTATGACCTGGGATTTCTTGGGGTTTAGTTTCAGACCTAGGTTCTGTGCCCATCGAGAAACAGAGCAAAGATCTGCGTTCATACTCGCTACTGCGTCAGCAATGTTTTTGGGGCTTGCACTTATGTACAGTTGGAAGTCGTTGGCATATAGACGGTAGTTGCAGGAGTGAATCACTGAAGAAATATCATTAATGTACAGTGAGAAGAGTCGTGGACCAAGGACGGAGCCTTGGGGAACTCCAGAGCGCACGTTTTTCATGATGACTTTTCCGACGCACAAATGACTTGTTGACTTCTGTTTTTGAGGTAGCTGTCGAACCAGTGTATTGCGCTGTTTGAGAATTTCAGCTGTTTCATTTTAATTAGTAATATATCGAAGTCAACTGTGTCAAAAGCCTTGCTAAAGTCAACCAGTGTTAGGATAGTAGCTTCACGTCTGTTCATAGCATGTTTAATGTCATCAGTTACTTTGATTAATGCAGTTGCTGTCCTATGGTGCTTTCGAAAGCCTGACTGATATTCGTCATGGATGTTATGAGTTTTGAGGTAATCTGTCAGCTGTTCATCGACGATGTATTCTAGGGCTTTAGATATTGCAGGTAGTATGCTGATCGGCCTGTAGTCACCTGGCGACTTAGGGTTGTCAGTCTTGGGTATAGGTTGAATTAAACTTTGCTTCCACTCAGTAGGATATGTACTACTGACAAGAGACAGGTTGAAGATGTCTGTGATAACTGGAATAATAGTGTCTAGACATGGGGAAGGGACAGGATGATAGGAAATCTTTTAAGACATCATGGAATGACATCCGTGGTACTATAGGTAGCTGTTGAAATACATTACAGGAGAGGAATTTGTGGCATGCCGCATACAGCCAGTCAGAAGAAAAAAGTTTAAAAAATGTTTGGTGCTAAGTTAAAAAGTTGAGCACTAATGCCGTAGAACTACAGGAAAATGAATGTAATAAAAAACAACACTGCCGAAGTATGGGTGGAGCTAGCCATCCCTTTCGTTCTGAAGAGAAAGGCCAAAAATTCTGTAATATGTCACCAAGGATCCTGTCAGGTAGTAGAAATGACGTCACCTGCTAATGTTGATTCACAACTCCCACTGTGCACCATGGAACTGCACGTATTCTAATTTCGCCCATGTAAAGGCTCCTCAGAGGAAAATAAGGCTATGATCAGGCAAAAGAAACGAGATACGCTTACAGTTATTATGAAGCAACCCTGTGCACTTCGGACGCGAGTGGGGTGGATAAGCTGGGGAATTATCGAGTTCCAGTCCAGGAAGAGAGATAGCGGTTCCAACGCCAGGCGTCCAGCTCAGTTATAAGCCAGCTGTGCTGTTGTGGCCTGACAGAAGCTCTCGCAGTAGTGGCATATCATTCACGCAGCAGCCAGACGCTCTAACGTCCGATCATCAGTGGACCTTAAAGATGGATTGTAATGTGTGGGCAATAAAACGAAATTCAGCAGTTGGAAGATATCTTCGGTAAACTACAACTCGTGATGAAAAACTAGTCAAGCTTCGGCTATACACAAGGAGAAAACCAGCTGCTGAAATCAGCTTTTATGATTACATAGGCAAGTTAACGGAGTTAACCACGCGGTTACAACGAAAAAGGGATTGGTTAAACGTATGTGGTCGATTTCCGAAAATCTTTCTCGGTGCAGCCGATGCAGAGGGCTTGGAAGAGATCAACAACACATTACAGGCAGTACAAGCGGATATAGACGACAACCAGGGAACCGTGGACCAACGCAGCAAACAGCTCACCTACGTTTGAGCTTTGTCCGATGCCAGCAATCCCGATTGCATCATACTTATGGACGTTTCGATAACGTAGACATACAAGTTTTTCGTACCCTTACCGATAACAAGGTAAACGTGGAGAAACGACACTTGTACAGGAAGCGCTGTGAGCCGTGCATGGCTCGCCGTCCCACCATTTGGTGTTTTACGCCCTGTTTTAACGTATTTGCTTCTCACCACGTTGATATAAATTACTGCCTTTACTGAGTTGCTGTTTTGCCTGACCGTCATCGGCGCTAGTAGCGCGTATCGATGTATCCCCTCTGATAGGATCTTTGCTCGGGTGCTATGACTTCCCAGTTGCCATCTGTCGTTGAGTGAGTCGGAACGTGCGAGGAGGAGAGTTCACGGCGGTGAGCTGGGCCCTGGCAGTCAGTTGCAATGCGCATGGAGCGCAGCCAGGGCCAGCCAGGCGGCGGCTTGCAGCAGCAGTGAGCCCTGCGTGGACATCGCCCGCCCCACCGTTGCCGCCACGCATCACTTAAGCCGGGCCTCACTTTTGGTGGATGGTTGGTCGGTCGGTTGGTCCGAGGACATCTCTGTGCGGCGTAGGCGACTGGGCGGCTGGCGGGCTCGGCGTTGCTGTTGTGGAGGTTTTCCTGTGAGTAACAACGAGTGAAGTGTTCGAGATAGCCGCCATCAGGTGGAATTGATCAAATTAATTTACCCATAATCAAGTGCACCAGCGGAATTTTCTGCCTTGTGGCCGTTAGTGTTCTGGTTACCTGCCCTGGCCACTAATGTAGCTAGGCAGTATCTTTTCCTCACCTGTTGTTGCTGCCCAACATGGTGTCTACTTTTGGCAGCTCACTTCACATACGCGTTTGTTTGGGGATTGTGATATGTGTAATTTGTTTTGGGGCCTTGAATCAGTGATACGCCCGCTAAATCACGCTTTCTTGAGTCGTTTGACTTCGGCACCCTTAATCCTTATTCAATTTGTATAGGGGACTTGAGGTTCAGGAAGAAATACGAGCACCACTTCAATTACTAACAGCAATCGGGAAAGAATTTTTATTGTTTTACTATCACATGGCGACCGTCACTACTACACGAGAGAGTACACGTCACCAGATTCAAACATGAGTTGGTTCATATGGCTCAGAGCACTATGGGACTTAACTTCTGAGGTCATCAGTCCCCTAGAACTTAGAACTACTTAAACCTAACTAACCTAAGGACAGAACACACATCCATGCCCGAGGCAGGATTCGAACCTGCGACCGTAGGAGTCACGCGGTTCCAGGCTGTAGCGCCTACAACCGCTCGGCCATTCCGGCTGACCCAAACATGAGAACCAATGCCTTGCAGAGACTGCAGATTTGAATGTTTCACCCTCCTATTTACCCAGTAGCCTAGAAAGCTCTGCAAAAGTTTGTGCGTCTGAAAATACGCGAAATATTACTAGTGAGACTGGACGGACAGTCCCATGCCTGTTCTCCACACAGGAAATACTGGACTGCTGAGCTGGGCCAATCATGAATCTGCCTTACGCACGAAGTCATGTGAGTTCACTCTGTTGCACTCCCACAAATCTGTGACGCAATATCCTAAGGAGATGATTACAAATAAAAAGAAATTTTTACAAAGGATAAGAATGCAGTGGTTGTGTTCCGTGGTAAACACCTTTGTTTTACTTGCTACGAGCGAGTGAGTTCAATGGCGCAAAGTGCTGAAAGCAACAGGAACAGGGATTATTGATCAATGTCACTTGGAGCACCATTTCCGGACCAACCTTCCGATCACCTGCCACCATCACTGGAGTCACCACGTTAAATATCACCCATACATTAATTTACTAGCCTGACCTACCGTTGACATACTAACCACTGAGAATCTGGCTTACTTTACTTTAGACCCTACTCTGCGCAGCTCCCTGGATCAAATGGTAACTGCGTAAAACACCTGCATGTTAGGCTACATGAAAAAGTATCGTATAGAACACTGCCGCCAACTTTTAACCACAGGAGGCACAAAGCGGCATCCACGATACGACTCTCCATATGAGGATGCCTCCATCATCGTCGACCATGATCATTTTAGTGTTTCTTGTGTTGTGGTGTGGGCAGCCATAATGTTGCATACGCGAAGAAAATTCCAAAACTCTTGAACACAGCACGCTCACCAGTCAACTTTATGTGATACTGTATTCCTTTCCCACGTGCTTCTTTTCAGGGGTGCATTTGGCCGTGACTGCATTTTTAAGGACGGCAGTGAGCGACCACATCTCACGCCGGAAGAGAGGGAGCTCTTGGAACGAGAGTTGGTTCGAGGAGTGGACTGCCCTTCCCGATCTCGTGACTTAAATCCCATCAAGCACGTGCAATGTGCGCCAGAGGGACACAGTTCAGCACCTCCACATGCACCAATGACTATCCGGCATCTGTCAACCACGCTGTTGGAGAATGGAAAGCCGTGCCACAAGGAGTGCGTACCAACCTTGTGACCAGAATGGCCGCACGTTCCAGAGCATGCACTGTGGCGGTCACACACCTTATTAAGAACCATGTCCTGCCTTTTGTAATTTCGAGGGAACCATCGTAAATCGAGGTGGCCTCAGCGTAATTGATATCTTTCAATAAAAGTGTCACTTCTGTTCGTCTCACTGCGTATTTCTTTCAGTCGCCTTCCGTACAATATTGTAACATTTTTGTACTATCGAAAATTCAACCAGCTATGTCACTTGGCAGAGAAACACCATGGGAAATTTATTTTCACCCTTAACTTTTGTACACCAGTGTAATAACACACAGAAGAATGTAACTACACTTATATTATACTTATTTTAGTAATGCCTGTTTAAAAATATCTAATTTTTTATTTTATTTAACTGTTTCCGATAACATAATAAGATATGATCTAGCAGGTGCAGCCAAAACTTGGTCCAATCAAATCGCCGCGTTTGTGATTACAAATGGAAAACACGGAGCCGCGCGTGATTAGCCGAGCAGTCTAAGGCGTTGCAGTCAAGGACTGTGCGGTTGGTCCCACCGGAGGTTCGAGTCCTCCCACGGGCATGGGTGTATGTGTGTGTGTGTTTGTCCTTAGGACAATTTAGTTTAAGTAGTGTGTAAGCTTAGGGACTGATGACATTAGCAGTTAAGTCCCATAAGATTTCACAACATTTTTTAGAAAACACGGAAACCGACACAGGAATTTAAAAAAAAACAAATAATAAGAAGTCCTGCGCAAAAAAATAATTTTACCAAGGAAACCATATTTAAAGGACGAAAGGAACCGAGAAAGGTCCTATAAAAAGAAAAACAGGAGAGCGTGTGCAATTTAAGATAGATTGCAGCTTATACTGACAGCTAAAAGAGATGTATATAGAGTTACTACGCACCTTCCACAGGGAGCACGTCCACATCTCACCACTGACTTCTAGTATCTGCCGCACGCAGCTGACGTCAACAAGTGCATGGGCCTGAAGATGACGTTGTTACAACGTTGAAACCAGTTGCCAAAATAAAATCGACACCTTAAATACAGCTGGAGGAATTTCTTCATATTTAATATAAATTTATACCATCTGACGTCCCACTGTCCTCCATTTCAACTATGGATGTACAAAGAAAAAAGAGATGCATTTTTCATGGGAAAACGGCGAAGGAGCATACGAAAAATGCTAAAATCTTCCATTATTAACGAATATTGTCATTAAGTCTACTGGTAATAATTAAGGATGACCATCAAGAATATTTTCTCATTAAAATCTCTAAGTGCATTATAAATATGAGCTTCCAGTTTTTAGTGGGCTGGAGACTAAATTTTAGAATAATAATGGCTATGTTTATTCTTAAGTATTTCGTGATTTGCTTTTGACATTTGTCAAGCGTCCTAAGCCTGTTTTCCGATCTAAAACCGAGTGGAGTTTGCTGATTTTATTATTTAAGGACTACCTTAAAATCTAACTGATAGAGATCATGAGCTAATGCTCTGAAAGTAAAACATTGACTCGTCTTTCAATGAAAATAGAGAATGAAAATTAACCGATGTACTGAAAGAAATCTTTTGATATATCTCTATTGTAAAAGAAGAAAACAACTATGTACAATCAACATCTATAATTATACACTCCTGGAAATTGAAAAGAGAATATTGTGAATTCATTGTCCCAGGAAGGGGAAACTTTATTGACACATTCCTGGGGTCAGATACATCACATGATCACACTGACAGAACCACAGGCACATAGACACAGGCAACAGAGCATGCACAATGTCGGTACTAGTACAGTGTATATCCACCTTTCGCAGCAATGCAGGCTGTTATTCTCCCATGAAGACAATCGTAGAGATGGTGGATGTAGTCCTGTGGAACGGCTTGCCATGCTATTTCCACCTGGCGCCTGAGTTAGACCAGCGTTCGTGTTGGACGTGCAGACCGTGTGAGACGACGCTTCATCCAGTCCCAAACATGCTCAATGGGGGACAGATCCGGAGATCTTGCTGGCCAGGGTAGTTGACTTACACCTTCTAGAGCACGTTGTGTGGCACGGGATACATGCGGACGTGCATTGTCCTGTTGGAACAGCAAGTTCCCTTGCTGGTCTAGGAATGGTAGAACGATGGGTTCGATGACGGTTTGATGGACCGTGCACTATTCAGTGTCCCCTCGACGATCACCAGAGGTGTACGGCCAGTGTAGGAGATCGCTCCCCACACCATGATGCCGGGTGTTGGCCCTGTGTGCCTCGGTCGTATGCAGTCCTGATTGTGGCGGTCACCTGCACGGCGCCAAACACGCATACGACCATCATTGGCACCAAGGCAGAAGCGACTCTCATCGCTGAAGACGACACGTCTCCATTCGTCCCTCCATTTACGCCTGTCGCGACACCACTGGAGGCGGGCTGCACGATGTTGGGGCGTGAGCGGAAGACGGTCTAACGGTGTGCGGGACCGTAGCCCAGCTTCATGGAGACGGTTGCGAATGGTCCTCGCCGATACCCCAGGAGCAACAGTGTCCCTTATTTGCTGGGAAGTGGCGGTGCGGTCCCCTACGGCACTGCGTAGGATCCTACGGTCTTGGCGTGCATCCGTGCGTCGCTGCGGTCCGGTCCCAGGTCGACGGGCACGTGCACCTTCCGCCGACCACTGGCGACAACATCGATGTACTGTGGAGACCTCATGCCCCACGTGTTGAGCAATTCGGTGGTACGTCCACCCGGCCTCCCGCATGCCCACTATACGCCCTCGCTCAAAGTCCGTCAACTGCACATACGGTTCACGTCCACGCTGTCGCGGCATGCTACCAGTGTTAAAGACTGCGATGGAGCTCCGAATGCCACGGCAAACTGGCTGACACTGACGGCGGCGGTGCACAAATGCTGCGCAGCTAGCGCCATTCGACGGCCAACACCGCGGTTCCTGGTGTGTCCGCTGTGCCGTGCGTGTGATCATTGCTTGTACAGCCCTCTCGCAGTGTCCGGAGCAAGTATGGTGGGTCTGACACACCGGTGTCAATGTGTTCTTTTTTCCATTTCCAGGAGTTTATTTACTAGAGGTGAAAATAAACCCAAATTATTTATTATTTGAGTCACTGAGAACCATAAAGCCTCAAAGCACAGAAACAAGGTTTGAGGAAAATATAGGCTTGTTAAAAGTTATAGACAAACCACCAGTCTCATTGGTCTACATTGTTTTTTAGCCAAATCTCTACATGCTGTACTTCTTCTGAAAAAATGTACCTCCATAACATTTGAAATATTAATTAATATTTTTAATTATATTTATTATGATGTTAAGTCAAGTAATTCATCTATATAAGCTAGTTACAGTAGTGTCTTTTGTCAGTAGTTAAGTTTGCGATTATTGTGAAACTAGAATTAGAATATAGAGAACAGACACTAAATGTACCACACACACAGTAATGACCTATTCCAACACTCCGTGGTGGTCCTCGTTATCATCATCTTCATTAAGCACATTCTGCGGGTTGTGGGTCAGATAAAATTGCCGAAACACCTCTGATCATGAAATATAACTACTGCATACATGATGTAGAACCTAAATTATGTGGTCAACCATAGACAGCAACTGAGCAACGCAGAGCAAGAAAATAATGTTTTATGCCTTGGGCTCACCTGAAAACGAACATCTGAGAAATCATTGAGACAGATTTCTATGAATGTTCATACATACAGTATGAGCTACAGATACAGATAAATCTGCTTCACAATAAGATCAATAGATGTCAGGAGCATGCATACATTCTTCAATCTCATAATCGATGACGGTGTTCTTCAGGCCCTTATGGTTCCCAGAAGCTCATTTGTTTCAAGTATGTTAGTAGACATAGAAGATATTAGGAGTGTTTCAAGTCCCGTGGTGTACTTTTTCTCGATCTCCATAAGGTAGGAAAACCTCTCTTGTTGCAGAAATAAATTACAATTTCTCTAGCCAACCGGCTTGGCGACACGGCAACTTATCAAACTGGAATACGATATCGGCTTCGGTTTTACCACTGGCTGCTCGTTCTACCAGACAATCTGAGCGTTTCAGAAATTTTACCAACATATTCAGTTAGACAAATTTTGAGACTTGGTTTACACTTCACACAAACAAATAAAACACGTAGGTTTCGTTACATATTCGCTCAGCCTTAACTGCGAGTAAAATTTAAAAAGAGAAGACATAGGTGAGATGCAAAATTTCATTAATATGAACTGATGTGGAGTATGGTAAGCAAACAAAGTCTTATGCAGGGCGCGACAGAAATACTTTGACGACCTTGTAAACATATTCCCAAAAGTTCTTCACTTTGCATTGCTTACGAAATAAATTTGTTCTCACTTCACAACCTAGAAACTGATAGTAAATTTTCAACATTTGCTTGTCTTTACACAAGCAAGGGATGGCGACAGCAATGACATACGGCTAGTGGTAGAGGTACCACTAACGCTGCCAAATCCAGAAACTAACATGGCGACCTCATGAAGATACGGTATAAAATCAGGGAAAACAATAAAATGAAAGAAAGACACTATAAAATTAGGTAACGTCCAGGGATGTAGCCCAGCTGAAAGATTTTTATACGAGGATCGTATTTGTCCAGGTAAATTCGTTGACCAATCACTGAGATGTGCAATCCAATGGTCGTCTATTTTAACTCCATGTAACAATCAGAAACTCTGAACATCAAGTCATGAGCTTGGCACTGTGGAATTAGGCACGTGAGGTCCATATGGACAATTTGTTTTGACATCCATTGTATGAAATGAATCATCCTCGAGGACTTGAACTGCTGTAGGTGTGAATTTTATTGATACTGCGTTCGTATATCAACACAGTAACTGATATCGGAAGTGTAAATTGTGATTTTTTATATACTTAAAAACAAAGGCAAATATTCAGATTTCAGTAGTATTCCCATTTAGAGCCATGCCATTTATAGACGGATACCTGCAGTGGGTACATTTGACTCGCCGCTGTCAGGTGCCTTCGTGTCGTGGACAGCTCGTTCGTTTCAGAGTTTCACTGCATTGAGACTGGGCGGTAATCGCGTGATCGCCTCGTATCAAATCGACAGGCAAGTCACGAAGCGCTCCGCCTGACACTGGAACGGCTCAATTTCGCTGCGTCGATTGGTTTCGATAGCGATCCGGCACGATCGTTTCCACCGTATTCTGACAGCATACCTTGACTCACTTCTCGCTTCGGCTAAAATTAAATTCGTGGGCACATTTTGATCTGTGCTCTTTAAATGATTACACGTTAGACTCGTTTTAAATTTGCTATTACATAAGAAACTAAAAAAGTTAATAGCCACATAAATCTCGAAAAATTCGTAGGAATCATAGGAGAGGAAGGACGCTACTAAAATTCCCTATCAGGCTTGGGATAGTAGGTTAATTGAAAACCTGATGAATTCAGCACCATTTAAGTTGTCACTAATGGGAGCAATAAAGTGGAAATATGTAGGAGGGGCCAAGGATCAGAATATGTTAAGATTACCGAAGCATTGATATTTGAGGCATGCAGACATTAAAATTAAAGTACAAGACTGAAATAGTTGGAGGACAGCATCAGTGTTATTGGGGGACATAAAGTTTTTCTAACGGAGGGTCACATTATAAGTATCAGTTTATCGTTACGAGACATATATTCAGGTACTTCTGTGCAGTCAGTGCACATGGTTGTGGTTGTGACTGTGTGGTTGTCACATATAGCAGTCGATAAAAGGACGTATAATAGTTTCTTATTGTCCTACTGTATATCAACGACGCTATCCCACTTTGCTATACTGTAATACAGTAGACATTCACTCATAATTTTATGTCTATGGGTCTTAAAGTGATTTTTAATAACACTCGCATGGGCATCAAAACTTTTTTTTTTCACTGCATAAAACATAATGGAAGAAAATTAGCGTTTTAATGTCCTCTTCACGACGAACATATTAGAGACGAATCACGAAATCAAAAATGATCATGATGAGGAAGAAACTGTAGGACGACCTTTTCGATGAAATTCATGGCATTCGCCTTAACTGATTTGGAAAAACCATGAATAATCTAGCTCTGGGAGAGCAGATGTGAATTAGAACAAACGTCCATTCATTTGCGAGCTGAGAGCCTTAATTTCGGAAATTTGTGGTAAGGTCTTGTGGGACCAAACTGCAGAGGTCATCGGTTCCTAAGCCTACACACTGAAACTACTTACACTACTTAATCTAATTGAAACTAACTTACACTATGGACGACACACATACCCATGCCCCACGGAGGACTCCAACCACCGACGGGGGGAGCCGCACGTACCATGAAAGAGGCGCCTCAGATCGCGAGGCTACCCAGCGCGGCAGAGCCTTCATCATCGCGTAACTCCGCTTGGTCCTTGTCTTAAAGGCAGCAGGATCCCTCTCTTCTGTGGATAAGTATTCGAACTAGAGCTCTTCATTTTACCGCCCGTCATCAAGAATGTTTACTTACGCCTTTACGGTGCGCACCCCCTGGCAGTACATTCATATCGCCTCGACTCACAACAGTTCTTGTTGTGGTGTACAGTTCGAAGACTCGTTTGATGCAGGTCTTCACTATTACAAGTGCCGGAACTTAAATAGTGACAACTATTAAAGAGTTACGTGTTTTCACCTGTTACTCCGCTTCAAAGTAGTCACCAGCGTTGTGCAGAACCCGTTGCCAGCGATGTGGAAGGCGTTAGTAGAGCCTATTCTGTTGATGGTGCGAATGGAGCGGTCTACTGCCTGTCGAGTCTCTGGAACAGTACTGAAGCGAATACCCCGAAGTGGTTCCTTCATCTTTGGAATCAAAGCAAAGTCACAAGGACTTAAGTCTGGGGAGTATGATGGATGGTACAGTACTTCCCAGTCCCATCGACCGAACAAAGCAACCACAGCTTGCGCTTTATGTGCTCGTGGATTGTCGTGCAAAATGATTGGTGGGTTGCGGAGGAAGTCTTGCCGTTTCTTTCGCAAAGCTGGTCGCAGGTGATGCTCCAAAAATGAACATTAATACTGTGCACTGACGGTCTGATGTGGAGGAAAGTAATGCGTTAAGATAACACCAACACAGTAGTACACGAAAATCACAGTAACTTTCAGCATACGGGGGCTCTGACGCACTTTCGACTTTCGCAGTGATCCATAATGACCCCATTCGTTGGACTGGCGATTCAGTTTCGACTTCTTAGCATTCGCTTCAGAACTGTTCCAGAGATTCGACAGGCAGCAGACCGCTCCATTCACACGATCTACAAAACAGGCTCTTCTAACGGTGTACTACGCCTTCCACATCGCTGGCAACGGGTTATACACAACGATGGTGACTATTTTGAAGAAGAGTAACAGGTGCAAACACGTAACTCTTTTGTATCGGTTGTGGATAAATAGTTACCACTATTTAATTTCCAACCCTCGTGTATCTGGCGTAGGATTGTTTATCCCTGTATAGATACAGTAACTCTCGTCCATTTGGACATCTTTACTTTATTCAACTTTATTCAAGCTTTGGTCTGGCTCTACAATTTTCACCACCATACACTTTTCTCCATGATAAGATCATGATAAAGAACAGATGATAGACCGACAGCAGTGTCAGAAACTTTAGCTGCTCTTCGACAATATTTGGTTGCAGATTACGTAGAAATAGAGAGGGAAGTGGTGGAAAGGTGTGGGATTAGGGAAGAAAGAGGGTGACGTTGCAGTACATCTACATCTACATTCTACATTTATACTCCGCAAGCCACCCAACGGTGTGTGGCGGAGGGCACTTTACGTGCCACAGTCATTACCACCCTTTTCTGTTCCAGTCGCGTATGGTTCGCGGGAAGAACGACTGCCGTAAAGCCTCCGTGCACGCTCGATTCTCTCTAATTTTACATTCGTGATCTCCTCGGGAGTTATAAGCAGGGGGAAGCAATATATTCGATATATCATCCAGAAACGCACCCTCTCGAAAACTGGACAGCAAGCTACACCGCGTTGCAGGGCGCCTCTCCTCTCCTCTCCTCTCCGTAACGTTATCACGCTTACCAAATAACCCTCTCACGAAACGCGCCGCTCTACTTTGTATCTTCTCTATCTCCTCCGTCAACCCGATCTGGTACGGATCCCACACTGATGAGCAATACTCAAGTATAGGTCGAACGAGTGTTTTGTAAGCCACCTCCTTTGTTGATGGACTACGTTTTCTAAGGACTCTCTCAGTGAATCTCAACCTGGTACCCGCCTTACCAACAATTAATGTTATATGATCATTCCACTTCAAATCGTTCCGCACGCATACTCCCAGATATTTTACAGAAGTAACTGCTACCATTGTTTGTTCTGCTATCGTATAATCGTGCAATAAAGGATCCTTCTTTCTATGTTTTAGCAAAACACTACATTTGTCTATGTTAAGGGTCAGTTGCCATTCCCTGCACCAAATGCCTATCCGCTGCAGATCTTCCTGCATTTCGCTACAATTTTCTAATGCTGCAACTTCTCTGTATACTACAGTATCATCCGCGAAAAGCCGTAAGAGAGAAGAGGGGTGGAGGCTGACAAGGCGGGGAGAGGTAGGGAAGCGAGAGGGATGGTGGGGAGAGAAGCGGCAGGCACCCCCCTTCCTTGTAAGTGTGTGCGCCTGTGTGTGTAAGGAGCACGGAAGGCAAAGGTGCGGCACTGCGCCCCCATTCCAGGGGCGCGCCACCGGCGGAATGCTGCGCCGGCCGCGAACCCCTCGGCAGCGTCTTTGAGACGGCATACCTGGCTCGCCGCGACGCTGCGCCGGCTCTCAAACAATTAAAAAAGGCGCAGACGCGCCGGGGCCGCAAAGTGCGCGGCTGCAGGCGCGAATAGTTAACATATCTGGCCGCTGCTGCGAGAACGTCTCCTCACACGGGCGAACACGCGCGTCCGGGCGCGCCGCAAAAACTCTCATATCAGCTATGGAATTTGCGCTTAAAATGCCGGGCGAGCACAAAAAGCGCAGCGCCGCCCCGAGGCCTGCTTTGCCGGCGCATATTTCGCGATGCGCGCCGCCGCCTGTTGGTGCTGTACACGGAGAGGCGCCTGCAACAGCCCCGGGGGCTGCCGGTCGGAGGTCGCAGGTTCGCTCTAAACGCGAATCAGTAGCCTGTTGATGGAAAATAACAGCGGTGAGCAAAATAACTCTCTGACTGTGACTCCACATGAGAATTTAGCTACCTCCACTACCTCGACGGGGAAAAAAAAATGTATACAGGGTGTTACAAACATGTACGGCCAAACTTTCAGGAAACAGTCGTCACACACGGATAAAGAAAAGATGTAATGTGGACATGTGTCAGGAAACGCTTCATTTCCATGTTAGAACTCATTTTAGCTTCGTCAGTATGTACTGTACTTCCTCGATTCACTGCCAGTTGGCCCAATTGAAGAAGGTAATGTTGACTTCAGTGCGGATGTGTTCACATGCGACTCATTGCTCTACACTACTAGCATCAAGCACATCAGTAAGTACCACCAACAGGTTAGTGTTCATCACGAACGTGGTTTTGCAGCCAGTGCAATGTTTACAAATGCGGAGTTGGCAGATGCCCATTTGATGTATGGATTAGCAAGGGTCAATAGCCGTGGCGCGGTACTTTTGTATCGAGACAGATTTCCAGAACGAAGGTGTCACTACAGGAAGACGTTCGAAGCAATTGATCGGCGTCTTAGGGAGCACGGAACATTCCAGCCTATGACTCGCGACTGGGGATGACCTAGAACGACGAGGACACCTGCAATGGACGAGGCAATTCTTCGTGCAGTTGACGATAACCCTAATGTCAGCGTCAGAGAAGTTGCTGCTGTACAAGGTAACGTTGACCACGTCACTGTATGGAGAGTGCTACGGGAGAACCAGTTGTTTCCGTACCATGTACAGCGTGTGCAGGCACTATCAGCAGCTGATTGGCCTCCAAGGGTACACTTCTGCGAATGGTTCATCCGACAATGTGTCAATCCTCATTTCAGTGCAAATATTCTCTTTACGGATGTGGCTGCATTCCGACGTGATCAAATTGTAAATTTTTACGATCAACCTGTGTGGGCTGACGAGAATCCGCACGCAATTGTGTAATCACGTCATCAACATAGATTTTCTGTGAACGTTTGGGCAGGCATTGTTGGTGATTTCTTGATTGGGCCCCATGCTCTTCCACCTACGCTCAATGGAGCACGTTATCATGATTTCATACGGGATACTCTACCTGTGCTGCTAGAACACGACACAACATGTGGTTCATGCACGATGGAGTTCCTGCACATTTCAGTCGAAGTGTTCGTACGCTTCTCAACAACAGATTCGGTGACCGATGGATTGGTAGAGGAGGAACAAATCCGTGGCCTCCACACTCTCCTGACCTCAACCCTCTTGACTTTCATTTATGGGGGCATTTGAAAGCTCTTTACGCAACCCCAGTACCAAACGTAGATACTTTTCGTGCTCGTCTTGTGGACGGTTGTGATACAATACACCATTCTACAGGGCTGCATCAGCGCATGAGGGATTCCATGCGACAGAGGGTGGATGCATGAATCCTCGCTAACAGAGGATATTTTGAACATTTCCTGTAACAAAGTGCTTGAAGTCACGCTGGTACGTTCTGTTGCTGTGCGTTTCCATTCCGTTATTTGAAGAGAAGTAATAAAATGAGCTCTAACATGGAAAGTAAGCGGTTCCGGACACATGTCCACATAACATATTTTCTTTCTTTGTGTGTGAGGAATGTTTCCTCAGAGTTTGGTCATACCTTTTTGTAACAGCCTGTGTATTGCATCACCGAGAACCAGTTCTGGGAAGTAAACAAAAATTGGTTGGCTTGTTCCTACATCTGAATGATGACGTTTATTCAGATTTCGCACCAGCCGCATAACAGTGGCACTAGGAGTTCCACTATCAGGATGCAAATCAAGGTTGGGTTGGGTTGTTTGGGGAGGGAGACCAGACAGCGTGGTCATCGGTCCCATCGGATTAGGGAAGGATGGGGAAGGAAGTCGGCTGTGTCATTTCAAAGGAACTATCCCGGCATTTGCCTGGAGCGATTTAGGGAAATCACGGAAAATCTAAATCAGGATAGCCGGACGCGGGATTGAACTTTCTGTAAGTAGGCTGTTTAGGGTTTTATGTTGGTAACGCCACGTAGCGCTCTGTATGAAAATCACTGGCTGTGCTGTGTGCAGTCTGTGGCTGGGTGGCATTGTTGGAATAGTCGCTATTGTAGTGTTGGGTAGTTGGATGTGAACAGCGCGTAGCGTTGCGCAGTTGCAGGTGAGCCGCCAGTGGTGGTGGCTGTGGGGAGAGAGAAGGGGGAGTTTTGAGAGCGGATGATCTGGACGTGTGTCCATCAGAGACAGTAAATTTGTAATATCGGATGTCATGAACTATAATGACTTTTGAACACTATAAAGGTAAATACATTGTTTGTTCTCTGTGAAAATCTTTCATTTGCTAAGAATGCCTATCAGTAGTTAGTGCCTTCAGTAGTTTGAATCTTTTATTTAGCTGCCAGTATTGGCGCTCGCTGAATTGCAGCAGTTCGAGTAACGAAGATTTTTGTGAGGTAAGTGATTCATGACAAGTACAGGTTATTGTCAGTGAGGAACATTCTTTTGTAGGGATTATTGAAAGTCAGATTACCTTGCGCTAAACATATTTTGTGTCAGTTTAGTGTGGATCAGAATAAGTAAAGAGAGAAATGTCTGAGTACGTTCAGTTTCGCTCAGCTGTTTGAGAATCAAATAATGTATGTGGTTTAGCAGCACAGTCATTCATAAATTTTTCTAAGGGGAAGTTTCACGTCGTCCTCCCGAATGCGAATCCAGTGTTCAACCACTGCGGCACCTCGCTCTGTCAAATCAGGTGAGCCGTTACGGTAGTGAGCGTTAATTACCTATGAGACTGGACGTGGTGGCTTGATGCTAGCCAAGAACACCTCCAGAACGACTAAGACGTCAATATCAACGCCGTACTGAGCTCTAAAGAGATCGTGTAATGGGTCTTCGAGAAGCTGGATATTCCTTTCGTGATATTGTTGATAGACTTTGCAGGACTCACATGATTTCTGGCAGCGGTGATCACGAGAATGTACGGTCATAAGGAAATCGGGCTCTCGGCGGCCATGAGGCGCTACCGACGGGGAATACCATCTTGTTTGGCGTATGGCTGTAACTCATCGTACTGCTAATGCAGCGGCAATCTGAGCAGCAGTTGGCACCACAGTGTCACAACGAACTGTTACAAGTCTGTTACTTCAAGCACAGCTCCGAGCGAGTCGCCCTGTAACGTGGATTCCACTGACCCCAAAAACCACCGTTTGCGACTTCAGCGGTCTCCAACGAGAGCTCATTGGACGACAGGGTGGCGGCCTGTTGTGTTTGATGATTAAAGCTGGATCTGCCCCGTTGTCTGTGATGGACGTGTGTTGGTTAGAAGGAGATCAGTTGAAGGTCTGCACCTGGAGCACTCTCGTGGCTATCCCACGCACCCTGATTGCATTTTTGTACTCCAAGTCTGGCGATTCGACGTGTTGTGCCGCCATTCATTCGACAGGATGTTTACCAACAGGATAACGCTCGTCCGCACTCCACTGTTCTAACCCAACATATCTTTACAGGTCGTCGACATGATGCCTTGGCGTGCTCTATCACCAGATCTGGCTCCAGTCGAGCACATATGAGACATCATCGGACGACAACACCAGCGTCATCCACGAAGAGCATTAACCGTCCCTGTGTTTACCGACTAAGTAAAACAGGCGTGGAACTCCATCGCACAAACTGATATTCGGCACCTGTACAATACAATGCATCCACGTTTGCATGCTTGCAATCAACACTCTGGCGGATACTCTGGTTACTAATGTACTAGCATTTATCATTTGCAATTAATATTTTAATAACTTGAATATATTACATCGACCGAAGCATCATTACATTAATTACTTTTTGGTATTGCAACTTTTATTACGTCAGTGTAATATCTTCCCGTGGGTACAGTCTAAATACAGGTACAAGGTAGATAACTGCGAAGAAACCTCGATGAACAGATGACAGAAACGCAAACACCGCTCAAGGAGTAGGCCTTAGCCCTGTTTCGAGTAACCGTCTGTTGCTTAGTAGGCAGCACGAGGAACGATCTGGTGAAAATGGAACATGTTGCCAGTATGTGGCGAATGACTACAGCTATTGTTCAAAATGGTTCAAATGGCTCTAAGCACTATTCGACTTAACATCTGAGGTCATCAGTCCCCTAGACTTAGAACTACCGAAACCTAACTAACCTAAGGACATCACACACATCCATGGCCGAGGCAGGATTCGAACCTGCGACCGTTGCAGCAGCGCGGTTCAGGACTGAAGCGCCTAGAACCACTCGGCCACAGCGTCCATTCTTACCAGTGGATGAATTTTGATGGTCCCGCCGCTTCTTTCGTCAGCCAGCCCGTCATTTGGCTTCACAAGGCTGAGTGGACCCCGTACCAGACCTCCCTACCTCAAAATAAAAAAAAAAAAAACAAGAATCTGCGATGACGCTAACTATTCGGCTACGGATGTGGTGTAACAGAAGATATACAATGAGTAGACAGAAGTCACGGCATACCTCCTAATATAGTGCTAGAGCTCCTTTCGCCTGGCGTAGTGCTGAAACTCGACGAGCATGGACTCAGAGAGTCGTAGGAAGTTCCCCGCAGGAATATTGAGCCATGCTGCTTCCATAATCGTCCACAAAAGCGGAAGTGTTGCTGGTGCTGTGTTTTGTCCAGGATCTCACCTCTAGAGTGTCCCAGAAATATTCGATGGGATTCACGTCGGGCGCTCAAATTGTCCAGAATGACCCCAAACCAATCGCGAACAATAGTGGCCCAGTGACATGGTGCGTTTCATCCTAAATAATTCCATCGTTCTTTGGCAACATGATACCTATGAATGGCTGCAAATTGTGTCCAAATGCCCTAACATAACCATTTACAGTCAATGATCGATTCAATTGGACCCGAAGACACTGTCGATTCCACATTAAAAACAGCCCGCAGCATTATGGAGTCCCACCCACCTTGACAGTGCCTTGTTGACAACTTGGCTCCATGAGTTCAGGCATTCTGGCCACACTTGCACCCTATTATCAACTCTTACCAACTGAAATCGAGACTAATTCCACCAGGCTACGGTATCCCATTCGTCTAGGGTCCAAACGATATGGTTAAGAGCCCAGGAGAGGCGCTGCAGGCGATGTTGTGCTGTTAGCAAAGGCATTAGTGTCACTCGTCTGCTGCCATATCCCTTTCACGCCCAATGTGCCGCTCTGTCCTATCGGATACGTTAGTCATACGTCCCATATTGATTTCTGTAGTTACTTCACACAGTGTTGCTTGTCTGTCATCACTGACAACTCTACGCAAACGGAGCTGCAATCCTTCATTAAGTCGTCCGTGGTTAGAGGTAATGCCTAAAATTACTTCACGTTCAAAGCCTGCTAATTCCTTTCGTGCGGCCATAATCACGTTGGCCAATATACTGTCCCCATATACATGAGCGAGCTCACAAGATCATCCACGACATTCTTCAACACAGGAAAGTGTCAGCACGATTGGTGTCCCACCAACTGACACTGACACACATAGAATAACGCATTGCATTCAGCCTGGAACAGTTCGTGCGTTACCATGAATCTGGCAATGACCTTCTGTTTCGGATTGTGACTGGGGATGAAACGTGGGTCCACCATTACACGTCCGAATCGAAAGTCGCATCGATGGAGTGGAAACATCCATCATCACCTGTCCGAAAGAGTTTCAGAAGCACTCCGTCTGCAGGTAAAGTGCTACTCATCGTTTTCTGGGACGCCAAAGGAGTTTTACTGCTGGACTTTCTGGAGGATGCAACCATGAACGCTGCGCGGTACTTTGCCACTCTGTCGGAATTGAAAGAGGTGATTCGGAAAAGGCGGCCTGGCCTTCTCTGATCTGGCGTTCTGCTGTTGGATGACAGTTCGAGAACACACACGGCGACGGCAACGCAAAACCATATTGCAACTCTTGCTTGGGAGCGTCTACAGAATCCGCCTTACAGTCCGGATCTCGCACCAAGTGACTTCCATCTGTTTCCTGCTTTGAAGAAGGCTTTTGGCGGAAGGCGCTTTGGCAGCAATGCTGACGTCAAACTAGCCGTTCAAAGCTTCTTCCGTATGCAACGCCCTGATTTTTTCCTGGAAGGCTTTTTCAAGCTTATAAAGCTGTATGACAAATGTCTCAATGAACTTGGATATTATGTTGAAAAATAAAGATATGTCTTATCTTTAAAGTCTCATTCCCTTTTTTTTTTTCGAAGAACTCTGTTCACAGTCGACAGGATAAATTTATTTTCCAACTCCCCCACGTATATATTTGCATACCGCTATTCCATGGCTTTTGTAACTCACGAAAGCAGGAATCAGAAGAATGTTCTGGAAAAAATAGGAATGCGGCAATATAAGATATTCAGAAACGAAGTCAACAGGTAGTGCGGCAAAGCTAAAACGAACTGGCTGCAGGAAAAATGCAAAGAAAAGGGAACAATCAGCAGTACAAATTCGTTAAAAACTTCGAAATAAGCTTCTGTGTAATTAAAAGCACAGGTTTCAGTAATAAGCGATCAAAAAGAATCCGAATGTTGAACACTGAGGAGAAGATAAACAGGTCGAAAGGTTACACATGTGTGGTCGAGCGCGTGGGAAGGGAGGGAAGGAACTTTCCACTTACGTGGTGGAGTAACGAATGAGTATCGTTTTGGAAGACATTCGGGATTCAATGTCAGAGTAAGTAAAGGAAGAACCATACGCAAAAACTTTAACAGCAATTTTTTTGGAAATCATTTCGATACAACTTTCGACAGATTAATCTTGAAACAATATGTGGAAGTTGGAAACGTAGATATCTAAGAAAACTTGCATAATGTAATACATTTTATACGTGCATTAATTTAATACGATGAAAAAATATCTACTTATTTAATTGTAAGCGACTGCTCTACTCCAAAGGTATAGAAAATGGGTTTATTAAAAGTAAAATTAATGCCGCGAAAATCGAGTAATCGGATCCGACAAATGGTTTGACTCCCTCCGTGATGACGTGCTCCGAAGGAGAGGGGAGACACACTGTGGGGGAGGCCTTAAACAATGTAAACACTTTGTCGATGCCCGCGGGTATAAACTTCTGGAGTTGAAATGTGCGTGTGGCTTTTTTCTTACACGCTGCTAATTAGTCTCTAAAACCATCAAGTCACGAATGCGACGATTTTCGAAGTCATGACGTGAAAATGTATGAGCCATTGCTGCCGCTGAAGGAATGGCTCTAGGAAGCGTCATGTCGCTTGGCGTATATTAACCCATCAGAGACGTATCACAGTATCAAAATGATACCGAAGGTAGGTAGTGCTATGATTACGGAAATATTTCTGTAATAGTGGATGGTTTTAATATCAAGCCTCTGGATCAATCAGTCACTTCGAAACTGATAGTCGATCGCCTTAATAGTTCAACAAGGATCTGCTTAGTACACACATGGTTCAGGTAGAAGAGGAAAGTGATAATAGTACCATTACTTGCCCAAACAGTTACAATGCAGATATTCCAGTGAGTGATACAACGACTCTTTTGTGAACACTGATAACTTTTTCGATGGATGAAAATTATGATCTGTGAGTAGTGAAGGTCATGATGCCACATTTACGCAGGTGCCCAATACAGCCTCCAATTTCACGCGCAGCGGCCATTGACACCAACCAATAGGTTTCGTTGTTGTGTGTAGACGATTTGACCATACTTGCCGCATTTAAACATCACTAACATATACAACAGACAATTATAAGACCAAATGTCAAAACATTTCAGTTTTACATTATCTGGCGTACAAGATACTTGAAGCGATTGTACGTAATTCGTTCCCACTAGTAAGTTCAAACCGAATTTACGTAAAATCGTGAGGGCTCGGTCAACGTGGCTTCCCCATGGAAGGACTTACCAAAATCTCTGTTGCATAAACAGTGATTTAACCAAAATGAAGTTGAGTCACACTACTCAACGTAAGAGAAAATTTTGTTGCAAATCAATTGCACAGATGTGTTTGCGTAAGAATCGTTTGTGTTAGATTGTAGGAAAGTCTAAGGACACGAACTTGCAAAACAATGACAGAAAATTATTCCAAAAGCGTCGCAAAAAATTTATATGTGTGCCTTTAGGTGACACCAAGGCGAGAATGAGATTGTTGAAACCGGAATTTAAATCATGGTAAGGGTTTGGTAATAGAGTTCAAAATGGAGCCGAACAGTGGACACAGAAGCTGGAAGTAACGTACGCGCGAACTTAGAAGGCTCACCTGATTACCAATAGATGTCACCTGTAGCAAAATGCAAAGGAGCAAATGGGATGGATGAAAACAGTTCGTTTTATATAAATAAAATAAGAACCAGTCACACCACATTCAGTGGATGTGAAAACGGATCGTGAATCTCATCAACCAGAAAACAGGATACTAGATAAAAGCGTAGCACAGGTGCAACAACCTTTTGAGATGGAAATACGGGAAATGTTTCGGCATCTAAGTGGAAATATGAATAACTTTAATAGTAATATGAGTGTTCCACAAAATAATTTCGCAAGTCAGTTAAAAAAAAAAAGAAATATTAAGAAAGTAGAGGCTAATTTTAAAAATAACACGAAGAATCTGTAAGTTAATTTTACTGCTCAGATGAATCAATTAAAAAACGTCAATGATAGACTATAAACAAGTTGCAGGCGATCGTATCCTTCTTGACTCAACGAGGCGGTAGAATAACCGAGCTTGGTAAATCTATGAGTTCTATGAAAAAGGAAACATCGGGTGTTCAAATGCAGGTTACTGGTATCAACGATACGTTCTATTCCAAAATACAGCAAATGGAAGAGATTGTTGAACTGATGATAGGTGGAAAGATATGCAGTTGCAGAGAGAAATGCAGAGATTTCAGCGTTAGAAACACAATTTCTACTGTTCAGAATTCTTCAGTGCTGCAAGAGACATTAGGTAACTCTACCATAGAAATTCACAATGAAGTGGATTCGTTGCGATAGCAGTTACAGAGTAGGACAAACGTAGTTTCAGTAGTAGCACGTCAGAAGTATGAACTAATTAAGTAAAGAAGGCAAGTACGACCCGCTGAAAAAAATAGGGGTGTTGGCAGGATTTTATAAGGAACTGTGAACGGATGCTAGCCAAGAATATGGGTAAAAGGGAGAAATCAATATATTGATTGAAGCTCTCGCAGGTAATGCGAAATAGTGGGTTTCAATCTAGGCACCATTAACATGACATTATCAGGATTCCAAGACAAGTTTTTGGAAGATTTCTGGTCTATCTAAAAACAAAAATTTGTGGTGGGAATCTGTCGTCACACGTATGCCAGGTAAGACTTTTCTGAGTCGTAGTTTCGAAAACTCAAATACCCAAAAGAAAATCTTAATCCGAGATAGTATAGTAACACTGGAAAAACTAACAGATGACTCAAAACTTTATGTAGGGAGTAAATAAAAAATGCTCGACTGGCTTTTGGAAAAGATAGAGAATGTAAACCGTTGACACGAAAGTTGCGAACAACGAAATTTCAGGCAAGTGAATGTATCTGATAGGAGTAGCCGGAATGGACTGCAAACTAATATGATGAGAGGACGCGGTAGAGGCAACTTTGCTAACCGTGGCCGAGGTAACTTCCATAACAATAGAACGCATCATCATGAGGAGAACCAGTTTCTGGCAAGGTCGTGGGTCTGGCGGGAACGAATAAAATTAGTTGGCCTAAAGTCGACAGGTAACACGCATTTTGGAGATGAGGTTAGGGGCAGAAGGATAAAGGATTGTCGGGTTGGAAAATGGTTTCGAAAGAGTTCTTACAATCGGAAAAAAGTGCAAACATTGGATGAAAGGACAGTACTGATAATAGATGAACGAGTTTAAAGAATGAACAAACAGTCAAGGGATATGGCGATAAGCAGATGGAAGTAACGGAACTGCGTGAGAGTAGGCCGGAAGTACTGACAGAAAGGCAGGTTATCGTTTCATATGACAATTGTTGGCAAACGACGAATAAAAAAGGAGGTATTTGTGAAAAAACTCAGTCAAATGTTTGAAGTGTTTCAAGAATGCGACAACAAAGAAAGTAGTGGACTGAATTAAGTTCTACTCACATCAAAGGGAAATAAGGAGATAAAGAAGTAAGCTTTACTCACATTAAAGGAAATAAGGTGAAAAAGAGGCATAGCACAAATTTGCTTGCCAAAGATAATGTAGACGAAATAATCGACATATTTAAAACGGTAACTTTTGAAGCCGACGAATACGATTCAAACACGAACCTGGTGGAAAGCCATGCCGATTTCGACGTATATAATCTTGAGGGAGAATGTTATTGCGGTATCGTGTAAAGACTGTGGTGTCACACCAAAGTCGGCGATGCACATCGATATCGCTAACATTATCGATGTCTGCACTCTGCAGCAATGACTGGTAGGCAGTCCTAAAGAGCATAGACTGGCGCTGCCCCGATGACCTCCGACGAAGCCATCATAATTATCTAGTTAAGGCTATTTACGTCCCATAGGCAACTGTACTTTTGTAAATGTTGAATTTGCATTTCAAGAGAAAAGTTTGTAATTGTGTGCATTAATCCTCCTACAAGCAGAAATTTTTTGTTACATTGAGTACCGATGGGTTCAATATGACTCCAAGACATTAACACAGGATGTATTGGCAGTATTTTATTGATTTTGATGAATTGACATAAAAGCATACATTACTGATAGAAACCAGATAAACTACGTATAAAAAGCACTTATGGACCTTGACTTAATCCTCGATCTTATAGTTGTTGTTGTTGTTGTGGTCTTCAGTCCTGAGACTGGTTTGATGCAGCTCTCCATGCTACTCTATCCTGTACAAGCTTATTCATCTCCCAGTACCTACTGCAACCTACATCCTTCTGAATCTGCTTAGTGTATTCGTCTCTTGGTCTCCCTCTACGATTTTTACCCTCCACGCTGCCCTCCAATACTACATTCGTGATCCCTTGATGCCTCAGAATACGTCCTACCAACCGATCCCTTCTTCTAGTCAAGTTGTGCCACATATTTCTCTTCTCCCCAATTATAGTCAGTACCTCCTCATTAGTTACGTCATCTATCCATCTAATTTTCAACATTCTTCTGTAGCACCACATTACGAAACCTTCTATTCTCTTGTTGTCCAAACTATTTACCGTCCATGTTTCACTTCCATACATGGCTATACTTCATACAAATACTTTCAGAAACGACTGCCTGACACTTAAATCTATACTCGATGTTAACAATTTTCTCTTCCTCAGAAACGATCTCCTGTCGTTGGCAGTCTACATTTTATATCCTGTCTACTTCGATCATCATCAGTTATATTGCTTCACAAATAGCAAAACTTCTTTACTACTTTAAGTGTCCTATTTCCTAATATAATTCCTCAGCATCACCCGACTTAATTCGACTACATTCCATAATCCTCGTTTTCCTTTTGTTGAAGATCATTTTACATCCTATTTTCAAGACACTGTCCATTCCGTTCAACTGCTCTTCCAAGTCCTTTGCTGTCTCTGACAGAATTACAATGTCATCCGCGAACCTCAAAGTTTTATTTCTTCTCCAAGGATTTCAATACCTACTCCGAATTTTTCTGTTGTTTCCTTCACTGCTTGCTCAATATACAGATTGAATAACATCGGGGATAGTCGACAACCCTGTCTCACTCGATTCTTAACCACTGCTTCCCTTTCATGCCCCTCGACTCTTATAGTTGAGGTCAGGTTTCTG
This sequence comes from Schistocerca gregaria, assembly GCF_023897955.1. Classification (NCBI taxonomy): domain Eukaryota; kingdom Metazoa; phylum Arthropoda; class Insecta; order Orthoptera; family Acrididae; genus Schistocerca; species Schistocerca gregaria. The sequence goes on from NC_064923.1 coordinate 746,358,580, forward strand.
TACAAATTGTAAATACCTTTTCGCTCCCTGTATTTTACCCCTCCCACGTTCAGAATTTGAAAGAGAGTATTCCAGTCAATATTGTCAAAAGCTTTCTCTAAGTCTACAACTGCTAGAAACGTAGGTTTGCCTTTTCTTAATCTAGCTTCTAAGATAAGTTGTAGGGTCAGTATTGCCTAACGTGTTGCAATATTTCTACGGAATCCAAACTGATCTTCCGCGAGATCGGCTTCTACTAGTTTTTCCACTCGTCTGTAAAGAATTCGCGTTAGTATTTTGCAGCTGTGACTTATTAAACTGACAGTTCGGTAATTTTCGCATCTGTCAACACCTGCTTTCTTTGGGATTGGAATTATTATATTCTTCTTGAAATCTGAGGGTATTTCGCCTGTCTCATATATCTTCCTCACCAGATGGTAGAGTTTTGTCAGGAGTGGCTCTCCCAAGGCTGTCAGTAGTTCTAATGGAATGTTGTCTACTCCCGGGGCCTTGTTTCTACTCAGGACTCTCAGTGCCCCTGTCAGACTCTTCACGCAGTGTCATATCTCCCATTTCATCTTCATCTACATCCTCTTCCATTTGCATAATACTGTCCTCAAGTATATCGCCCTTGTATAGACCCTCTATACACTCCTTCCACCTTTCTGTTTTTCCTTCTTTGCTTAGAACTGGGTTTCAATCTGAGCTCTTGATGTTCATACAAATGGTTCTATTTCCCCCAAGGTGTCTTTAATTTTCCTATAAGCCGTATCTATCCTACCCCTAGTGAGATAAGCCTCTACATCCTTACATTTGTCCTCTAGCCATGCCCGCTTAGCCATTTTGCACTAATGAGACGCTTGTATTCCTGTTTGCCTGCTTCATTTACTGCATTTTTATATTTTCTCCTTTCATCAATTAAATTCAATATTTCTTGTGTTACTCAAGGATTGCTAGTAGCCCTCATCCTTTTACCTACTTGATCCTCTGCTGCCTTCACTACTTTATCCCTCAAAGCTACCCATTCTTCTACTGTATTTCTTTCCCCCATTCCTGTAAATTGTTCCCTTATGCTCTCCCTGAAACTCTGTAAAACCTCTTGTTTACTCAGTTATCCACCTTTTTGCAGTTTCTTCAGTTTTAATCTACAGTTCATAACCAATAGAATGTGGGGAGAATCCACATCTGCTCCTGGAAATCTCTTACAATTTAAAACCTGGTTCCTAAATCTCTGTCTCACCATTATATAATCTATATGAAACCTGTCAGTATCTGCAGGCGTCTTCCATGTATACAATCTTCTTTTATGATTCTTGAGCCAAGTGTTAGCTATGATTAAGTTGTGCTCTGTGCATAATTCTACCAGGTGGCTTCCTCTTTCGTTTCCTACCTCCAGTCCATATTCTCGTCCTACGTTTCCTTCTCTCCCTTTTCCTGCTACGGAATTCCAGTCACCCATGACTATTACATTTTCGTCTCCCTTCACTATGTGAATAACTTCTTTTATTTCATCATACATTTCTTCAATTTCTTCATCTCCAGAGCTAGCTGAAATGTAAACTCGTACTACTGTAGTAGACATGGGCTCTGTGTCTATCTTGACCACTATGCTGTTTGTAGTTGGTTACTCGCACTCCTATTTTTTATTCATTATTAAACCTACTCCTGCATTACCCCTATTTGATTTTGTATTTATAACGCTGTATTCGCGTCACGAGAAGTCTTGTTCCTCCTTCCACCGAACTTCACTAATTCCCACTACATCTATCCATTTCCCTTTTTAAATGTTCTAACCTACCTGCCCGATTAAGCGATCTGACATTCCACGCTCCGATCCGTAGAACGCCAGTTTTCTTTCTCCTGATAACGACGTCCTCTTGAGTTGTCCCCGCCCGGAGATCCAAATGGGGGACTATTTTAACTCTGGGATATTTTACCCAAGAGGACGCCATCATCATTTAACCATACAGTAAAGCTGCATGCCCTCGGGAAAAATTACGGGTGTACTTTCCCCTTGCTTTCAGCAGTTCGCAGTACCAGCACAGGAAGGCCGTTTTGGTTATTGTTACAAGGCCAGATCAGTCAATCATCCAGAATGTTGCCCTGCAACTACGGCAAAGGCTGCTGCCCCTCTTCAGGAACCACACGTTTGTCTGGCCTCCCAACAGATACCCCTCCGTTGCACCTACGGTATGGTTATCTGTATCGCTGAGGCACGCAAGCCTCCCCACCAACGGCAAGGTCCATGGTTCATGGGGGTCATGTTATAGATATTATAGATCCTTATATTAAAGCACCTCTTTACATTTAAAACTAAGAATCTCCGAATGTTGTTTACAGACAAAAGAAAAGCATCTTCCACAAATTTATGAATGTTTTCTATCCACCGAACGTTTGCATAGGGAGCACTGCCCACGTTTTGCTCCTGTATGCACTTCTGCTGTAAGAGGAGGACGAGGAAGAGAAGCTTTGCTGCGCCTATTTCTGTTTTGATGTACCAGACTTGTTACCATTTTCAGAAGAAGTTCTCTTCCTTTGTAGTTGGTATTTTTATTCCAGGCAGGATTTAAGTCCAGCCAAATTATGAAAGCATTTAAGCCACTAATATCCAAAATATTATAAGATATAACCATGGGCCAGCTTCTTGTCATACGTTGTGTGGTGTAGGTCCTGACTTGTCCATTGTGTCTACACCTGATTGAGTTGCATTATAGGATTATAATAGTTTTTGCTGCTTCTCCATCACCTGTTTCCTCTCTGAAATGCATGGTAGTCAGCAATGTCACTATCTTACCCTTTTATGAGCAGTAGAAGCCTTTTGTAGCTGATTCCTGAAATCCAAAGGGACAAGAAGCTGCAATCTTCCCCTTGCTTTGATAAATTATGCAGGTAGTTCAAGACGACTTTTTCTTAGTGTTCCTAGCAGAGTCATTTGTTTTCGTTCTAGTCCCTTTGCCAACTCCAAATTTGTAAATAAATTATTTGTTGTGATACTTCTACTACTCCTGCATAAATGTTCAAAAATGGCTCTGAGCACTATGGGTCTCAAGATCTGAGGTTATCAGTCCTCTAGAACTTAGAACTACTTAAACCTAACTAACTTAAGGACGTCACACACATCCATGCCTGAGGCAGGATTCGAACCTGCGACTGTAGAAGTCGCGCAGTTCCAGACATATAAATGTTCTGTCAATCCTACCACTATTCTTTTCCCCCACCCTTTCATTTGCACACCTGCAGGTGTGTGACATAGTAATTAGTGCTGTCACATGCAGTTTATCTTTATACCATACTTTCCAGGATTTGAGCAGATGTACTGGCGAAATGGGCACCCACTCCTGAAAGTTACCAGTTGGTCATCAACTGTAATATCCTTGTGTGGTTAGTATGCATCATGTAATGGAACCATTTTATCAGGGCTACGATTTTGTAGCCGATGCTGAGCATCATCAAACCGAATTAAGCGTGATATTTCTGTAAAGCGATTCCTAGAAATTGAACTATTGAAAGTAGGTCGGCCATGCTCTTCGTTCCATAAATTCACTAGTCCCTCATTATAACCTTTGTACACTCCCACAAGAATAAGCAGCCCAAGAAAGCATTAAAATTCTTCTCTATAAAGATATGTCCATTTGCTACGGAAAGTGTTGTTACCTTCTTTGTTGCTCCATTTCAAAATAATCTGGAAAATGCTGGGCTTCATAAATAACTTAAATGCTGACTGCACAGTATTTATGTTCCTGTACAGGATGCCTCATGGGACCTGGAGCTGCCTTTAATATATGTGCTGGCTGTCTCCCATGAAATCTAACCTGTAATCTGCTGTCTCCCGTGTAACCTCCACCTCAACAAATAAGATTACTATTTTACATGGGTATTTCCATGTTATTATTATTGGTAGTGTCATTACAATTTTTACAGACATATGGTAGATTATTTATACTTACCTGAAAACGTTCTGATTTGAGATGTCAGCAACTTCAGGAAGTACAGTTTCCAAATCTCCAACATCTTTGTCAGAGTCTTCAGTTGATTCACTTCCTCCAGAAATAACAGCATCAATCTCTTCATCGTCATCAGAAGGTATATCTCCTAATTCCTCTTCTTCATTCAAAATTTCTTGTAGTTCAGCACTACTCAAACGTTTGTATTCACAATTTAGTTCTAGCAGACGCCGAGGCAAAACACTAGTAACAACAGAGGTAATACACAACAATGGCTGAGGCAAGAAAAGTCAACAATGGGTATAAATAGTAAGTGGGAAATATTAGTTTCACTGTTGCAGGTGTCTCGTATAACATCTGTTCAAGTGCTACTCAGTGCATAGCCAATGAATAAATTTTTAAATGTTGTGAATGTAAAAGTGAACAATATGTCATGGCCCACACACAACTTAGAGAGACAAAGTCATAAATTTTGGAAAGAAGAAGAAGGGATATCTGATGATGGAGTAAAAAATTTTCGCCAAAATACATATGTGGATCTTAATCTTATGCAGAAAATGTGTGGTCGATGGAAATGTAGTTTTCGATTCTGCTGGTTTAATGATAGAAGATGGTGAGCTTGGGAATCAGGCGTACCTATTCATAGAAGATATGTGTTAAGATGTCAGAAGACGAGTAAGGTAGCCAACTAGAACGAGAGTGGAACATGGGCTACTTAGAATGTAGGGGAAATGTGCTTACTACAAGATACAGTTACAGAGGTTACCACTGCACATAAAGACCTAAAAGTGATACAAGTTGAAGGTGATGTAGGTGAAAGTAAGGAAAATGATAATGTTCAACAGAGAGAACATGCAGGAAAGATGTAGAGCAGAGGAGGAGAAAGAAACCTCTGGACCAGGTTCAAGTAGCACAAGTCAGAAGGATTTCATGGAAATACCTTGCAGCAAAAAAGGATTTTTTGTTGGAAGATAAGCAAAACAGAACATCAGATACTTATAATTACTATGCAGCTCTCTGCGAATCATAATTTTTGTTTTAATGGCTAAGGGATTCTAAAACTGTGACATAAAATGCATTTTTTAAAATAATAAGCAAATAATTCTCACCTAGAAATAATGACAGTAAATGTGAAATTAGTATGGTTCACAGGTAAGGTGAGAAAGACCATTAAGTACTAGATATTGTTTGATTTTATGATACAAGGTAAATTATTTATCCATGTGGTAGTGGCTATGCCGGAACTAAGTGCAGAAATAGTATTGAGCATTAACTGGTTGGTAAAATAACAAGTCGTTATTCATTGTGACAAAAGAGTGATTACGTGCCAAAGAGAAAATTTAAGGTTACAAGCGCTATTTGAATCAGTAAATGATACTGAAGAAGGTACGATGCAATGTTCGGATTTTATTAAGACAATGTGGTTTTGGAAAAGGTTCAGAGGATCACAGTAATCGAAGTTATTGACTCAAATGGAGAAGGACACAACTTTCGACAAATTGTGGATGATACTGACGATTTATTAGTATAACATAAGGTGAATTATACCAGGTACTGAAACAGAACGAAAACGTGTTTTGCGATACACCCTGGTGAGTGAAAGGTTCTGAACAACAGTTGGATGTTATTGATGTTATTGAACATGAGACATTTTTCAAACCACTATATACAATTCCTCCAACAAAAAGAGGTGTAGCTCAAATGGGAATAAATAGGATGGCTTGATGGTGGATAACTGAATGGAGCATTACTCTGTTCAAAGATCCGTTAGTTGTTGTGAACAAAACAGAGAGATCAGTACGTTTGGTACTCTAAAGAATGTGGTAAAGCAGGAAACAGACTATCGTGGAAATCTTGAGGAATTGCTGCAAAGGTTTCATGACATTCAGTTTATGACCAGTCTTCATTTGACTGCTGGATACTCGCAGGAACAATTGTCACCTGAATCAGGGAAGTTCACTGCATTCTTGTTTGCAGGAAAATGCTACCACTATACTGTAGTGGCTCCTCAGGTTAAACACTTCAGCATCACAGTTCATAAGAGCATCACACAATATTTTAGGAAATGAGCTAAGATCTTAGGTGTCTATTTATGAAGAAGATCTACAGAAACCAAGGAAGAACATTTAGAACTGACGTACAGGTTGTTCAAGACACTGATCAAAGGAAGGATGCCACTGAAGTTGATGAAGTGCAAGTTTTTGAAAAAAGAAATTACATTATTGGGGTATATAGTAACAACCATTGGTGTCAAGTGGGAACCAACGAAAGTAGAAGCTGTAAAGAATTGTCAAGTGCCTAAAACGCGAAAACAGTTGAAAGAACGTCTAGGCATGTGTTCATTATACTGGAAATATATTGAGGGACAAGTTTTCGACGACCAAAACTTAAATAATTTGCTGAAAAAGAATAGTGCGTTTGTGTGGTCTTCTGAATGCGATTTGGCTTTTAACGAGTTGAAAAAGAGTCTGTACAAAAATATAGAACTGTTTCAGCCAGATATGAATGACCTGTTCCACTTAACTATGGATAGTTCCGCTTTTCGACTAGGAGCTCAGATTTCCAGGGAACAACAAGTCATAGATCAGGTCTTTCACAAATTAATTTGTTTTGCTAGTCGATCTTTGATGAAGTTCGAAGAGAACTATATAGTATCAGAAACGGGCTTTAGCTATAGTCTGCGGACGTAGTGAATTTAAATATTGTTTGTAGGGACGCAAAATTATTGCCCAGACTGATCACAGAGCATTCACATTGCTAAAAGACTGCAGGCTATTACATAACACGTTGACTAGATGGACTCTACTTCTTCTGCTATTTGATCTGGAACTAACAAATACAAAAGAAGTAGGTAATTTGGTTTCTGATGCTTTGTTTACTTTACCTGAGAAACATAACAAGGTAAATAGACGGGCAGAGGATTCCATTATTTGAAAGCAGTAGATGGAAAGACAATGTTAAACACATTGCAAGAATATAAGATGATATCAAAATGTGAACGACTGTCTGCAGTTAGTAAATACCATGTTTGATGTTGGCAATACTAAAAAACCAGAACCTCCTGAAAAATACATTTAGGCGTTTTTTATTCGAGGAAGGAAAGGAATTCCGAAATTTGGAGAGTATGTTGGCTTACCCAATATATAAGAGAAGGCATCGATTATTTCAGTTTGGATTATGGCCATTGCGGAGCTAGAAAATGAGCTGATACGATATAGGATGGTTCACATTAAACAGTTCGGTATATAGAGCACACCAGAGAGGATTAGATTTACGATTTATACCAAAAGGCTTAAGTAGTTAACGGTATTAGCAGAGGACCGATGCAGACTACCAAACCAAATAAAGGATTTGTGTCGTCCTTTACCAACAGTATCTGATAAATTGACCATATTCAGTAGTAGTAGATCTGTTTTCCATGTTTATCAAATTTTACCCTTAGCACAAACAAACAGACAAAGCAGTTTACAACAAAGTGACGAATGAGTGTTTTATTAATCTGGGGACACTTCAAAGGATATTATCCAATAATGGATCTCAAGTTTGTTTAAAATTATGGAGGGAAGTAATGGCCTAAAATCAGGTACAAGTAATCTATGTATCTGCATATCATATGTCCAGCAACCTTGCTGAGGCGTATATGCGTGAAACAGCTAGGCTATGTCATACATATAGTCACAGCAATTACTGAAGATGGGGAAAATACTCGTATGAATCCGAATTTAAAGAACCTGGTGAATGCTTTAAAATCTGAGAACACAAAATTCTTTCCTGAAGAGCTTTTGTTACAATGGAAATTCAAGTGTCCACTAAAAAAGGTAATAGAGTTCCTGACACAAACACAAAGTACCACTGATGGAAAGACACAGATGTTTCAATCTAAGATGCGTAGGAGAAGATAGGATTTGCAGCCATGATGGAAAATCAAAGAATACAAAATTTAGCATTTGTGATTCAGTTTTGGTCAAGGCCTATGAAAAAACAGCTAAGTTAAAGTTCATGTACAACGGTTCATTTGTAAACGTGAACTCTCTCGATAGCAATGATTGTTAGAGTTTCCTATGCACAGAAGAGTGTTTGGACGGTGGAATACTACAGACCTAAGATAATATGAACCCAGAATTGTAAGCTATAATAATTAGAATTAGAAGAATAAAGTGAATGGACCAATTATAAATTAACATGCTATGTTAATCTAGAAAAGTATGAAAAATATGTAAAATATTTCAGATATTATGTTTCTATACATACACAAAATTATTGCCTTTGTCACATAACTAAAAAAAGTGTTGTAAGTTTCAGTTTTACTGAGAATTATTCATGGAGTGAAATCTTATGATGACAAGAAAAAGTACTTTCCTCGCAAATGTTACTCCACTAGTGAGTGACAAAGCATGAATAATGACTAAAACTGCAAGAAAAGGACTCTTAATTGACCAAGGATTAGAAGAAAATCGAAATAGACATGTAGGAACATAGACCATTACAGGACGCCATGTCATAGTGAAAAATGTGGATCTGACATATAATAAATTATGAATTATTTGTGTATATGTTTCAGTTAATAAGTAAAATTAATAAACAAATTTACAAAGTGTAACACTTGAATTGTATGAAAAAAACGCAAAGTGTGAAATAGGTGTAACTTGGTCAGTTCTTTTTTTGAGTTATTATTCATCTGACTGGTTTGATGCACCCTGTCATGAATTCCTTTCCAAAAATTTGGCGTAGGTATTAAAAACCATGGAGAAGAAATAAAAACTTTGAGGTTCGCGGATGACATTGTAATTTTATCAGAGACAGCAAACGACCTTGAATAGCAGTTGAACGGAATGGACAGTGTCTTGAAAGGAGGATGTAACAAGAACATCAACAAAAGCAAAACGAGGATAATGGAATATAGTCGAATTAAAGCAGGTGATGCTGAGGGAATTACATTAGGAAATGATACACTTAAAGTTGTATATGAGATTTGCTATTTGGGGGCGCAAAATAACTGATGGTGGTCGAAATAGAGAGGATATAAGATGTGGACTGGCTCCAGTAAGGGAATCGTTTCTTAAGAAGAGAAATTTGTTAACATCGAGCATAGATTTAAGTGTCAGGAAGACTTTTCTGAGAACATTTGTATGCAGTGTAGCCATGTATGGAAGTGGAACATGGACGATAAATAGTTTAGACAAGAAGAGAATTGAAGCTTTCGAAATGTGGTGCAGCAGAAGACTGCTGAAGATCATGTAACTAATGAGGAGGTACTCAATATAATTGCAGAGAAGAGGAAGTTGTGGCACAATCTGACTAAAATAAGGGATCAGGGGGTAGGACACGTTCAGGGGCATCTAAGGATCACCAATTTAGTACTGAAGGGAAGCGTGTAGAGTAAAAATCGTAGAGGAAGACCAAGAGATTAATACACTAAGCACATTCAGAAGGATGTACGTCGCAGTAGTTACTCGAAGGTGAAGAGGCTTGCACGGGATAGCGTAGCATGGAGAGCTACATCAAAACAGTCTGTGGGCTGAAGACCACAACAGCAAGAACATCAACATCAACATCTTCATCGCAGAGTGGCAATTGCAACGTACGTCCTCAATATTTTCTGGATGTTTTCCAATGTCTGTCTTCCTCTATAGTTTCTGCCTCCTACAGCTTCCTCTAATACTATGGAAGTCATTCCCTGATATGTTAACATATGTCCTATCATCCTGTCCCTTCTCCTTGTCAGAGTTTTCTACATATTCCTTTCCTCTCCGTTCTGCGCAGTGCTTCCTCATTCCTCACCTTATCAGTGCCCCTAATTTTCAACACTCGACATCTCAAATGCTTAGATTCCCTTCTGTTCCTATTTTCCCACAGGTCATGTTTCACTACCGCTACCATACAATTCCGTACTCCAAACGTATATTCTCAGAAATTTCTTCCTCAAATTAAGGCCTATGTTTGATACTAGTAGACTTCTCTTGGCCAGGAATGCCCTTTTTGCTAGTGGTACTCTGCCTTGGATGTCCTCCTTGCTCCGTCCATCACTGGTTATTTTGCTGTTGAACTCTTTAACCTCATCGGCTTCTTGATCATCAGACTCGATCTTAAGTTTCTCGCTGCGCTCATTTCGGCTAGTTCTCATTACTTTCGTCTTTCTTCGATTTTCTCTCAATCCATATTTTTTACTCATTAGAATGTTCATTCCACTCAAAATATGATTTAATTCTTCTTCATTGTCACTCAGGACAGCAATATCACCAGCGAATCGTATCACTGATATCCATTCACCTTGAATTTTAGTTCCTCTCCTGAACCTTTGTTTTACTTCCATCATTGCTTCCTCGATGCACAGATTGAACAGTAGGGCCGAAAGACTACATTCCTGTCTTACACCGTTTTTAATTCGAGCACTTCGTTCTTGGCCGTCCACTCTTATCATTCCCTCTTGGCTCTTGTACATATTATACATTATCTGTGTCTCCCAGTAGCTTACTCTTGTTTTCTCAGAATTTCGAATATCTTGGACCATTTTACATTGTCGAACGTGTCTCCCAGGTCGACAAATCCTACGAAGGTGTCTTGAAGTTTCTGTAGTCTTGCTTCCATTATCACCTGCAAGTCAGTTTGCATCTCTGGTTCCTTTACCTCTATTAAGCCAAACCGACCGTCATCTAACACATCCTCAATTTTCTTTTCAATTCTTCTGTATATTATTCTTGTAAGCAACTCGGATGTGTAAGCTGTTGCGATAATTCTCGCTTTTGTCGGCTCTTTCAGTCTTCTGGATTGTGTGGATTATATGGTATGTCACCAGACTCGTGCATTCTACACACCAACGCGAATGGTCGTTTTGTTGCCACTTCCCCCAGTGATATTAGAAATTCTCCTGGAATGTTATCTATACCTTAAGCCTTATTTAATCTTACGTCCTTCAAAGCTCTCTTAAATTCTGATTCTAATATTGGATCCCCTATCTCCTCTAAATCGACTCCCATTTCTCCTTCTATCACGTCATAGAAATCTTCCCCCTCATAGAGGTCTTCAATGTAGTCTTTCCACCTATCCACCTATCTCCTCTGCATTTAACAGTTAAATTTCCGTTCCACTCTAAAGGTTACCACCCTTTCTTTTAATCTGACCAATGGTTGTTTTGCCTTTCCTATATGTTCAGTCAGTTCTTCCCACAATTATGTCTTTTTCGATTTCTTCACACTTTTCATGCAACCATATCGACTTAGCTTCCCTTCACTTCCTATTTATTTCATTTCTCAGCGACTTGTATTTCTGTATTTCTTCTTTAATTCGTCAATTGAAATATTTCTTATGTTACCCATGGCTTCTTCAAAGTTACATTCTTTGTACCTGTTTTTCTCTTTCCAACTTCTGTGACTGCCCTTTTTAGAGATGTCCATTCCTCTTCAACTGTACTGCTACTGGGCTATTCTCTATGCTGTATCTACAGCTTATCATGTCATTCATTTATACTGTACTTCCGTATTCCACATCTTTGCGTATTGTTTCTTCCTGATTAATCTCTTAAACTTCACCTTATTCATAACAAACACATTGTGATATCAGTCTATACCTGCTCCTGGGTACGCCTTACAATCCAGTATCTGATTTTGGAATCTCGGTCTGACCATGACATGATCTAACTGAAATCTTCCCATACAGCCCGGCCTTTTCCAACTATACTTCCTCCTCTTGTGAGTATTTGCTACTACTAGCTGAAATTTACTATGGAAATCAATTAGTGTCTCTCCTCTCTCATTCTTTGTCCCAAGCCCACAATCTCCTGTAACATTTCCTTCTACTCCTTCCCGTACAACTGCATTCCATGGTCACACACACTCAGTTATATATTTAGATTTTACACATTTCTGTGGAAAATGCATTTGATAGTTAGAAATTAAGAAGAAAAGTAACTAATTCAAATCTTGATAAAATTATATGTATGTTGTATTTATATTTCTGTTACTTATGTTGTCTAGTATATAAGACAACTGATACATGGACTGACACGCGGCAATACAGTTGCTGTGCTGAGACATTTTATTTTGATTATACATTTGGATATAATTCAAGAAATATGAGGCACGTGTAAAGGAACAGCTATGTCGAAACACATTACTAATAATTCTTTTCAGAATCGCTTATGACACAACTATGGATCGATTAGTCTTGGTGCAATATGTGGTCGTTGGAAATAGAGATTTTTTTTAACTTGAAAAATGTATTATTTTTTATATGAACGTTAGTTTAAAACGTTGAAAAGATGAAATATCTGTTTCTTTAACTGCAAGCGGTCGTTCTACTCCAAGGATTTAGAAAATGATTTAATTAAAAATAAAATTAATACCACTAATTTCAAGCAGTTTGACTGGACGAAGGACTTGACGTCCTCCATAGTGACGTCCGCAAGCAGGAGAAGAAAGACAATCAGTGGCGAGGTCTTGAACGGTGTAGACGCTTCACCGAATGCCACGGATGCAAAATTCTTGTGGTGATCATCGAATCGTCATCAAAGTAGTGTGGCTCTTCACTTAAATGCTGTAAAGTAGTGTCTGACATCATCAAGTTATGAATGCAAGAATTTCCAGAGATACGACACAGTAAGTACCTGTGAATCCTTGGTTGCCAATGGAACAATGGCTCTAGGAAGCATCATGCAGCATGGCACGCATTAATTTATCAGAAGTGCGAAGAAATTGTGGGAGATCATTGTACACAACTCAAAGATGGCGGCGAGTGAGTGACGTGCGTTATCTTGGCTCGCACGTTTACGTGAAATCTGGAGGTGTTTTAAGCAGTTAGGCTAGTCTACATATACTAAAGCCGTATATCTGCTGCCGAGTGTCGTATTTCACATCACATACTGAGCACCAATTACACGGAATCGCAGTTAAAATGGAAAATCGCCGAACAACGCGCAGTGTAGCCAACGGCCAGGCCGGAGACAGCGCAACCGTGGAGTCTACACCGGGAGTTGCGGCCGCTTCGCCCGGCATCGCTGACATTGCCGCACTCGTGAAGGCTGAGGTGAGTGCCGCGCTGCAGGCTAAGGAGACGCTCCGGCTCGTTGTTCAAACCATCACTGATGCTGTCACTGCAGCAGTGACGGACAAAATACAGAAAATTTTGGAGGGGAATGCGAGCGAGATCCGTGCACTGGACACATCGTTAAAAGCAAGTCAGGAAAAAGCACGACTGCTCGAACAAAAGTTGATCGAGAAGACAGACGAGCTCGAACAATATCAGAGACGCAATAATCTTAGACTGTTCGGCATTCCAGAGAGCAGCAGAGAGAGCACAGACGATATTCCATAAGCACGCAACTTTACTACGAGCCGCTTGTGTGGTACAGTGTCAAAAGCCTTTCGGAAATCCAGGAATACGAAATGGATCGGAAATCCCTTGTCAATAGCACTCAGCATTTTATGTGAATAAAGAGCTAGTTGTGTTTCAGAGGAACGATGTTTTCCCTTCGAGGTAATTCATAATGTTCGAACACAATAGATGTTCTATAATCCTGCTGAATATCGACGTCAACGATATGGGCCTGTAATTTAGTGGATTGCTCCTACTACCTTTCTTGAATATTGGTGTGAGCTGGACAATTTTCCACTCTTTGGGTACGCATCTGTCGTCGAGCGAACGGTGTTATATGATTGTTAGGTATGGAGCTAATGCATCAGCATAGGTACTCGGAAAGGAACCTAATTGGTATACAGTCTGCACCACAAGGCTTGCTTTTATTAAGTGATTTGAGTTGCTTCACTACTCTGATGATATTCACTTCTACGTTACTTAGCTGTTATCGATTAGAATTCTGGAATATTTACTTCGTCTTCCTTTGTGAAGGCATTTCGGAAGGCTGTGTTTAGTAACTCTGCTTTGGCAGCACTGTCTTAGGTAGTATCTCCATTGTTATCGTTTAGGCCGTAGGTATTATCAAGTGCTATGGCTACACAGATGGCAGCTACAGCGCCCGTTTTCGACTGGGTCAGCCGGTGGCACGGAACGATGGTTTCTGTAATTCTATATAAACGTTTTTACCATAGTTGGTGTTTTTAAGAGATACTAACAAACCCAACATACATTCATAAGACCAACTGATCCCAAAAATATCAATTTTGTAATAAATGTCAAACAAGAAACTTGAAGCGATTGTACGCAGTTTGTTACCACTTATAAGTACAACTGGAACTTAGGTAAAATGGTGAGGCTTCGGTCACAAACAGGAGTTTCAATAAGTATAGGAAGACTTGCCATCAACAAAGTAGAGGGAAATATACAACGTTCCTTCAGAATATCTGAAATCATTGGGGGAAGAGGCAAACAAATGGTTATTGATATTCGAGTGTAGAATGTGTGTGACTTTCGGAAGAACACAATCAACACAAACCCAAAGATATTACAGCAAAATAGATACGAGAAGTACTTCACAATCGACCTAACAAACCAGGAATACAAGTTTGACAAGAAGAAAATGCAGAAGAATGGAATTTGAGATTGAGGATCTGTCAGTTTACGGCCAGTTTCACTTTAGGAAAGGGAAAAACACCAGGAAAATATTTGAGGATGGTCTTGATAAAGAGGCGAGACTTAATATAGTCACTGATACAGTACGTACAATAACTGAGAGGGAAAAATAAGAATAGAAGATGAAGAGTGATTTGATCGACTTAAAAACTACATGAGGCAAGGATGCACTCTTTTTCTTCATCTGCTCACCCGGTACAATGAAGCAGCAACGACAAAATACGAGACAGCCTCAGAAATAGGATTAAAATAACTGTGTCGATAAGATTCGTTGATGATATTGGTGTAATCAGTGAAAATAAGGGCAATTACAAGACTTCTTAAACACAATTCATAGTCTAACGAGCACAGAATATGGGCTTATAGGAAACCAGGGTACAGTGATGACGGGTCGCAGAAATGAGATTAGGGATAAACAACAGAATTTGAGGACTGTCGAGAAATTACTGTATGAGCGCCTGCATCTGGGTGGACCTGAGAAAATTGCCAATAGTAATTTCATTGTTCGGATGCAGCAGACGTTCCACGCCACGAAAATGGTCATTGGGGATCTCGTAAGTATGGATCTCAGTATGTTAAGGATTTCAGTTGAGTGACGCTGATTACACCCCACTTGAGAGAACAAACTTGAGGCCTGAGCTCGCAGCCCTGAATAGAAAATTTTTGAGGTCGTTTCCTTTAGCACTTCATCAGGACAGGACGTTTCTGTGTGTAAAATGAACTGAGGTAATTGCAGTATGGAAAGCGGGAAAGGGTACTTTGGTGCAGTCGCTCTCTGGTGTGCAATTTAGAGTGATCAGGATACTTGGCTGCTAGAGCACGTACACCAGATGCTGAGCTTCACCACTCGCAAGAGGGAAAACGAGAAGGTACTCACGTATTTTTACTGGTGTAGTGATGCGGATCTCGTCACTAACGACTGAGATGGAAATTCCAACAAATCAGACCTAAACATTTAATACACACACTACAGTTGGCAAAACTAGGTTACCTCTTTCTACATTTCCACACTCTTTCTTCATATTGAAAGTGTGCTGATTTCTTAAGTCTTGGAGCAGTAATAGAAGATATATTTATACGAAATTGTACTAAAATGAAATGAGTAGTACCTAATATTCAACCATTAACATAAGTATGTTTACTATATTATTCAAACTCTATGCCATAAATGCAGGTATATAAAAGTCTAATTCATGTACAGTCGTTAACGCATCGGAAGTGATAAATTCTATCGTAGTTTTCTTTGAGATACAGTTCGTTTGGTACTCGGCGTTTTATATCTTCATGTTCCTCTTTTCAGCGGGATTTTTATGCGCTGTCAGTGTTGGCCGACTGGTTCAAAAGCTGCATTATGAAACTGTAGCGTAGTGTACATCAGTAGGAAGGAGCGGCGTAGTAGGGAAGAACAGATATAGGGAGTCAGTGGGAAGCAAGATAAATATAAGGGGGAAAACGTAGAAACCTGGAGAGGGCTGTCGAAATTCGGGTGGGCTTCAGACTCAAGAGTGACGGGCTCTGCCTTGAGGATGCGAAACTATAAAGTTTGTGTTGAGCGTCACTTCCCACCCGCAAACGGCCGCTTAGTGCACACTACAAACGTCCTATATCCCATGGATTCACAGGAGGCAACTATCACGTGCTTCTTAGAGTTCAGCAAAGCATTCGCTACAGTCTATAACACTACCGTCCGCTACTGTTATACTATAACCTTAAAGCTGGAGGCTCTCTGGTGAAATTATTTTTACTAAAGCAATTGCAGTATAAAGAAGCAGAGCAGTGTTCCCTCTGACAGGAATTTTGTTATGTTGACCGTGATACACATAACAGAGGTTTCTTATCGGAAATGGAAGTTTGAATTACGTAAATATTTAAACAGTAACAAACAATAATTTACCTATCCAGTGTCCAAATGAAAATAACAACGGTCGGCAGCCTAGGCATAAGAATGAATAACATTCTTGTTCAAGAAATTGAAAATAAGTGGGCTATCACAGCCTATACTTTGTCACACGAGAGTGCAATGAACTCTGGCACCTGCATATGTTCACGTTGAAGTTGGAGCTAATTATTTGCATGAATATTACAGATAACGAAACACACTATTACCTTGAGGACTTAGTCAAACTGAATGGTCTCAATAATGTTACCATTAATACTCACTGTAGACTTGTAAATTGGACATAGGTTCAATATTAATTTTCAAACATATTCTTATCTGACATTAAATATGGATATGGTTCACAGCAAAATTAGTTACTGTGGATAGATTAAGTCTCTCACTACTAAACACCTTTCTACTTAGAATGAAAATTAAATGGAGTTCACTAACAAATTACGTCTCACCGTCTTTTGAATAAAGACGTTACTATTTTCATAGATAGTGGTCTTTCTATTATTCGTTATCTAGCATCAGCACTGTTGGTCCTATTACACAATTAATATGCACTTTTAATACACAAGAGGAACCCAATATTGCACGGTATTTCACTTGAGTAGCAATTGAAACTCTAAATTATTAAGTAACATTTTAATTACTTTCAATGCATGGGGGCCTTTAATCTTGACCACTGTAGCAGAGAAAACTAAACATACTTTCAATACACTAAAGAAACAAACCCTTAACAAGTATGGTAACATTTAACAGTGTTAGCTCTCAACTTTTAGTGCAGTAGAAGACAACTTGATGTGGTTATGAGACAATAGCTCACCTTAGGGGTGATTTTCAACAGACGGTACTGTGATCATTTGATCTGCAAAACTCTATAAGCCACAGTTTTGAGAACATTCGCTTCAGAAGTTGGCAACAGAACATTAATAAGCAGTTTTAATAGAAAAATTA
This sequence comes from Schistocerca gregaria, assembly GCF_023897955.1. NCBI lineage: Eukaryota > Metazoa > Arthropoda > Insecta > Orthoptera > Acrididae > Schistocerca > Schistocerca gregaria. The sequence continues at coordinate 746,375,866 of NC_064923.1, forward strand.
TTTTCAGCAAGCATCATTTACTATCTTACTCTGTTCTGCTACATTAGTTTCTATTTACTATCTTCCAGTGGCATTAATTAGTAAAACACTGAGCTTTAATGTTCTTTCAATAAGTACACTCGATAATCACTTTAGCATGGGAAGGATCCTAAGTGGAAATGTGACAGAGGATAAATCAAGGTAAGTTTTCATAAATTGTCTTTTGGTTACCTTATTATTGAAAACAAATAAATCATTCACATGAGATCATCCTTCACTGTACATTTTTATAATTCCTTGGTTCCTTTTCAGCTATTGCGAAACGCGGTGGTGAGTGCATGTCGGTGGGTGGATTTGCCGGCGGAAATGCCGGAATCTGTCATTTCTTGGTGGTGATGACAGATACCAATTCCAGAATAGTTCCAGCTGTTTATCCATTCATCCGAGGCATTGGAAAGCTGCACGAAAAGCCCCTCTCGGAACCAGCACACTGCATGACTTTTACATGAACAGTTGATAGTTTTGTAGCTCGTCCCCGACTGAATTTCCCTTCCACCTTTCTGTCCATGCCAACCACATTTTGCGCGCGCTACGAAGTTTCGTTCCCGAGGGGAAGCACAACACCTTTTACATACGAAACAACAAAGAACCCTAAGTGAATGTAAGCAGTTTACATAACAGCAACCAAACATATTAAATAAAACAGAACATTTGCACATATTGACATTTCTACAAAAAATTATTCACCCAAATTTCAAATATATACTGTAAGTTTTGTCTCCCTCCAAATAAGACAAAGAATTTGAATGATAGATGCACTACACTGCATAGAATCAAACCATGACATAAAAGTTTTTTACAAAGGAAAAACAGAACACTTTTGTGCTATTAATACAATTAAACAATATTTACAATATCTTAATGATAGAAGAGCAGACAAAACAGAAAAATTTATGTCAATAGAGGTATGGAGCTCTGGTGTTACAAGTCGAATTCGACATTTTACTTGCCAAACTTAGCAGCCTAAATTCCTTGCCAAGAGCGATGCAATGGTTTCACTCACCCTTGATATGCCACCAGCAATGTGTCATGTCTGCACCTACATCTACATCTACATCCATACTCCGCAAGTCACATGATGGTGTATGGCGGAGGGTACCTTGAGTACCCCTATCGGTTCTCCCTTCTATTCCAGTCTCGTATTGTTCGTGGAAAGAAGGATTGTCGATATGTTTCTGTGTGGGCTCTATTCTCTCTGATTTTATCCTCATGGTCTCTTCGCGAGATATACGTATGAGGGAGCAAGATACTGGTTGACTCTTCGGTGAAGGTATGTTCTCGAAACTTTAACAAAAGCCCGTACCGAGCTACTGAGCGTCTCTCCTACAGAGTCTCCCACTGAAGTTTATCATCACCGTAACGCTTTCGCGATTACTAAATGGTCCTGTAACAAAGCCCGCTGCTCTTCGTTGGATCTTCTCTATCTCTTCTATCAACCCTATCTGGTACGGATCCCACACTGCTGAGCAGTATTCAAGCAGTGGGCGAACAAGCGTACTAGAAACCTACTTCCTTTGTTTTCGGATTGCATTTCCTTAGGATTCTTGCAATGAATCACAGTCTGGCATCTGCTCTTCCGACGATCAACTTTATATGATTATTCCATTTTAAATCACTCCTAAAGCGTACTCCCAGATAATTTATGGAATTAACTACTTCCATTTGCTGACCTGCTATACTGTATCTAAATGAGAAAGGATCTATCTTTCTATGTATACGCAGCACAACACACTTCTCTACATTGAGATTGAATTGCCATTCCCTGCACCATGGGTCAATTCGCTGCAGATCTTCCTGCATTTCAATACAATTTTCCATTGTTACAACATCTCGATGTACCACAGCATCATAGGCAAAATGCCTCAGTGAAATTCCGATGTCATCCACAAGGTCATTTATGTATATTGTGAATAGCAACGGTCCTATGACACTCCCCTGCGGCACACCTGAAATCAGTCTTATTTCGGATGAGTTCTCTCCTTTGAGAATGACATGCTGCTTTCTGTTATCTAGGAACTCTTCAATCCAGACACACAATTGGTCTGATAGTCCATATGCTCTTACTCTGTTCATTAAACGACTGTGGGGAACTGTATCGAACGCCTTGCGGAAGTGAAGAAACACGGCATCTACCTGTGAACCCGTGTCTGTGGCCCTCTGAGTCTCGTGGATAATTAGCGCGAGGTGGGTTTCACACGACCGACTTTTTCGAAACCCATGCTGATTCCTACAGAGTAGATTTCTAGCCTCCAGAAAAGTCATTATACTCGAACATAATACGTGTTCCAAAATTCTACAACTGATCGAAGTAAGAGATGTAGGTCTATAGTTCTGTACATCTTTTCGACGTCCCTTCTTGAAAACGGGGATGACCTGCGCCCTTTTCCTGTCCTTTGGAACGCTACACTCTTCTAGAGACCTACGGTTCACCGCTGTACCGCGGCACCTTAAAGTAACAACGGAGGCAGGCAGTGTCAGCGGTCCCCCAGGGCTTTGTATTGGGTCCTGTACTCTTTTCATTGCTCGTAAATGATGGATCATCAGTTTTGTTCTATTTGCATATATGCTGATGAAATCCAGTTGCAAGCAAGTACAGAACCAACACACATGAAGACATCTGTCGAGAGTCTCAGTACTGACCTGTGACGTGCTTGGTGTCTGGGATGGTACTTGGTCGAGTGGCAGCACGGGTACACCAAAACATTTCCATCTGCTTGGCCGTAGTCAAACACCATCTCGGCTTGTTCCTGACATTAATGGCGGACAATTCTCCTGCTTGCAGTACGTTGCGTCAGTGACACAGCCTGCAACACACAAGGAACACACGACACGTGGTAGGAGGAACTTTCATTCGTCAGTGCCATCTACTGTGGCAACGATGCACTTCTGGACCAATCTTCATCACACCTTTTTCCCTCCATTTACGGTCAGGAATCCGTTCCTACAGGCTGTCGGTTTCATTACTGTTCATCCTGTATTTGTGACACTATTAGATATTGGGTGTAGAGCAATTTTCTATTGGAATTAGAAGAAAAAGGAACCACGTCTAACGTATAATGGGCTTCTGTGGCGATTAGGTGCTAGTCTCATTAAGTACTAAGTACCTTGCGTTTGTTTGTCATATGGCATGTATTTATGGTACATTGTAGACGAGTTTAGCTACAGTATTAACAAGTGCGATACGTTGTAAATGTTGCAGAAATCAGTGGTACAGTCGACATGATTTTCTGTAGACCCTTTTATACCTGAAACCGGAAAACTGTGGTATGCATAAACACTATTCGTGTTAAATATACTAGTGCTTGCGGTAATAATGTCATCCTTCATGAAATAAGGACTCGCTTAACTTTAAGCTTGGGTATAATTCAACAATGGAGAAAGTGAAAAAAATCTATCTTGGAAGCAAATTGACATAGGACGAACGGAGCAAGGAAAATAGAAGAAGTACATTGACATGGGAAAAGCTAACTTGGTTCAATAAAAGATATCTGCTAAGCTAGATGTTGATATGCAATTGAGGAAGTTCCTGAAAGAGTATGACTATGGCAAAACATTGTCTAGAAATAAAGAGACGAAGAAAGTGGAAGCTTCTAAGAAACAGTGGTATCAAAGTAAAAATGTATTGGATGTATGAAGTACGAGGAAACACTAAACATAGATGGTGATAAAAAAACGAGTGTAAGAGACTGAAACAAGGGAACTGTTTTCTAAATAAAAAATAGCTTTGGAGTAGAAAGAAAAAAATTATTTCTCCTACCTACCTCCATACACATAGTCCAGAAAATTTGTGAATGTGAATTTTAATAGCTATGAAAATACTTATAAGATTCAAAACAAAGAACATGCAATATGTAAGAGCAAGAATGTGAACTATTCATACATCTGTTAGTGAGGAGGTAACTGTTCTCGCATCGGTCATGTACTGGATGCGACTACGTTTTTCGTTTTAAGTTTTGTAAATATTCTCATATCTATTAAAAGTTCACAAGTGCAAATTTTCAGTATTACTTGTAAGGGGTTTGGAACCTGTACGTCTTAGGAAAAATTATTTTGTAATTTTAAGTCCGTTTTTTAAAAATGTGGTACGTTAAAAGTTCATTTTTATTTAATAATTATTTCTGCATTTTATTCTTGTGTGTTTCAAATTTTTCAATTGATGCCAAACTTTTTGATGAGGTAAGAGAGAGAGATTTGTTAAATATTAGGACAATTTCAGTTTTTCCTCACCTGAGTCAGTCAATATACCGCTTTCTCCAAAAAGGAGAGTGTAGCTCATTCTTACCACAAAACATTCGCAAGTGGAACAAGAAAAAGAGGAAGTAGCAAGATACACAAAGTATCCTCCGCCAGACACCAGACACGAATTAATACTGCAGATACGTTGAAACTTTCAGGTCTCTAATAAAAAAGTATCCAATTAGGATAGGTTAGTTGCACATCGCGTGTAGAATTTATGAATTGTTAACTAGCCCCTGCAATGGCGACTAGATGGGAAAATATCATCGCAAACAAAACCTACAATAGCAATAACATTTTGTTAAACAAAACCATATCTGCTGTTGAGTTCAAAATGGCTCTGAGCACTATGGGACTCAACATCTGAGGTTATCAGTCCCCTAGAACTTAGAACTACTTAAACCTAACTAATCTAAGGACATCACACACATCCATGCCCGAGGCAGGATTCGAACTTGCGACCGTAGCGGTCGATCGATTCCAGACTGAAGCGCCTAGAACCGCTCAGCCACAACGGCCGGCTGCTGTTGAGTAATCTTTTATTAGTACAACTGGTTTCTCAACACTAAAGTTGCATCATTAGGTAAATCTGAATGGAACAACAGATTGAAATAAAATTTTAAAAAAAATTGATTAGACATCTAATGAAGAAATACGTAACTTCACTTACGTTTAGATACTAAATATCGAAATGGAGAACAAACATCTCTCAAGAGAACTGGGTATGCAATAAGCAGAATACTCACATTCATATAATTTAGAGCAAAATGTTGATGTTAATGCACCCACAGATATGTTATATTAAAACGCCCCTAACAGCAATAGCACTCAAAAAAAGAGTGACGGAATGAAAGAGATGGCAGTAGTAAATGGCGAAAATTCTGAAAAGAAACATGGAGACTAATATAATATAAGTATACTAGCTGGATCAAGGACTGAATAAAACTTGTGAAAGTGTGTTCTGTCGTGCTCACCTGGAGCAAATAAACACATTATCATTTAGGTTATGAATATAATAGAACCATAAAAGAACTAAATCGTATAAACTGCAGTGAAAGACAGGAAACCATAATGAATATAACAAGAACGAAAGATAAAACTAGTGGTAAGGAAAATAGAATACATGGAAAAATAAAAATCTTGGATCTTATCGTATGCACACAATACATCAAGGCGAGAAAACCCACGGGACGATACAAGCTATTAACTGAGAGTACATACAACTGCCCAGCTGACAGGGAGGCGCGAAGCAGACTCGGAAATAGGAGGCACGGCAAGATGACAGTAAATAGCCAGACCTGAATAAGAACGTCGGGATGTGCCCTTACATTCACAGCATTGTATTAAAAAACTTAATGAAAACATATGAAAGTAAAATAATACTAAATTCATTCAAGAAGTAAAATATTGCTCTTATTCACTGATCTCAGCTGCAACTGTCCTATGATTCCGGGGAGACTATGTCAGTCCACCCTCTGCCTTCCTAATCATCTACCATCTTCTGTAGTGACACAAGTCTCACTGGACAGGCTGTGCCCATGCATTCTGCAGTGCTAACTTCCATGGCCGTTCCGTATGGGGTGCAGAGACCAAAGTAACCTACTGGGCTACTTAAGGTTTGAACAGTAGGGCAAAGATGCTGTTCGCCATCTGCCATCGTGAGGAGGAGACACATTTGCTGCTCTTCCTCTTGCTGCAGCGTACACTGACGCAGCTGGATCTGTTTCCTAACTTGAGGCATTGAATCAAATTCTACATGACTACAGGTTCTTCATTTACATGTTACCAAAGGATATTGTTGTTGTTGTTGTTATTGTTGTTGTTGTTTATGTGGTCTTCAGTCCAAAACTGGCTTCATGCAGCTCTCCATACTCTATACTGTGCAAGGCACTTCATCTCCGAGTAACTACTGCAACCTACATCCTTCTACTAAGTGAACAGGGGTGTGGTAAGGAGGATATTAAGTGTATTAATCTCTGGTCTCCCTCTACGATTTTTATCCCCCACGCTTCCCTCCAGTGCTATATTGGTGATCCCTTGACGCCTCAGAGCTTTGTGTCACAAATTCCTCTTCTCCACGATTCTATCCATTACCTCCTCATTAGTTAAGTAATCTTCCCATCTACTCTTCTACATTCTTCTGTAGCACCACATTTCGAAAGCTTCTATTCTCTTCTGGTCTAGACTGTTTATCGTCCATGTTTCACATCCGTATATGGCTACACTCCATACAAATACTGTCAGAGAAGATTTCCTGACTGGTAAATCTATGTTAACAAATTACTCTTCTTCAGAAACACTTTCCTTGCCACCGCCAGTCTTCATTTAAGTAACTGAATAGCTGAGTCATCTGTTTCGACTTTTTTATTTAAGACAAAAGTTTTAAAAAGTTCCTACAAATTTATTTATGATTTCAGTTGTTATATTACTAACCGATATGAGAAGAAATAATTAACCAACAGCAAGCAGATGGGATTATTGAGTATATAGATAATCTGTGGGGGGCACCAGTATTTTGATCCCATGAAGTCACCAGAAAGCACTATAAAATACAGGTTTTCTGGTGACTGCTGATATATTAGTGTAGGAACCACCACCGAAGCATACCACATACTGTATACAACAGAGACTCTACACAAGTTGTCAGTGTAAATATTTCTCCAGAATGGATTTGACGAACAGGCAACATCTACCGGAGGCAGTGCCTGAAGATCAGCCAAAGACAGTTTGCACCATCCCCTGGGGTATATTCAGTACTGTTGAATACTGTTCGTACTGAAGAATTCACGTACCACATTTCATAGAACATTGGATGATGTACTTAAAGGACTGAAGGTATGACAGTTTGTTGACTATCTGGACGACGCCATATTATATCCATAGTACATGTAAGGGCATGTACGACAACTGGTGCAAGACTTTATAACGTTAAGCATTGATAAATGTCATTTTTCAGGAATGCAAGTAAATGTTTCCTTGGTGCTCTCGAGCATAAACGTATCCTCCTTACCACACCCCTGTTCATCACGATCCTGACGACTATAGAGGACTGGGACTAGAGCCCTATAAAAGGGCAAGTAGTTTTGAAATTATACAGTGGTAGTGATATCTCTGTTTCAGCCAATAGTGCTCATACATGGTTATTTCTTCAACGCCTTCAGTTGACTTAATGTCGCCACCGACGTTCATTTCAAATCAACGCACAGTGAGTAGCTATTTGCAATGCCACTGGGATTAAAATGCTTATCTGGACAATTCGGTAGAAGATAAAAACTTAATTCAATTTTTAATTAAAAGACTGCCATTTACTGTGTGTGGAAGGCTTCATGTAATGCTGCAGCACGATATGATGAAGAATCGACTGCGTGGAAGACAAAAATGATGAGCGTGGAATGAAGGGAGGAAGCCAAAACACACTCCTGGAAATTGAAATAATAACACCGTGAATTCATTGTCCCAGGAAGGGGAAACTTTATTGACACATTCCTGGGGTCAGATACATCACATGATCACACTGACAGAACCACAGGCACATTGACACAGGCAACAGAGCATGCACAATGTCGGCACTAGTACAGTGTATATCCACCTTTCGCAGCAATGCAGGCTGCTATTCTCCCATGGAGACGATCGTATAGATGCTGGATGTAGTCCTGTGGAACAGCTTGACATGCCATTTCCACCTGGCGCCTCAGTTGGACCACTGTTCGTGCTGGACGTGCAGACCGCATGAGACGACGCTTCATCCAGTCCCAAACATGCTCAATGGGGGACAGATCCGGAGATCTTGCTGGCCAGGGTAGTTGACTTACACCTTCTAGAGCACGTTGGGTGACACGGGATACATGCGGACGTGCATTGTCCTGTTGGTACAGCAAGTTCCCTTGCCGGTCTAGGAATGGTAGAACGATGGGTTCGATGACGGTTTGGATGTACCGTGCACTTCAGTGTCCCCTCGACGATCACCAGAGGTGTACGGCCAGTGTACGAGATCGCTCCCCACACCATGATGCCGGGTGTTGGCCCTGTGTGCCTCGGTCGTATGCATTCCTGCTTGTGGCGCTCACCTGCACGGCCCCAAACACGCATACGACCATCATTGGCACCAAGGCAGAAGCGACTCTCATCGCTGAAGACTACACGTCTCCATTCGTCCCTCCATTCACGCCTGTCGCGACACCACTGGAAGCGGGCTGCACGATGTTGGGGCGTGAGCGGAAGACGGCCTAACGGTGTGCGGGACCGTAGCCCAGCTTCATGGAGACGGTTGCGAATGGTCCTCGCCGATACCCAGGAGCAACAGTGTCCCTAATTTGCTGGGAAGTGGCGGTGCGGTCCCCTACGGCACTGCGTAGGATCCTACGGTCTTGGCGTGCATCCGTGCGTCGCTGCAGTCCGGTCCCAGGTCGACGGGCACGTGCACTTTCCGCCGACCACTGGCGACAACATCGATGTACTGTGGAGACCTCAAGCCCCACGTGTTGAGCAATTCGGCGGTACGTCCACCCGGTCTCCCGCATGCCCACTATACGCCCTTGCTCAAAGTCCGTCAGCTGCACATACGGTTCACGTCCACGCTGTCGCGGCATGCTACCAGTGTTAAAGACTGCGATGGAGCTCCGTATGCCACGGCAAACTGGCTGACACTGACGGCGGCGGTGCACAAATGCTGCGCAGCTAGCGCCATTCGACGGCCAACACCGAGGTTCCTGGTGTGTCCGCTGTGCCGTGCGTGTGATCATTGCTTGTACAGTTCTCTCGCAGTGTCCGGAGCAAGTATGGTGGGTCTGACACACCGGTGTCAATGTGTCCTTTTTTCCATTTCCAGGAGTGTATTATACGTAATAAAAATTAGGGCTGCAGCAGGAGCTTAGCTGGAACCAACAGGAAGATGAAAGTCGTAGGCATCTAGATAATCGCTATGTAAATGAACAACACTGAATATATGAAAAACATTATATTCCACAGTGTGATGGAGGAAGATGTGATACGACACCTGGAAGATCGCAGTTGACGCAAGAACAGCATTACCTGTAAAACCACATTAGTAACAGCGCAGCCACGCAATTGATCAGAAAAGTGCTATCAGTGCTATTTCAGATGAGAATGACCACGACCTGAAAGGTAATTACAGACGATGTCTTAGTGCTATTATATCAGTTCGAGTCTGTGGATGAAACTGAAATGTATTTCGGAGAGTGGCAGTCAATTGTTTGGAGCTTCGCAAAAATTATATCAGGAATTATGCAGCATGGTGCGCCTACCCTTATTTTCAATAAATAGTGGGAGAATTATTAGAGCAGTTGGGAGTAAAAATAAATCCAATCATGAAGTTTTTGAGGTTTTCCATTGATGCCAGAAAATTTGAACACATCGTATTCATAATGCCATCTTTATCAGGTGATTTACTAATTGGCAGTGCCTTAATTATGGAATATGATCATAGGTTTGGTTTTGTATGCAGCTGAAGAAAGTGACAATAGAATGTGACATCGGTGGAAAAAGTCAAGGAAGGACGAAATCAAAGATTAACTGAAGTACTAAAACACAGTTATAAGACCTTTTCTAAGAAATCAGGTTTGATGATATATTCTGTAGATTCAAATTACATTTTAAAAAAGCATGGTCAACATAGAAGCAGGCCTAATCTAGTTCCATCAGGAAAAAGTGACGCTGTGGATCGAAAAAGTGAAAGAATCTACGAAAAATGAATCACTGTGCACTCATATAGCAACTATTGTAATCCCATCCTCGTCTTCACCAATAAGAACGGAATAGTTAAATAACGGAATAGTCAAACTGGTATTGGATATGCGTGGCATTAACAAAATTGAACTGCAAGAACGAAATCAGACAGAAACCCTAGAAGATCTCTTGTGTTGTTGTTGTGGTCTTCTGTCTACATCTACATCTACATTTATACCCCGCAATCCACCCAACGGGCTGTGGCGGAGGGCACTTTACGTGCCACTCTCATTACCTCCCTTTTCTGTTCCAGTCGCGTATGGTTCGCGGGAAGAACGACTGTCGGAAAGCCTCCGTGCGCGCTCTAATCTCTCTAATTTTACATTCGTGATCTCCTCGGGAGGTATAGGTAGGGGGAAGGAATATATTCGATACCTCATCCACAAACGCACCCTCTCGAAACCTGGCGATAAAGCTACACCGCGATGCCGAGCACCTCTCTTGCAGAGTCTGCCACTTGAGTTTGCTAAACATCTCCGTAACGCTATCACGGTTACTAAATAACCCTGTGACGAAACGCGCTGCTCTTCTTTGTATCTTCTCTATCTCCTCCGTCAACTCGATCAGGTACGGATCCCACACTGATGAGCAATACTCAAGTATAGGTCGAACGAGTGTTTTGTAAGCCACCTTCTTTGCTGATGGATTTCACTTTCTAAGGACTCTCCCAATGAATCCCAACCTGGTACCCGCGTTACCAACAATTAATGTTATATGATCATTCCACTTCAAATCGTTCCGCACGCATACTCCCAGATATTTTACAGAAGTGCTATCAGTGTTTGTTCCGATATCATATAATCACACAATAAAGGATCCTTCTTTCTATGTATTCGCAATACATTACATTTGTCTATGTTAACGGTCAGTTGCCACTTGGTTAGTATTACAAGGCCAGATCAGTCAATCTGTAACCTCCCCCTCACTTGTCGACCTTAATGACAGTGAAAAATTAAACCGCGTGTAACTAATGGGAATTTGGGAAAAGCAATCGTCACCGAAGTTTATCTGTCGGTAAAGAGGGAGGAAAGGGTTACGTCTAAACGAAAGGAAAAATGCAAGTGAAACTGGTGGAAATAAATTTTGAAAAGGGGTAGAGTTAATAAAGAAAGTAAATGTGCGGCCGTTACCTTACCAGTTAACTAGCGGTAATTAGATATTTGAGATTTGGGGGAAATTACGGTCGCAAGTCCTATGGACAATTGCTATAGTAACTGAAAAAGAAAGGTTATTACACATATAATTAGCGCTAGAAACGTGGCAACTGAAGATTGACACGTGTAGTGTGAAAACTGAAAGATTGTCAGAAGTAATAAATGTCGCTACACTCTGACTTAATTTAGCAAAAGAATTAATAAAACCGAAAAATTGAAAGTTAATTTAGTCACTGAAATTAATAGTGAGCTTTGTTTATGAAGCACATCGAAATTCAGTGAAATACGGTTAGTCTTGGGCTACCTCAACAATCATTTCAAAAGCTACTTGAATCTACGCAATTTAGAAAGAAGAGATCTAACTTTGAACTTGAAATAAATGATTCTGAACAATTAACAATAGTGAAATTTAGTACATACCAAGCTGAGCTGCAGTCACAGGTAAGCTAAAATACGGTAACATAACTCGCACTCTGATTTTGTGGTTGCGTAATCTACACTCCTGGAAATTGAAATAAGAACACCGTGAATTCATTGTCCCAGGAAGGGGAAACTTTATTGACACATTCCTGGGGTCAGATACATCACATGATCACACTGATAGAACCACAGGCACATAGACACAGGCAACAGAGCATGCACAATGTCGGCACTAGTACAGTGTATATCCACCTTTCGCAGCAATGCAGGCTGCTATTCTCCCATGGAGACGATCGTATAGATGCTGGATGTAGTCCTGTGGAACGGCTTGCCATGCCATTTCCACCTGGCGCCTCAGTTGGAGCAGCGTTCATGCTGGACGTGCAGACCGCGTGAGACGACGCTTCATCCAGTCCCAAATATGCTCAATGGGGGACAGATCCGGAGATCTTGCTGGCCAAGGTAGTTGTCTTACACCTTCTAGAGCACGTTGGGTGGCACGGGATACATGCGGACGTGAATTGTCCTGTTGGAACAGCAAGTTCCCTTGCCGGTCTAGGAATGGTAGAACGATGGGTTCGATGACGGTTTGGATGTACCGTGCACTATTCAGTGTCCCCTCGACGATCACCAGAAGTGTACGCCCAGTGAACGAGATCGCTCCCCACACCATGATGCCGGGTGTTGGCCCTGTGTGCCTCGGTCGTATGCAGTCCTGATTGTGGCGCTCACCTGCACGGCGCCAAACACGCATACGACCATCATTGGCACCAAGGCAGAAGCGACTCTCATCGCTGAAGACGACACGTCTCCATTCGTCCCTTCATTCACGCCTGTCGCGACACCACTGGAGGCGGGCTGCACGATGTTGGGGCGTGAGCGGAAGACGGCCTAACGGTGTGCGGGACCGTAGCCCAGCTTCATGGAGACGGTTGCGAATGGTCCTCGCCGATACCCCAGGAGCAACAGTGTCCCTAATTTGCTGGGAAGTGGCGGTGCGGTCCCCTACGGCACTGCGTAGGATCCTACGGTCTTGGCGTGCATCCGTGCGTCGCTGAGGTCCGGTCCCAGGTCGACGGGCACGTGCACCTTCCTCCGACCACTGGCGACAACATCGATGTACTGTGGAGACCACACGCCCCACGTGTTGAGCAATTCGGCGGTACGTCCACCCGGCCTCCCGTATGCCCACTATACGCCCTCGCTCAAAGTCCGTCAACTGCACATACGGTTCACGTCCACGCTGTCGCGACATGCTACCAGTGCTAAAGACTGCGATGGAGCTCCGTATGCCACGGCAAACTGGCTGACACTGACGGCGGCGATGCACAAATGCTGCGCAGCTAGCGCCATTCGACGGCCAACACCGCGGTTCCTGGTGTGTCCGCTGTGCCGTGCGTGTGATCATTGCTTGTACAGCCCTCTCGCAGTGTCCGGAGCAAGTATGGTGGGTCTGACACACCCGTGTCAATGTGTTCTTTTTTCCATTTCCAGGAGTGTAAATATTGTAGCCAGCTATGAATACCTTAACTGAACTTGGAAATTAAAGCCGTGAAATCTAATGATATTACTTTAATGCTGGCGTTCGAATTTCAACGACACTCGGGTTCATTCCGGAAAAGGAAGGGACCCTGCTTGGTAATGCAGTTACGACAATGAGCAACAAAGGTTCATGCTACGTTGCTGTAATTTTATGATGCAAAAATTTTAAAAGCTGAGGTCTGCCATACAGTTCTAAAACTTTACGTGCTTCCAGTCTTCCTTGTTGGTTGACTGAATGTCTGCAGTCGTCGGTCGAGCAGGTGACGACAGCCACTCATTGTCGGCTGTCGCTGTCGCAGATGCTGGATGTTGGCGCGCCTTCTTCTCGACACGGTCTCCAGTCGAAACGGGCTTTTGATGGTGCCGGCTAACGCTTCGTGTCCGCGACACCATGTCAGAAACAAACATAGCAAGTCGAGCGCAATTACATGCTGCCAAACCCCGAAAGCGCGTCAAGTCGCGGGAGCGTCACACAACACACCTGCTCCACTGCAGTACTCCAGCCAGACTCTCCTCTATCCGCGCTCCACGCGGCAGAGTTAACACCACCAACGATCCTGCACACTTTGGTTCTCCACACGACCTATCGATGTATTCGTTCGATAGCATAGTTTTCCCTAGGCCAGACCCACCGTATAAATACAAATAATATTCACAAAACAAATCAATTATACATCGACATAAATGCATATATATACAAATAGTAAATAATTACAATATACAAAGACACAGAAACGTCATATGTTCAGATAACAAAACAAGGAAAAAAATTATACTACACTAGATGGAAATAGGAGGATATGCATTTCTGGCGTTACAAATCATCCAGACTTTGGCCCCTGCAACTACTGAAAAGGCTACTTCCCCTCTTCAGGAACCACACATTTGTCTGGCCTCTCAACAGATACCCCTCCGTTGTGGTTGCACCTACGGTACGGCTATCTGTATGGCTGAGGCACGCAAGCTTCCCGACCAAAGGCAAGGTCCATGGTTCATTGGGGGTGGGGAGAAGAACTCTTACAGATATTTAAAAGCATCAAGTACTTACCTGTTAGTCAAAAATACGCTATCTTTCTATATAACAGCAGATGCTATCTGTTCAGGATAATACCACATAATCTGAATGTGTCATCTTCAGCTTTTGTGCGCTCATTCTGTCAGGTTGTGAGCGAAAAGTTGTTGCAGAAGGTAGTCATGTACATTGACGATATTTTGATTGGAACCAAGACTTGATAAGGACGCCTGGGTACCGTGAACCAAGTATTAGAAGCACTGAACCTACTGTCGGGCGCGCTACGTATCCGAGCCACAGTGAAAAATTTCGCTTCGTAATGAACACAAAACGTTTCTTATCCACTATGCAGTGCTTTATATTTAACAACTGTGTGACTAGGGTTGAAAAGAGAAAATTTGACCGAGTAACGGCGATTTAGGAAATATGTTTTGCTTCTAGAGAATCCTGTACCCCGTGGGAAAATTTAACAGCTGATGAGAAATTGTAAGGATGCCGCGGAAGGTGCAGTTTTCGCCAATATACAACTATCAAATAGAACAAGTAAGGAATTAAGATATACGATCTTGTGGATTCCCTAGTATTTAACCCGCATAATTTGGAAATATATGCTGCGTTGGGACCAGAAGTATTATACCATTTAATCAATAAATTTTTGGAAGTTGTTCTGCGACTGTGTGAACCTGTCCACTAGTCGGGTCGAAATGAGACAGCAGACAACTCGTTTACTAGTATTGGCTTGTTGGAAGAGATAGGAAGGAAAAAATCTTTCTTTTTTCGGGACGATGAAGAAAACAAGCACGAGATTCTTCTGGAGTTGGCTGCCAGTAAACGATGGGTTGGTCATAGTTCCCCTTTCGGCTTCAAGAAAAGCTGTACTCCAGTTTCCTTTGTTCCTTAAGAGGGGAAGTGTGTAATTCTGACAACAAGTCTGCATGCAGATAGTACAGTAGGTGCTGACACTGGAGATAAATGGAAGCCATCCTTTGTAACATTTTATACTAGCACTGAAGGGGAAGTCGTCACTAGGGTTCAGTTAATCAGTTCGTACAATGTTGCAAGAAATCTGTGCCTTTGGCCCATGGTTACAATCAATATGGGTAGAATCATCGCACGAGTAATTTATTGTGGCAACAAGAAAATAGTTTCAGTGGAAAAGGTTTCCTGAAACAACAGTCTCATATCTTTCTTAAAAATGCACCTGTATAGTCACAACGGGAAGAAACTTCTTTTTTCTTGTATGAGACAACCGGTTCAGGTCTTAAACCATCTCGAGACCTACCACCACGGTGGTCGTGGTAAACGGAGCAGGCGCTGCCACTCCACGAATGCTAACTACTGAACTGTGTGCAGTTAGCGTTGGTAGAGTAGCAGCGTCTGCTGCGTTTACCGCCACTATCATGGTATGTGTCTGAAGATCGTCTAAAACAGACCGAAACTGGTAATCTCATACAAGAAAAAAGAAGTTTCCTGCGCTTGTGACTGTGCATGTGCATTTCTAAGCAATTATAAAAGAAAACCACTGGTCTACAAGGGAAAAGAAATGTTCTCAAAAATTACTGTCTCATGCCTAACTTCTATCTCACTTGGTTCGAAAAAGAGTGACAAACTGAGGAATTCACTGGAATCTCTAACTTAGACTACAGTACTTTAGACGAACGTGTGAAGAACAAGCAGAAGGTTGAAGCAGAAATGGATAAAAAAGTACTGTGATCAAGAGGAAAAGGTGAAATACCTGCATAATAAAGAAACGACTGACATAACATCGTTGAAAAATGTGTCAAAAGCCAATCTGTTTTACGCACAGACGTTTGCTCTGACTGCGGTAAAATTCGTCATATGTTAACACATTCCAAAAGTTGCAATGGGACCAACAAATGAGTAATATTATCTTTATTGCTGTTGTCTAATGCCACATTTGCGTTTCTGTAAAGATATTTCCCATTTATATAAAGAAGCAAGTGAAAATGCGACGTTGTTATCATGTTTGTTACCACAATCCAGCATTAACGATAAGAAAACTAAATGATTAATATTTATATTGCTGCTGTGTCCCTACGTCTTCTTTGTCTTTCTTTAAGGATATGTTCCATTTATAATGTGTATTACTGATGAAATTTAATAAATAATCATTTGAATAAGTGATGTTATCAAATGGCTACGGCGTGCTCAATATCGTGAAAAAACTGCGCCCGACAGAATGTTAAATTACCGAATGTTACTGTCAGTTTGAATAAAACTAGGCAGCACCATATTTAATTTTCACATCAGGCCTGATTATGAATTTAACGTTGTAGAATTCAAAACATTCGATCGCTGTGCACCTTAATGTGATAATGTCACATTTCATCAATTCACCGTTGCCTGTCGCTGTCAGACATCGGCCGATTGTCCGCGCTAACTATACATTGTCACTGTTCACCTAAGACTCATCGAGTTGCCATGGACTTTCATTTTTTCATATATAAAATAACTGTATAAATATATTGTGGAAGCATGCGCTGTATCGAAACGTTTATACTTTAGCACAAAACTAGCCCAAATAGTGGACAGTTTTCTTTGCGTGTTTCGGCTGTCTGAGAAGCGAGCGACGACCACATGTTGGTTGGTACCCCTGGCGCTGCCCTGCAATTGTTAGGACGGTAATGAGTCCATTTACAGTTTGCACGTCTCGCACCTCTGGCTGAACTTATCGTACGGCCCCCCACAATTTCTGCACTGCTGTTATTATTCACAACAAGCAGTAACATTTTTGTTTCACGGCCTTTGTCAGAGAGGTCCGAGGCCCGTCAGTAGGTCACGTAGCTCTAAACTAACGTATGTTATTCATAGTTACTGTGAATACCGTCCTAATGAACGTTGCAGAAAACAAATGCACCTGAGTCGAAATTGTCAACAGAGATAATCTGTATAGTATAAGTCAGGAATTGATCGATTAAGAAGCACATTTATCTTTGCTAGGCTGTCATCTTTAGGATCAGTTGTGTACTTGGTAATTGGTTCATAACCAGAAAACTAGATCACACAATAATAATAAAGTTTCTGAATCAAGGCTACATAAGTGTATCGTGTAAGTAATACAGCATACAACGTTTCACCAAGAACTCACACTTACGTCAGTTCAAATCTTAGTTCATAAATATTTATTTGTATCTTAGTAGTTTTCTAGTTTCTTTTTTCTTTTTTTTCATGTTGTTAGACGCTACGAGGAGTGACAATAAAGTTATGAGACTGATGTGAAAAAAAATGTTGCTTACTGCTTTAGTCAAGTTTGGTGTTGCTTCCTTCGAAGTAGTTCTGACTGCACACACTTTTTCCAGCTCTTCTGCGACTGATGGTAACATTTGTGGAACTTATCTTCTGTAATATATTTCTCTGCATCTTGATGACTGGGCGTTGTGCGATGTCCTTAGGTTAGTTAGGTTTAAGTGGTTCTAAGTTCTAGGGGACTGATGACCATAGATGTTAAGTCCCATAGTGCTCTGAGCCGTTTTTTTCTGTAATATACTCCAAGACCCTCGTCACAGCTTTTTGGACATCTTGTGTTGTTTGAACATGGTGTCCCTTGACCACCGTTTTGTCTCTTGGAAATAGAAGAAAGTCGCACGGAGCGGTATCTGGTGAATACGGTGGCTGTGGTAGTACTGAAATTTGTTTTGAGGTTAAAAATTGCTGTAATGACAGAGCAGTATGGGATGGCGCATTATCGTGATGCAGAATCCAAATACACTCCTGGAAATTGAAATAAGAACACCGTGAATTCATTGTCCCAGGATGGGGAAACTTTATTGACACATTCCTGGGGTCAGATACATCACATGATCACACTGACAGAACCACAGGCACATAGACACAGGCAACAGAGCATGCACAATGTCGGCACTAGTACAGTGTATATCCACCTTTCGCAGCAATACAGGCTGCTATTCTCCCATGGAGACGATCGTAGAGGTGCTGGATGTAGTCCTGTGGAATGGCTTGCCATGTCATTTCCACCTGGCGCCTCAGTTGGACCAGCGTTCGTGCTGGACGTGCAGACCGCGTGAGACGACGCTTCATCCAGTCCCAAACATGCTCAATGGGGAACACATCCGGAGATCTTGCTGACCAGGGTAGTTGACTTACACCTTCTGGAGTACGTTGGGTGGCACGGGATACATGCGGACATGCATTGTCCTGTTGGAACAGCAAGTTCCGTTGCCGATCTAGGAATGGTAGAACGATGGGTTCGATGACGGTTTAGATGTACCATGCACTATTCAGTGTCCCCTCGACGATCACCAGAGGTGTACGGCCAGTGTACGAGATCGCTCCCCACACCATGATGCCGGGTGTTGGCCCTGTGTGCCTCGGTCGTATGCAGTCCTGATTGTGGCGCTCACCTGCACGGCGCCAAACACGCTTACGACCATCATTGGCACCAAGGCAGAAGCGACTCTCATCGCTGAAGACTACACGTCTCCATTCGTCCCTCCATTCACGCCTGTCGCGACACCACTGGAGGCGGGCTGCACGATGTTGGGGCGTGAGCGGAAGACGGCCTAACGGTGTGCGGGACCGTAGCCCAGCTTCATGGAGACGGTTGCGAATGGTCCTCGCCGATACCCTAGGAGCAACAGTGTCCGTAATTTGCTGGGAAGTGGCGGTGCGGTCCCCTACGGCACTGCGTAGGATCCTGCGGTCTTGGCGTGCATCCGTGCGTCGCTGCGGTCCGGTCCCAGGTCGACGGGCACGTGCACCTTCCGCCGACCACTGGCGACAACATCGATGTACTGTGAGACCTCACGCCCCACGTGTTGAGCCATTCGGCGGTACGTCCACCCGGCCTCCCGCATGCCCACTATACGCCCTCGCTCAAAGTCCGTCAACTGCACATACGGTTCACGTCCACGCTGTCGCGGCATGCTACCAGTGTTAAAGACTGCGATGGAGCTCCGTATGCCACGGCAAACTGGCTGACACGGACGGCGGCGGTGCACAAATGCTGCGCAGCTTGCGCCATTCGACGGCCAACACCGCGGTTCCTGGTGTGTCCGCTGTGCCGTGCGTGTGATCATTGCTTGTACAGCCCTCTCGCAGTGTCCGGAGCAAGTATGGTGGGTCTGACACACCGGTGTCAATGTGTTCTTTTTTCCATTTCCACGAGTGTATCAGCAATGTTGGTATGGACACGAAGAACTCTTTTACAAAGTCTTTCTAAAATTTCTTTGTAGTAATACTGGTAAACTGTTTGTCCAGGAGGCACCCACTCTTTATGAACAATTCCCTCGGTATCATTGAAGCACACAAGCATGCATTTCACTTTTGACTTTGACATGCGAGCTTTTTTTGGTCTGGGTGATCCCTTTGAGCAATTGACTTAGCCTCCTCTCCAAAAGCCGTCTGAAGCTTACCGTATGTTGTCGTCGCGTTTTCGCCGAATGTAATGCAAAAAAAAGAATGGCATACCGTTGCGCAATATTGTGCGGTTTCATTTCCGCGAAGAGAGACACAAACACGTCTTAACTTATTACAGTCCAACTCACGACTGAGCAGTTGCATTGATGTGCCGCTTGGATTGGAAGCAGTTTATATCGTGCCTACGCAAGGTTGCAGGGTTGCCACATCTTGCAAAGAAAATCAGCCTCATTACTCTATTCTTGCACCTCGTAAAACATCTCAGTGCGTCGCGGGGGGAAGTTGAAGTGCGCTGTGTGGGCGACGATCCATGCGCTGGCTGGTCACTTTCGTGCAGGAAATGCCCAAAGTCTGCTGCCGTGACTGGTGTTGCGTCGTCGCGGTTCACCTTATAAGGCTGAGTGGTTGTGTACTAGATTACCAAACGTCTGCGACCGCTGTTCACAAAATGTTGTGATCTAGTATGGGGTAACTCTCTGCAAGTGTCACATGCATCTGCTAGGATCATATGTATGCCTGCTAAGTTTGGATGATTACCTAAAGTTGTTCGGGGCAGCCAGGAATACAATAGGGACAGAGATATAACACACTTGTTCCTGCAGCGCTTTGACGGTATTTCGATGTCAGAAAGAGTTGGACTCTTTGTTTTTATGGTTCCGGAAACTACGGTACGAACGTAATTTCAGCGACGGTACCCAGCCATTTGATAACACCGGACGTTTGTGCACTATACGGACCGAAATGTCAGTTGTGCTTTATCTCGGCGCGTCTTTGTGGCGTCCGTCACATCGAAATGTTTGGTGAGGTAGATTACGTCACTGCAGATGGAAATTTCTGCTTTTGTGCTTAGTCTGACTACTATACTAATAAATTTCGTGAAAATGAAAATACTTTCGTTTAATACTAAGTTCACAATAACAACTTGGTCTGTGGAGATCAGTTATTCGTGCATTCAAAATACGTAGTCTGGTTCAATGACACTTAACGTTGTCACTCTGAGGGACTAGGACTCAGGATGAACAGAGTCATGTAGGAGTCTGGCCTGATGACTATTTCTAAATGAAACCTATTTGGCATAGTAACTTCCATTGGTCTCTGAGGTACGAGGGTTATTCGGAAACCACAGTGAAAATAGAATGAAGTTTTGCACAGGTGTGTTGCGAAGTGCCTCTAGTATGCCCTTCGATTGCATTGTGACGTTCTTTTTAGTTTTGAGCACACAGGGACACATAAAGATACCTAGAACGATAGTGTCTCCCGCCAAGTACGAGGGCCCGGTGAGAAATTTCGCCTGAAGCTATGCAGCCAACGTTACATAACTGTCGTGCGTTTTCTTCTTCAAGCCGCATTGTGCAGGGGCAATGAAGATGCTCCTGCATCGTTTTCAGTTGGAAAGTTTTGATTACCCACAATACAGCCCGTAATTGTCTCCCTCTGAGTTTCATCTTTGCTCACATGAACCGCTGCCTATGAGGACAACATTTTGGCACAGACAACGAGCTGTAGGCTAGCGTAGAGAATTGGCGGAAAGCACTGGCGGCTGCCTTCCATAACGAGAGTATTGGAAAGTTGGTACAACGATACGACAGAGGTCTAAGTCGGATCGGCGACTATGGAGATAAGTAGCAGGAAACCGTAGCTAACTGTTGCAAATAAAACAGTTTTGATTTTCACTGTGGTTTCCATTTCGCGACCTATCGTTCCTCACTTTCCGAATAGCCCTCGTATAAGTAAACATGTAAGAGTTTGTAGTCTACAGGAATTTATTATTTTACTATATAAAAAATGTAATGGAGTGTGTAAAATTTGAATTCTGTTGTCAATATCTTTCGTATGTATCGTATTCATAATCGCACCCGCTGCAATTACCCTCGCACTCTAAGCAATGTGTGGCGGGCGAGACAAATTGCGTCACCAGTCTGTCGGTAAGTTTACTCGGAAATATTTACTGGTGGCCCCGGATTTCTCCTCTGCACTATACACTAGTAAATCAGTCTAAATAAGGTATTCCAGACACGCTTTGACCCGGTATGCACACCAAACCGTTTAATTTCGGATATGACTAATTTACTCTTGTTATACTTATTAACTGGTATCTCTGACCTTTACTCCATCCACAGTTTCTTCTAAGGCATTTTCTGTAGTATGTTTTAATAGAATGTGCAGGCGAAGTTACTTACCTGTTATTGCCTATTTAGTCATCAAACGAAATTAAATTATTCCACGAATCACTTTTAATGTTATTTGCCGTTTTCATCTACGCTTCAGTATATGGCAGCAGCTTAATTGCTCCGAATTATACGACGGTCATTCAGTAATTAAAGAGACAAACTGGTCTGTAGAAATAAGCGTTTAATTTTACAAAACAAAACTTTTTCTACCTTCCAACATTGTCGCCTTGAAGATTTATGCTCTAGTTCCAACGGGCTACAAGCTTTTTTATTCCAGCTGTAAAGAACTCTTTATCTTGATGTCTGAACTAATTTCCCACAAACTTTTTCACCTCCTCGTTGTCCTGAAATCTGTTTCCACGTACTGCCTCCTTCAGTGCGCGAAAGAAACGGTAATCAAAAGGTGCTAAATCAGGACTGTAAGGGGATGAGGCAACACTTTCCAGCCCATTTTGTCGATGGTGTCACGGGTTAGTTAATATGAGGACGTGCGTTGTATTGCTGGAGAATGACACCTCTCTTGTAGACATCCACGACGTCTCTCTCTCATGGCAGGCTCCACCTTGTTTAAAAGCCAATCCGAGTAGTATTGGCTGTTCATTGTACGCTGGTCTTCTAGATAATCACCTTCAGCATCCAAAACATCGTCAACATTGCTTTTCCTGCTGATGCTTGGGTTTTGAATTTTATCTTGACGCGTTAATTGGTGTACGTCGGATCCATGCTTTGTCTTTTTGATTTTGGCTCATAGTGGTAAACGCATGTTTCGTCACAAGTTAAAATTTTGTTGAGGAAGTGCTCACCTTCTCTTTCATAACTTTCCTTTAGCCCTGTGCACACTCTTAAACTCGTTTCAGTGTGTACCTGCGTCAACGGCTTTGGGACCCACCTTTCACGTGTTTTGTAGTACTTCAGCTTGTTACAGACAATGTGTGAGATGATCCACATGAGTTCCAAAAGAAATCCGTTGGAATTCGATTACTCGATAAATAGTACAATTCTCAAGGCTGTCAATTCAACTAAGTACCTGGGTGTTAAAATTACGAACAACTTCAGTTGGAAGGACCACATAGATAATATTGTTGGGAAGGCGAGCCAAAGGTTGCGTTTCATAGGCAGGACACTTAGAAGATGCAACAAGTCCACTAAAGAGACAGCTTACACTACACTCGTTCGTCCTCTGTTAGAATATTGCTGCGCAGTGTGGGATCCTTACCAGGTGGGATTGACGGAGGACATCGAGAGGGTGCAAAGAAGGGCAGCTCGTTTTGTATTATCGCGTTATAGGGGAGAGAGTGTGGCAGATATGATACACGAGTTGGGATGGAAGTCATTACAGCATAGACGTTTTTCGTCGCGGCGAGAGCTTTTTACGAAATTTCAGTCACCAACGTTCTCTTCCGAATGCGAAAATATTTTGTTGAGCCCAACCTACATAGGTAGGAATGATCATCAAAATAAAATAAGAGAAATCAGAGCTCGAACAGAAAGGTTTAGGTGTTCGTTTTTCCCGCTCGCTGTTCGGGAGTGGAATAGTAGAGAGATAGTATGATTGTGGTTCGATGAACCCTCTGCCAAGCACTTAAATGTGAATTGCAGAGTAGCCATGTAGATGTAGATGTTATGAACTGAACCAGTACTAACTTGAACCTTATCAATTCCATTGTCGGCCGGAGTGGCCGTGCGGTTCTAGGCGCTATAGTCTGGAGCCCAGCGATCGCTACGGTCGCAGATTCGAATCCTGCCTCGGTCATGGATGTTTGTGATGTCCTTAGGTTGGTTAGGTTTAATTAGTTCCAAGTTCTAGGCCACCGATGACCTCAGATGTTAAGTCGCATAGTGCTCAGAGCCATTTGAACCATTTGAACCAATTACCATTTCCACAGTCACACGGTGGTCGGTTCAAATGGCTCTGAGCACTATGCGACTTAACATCTGAAGTCATCGGTCCCCTAGAACTTAGAACTACTTACACTTAACCAACCTAACGACATCACAGACATCCATGCCCGAAGCAGGATTCGAACCTGCGGCCGTAGCGGTCGTACGGTTCTCGACTGAAGCCACGGCGGTCAGCACGAATAACGTTATCAATTCGACTTTCAGGAGAGGGAATTGCAACTGCAGCTGGTCGCCCAGGATGGTGTTCGCCAATCACTGATTCGCGACCATTTTTGAACTGCTGTACCCACTCGTAAAAATTTACGCGATTCATACAACCTACACCATGAACTTTAGACATTCTGCGGTACCGGTATATATTTGCTGGCTACTCGCCTGAAGCAGGTAAAAAACGAATAACAGAACGTTGTTCAAGTAAGTGGACGTTTCAAGTGGACTCGCCATTGTGAAATGTATTTTTGAGGTTATAAACAAAACAACGTTGATACATCAGCTGATGAGGGCTCATACCAGTGATGCCAACTTAAGGCCATAGAAGTACCAAACTTGCCCTACTAATAGTTTTTACCACAGACTAATTTGTCTCTTTAATTATTAAATGACCCTCATAGTTGTTGCACCTTAAGAGTTCATTTCTTGGTGTAAACAACACTCATTGAATAAAATTGTCATTATACGTTCCATAATGATCGTTACATCATAAGAACTGTTTAACCTCGTTTTTATCCTGGCACGGCATAATTTTGCAATACGAGGGTCACTCCAAAAGAAATGCACACTATTTTCCTAAAAATACAGTTTTCATTCTGCATGTGTGAAAGTTTTGCAGTGTGTAGATACAGCCTTCCCGCTAGTTTTCAGACGTAATTCAACCTGTTCCCATGAGTGGCGTCGTTACAGTATGACTTCAAGGTGGCTGCTACACTTGACGTTTGTCAGAAGCAAGGTGCTGTCTTAGAATTCTTGTGCTGTGAGAACGAGACAGTAGGAGACATACACAAGAAGGTGAAAAAGGTGTATGGAGATGCTGCTCTCGATCGCAGTACAGTTAATCGGTGGGCAAGCAGGTTACGTGATGAAAGAGGGCCCGGCAATATTGAGGATTCTCCTGGCAGCTGCAGGCCACGTACTGCACACACTGCAGACAATGTGCAGAGAGTTAACGAACTGGTGACTGCTGACAGACGTATCACAGTGAACGAATTGTCACGCTACGTTGGGATAGGGGAAGGAAGTGTTTGCAGAATACTGAAAGTGTTGGCGTTAAAAAAGGTTTGTGCCAGGTGGGTTCCCAGGATGTTGAGAATGCCTCACAATGAAACAAGAAAGACGGTATGCAGCGAACTTTTGGAACTCAGAGGGCTTCACAGGTAGATGCCGTGTTTCTTGACTTCCGCAAGGAGTTCAATACAGTTCTCCACAGTTGTTTAATGAACAAAGTAAGAGCATATGGACTATCAGACCAATTGTGTGATTGGATTGAGGAGTTCCTAGATAACAGAACGCAGCATGTCATTCTCAATGGAGAGAAGTCTTCCGAAGTAAGAGTGATTTCAGGTGTGCCGCAGGGGAGTGTCATAGGACCGTTGCTATTCACAATATACATAAATGACCTGGTGGATGACATCGGAAGTTCACTGAGGCTTTTTGCAGATGATGCTGTGGTGTATCGAGAGGTGGTAACAATGGAAAATTGTACTGAAATGCAGGAGGATCTGCAGCGAATTGACGCATGGTGCACGGAATGGCAATTGAATCTCAATGTAGCGAAGTGTAATGTGATGCGAATACATAGAAAGATAGGTCCCTTATCATTTAGCTACAAAATAGCAGGTCAGCAACTGGAAGCAGTTAATTCCATAAATTATCTGGGAGTACGCATTAGGAGTGATTTAAAATGGAATGATCATATAAAGATGATCGTCGGTAAAGCAGATGCCAGACTGAGATTCATTGGAAGAATCCTAAGGAAATGGAATCCGACAACAAAGGAAGTAGGTTACAGTACGCTTGTTCGCCCACTGCTTGAATACTGCTCAGCAGTGTGGGATCCGCACAAGATAGGGTTGATAGAAGAGATAGAGAAGATCCAACGGAGAGCAGCGCGCCTCGTTACAGGATCATTTAGTAATCGTGAAAGCGTTACGGAGATGATAGATAAACTCCAGTGGAAGACTCTGCAGGAGAGACGCTCAGTAGCTCGGTACGGGCTTTTGTTAAAGTTTCGAGAACATACCTTCACCGAAGAGTCAAGCAGTATATTGCTCCCTCCTACGTATATCTCGCGAAGAGACCATGAGGATAAAATCAGAGAGATTAGAGCCCACACAGAAGCATACCGACAATCCTTCTTTCCACGTACAATACGAGACTGGAATAGAAGGGAGAACCAATAGAGGTACTTAGGGTACGCTCCGCCACACACCGTCAGGTGGCTTGCGGAGTGTGGATGTAGATGTAGATGTAGAACAGTAGGAGAATGGTGGAGATGAATTTCTTGGAATAATTGTGACAGGTGATGAAATATGGCTCCATCATTTGTCACCAGAGAGGAAGAGGCAATCAATGGAGTGGCATCATGCAATTTCACCGAAGAAAAAAAAAATTCAAAACCACACCTTCTGCTGGAAAATTTATGGTTACGGTGTTTTTCGATTCCGAAGGACTCTTGCTTGTGGACATCATGCTAGGGGGAACCACCATAAATTCTGATGCATATGTGACGACAGTGAAGAAACTTCAAGCTCGACTGAGCCACATCGGCCAAAGCAGGATGTTTTGCTGTTGCACGACAATGCACGGCCACATGTCAGTAAAAAAACCAAGCAAGCGATCACAAAACTCGGGTGAAAAACACCGAAACGCCCGCCTTACAGTCCTGACCTGGCTCCATGTAACTATCATTTGTTTGGGAAACTGAAAGACTCTCTTCGTCGAACAAGGTTTGAAGATAATGACTCCCTTGTGCACGCTGCCAAACAGTGGCTCCAATAGAGTGATCCAGAATTTTATCGTCCGGGTATACAGGCGCTGGTTCCAAGATGGCGTAAGGCACTTGAGAGGCATGGAAATTATGTGCAGAAATGAAAATATTGTTTCTAAAAGATGTATCTACACACTGCAAAACTTTCAGACATTTAGAATAAAAGATTTGGAGTGATCCTCGTAAATCACATAAAATTTTCAACTCGACGGTGATCACAAATAAGCGATCAAGAAGTAAAATTGTATGACTTAGTATTATGACTATCTTTCGTTCTTTTGATTTGTCATCGTTCCTCATTTTCTGCTACCAATTCACTCCTATCTTCTTCTAGACAAACATTAGGAAGACTAGAAATCGCTGCGCTTTTTATCCGCGCAGCAGCACGTTGTAATTCTACATGAACGTTACAGTAATGACTTTTTCCTTTCTTAATCGATTTTCCTGAAATAAAATCGAACCTTGAGTAGACTTTCATCGCTTACTGGTATATAGGTAAATGTGTGTGAAACGAAAGGTTCTACAGCTAAGTTCCACATTTCATAAGTGCAGATACATTTTGTGTCCGCCTCTTACCCCTAGCACATGTATCTTACTTGCTTCCGTTCAGTTTCCTGCGACTACCCGTGCGTGTCGCATTTCTGTTTGTCGTCTAGCGTCTGGTGTCTGTGCAGCCCTACGTGATACGGCGTTGTCTCGCGCCGTTACGTCCGGCGTGCTGCCCACGTCCGTTCCACGTATGGGTACTGTCAGCTTCAGTTTATATAAATCCACGTGGCATGTGAAGCGATTCTCTTTAAGGAAACACGACGCGTTGGTGGACAAGATCGACGTTATTACGAATCAAGTGCATAGTGCGTACGGAGCGAGGCGGCGCAGTGGTTAGCTCACTGGACTCGCATTCGGGAGGACGACGGTTCAATCCCGCATCCGGCAATCCTGATTTAGGTTTTCCGTGTTTTTCCTAAATCGCTCCAGGCAAATTCCGGGATGGTTCCTCTGAACTGGCACGGCCGACTTTCTTCCCCGTCCTTTCCTATTCCGATGAGACCGATGACTTCGTTGTTTGGTCTCTTCCCCCAAACAACCCCAACCCAACCCACACTGCGTACTTTTATTCGAAATTATATATATATATATATTTGTAACAGTTGTTGACCCGCTTCAGGTTGACAGGATATGATTACGTCACGGTACTCAGATCCCCATTATTCGTCGCGATGGTTCCACTAGCATGATTCTTACGCCGAATGCAGAAGAGGTCTGCAGAAATGTTCGGATTTTTAATCCCCCGTCCGAGGCAAATAAGAGTTTTCTGAGGTCGAGCCTGCTTCCTTATGGGGATACATTTTCGACGGAAATGCTGGTTTGCCGGCCGCTAGAAGTGGTGAGTAAAAGAAATATTCCCTCTCATTTGCAGCTATGTGGTTATCGGGTACATATTACTTATTCCTACCAGGAGGGAACCTGCTTTGTTTGTAATCAGAGCGGCCAATCCTGGTTATTGAGGATGTAAGTGGATCTTTGAGAGATAATGCTGGTGATTTTTGCCCCGCTACCCACGCAAAGGGGCATTAACTCTGTGACTCCCGGTTTATCGGCGCCGGTCATTCAAAACAATCATCGCAGAACACAAGGCGATGGTGCCGTTGAGGAGCCTTCTCCTTTGGCTCGCCCTTCGGGCAGCCCTCCAGTGTGTGTACCAGGAAGCCAAGGATGCTTCCCCACCTGATCACCTGGTTATTGATAACTCATCTGGAAATTCTCCCGTCACCCACGTCACCTCGTTGGCGCAGCCTGTTAAGTGTTTTAGCACCCCAATTGTCTCCATCGGCTTTATCTGATTCCGCTCCGGTTGTCTCAGCTTCCAAAACTACTTCTGCGCCTTCTTTCGCGGCCTCCTAGTCAAACCACATAGAATACATAGAAAGAAGGATCCTTTATTGTATGATTATATGATAGCAGAACAAACACTGGTAGCTGTTACTTATGTAAAATATCGGAGTGTGCGTACGGAACGATTTGAAGTGGAATGATCATATAAAATGAACTGTTGGTAAGGCGGCTGCCAGGTTGAGATTCATTGGGAGAGTCCTTAGAAAATGTAGTCCATCAACAAAGGAGGTGGCTTACAAAACACTTGTTCGACCTATACTTGAGTTTTGCTCATCAGTGTGCGATCCGTACCAGGTCGGGTTGACAGAGGAGATAGAGAAGATCCAAAGAAGAGCGGCGGGTTTCGTCAAAGGGTTATTTGATAAGCGTGATAGCGTTACGGAGATCTTTAGCAAACTCAAGAGTACAGAATCTGCAAGAGAGGCGCTCTGCATCGCGTTGTAGCTTGCTGTCCAGATTTCGAGAGGTTGCGTTTCTGGATGAGGTATCGAGTATATTTATTCCCCCTACTTATACCTCCCGAGGAGATCACGAATGTAAAACGAGAGACATTCGAGCGCGCACGGAGGCTTTCCGGCAGTCGTTCTTCC
Organism: Schistocerca gregaria; assembly: GCF_023897955.1. Classification (NCBI taxonomy): domain Eukaryota; kingdom Metazoa; phylum Arthropoda; class Insecta; order Orthoptera; family Acrididae; genus Schistocerca; species Schistocerca gregaria. The sequence continues at coordinate 746,404,953 of NC_064923.1, forward strand.
CGCGAACCATACGCGACTGGAACGGGAAAGGCAGGTAATGACAGTGGCACGTAAAGTGCCCTCCACCATACACCGTTGGGTGGCTTGTGGAGTAGAAATGTAGATTTAGATGTACACCACTTGATGAGCATAACTTGATTGATTCCCAAGGGTAGGAGGACGCCATCGTTACCAAACAAATCTCCATACGCGAGCCCCTGTCCATCGACGAATGGGATGTGGAGGTATCTCCCTCTCAGTCTGGAACAAAGTTTCTGCATGACCTACCCACAGAATCGCGTGAGGTAGCGGCAAATCCAAGAAGCCGCAGTAAACAACGTACCCACCATCACGGAAGAAGAAGAAACACTGTTGGAAAACATGGGAGATATTCACATTTCTTCTCCATCCGTTTCGTACACTGATTCTGCCATGGACACTGTTACGTGGCTCCGTTCTATGATTGTTTTGTACTCGCAGTTTTGTGGTTTTCGTGGTTTTCGTTCATACTCAATTCTCTATGCAAGCATCTAGTTTCCTCACTTTGAATAATAACAGAACTGGTTCTGAACTCTGGCTGACTTCTTTGCGACAGTTTATATACGACTGTGGAGCAGGCAATTTTTGTATAGCAAATACTGTTTGAACAGGTTTCAATTCCTGGGTTCTCGACTTTTTTAATGTTGCTTCCGAACTTTCTACAGACTCTGCCTTCTTCAAAGGGAAGGAATTCCATTACAAGATTTTGAAGTTGTCGATGACGGTTGGGGTGTAGGCTGCATCTTTTGTGATTTCACTTTCTTTCTTCTGTGCCCTTTCTGGCTCGGGTCGTTCTATGGAACGTTCGCTTTTCTACAAAGAGGAAATGTTTTATCTACTTCGTAAATTCCGTACAAAGATTATATTGGCTGGTGATTTGAATTGTGTTCTCTGACCAGTGGGTCAGTCTCCTAATTTTAGTTTTAGTGAAGAACTCGATGACGTGGTACTTTCCTTGCACCTACGATGACGCATAGGTGTATGGTCCGATACACGTATTTTACTGCCACCTCTGCCAGCGGACTTTTTCGCTTTTATCTTTATCATTCCTTGTGCAGGCAGCTTTTGGTCATTGACGCGCTACTCGCCTGTTTTACTGATCACTGTGATGTAGCCGTTACATTTAACTGTGTGCGGCAAGCGATAAAGATGTATCGTGTTACCTGCATGCTCATTACAGCTTACCTACGAGACTACTCCGCTGGTGTTGTCATTCAGGAGGTATAAGCCCGTTGCCCTCCTGCTATAGCACTGCATTCATCTATTGTGGACACTGCATGCCAAGCCATAAATTCGTAAAGCTCTCGTGCCTTTTGTGTCGTAAGGGCGCAGACGTGCAGCGGATTCGGGAATTTAATTGCTCCGTATTACGTCAATTTTAGGATAGTGCTAGGCAAGCTCCTCTACGGATTACGGATGTACGGCAAATTAGAGCTAAATTTCTACAGTTAAAACAATTTCAGATGAAGGACTCCGGACAAAATCTCAACCACGTTCCATTTTACAAGATAAACTGACTCCACTATACCATTTTATCCGTACATGAGCGCGCAGGAAACGCGTTTGCATTGCATCCCTTGCTAACGACGATGGTCGAGTTCCAGTGTCTCTCCATTTGTGGAGAGACACTTGTCAACGGCTGGAAGAAACCATTCCGAGGTATTCACGTTCAGTCACTTTCTGTGGTGGTACTGAAAAATCTCTCCTCTATCCTATCATCTTTTTATATTCTTCTAAAAAACAACAACATTTTATTTCAACCTTAAATTATTGTTATTTTGAAAAATATTGTTCTTTGTAAATGTTGTAGATACAACAAAAGAAAAAAAACTGCTGAAAGATGAAAAACTAAAATTGTAAGATGTACGATCAGTTTAAAAAAGAACAGGTAACAGTTCTGTAATTTGGCAATAAATAAATAAATAAATACCTACAAAGAGTGTTGCTTTGGTAACTGCCAATACTTTCCGTAGACAGTTTAGTGAGCTCTGCTGCCTTGGGTTTGAGCAGTTACATACATATCGTGCAGCACTACAACATATGATTGGTGCCTGTCATCAGCAATGTCAGAAACGTCACTAGCCTGTTAACGGGCCTTCATTCGTTCAATATTATTGTCAATGCTTCAATATAATGCCCGTCTGAGGGCGTGTATTGTCGTAAAGGGGATACTAGAAATACTGAAGAACAGAATCGATGACTATCAGTATAAACACTATGTACTGAGCTTGTGTGAGCGAGTATTGTTGTCAGTTTGACAAGAGCCCATGCCTTTGCGATCAGCCATCAAAAGTACTTTTTGACAATTAATTTAAAAATCTTTGCTAGCGTAGTGTAACCTAATATCGTGACATTTATACCGTGTGTCCTACCCCTCAGTTTGCAGGTGCACTGATGGAAAAAAATAGCGACACCAAGAAGGAGTTGTGCGATTTAAACGGAATTTGGTAGGGGTGTTTCTAACGCCTGAAAGACGATTTCTTTTCCTCTTTCGCGCCAATCGAATAACAGTGGTGCTAGCAGCGCCACGATGAGGATGCAAATTAGGTTGCTCCAAGGACAGCTACGAACAAGACGGCGGAGGTCTGTTGTGTCTTCTGATGAAATCCGGTTCTGCCTCGGTGCCAGTGAAGTCCTTGTGTTGGTTAGAAGGACAGTTGAGGGCCTGCAACGAAGATGTCTGCGTGCTAGAGATGCTGTACCTACACCTGGAGTTATGGTCTGCGGTGCGATTTAGTATGAGAGCAGGAGCACTCTCGCAGTTATCCCATGCTCCCTGGCTGGAAATTTGCACGTCAGTCTGTGATTCGACCTCTCGTGCTCCAATCCACGAACAGTATTCCAGGGGGTGTTTTCCAACAGGATAACTCTCGCTCACGTACAGTTGTTGTATCCCAATATGCTGTACAGGTTTTCGACGTGTTGCCTTGGGCCGCTCCATCACCAGGTCTGTCTGCAATCGAGCACATTTGGAACTGGAACTGGAACTCCAGTATCATCGACAATCAGCATTATCCGTCCCTGTACTGATTGACAACGTGCTACAGGCACGGACTGCCTCCCACAAACTGACATCTGGATCCTGTGCAAAGCAAAGGATAACTGCATTCAACATTCCGGCGGTTACACCGGTTATTAGTCTCCCAGTATTTCACATTTGCAATTTCTTAACAAGGGCTTGTATTAACCTGTGATCTTGCAGTTTAATGACTTGAATAAGTTACCCATACAAATTTATTTCCAAAATTTCATTACTCTACTTTAATTACATTTTCGTGTTGCGACTTCTTTCTGACGGTGTGTTGTGCTTGTATGGGGTTCAATATTTTTGAGATTATTGTCCAAGTTATTCGTGTGGGTGTAAATTTTGAGTTGTGTATTTAAATGAGATTTTTGGATATGTTTCCCATCGAGGGAGAGCGTTGTATCACGACGTTGGAAGCATCTTCGGCACTGCCGCCAAGCAAAAGGTACAATGTGCGATCAACCAATGGAGTGATGGTGAATTAGTCTCAGTCTTGGCTTAATACGAATAACATCAGTCTTAATGTGAAACTACCGTTACAATAAAATTCATAATTTGAAGTGAGAAGTTACATGTCTATCGTTCATGATTTTCAAATAGAATGCATGTGTGGAAATAGTAATTTGAATTTGAATCCTATTTCATCACTTGAAGACTGATTTTTTATAACCTAATCTTGTTGAGAATTTTGCAGGGCTTGAACTGATTGCGCGATCGATAGTTAAAGAAAAGAGCAGAGATAATACCCCAATTGTTAAGTTTTGGTAAGATAATGAAATTTTATGTAATATGTGATACGTGAAATGATCGTAAATTGTCTCTACTCCCGAGCTTGCGGGAAGTTAATCTAACTATTTCGTTGTAGTAAATCTAAGTTTTTGTATCGTATCGCTCGAGAAAGGAAGTCTGAAACGGTCTAGCTGAATTACAATTCGTAGCTGATTGAAAGTTTTCGTTAACTGTGTGTTAGGTACCACGTTTACCGATGTTGTATCTTTAAATGTTTGCATAAAAAGGAGTGGGGAGCCGTACTAATAGTGTTTGTGGATATTAACACACTAAATTTGAAATACTCGAATGAGATACCTGTAGCCAAAAATTATCCTTATTTTTGCTTGTCGACTGATATTGCCTACCTCATTGCAGTATCTCGTGTCCTACTCCTTCCTATATTAAAATTTGTAAGTAATTCTTACCCGTTGTGGATGTATTAGAACACTACCACAGTTGAAACTGAAGAAAATCTGAAGGATGCCATGGATAAACTTTCAGTTTCAAAATGCTGTAGAATGAGAACCAATATTGAGAGATACGCCAAATTTGAAGAGCGTATTGTAGACGCAGGGGCTAACGTTTTGCAACTGGAAGAATTTAACGAAAATTTGACCAATAGCTGGTGGTGTAAGGGTCAGAATGTGCACACCGCCACATGCTCGGCACACAACTGTCCCTCATATTGCGTCCGTGATGCCCAACATGAATTCTCCACGTAGGTTCGAGGGCGCGTAGTAAAGCTCTTTCATAAGAACGGTGACTACTCGCCACTAGCACTGCAGAAATTTCAAATTCGCATGCGTCTGAAGAAAGGCGTAGGTCAGATGTCTGCTAAGGGTCGGGAGGAAATAATCACAAAATTCGAAAGACAGGTTCTAAAAAGTGTAATGTGGCACAGGAAAAAAAACAGTTGATCCGACGTCTGTCGAGTCATTCACATTGTATAGTGCGGAAGATGTGATGTGCTACTTAACCGTAGCCGTCGTATTACGATTTACCTGTCATTTGTAGCTGATCCAATTTGCGTTACGACACTTACTGCGCCAGCTATGTGTAAAATGTTCGTTAACTTTTTTTCTTCCATGACGTTTCACCCTGCTGTTAAAATTTAGAATTTGACGTCATTGTGAGCAGTGTTTGTTGTTTATTTTCCTACAACATTTGTAAACTAGAATAGTAATCATGTACGTACAATGAACTAGACCGATCACTGTGGCCGTGCGGTTCTAGGCGCTTCAGTCTGGTACCGCGCGACCGCTACGATCGCAGGTTCGAATCCTGCCTCGGGCATGGGTGTGTGTGATGTCCTTAGGTTAGTTAGGTTTAAGTAGTTCTAAGTTCTAGGGGACTGATGACCTCGGATGTTAAGTCCCGTAGTGCTCAGAGCCATTTGAACTATTTTATAATGAATTAGATGTAACCAAGTGACATTATAGCTGTTTATTTAGACATGACGACATTTCAAAGTGCCTAGCATGGTCTCTTCAGAAGTTAACATTTCTTCAGATGTCGTGAATATTATTTCTTTACTCGTGGCATTGCAGGATTTACCAGCGGCAGTTTTTACGACAAATATAGTAAAATGTCGTACGTAAAGAAGCAATGTTCACACCGTGTGAATAAGTGTATACATCAAAAGATGTGGTGAACATAAGATGAACTTACTGCCAGAATGACGTGTTTCGGGACATAATTTTTGGGGTGTCGGGAAAGGGGTGCGTTGCCACATAAACATCAACATCACAGACATTATAGTTTTGGCTTTACGCACTATAAGCGCTAATCAACCTAGTCCTTACGGGCTTCCAATGGGCGTTACAGCTTTTATAGTGAGCGGTAGGCGGCAGGGGTTTTAAAAACATTTTTATTAGGTTTTCGTAAAAATTTTGGCATAAAACTATTTGGTAAGTATTTACTGTGTGATTTAACTTGTTATACTTCTGATCTATAAGTCTTATAAAGTAATTTCCCTACATAAAAAACGGGCGTTTAGTAAATTTCTCTACTAACTGAAATACAAAAGTGGACGCAGGTAGGAAATTCTGGCCACCCTTGAGCTAGGAGCACTCTTGTCGTGTCACGGGATGAGGTGGCCTGTGAACTTAATTATTAGAATCAGGCCCGCGAGAATGCAAAGGTTTCCCACGCTTTGCTACATGACCGTTTCCTCCAAAACAGTCCCGTATCTGATATGAAACCGGATTTACGGAGTCTAATGGTATCACAATAATTAATCCCCACCAACTAATGAGATGTATATCACCACCAGCAAGTGCAAGCGACCGCCTCTTTAGCTGGGTGATTGGTATGCATCAAGCTTGTGTTCGGTTCCTGATAGGGTCGGATATTTTCCCCGCTCGGTGGGGATAGTATTTAAAATTTTTAAATTCAGTCGATAATTATATGAATTACTGAAAATCAGATTTCTGTGGGTGTTGTTTTGTCCTCACTATCACTTCATCGTCATCAACACGTAAGTCACCCAATGTGGGGTCAAATTAAAAAACTTACAACTAAGTGGCCGAACTTGCCAGGTGGCAGTTTGCGGCCATCAAGGCGATGCCATGCTATAATTTCAGTGACTGCAAGTATCTAATGAAAGTAGTTTACATTTTATATGGAACTGCGTGGTTCTAACTAAGATGCCATTCTGGAAGCGAATTGTGTTGAGGTGCAAACGAACAGGTGCGACTGGGTCATATAGGTCGGTGGGAGAGCCCAGTTAACCCCTTCCCTCCCTCCCCCCCCCTCATGAAATTTCCCGTAAGGGATGAACGGGCAGTTGCAGAGGTCAACGCCTCTTGACTTACATTAACTTTCCGTTGAGGAGATACCGCATGGCGTCGGTCACTGAAGTCACCAATGGTGAATGTCTTACGACTCGAATGTGGAAGGAGAACAAATGCCATTTTCAGTAAAGTACAGAGAGGACACTTTTGTGAGCAAAGAGTAGGAAACAGGGCCTCCTTGGAAGTACAAATCCTCCAGGAGATGTTGTCGAAACGTGAAGTGGGAGCTCACCATTAAGCCGCCTTTGTGGGTGTGAGACTCCGCCAGGGCCCGGCACTGCAAAAACCGAATGTGTAAGTCAGTGTAAGGGCCGCCAGGAGTGGTTAACGTAAACAAATTAACGGTAAGAGAAACGCCGCTGTGCTATCGAGGACCCACATCACTGGTCATAGAAAAAGACAAAGAGAGGGAGAGAGAGATACCCAGATGTCAGAGGACGTTTTACTGGCCAACTGCCAGAAATTGGGAGTTGGAGGGGGCGTAATTCCTTTTCGGAAGCAGATGAGACAAAATCACTTCAACTTCATAGTCATACACCTGCGCCAGCCATCACCGTCTGCGAGGAGCCAAGCACATGAACGCATCTTCGAGCAGATGAGTCGGAGACTTGGAAATGTTTCGGGCTGAGTTGTAATTAGCCGCATACACAGGTTGCTGGTGCGGAAGCGGTGACAGATTTTGCAGGCAGTTCAGCCTCAACCTGCACATCCTTTCACAAAGTTTCATTAAGTTTCAACCTTCACTCTGAAGACATGCTCGCAGATTGATGAATTACTCTCGGGTTATCAGCCGAGTAGTGGCGCCTCTTGTCGCAACGTTTCGATCAGTTTCGTACCCATCATCTTCTGGCGAAGTATCTTCTTCAACAGAAGATGATGGGTTCGAAACTCATAGAAACGTTGCGACAAGACGACGCCACCCCTCGGCTGATAACCTGAGAAGAATTCATCAATGGAATACGCCGAGAAAGACTGCAATGGCATATGTTCGAAGATTCTGATGTTTTACTCCGCACTTTAATGAAAAAAAACGGAATTAATTGTAACTATTTTTTACTTTCGTAGTTAACGAAATTCAATTCATCATTCTGGTGTAGTTCCGATTTGTTTACGACAGATTACATGCACAATTTATAAATTACATGGCGTATGCTAGCAGCCTAATACAATACCGCAGAGACAGGCTGGACAGTGAAGGAGGAGGCGTGTTTATAGCGATAAGAAGTGCAATAGTATCGAAGGAAATTGACGGAGATTCGAATTGTGAAATGATTTTGGTGAAGGTCACGGTTAAAGCAGGCTCAGACATGGTAATTGGATGTCTCTATAGGCCCCCGGTCTCAGCAGCTGTTGTGGCTCAGCACCTGAAGAATAATTTGGAAAATATTTCGAGTAGATTTCCCCACCATGTTATAGTTCTGGGTGGAGATTTTAATTTGCCGGATATAGACTGGGAGACTCAAACGTTCATAACGGGTGGCAGGGACAAAGAATCCAGTGAAATATTTTTAAGTGCTTTATCTGAAAACTACCTTGAGCAGTTAAACAGAGAACCGACTCGTGGCGATAACATATTAGACCTTCTGGTGACAAACAGAACCGAATTATTTGAATCAGTTAATGCAGAACAGGGAATCAGCGATCATAAAGCGGTTACTGCATCGATGATTTCAGCCGTAAATAGAAATATTAAAAAAGGTAGGAAGATTTTTCTGTTTAGCAAAAGCGACAAAAAGCAGATTACAGAGTACCTGACGGCTCAACACAAAAGTTTTGTCTCAAGTACAGATAGTGTTGAGGATCAGTGACAAAGTTCAAAACCATCGTACAATATGTGTTAGATGAGTATGTGCCAAGCAAGATCGTAAGAGATGGGAAAGAGCCACCGTGGTACAACAACCGAGTTAGAAAACTGCTGCGGAAGCAAAGGGAACTTCACAGCAAACATAAACATAGCCTTGCAGACGAACAAAAATTACGCGAAACGAAATGTAGTGTGAGGAGGGCTATGCGAGAGGCTTTCAATGAATTCGAAAGTAAAGTTCTATGTAATGACTTGGCAGAAAATCCTAAGAAATTTTGGTCCTATGTCAAAGCGATAGGTGGATCAAAACAAAATGTCCAGACACTCTGTGACCAAAATGGTACTGAAACAGAGGATGACAGACTAAAGGCCGAAATACTAAATGTCTTCTTCCAAAGCTGTTTCACAGAAGAAGACTGCACTGTGCTTCCTTCTCTAGATTGTCGCACAGTTGATAAAATGGTAGATATCGAAATAGACGACAGAGGGATAGAGAAACAATTAAAATCGCTCAAAAGAGGAAAGGCCGCTGGTCCTGATGGGGTACCAGTTCTATTTTACACAGAGTACGCGAAGGAACTTGCCCCCCTTCTTGCAGTGGTGTACCGTAGTTCTCTAGAAGAGCGAAGCGTTCCAAAGGATTGAAAAATGACACAGGTCATCCCCGTTTTCAAGAAGGGACGTCGAACACATGTGCAGAACTATAGACCTATATGTCTAACGTCGATCAGTTGTAGAATTTTGAAACACGTATTATGTTCGAGTATAATGTCTTTTCTGGAGACTAGAAATCTACTCTGTAGGAATCAGCTTGGGTTTCGAAAAAGCCGGTCGTGTGAAATCCAGCTTGCGCTATTCGTCCACGAGACTCAGAGGGCCTTAGACACGGGTTCACAGGTAGATGCCGTGTTTCTTGACTTCCGCAAGGCGTTTGACACAGTTCCCCACAGTCGTTTAATGAACAAAGTAAGAGCATACGGACTATCAGATCAATTGTGTGATTGGATTGAGGAGTTCCTAGATAACAGAACGCAGCATGTCATTCTCAATGGAGAGAAGTCTTCCGAAGTAAGAGTGATTTCAGGTGTGCCGCAGGGGAGTGTCATAGGACCGTTACTATTCACAATATACATAAATGACCTGGTGGATGACATCGGAAGTTCACTGAGGCTTTTTGCAGATGATGCTGTGGTGTATCGAGAGGTGGTAACAATGGAAAATTGTACTGAAATGCAGGAGGATCTGCAGCGAATTGACGCATGGTGCACGGAATGGCAATTGAATCTCAATGTAGACAAGTGTAATGTGATGCGAATACATAGAAAGATAGGTCCCTTATCATTTAGCTACAAAGTAGCAGGTCAGCAGCTGGAAGCAGTTAATTCCATAAATTATCTGGGAGTACGCATTAGGAGTGATTTAAAATGGAATGATCACATAAAGTTGATCGTCGGTAAAGCAGATGCCAGACTGAGATTCATTGGAAGAATCCTAAGGAAATGCAATCCGACAACAAAGGAAGTAGGTTACAGTACGCTTGTTCGCCCACTGCTTGAATACTGCTCAGCAGTGTGGGATCCGCACCAGATAGGGTTGATAGAAGAGATAGAGAAGATCCAACGGAGTGCAGCGCGCTTCGTTACAGGATCATTTAGTAATCGCGAAAGCGTTACGGAGATGATAGATAAACTCCAGTGGAAGACTCTGCAGGAGAGACGCTCAGTAGCTCGGTACGGGCTTTTGTTAAAGTTTCGAGAACATACCTTCACCGAAGAGTCAAGCAGTATATTGCTCCCTCCTACGTATATCTCGCGAAGAGACCATGAGGATAAAATCAGAGTGATTAGAGCCCACACAGAAACATACCGACCATCCTTCTTTCCACGTACAATACGAGACTGGAATAGAAGGGAGAACCGATAGAGGTACTCAGGGTACGCTCCGCCACACACCGTCAGGTGGCTTGCGGAGTATGGATGTAGATGTAGATGTAGAAGTAACTGAGGAAAATAATCTGCTGCCACATTTTCTCCCCTAGATGTCCACATACACTTCCTACATTTTACAGACAAGACAGTACATCCTGTCGCACCATACGTTCCGGGTTCAGTTGTGTGATTCTCTCAGTGTCCTCCATATCCAAGGGAGTAGGGCTCTGCAGGGCTCTGTACTGAGCCTCCCTCCCTTTCTGGTTGCTATCAATGGTCTAGCGGCAGCTGTGGGGTCTTCGCTATCGCCCTCCTTGTATGGTGACGATTTTTGCTTTTATTATTGCTTCTCTGGTATTGTTACTGCTGAGCGTCGTCTTCATGATCCCATACGGAAAACGCAACCTTGGGATCTTACACATGGCTTTTGGTTTTCCGCCACCAAGATTCGTGCCATGCACTCCTGTCGCCATCGTACTGCCCACCTAAAGCCACAGCTTTAACTAGACTATCTGTTACTTCTTGTCGCTTTCTGGGATTAGTCTTAGATTCCCAGATGACTTGGCTTCCCCATCTTCACCAACACATACGAAACTACTGGAAACACCTCAATACCCTTCCCTGTCTCAGTAACACTGGATGAAGTGGAGGTCGCACTACCCTTTTGTGGCTCTAGAAAGCGCTGATTGTGTCCCTTCCTGATTCTGGGAGTCTTGCATGTAGTTCATTATCACCGTCAGCATTGCCGATACTGGGTCTCATTCATCGTTTTGGAGTCCGACTTGCGACAGGAGAATTTCCAATCCAGCCGTGTGGACAGCTTACTAGTAGATGCTCGGGTCCGTCCATTACCTATCAGTCATCAACAACAGCTGCTGAATTACGACATACGAGTTCGTAGCTTCCCCTAGAATCCCAACTACCGCGTCTTCTTCCCTGGAAGGGAGATCCACCACCCACAACGGCGATCCAGAAGAATTGGGTTTACAGTTGCTGAATACCTCCAGTGTCTGTGTTCGGAACTGCAACTTCCTCTACCTTCGCCTGTAATCAGAGAGACACCATCTGCCCCCATGGCTTGCGCCACGACCTCGGATTTGCCTCAAAGTCTCCTTTGGTCCAAAAGATTCTGCTGAATCAATGACTTTTTGCCGACTGTTCTTGGCTGTCCTTCAGAAGAATCTAGGTTTGGAATCTGTTGTCACAGTCGATGGAGGAACACGTCTTGCATATACACATTCAGTGTGAACTCGACTCTCTGCGAACCTGCTGAAGTGTTTTCACTACTGAATTAATGGCCATTAAATTAACCATTAGACATCATCGTTCTTGCTCTGGCACTGGCAAAAGTATCCTACACAGCAGTGTTTCCCTTAGCAGCCTCCCGGCTATAGACCAGTACCAGTACTAATCTCCTCACCCGCTGGCTCCAGCTATCCAGGATCTTGACTTCCATTAACCTAGACAGTCAGTCGTTTTCGTTTGGTCCCCCGTTCATCTTGGAATTTCGGGAAATGAACGAGCTGACCAGTTGGCCAAGCTGGTCACTAGGTTGCTGATTCTGGAAATAGGGGTGCCGTAACCAGACCTCAACTGTTTTTAGGCCATCGATTGCTGGAAGTCTGGAACTCAAAATGGTCTGGCCTGATCTCCCCAAACTGAGAATAATTGAGGAAACCATGATCATGTGTCAGTCTTTCCTGCATGCTTCTTGCAATGAATCCACTATCCTTTGCAGACTCCACATCGGCCAACTTGGTTGAACATGGCCACATTCGCAGAAGAGGATAACCCTGACTGACGGTGGCCCACTTATAGACTTCCCTAATTTGACTTCTTTGAGACGACATCTTAATCTTCCTGGCACGCTCCCTCTAGATCTAGCAGAGACCCCAATTCGGCTGACTTGGTGTTACGTTTTGTCCACGAAGGTCGTTTCTATTTATCCCTGCATAGTAGGGCCTTTTGGCGTCATTGACTGCCTGTGGGGTTGGTGGGACACTCCGTCTCCTACCCCCTCAGCCGCCCCACGGGTCCTCCGGTGGCTTTTGCTAGGTGGCCCAGCCTGGCTTCTGCCCTTTCAGCCATTTTAGTCTCTTTATTATTTTTCATTTCTTCATTTTAATGCCTTGTCTTGACTTATCTTTTAACGACTTGTCTGCTCTGTCTTCTTCCTGGGCCTCACCACTGTTTTTCATTGTGTTAGTTACACTTGGGCTCTTCAGGACTTTCGTTTCGCCTCCTTTCTTTGACGACTACTCCAGATTTACCACTTAACGCATGAAGTGACTGATGACCCTCAGTTTCGTCCCTTTCACTCCAAACCAGCGAACCACAATAATGGGGAGCTGTGGTAAGACAGAATAATCGCCTAAGTTCTTAGTGATGGTGGTTAAACTTGTTAACACAGAGCAGAACTACTGATGGTATTACGTAGAACCACTGAAGGTAATACATCACTCCTTATGTCGGTTTTGGAAGCAAACTCTTCATGATTCCTCAAGGCAAATCTTCAGAAAGAGGCTCTAAGATAGTAAAGTAATTAACTGACTAGAAAATCCCTACGTCTCATACGGTAATGGCTCGGTTCCACCATAATGCAGCTGTCAGTGACTGAAGAACTGGGACTTCATTCAGTGGCAGTGGCAGTGCCAGCGGCCCACTTCTTCGGCTAAGTGGAATGGCTCGAAAATTTTCTGTGGCTTTCAAACACACCATATCGGCTCGTGGCTGAAGATGGTGGAGACGTAGCAACAGTGCTCCAAGACATGATTCTCACTGAAATGAGGGACAGGACGAAATGAGAGCAGACAGCTGAGTCAAGTCATCTTTGTGCAACAGCGTCCGACAAGGAAAAGTCCGTCACCTTGCCACCTTTTTCATTATACCCTTAATTTTATTGGCTGCGCTCTGAATCTTTCTTGTCCTGACCAATCAAAATCCTCCATATATAGAGCGGGTCGCTTTCTTCGGACTCTATTTTACTTTGTTAAGCAACGATCTACGTTCTACCATTCTACTCTAAGAAATGTCGTTCCTCGATATTCCTGTCTCCCTCCTCGACAGATGCGTCAACTTTCCGTCATCACTTGTATCCTCAGTCTCTCTCGAAATATTTCTGACGAATCAGTGCCCTCAGGCCTTACGTCCTTAAACAACGCTTTTTGTAAGAGCTAAGCATTTGGCAGCACCTCACGGTTTTCTTTCCACCTGCAAGTGTTCACCCCTAATATCGGCATTCTGCGTTGGACTCACGATACCACGTTTCGCTAAAACTTCTTTCTCGCCCTTCCTCGTAAAACCATTTGTGTGATGGTCGCGACAGCATATCCTGTTGTCCTTCGGCAAAGCGGTACCCTGTGGTGTCACAGAGATGCGTTCGGGGTCAGTCCATGGCAACGCCCAGGTCCTCACTGGTCTCCGCCGTTAGGATCTGTGTCCATGTCGGCCAGTGTGTCTCCAAAAACATTGCCTTATTTCCGACTCTCATACAATCCTACTTTAGATTATTATCACTCATAAATTTAGTGTAAGTTCAGTTCTCCGACTGCATTTAATTATTCCGGTCGACGTTGGGACTCTTTCACGATTTTATGTGAATTAAGGTGAGTTGTGTGACTGTTCTGTAAAACTATCCCATAAGACCTTCTTAGCGAATAGATCTCGGATCGAATACAAGGACACAAGTCCATGGAAATATTGTGTTTTACAGTTGTTGGCTCAGATAGTAAAGACGTGGAATGTGTAAACTGAGCTCCCTAGCAATTGTCAATAAGAAAAAGAGTGAATGACATTAACTACACAAAATTCCATGACGCCCATGAGATGCTTCACATCTACGTCTTGTGGTAATGCACTTTTTTATAAAGTACTGCAAATAACGAGCGAGTATCTGTTGCTTGTTCTTTTATCAATACAGTTTAATTTACGTGTGTGTACAGACAGTTACTGACGCAAGTCGTACTGGATGAGGCAGGGACGTGGCCCAAAGTCTAAAAGTTATCTTAGCTTCATGATTATAAAGAGAAAACTATGTTATTTTGTTAACAAAATCTGTCATAAATCTGGGTTAATTAGAAAAGTAGTATACATATCCAGTGGGCTGTGCAGTCGGCGGCTTGCGCAGAGTTATAATACACTATGTGATCAAAAGTATCTTGACACCCCCAACAAACATCTGTTTTTCATATTAGTTTCATTGTGCTGCCACCTACTGCCAAGTACTCCGCATCAGAGACCTCACTTGTCAGTAGTGAGAGAGCAGAATGGGGCACTCAGCGGAACTCACAGACTTCGAACGTGATCAGGTGATTGGGTGTCACTTGAGTCAGATTTCCACACTCCTTAACATCCCCAGGTCCACTGTTTCCGATGTGATAGTGAAGTGGAAACGTGAAGGGACACGCAAAAAACAAAAGCTATCCGCTGGCAGGGTGTGGGTATGACGAATGCCCGGTGAACGTCATCTGCCAGTGTGTGTAGTGCCAACAGTAAAATTCGGTCGCGGTGGTGTTATGGTATGGTCGTGTTTTTCATGGAGGGAGTTTGCACCCCTTGTTGTTTTGCGTGGCGCTATCACAGCACAGTCCTACATTGATGTTTTGAGCACCTGCTTGCTTCCCACTGTACAAGAGCAATTCGGGGATGGCGATTGCATTTTTCAACATGATTGACCACCTGTTCATAACGCACGGCCTGTGGCGTAGTGATTTCACGACAATATCATCCCTGTAATGGACTGGCCTGCACAGAGTCCTGACTTGAATCCTATAGAACACCTTTGGAATGTTTTGGAACGTCAACTTCGTGCCAGGCCTCACCAAGCGACATCGATACCTCTCCTCAGTGCCACACTCCGTGAAGAATGAGCTGCCGTTCCCCAAGAAACCCTCCAGCGCCTGATTGAACATAACCCTGCGAGAGTGGAGGCTGTCATCAAGGCTAAGGACGGTCCAGTACCATACTGAATCAGCATTGCCGATGGAGGGCGCCACGAACTTGTGGAATACTTTCGATCACATAGCGTGAAACCAGATTTTTCGAGAGAAATCGAACAGTAATATAAAAGTAAATTATTTCCGATAGTATTATCCGGCAAACACTGAAGATAAACCACTAAACTGAGATGAGAACTCACATTCATTCCAGATCTGATTAAGGAGGGCAAAGGTGTGACGCTAACAGTCCACTGAAAGATGATTCAGCATTGGTTGTGAGCGATATAGCCCTGGGGCCACATCAGGCAATGGGCTAGGGCACTGGAGAGTTCCCATTCTCTGAATGGAGCGTTATATGGCTCGATGTAGCGGGGAGTAAAAGATAAGTGCATTCACTCCTCCCACTGTTTTCTCAACCGAAAGTCGGGGTGGTAGTTCTCAGACACTGATGCGTGAGCGTAATGCTTAGAAACTCTCGGAGACAGCGTCTAGATCAGTATAAATGACACCATCTAAGGAAATACTTGGTACACTTACAGGAGTCTGGAAGCTGTAGAGTCGTCTGATGTTTCCCATACCTGTGATGAGGTACGTGATGTAATGATGGAAACGTTCCGCTCCCCAGGCAAGGAGTTGTTTAAAGCCAATGAGGTGCTCAAGGGAAGGGTCGCTGGAGAGCCCGCATACGATCACTAATAGCCTCAGTCATCTCTGGGGTCTACCAGGGTACTGTGAGGGGGGGGGGGGGATACTGAGGAAGAGGGAATGGCTTAGTTGGTTGCCAAAAAAATGGTTGTCGTTGTATGCTGAGCACTCACATCGATAATGTCATATGATGGGGAGCTGAGGATGCCAACATAGGTGAACCCATCCTAGCATTACAGAGAACCAATTTGGGCGGGCGTCTAAGGGAGCAACGATGAGAGAGGGACAAGAAGATCAGAGGCGATCGTGGTAGCAGGACCGCACAAGAAGAGATCAATGGATGAATAAGTCACATGTGCCACACTGGTGTGGGGGGACCAGATCTCAAGAGGCAAAGATTCAAGTTGTGCCGGTATATTTTCGATGTCTTTGCTACAGCCAGCGATCCTTTGTTTCACCCTACAACTGGTTATTGGCGTTGAAGTCGCTCAAGATGGGGAGTGGTGGGGAGAGCTGAGAGAGTAGTGCAGAAGTACTTATAGGGTCATGACATCGATGGGAGGAAGATAAACATTAATGATGATAAAATCCTGATGTGTCTGTACCTGAACAGCCACAGCCTCAAATGGAGTGTCAAGAAACACGAAGTCACTGTGTATAGAGTCTAGCACACACAAACTCCATCCAGTACCGTCTCATAGTTCGTCCATTCTTAAAATAACCTTAACAGTCACGAAGGGCAGGGGTCGAAGTTGCTGAACCATGTTTCCTGGATGGCAATACAGGATCAATTATTTGTGCTGCAACGCTGTTTAGCTCAGCCAGCTCGTGGCAAAATCCAATACAGAATAAGACTGTCTGAAAAATATAGAGGCATGAAGCGACCAGGGTTGGGAAGGGAGGGGGGGGGGGGCAGGTTATAACCTAGGATCATGTACTGTGACCGGTTGGGATGTCAGGGATCAAGTGACATGGGCTATGTGGCACATTTTCTGGGGAGATCTGGTACCACAGGGTTCACCAGGATCTCCACCTTGGGCGCAGAAGGAGTGCATACAGAACTCAGTGGTGAGGAGGCCACTGGAGTTTCAGTCATTTTAGAGAATTTCTTTTTGTCTTCTTGTCCTTCTTCCCCAGACAAAATGATGACTGAGAAGATTTACCTGAATTGGTTTCAGGTAGAGGGAGGAACGAGAAGACCGACGACGAGCAGCCTGCAGTTCCTTCAGCCACTGGCTGGCGTCTGACTGTGGACTAACAGGAATGTGGAAGTGGGAATGCCAAGGGACCTCTTCCTAGACAGAGGAGGATTTAGGATCTCGTACTTTTTCTAGCCTCTTGATGTGTGATCTTGTCTATTGTCTTATAGTCTCCGATTTTCTTCTCACGCTTAAAAACGGAGCAGTCTGGTGATCAGGTACAGTGGATCTCTCCGTAGTTTACACGGATGGGGGAAGGGGCACAAGAAACGTTCGCCTGCACCGGACGTCCACAACCCTTGCAGAGAGGGGTAAGAGTGCAATGGGAAGACTTCATGCACCTGAAGCACCTCACAGAAGGAAGGGCGTTCTGTTTCAAACCACGCTGGTAGACCATCACTTACCTTCTCAGGCAACGTATCACCCTTAAAAGCCCAGATGAAGGCCTCGCAGGCAACTCATCTTTTCCGTTGGTCTCCTATTGACACGACAGATGCACACCTCTTCGCTCTAAGCTGGCCCGCAGCTCATCGTCAGATGAGTCATGGTGAAAGATGACGCCGTCGACCATATTGCGACTCTTTCGGGGAGTGACGGTCACAGGAATGTCACTCAACTTTACACAAGAGAGCAGCGCCCATGGCTGGGTAGGAGATGACTTTTTGTTGAGGAAGGAATCGCTCTTCATCTCAGAGGTGCTGCATCTTCCTCGTATTTGTCCTCTACTTTTTTTTCCCGAGAAAGAAAGGCCCATCAGCCCTGGTACAGACCAGGTTTTGGGGTGACGATTTTGGTCCTTGTCCTCTAGCCCTTCGTTTCTTCCACTGCGTGGGAATGGAAGAGAACGCGTTAGGACCGTACTTTGTTCCATCGTACGATGCATTTCTGTTTGAAATGATAGCTGGGGCCGTGTGACCACCAGCGGCTCATTATTGTACATGGAGTATTAATTATCACTAAGAATATTTGATTATAATTCTATGTTAATTGTTAACTGTGTTACTTCTGATATGGAAGTACGCCCAATAACTGGAATATGCCTGTCACTGAAGATTTTATCGTCCTTTCGCAACTAAAGTATACAAGAATGTTTGCCTACCAACTGGTGCTCTGTATTCAGTTGGGTCGGTGTCCATGCGCCTCACGACTTTTCCATTGGGGCTCTTTTGCCTGCTTAACACAAAGAGACTTACCTACAGCTTTTTCTGTCCTATCGTTATAATTCTATCAACCCTATACATTGATCGGTTATCTATAAAATATTTAGATATACATTACGTACATATAGATTACATTATATATATAAGAGCTACGTATTTGGAACGAAGTCAGATATAAACATAAGCAATGGGAGAATATGACTGAAACACAAGTAAAAAATTATCTATAAACGATAGTAAATTACACTGACGGAAAAAATTGCAGCACCAAGAAGGAGTTGTGCGAGATAAACGAAAGTTAGTTAACCACGACTTCCAGTGAAGTGACAAAGATGCCATTATCAACATCTCACTGAGTATGAACGATGTCGTTTAATAGCGCTACGAGAAGCGGGATGTTGCTTCCACGATACTGCACAAAGCCTGTGCATGACTGCAGGCAGGGGAGGACAAGGAGAGGACCTGGCTCCGGACGGTCACGTGGCATTACTGAGGGGGAGGACGTCGTGTTCGGAGTTTCACTGTGGCTACAGCTGCACTCTAACAGAACTACAGTTCAGTTGCTTTGGTGCACTGCATAAATGACGTGGTAGGGTTACCGACAGTATTGGTAGTATTCGTTGGGAAAGAAACGTAAATGAATTTGTAAGAGAGGAACTGGCAAGTGACGACTCCTCGTTGTTTTTAAATTTCTGTGGTTGTTTGTTGCGCAAATGACTACAGCCGCACATCATTCAGTGTTAGTGCATTGTTCATTTTGTATCCTTACGGAATAAAAATTCCATTTTGTGGGAAATAAAAATTAGTTGATCGCGTAATTTCTGCTCTTCTATTTAACCAAAGCAATTACTTTCGATGCAAGGACAGTTTACATCCACAAACGTACACATACCTATATAATTATTGTAATTATTTTGTACTTAATAGAACGTTGAAACATCCTGGCAGATTAAAACTGTGTGCTGGATCGATACTCGAACGCGGGACCTTTGCCTTTCTCGGGCAAGTGCTTTAGTAGGAGACGAGGTACGGGCAGAAATAAAGGTGTGAGGACGGGGCGTGAGTCATGCTTGGGTAGCTCAGGTGGTAGAGCACTTGCTCGCGAAAGGCAAAGTTCCCGAGTTCGAGTCTAGATACGGCACATAGTTTTAATCTCTGCCAGTAAGTTTCATATCAGCGCACACTCCGCTGCAGAGTGAAAATCTCATTCTGTTAATAGAACGTTGTTCATCATGATCAAGGAGAAGAGATTCTGTTATTCTTGAAAAACGAGGAACTTGTTAATGAATAACAGAAACATATTTTATATAGCTTCGACGAATACTGAAGCGATGTTTGATATATTTTTGTTTGATAATTTTTTTTTATTTTTACCTTTTTGCCAAGGAAGTTGCGTTTTATAGCACAGTATGACAGATCTGTAGTATTTTCTTCATTTTTGGTACAACATTCCTCTGGTTCACGTTACAAATCAACAAATTTTGGATAAAACCCAATTGAAACCCTGACGACTTCGGTTCTTCTATAAATACTGTTCACTTGTAAGTAACAGACAGATGGATAACTATGTACAACAAATAAGCTTTACAGGATACCCACCTATTCATAATATATCCTCATTCAGTTTCTCGACGATTCACCGCTTCCGTTTCTTAAGGAAATATAGTGAGATACTGATCGCCTACGTAAAGAAAGCGATCGTTATGAGGTAACGCCGGTAGGTATGCAAGACGTCAAGCGTACAGGTAACACAGGTACGCCCTTTACCGACGAAAGCGACTAGGGAAACTATCGTAGTCTGCACTTTCTTACGATAGTCTACGGTAGCCTACAGTAGTGTTACAGCTCTAGCTGTGGTGCACTGTACTGCATTTGCGTCTTCTGCGGCGTCACGAGAGAGCTCAGTGTAGGACGGAGTGGACGTTTTCTAGTGAAGGAACTCTCGTCTTTATCCAACATACCGTGACTGCAGATTTGTACTCCACTCTGTGTTTGACGTCTAATGCTGCTACTCACGAACAGCATTCCAGGGCCTGTTTTCCAGCAGATAACTCTCGCCCACATACCACCGCTGTGATCCAACACGCTCTACAGTGTGTCGACACATTGTCTTGGCCTGCTCGACCACCAGATCCTTCTTCAATCAGGCACGAATGGGTCATCATCGGAAGACAGCTCCATATCCACATTCACAACCAGCATTTCCCGTCCCTGTACTGGACGACAAAGTGTAACAGGCTTGGAACTCCATCCCACAGACTGATATCCGTCACCTGTACGGCACGATGCTTGCACGTTTGCTTGCTTGCATTTTGGTGGCTACACCGGTTATTAATTTACCAGCTTTGCATGTTTGCGGTAGCTTCTCTCACAACGTCAATCACTTAAATTTGTTACCTAGAGCAATATATTCCCGAAATTTCATTATTCTATGTCAATTATTTCTTGGTTTTGGGATTTTTGTCCCTGAGTCTGTGGACAGTGGTGGCATTATAAATTACATTATGATGCATGTCATATGTCTGATCATTCAACTATGAAAGTCTGTGGTTATTTAAAGACGATGGATTGAATTGGACTGCAGGTTCTAACAACCCTACCACAACAAAGGTGAAAAATTAATTATGATTCTAGTGTGGCTCACGCTGCTAAATATTGCATTTTCGGGCAACAACAAAGTTATATTATGTGGCAGGTGTCATTAGAGCACAGTTAATAAAGTCATTTCTTGAAATAATGGATAAACTAGGCACTCATCTTTCCGTGTTTCCCACGCTGGGCTCGTTGTGAACTCATGGCTCAATCGTCGAAAATGTAGGTAGTGATGATTCCAAGCTCGGATGCAAAGAGGCCTAGGTGTTATTCTGTGATATTTAAAAGATTTATAGATGCGTTTAATAAACCATTATTGAATATTAAACTTTGCAAGTTAGGACAATGGTGACGTAAAAAAAGTAAGCACCAATCCGAATTTAAGTTACACTTCTGTTTTATTACTTTTGTTGCAATATCACGTAACTCGTTCCAAAACATCACTTCACAATATAAAACATACTTGAAAATATCTTCCCCACTGTTAAAGTTCACATTTAATAAACTAACTACAATTTGGTCTTTTTAACATGACGGTCAAAGCTTGACTCTCAAATAACCGCTAACACGCCCAAAAATCAGAGTTACAAGTACGTCAATGATCATAGTGACATAAGAAAGAATACACATAAGAATAATATAATTGCAATGTATACATATCGACGTATCGAAGTACTTCTGCATTAATGAAATCAAATCTGAATGTTGTCACAGAAATATGTTAACTATTTTACAGAAATACAGTAGAATATTGCTGGTATCGAGAGGTTGAGGTGAGGTGCCGTAATGGTAACGTTATTCAAGCACCATTACAAGGTGTCGACTGAAATGAAATGAATTCCGAAAATTGCCGAAGAAGAGGCCCAAGTGCTGCGGTATTCAGGCTTCTGCGTGCCATCTGAGGCCTCTAAACGCGATAGGCCAAGCGAAGCCGGCAGCGAGAGACGCGCGCACAGCCGTCGGCGTCTCTCAAGTTTGTTAGCGGCGGGGGTGGCGGGGGTGGCGCGGCGCGGCGTGGAACGGAGCAGCGAGCAGCCAGCGGGCAGAGTTGCTTCGGTTTGACTTGCCCCTTGAAAGGCGGCTGTTAGGCAGCCAGCGCGACGCCTCAGTTGGGCGCAGAGTCTGGCCGAAGCGTGTCGCAAGTCGCGGCACGGCCCGCGCCGGTTTATGGCGCCGGCGGGGGCGGAGGGCGACCGCACGAGAGCCGGCGGGGGCGAGGATGGGGGCGGCAACTCCGGTGTCGGCGGCAGTCGTCCCAGAGCCGGCAAACTCGTTCGCCGGGGGCCATCGGCGCTGCCAACCGCTCGCCGCGCGGTGCTCGCAGCTTATGTTTGTCTTGGGGCGCACCCCAGACAACTTCCAACCGCGGACCCCGGTACAGGGAGCTGCACGGCTGACGCGCCGCTTTGTCACCGGACAGCTAGCGCCCAACTTCCTCGCGTGTTTGTTGTCTATTCGATACCGTCCGTCACATACTGATGATCCTGACGGCCTGAGGGCTTGACCCTTCTATATCGCTTCAAGGCTTAGCCCTGGCATATAACCCACCATGGAAAGTCATACCCCAAGGTACGAGAATACTTCCATTCACTGTCAAGCAAAAGTGACGTTATGAAAAGACGAGATAAATAAAGAACTTGATATTCAGAAAGAGAACTTCAGGGAAACAAAAATCTTTCGGGCGACACACAGGCGGCTTTACACAAGCACGACGTCATGCAAACAATAGACGGAGACGAACAAGTACTGTCGTCCCCTGTTTCCTCAAGGTGTTCGACCCCACAATGATCAAGACACGACCGTACGGGATATCTCTTCAGATATTTGATCAGCTCGACCCGCAGTGCAAGAAGGTTGTTTTCTGGAGCTGTGTACGAGAAAGCACTGTCTTTGGATGATCGGAAGGAATTGCAAGACGACTTGAAAAAACTTTCTGCTTGCGAGGGAAGTACCCCAGTCGAATTGATAAATCCGCTTTTAAAATACGAAGTTGTGCCTGTTCTACCACACATCAAGGTTATTTATTTGTAAAACTCCACAGTCATGTACTATTGACCTTTGAAGGATAACGATGCAAAAACAGACATAATGTCTTATGGGATAACAGCAATCAGTGATTTTATAATGTCACTTAAAATCCGTATTGATTGCAATTTTTTTTATTCATATGACCGGTTTCGGTTCATTCATTGATGTGACGTAGCATGTGAAAATTGCTAGATTTGCACGGGTTACTCCTGTAACTGAAATATCAGATCTGAACATGGTTCTGAACGAACCGAAACCGGTCATATGAATAAAATCACAATTTGCAATCAAGACGGATTTTAAGTAACATTTTGAAGGATAACGACTCTAAAAACTGGAGAAGCGCAAGTCCCTGATGAAATGATACGATGAGACAGGCAGTCATTATCGACATTAACGACGTATTATCTGGCAAAAAGCTACACGACATTTGCTGTAAACAGATTAACAGATGCCGTACGTACCTCTCCGTAATTCCCAAACTGGTAGACGCTGTGTTGTGGAATGTTTATTCGAGAGCAAACTACCAATGCTGAATTTCAATGGAGAGATCCAAACACAATGAAATGGAACATTATTCTCACTTGAAAAGAGCAATATATGGACATGCTACAGTGTCTCCGGTGTACCCGCACTGCAATAGTCTAATATCAAAAGCCACAGTGACCACTCTAACAAGTGATGCGACAAGAACTTCAATATCGTATCCTGATCGTTGCCACGCATATATTAACATAAATGTATACTTCGTGCAGAAAGTTGGTTGTAGACAACCCAGTGAAGGCAGATGATGAAATATCGATCATGTAATGTGACCTGTGATTTGTCACCTTGAAAGCAACAGAGTTTATCCTGTCTACAGAAATTTGTCATCTTGAAAGCAACAGAGTTTATACTGTCTACAGAAACATACATCGAGGGACAAAGGGCGTAGGATTCCTCGCAGTATTCTGTTGGAACTCCTTTTGCCTGGGGCAATGCAACAACTCGACGTAGTCTTTGAAAGACCCATGATGAAATATTGAGCCACGCTGCCTCTATAGGCGTCCGTAATTGCGAAAGTGTTGACGGTACAGGATTTTGTGCAGGGAATGATCTACATCTACATCTACATCTACATCCGTACTCCGCAAGCCACCTGACGGTGTGTGGCGGAGGGTACCCTGAGTACCTCTATCGGTTCTCCCTTCTATTCCAGTCTCGTATTGTACGTGGAAAGAAGGATTGTCGGTATGCTTCTGTGTGGGCTCCAATCTCTCTGATTTTATCCTCATGGTCTCTTCGCGAGATATACGTAGGAGGGAGCAATATACTGCTTGACTCTTCGGTGAAGGCATGTTCTCGAAACTTCAACAAAAGCCCGTACCGAGCTACTGAGCGTCTCTCCTGCAGAGTCTTCCACTGGAGTTTATCTATCATCTCCGTAACGCTTTCGCAATTACTAAATGATCCTGTAACGAAGCGCGCTGCTCTCCGTTGGATCTTCTCTATCTCTTCTATCAACCCTACCTGGTGCGGATCCCACACTGCTGAGCAGTATTCAAGCATTGGGCGAACAAGCGTACTGTAACCCACCTCCTTTGTTGTCGGATTGCATTTCCTTAGGATTCTTCCAATGAATCTCAGTCTGGCATCCGCTTTACCGACGATCAACTTTATATGATCATTCCATTTTAAATCACTCCTAATGCGTACTCCCAGATAATTTATGGAATTAACTGCTTCCAGTTGCTGACCTGCTATTTTGTAGCTAAATGATAAGGGACCTATCTTTCTATGTATTCGCATCACATTACACTTCGCTACATTGAGATTCAATTGCCATTCCGTGCACCATGCGTCAATTCGCTGCAGATCCTCCTGCATTTCAGTACAATTTTCCATTTTTGCAACCTCTCGATACACCACAGCATCATCTTCAAAAAGCCTCAGTGAACTTCCGATGTCATCCACCAGGTCATTTATGTATATTGTGAATAGCAACGGTCCTATGACACTCCCCTGCGGCACACCTGAAATCACTCTTACTTCAGAAGACTTCTCTCCATTGAGAATGACGTGCTGCGTTCTGTTATCTAGGAACTCCTCAATCCAATCACACAATTGATCTGATAGTCCGTATGCTCTTACTTTGTTCATTAAACGACTATGGGGAACTGTGTCAAACGCCTTGCGGAAGTCAAGAAACACGGCATCTACCTGTGAACCCGTGTCTAAGGCCCTCTGAGTCTCGTGGACGAATAGCGCGAGCTGGGTTTCACACGATCGTCTTTTTCGAAACCCATGCTGATTCCTACAGAGTAGATTTCTAGTCTCCAGAAAAGACATTATACTCGAACATAATACGTGTTCCAAAATTCTACAACTGATCGACGTTAGAGATATAGGTCTATAGTTCTGCACATCTGTTCGACGTCCCTTCTTGAGAACGGGGATGACCTGTGCCCTTTTCCAATCCTTTGGAACGCTTCGCTCTTCTAGAGACCTACGGTACACCGCTGCAAGAAGGGGGGCAAGTTCCTTCGCGTACTCTGTGTAAAATCGAACTGGTATCCCATCAGGACCAGCGGCCTTTCCTCTTTTGAGCGATTTTAATTGTTTCTCTATCCCTCTGTCGTCTACTTCGATATCTACCATTTTGTCAACTGTGCGACAATCTAGAGAAGGAAGCACAGTGCAGTCTTCCTCTGTGAAACAGCTTTGGAAGAAGACATTTAGTATTTCGGCCTTTAGTCTGTCATCCTCTGTTTCAGTACCATTTTGGTCACAGAGTGTCTGAACATTTTGTTTTGATCCACCTACCGCTTTGACATAGGACCAAAATTTCTTAGGATTTTCTGCCAAGTCAGTACATAGAACGTTACTTTCGAATTCATTGAAAGCCTCTCGCATAGCCCTCCTCACACTACATTTCGCTTCGCGTAATTTTTGTTTGTCTGCAAGGCTTTGGCTATGTTTATGTTTGCTGTGAAGTTCCCTTTGCTTCCGAAGCAGTTTTCTAACTCGGTTGTTGTACCACGGTGGCTCTTTTCCATCTCTTACGATCTTGCTTGGCACATACTCATCTAACGCATATTGTACCATGGTTTTGAACTTTATCCACTGATCCTCAACACTATCTGCACTTGAGACAAAACTTTTGTGTTGAGCCGTCAGGTACTCTGTAATCTGCTTTTTGTCACTTTTGCTAAACAGAAAAATCTTCCTACCTTTTTTAATATTTCTATTTACGGCTGAAATCATCGACGCAGTAACCACTTTATGATCGCTGATTCCCTGTTCTGCATTAACTGATTCAAATAGTTCGGGTCTGTTTGTCACCAGAAGGTCTAATATATTATCGCCACGAGTCGGTTTTCTGTTTAACTGCTCAAGGTAGTTTTCAGATAAAGCACTTAAAAATATTTCTCAGTTATTTCCCTTAAACATTCGACGTGATTCACTTAGGGCCATCTGGGTGGCCAAACCATTCTCTAGACTTGACAAGATTCTTCAAACCAATCGTAGGCAACTGTGAACCGATGAATTGTGCATTGTCATCCATAAAATTCCATCGGTATACGGAAACATTAAGTCCATAAATAGCTGCAAATGATCTCTAAGTAGCCGAACATAACCGTTTACAATCAATGATCGGTTCAGTTTGACCGGCCGACTCAGTCCATTCCATGTAAACAGGGCCCACATCAGTATGGAACCACCACCAGTTTGCACAGTGCCTTGTTGACAACTTGCGTCCATGGCTTCGTAGCGTCTGCGCCACACTCGAGCCCTACCATCAGCTCTTACCATCTGAAACCGGGACTCATCTGTCGAGGCTACGGTTTTCCAGTTGTCTAGGACTACACCGCTATTGTCACGAACCCAGGAGAGGCGCTGCAGGCGATGTCGTGCTGTTAGCAAAAGCCACTCGCTTCGGTCGTCTGATGCCACACCCCATTAACGCCAAATTTTGCCGCACTGTCCTAACGGATATGTCCGCAGTATATCCCACATTGATTTCTGTGGTTATTTCACGCAGTGTTGCTTGTCTGTTAACACTGACAACTCTACGCAAACGCCGCTGCCCTTGGTCGTTAAGTGGAGGCCGTCGGCCACTGCGTTTTCCATGGTGAGGGGTAATGCCTCAAATGTGGTACTCCCGGCACGCTCTTGACACTGTGCATCTAGGAATATTGACTCCCCAAACGATTTCCGATACTGAATGTCCGACGCGTCTAGTTCCATCTACCATTCCGCATTCAAAGTCCGCTTATTCCTGTTGTGCTGCCATAATCACGTCGGAAACCTTTTCACATGAATCAGATGATTGAACGTGAAAGCTCCGCGAATGCACTGCCCGTTTATAACCTGTGTACGTGGCGCCACCGGCGTCTGTATATGAGCATATATCTATTCCGACTCTGTGTCATCTTAGTGTATTTTAAACGTGTTTCCAGTCGGTTTTAGGCTTTCGAAGTGGGGTGCTTCTCTTGTTACTTCATTGAGGGGCACGTTTCCTCGGACGTGGATAAATGTACCATAAAGCCTAAACAAAGCATAGAAGCTTATAGTACATGGATGTCTGTAGAAATTCATTCAGGAGGGTGCAAATTTCAAAAGGTCCTATTTTTCATATAGTGTTGGTGTGTTTTAAAATGTGTCATACCCTACATCTACATCTACGTCTATGTGATTACTCTGTTATTCACAATATAGTGCCTGGCAGTTTTGACAATAAGTATACAACACTAATTGATCTCAACTGATTGATAATTACCGATTTAGCACATTTATGTTAGATTACTCTCATACCTAGCTGGTATGTACATTTCTGTAGTGTATGCTATCTTTTCATATTGAACACTCTAAAATTATATCATATGAGTACATCCAGCGTAACTAGTAAATTATGAAATGGAGATAGGAAATATTCACAAAAAAGTACGTTGTATTTCAGTGGAATCTGTAATATAATAATTCAGTCCTACTGAGAAAATACTATTGGGTACCAACAAAAATACCCCAAACGTGTGCCACATTAATGCTCCACGAAACGAGAAATAAGCTTTAGGAAAGCACTTACTCTACTTCGACAACATATATAGCACTTCGTAGGTTAGACAACGACATACATTTATTATGCTCTCTGGCGTATTGAAGCTGAATAATATATTTTTCGATAGATACTTTTTTTTTTGGACTTCCACTGTCATCGATGATCATATATACAGTCCAGACTTGGCCTCATCCAATTTTCATCTGTTTTCAAAACAAAACCTGTAGGCTAGCCAGTGGCTTGCGTTTCCGCGAGCACAGTTACTCTCTCCACAGAGGTTTTCATTTCCGCGAATCCGTTGTTCTCCTGCGTTTGTAATTCTCAGAAAATACGAAGCCCTGCTCAAAATTAAAGCCTCCGAACTTTTATGTGAAAACTCTTCAAGCTTATTAAATAAAACAAACCTTACTAACGCTCTACTTTTTTATTCTTCATGTCTACATATTTATTTCTCAACGAAGTCACCCTGGTGACGAAAGCACTTCTTCCGAGAGACCAATTTGTTGACACCGCCACTGTCGGCTCAAATGGCTCAGAGCACTATGGGACTTAACTTTTGAGGTCATCAGTCCCCTAGAACTTAGAACTACTTAAACCTAGCTAACCTAAGGACATAACACACATCCATGCCCGAGGCAGGATTCGAACCTGCTACCGTAGTGGTCGCACTGTTCCAGCCTGAAGCCCCTAGAACCGCTAGGCCACTCCGGCCGGCGTCACTGTAGGATGTTTGACATTGTTGACGGAGCCACAACCTCATCTCTGCTTGCACAGCTTTATCACTATGAAGTGAAGCTCCTTAAGTTTCGAAAACGATGAAAATCGGATGGGGCTGTATGTAGGATGATGGATGACAGTGAATCCAAGACGTCGGATTATTGCAGAAGTCGCAGCGCCCGTGCGTGGTGTGGCATTGTCATGCAGAAGGACAGGGTGCTTCCCGTGCAGACGAACTCTTCGAAATTGAAATTCGAATATAACACGGTGCTTCTAACGTAGGGCCTACCAAATATTTACGTAACCCACTGCCATGTTAGATGCTATAGTTCGGAGCCATCTAGCGGTAGAGGGCTGCATATGTGTCGACATGAAGAATAAAGATGTGGAATGTTAATAATCTCTGTATTATTTAAAAGCTATAAGAGTTTTCACATACAATATTAGGTGTCATTAATTTTCAGCACGATATTTTTCAGCACGTGCTCGTAGTCTGATGTCTCCCACTTTCCAATACTTTTAGGGGTAGCCGGTGGGAGTTTTTACCGCATTTTCCACAACATTAGAAGACGCTTACCTTTGGTTGGGAACGGGTCCTGGTGATGGAATATCGCTCGACCTCAAGAGAGGAAGAAATTCTAAAACGGACTCAGCTACTTATCTTCCTACTAAAGGAAAGAGACCTTTATCAGTGAGTGGCATCCTTATTCTGCTTTCACGGAAGCTGCCGGCCGCAGCATACCAAACTCTGCCTTGCTCTGACCAAGTAGGTTTGGCTTGTAAAAATGGTCAATTACCTTCACAGGGCCCAGTTCTCGTCACGGCTCGCTATACCGGGCTTATAAGGGGGAGTTAGTGGACTCACCTTCTGTGCTGACCACCATATTCACATAAAACGTCAGCGACTACAGGCGCTTGGCACCTGGGCTACATAAAACGGACGGCTGCCTATCTGCTCTGCACCTCAACCTTCGACATCACATCTCTTAGAAGCAGAGCTGATTTCCCGGGGATTACGATGAATTCACCGAACCTGGCCTGTCCTTTCCTTACTTCTTTACGCGACCCACATATCCAGCTACGAAAAAATTTCACAAACAGTAGCTACCAAGTGCGGAGTATTAAAACAGGAATTGATCGCTTAATCGTTGCAGTCGCAGGGGCTGCGCATAATCAGCATTGAAATATTTAATCGGTACAAGAATGTCTCAGAAGCGGAACTGATGAGAGATGTGAAACATTCATGATGCGAGTCAGTCCAGAACGGACTGGCACATTTCAGACTCTGCATCGGTCACCGCTTTGCTGCTTCTGTGGGGATGGAGTGGGAGGTGGCAGCTTTCATACTCCATACTATCCAGCTTTGAGGCTATGTCTTGAGTGGCTTAACTCCTTTCTTCATCTGCGCCCACCGAATTAATCCCCTGACGTAGAGATGCTCAGCAGCCAACGTGGTTTTGCGCTCCTGGAAACTGCTGTCTGGGGTAATAGCCCCACAGAAGCTGAGGCCACATGAGGAAGTGCAGCAGGATGCTTAGAAATTCATTCATATGACTGCAAAAATTTTTGCATTCAATCTGGTGCTGCAATGAGTGTCACTAACTAACAACAAAAATTCGAATGAATACAATGATCCGACGAACGTTCGAAGACTGAGTCGACAAGAGCTTAACGTTGTAACGCCGGAAATGCATATCCTCCTATTTCCATTTATTTTACTATAAATTTTTTTCCTTATTTTGTTACCTGAAGATATGACATTTATGTGTCTTTATATATTGTAATTGTTTTACTATACATATATATGCATTTATTTCGATGTATATAATTGGTTTCTTTTGTAAATACTATTTGTATTTTTACGCTTGCCTAGGAAAAACTATCCTATCGAACGAATACATCGATAGGTCGTGTGGAGAACCAAAGTGTTTAGGATCTTTGGTAGTGAACTTGGCCGCGTGGAGCGCGCGCACAGGGAGTCTGGCTGGAAGAGGGCAGTGCAGATGGTGTGTTGTGTGACGCTCCCGCGAGTTGCCGCGCTTTCGGGGTTTGGCAGCATGTAATTGTGCTCGACTTGCTATGTTAGTTTCTGACGAGGTGTCGCGGACGGGAAGCGTTAGCCGGCACACATCAAGAGCCCGTTTCGGCTGGAGACCGTGTCGAGAAGAAGGCGCGCCAACATCCAGCTTCTGCAATAGCGACGGCCGACAATGTGTGACTGTCGCCACCTCCTCGATCGACGACTTCAAACCTTCCATCAACCAACAAGGAAGACTGGAAGCACGTAAAGTTTTAGAACTGTATGGGAGACCTCATCTTTTCAAACTGTTAAATTTTTCTCACTAAATTACAGCAACGTAGCATGAACCTTTGTTGCTCATTGTCCCAATTGCATTACCAAGCAGGGTCCCTTCCTTTTCCGGAATGAACCTGTGTCGTTGTGATTCAAACGCCAGCATTAAAGTAATATCATTCGATTTCACTGCTTTAATTTCAAAGTTAAGTTAAGGTATTCATAGCTGGCTACAATATTTAGATTACACAAGCACAAATTAAGAGTGCGAGTTTTGTTAGCATATTTTAGCTTACCTGTGACTGCAGCTCAGCTTGGTACGTACTAAATTTTACTATTGTTAATTGTTCAGAATCATTTAATTCAAGTTCAAAGTTAAATCTCTTATTTCTAAATTGCGTAGATTCAAGTAGCTTTTGAAATGATTGTTGAGGTAGCCCAAGACTAACCGTATTTTACTGAATTTCGTTGTGCTTCAGAAACAAAGCTCACTATTAATTTCAGTGACTAAATTAACTTTCAATTTTCCGGTTTTATTAATTCTTTTGCTAAATTAAGTCAGAGTGCAGCGAAATTTATTACTTCTGACAATCTTTAAGTTTTCACTCTACACGTGTCAAGCTTTAGTTGCCACGCTTCTAGTTCTAATTATATGTGTAATAACCTTTCTTTTTCAGTTACTATAGTAATTTTCCATAGGACTGGCGACCGTAATTTCCCCCAGATCTCAAATATCTAATTACCGCTAGATAACTGTTAACGTAACGGCCGCACATTTCCTTTCTTTATTAACTTTACCCCTTTTCAAAATTAATTTCCACCAGTTTCATTTGCATTTTTCCTTTCATTTAGATGTAACCCTTTCCTTCCTCTTTACCGACAGATGAACTTCGGTGACGATCGCTTTTCCCAAATTTCCATTAGGTACACGCGGTTTAATTTTTCACTGTCATTAAGGTCGATAAGTGAGGGGGAGGTTACAGGGTGACAACAAAAAGGAAACTCATTGCCCTTCTGATTCCGTTTATTGCATGCTCGCTGTTACCATTGTTTACTCACCACCTCCTTTTCTGCTATTGACTATTGACTGTCTAACATTTGTATTTCTACTGTCTACTGACTGTCTGCTGTCTAACTGTCCATTCACTTTTCTCACTGACTCACCAACAGATTGTCTCACTGACTGTCTATTTCCTGATAGATATGTGACTGATTGGTCACTTCTGCAAATGTTTGGCAAATTTCTCCATGGCCTCCCATACTCTCTTCTCCAGGGCGCTTGAGTTTATGTCTTATTTGTGGCATATATGGGTTCAGTTAATAAAAAATTTGAAGAAACAAAGTTTATATGTCATGGAGCAGAGCAAGACAATTTTCGTAAATACAGTAAAATAACGTGTAGCAGTGATAGCTTCTGAGATGGAAGTTGTTTCCGCAGGCTGAAAGAGGTGAACACTTAAGTTCTATGTTGCCCACTGAGTCACACCATAAATAATATAATGACACTGGTCATCTGAAAAATAATATTACGACTATCCGAGGCCGGTTACAACTCTTACCGAACTAACTCGCGTCTGTGGCTATTAATTCGTTCCACACCACATATGAATATTATAACTCAGCCCCAACTCTAAGTTATCTCTTCACAACTCATTAAGAAATCACAAACAACACTCCATAAAATAATTAATTCAGGAGAATATAACTTAAAGGAAAGCTCACTCAAGTCAAGGCTCAATGTTTGAGAAACATATCAATAAAATAGCTTTAAGTATACATATACATCTACATCCACAGTCCGCAAGCCACCTGACGGTGTGTGGCGGAGGGTACTTTGCGTACCTCTAACGGTTCTCCCTTCTGTTCCAGTCTTGTATTGTACTATTAGTCTCGTATTGTGCTATTAGATCACTATGAAGGTCATTATATCTAGTGCTCAAATGAAAAACTAGTTCTAAGCAAAGAAGGGAAAGCAGAAAGATGGAAGGAGAATATAGGAAGTCTATACGAGGGAAATGTACTTGAGAGCAATATTACGGATAATGGAAGAGGACGTAGATGAAGATGAAATGGGAGATATGATACTGCGTAAAGAATTTGACAGAGCATTGAAAGATTTAAGTCGGAAAAGGCGGCGGGAGTAGACAACATTCCATTAGAATTACTGATACCCTGGGGAGACCCAGCCATATAAAAACTCTGCCATCTGGTGAGTAAGATGCCTGAGACTTCAAAAAGAATATAATAATTCCATTCCCAAAGAAAGCAGGTGTTGACAGGTGTGAAAATTACCGTACTATCCGTTTAATAAAATATTAACACGAATCATTTACAGACGAATGGAAAAGGTTGTAGAAGCCGACCTCGGGGATGATTAGTTTGGATTCCGTAGAAATGTTGGAACACACGAGGCAATACCGACTCTACGACGTATCTTAGAAGACGGATTAAGGAAAGGCCAGCGTATGTTTCTAGCATTTGCAAACTTAGAGAGAGCTCTTTACAGTTTTAACTGGGATACTCTATTTCAAATTCTAAAGGTGGCAGGGGTAAAATACAGCGAGCGAAAGCCTATTTACAGTTTGTACAGAAACCAGTTGGCAATTATGAGTCGAGGGGCATGAAAGGGAAGCAGTGGTGAGAAGGGAGTGAGACAGGGTTGTAGCCTATCCACCATGTTATGCAATCTGTATATTGAGCAAGCAGTAAAGGAAACAAAAGTAAATTTGGACTAGAAATTAAAATCCACGGAGAAGAAATAAAAACTTTAAAGTTTGCTGACGACATTGTAATTCTGTCAGAGACAGCAAAGGACCTGGAAGAGCAGTTGAACGGAATGGATAGTGTCTTGAAAGGACGATAAGAGGTGAACATCAGCAAAAGCAAAACAAGGATAATGGAATGTAATCACTTAAACCAGGTGATGCTGAGGGAATTAGATTAGGAAATGAGACGCTTAAAGTAGCGCATGAGTTTTGCTATTTGGGGGGAAAATAACTGATGATGGTCGAAGTAGAGAGGATCCAAAGTGTATACTGGATATGGTAAATAAATTATTTCGGAAGAAGTGAAATTTGTTAACATCGAGCATAGATTTATATGTCAGGAAGTCGTTCCTGAAAGTATTTGTATGGAGTGTAGCCATGTATGGAAGTGAAACATAGACGATAAATAGTTTGGACAAGAAGAGAGTAGAAGCTTTCAAAATGTGGTGCTACAAAAGAATACTGAAGATTAGATGGGTAGACCACATAACTAATGAGGAGGTACTGAATAGAATTGGGGAGAAGAGAAATTTGTGGCCAACTTGACTAGAAGAAGGAGTTGCTTGGTAGGACACGTTCTGAAACATCAACGTATGACCAATTTAGTATTGGAAGGAGGCATGGAGGATAAAAGTCGTAGAGGGAGACCAAGAGATGAACAAACTAAGCAGATTCAGAAGGATGTAGGCTGCAGTAGTTACTCGGAGATGAAGAAGCTTGCACAGGATAGAGTAGCACGGAGAGCTGCATTAAACCAGTCTCTGGACTGAAGACCACAACAACAACAGGTCTCTATCATGAGGAGTTGCATTTACATACTAAAACCAAATACGATCGAACTAGTAATCACTGCAAGATATTCTTACAATAAAATAGGTAAAATTTTTACATCGTATTTCCTGGGCAACCTCTGTGCTCCGTGATATTGAACCATTTAAATTCAGCAAGCCAGATGGTAAAACGTATGCCCAAGATACCACTTCTTAGTATTGGGCCAAACAACATTAAGTGCCCAACACCCACAGTGATTACAAGTTCGTAAGTACAAACCCCAGTGCCTTGTTAGTAATGCATTAAATAGCCATCCCCAAGCCGTAGGCGCCACTTGCGAGCTTTGAACAAATTTTCCTATTTAAGCCGAACTACCCGATATTGGGAACGCTACCTACAAACAGTCAATATCGAATCCACACATTCGCAGAGAGAATACACACGAACACAGGCTAGATTAAACGAACCACTTTAGGTAACATAAGAAACGTACCGTTTGTATTTCATATTCCTTCGAATGCCATGTATCCACTCGCAGAAGATTTTCCTGCCCTGAAAGTTTAGCTGTACTCGTATAACACTCCGAAGTATTGCAGGTAATTGCAAATCATCCAATACTGGTCGTTCATTCGGATTCTGGCACAAATGCAACCCAACACCGTGGTGCAGAAAGTGCAGAAAGCATGGCCTTGAGTCAGTCCACTAGCATGGCAGGCCTACACTTCCCTTTAGCTCTGCCAGCTTACACACCTGGCAGTTTACAGATCCGGGCTGCTGTCGTCCAAACCAGGATCTCCTATCCAGTTGTACATTGGGCCCTTTCACAGCACTGGCTGCAGACTTTCCGCCCAATTGTACGAAGGGGGTTCATTTTTTCTCTGCAAGTTTCGGTTGAAAGAACGCAAATTTGTTGTGTAATATCGTGGAATATTCACGTTTCTACCCCTGTAGTTCCGATGGATTGCGATGCTATACATAGCCTTCAGAATGGCGCCCCCCAGTGGAGGTGCGTTCCAAGCAGAGAGTTGTCATTGAGATACTTTTGGAGGAAAATCAGAGCATCGCAGATATTCTTAGGGGCTTTCAGAATGTTTGGGGAGATTTGGCAGTGAACAAAAGCACAGTGAGTCGTTGGGCGAAGCCTCTGTCACGATGGCAACAAGGTCACCATGGCAACAAGGTCGGACAAACCTATCCGATCTCCCACTTGCCGGCCGGCCGGACACAGCTGACTCCTGTAGTGTTGTAACATGCGGACACTAAATTCGAAGAGATCGACGCATCACAATCTGATACCTCGCTGCTCAATTGGACGTCTCTGATGGTAGTGCTGACACACCACCCACCATTTGGGGTACTCAGTGGTTTCTGTCCGCTAGGTTCCTCACTGTCTAACACAGGAACATAATGAGCAACGAAAACCATCTGTGTGGAACTGCTTGTGCGTTACGAGGGTTATCGTAACAGTGCTTTTCTTCCTTCTTCCATTTGTTTGGCTCAATGAAGAATGCACTCCGCGGGCAGCAGTACGTGGATGATGGGGAGGTTATTAATGTATTAAGATGTCGGCTAAGACGTCGACCAGTGGAGTGGTACCATTTGGGCATTTGGACCCTTCCAGTAAGGAGGCGTGAGGTCGTCGCACTGAACGGAGATTATATTGAAATGTATGGTTTTCTAGCCAAAATAGTGGGGAATAAAACTAAACTGCATTCGGAAAAAGAGTGGAGCATTAGTTATTGAAGATCCTTCGTATAGCACTAGGTATTGCTCGAACTGTTTGTCAGCATTTGTCAGTTGTTACGAAAGCAGCTGCCGAACAATGAACGCGCTTGTATGTAGCAGGAATGCCCAGCTTATTTCGCGAATCTTGGCGGCTTTCTTCTTGCTATCTGCTGGACTTTACACGCTACAGCCCTTCCCAAGTGAGGGAAACATTTGAGTAAAATTTTCTCTTACTGGATTTTGCGGAAGTCTCCCATACTGTTTAGGGCTTACGCATCCCTCATGTCCTCAACAACTGACAGTAATTTATAACGGTGTCCTAAGTATTACGTGTTAAGATTTCCAGAAACTGTATACACGGTAGATGGATAGAACGTTAAAACATCGTTTTGATATAACACAATTATGCTATAAATAAAACTGCACTAGACACACGTACAACCATACAGTCTCGTACACAGACGCCAGTAAAATGTTTAGGAAACCACCGAGGGATGATTTCTGAAAGTGCTGGGAGAGCTGGATACACATAGTGCAGAAAGAACCAGACAAGGTTTTGAAGAAGCGGAACGAATTTTCTGGGAATACACATTTCAACGTTTACGATGACTTCTTTACTAAATCTGCGATGCCTGTTATCCCCCTGATCCTAGAGTCATGAAATTTCATTGTTTTTTAAATGAAAATTAAAACGACTGCAACCGTCCCTTTTCCATTTACTTTATCTACAAAATCAGATTCGGTGTTCCATTACAGTATCTTCAGACCCCTTGACCAGCGTTAACTGGGGGGAATCCATTCTCGCGTGCAGTCGTAACAGGAGGCAGTATTACATAACCCGTGTCCGTAGATCTCTGGTTTGCATGATAGAGGTCTACATATCTACAAACTTCGTAATTGAAACTTCCAAGAACATGGGTTTTGTTGTATGAGGGCACAGGAATTTGTTGCAGCGTCGTATCCTCTTTATCTTCATTTATTTATATTGCAGACGCATGTCAGAAGAGCTATATTGAAGGTTGAAAGCAGTTAAACTAATGAAACATGCCAAGAGGCAAGGAATGTGTCTTTCTTTGTTACAATTGATTGATGCTGTTTAATTTACTGTAAGGAAGTTACTAAACACTGTGGCAATAAACAGAAACAAAAAAAAAAAAAAACATTGAATTCTCCTGAGTTTCAATCTTCGTACGTCAGACTTCGGGTCCATGAAACGGTAGTTAGAACTGGATTCGACGCACAGGTGTACGAAGCACTTCCGTGGAGCGGACACTAGCGGCTTTTTCGGTTTGCAAAGTTTTTGTTTGAAATCCACAAACAGCACAAAATCCAGGATTGCAGTCACCTCCTTTTGTTTTTTTCAATGATTGTAAAACTATTAAAGGCCCCGGGAATATATCAAACGTCGGAAGAATATTGTCTTTCTCAGGATTTTCAGTAGCTCGAACATCCTGTTCTCTTTACTTGCGATACGTTTCCATTAAAATCAGCTAACTAACTTTTATAGAGAATAACGTAAATTAAGAAAACCATTGCGTACCGGTACGCAACGAACCTGTGCCTAGTTTCAGTAAATCGGAAGATAGTAAGTTGTCTGATTAGAAATATTTAATGACGAATTTATTAAGTTTTCCTTTGCATGGCCACTTAAAATTTATGAAACTTTCTTTGCACGAGAAAAATTTGAGCAAGTATTGCTTTTTTGGGGATGCTTGTATTTGTTGCGTTTCTATGATGCAGAAAAAATACGCGAAGTACGACTTGAAAGACTTCAGTTACTCCGTTTCTTGATATTGATTCTATTGTTATTCAAGTGAAACAGCTACTAAGATATCCATGTGCTGCGCACGTTATAGCATGTTGAGTTTATCATTTGTTGAATATGATATTTGTGACACCATCGTCAACACGGGGGACCTCAATATTTGTAATGTATCACGGTTAATTGAAACATATGGAAGCCTCTAAACCCTACTTGAGATGAGCCTCAACTGTATTTTTTAAACGAAGCAACGATCTTCTTCATATTTCCTTTCACCATTACACATATATAGCAATGTATAAAGGTAAATATTTCTTGAATTATATTTGGATTTTTAATGATCAAATATTGTTATCAATTTCTTCATCTTTCTTACTGTGAACCGATTTTTGACTGATTAGATGCTTACAAGGTATCTATGCTGGCACGATGTTTCCATTCTAGGCGAGTTCTTAGATCTAGTTACCTTCTCAACCTATTTTGTAATTACTTTTTCTCACTATTGTGAGACGCGCAACGTTTACAATATCTGAATGGTATTATGATGTTCCTTCTTTGCTACATAACATCACAGTAGTTCATTCTTAGATTTTTCATTGTTTAATAACTGTCGTTGTGTCAGCCTTTCTCCCTCCGCCTGGTCTGTTCCTTCGCTGAAGGATTCCGGAAGATTTATTTTCTCTTGTTTAAAAGATGATTTCATTTCATATCTTGTTCTTCCGTTGAACTGTCAATATCTCTCAGCAGCGGCACTCATCAAACAGTATTGTAATGACACTGTGATCTTCATGATAGACCACAGATATGAGATACTGATTTTTTTTTATATAAAGAGATTATTGTAGCTTCTTAGTGAGAGGCCAGCCATCTAAATAGCTTTGTCACTGAACTGAGAGAACTCTCCAGAAACAGACAGGAATTTGTGCCACGGTTGTGGTTTATGCTGTAGAAGTAGGACACTTGTGAAAATCTTGAATAGTGAGGGAAAGATGTCGGAAGTGAGCTACATTTTTTTTGTTCTTACAAAAGAATTGGAATTGTGAATACAAATGACGGTAACAACTAATGAAATGTCTGATAGTAAGCCTGTAATTACGTAGAGACAAATGTTGACAAGCAGAATTAATGAGTGGACGTAAAAGGACTAGCGAAAGTGAATTAGCTATTCGAAACGAAAATGGATGGTGATGACTTCAGAGTTGTTCTACCTGCGGCGTACATGAATTTTACTTTGTGAATGACTTTTATGTCTTTCCACATGTCTACGTCCTGAGCGTTACCACATCTTAAGTGTCACTGTTCCCATTTGTACTGGGAAGGCAATACACGTGAGGTGCCTAGGGCTAGCTGCTTTCACTGATCTGTGTGAGATACATAGGATTTCTAATAGATATCGCTAATCTGCAATTTTCTATAGCTTTCCCCTGCACAGAAAACATTACGTAAATCTTAGACCCATTGTCTTGAGGCCGTAATGAAATATTGGCCGGGAACCGATACTATTTAAATGACTAATTCTTTCACTTTTTTGGGATTCCAATTCTATATATTCAGTCAGAATACGAGAAATTGCAAATTACGATATTTATCCACCTTTTTAACAATCCACACGTCATAATAATATTCCACAAGTTCTCTCTACAAACACCTTTAACTGATCAAACATTTGTTTATTCTTTTGGCCGGCCGGAGTGGCCGTGCGGTTCTAGACACTACAGTCCGGAACCGAGCGACCGCTACGGTCGCAGGTTCGAATCCTCCCTCGGGCATGGATGTGTTTCATGTCTTTAGGTTAGTTAGGTTTAATTAGTTCTAAGTTCTGACCTCAGAAGTTAAGTCGCATAGTGCTCAAAGCCATTTGAACCATTCTTTTATTCTTTTGACTGTTCTAGACTTGTTGTTATTGTTGTGGTCTTCTGTCCAGAGACTGGTTTGATGCAGCTCTCCATGGTACTATACCCTGTGCAAACTTCTTCATATCCCAGTACCTACTGCAGCCTTCTGAATCTGTTTAGTGTATTCATTTCTTGGTCTACGATTTTTACCATCCACGCTGCCCTTCAATACTAAATTGGTGATCCCTTGATGCCTCAGAATATGCCCTACCAACCGCTCCCACCTTCTTGTCAAGTTGTGCACAAATTTCTCTTCTCTCCAATTCGATTCAGTACCTCCTCATTAGTCATGCGATCTACCCATCTAATCGTTCTAGACTTCACATATTTTAACAGAACTGAAATACAACCGATCGCTCCAGACAAAGCGTCTGTGCCTCTTGACCGCTCTTTCCGGACTGCTTTGGCAGCGGAACTACTTGGCTTGGGTGCGTATTTTAGGTAGGACCAAAGGCGTCCGAACGGCTCCGTTTGCCTTTTCGTTTAACTTCTGTTCTTAGTTTTGCTTATTATTATGACTATTGAAATAAGTGGGCGATAACCTGCTGGTTAGAGATGTTTATATGTCAATGTCAAGGAAATTAATGGATAGTTTTTGTAATATTAATGGCAGAAAATTAGCGGTTTTCCGCGCTGACTTCGAACACAGCGGGCTAATCTGAGTGATGGGTTACAGTTCGGACTAAGGTACTGGCCATACCGTCTGCTAGTGGTAGCTCACACTGATTATTACTTAATTTGCTTAATGCTGCAGACTTAACGGCTATGAGGAGCGAATGTTCTCTCTAGCCATCATGGCTTCTAGAGTCAGAAATGTTAAATATGTGACGCGGTAGAATTGAGCTTATCGTTAAAGTATTTGTAGAACCCTGTTGGATAGTATTTGAAACAGTTAAGCTTTTCACGCATTAATTACAAATAGTGCGAACATTATTTATCGCGATTATTACTGATATCGAATGAAACAACAAATTTAATATTACCAGTCACTGTTCACATAAATCCACAACGCGTTTCGAAGGTTTAAAGTGCATCATCAGGTCTTTTTACCACGACGTTTGAGCGTGTTGTGTTACGACTGTGCAGCAACTGTGACACTATCTGCAGTGATCAAAGACCCCTTTGTTTGCCGTAATACATCACATGTAAACCGTCATACTCTGTGCCAGAGGTTATCCCAAAGGCGTAACACAACTCACGCGCATGTCATACTAGCACACGTGAATCCACCTGACGATGGAGGTTTAAAGCTTCGAAAAGCGCTGTGGATATAAATAAACAGTGACTGGTAACAGTAAACTTGTTTCTTTCGGCAGGTTAATTCGTTTCACGGTTTTCTGGTTCGTGCAGCCATTTCTGTTATTTTGCACTTTCAGTGAGTCACAAATAGTGAATTATTTTTTTGAAGTGTTTCGAACTCGAAGAGGGGGTCTCTTGAGCAAATACGCTGTCTGCCACAATAATTCCATTTGTACGATATAGTTCTGTGGTGAAGAACGGCTTTGTCTTCACACAGCTGGTGCGCTTTTCGGACAGAATTACCGAAGCCAGCAGAGGCCTGTTAGAGAGTGTCCGTCAAAACACGCACACACACCCTTTCCTTCCATCCCCCCGTGACAAAGCCGAGGTTCATTACCATTTTTCGCCACATTGCCCTCCTTCCCCCACGCCATATTGATTCCCTTCCGAAGAGATATTTCCCTCACACTCCCCCCCCCCCCCCCTCCCCAACTTCCCCCCGCCAACCAACCAGCGTTCTGCTCGCACCTAGTGTTTCTCATTTTTTTTATTTTCCCAAGAATTTATTGCGGGTAGATAACTGCCGTGGCAGATGCTGTTAGCGGGCACGGAGCTGTTAAAATGTGGGCAGCCAATAACCGAACTTTTCATTCCCTTCACTCTGTCCCGCTCTCCCTTTTTTTATTATTCCCCCGCATGTGTCACGGTGTAACTCTCCGATTTTTTATCGGTTTACGACGCGGGAAGCGTCGCGTCGGGCGATTTGAAAGGGGGGGTGGGGAGTACGGGATGGGGGGACGCACTGACGGCAGTGAGCGGGCTGAGGAGCGTAGGATGGGGGTGGCGGGGGCGGCGGGGGTGGCGGGGGCGGCGAGGGCGGCGTGGGCGGCACGGGATAAGAGCGCCGCGGCGCTAAACAAATCGACGCGCCGGCGCCGGGCGTCAGTCGGATGCAGGTGACGCCGCAACTCTCCGCGAGCGGGGCGCATCCTCGTTCATTTATCGAAATAAATAAGACAGTTTAATTAACGGGCGTCCGGCGCACTGCGGCTCTCGGAAGAGGTACGGCTACGCCACACAGTCGCCGCCGCGCCGCGGCCGCCGCCACTGCCGAAACCTATTTCCCGCCGGGGCAGTAACAATGATTTCTTTTTATTTATTTTTTTTGTTCCTCCCTCGCTGCCTCCGGCGGCGGCCGTGGTGGCGGCGCGGTGCGCTTTGCCTCTTGTTTCCCCCGCGCTTTCCGTTTCTTCTGCAGCGCCGCGCGGCCGCTCCGCTCTGTTTATCCGCCCCCTTACGCGCCTCGCTCCGTCCACAACACGCGCGAGCCGGCGGCGCGAGTTTGTCTCCCGTCGCGCGGCCAATAAATCACCGCCTGCCACGGGCAGATCTGGCCGCCGCGGCGCGCAAATCGCTTTTTTAAGACCGAGGCCGGCCCCCTGACTCGGTGCTGCCCCCCTCCTGTGGCAGACAGAAGTGAAAGCTGTTGGCTGGCGGCGTTGAAAAGGCGCAGAGAATGACCTCGCTGCTCCACCGTTGGGCAGACGCGCTGAAAAGTTGCGCACCGGCGACACAGCTGCTGGGCGGTCTGAGGGTGTCTAATATTTTCTCGACTGGCCACGTCTAGCTCCCGCGCGGCAGTGCTCTATGTTGAGCAACTAATTAACAAAAATACTGACGCACTACGAAAGAATTCGTTGTTTGCGACGGAAATGGGCGCTAAATGTGCTCTATATCTACAGACAAAAAATGACTTCAATTAGCAAAAATGGATGTTTTACTCAAGAGAAAAGGCTTCACAAATTGAGCAAGTCGGTAACGCGTTGGTCCACTTCTGGCCCTTATGCCAGAAATTATTTGGCTTGGCGCTGATTGACGGAGTTGCTGGACCTCCTCCTGAGGGATATTCTGCCAAATCCCAATCTGGTTGGAACTCTGCCCATAAAGGTTCAAATGTTCGCAACTGGGGACAGGTCTGGCGAATTTGCTGGGTGTGAAGTAGAAACTCTCTCGCAGTCGGTCGGGAATTATCTTGGTCAAATAGTAGCCAGGATGCTTTGGCGTCGAGAGCAACAAAATCGGGATGTAGAATATCTCCAACGTACCACTGTGCAACGAGCGCGCTGTGGATTTCACGCAGAGGTGTCCTGATTATGAAATGAAAAGTCACCCCAGACCACGACTCCTGGTTGTCTGGTCACATGGCTGGGAACGGCTAGGCTGGTGTCCCATCGCTACCTGGGGTATATCCAGACACGATTTCGCCGTAGTATCCCATTCATTGGGTTATAATTGTATTAAGTGTGAAACCTTCCTGTCGAATACATCAAATAAATAATGACTGAACTTACTCCATTTAGACCAGTGGTCATCAAACTTTTTTGCACAAGGGCGAAAACTAACAATATAATGTGGCACCTAGGGCCGCAGATTTCCACGTCATTTTATTAACTGGCGAAGCACGTAAAATGTGTGTTATGAACCTCCAATAGACTAGCTAAGAAGCGAGAGGTTTACCACTGACTTATCGTTAAAGTCGATATCATTCGGACCACTACGTGCAGCAAATGGACTTATACTTAAATGTATTATGTAACATGTGACACGATCACAACTGTTTTCTACACGTTTTGAAAGTAATTTTCTTCAACGCACTTGACTCAACTACAACAGCCTTAATTTTATTTCACACTAGATGAGGTGCCTGGCATTGGCTATACATGTATTTATTCCAATCTTACGTTATTCTGCCTCTTTCTTTCCTCACACTCTGTCGTCCATCTCGACTTTCCCCTCACTCATCATCTCTTCACCCCTTTATCTGTCCATTTCGCACTCCCCCTTGTCCCTCCACGTTACCATACCCTGCCCCAGTAAGACATTGCCTTTGCTTACCCCACAATATTTCTTTACAGACTGGAAATAATATTTCTTAAAAAGCATCATAGTTGCCGTTGACTGTATAAAATATTTATTGTTACTATTGCAATTTTGGCCTTATGGCAGTTTTCTAGTAACACTGCAAAGTTACCTAAACACAAAAATACAAAAGTGAAGCACAGGGCGTATATACATAATTAACCATATATTCCATTAAGAAAGTTGCTCGATTATAAAAATTGGAGATAAATGTACATTACTTACATTCTGTTAGAATATAAAACTATCTGACGTGAGTACATGTCGTCGTCAAACTGCAGCCTTTACTTGTTACTTGAAAATGGCCATAAGGCCAAAATTGCAATAGTAACAATATACACTCCTGGAAATTGAAATAAGAACACCGTGAATTCATTGTCCCAGGAAGGGGAAACTTTATTGACACATTCCTGGGGTCAGATACATCACATGATCACACTGACAGAACCACAGGCACATAGACACAGGCAACAGAGCATGCACAATGTCGGCACTAGTACAGTGTATATCCACTATTTGCAGCAATGCAGGCTGCTATTCTCCCATGGAGACGATCGTAGAGATGCTGGATGTAGTCCTGTGCAACGGCTTGCCATGCCATTTCCACCTGGCGCCTCAGTTGGACCAGCGTTCGTGCTGGTCGTGCAGACCGTGTGAGACGACGCTTCATCCAGTCCCAAACATGCTCAATGGGGGACAGATCCGAAGATCTTGCTGGCCAGGGTAGTTGACTTACACCTTCTAGAGCACGTTGGGTGGCACAGGATACATGCAGACATGCATTGTCCTGTTGGAACAGCAAGTTCCCTTGCCGGTCTAGGAATGGTAGACCGATGGGTTCGATGACGGTTTGGATGTACCGTGCACTATTCAGTGTC
Source organism: Schistocerca gregaria (assembly GCF_023897955.1). Classification (NCBI taxonomy): domain Eukaryota; kingdom Metazoa; phylum Arthropoda; class Insecta; order Orthoptera; family Acrididae; genus Schistocerca; species Schistocerca gregaria. Next base: position 746,449,854 of record NC_064923.1, read on the forward strand.
CCCTCGACGATCACCAGAGGTGTACTGCCAGTGTAGGAGATCGCTCCCCACACCATGACTCCGGGTGTAGGCCCTGTGTGCCTCGGTCGTATGCAGTCCTGATTGTGGCGCTCACCTGCACGGCGCCAAACACGCATACGACCATCACTGGCACCAAGGCAGAAGCGACTCTCATCGCTGAAGACGACACGTCTCCATTCGTCCCTCCATTCACGCCTGTCGCGACACCACTGGAGGCGGGCTGCACGATGTTGGGGCGTGAGCGGAAGACGGCCTAACGGTGTGCGGGACCGTAGCCCAGCTTCATGGAGACGGTTGCGAATAGTCCTCGCCGATACCCCAGGAGCAAGTGCCCCTAATTTGCTGGGAAGTAGCGGTGCGGTCCCCTACGGCACTGCGTAGGATCCTACGGTCTTGGCGTGCATCCGTGTGTCGCTGCGGTCCGGTCCCAGGTCGACGGGCACGTGCACCTTCCGCCGACCACTGGCGACAACATCAATGTACTGTGGAGACCTCACGCCCCATGTGTTGAGCAATTTGGCGGTACGTCCACCCGGCCTCCCGCATGCCCACTATACGCCCTCGCTCAAAGTCCGTCAACTGCACATACAGTTCACGTCCACGCTGTCGCGGCATGCTACCAGTGTTAAAGACTGCGATGGAGCTCCGTACGCCACGGCAAACTGGCTGACACTGACGGCGGCGGTGCACAAATGCTGCGCAGCTAGCGCCATTCGACGGCCAACACCGCGGTTCCTGGTGTGTCCGCTGTGCCGTGCGTGTGATCATTGCTTGTATAGCCCTCTCGCAGTGTCCGGAGCAAGTATGGTGGGTCTGACACACCGGTGTCAATGTGTTCTTTTTTCCATTTCCAGGAGTGTATATTTTATACAGTCAATGGCGACTATGATGTCTATATTATATGACTGTGAATCCCAACCATGATAAGTTAATGAGAATAGTATGTTTATCAATGTGGTTGAAATCGATCCGAGGGTTTAGGAGAAGGAGAAGTGGAACACACACAATATATATATATATATATATATATATATATATATATATATATATATATAGAGAGAGAGAGAGAGAGAGAGAGAGAGAGAGAGAGGGAGAGAGAGAGAGAGAGAGCTAATGGCTACTTATTTCTTTTAACAAATATGTACCGCATATGACTGTCTCCATAATGTGTATTCATGAATCCGACGCACTTTCATTTAAGATTGATACAATAGCAGATAATCGTTACGAGGCATACGCATCCATTTGTTGTCAGCACTGAGAAACAAACAGTTCCCTTGTTAAGTCCTCCCCACCGCAACGACAAATCTATATGCCCCTGTACCAAGTGGCACCTGTAAAGGTGATAGAACTACTTTAGGCGCTCCTACTTACCTTCTTGGAGTATATTATTTATTTGACGAAGGAGACAGATACAGCCGACAGCTGCAAACCATTTCTTCTAAACCGTATTTGCATATGTATCATTTATCGTTCTTCAGAAACTGTAAACATTAGCACCTGTTAAAATGGAATAGTACTTTCGGAAACAAACCACTCGCAACTGTAGGATGTGTGTGAATCCTTCGCCAAATAACTTTGCTGTGCAGTTGCTGTCAATAATAAGCCATATTTATGACATGGAAACTCTGAAATACAGGGAAAAAGCCCGCATCTCGTGGTCTTCCGGTAGCGTTCTCGCTTCTCGCGCCCGGGTTCTCGGGTTCCATTCCCGGTGGGGTCAGGGATTTTCTCTGCCTCGTGATGGCTTGGTGTTGTGTGTTGTCCTTAGGTTAGTTAGGCTTAAGTAGTTCTAAGTTCTAGGGGACTGATGACCATAGATGTTAAGTCCCATAGTACTTAGAGCCATTTGAACCATACAGGGAAAAAGATTTTTAAATACCTGTCAGCCGGTTTGACAACTATTAGATTATGAGGGATATATTCAGAGGAGACATACGAGTAGTTGTGTCACATTGTCAACAATTACAATTTCAGTCAGTCTTCACAGGAGCCGAATGTTGAGACCGACTGGAATAATCGTTGTGGTAGCATGAGTCAATGATGATATGTGCCATTCACAAACTTTCACAGAATGACTGTAACCATGTTTACGAGTGTTGAAAACTGCTTAAAACGCTGCTGATCAAATTTCAAAAAACTTGGAAAAAAGCATACAGTGCATCAGACTAATTCACTGCAGTTTAATTATCTCTGTGAAAATAAAATTCACATGACTTGCATAATCTTACAATATTCATGTAGCTAGGCAGGAGCATGTGAAGGGTGAAGGGAAGGAAGGGAATCATTAGTAATTTTTAGCCACTACCAGAAACAATTCTGGGATCAGTGTATCTTCTCCCTGAATTTTTTTAACGTGCTTTCATGCAAAGATGAGATAGATTTATTATTAAAATATTATATTACATCTTTCAAATGGCCACGAAAACTTTATTATAATTGCATTAAACTCGAACTTTCAAAAGATGTAGAAATAAATAAGAAATTTAAAAAATAGGAAAAGTACAGATGACTGCACATGCAACAGGCTATATAAGAAAGCTACAGGTCTCTTATTGAATCTGGTTTTTATTCATTGTAGTTGAAAAACAAACGTAAATACAAATATATAATTTTTCGTTAATGTGGCTTGTGATGTTGAACTCTTTTGGGTATGTTGTCTATATCTGCGTCGATTGGGCGGCATGCAATCCTCATTGCGTCTTCTAAATGACTGGTCAACCGAAAAGATATTTATTTTTCAGGTACTTCATTTTTGAAAATGAAGCTACAAAAACGTAAGTTGAAGGTGAAACGTCCCCTTTGAACATTTATACATGACTGTGCTTAAACTGACACACAATAGTTTTTAGCGCAACGCAATCTGACTTTCAATAACCCCTACAAGAGAATGGCCCTGACTAACATTAACCTATGTGTTTCACAAATCACTTACCTCACAAAAATCTTCGTTACTCGAACTACTGCAATACAGCGAGCGCCACTACTGCCAGCTAACTAAAAGATTCAATTCACAAAAGATTCAAACTACGGAAGTCACTAACTAGTGATAGGCACAGTTAGCAAATGAAAGATTTTAATAGAGAACAAAAAATGTATTTACCTTTATAGTCATAATATATATATCAGTTCATGACATCCAGTCTTACAAATTACAAAACTCTGCCATCTCTCTCCCCACGTCCACCACTGCTGGCGCCTCACCTCAAACTGTGCAACGCTATGCGCTGTTAGCATCCAGCTGCCGCTGCCCAACACTACAATGGCAGACAACAATGCAAACCAGCCACAGACTGCACACGGCACAGCCAGTGATTTTTCATACAGAGAGCTACGTGGCGTTACCAATAAGAAAACGTAAACAGCCTACTTACATAGCCCCCATGCTCCCCACAAAAAAATTTACAAATTGTTTTGGGCAGTGGCCAATACAGATTTGAATTTTTTTTCATAATTATGATTACAATAGCAAAGAAATCAAATGCACACACTTATTGATACAATGTTGGTCAAAAGCTAAAATTTTCTCACAGTCCATATAGACAGTCCTGATCATTCATCACAGTAACATAGTAGTGTTTTTCTCAAAGACTGAGCAATAAAAGAAAGTGCACACGGAAGTAGTGGATTTCCATGCAGTCTTGAAGAAGTAGTGTTGTCCTTCCAACGGAAAGACAGTGCTGACTCTTGACATGCAGACAGGTAATGGTCCACAACAGAGCAAACCCACAGCAGAGTCAGTCGAAGTTCTGAAGAATATTGGGAGGTAGATCAACACAGAGTAGACCCATTGTAGTCCTAGTAGAGATTACGGTATTGGTGGGCCATCAGAGGTGCAGACCCACTGCAGTCCTTGTACAGATGGCCAGCAGCCATCTGTGTGACTGTGCAGGCGCACAATCACCATTGAAAAGTCTTGCGGATAATATAGCAAGTCCATAACCCACGACTTGTCCACTCACAAAGTTTTTGGAATTGTCCTTAGAACCAGCAATGCTTTTAGCCAGTCCCTTGCTGAATTATCAACACACTTGCAAACATTATCAGTCCCTACTTCTCACATATTGTCCATATACTATGACCAACAGAAATGTGTGCAGTGAAATGTAACTTACAGGTTACTTAATTTGATGAACAGGTGTCAATTACAATTTTATAATATGAGAATACAATAACAAAGGTACAAAATATATCATTAAAGAACATAATAGTACAGATAACATTTGCAGTAATACAGGCTTTACAAAAGAATCGAAATAGCAAATACATCAGAGTTAAAAAAATTTACGACATAAGTACATACATAAAAGATCATAATAACTTCTCAAACATGAACTTCACACATGAGCATTAAAATAAAACAGAATAAATAATGTCTAAGCATCTTTACGAAGTAAATAACATTGTTGTTGTCTTCAGTCCTGAGACTGGTTTGATGCAGCTCTCCATGCTACTCTATCCTGTGCAAGCTGCTTCATCTCCCAGTACCTACTGCAACCTACATCCTTCTGAATCTGCTTAGTGTACTCATCTCTCGGTCTCCCTCTACGATTTTTACCCTCCACGCTGCCCTCCAATGCTAAATTTGTGATCCCTTGATGCCTCAAAACATGTCCTACCAACCGATCCCTTCTTCTAGTCAAGTTGTGCCACAGACTTCTCTTCTCCCCAATCCTATTCAATACCTCCTCATTAGTTACGTGATCTATCCACCTTATCTTCAGTATTCTTCTGTAGCACCACATTTCGAAAGCTTCTATTCTCTTCTTGTCCAAACTAGTTATCGTCCATGTTTCACTTCCATACATGGCTACACTCCAAACAAATACTTTCAGAAACGACTTCCTGATACATAAATCTATATTCGATGTTAACAAATTTCTCTTCTTCAGAAACGCTTTCCTTGCCATTACCAGTCTACATTTTATATCCTCTCTACTTCGACCATCATCAGTTATTTTACTTCCTAAATAGCAAAAATCCTTTACTACTTTAAGTGTCTCATTTCCTAATCTAATTCCCTCAGCATCACCCGATTTAATTTGACTACATTCCATTATCCTCGTTTTGCTTTTGTTAATATTCATCTTATATCCTCCTTTCAAGACACTGTCCATTCGATTCAACTGCTCTTCCAAGTCCTTTGCTGTCTCTGACAGAATTACAATGTCATCGGCGAACCTCAAAGTTTTTACTTCGTCTCCATGAATTTTAATACCTACTCCAAATTTTTCTTTTGTTTCCTTTACTGCTTGCTCAATATACAGATTGAATAACATCGGGGAGAGGCTACAACCCTGTCTCACTCCTTTCCCAACCACTGCTTCCCTTTCATGCCCCTCGACTCTTATGACTGCCATCTGGTTTCTGTACAAATTATAAATAGCCTTTCGCTCCCTGTATTTTACCCCTGCCACCTTTAAAATTTGGAAAAGAGTATTCCAGTCAACATTGTCAAAAGCTTTCTCTAAGTCTACAAATGCTAGAAACGTAGGTTTGCCTTTTCTTAATCTTTCTTCTAAGATAAGTCGTAAGGTCAGTATTGCCTCACGTGTTCCAACATTTCGACGGAATCCAAACTGATCCTCCCCGAGGTCCGCATCTACCAGTTTTTCCATTCGTCCTGTAAAGAATTCGCGTTAGTATTTTGCAGCCATGGCTTATTAAACTGATAGTTCGGTAATTTTCACATCTGTCAGCACCTGCTTTCTTTGGGATTGGAATTATTATATTCTTCTTGAAGTCTGAGGGTATTTCGCCTGTCTCATACATCTTGCTCACCAGCTGGTAGAGTTTTGTCAGGACTGGTTGTCCCAAGGCCGTCAGTAGTTCTAATGGAATGTTGTCTACTCCGGGGGCCTTGTTTCGACTCAGGTCTTTCAGTGCTCTGTCAAACTCTTCACGCAGTATCGTATCTCCCATTTCGTCTTCATCTACATCCTCTTCCATTTCCATAATATTGTCCTCAAGTACATCGCCCTTGTATAAACCTTCTATATACTCCTTCCACCTTTCTGCCTTCCCTTCTTTGCTTAGAACTGGGCTGCCATCTGAGCTCTTGATATTCATACACGTGGTTCTCTTCTCTCCAAAGGTCTCTTTAATTTTCCTGTAGGAAGTATCTATCTTACCCCTAGTGAGATAAGCTTCTACATCCTTACATTTGTCCTCTAGCCATCCATGTTTAGCCATTTTGCACTTCCTGTCGATCTCATTTTTGAGACGTTTGTATTCCTTTTTGCCTGCTTCATTTACAGCATTTTTATATTTTCTCCTTTCATTAATTAAATTCAATATTTCTTCTGTTACCCAAGGATTTGTAGCAGCCCTCGTCTTTGTACCTACTTTATCCTCTGCTGCCTTCACTACTACATCCCTCAGAGCTACCCATTCTTCTTCTACTGTATTTCTTTCCCCTATTCCTGTCAATTGTTCCCTTATGCTCTCTCTGAAACTCTGTACAACCTCTGGTTCTTTCAGTTTATCCAGGTCCCATCTCCTTAATTTCCCACATTTTTGCAGTTTCTTCAGTTTTAATCTACAGGTCATAACCAATAGATTGTGGTCAGAGTCCACATCTGCCCCTGGAAATGTCTTACAACTTAAAACCTGGTTCCTAAATCTCTGTCTTACCATTATATAATCTATCTGATACCTTTTAGTATCTCCAGGGTTCTTCCACGTATACAACCTTCTTTCATGATTCTTAAACCAAGTGTTAGCTATGATTAAGTTGTGCTCTGTGCAAAATTCTACTAGGCGGCTTCCTCTTTCATTTCTTAGCCCCAATCCATATTCACCTACTATGTTTCCTTCTCTCCCTTTTCCTACACTCGAATTCCAGTCACCCATTACTATTAAATTTTCGTCTCCCTTCACTATCTGAATAATTTCTTTTATTTCATCGTACATTTCTTCAATTTCTTCATCATCTGCAGAGCTAGTTGGCATATAAACTTGTACTACTGTAGTAGGTGAGGGCTTCGTATCTATCTTGGCCACAATAATGCGTTCACTATGCTGTTTGTAGTAGCTTACCCGCATTCCTATTTTCCTATTCATTATTAAACCTACTCCTGCATTACCCCTATTTGATTTTGTGTTTATAACCCTGTAGTCACCTGACCAGAAGTCTTGTTCCTCCTGCCACCGAACTTCACTAATTCCCACTATATCTAACTTTAACCTATCCATTTCCCTTTTTAAATTTTCTAACCTACCTGCCCGATTAAGGGATCTGACATTCCACGCTCCGATCCGTAGAACGCCAGTTTTCTTTCTCCTGATAACGACATCCTCCTGAGTAGTCCCCGCCCGGAGATCCGAATGGGGGACTATTTTACCTCCGGAATATTTTACCCAAGAGGATGCCATCATCATTTAATCATACAGTAAAGCTGCATGTCCTCGGGAAAAATTACGGCTGTAGTTTCCCCTTGCTTTCAGCCGTTCACAGTACCAGCACAGCAAGGCCGTTTTGGTTAATGTTGCAAGGCCAGATCAGTCAATCATCCAGACTGTTGCCCCTGCAACTACTGAAAAGGCTGCTGCCCCTCTTCAGGAACCACACGTTTGTCTGGCCTCTCAACAGATACCCCTCCGTTGTGGTTGCACCTACGGTACGGCCATCTGTATCGCTGAGGCACGCAAGCCTCCCCACCAACGGCAAGGTCCATGGTTCATGGGGGGAGGGTAAATAACATATTTTCACAAAAATTCTATAATGTAACTCTCATCAGATAAACACATAAAGACAGGAAGAACACAAATATAAAAGAGTACACAAACACATAGCGGAATAACAGAAAGCGAAAGGACAGGGTTTGTTTTAAGTGTAACATTTGGTACTGCAGTCCAACCCAAAACGTCATTCTGTACATCTTTCGTCTTATCTCAAAAATTGTTTCCACCAAAAATATACTATCCAAGCATGCTTTCTGTATTTTGTTCACATCCTCTTTCAGAAATAGTTCTCCTCCACTGTACACTACTTTTTTGGCCAAATCATTTTCTTATAGCTTCTCAATGCATTTCTTCCAATTCCTCATCGTTAGTTTCTTATATAGTCTACAGCCTCTTAAGCTAACTTAAGAATCTACTGAGCTCAGATGCTAAAGTAAGGGACGACGCAATGCAGCAGCACAAAACAATTAACACAAACAGCAATGACTAAAAAATGCAAGTAAGCTTAGCAAGCAGCAATAAATGTAATAACGTATACCTAAACATAACAAAGCTGAAGCAGAAAAAATATTACAGTAAAAAATGTTTAATACCTATGTCACATCTTAACACTAGAGTGATGCATCACAACATAGTCTAGCAGATAAGTTACCAAATCGTAAAAAAAATTATTTCTGCAATTCCCGTGAAGGGAAATGTCTATTTGTACTCTCTTTTCTAAGAAAGTACTTCATAAAATGATTCTTTACTGGGTCCGTAGACATAAAATAATGATATTAGTACATCTATTAAATTTTATTTTAACCAATGCTACAGTGCAGATAGAAACTGGATATTAAAAAAATGAGCAATCTCTCAGCTAGAAAGACAATAGATGTAAAATGTTTCTGATCATTTCATTTAAGTATCATAAATTAAGAGCTTCACATTGTAATCATATGGTGTCGTATTTACGATGCTTTCTACAAAGGAATGTCAATAGCGAGGATAATGGCCTCTTTTTTTTTTCTTTCCACGTGTGCCTCTGACAGGCAAACACTAATGGCTTTCTTTTGTCACGTGGTTGTCGCGCAGCTGGGTGCCCACGACGCATTACGTGCAGGTGGTCACTTAACTGTCTTATCGAAATATTTACGACACCAGTTTCCGCTACAGTGGCAGTCTCATATAAAAAAACCTCACACGTCAAGAATTTACGTTATTCATCTGTAGAAACAAAATCCTATTGATATAACAGTGTCCAAAAAATTTTCGTCGTCATTGTAATAGATTCACGCACTTACATACGTTTCATAACTCTTAAAGTACGATTCTTGGTTTCCAACATCCTATTTCACAAACCAGAGTCCCTAACCACTACTCATTATTCCTTACCTTATTCGTCCACTCTTCTTTCAATATTTCATCATAACAGATACGTAGCATAATCAAATAACTCATATGGCATCAGCTTAAACATACCTCAGCAGCATAATTCACATCGTAGTCGTAATAATAACATCATAACACCTCAGTCAAATCTCAAAAACGTCATAGCTTTCTGCAATAATTTCAAAACCTAAAAAAAATTATTTGCTCACTTCAAAAATGTCATCTACCTGAAACTTTTAACAATCGGGATCCCGTACCAAACACATCATTCAAAGCTCTCATAGTATCACAATGGTTCTGAAAAAATACACTCCTGGAAATGGAAAAAAGAACACATTGACACCGGTGTGTCAGACCCACCATACTTGCTCCGGACACTGCGAGAGGGCTGTACAAGCAATGATCACACGCACGGCACAGCGGACACACCAGGAACCGCGGTGTTGGCCGTCGAATGGCGCTAGCTGCGCAGCATTTGTGCATCGCCGCCGTCAGTGTCAGCCAGTTTGCCGTGGCTTACGGAGCTCCATCGCAGTCTTTAACACTGGTAGCATGCCGCGACAGCGTGGACGTGAACCGTATGTGCAGCTGACGGACTTTGAGCGAGGGCGTATAGTGGGCATGCTGGAGGTCGGGTGGACGTACCGCCGAATTGCTCAACACGTGGGGCGTGAGGTCTCCACAGTACATCGACGTTGTCGCCAGTGGTCGGCGGAAGGTGCACGTGCCGGTCGACCTGGGGCCGGACCGCAGCGACGCATGGATGCACGCCAAGACCGTAGGATCATACACAGTGCCGTAGGGGACCGCACCGCCACTTCCCAGCAAATTAGGGACACTGTTGCTCTTGGGGTATCGGCGAGGACCATTCGCAACCGTCTCCATGTAGCTGGGCTACGGTCCCGCACACCGTTAGGCCGTCTTCCGCTCACGACCCAACATCGTGCAGCCCGCCTCCAGTGGTGTCGCGACAGGTGTGAATGGAGGGACGAATGGAGACTTGTCGTCTTCAGCGATGAGAGTCGCTTCTGCCTTGGTGCCAATGATGGTCGTATGCGTGTTTGGCGCCGTGCAGGTGAGCGCCACAATCAGGACTGCATACAACCGAGGCACACAGGGCCTACACCCGGAATCATGGTGTGGGGAGCGATCTCCTACACTGGCAGTACACCTCTGGTGATCGTCGAGGGGACACTGAATAGTGCACGGTACATCCAAACCGTCATCGAACCCATCGTTCTACCATTCCTAGACCGGCAAGGGAACTTGCTGTTCCAACAGGACAATGCACGTCTGCATGTATCCTGTGCCACCCAACGTGCTCTAGAAGGTGTAAGTCAACTACCCTGGCAAGCAAGATCTTCGGATCTGTCCCCCATTGAGCATGTTTGGGACTGGATGAAGCGTCGTCTCACGCGGTCTGCACGTCCAGCACGAACGCTGGTCCATCTGAGGCGCCAGGTGGAAATGGCATGGCAAGCCGTTCCACAGGACTACATCCAGCATCTGTACGATCGTCTCCATGGGAGAATAGCAGCCTGCATTGCTGCGAAAGGTGGATATACACTGTACTAGTGCCGACATTGTGCATGCTCTGTTGCCTGTGTCTATGTGCCTGTGGTTCTGTCAGTGTGATCATGTGATGTATCTGACCCCATGAATGTGTCAATAAAGTTTCCCCTTCCTGGGACAATGAATTCACGGTGTTCTTATTTCAATTTCCAGGAGTGTATGAACATTTCACAAAGTACAGACAAAATACAATTTCATTAGTTTGAAGTTTTTCTGCTGTGTAATTACGTAAACATCTGTCAGTGACGCAGTTAAAAAAAATGTTTGTCTCTCAGTTAAATGATCAGATAGATGTATAATTTATGTGTTAGAGAAATATGGTACCGATGTGTTAAGTTGTATAAGCAAATACCATATTAGCTAGGGCTCCTTGTGCTTGCCAAACACATGGTACACAAAGTAAGCGTGTACCCCCCTGAGGATTAATGTAATTATATCCTCAGGTGTTACAGATTACAGCAATGGAATGAAATGTATTACGGAAAACCTTTGTATCATTGTAATTCAAATATTTTTAAAAGTAAATGTTTTAAGTACAAAATTAATCACTCAAATACGAGTACTGTAGCGCTAAACTGTGCGTCTTGTTGTAAGATAGTCTCTGTGGAAGTGTCGTAGTTATCGTCCTCCGATAGCTAAGTTCTGCAGAAGTCAATGTACTTACCTCATGATAAACAAAAGTGAAATGCTTTGCGTATAGATATTGTAGTTACTACGCTTATTGCTGTGATGAAGTAAGTACTGTACTGTAACGTATTGTTGTGCTACAGAAAAGGCTGTCTCACTGTAGCTATACCACAAACGTTACAACTAAAACATGTTTTCCTTTTCAGAAGAATTCAGGAAAACTGTGCAGGTATAAAACAGATACACCGCAAAAGCCCAATGTAAATTGTGTCACACATTAGTAGCGTCGTGATATAATCGTTTAGCTATCAAAGAAACCAAATGCTAAGTCATCTTTAATCTCACAGAAATTACTTCAAATAAAGAATGTCTTTTCAACTAAACCAAAATGTTGTATTAAAACCTCATTAACAGTATATGTTCTAAGTATGTAAGCCTTATAGTCGTTACGTAATCGTGGAACTAACTAGCAAGAATGTACAAATAACAACACTGTGTCGTCTGTTCACTACAACAATGCATTCCTAATTTCTGTTTAAAAATGTTCCCTAGGTTCTAGACTGGATATTTAACTACAAACATTGTTGCATGTTAACAGTTTCTAAGTCTGACAAAGCATAGTAGTAATGTAAAGTGAAAAGTTTTATAGCAAGGACTTAGTTAAAAAGCAGATTATATTTCAATAAACGGTTTTACATGTGAGATGTGGTGTAAACCTTTACTCTTCCTAGTAAGCAGAGTTTCAACTTCAACGCAATTATCAGGTGGAATACGTCGGTAAAGAATATTGGAGTTTTTCTCAAGGTTAGCCCCTATTTATTTTTCTCTGCGCCAGCCGGCGCACGTGGCTGCCTGCGGTGCGAGTCATTGTCTGCTATCTCTTTGTTGGCGTGCGTCGTTATTGGGATTAGGAGACCTAACTTCTACAAATTCACTTTGCCGAGAGGGCCCAGCTCTGTTTGAATCCCGCCAGTTCTGATGCAATTCAGGTCTGTAGTTACGATCATATCGTTTGTCGTCATGTCGGTAATTTCAGTAATTAATTTCTTGTCGGTCAGGTGGTGGAGAATTTCTCCCTGAATCGTAACTGCGCGGGACCGCTGCGTCTGAAGTTATTCCGTCTCCCTTGATAATAATTATTTTGGTTCCCGTATTGTCTGTTTCTCTGATTGTCTCTGTGATATTCATTACTACGGGAATGCGATCTTTCTCTGTAACTATTACTCTGCCAGTGGTTGTCATATGGGTGGTGTCTGTTTTGGTTACGATTTGTGTTGTGAGAATGCCCTTGCCGTGTCCAGTTATTGTTTCTTTCATCGCGGAATTGCGACGGATGTAACCTGTACTGATTGTTTTCCTGTTTTCGCATCCCGCGACTGTCTGTGTCAATTTCTAATTCTTGTAAGAGTCCCTGAAAAGCTTCAATGTCGTCTTTGCAACGTCCTGCCAAAATAATATATCGTAAATGTTCAGGCAATTTCATTAAGCAAATGTGGATGAGTTCTGTGGGGCTGTATGGGTTTGAAAGATATTGATTCTTATGTAACATGTCTTCAAAATATTTCTATTCAATTTCTAATTCTTGTAAGAGTCCCTGAAAAGCTTCAATGTCGTCTTTGCAACGTCCTGCCAAAATAATATATCGTAAATGTTCAGGCAATTTCATTAAGCAAATGTGGATGAGTTCTGTGGGGCTGTATAGGTTTGAAAGATATTGATTCTTATGTAACATGTCTTCAAAATATTTCACAAGACTGGAAAATTCAGATTGCTCGAAATGTTTCATCATTATGATGCCATATTTTACTCGATCTTGTGTAGCTTGAGACCAATATGCTGAGAAGAAGGCATGATAAAATTCTCCTTCACTGTGGCAATCGTGAATGACCGATCGCATTCTTACAGCTGGTTCATTCTCTAAGTAGCCACACATAAATTCTAATCTGTGCTCTAATGACCAGTTGGGAGGAGAACAATGAGAGAATTGATGAAGCCACGCCTGTGGATGAATGTCGTTGCCAGAATTTTTAAATGTTTTGAATTTACGTGTAGTAATGAACAGCTTATTGTCAAAACCATCATGTCGGCGAGTCGCATGTCGGTCATTCTTACATCGTTTCGGCGGTTCCATCTCAAAATTCAGTGTACCTTGCCAATTTCTTTCATGATTTCCGAAATGCCCTGTGTTATTATTTTGTGGTTGTTCTGTATTGCTATGTCCCTCTTCCCATACTGGGGCGCGAGTGTCCTCTGAAATATGCAATTCTTGTATTACTTGAGCCAACTGATCTTGTACTTCCCGCATTTCTCTTTTGTACTGTGTGTTGATTTGATTTTGATTCTGTTTGAATTTTCTAATTTGTTCATACTCTTCATTGTCAGTGAAGGCTACAGGTTTTGTGTCATTCAGATCATCATCTACCTTTGTAGATAAGTTAGTGAACTGATCTGAAAGTTCGGCTACTTTATCCGATAGTGAAATTATTTCCTCTGTGTGTCTTTCTGAACCAATTTTCAGAGTATCTACTGTGTCCTTTAAGTTCGCTTGAGTTTTTGCAAGTTGCTTAACCGAATCGGTACATGCAACTGAGTCAATTTTAGCTTGCAAGGTCTCATGATGTTCATGAACAATAGTTTGCAATTCCTTTATGGCTGCTTCGTAATTCCGTAATCCATTTTCACCACACGGAGAAATAGGTTGGAAATACTCACAAATTTGTGTTTTTACGTCATTACAGACTTTTTGACATTTCGATTCGATGTTATGTAACTCATTAGTTAAATCTTCACGTGTTTCTTCAAGTGTGGTGTCTAACTTTTGAAGCTTTTGTTCCATTGTGTCTAACTTTTGAAGATTTTGTTCCATTGTGTCTAACTGTTGCTGTGTTTGTCTTTGGTTTTGTTTCATTTGTTGCATTAATTGCAATAATAATTTATTAGTGTCTGGAATCTGTTCCTCTATGCTTTTCGGCAGTGCATTTGCACCGGCAACATTCACATTTTGACTAGCAGAAAATGTGTCTTGACTTATTTGAGCAAACGGTGAGGACGCAAAACCTGAATGTACAGTATTTCCTAGATTGTGTCCTGTCGTTTCTGATTCCTGACACGAGCTGTTGCCAACCGATCGATCGATGATGCTTCCCTGTTCACTAATTGTTTCTTTGCCTACACCATTATTTGCAGCCCACTCCATTTCCCTATGCACAATTACCAAATTACTAATTTTAACATTAGTTAATTCATTACATGGTGGCGCTAACACACTTCTTTCATCTTCACTGCCATTTCTCAGTGCACTTTGGAGCCTAGTATTACGTTTTTCACACGCCATTATTGTCACAATATTTCACACGATAACACAGAAAAGCACAATTTGAAGAGCAAAAATAAGAGAACACATTAACATAGCACTGAAAATAATATCTAGTTAATTGCAAGCGCAGCTGCGAAATACTTGGTGCAAATCTACATGCATGCTACAACTGTTTTACTGTACAACAATGAAAGACTACAACTACAAAGGAGATTCTCTCTACAATTACGTGCTAGCAATAATCAAAGTCTACACTTATTACACAAACTACAAAAAAAATCAGAAGATTCAGGTGAGGTATCCTGGCAGGGTCGCCATATGAAACGTCCCCTTTGAACAATTATACACGACTGGGCTTAAACTGACACACAATAGTTTTTAGCGCAACGCAATCTGACTTTCAATAATCCCTACAAGAGAATGGCCCTGAATAACATTAACCTATATGTTTCACAAATCACTTACCTCACAAAAATGTTTGTTACTCAAACTACTGCAATACAGTGAGCGCCACTACTGCCAGCTACCTAAAAGATTCAAACTACGGAAGTCACTAACTACTGATAGGCACAGTTAGCAAATGAAAGATTTTAATAGAGAACAAACAATTTATTTATCTTTATAGTCATAATATATATATCACTTCATGACATCCAGTCTGTACATACTAATTTTTATTTGCTCATAGATAAGTCTTTTTTGACATATACTTTAATTGCATCCACAAAATCACCTCCTTATGTGTGACCTTTCATGGTTATAATTGCTAAAAAATCTTCCTCTATTACCCCATCATTTGTGCAGTAACACCCAAATAATGAGACCTGAGCCATCGAAGCTAAATCTGTACTGGAATCACATGCAAGACTGAAGTGTTTGGATAGTTTGACTTTATTAATTACTGCCTCACACATATATTTTGAAAGCTCTTCTATACGACGTCGACAGGTAGATTGTGAAAGTGTGAGCTTATTTGTTTCAGCTGATATTGGTTTACTGTTGGAGAAATTTTGAAACAAAGTTTCAGAAAAAGTCATCATACATTGCTTCACTAATTTAGTGTCAGTGATAATGATGATGATATCGTGTGACGAGGGCCTCCCGTCGGGTAGACCCTTCGCCGGGTGCAAGTCTTTCGATTTGACGCCACTTCGGCGACTTGCGCGTCGATGGGGATGAAATGATGATGATTAGGACAACACAACACCCAGTCCCTGAGCGGAGCAAATTTCCTACCCAGCCGGGAATCGAACCCGGGCCCTTTGGATTGACATTATGTCGCGCTGACCACTTAGCTACCGGGGGCGGACAGTATTAGTGAAAGCTTTCATTCTTTTTGCCAGAATGTTACATACTTGGTATGATGCTCTTGTGACAGCCTCACTTTGTCCAACTGCTGCAAACACAACGTTTTGTTGGCGACGGATGCTAGGTTATAGATGAGAATTTTTTTCCTTTCTTTGATTTGGATTCAAAGGAAACGCTACTGTAAATGAATTGTGCTTACTTGCGTAGTGACGAAATAAATTGTATCTCTTCAGTCCCACAATCCCGGCATATCAAGCAAGTAGCAGCACCTTCTTTGTGTCAACTTACAAAGCAAAACTCTTCTTCCCATATTTCTTGGAAACTTCTTTTCTCTTCACCTATTTTCCTCTTAGTCACTGTTCCTGTGCGGAAAATCAGACATTATTAATTCCACTAATAATTACATCACCAAATATGAACACAAATACAACCAATACGGGACGACGCGCGGGATTAGCCGAGTGGTCTGGGGCGCTGCAGTCATGGACTGTGCGGCTGGTCCCGGCGGAGGTTCGACTCCTCCCTCGGGCGTGGGTGTGTGTGTTTGTCCTTAGCAGTTAAGTCCCATAAGACTAAAAAAAAAAACAACGCGGCGAACCCTCAGGAGCATCGAAACTTAGTTCACGACTGCCACACTGACACGAAATAGCTAACAATGAGGCGGCTTCGGACAAGCCCGCCTCCGACCTCCGACGAATGAACGGCCGTGGTCACGCGGTGCGTGTGATGCACGTCTCGCACTGTTGGCTAGCAGGCCGCTCACGCCTTTAGCGCTACGGAACACCGGCAAGTGGTGCGGTAAATGAAAGTTGAGAACCGTTTCCAGTTACCTAATTACTTCCCCGACTTTAATCACAATTCTACGCAGTTACCGCAAACAAAACACTGCTTCGCCAGACGAGTAGATAACTGACGCTACCCGTGAGAAGCCCTAGTGGGTTGCGGGCCGCACGAAAATATGATCTGGGCCGCATGAGGCCCGCGGGTCGCAGTTTGATGAACACTGGTTTAGAGGATAACCTTCCCGTCTAGAATAAAATAATTTAACTTACTTTCCGTCTAATGAAAGAAAGAAAGAGGATTGAACTTTTTGTGCCTTGCAGCTGTCCTGTCTAGACTTGCTTTTGACAGCGTGTCTGATCTAATAGCCTTTAGCGTACACAATGTTGTACGCGTTGTGCCTTCATTGGTAACTATATTAATGTGACTGATCAAAAGATTATTTAGACGTGAGCACATAAGCTTACGCCACGGCCCTTAGTACTGGTTGTCTATGCAGTGAACCTGAAAACATACATATATATTTTCCTTACCTTTTATTTTACTGCGTCGCCTCTGGATAACGTCATCTGGCTGCATGTCTGAATATACTCACTCTGATCTATTGTTGATAATCATTTGGATTGGCATTCATTTACTGGGATTGAAAATATGTCTGCTGAAACTGCACTTATTATTCATTTGCTTTTTTGATTGAAGTTTCTGGTGAAAAATTCAATGTCATTATTAAATAAAAAGAATTGAGAACACTCAATAAAAGTTAAATCTTGTGGTTACTGGGTTCAATGAAAAATAATACGATATTGGTTGAGATAAACTAATCTATTCTGAAAATGATTGAATATAAATTTTTAACTCTTTATAATATTTCAATTTATAAAACTTTAGTTTGGGGATCGTTGACGTAAAACAGATAAAAAATTTAACAACAAGTTTTAAATGTGCAATTACCGCATAAATACCTTTGACGTCTTCATGACGTCGATTTTTAATAATCCATAAATAATTACCCATTGTATAATTATAGTATTCTTCCAGTAATATATAGCTGGTGGCGAACAGGCACACCCCTCTGTCTCCACATACAACTTCACTGCACAAAGGTTGACTCAAGAGTGTTCTATCGACAATGCTGCCCGCTTCTCGCCGCCTTCCCTATGTATCAATGTGCGGGCTCTCCCGCCAACAAAGAGTTTCGTGCGGATACTTCACTGTCACCATCGATATGCAAAGAACTTCAATAAAATTTACAAGACAATTTTCTTAACATTTTTCTTACATAGTATAATGTTATTTTCATATATCTTATAAATATTTTTCACCAGTGTATTACTTTGATTTATTTATGTTTTGGCCTGCTTGATTTTCTATTGACCTATTTCAAGTGAAGTGTCCTGCTTCGAAATGAGCCCCGAAAACCTGCGAAGACGTGTCCGGAGACGCCGACGCTCCAGACAGCTGCGGGGCGCTAACCTCACTGTCGCCCTCCAGGACTGGTGGTCTGGGGTGACATTTCATTTCGTAGCAGGATCACTTTGGTTTTCATCCAAGACACCGTTATAGCACAACAGTACGTCGACGATAGTAGGATCTGTAACGAATTGACGCATGGTGCAGGATATGGCAATTGAATCTCAATACAGACAAGTGTAATGTGCTGCGAATACATAGAAAAAAAGATCCTTTATCATTCAGCTACAATACAGCAGTTCAGCAACTGGAAGCAGTTCATTCCATAAAAGATCTGGGAGTAGGCATTAGGAGTGATTTAAAATGCAATGATCATATAAAGTTGATCGTCGGTAAAGCAGATGTCAGACTGAGATTCATTGGAAGAATCCTAAGGAAATGCAATCTGAAAACAAAGGAAGTAGGTTATAGTACGCTTGTTCGCCCACTCCTTGAATACTGCCCACCTGTGTGGGATCCGCACCAGAGAGGGTTGATAGAAGAGATAGAGAAGATCCAACGGAGAGCACCGCGCTTCGTCACAGCGTGACGGAGATGATAGATAAACTCCAGTGGAAGACTCTGCAGGAGAGAAGCTCAGTAGCTCGGTACGGGCTTTTGTTGAAGTTTCGAGAACATACCTTCACCGAAGAGTCAAGCAGTATATTGCTCCCTCCTACCTATATCTCGCGAAGAGACCATGAGGATAAAATCAGAGAGATTACAGCTCACACAGAGGCATGCCGACAATCTTTCTTTCCACGAACAGTACGAGACTGGAATAGAAGGAAGAACCGATAGAGGTACTCAAAGTACCCTCCACCACACACCGTCAGGTGGCTTGCGGAGTATGGATGTGGATGTAGAAGTAGATCTCGGGATTTCGACTATGTGAAGCGCCAATTGGACAGAGTTGTGCAAGATATCCCTCAGGAGTTCCTTTATCATACCGTGTGAAAAGCACTTTCCGGAGTATTTCCGAACGTGTAGAGCAATATCAAACATGATTGGTATTCTGAACGTGCGTCTGAACGTAGACAAATAGTATGGAAGAATGCCACCTAAGGCACATTCGCACCATCTCTTTTCAGGATAGTGCCTGGAGACACCATATTAGCGCTAAGCTGAACCCTATTTTTCGTGTGTTTTAGATTATAATTTACGACCGATGAATATGTACTGTTTTAAAACAGCAGAATATTAATCTATCGAATACCCCTGTTTAGTGGTACGATTTATTGTGATTTTGGGAACGTGGCGCTAGTGGTTAAATTATTTTCAAGTTGTAACCCGTGTCTGATGAAACTACACCGTTTCGAGCCAAATGCACAAAGAAGATACATCAAAAACATATTTTTCTCGGTACGATTTGATAGACTTACATGTCAGTTAATAATGCAGCTACGATTAAAGCCTTTAGAAGACAGTATCATACATAATAATGACACATGTTACGACCGTTTGGTGTAGTGTTATCAATAGAAACAGATTTAGGAATTTATGCGTAATGTACTAAGCTACGTCTGTAGACTATGGACGAAATAAGTTCCAAGTCACTTGTAAGGATTTTATTAACTTTAAAGTGCCAATGTCTTATGACATTCATAGTAACTGACCTACTGGGCGACTCTGAGGCCCACGACAAACCAGTGTCCCCGTTGTACAACAAAATGATATCTCTAGACCAAGCCGGAAAAGTTAAACATCTAAACAATTACACTGGTGCTTTCTCAAGAGCGGCTTCACAGACCACGTGACCTTGATGGGTGGCCGACGACGTGAAGTCTTCCTCGGTCTGTCGGCGTCCCAGGGGTACGCTGATGTCGACACTGGACGGAGCCGCAGCTGCCACTATGGCACCAAAATGGGCACCTGTTTGACGTAGAGCCCGAGATCTCGCCTCCTGACCCAGGCTGCTCACGCGGTGTGAACTTCTTCCAAGTCTCAGCGAGGGCTGTATTGGACGCTCACTTCAGGATACGTCGCGGACTATTTACAGTCACCTGTTGTGCGGAAGAGGTTAGGCCCGCGTACATCGCGACCTCTTGTAGCGTAAGTGAGGCTGCCTGGTGGCCGCCAATGAGAGTCTGCGTGTACAGGAAGACCGGGTAAGGTGACTCCTGCTCGCTATGGGGCCCGCTTCACACGTCTCTTCAGCTGGTGGCCGGAGAAGCAGGCGCTCGCCATAGACGCATTATGTTGCATGAAAAGGTTTTCAGATACCGCTACCAGTCACAAAATTTGTTGGCAACTAAATTCTTTATTTAGCGACATTTTTGAGGTGATACTTCATCGTCAAGCTGTACTGGCATTACAAAAACACTTCACACTAAAGCTTCTTTACGTGACTGCTGTGATGACCCTATGGAGAGAGAGAGAAGGGTAGCCTAATAAGAGACGATGTCGCTTCGTATATTGGACTTCTGTTCACATGAAATTTTATAAAACAGTCATGCACTTTGTTCTTGTGGCGTGGCCGTTTTCTTGTGATGTGCTGAGGCATAGATATTTTCGGGGCTCTTTGTACTTCTTCACTATTGATCGCAGACTTAATAATCGATCCTGGTGTTGTCAGTTGCTTGCTGTCCCGTAATTAGTACTTATATTGTAATTTATATTGTAAAATTGTACCGTCGCTCATTTTGTACTACATTACGCCAAGTAACAACAGTGAAACGACAGCTAGACATGTGAAAACATTGCTACAGACAACACCGTGATTGACATATGGGCAGTGAAATCGAAACTAGCCTTGTTTTGAAAGGCGTCATGTGTTCTGCATTGCTCATTTGTTGATGAATTTCTCAGTAGAACCAACTGATTTTATATATGTAGTACAATCTAACTTCTGCACCATTTGAGTGCAGTAAAGTGGTAATTGTAAATAAGAATAGTAGTAGATCTATTATATGTTTATTAACTCATAAAAAACATTTTTTTCTAATTTTAAATTCAGTGTATTAATGCGATCTTACTAGTAAATGAATGTTGTAAAACGATTCTTTCATATAGCGTTCGTTAAAAAAAAGACGATCATTCCACTTGGGGACTGTGGGAGGTACATTAGCTTATTTGTTTTAGTTCTAAATATTTGTCGTGTGTTATGATTTTCTGACAAGTTCTACATCCTGGAGGACTTCTTCACTACGGATCAATTGGAATGAAAGTAGATCTAATATAATCTAATTTGTGTATCGTGCTTCACAGAGGCCGTTGTAAAGTCTGTCAACAACGGTCAAGACGTGCAAAAGAGCCACTTAAATATCAATGCTTCAGCACATCACAAGATAATTACCATGTCACAAGAACAAGGCGAGTGACTGTTTTATAAAATTTCATGTGACCAGAAGACCAATACACAAAGTGACATCGCCTCTTATTACATTACCCCTCTCTCTCTCTTCATAGGATGATCACAGCAGTCACGTAAAGAAACTTTAATATATGTATAGCAATTATGGGAAGTTGCCTTAATATATGTTTGAACATGTTTTAAGTGCTTTTGTAATGCGAATACAGCCTGACGGTGAGGTATTGCCTCGAAAAATGACTCTAAATAAAGAATTTCGTAATCAACAAATTTTGTGACTCGTAGGGGTATTTGGAAACGTTTTTATATTTTTGAAGCCGTCGCGGTCGATATGACATCAAATTAAATAATGTTGCAGCTTTGCGTCACACTAAATCCACTTTTTTTACTCACCTTCGCGTTTTCTAATAAGCTTAATAAGCTTAGAATCTTTTCGTTAATTTAGTATATTCAGTAATAATCGATTTACGTAAATGTCAGTGCGCTCTCTCTCAAGAGTTAGCGTTTCCGGTTGCCATCATCTACAAGATAGCTTGCCATAAGATATTTCTCACTTTCTTGTACAGTCATGTATTTCACATTTTCTAAGGATTCTACTACTGAATGGAAATAGCAATCAAATAAGAATGACCTTATGGATTTACTAGAAAGTGAGAACGATGCAACACGTTTTATCTCATCTCAAAGACAATTTCAAATTTGTATCGCACTATTTGGAATGGAATTTTTGTAATTTGATGTCCGCACTGGCTGTATATGGAACTTTACTTTCTTCCGTTCATGGATACAGAAGTTTTTATTTATGTATGCTATAGGTAGTACAACAAGACTAGCTTACGTGCAAGGGAGCTGATGTAGAAATTTTACACCCATCCATTTCGTAAGGAATCTGTGTAATCTGCGGATGAGATACAGCCGACAACTGGTCCTGGAGCACGCTACGATCGCGTATATCATGTTGAGACACGATTACCCCATGCACAAGCCGCACCGTTTCAAAGCATTCAGCAGCACGTTGATCTCGACACGCTCAGAGTTGGCATTCGAATGAAAGGCCCTTGTGTGACAACTTAATGTTACGACCCTTTTACGTTTCATAACGGTCTTCATGTCTGCTGAAGGAGTAAGCCATCAGTTATCACTGCATGACCAGGAAGATGAAGCACCAAGAAGAACGTTCGGATATGAATGTAACTTCGAACACGGACGCCCCATCAGCGGGTATATAAATAATAAGCGCTGCAGATGCTCTGTGAATCGTAAAACTCTCATCAGAGTGCAGTGGCATTCTTTGCCTTTAGTGTTGTTACCAGACCGGGTATGTTATACAGTGAGGTGGCAGAACTCGTGGAACAGCGATGTGCACATATTAGGATGGTATTAGTATCACGTACACAAGATATAAAGGGCAAATTACTGGCGGAGCTCTGATATATACAGACGTAATTTATGTGAAAAGGTGTCCGACGTGATTGTGGTCCCATGACGGGACTGACTTTGAATTCGGAACGGTAGTTTGCGTTACACGCATGGGATATTCCATTTCGGAAATCGTTAGGGAATTCACCATTCCGAGAGCCACTGTGTCAAGAGTGTGCTGAGAATACCAAATTCCAGGCATTAAATCTCACCATGGACAAAGCAGTGACCAACGGTCTGCACTGAAGCAACCGAGAGATTGTGTGGAATTCTCAGTGCTAACAAACAAGAAAATTACGTGAAATAACCGCAGAAATCAAGGTGGGAAATGCGACGAACGTATCATTTAGGACAATGAAGCGAAATTTGGCATTAATGGGCTATGGAAGCAGATGACCGACGAGACAGCCTTAGCTAAAAGCACGAAACCGAGTACAGCGCCTCTCCAGGGTACGTAACCATATCGGTTGTAGCCTAGACGACCGGAAAACCGGGGGCTAGTCAGGTGGGTCCCAATTCAAGCTGTTAAGCGCTGATTGTAGGGTTAGAGTGTAGCGCAGATCCCTCGAAGTCATGGATCCAAGATGTCAAAAAGGCTGGTGCTGGTTCTATAATAGTGTGGGCTGCGTTTATATGGAATGAGAAACTTCTTCTGATCCAACTCAAGCGATCATTGACATCCATGCACTTCAAGTTCCAAAACAACGATGGAAATTTTGTGGATGCCAATGCGCCATGCCCTTAGGCTACAATTGTTCACAATTGGTTTGAAGGACGTTATGGACAACTGGAGCGAATGATTTTACCACGCAAACCACCCGACCTGAGTCCTAACGAACATTGTCGAGACATAATAGAGAGGTCAGTTCGTGCAGAAAATCCTGCTCCGGCAACATTTACGCAATTCTACATCTATATTTATATTCCGCAAGCCGCCCAACGGTGTGTGGCGGAGGGCACTTTACGTGCCACTGTCATTACCTCCCTTTCCTGTTCCAGTCGCGTATGGTTCGCGGGAAGAACGACTGTCTGAAAGCCTCCATGCGCGCTCTAGTCTCTCTAATTTTACATTCGTGATATATTCGATACCTCATCCAGAAACGCATCCTCTCGAAACCTGGCGAGTAAGCTACACCGAGATGCAGAGCGCCTCTCTTGCAGAGTCTGCCACTTGAGTTTGTTAAACATCTCCGTAACGCTATCACGCTTACCAAATAACCCCGCTCTTCTTTGGATCTTCTCTATATCCTCCGTCAACCCGATCTGGTACGGATCCCACACTGACGAGCAATACTCAAGTATAGGTCGAACGAGTGTTTTGTAAGCCACCTCCTTTTTTTGATGGACTACATTTTCTAAGGACTCTCCCAATGAATCTCAACCTGGTATTCGCCTTACCAACAATTAATTTTATATGATCATTCCACTTCAAATCGTTCCGCACGCACACTCCCTGATATTTTATAGAAGTAACTGCTACCAGTTGTTGTTCCGCTATCATATAATTATACAATAAAGGATCCTTTTTTCTATGTATTCGCAATACATTACATTTGTCTATCTTAAGGGTCAGTTGCCACTCCCTGCACCAAGTGCCTATCCGCTGCAGATGTTCCTGCATTTCCCTACAATTTTGTAGTGCTGCAACTTCTCTGTATACTACAGCATCATCCGCGAAAAGCAGCATGGAACTTCCGACACTATCTACTAGGTCATTTATATATATTGTGAAAAGCAATGGTCTCATAACAACCCCCTGTGGCACGCCAGAGATTACTTTAACGTCTGTAGACGTCTCTCCATTGATAACAATATGCTGTGTTCTGTTTGCTAAAAACTCTTCAATCCAGCCACACAGCTGGTCTGATATTCCGTAGGCTCTTACTTTGTTTATAAGGCGACAGTGCGGGACTGTATCGAACGCCTTCCGGAAGTCAAGAAAAATAGCATCTACCTGGGAGCATGTATCTAATATTTTCTGGGTCTCATGAGCAAATAAAGCGAGTTGGGTCTCACACGATATCTGTTTCCGGAATTCAAGTTGATTCCTACAGAGTAGATTCTGGGTTTCCAAAAACGACATGATACTCGAGCAAAAAACAGGTTCTAAAATTCTACAACAGATCGACGTCAGAGATAAAGGTGTATAGTTTTGCGCATCTGCTCGACGACCCTTCTTGAAGACTGGGACTACCTGTGCTCTTTTCCAATCATTTGGAACTTTCCGTTCCTCTAGAGAGTTGCGGTACACGGCTGTTAGAAGGGGGGCAAGTTCTTTCGCGTACTCTGTGTAGAATCGAATTGGTATCCCGTCAGGTCCAGTGGACTTTCCTCTGTTGAGTGATTCCAGTTGCTTTTCTATTCCTTGGACACTTATTTCGATGTCAGCCATTTTTTCGTTTGTGCGAGGATTTAGAGAAGGAACTGCAGTGCGGTCTTCCTCTGTTAAACAGCTTTGGAAAAAGGTGTTTAGTATTTCAGCTTACGCGTGTCATCCTCTGTTTCAAAGCCATCATCATCCCGGAGTGTCTGGATATGCTGTTTCGAGCCACTTACTGATTTAACGTAAGACCAGAGCTTCCTAGGATTTTCTGTCAAGTCGGTAAATAGAATTTTACTTTCGAATTCACTGAACACTTCACGCATAGCCCTCCTTACGCTAACTTTGATATCGTTTAGCTTCTGTTTGAGAGGTTTTGGCTGCGTTTAAACTTGGAGTGAAGTTCTCTTTGCTTTCGCTGTAGTTTCCTAACTTTGTTGTTGTACCACGGTGGGTTTTTCCCGTCCCTCACAGTTTTACTCGGCACGTACCTGTCTAAAACACATTTTACGTTTGCCTTGAACTTTTTCCATAAACACTCAACATTGTCAGTGTCGGAACAGAAATTTTCGTTTTGATCTGTAAGGTAGTCTGAAATCTGCCTTCTATTACTCTTGCTAAACAGATAAACCTTCCTCCCTTTTTTATATTCTTATTAACTTCCATATTCATTGATGCTGCAACGGCCTTATGATACTGATTCCCTGTTCTGCACATACAGAGTCGAAAAGTTCGGGTCTGTTTGTTATCAGTAGGTCCAAGATGTTATCTGCACGAATTGGTTACCTGTTTAATTGCTCGAGGTAATTTTCGGATAGTGCACTCAGTATAATGTCACTCGATGCTCTGTCCCTACCACCCGTCCTAAACATCCCAGTCTGTATCTGGTAAATTGAAATCTCCACCTAAGAGCATAACATGGTGAGAAAATTTATGTGAAATGTATTCCAAATTTTCTCTCAGTTGTTCTGCCGCTAATGCTGCTGAGTCGGGAGGTCGGTAAAAGGAGCCAATTGTTAACCTAGCTCGGTTGTTGAGTGTAACCTCCACCCATAATAATTCACAGAAACTATCCACTTCTACTTCACTACAGGATAAACTACTACTAACAGCGACGAACACTCCACCGCCAGTTGCATGCAATATATCCTTTCTAAACACCGTCTGCACCTTTGTAAAAATTTCGGCAGAATTTATCTCTAGCTTCAGCCAGCTTTCTGTACCTATAACGATTTCAGCTTCGGTGCTTTGTATCAGCGCTTGAAGTTCCGGTACTTTACCAACGCAGCTTCGACAGTTTACAATTACAATACCGTTTGCTGCTTTGTCCCCGCATGTCCTGACTTTGTCCCGCACCCGTTGAGGCTGTTGCCCTTTCTGTACTTGCGCAAGGCCATCTAACCTAA
The DNA here is from genome assembly GCF_023897955.1 of Schistocerca gregaria. NCBI lineage: Eukaryota > Metazoa > Arthropoda > Insecta > Orthoptera > Acrididae > Schistocerca > Schistocerca gregaria. The sequence continues at coordinate 746,476,436 of NC_064923.1, forward strand.
AAAACCGCGCAGCTCACGCCACACAACCCCTGCTACCCGTGTAGCCGCTTGTTGCGTGTAGTGGACTCCTGACCTATCCAGCGGAACCCGAAACCCCACCACCCTGTGGCGCAAGTAGAGGAATCTGCAGCCCACACGGTCGCAGAACCGTCTCAGCCTCTGATTCAGACCCTCCACTCGGCTCTGTACCAAAGGTCCGCAGTCAGTCCTGTCGACGATGCTGCAGATGGTGAGCTCTGCTTTCATCCCGCTAGCGAGACTGGCAGTCTTCACCAAATCAGATAGCCGCCGGAAGCCAGAGAGGATTTCCTCCGATCCATAGCGACACATATCATTGGTGCCGACATAAGCGACCACCTGCAGATGGGTGTACCCAATACCCCTCATGGCATCCGGAAGGACCCTTTCCACATCTGGAATGACTCCCTCTCGGTATGCACACGGAGTGCACATTGGTTTTCTTCCCCTCTCTTGCTGCCATATCCCTAATGGGCCCCATTACACGCCTGACGTTGGAGCTCCCAACTATCAGTAAGCCCACCCTCTGCGACCTCCTGGATCTTGCAAACTGAGGGGCAACCTCTGGAATAGGAAAAGCAGCCATGTCAGGCTAAAGATCAGTATCAGCCTGAGACAGAGGCTGAAACCGGTTCGTCAGACAAAGTGGAGAGGCCTTCCGTTCATTCCTCCAGAATGCCTTTCGCCCCCTGCCACACCTTGAGACGACCTCCCACTCTGCCACAGGTGAGGGATCAGCCTCAATGTGGGCAGTATCCCGGGAAGCCACAGTCGTAGTCCGATCGGGGGATGCGTGGGACGAGCTGGCCGTCCCCGACAAACCCCCATCCGGACCCCCACAGTGATGCCCATTGGCAACAGCCTCAAGCTGTGTTACCGAAGCCAACACTGCCTGAAGCTGGGAGCGAAAGGATGCCAACTCAGCCCGCATCCGAACGCAGCAGTCACAGTCCCTATCTATGCTAAAAACTGTTGTGAAAAGAACGTCTGAACTAATCTACAGAGAGCGCAAACAAATCGACACAAAATTTAAACGGTTATTAAAATACAAGATTGCCTACTAAATGCAGTAATGCTGCTACTTGCGCACTGCTGACGCACTGCTCGGCGGCGGAAGAAGACTACGCGAATTTACACTATGTAGGTACTAAAACGCAATGCTACAACTCTCAAATACTATAATACGCCCGAAATTTATGAATTAAACAATGCAAGTACCAAAAACACGCAAAGAAATTAAGACTTAAACTATGTAACAAATGAGTGAGCTAGGAGTATACGACTTGCTGCTGCAGCTGGTTGTCCAACGGCAGCAGGGAGCACACATTTATGGATGGCTAAAGACGTAGCGTGGCTCAGTATTTCTGCAGGTCATTTCCAACGACTTGTTGAGTCTGTGCCTTGTCGAGTTGCTGCACAACGTTGAGAAAAAGGTGGTCCGACAGGGTGTTAGAAGATATCCCGTAACTTTTGTCACCTCAGTGACAGTGAAAAGTGTCAGATGTCGATCATGGTCAAGGACACAGGGAGCCTGCACAGTCACGTCAGACGATGCTATCAACAGCAGGCAGTCGGTCTTCATTTTGGCCGCTAGTCGAATCCTGTAGCATCCAGATTCGTGGGATATTCGCATGTGACAGTGGCCCGATGTGGGACATCATGTGAATGTGTTCCACCCGAGCACGTGCGATCAACAAAAGGATGGATCGGAGTATCGCGCACCAAGCCTTCACATTTGCGCCTGCCATCCAAGAGCATGTAATTCATTTCCTGCAACATTCTGTTTCATCCCGCACCATTTGTCAGAGACGAGCAGCAGCCGGAATAGGCAATTACCCTCCTATACATAGGCTATCGTCAACATAACACAAATGGCCGTGTTTGGAGCGTGCCGCCACCGGGGAACATGGGCTTCTGATAAATGGCTGCAATTGTGTTTAGTGACGAATCGCAGACTGCAGTTCCTCGGATGGTCGTCGTTGACGAGTATGGCTATGACCTGGGTAGAGATCCCATGCTTTCAAGTCGGGAGCCATTGGGTATGACATCTGGTCACGGCTATAGCGACGAACAGAACTCTGACGATACAGCGGTACGTCGCAGACATTCTGCGTCCTCGCGTACTACCTCCTATATGACAGTATCATGGCACTATTTTTCAACAGCAAAATATCCGTCCACACATCGTTAGTGTCTGTGATCTGCCTATGCGATGCTGAGATGCTACTGTGGCCAGCAAGCCTCCAGATATGTCCCCGACAGAACATTTGTGAGACCATCTCTGATGTCAATTCGATTCCAGTGCCAGTGTCCAGATTATCAACGACCAGATTACAACAACTGGGGGGTGGGGGGGGTGGGGGGGGCTAGCTGGCCTCGACAGAGGAAGCAACAGCTTTGTGACCCCCTTCTCAACTAGATCAGTCCACGCATCCTGGTCAGACCAAATTAATCAAAGTTAATCACAGAGAGCTCATCCGATTTGAGTTCTATCTCAAGTTGTTTGTGCAATCAGTTTCTTATCAGCGGAACATTTCCAGAGTGGCTAAAGTATGCTGAAGTTAAGCCTCTTTACAAGAAGGGAGATGAAGAAATTAATCAACCTATTGACCAATTTAACTTCTGCCGGCTTTCTCAGAAATATTTGAAAAGTCTGTGTTCAACCGTCTCCTTAAGCATATGATTGCAAATAATATATTGTTGAAGTCACAGTCTGGATTTCTTAAGGATTCTGCTATAGAGAAAGCTTACATACAGCGAGAATGTACTTAATTCATTAGGTAATAAATTATAGGCTATTGGCATTTTATGTGACCTGTCAAAAGCCTTTGACTGTGTGAATCACACCATTCTCTAAAATAAATCAGAATATTATAGTGTCACCGGCAAAGATGCGAAATGGCTTGCGTTGAGTTTTGTAACTTCCTGGCAGATTAAAACTGTGTGCCCGACCGAGACTCGAACTTCGGACTTCTGCCTTTCACTTGCAAGTTCTCTACCATCTGAGCTACCCGCACACGACTCAGGGCCCGTTCTCACAGCTTTACTTCCGCCAGTACCTCGTCTCCTACCTTCCAAACTTCACACAAGCTCTCCTTCGTAACTGGCAGTACCAGCACTCCTGGAAGAAAGGATATTGCGGAGACATGGATTTGCCACAGCCGAGGGGATGTTTCCAGAATGAAATTTTCACTCTCCAGTGGAGTGTGCGGTGATATGAAACCTTCTGGCATTGTCAATACTGCCACGGCTCTCCGCTGTTGGAATAGCACCCCTGCGTTGGACTTAATGGGAAAGTCCCGTACCATAGGTGGTATTATAGATCTTATAATTACATTTTTCCCTGAGACATTTAAGTCTCTTCTTTATCTACTTGTAATGATCAAAGCAGAAGAAATGAATAAAAATTTGTGATGCAGGCAAGACCCAAACCCAGGTCCTCCCCTTTACTAGGCACAATTGCTAATCATTACACTAGCACAGCACTGTGGCAAATTCTTGCATGAACTACTCAAGCTGAGTGCCTTCCCAAACACAAACTTCAGTTCATAGTTCCAGATTGTTTTCGCTTACATTTTCACTACTGCCAGGGCTCTCCGGCACTGGAATAGTACCCCAGAGTTGGACGTAAATACCCCAGGGAAAAATTTAATGATAAAATCTATAATATCACCTATGGTACAGGGCTTTCCTATTACGTCCAACGCTGAAGTGCTATTCCAATACCGGAGAGCCCTGACACTAGTGAGAATATAAGGGAAAACAAGCTGGAGATATCAATTGAAGTTTGTGTCGGAGAGGGCACTCCACTTGGGTATTTTGTGTAGGACTGTTGACAATCATGCTGCGGTGGCGTGCTGGTTAGCATTTCTGACTAGTACTTCAGTAGACCTGGGTTTGTGTCCGGAGCATAGCACAAATTTTAATCCATTTCGTCTGCTTCGATCACTTATGTTTGTCGAAAAATGGGACTAATATTGAGGGAAACACGTTTTCAATAAATTGCCAGCAACCATTAAAAACTTGGTTTCAGATAACAGACGATTTAAACAGAGTTCGAAAGACTTTCTGATAGGCAACGCCTTCTACTGTATAGATGAATATTTTGACGTAGGGCGTTAGGTCAGATTAAGTAAAACTGTCTGGTAGATTTTATTTATTTATTTATTTATTGTTCCGTGGGACCAAATTAAGGAGAAGTCTCCATGGCATGGAACGAGTCAATACATAACACGATATTAGAAACAGATAAAATGAAATATAAAAAAAACATATTCAGGTGACAAGTCGTAAGTTTAAATAAAGAAAATCAACAATGTAACACTGGAATTTGCTTAATTTTTTAACTCTTCCAGGAGCTCCTCGACAGAATAGAAGGAGTGAGCCATGAGGAAACTCTTCAGTTTAGACTTAAAAGCGTTTAGGCTACTGCAAAGATTTTTGAGTTCTTGTGGTAGCTTATTGAAAATGGATGCAGAGTCAAGAAAGTGCATTCCACATGCAGATTGGATTTCTGCCTAGTATTAACTGAGTGAAAGCTACTAACTCTCGGGAATAGGCTAATATTGCTAACAACAAACGACATTAAAGAAAATATATACTGCGAGGGCAATATCAGATTTCCGCGACTATTGAATAGGGGTTGACAAGAGGTTCTCGAACTTACACCACATATAGCTCGAACAGCCCGTTTTTGAGCCAAAAATACCATTTTTGAATCAGAAGAATGACCCCAAAAAATAATACCATACGAGCGTATGAAAATATGCCAAGTAGACTACTTTTCGTGTTGAAGTGTCACTTATTTCAGATACTGTTCTAATGGTAAATAAAGCAGCATTTAGTTTCTGAACAAGATCCTGGACATGGGCTTTCCACAACAGCTTACTATCTATCCAAACGCCTAGGAACTAGAACTGTTCCATCTCGCTTATAATATGCGCATTCTGTCTGATCAAAATATCGGTTCTTGTTGAATTTTGAGTTAGAAACTGTAAAAACTGAGTCTTACTGTGATTTAGCATCAAATGTTTTTCCACAAGCCACGAACTTACTTCATCATCTACATTATTTAAAACTGTTTCAATATTACACACAAGATCCTTCACTACCAAGCTGGTGTCATCAGCAAATTGAAATATTTTTGAATCAACTGTAATACTAGAAGGCATATCATTTATATAAATAAGAAATAGCAGTGGCCCCAGCACCAGACCTTGGGGAACACCCCACTTAACAGTGCCCCATTGGGACTGAACATCACTACGACTCTCAATATTGCGGGGAATTACCTTCTGCTTTCTGTTCTTAAAGTAAGAGGCGAACCAATTGTAAGCTACTCCCCTTACTCCATAATGGTCGAACTTCTGCAGTAATACTTTGTGGTCAACACAGTCAAAAGCCTTCGCTAAATCAAAGAAAACACCTAGCGTTCGCAACCTTTTATTTAATCCGTCCAAAACCTCACAGAGAAAAGATAATATAGCATTTTCAGTTGTTAAACCATTTCTAAAACCAAACTGAACATTTGACAGTAAATTATGTCAATTTAAATGCTCCAGTAACTTTCTATATACAACCTTCTCGATAACTTTAGCAAACATCGATGGCATAGAAACAGGTATAAAATTGTCAACATTGTCAATGTCCCCCTTTTTATAAAGTGGCTTCGCTACCGAGTACTTTAATCGGTCAGAAAACCGACCACTCCTAAAGAAAAAGTTACAGATATGGTTAAGTAGTGGGCTAACATCCAAAGAACAATACTTCAGTATTCTGCTAGATACCCCGTCATATCCATGAGAGTTCTTGGTCTTTAGTGATTTAATTATTAACACAATCTCCCACTTGTCAGTATCATGGAGGAGCATTTCAGGTAACAGTCTCGGAACACTTTTTTATAAGAGCGCTATATGATTCCCTTTTGGGACTAGGTTTCTATTTAGTTCACCAGCTATATTCAGAAAGTGATTATTAAATACTGTACATATATGCGACTTATCAGTAACGCGGACATTCCCACTACGCACTGACTCTATATCTTCGACCTGTCTCTGCAGACCAGCCACTTCCTTTATGACTGACCATATGGTTTTAATTTTATCCTGAGACTTAGCTGTTCTATCTGCATACCACATACTTTTTGCCTTCCTAATAACATTTTTAAGCACCTTACAATACTGTTTGTAATGGGCTGCTGCATTTAGATTTTGACTGTTTCTAACGTTTTCATATAATTGCCACTTTGTTCCACAAGATATTATTATCCCTCTAGTCAGCCACCCAGGCTGCATGTTTGTACTAGTACCCTGTTTTGAACGTTCTAAAGGAGAGCAACTTTCAAAGAGCACGAGAAAAGTCTTGAGAAAAGCATTATGTTTATCTTCTACTCTACCAGCGCAGTAAACATCTTGCCACTCTTGTTCCTTGATAAGGTTTACAAAGGTCTCTACAGCAACTGCATCAGCTTTCCTAAACAGCTGATGACTATGTTTAACACGTGTTGCGGCACAAAAATCTTTTAGAGTTAAAATTTGTGCATCATGATCTGAAAGGCCATTCACCTTTTTGCTAACAGAATGCCCTTCTAGTAATGAGGAATGAACAAAAATGTTGTCTATGATTGTTCTGCAGTTCCCTTGCACTCTCGTTGGAGAGAATACAGTTTGCATAAGATTATATGAATCAAGGAGGTCTACCAGCATCCTCTTCCTTGCACAATCACTTATACAATTAATATTGAAGTCACCACATATAACTAACTTTTTGCATTTCCTATAAAGTGAATCAAGAACCTCCTCTAGCTTTAGCAAAAATGTTGTGAAATCGGAGTCTGGTGATCTATAAACAACAATAGTTAGACGTTTAGCTCCATTAAATTTAACCACTCCTGCACAACATTCAAACACATTTTCAGTGCAGCACTTTGAAACATCAATTGACTCAAATGGGATGCCGTTTTTCACATACATGGCTACTCCTACACGCCGCAAAGAGCTCCTCGAAAAGCTGCCAGCCAACCTGTATTCCGGTATAGGAAGCCTCTGAATTATCTCCTTATTTAAGAAGTGTTCAGATATACCAATAATTTGAGAGTCAACATCTATAAGCAGTTCACTAACTTTATCTCTAATACCTTGTATATTTTGATGAAATATACTAATTCCCTCATTACTCGGATACCTAAGCTTTGCTAATGTGGTTCCTTTGTTAGAGAGACATCCCTTAAGCAGGAATACGTATCAGCTGACTTCAATCTAAAAAAGGTGCAGCTCTAAAACCCACTACTGCAGGAATTTTCCCATGAGTGATCCCACCAACCCAACATATGTTGTCACCTATAAGCTTTGCCAACCTCCCCTTCCCATACCTGTTTAGGTGCAGTCCATGTCTAGTGAAAGCTGTCCTGCTGACAGACTCCACTGACACCACTGAAATGTGACCCATGCTTTCTGTCATCTGCGCACCCCCAAGTCTCATGTTATTACGCCTGACGGCTGTATTAAGATGAGGCCGATCGTGACTCTGAAGCAGTTCCACGAAATGCACATTCGTGTTGCCAGTCTGAGTGGCTATGTTTTCCAGGTCACCATCTATGTCATACTCCCCATCAATACTATTACCAGCCCCACCCATAATCACTACCTGATTTCAATTTTGACAGCATTTGGTCACAACAGTCAAGATTAGGTATCTTGTGTATGATAACTGTTTTAGCAGTGTATAAAAGTGCTTCAGTCTGACAGTGTATTAATTCTGAAAATATTAGCTGTTCCAGTTTACTCTATTGTATTCACATATTTTGACAATATGCTGACATATGAATAGGGCAATAAGTATTATATTACAATGTTTCTTATGTTATACTTTCTGACATGTTCCACACCCACGAGAATCATATCATTTTTTGGGTCTGTAGAACGAAAACTAAATCTAATCCAATTTAATGTAATCATAGAGAGTGCAACGTCTGAGTGATAAGTTGGCGAATATTGCCAAGTTCCTTGTAGATATGACTTGATATAATAATCACTGAAACAACATGACACACCTTCTCAACATGTGAAGTTTGATTACAATTCCCGTGCCCTCATAGTGCTTCACTTTTTTCGACAGGCTCTGTGTCTGAGGAATATGAAAAACTTGAATAAAGTCAATTTAGATGTTAGGCCACCTCATTATTAAACATTAAAAACGCTGACATTTCGACCAACTTTGCTACGATGCTCTTCACGGGGACTAACTGCTGGATTTTGGTGAATTTCTTCCCCTACATACTGTCTGTTTCGGTTGTCAGCTGGCGTATACCCTGGGATACCATGCGACAATTCGAAGTAAAGATTGCGTCTGTTGATGGCTCTATATTACCATATTGGCAGCACTATTATAGCAGGTGATTGGTCAGCAACATAGAATCAGCAGCTTATACCCAGGGGGAATGATTCTCTGTAGCAGCACCTTGATGACCGCACGGCAGATCTCTTGTGGCCGCTCGTTTATACTGATGAACAGTGGTCTTGAGGAGCAACTGGCTGTGGCATATGGCCCGAACGACTGGAATTGTAGGCACCCCGGCCGACAGTAACTTGTAGTCATCCTCGTTTCTTCATGCTGTTTGTGCATTTAATTATATCAGTACCGTTTCTTATTCTCCGCTGCAGCAGCCACAGCTGTCCCGAAGGTACACATTGTTCTTGAAGACTAACAGATAGGCCAGAGTCACGGTGGTGTTCAGCTACAGCTGTTTTGCTGTGTGGGTCCAGACATACACAGCGTTAATGCCCCGACCTGCGAGTGCTAATCTGTCTCTCGCTTCAAAAACTCAACAAAGAACAAATTATCCCGTGCTTCTCATCTTGATCAATAATAGGTTCATGAATAATGGTGCGCGACATTGGTAAGATGTTGTTTATAAGTTACCCTATCCAGGAACAACTTGTGGCCTAACGATTTTAATGTAAATAAACTGTGTACGACACAAAGAATACTTCTGAAAAATTACACAATAATGAAATGTAGTTGAAGCGTGAACATTGTAATAAAGAACAGACCTACCCGGAGCCCATAGACGATCCAGGTGTTTTGGTTAGTTCCTGCTCTTGCTACACAGGATAAATGCAGAGCGCTAGTGTATTTATAGTGTTGCAGGGCCGACAGATGAAAATTATAACGAACCAAGATTAGACCAACTGAACCATTGGATATAAATTTCACTTGCGAGCTTCTTTGTGCCGCCTCAGTTGCAAGTCATGATATACGAGTTACATTCTTTTTATGACACTTCACACGACTAATAACCTCAGTGTTAAGTCCGATAGTGCTCAGAGATATTTGAGCCATTTGTACTTCACACCTGTTTATTACAATCAATCTACACATTGTTATGGTAGAAGCTCTTTCTCACAAACATATTAGATCAGCTAAGTGGTTCAAGCACACAAAGGACTTATTTTTAATTTTTTTAAACTAGTGTATATAGACATACACAAAATCTGAAACATATCTAATGTAAAACTTCCTTTGATGTGTATATTTTAAACACTAAATGAGTCTCAAATCTGGCTGCTTTTAATAAAAGTCCTTTTTTAATTATATTTGTCTAACTGTTTTGTAGTACCATTTCAAGAGATTAATTGAAAATCATTATTTTGTAATATATAACACTAGCTAGATTCAACCAGTGTTCCATGTGGTGAGTATTTCGATCGTCCTCAACTCGGATGTTAGAAACACCAACTAAAAAGTAATCAAGAAGTGGAAGGGAGATTGTAATTGGAAAAGTTAATTTTATTAAAACATTTTTCACTCCTCTTAAATGAGAGGCTACAATTGTTCTGTGTTACCATGTCCAATGATAAAAACGAAAAATGTACTCCATTGTGGGAAAAATTTACACATTGTTGACAGCCTAAATCTGACGGGAAAAAGATATCACTATTAAGTAAAACATGCTTTTGAAACGATTTGTATGCAGTAAACAGGTTTCCTTTTCAAATCTTGATCTATATTTGTAGTAGCAAAGAAATGAACATTTTCCAGTCTTAGAGTAAGTATCCTCAATGTTAATATAAAACTGTAAATTTATATATGTAATTTCAAATGCCTGTTTTGTGCACTTTGATATATTTATACTGTCCTCAAATACTGTAATATTAGATTATACAGCCAACTCTTTTAAGTCTCGAATACCAACCCCACATATTGCACACACACACACACACACACACACACACACACACACACACACACACACAGTCATAGAGCTAGCAGATGATGTTTAAAGAGAAGAAAAGTAAGGTAACCAAAAATGTGAGCTGCAGAGATAAGGATTGTCTTCATTGATGAAGGAGCATAAGAAAGTGTTGAGTACAAACACCATAACTTTTCGGGGGTTCATGATCTATGTGTGTTCAATATAACAAGTGAAAAAACCTTGTAAATGATAGTTAAAAGTGTAAAGGCAGATACCTACAACTGAACGAAATTCTACCCACAATTATTTCACAAGTTTTCTTGAAAGTTAATTTGAATAAAGTGTACATTATTTTGTGATTTAATGTTAATTATAATGTAGCAAAACAAGCCTGTGGATCAACTGGAACTAAATTTGACACAGAGGGCCTCATGGCTATCAATACTGTGGGGCTTACAACTTCCTCGCTCCTAGCTCAAAAGGAGCAGAGAGATAAAAAGTTTCTCTTCGAGTCATTGGCTTATAGGCTGCACTTCACCACAGGTTGTGTAGAAACAGTATCAGCCTGCGAAATCGACCTGCTTTGCAGAGTAGCCTGCATTGTGTAGAAACATTATCAGCCTGCCAAATCAATCTGCTTTGCAGGGGATCCTACATGTTCATGTCAGGGGCCAATAAATGATTTAATTGTAAGATCTATAAGATCATCTATGGTACAGGACTTTCCCATCACGTCCAGTGCTTGGGTGCAATTCCAATGCCGGATAGACCTGTCAGTAGTGACAATGTAAGGAAAAACAAGCTGGAGGTATGAACTGAAGTTTGTGTTGGGGAGGACACTCAACTTGGGTAGTTCATGCAGCAATGTTACAAATAGTACTGTGGTGGTGTGATGGTTAGCATTTCTTCCTAGCAAGTAAAAAGACACATATTCGATTCCCAGCCACAAAGCAAATTTTACTTCATTTCTTCTACTTCAATCACGTACCATGGTCCTAAAATGGGGCCAATATTCAGGAACACACATTTTCAATAAACTGCCAGCAACCATTAAAATTTGCTTTCAGATAACACACAATTTAAACAAAGTTTGAAAGACTTTCTGATAGGCGACTCCTATGTCTTAACATAGGCCGTTAGGTCACCTTAAGTAAAAATGTCTGTTAGATTTCAGTTTTGACAGCTCTGATAGCAAATAAATGGTTTAAAAACCTGGTAAATGATTTAAAAAAGTGTGATTTGTAGGCTGCCCCTCATGATTGGCATGTTGTTGGAGTAGAGTTGGCCTGCTTTATTATATTACAGGGGCTACATGTGCCAATGAGCATTGCTGGGGACAGTTTGATATGAACAGAGATGGGGATGGACAGAGGGAGGGGGAGGAGGAAATGGACAGAGAAAGGAGAGGATAGGTGGATGCATCAGGTAGGTGGGATGTATGGAGGGGTAGTGGGCACCTGAAAGAAAGGTCAGAAGTGGAAACAGAAAGAGGGTCAGGAGGAAGATTTGTTATGAGGTAGGGGGAGAAAGACATAGCCTCAGAGAGGGGCTGGAGGAAATGGACGAAGAGAGTGGGAAGAGGAGATGAGGAGATGAGGAGTCAGAAAGAATTGGGAGGAGGAGATAGATGGAGGAGGGAGATTGAGGAGGACAGACGGAGGAAGAGGTGGAAACAGAGAGGGGGAGGAGAAAGTATGTACATTACATGTATCAAACACAGTCATATACTCCCCTCTGTTAGTTCTCATTCAAATAATATTCATGCTTATGTGGTTCAAGAGCCTCATACTTACTTAGCGTTTATTCGAATGCTCTGGCTGTTAGCACAACCAGCATTGCCTGACTATGTATTTGTCCCAATCTTCTCTCAGGCCAACTCCACCATTCCCCTCGCTTTGTCCAATTCCACCACTCCACCTCTCTGTCCACGTCCTCCACTCCCACTCTCTGTCCTTCTCCTCCTGCCCCTTTCTCTATCTGTTGTCTCCTCCCCCCTCTCTCTGTCACACTGCTCCTCCCCCTCTGGCCATCTGCTCCTTACCTCTCTGTCCCTCTCTTCATCCTCTCTCTTATTCCATCTCTTGCCCCCTCTCTTTTTCAATCCCCTCCTCCATCCCCTCACCCTATTCATTCCTCTACCATTTTTGTCCATCTGGTCCTCTCCCCTTTTTTTATTTCCTTCTCTTTTACATCTCTGGCCATTTCCTGCTCCCTCATCTCTCTGCCTCTCCCTCCCTCCCACTGTCTCTGTCCATTTCCTTTCGTTTCTAAGCCATCTCCTCCTCTCACCTATCTCTGTTCATTTACCCTTCCCTATCTATATCCATTTCCTCCTTCTATCTGAGCCTATCTTCTCCCCCCCCCCTCCCTGTCACTGTCCATACATCTACTCATTCTCCCTCCTCTCTCTCCACATTATCACACTCGCTCCAATAGGAGGCTGGTGGTTTTAGCTTCTACAGTATTTCTTTCCAGATTGTAACTAGTATGTGATCAAATTCGGTTTACATCGTTTCTGTGGCTTAGGATGTCCCTTGTACTCATGGATTTGCTCGCACAGGGACATGTCAAATATTTTTCACGTATTTGTACACATGTTTCACCTATATGTCTAGTTAATTTCGCCCAGCGGTTTAATTTTCACGCAGCTCAATGTTTATGACGTCGTATCTCTTGAACTATGTGCTATAAGATATAATTTTGCAGGTACATCCAGTGGCATATGTACCTACTGATAGCGAAAAGTATTGTGAACAGAGTTAGCAGTAATGAAGGAATAAGCTAAAACATATTGCACATTCGGCTGTTTCTCGCGCACTAAGTGTTTATGACTCCATATTTCCTGATCTATGTGATGTAAAGTTATATATTATTCTAGGCACAGTCAGCAGTATATATGGCTACTGTCCGCGAAATTTGTTGCGAATAGTGTTAGTAGCTACGCAGTAATAAATTATAACGTCATGCTTCATGTACCAATTTTTCTGCACGAACGTCAACAATGTATTAAGTGATAAACTTTTTTCCTCTCATCATTTTGTGGGGGTCGACAGCGTAAAAAAATTGGTAAAGGTCCGAAATTATGTGCAAAGGTTGTTGCAAGTCTTTAAGTGCTCTCATTCTCAAGTATTGGATGATTGAAGTATGAGTATTCTCACGCCATGGGCTACATTGATTCCCCCCCACCTCATTCTTAGGTCGGTGATTTCTGCCTCTACCGTGATTCATTGCAGACAGTAAATGACATGTATACCAAATTTGATTGAAATTGATCCAGTAGTTTAGGAGGATCAACGGGCCAAACATACGCAGATATAATCGTATACATACATACACACATAGGAACATCCATTTCTAGAATTTGTATGTTTTATTTATAAAAGCCATTGCTAGTTTATTTACAAAAGATATTTATAATTAATGTTTCAAATGTATCCAACATCATTGGCTAGTTCTTACAGTGAATAAAGATAAGCGTTTTATCATGCAATGCACACTTTTGTATTTTTGTCGTTTGTTTGTGGAACTCACACCGCACCGTCTGTGAAATGCTTTGTGCTAAATTATTATGTACAATTTTTTAAAATTTTGTGACTGATCTCTCTTACAATGTCGCTGCAGTTGGATGGAAATGTTTACAGAATGTTGTTCAAACTTATGTCATTATTTTGTTTCATAACGTTTTTGCTAAATTATTTTATACTTGTCGATTGGCACGTCACAGCAATATTTCACTGTTTTATAAACTAACTTACCTTGGGGACTACAAACTGCTTGATTTGCGAGGGCAGTTTTGTAGCGAGCCAATATCAAGCATGACTGAACATTTCGATACCACATTCGGTTGTGAGGTTTTTTTATCCCATCTCATTCGTAAGTCGAAAAATGCGCTATATACTATTTTTACGAAAGTTCGTGATACCTGGAGAATTTGCGGTTTTTAATTTTTCATATTTGTTTATGGATTGCGAAAACGTTTTTTGAGCTTCAGAGTGTAATCATAGAATCTGGAAAAGATAGTCTTCCTACCTGTTTGACTTTTATAAAAAGAGACAAAAACGTAAAATGAAGGAGAATCCCCAAATGTTATTTAAGTTGAACCAAGCTATAATTTCTTATTCATTACGTATATAACCATGATTTAATTATTAAAGCACAGTCAGTAGACACAATCTCTTTTGTGACATAAACACAATATTTCCGAATACAAACAAATTTTTTTCGATTTTTGATTCAGATGTAGCTGATAACTAAACTAAATAGCCAAAGAAACTAGTACATCTGCCTAACATCGTGTAGGTCCCCGAAGAGCATACAGATGTGATGCAACACGACGTGGCGTGGACTAGCCTAATGTCTGAAGTAGTTCGGGAGGGAACTGACATCATGAATCCTGCAAGGCTGTCCATAAATGCGTAAGAGTAGTAGATGGTGGAGATCTCTTCTGCACAGCACGTTGCAAGACATCCCAGATATGCTCAATAATGTTCATGTCTGGGGAGTCTGGTGGCCAGCGGAAATGTTTAAACTCAGAAGAGTGTTCCTGGACCCACTCTGTAGCAATTCTGGACGCGTTTCGTATTGTGCTACTAGAATTGCCCAAGTTCGTCGGAAAGCACAATGAACTTGAATCGTTGCAGGTGATCAGACACGATGCTTACGTACTTGTCACCTATCAGAGTCGTATCTAGGCGTATCAGGGGTCCCATATCACTTCAACTGCACATCCCCCACACAATTACAGAGCCTCCACCAACTCGAACAGTCCCCTGCTGAGATATACGAAAGAGTCGGCTTCGAAATCCAATATCGAATGGTTCGCAGGCTGACACTTGTTTATGGCCCAGCATTGAAATCTGTAGCAATTTGCGGAAGTGTTACACTTCTGTCACGTTGAATGGTTCCGTTCGGTCGTCGTTGAACCCGTTCTTGCAGGATCTTTTTCCGGCAGTAGCGATGTCGGAGATTTGATGTTTTACAGGCTTCCTGATATTCACAGAGCACTCGTGAAATGGTCGTACGGGAAATCTATCGCTACATTGGAGATGGTGTGTCCCATCGCTCATGCGCCGCCTGTAACACCACGTTCAAACTCACTTAACTCTTGATACCTTGCCTTGTAGCAGCAGTAACCGATCCAACAACTAACTGCGCCAGACACTTGTTTTCTTAATTGGCGTTGTCGACCGCAGCGCCGTATTCTACCTTTTTCTTCCTCTGTATTTCAATACGCATGCCTATTGCACTTTCTTTGGCGCTTAAGCGTATTCTGACTCACTATTTTTTTAATCATAAAGATATACAATTTTATCTAAATCCTCACTCTCAATAAAAATGAATGTTAACTTAGTCTTTCACTTAACATTTATACTGCAGGAGGATAAGTATTTGGCTATTTAAATAACTGGTAATGATGTCCATTTCTCAGTCCCAATAATATTGAAAAACTGAATGACCAACACATCTGATAGAAGAGAGCAAGGTAACTATGAGCAAATTCCTGTAGAAGGTCAGTATTCTTATGCTGAATTGGAATCGTAAGATAACTTCGTGTCAGTTGTGCTTGGGCAGCGAAAAGCAGATCTTCGTCAGCTGGAAATCGCATACACAAGCACAAAACATCGGCGGCATCTCAAATCCCTAATGCCACAGCCAGCTTATACCATCGCAGTCTATAGCAAAGACCCACCGATAATCTCCTCCACAAACAAACCGGGATGATTGTCTAAAAAGTTGTTTGTACCTCAAAGAGTAATGACGGTTCAAATCTGTTTGTAAAGAGCAATTTATTTGTTACTTTGGTGGCTGGAAATTAAGAAGCTTTTAGTTTTTTGGAAATACTGGAGAAATTTTTGTAGTCATTTTAAAATGATATGTTCCTTTATATGTATAAAATTTCAATTTTTGAGATTTATTATGTCCAAACAGTGTAATTGCAGAAGTCTAAGTGGTGTAAGTGTGAAAACCTAAATGGTGTAATTGTACAAGTCTAAATAGTGTACCAACATTTTAGGCCAAATATCAGAAGCGTTTATCCCTGTTACCTACAGCGACAATACGTTCGGCTTTTGTAGGCGGCGTGTAAGGAAATGCCTTTGGGCGGTAGCTGCGTGTACCTCCAACCGCCTGCACTGTATCCGCACCGCCACGAGTTGCGCCCTTGCGAAGGCAGCCTTAGGCGTGCCCCACATAGTGGGTTTCCAGTGTCCTGTTTCAGAGCTCCTGCGTCCTTGGGTGATGTCTCATGTGTTTCTCTGCTTCTCAGAGTCAGCGCCAGTTTCCGAGTGTTCTGCTCTGCCTACTCACCGCGTGCAACAGGCCTGCCTAAATGGAAACAGGGGAGCATAAATTTCGCAATCGACACTTCTGAATAAAGAGATATTTGTGAACATATTAGCAGACAAACCGGCGTTGACTGGTTATTTATTTTACCATTTTTCTACTAGAAATTAAAAGAAAGATATTCGTAGTGTAATATCGGAAAAAAATTCACTTCCATGTATTCGTGAAAACACGCTTGAAAGTAGGACACAGTCATACAAACAGATATGCATGGTATAAATACCGTATCTAAATTTAGAAACATAGGAGGCGAAATACCACTTTTCTGTGATGTTCATTTAGCTCAGAAATTGATTATGATCAATACTTCTAGTTACATGTTTAGCAGTAATTTTTCATATATCTCAGTGTCATGACATTTGAAGTACGTGTGAACTTGTGTAGGTATACTCTGCGGGATTTGTAGATTCTGTCTGTGAAATATATTGGGAAGAGTGTTCGCAGCAAATAAGTAACAAATTTAAACGTCATGCATGACGTGGCAGTTTTTCACGCATTTCATTACCTATGACACCACAACTCCTGAACTGTGATAGGTAGGCGGCTCTTACGCCAAAGTGATTGTTGCCTGACGTAAGGGGTATGTTCAACAAGTTTGGTTGAAATAGGTCCAATGGTTTAAGAGTACATGCGGAAGATACACATGTACACACTCACGTACATACATTTTTATATATGTGTGTATAATATAAGACACATGTTAGCTTTAACTGCACCCAACATATTATTGGTTAAAATATTCCTCCCCATCTCCGGAATATATTTAGCACTCCTCTTCAGAAATTATATCCGCGAAGTAGTTACATCACTCCATTTTCAAAAATTTTCTTCCGTCGTTTTTTATATCTCTTTACATTTTGTTCTTAAAACAATATATTGCGCTTGAAGAAAAATTCGGCTGTTTTGTACATATCCATCTCACCAGATCGAAGAAAAGCTTTGTGGACTTTGGTTAAATTTATGGCTGGATTCTTGTTTTCTTGTTTGTGTGTCATTTCTGCGGAAGATTTTACAGCTGCTCGTCCACAAGTGTGCACAGATAAATTACCTTAACCCCTCTGTTCTAGAACTGTCAACTGTTGTCACAGGTCTCTACAGTGCTGGCGGCGCAGAAAAATACGAAGGTCTATAATCAACACGAAGTTTATTGTAACGCATATAAACAGTCTTATCTGCTGGGAGTTATTATGGAACACAGTAATCGTAATCAAATCATTCTACAACACTGAAGTAACAATAATAATATCTGAAGGTGGAAGGTCTGAAAATGTCACTGTAATTTGAGAGCTCCAAATTCCAATGTCCATACACTAAACATGCCATAATCAAAGTCCGGAAGGGACATACAGATGTTATAGTCACTGGAGGACGAGCAAATGTCAAAGACCAGAAGGGGTACATATAGTTTATGTCTGGGGAACTGCCCATGAAAAAAAAAAAAAAAGGCAAACATTACAAAGTCGAATTCTTGTTCACGGCATTGAAGACCATATCAGTGTTGAGGCAGGTGTGGTGTAGATCCATATTTGGCATCTACTGCAGGTGACTGTCTATGTAGATGGTGGCGTTTTCATACCAGTGGCTCCAGAGTGACATCCTGACTGTGGGATTGTTGTTGCAACTGGCGGCTGACCCAAGAAACTCGCTGAGACCGAACTGCTGGAGTGCAGCCTGAGCGCCGGGATACTACAGGTACTACTTTCAGTCACGTGGACCATGGAGGAGAAAATCTCTGCGGAGCCAATGAACGGAGAACGGTGCTTATATTGTAACCTGATGGTAGGTCGGAGCGCGATCATGTCTTGTCTGTCGGCTGAAGAGCTGTCCCCTGCGAGGTCTGTGTACATGTAACCTGTCTATGTTGCTGGCTGCTGGCTGAGTAGGCGCCAGACCTCAATAAGGCAAGGTATGAGCTCTTGCGGCCTTCAAAGCCATTAATTCTGACAGTGGCAGTGATATTTCTGACGTATTAAAGGCGGTGACTGTGCTCTATCTTCTAGTTATCCGTGACGTTATCTGTCAACAAGATACCGCAAGACTTCACGTAGTCCATACTGTCCTGACATACGTCGACTGTTGTTCTTACCAGCTGGATATCCAGATATTTAACCCACTGTATATATCTGACTTACCACCACTTGTCATCCAGCACAGCTGGTAAAATTGGGAAGAACTTACACTTGTCATTCTTCCAAGCTTAAGTCCACTCTGTTACTAGCCAGATTAGAGCCATTTTTGGTGCCATAAAAGAGCTCGGCTTACGAAACACTGCGCACTCTGTAAACCCCAAAATCAGATACGAATTAAGTCTTACTACTCTATGTATATGCACATTACGTGGAGTTCGTTATGTGCTGTCCAACCTGGCGTTGAAATTTTAATTGGCAGAGGCGTGTATGTAGCATATGTCGCTTACCACCACCACAAATTTAATAATTTTAATGGAGTATAGTTAACGAGGTATGTTTCTATAAAATACGAAGCACATTTCTTAAGCCATGACTACAGTCCGCTTGACTACATACCTGAACTCAAAGCAAGGGAAAGCAACGCGGGAAAGATGAATGGGGAAAATGGCTTCGACACAGATGACGGCAGCGCCACGTTGATATCCCTGATCCTACAACAACGTAGTCTACGGACAGGACATGATGCCGGACGATACGTAACGACCTTGACAAGGATGAGCTTCAGTCGAGAAAACATCCAAACGCGTCCATAGGATCGCCATCAGAAACTACCCCACGCGTTCGAGCGACTAAACTTTACAATGCTATTTATATCACCAGTTTAATTTGTGCGAGCAGTATCACAACTGGCCCCTTTATATAAACGACTAACAAGGAGATAGCATTTAATTGTCATCACCGGCTTCGTCTACTTTTGTGGGACATGTAAGTGTTGGACAGAAAAGAAAGTGACGGAAGTGGGAGCACCAAAAGGACAAACGGTTAGAAAAAAATAGCAGTTTTCTAGTGGATCGGCTGAGGCATGAGCTATTTATGTTAGCGTAGTTTCCTGGCAGCGAGTAGCGCATCGGAAAGAGTACTAGTCATAGGGTGGGGAGGTCTTGATTCTTTTGGGAATTTTATTTTTAATTTTTACGTTACTTACACTGAAAATGGACAGAAACAAAGCTCAATATAGCGCATTTACTAAAGTTTTTACAACAGTCATGGAAATGAGAGTCAAAGGGAAATTGGTGACTGCAAATAAATTACCGAGATTGTATTGTACGAGACGTATTCCGAAAGGTAGATCCGAACGGTCGCGAAATGTAAACCACAGTGAAAATTAAAAGGGTTTTATTTACAATAGTTAGCGACACCTTCCAGCAACGTCTCTACATAGCCGCCACTCCGTCTGAGATATTTGTCGTAGCGTTGTACCAACTTTCCAATACCCTCGTCATAGAAGACAGCCGACCGCACTTTTCGCCGATTCTCTACGCTGATCTGCAGTACGCCGTCTGTGCCAAAAAGTTGACTTCATAGCCAGTGGTCCATGTGAGTAGAGTTGAAAATCAGAGGGAGCGAAGTCCGGGCTGCATGGAGGGCGATCAAACACTTCCCATCGAAAACGCTACAGGAGCGTCCTCATTTGCCATGCAGAGTGCATCCGAGAACTGTCATGAATAATGAAATGCATGACAGTTATGTTATGTGGGCTGCATCAAATTAGGGGAAATCTCTCAGGCGGCCTCATACTTGGTAAATATAAGTTTCCTAGGCATCTTCACGTGCTCATTGTGCCCTCAAAACTGAAAAGACAGACATGACGCCAGCAACGGGCATACTAGAGACACTGTGCAACACACCTATGCAAAGCTTTATCGGATTTTCCTTGTGATTTCCATTTCGCGACAGATCGGACCTTACTTTCGGAATACGCCACTTACTTACGGCGTTCACGAAGACTCTGCAAATGACATTACAAGAAGAAATGTAACCAAAGTGTGCGATCAAACATGTAATTCTCATTCGTCAATGGAAATACTCTCTTAGTGTCAGTTATGACAAAATACGTACATTATTATGTTTCTTTTCCAGGTCACTAGTACGGAACTGTGGACTATCGTACGGCAAAAACTGTTACCGTGAAACGACATGATATTAACGTAGAAACACAACCGTATACAACACGTATAAACTTTCCTGGAAAATCATTGCGAACAGTGTACGTACGCCTACAAGAGATTGTTGGTTAATTTGCACCGAGAATTAAAAAAAATTGTAGTTGAGTACGTGGCAAATTATAGGAATGTCCTCACTACTTCATCAGAATCTCTTGACTTTGGTGAGGACGAACAAATCCACAACTATACGACAACATTTTTGAAATTAGAGAATGAGTGCTATCGTACAGTAATAAATGGACTCCGATATCGTAACCCTGCGGTGCCTATTTTTTTTGTCAGGTAAAAAATTCGATCAAAAAGCTTCAAAAATGCTCTTATCTCAAAAGGACGAAAAAATCACATCCCGAGAAGAATGCATAAAAATACATTCCATTGTGCATCAACAGCTACCCTTCCCAATATCTCGCGAAACAATGCGTTATATGTTGTTTGCAGCCAAACGATGAGATGAGAGAAACGCTTTTATGTATGTAAACCAATTTTGTTTTTCTATCGGAATTTTAAAACAACCATGTCGTGTAAAAACCTGTAAAAAGCGAGCCGAGAGAATTACTGCTCGCCTATTTTTACGATGGATGCCGTCCCAGGACGTGACTATTGTCTACTGTAAAATAAAGAAAGTATGTAGTTTTATATACAAAGTTCTGATGTCTGACGTACAATCCCTTACGGGAAATTTCTTTGCAATCTCAGATTATCTTTTGACTTCCCTTTTCGCGCCTATTTTGAAAATATTAATAGGATTACATACAATGTATTGATCACCATTTCGGCTCATTTGGGTTGTAAATAATGTAAAAATGGAAATAAATAAGGAGTTGCCTCTCGTATTACCGTTCTGTACTCTTTCTGCTGCGTCAACCGCTGCCTGGAAGCTGCGATGATATAAATGGCTTTTAACTCACCAGACCCCCACCTAAAAGGAGTTTTTTTCTAAACGCTTGGCCACCCGGAGTTCCCACTTCTTTCCCTATCACACCTGGCCAATCCCTGCATATACCATACATGTCAACGGAATCGATGCCGACGAGCAGTTGTGGCTTTCTTGTAAATAAGCAGAAATACCGGTTTCCTTTAGAACCACCCAGCAACCTTGCATCATAAACTATAAGTGGCGAACAAAAAGTTCCGGTATGAGAGCGTTTCTGCCGCGTATATGCAACGCAGCGCAATTCCTATGCTGGTATATAAGCACAGACAAGTAGGCAAGGGATTAGTGTTATATTTGTGTCTTTCTGACGTACGTGCGGTAAATGCGCATTCTTGAACTATGGCCATGTTATTTCCAAACGCATCCAAATGCGCTGTTATTCATGCCAAAGGAGATGCACCGGTAGATATCCATTCGAGAGTGAAGAATGTACATGAGGCAGTAAGTCTATGGAAAACCACTAACGTGGAATGGTGCGCAAGGTTCATGATAAGGATCGACACTCAATACTTCCCTCACAATGCGATTATTACATCCTCGGTCTCTTGAAAAAGACCTTGAAGTATGTATGAATAGTCCCGTCACACGAGGATGTGTAGCAGGCAGGTACCAAGTTTTCCACACACAAGGACTCGGTGTCTTCAACCTGTTGCATCGGTGGAATGATTGCTTCAGTGGTCAGGCGATTGTACCTGATTGGACTGTACGACCTTCGAATGGAACTGTTTCATCGCCCATTACGTCATATTACAATGGATTCAATAACTTTTTAAGAGACTAAACGTTACAATATAATTTAGGTAACACACTTCATTCATTCATTGTTACAGACAGGTTCGGCATCAGCCCACTGTCGTGTTATAGTGATATATACGCTGGCCTTACTTTCTGGTAACTATCATTCCAGAGCTGATTTTTAAGTTTTTACACGAACAAAAAAATACAAGAATTTTACAGAGTGTCTGTGGCATAGCCTACGGTGATATGAAACTTGAAAGACGGTGTGCCGTACGGGCTCTCGAATTTGGGACTTTTGTCTTTCTGAGGCAAGTGCTCTTCCGTGTGAGGTATTCAAGCAGGAAGGACGGCCGCTCCCAACAGCCTGACATCCGCTACTACCTTACCTTCCACCTTCCAAACTTCCCAGTTCTCTTGCGAAACATGTGGAACTAGCAATCCTGGAAGAAAAGATATTGCGGGGACATGGCCTAGCCCAGCCTGGTGGTGTTTCCCGATGGAGATGAGGTCCTGGAGGAAATGTAAATTTGGAGATGATTCGCGAAGTTGTGCTTGGATAGCTCAATCGGTGGAGCACTTGCTCGCAAAAAGACAAGGTCCCGCGTTTGAGACCTGCTTCAACACACACAGTTTTAATCTTCCAGTATGCTCCAAAAGCAATTTTTATGGTTCAAGTAGTTTTATTATTATTCGAGATTTTTGCTTTTAAAATTTACAATTTTTGTATCCAGTGGAAAAAAATGTACAAAAACTTGCTTTTCGGTGAATTCAACAGTTTCTTGAAGTGAGCCGAGCGGTTCTAGGCGCTTCGGTTTGGAACCGCGCGACCGCTACGGTCGCAGGTTCGAATCCTGTCTCGGGCATGGATGTGGGTGATGTCCTTAGGTGAAGGTTTAAGTAGTTGTACGTTCTAGTGAACTGATGACCTCAGATGTTAACTCCCATAGTGCTCAGTGCCATTTGAACCATTTGAAGTGATGAAAATAGCCGTCCTCGTTTCTTTCCTTTGTCATCAGAAAGCAAAAAGATTACAAATCGGGCGGACATGGACAACGACACATCAGTTCCTTATCTCCATCAAATGTTCAGAAGTTTGACATACTGTGTGGCAGCCAGTATTATCTTGATGAATACTGTTACATCGTTTTCTGTCGTTTTTTCTCTGACTTGTATCTAGCTACACTTCGTTGCAGACGTGTGTTTTGACAGCTAATACCGTAGTTCCGCCGATGTCAGTTTAAACAGCCGCGTTATTGTCAATCGTATATCAAGCACGCGTATCTATAAGCACAAGTATTGAAATGACTACTTGTCTGTTTCCAAAAGGCGTACTTGTTCGTTAACACACAAATAGTCAGCATCAAGAGATGGCTGTACAGCTTTCCTAGCCTGTGACAGTCCTGGTATGAGGCTAAGCCCAATTGGTGCACAGTAATACTCTATTCGGCGTCGGCGCTGTCGTAGCAGTGCAGAAGGGTGGCGGCTCTAACTTGGACAGGTGAGTTGCGATGAACTGGTGCGGTGCCGGCGACGTCGACTGAAACTGGATCTCCGACGGCTCTCGCTGGAACTCCCGCAGGAGCAAACTGTCGGTCAAATAGCGTAGTGCAGCTTACGTCCTGGAGCGCAGTGACGCTAGGCTCCACGCTGTTTGTTCCATGAGTTGCGTGACCTGAAACACAGCTCCCTCTGCTAGCGGCTTGCGCAGCAAACCGTCATCATTTGCTGGCCGACTCACATCTCCTGGCTCGTAGGCTATCCTGTGTAACTTTCTCTGCTGGAACACGCGTTCATAACAGTTTTATCGATGGTTTGTGACAGACAATTTGTTGAATACTACTCAGCACTACGCGTTCGTTTACCCCTAAAGCAATGATCGCGAGTCGTCTAGTGTCAACAAACAAACATGGTAAAATGCTCTTGTGAGTTCATCTCTATTCCTAAACTGAAGCAAACTCTTCACGGTGTTCGCTTAAGAACTACTACGAATTCGTCGGGCAATAGACCGCGCCGCTCGAACTGTCAACACAACGGGCCCTGCTAAGAGTATCCTACGACTAACACATCGCTGACAACGAATTATACACAATGCTGGTGACTACTCTGAAGGTCAGTAAAACTTTGAAACACGTATCTATTTTGTACGAGCTGCAAATACATAGTTGCCACTATTAAAGTTCCCATCGTCCTAATTTATCTAAGCACCAGAAGATGTGCTCTGCTCTGCAACAATGCGATCTGAATGTAAAAATGTGCACCTGAAACAAATGACCAAACTGTGTATGGACTCTAAACAAATCAGGCTGCTGTGCATTACAAGTGGGCTTGCTTAGTACTAGGTAGTTTCCAGTTGGCAAACGGAAATACGGAGACGTGACGTGAAGTGAATCGAAACGCTATTTCAGTTCCGCATTTGTATCGCAACTAAGAAGACACACATGGTTAGAAGTCTCCATTTACACTGGAGTTCAAGTGAGTGTCTCTTCTAGGGAGACCCTCTAGGGCATTGGCACAAAATTTGCACACAAAAGTCACCTAATCCTCATAAATTCTGAAGAAGGGGGGCATGCGTTCTGACGCTACGCTCAGTCACATCCCAGATGTGTTCGACTGGGTTCAGATCTGGCGAGTTGGGGGGTCAGCACATCAATTGGAACTCGCGGTCTGAAACCAGTATGCGACACTCTTTGGCTGCCACGGTGCCTTTCAAGAGCTTCACTGGATCCATGGATGCTGACGTGAATGTTCCCCAGAGTCACAGCCAGCTTCCTTTCACCCCGCAGTTCAAGTGCCAAGGAGCTATTCCACTGGAAGACATCGGTGTGATGAAGTAGTTATTGGATTCGTCATATCATGCAACGCTCTTCCACTACGCCAACGTCCAGTGCTGAAGGTCGCAAGCCCATTTCAGACGTTGCTGCCGATGTCGTGGTGTTAACATGGTAACACAGGCATGGGTCGTCGACTCTGAGGGTCCATCGTTAGGAGTGTTCGGTGAACTGCGTGTTGAAACACATTTGTACTTTGCCCAGCATTAAGGTCTAATCTTAGGTCTTCTACACTTCGCCCCCTGTCCTGTTTTATCAGTCAGTCTAAACGATCTATGGCGTTCTACAGCTGTAATAACGGGTGGCCAACCAGCCCCCTACAACTGGACGTGGTTTCATCTTGGTTTCTCCTCGTGCTGAATACACTCACCACGACACTCCTCGAACACCTGCAAGTCGTGCAGTTTACGAAATGCTCGTTCCGAGCCTCCAGACCATCACAGTCTGCCCACGGTCAAACTCAAATAGATCGCGCGCCTTTCGCATGCACCACATGTAAAGCACGCTCACTGATACTCCATACGCCTCGCGTGTGTATAATTAGCAGTTGTCCCTCGCCAGGCGATGCTGCTGTCGTCTGGACGCGTTTATATCCATAGTAGTTTGATAGTCATATTGTACGGAATCTCAGTGTATGTGATATTGTATACAAAATCTGTAGTTGCTCACTTCTCTGGATAAATGGTTAATGTTAAAGACGAGTATATCATATATTTACTACCGGCCATTAAAATTGCTACACCACGAAGATGACGTGCTACAAACGCGATATTTAACCGACAGGAAGAAGATGCTGCAATATGCAAACGATTAGCTTTTCAGAGCATTCACACAAGGTTGGCGCCGGTGGCGACACCTACAACGTGCTGACATGAGGAAAGTTTCCAACCGATTTCTCATACACAAACAGCAGTTGACTGGCGTTGCCTGGTGAAACGTTGTTGTGATGCCTCGTGTAAGGAGGAGAAATGCGTACCATCACGTTTCCGACTTTGATAACAGTCGGATTGTAGCTATCGCGATTGCGGTTTGTCGTATGGCTACGTTGCTGCTCGCGTTGGTCGAGATCCAACGACTGTTAGCAGAATATGGAATCGGTGGATTCAGGAGGGTAATACGGAACGCCGTGCAGGATCCCAACGGCGTCGTATCACTAGCAGTCCGGATGACAGCTATCTTATCCACATGGCTGTAACGGATCGTGCAGCAACATCTCGTTCCTGAATCAACAGATCGGGACGTTTCGAAGACAACCATCTGCACGAACAGCTCGACGACGTTTGCAGCAGCATGGACTATCAGCTCGGAGACCATGGCTGCGGTTACCCTTGACGGTGCATCACAGACAGGAGCGCCTGCTATGGTGTACTCAAAGACGAACCTGGGTGCACAAATGGGAAAACGTCATTTTTTCGGATGAATACAGGTTCTGTTTATAGCGTCATGATGGTCACATCCGTGTTTGGCGACATCGCGGTGAACGCACATTGGAAGCTTCTATTCGTCATCGCCATACTGGCGTATCACCCGGCGTGTGGTATGGGGTGTCGTTGGTTACACTTGTCGGTCACTTCTTGTTCGCATTGACGACACTTTGAACAGTGGACGTTACATTTCAGATGTGTCACGAACCTTGGCTCTACCCTTCATTCGATCACTGCGAAACCCTACATTTCAGCAGGATAATGCACGACCGCATGTTGCAGGTACTGTACAGGTCATTGTGGATACAGAAAATATTCGACTGCTGCCCTGGCCAGCACATTCTCCACATCTCTCACCAATCGAAAACGTCCGGTCAATGGTGGCTGAAGAACTGGCTCATCACAATAAGCCAGTCACTACTCTTCATGAACCGTGGTATCGTGTTGAAGCTGCATGGGCAGCTGTACCTGTATACGCCATCCAAGCTCTATTTGATTGAATGCCCAGGCATATCAAGGCCATTATTATGGCCAGGGGTGGTTGTTCTGGGTACTGCTTTCTCAGGATCTATGCACCCAAATTGCGTGAAAATGTAATCACATGTCAGTTCTAGTATAATATATTTGTCCAATGAATAAACGTTTATCATCTGCATTTCTTCTTGGTGTAGCAATTTTAATGGCCAGTAGTGTAAGAATGCGTTTATTGAACTGGATTTGCAGTAAAGAAATATAAATGAAGGAAAAGGTAAGGAAATTAAGCTTTCGGACCCAAAGCGTAATGTGCTATAGCTGTGCCGTGGACTCTTTAGACTAGCCCGCAAGTTATCCGTAATTTGGCAAAGTTTCAGCGAGCTCGTAAGCAGGCTGTGTGGCTCGGCGCGCCCGCTGCTGGCTGTGCACAGTTGGCCAGCGGAAGTTGGCGGCTGGCTGCTGGCGGGCGCCGCGCGTCGCCTGCGGTATCGAAGCCGGCGCTTGTAATTTCCTGGCGTCGCCGGCGGCGGCGCTGGAGCAGCGCGTCAGCGACAAGAGGGAGAAGAACGCGGCGGGCCCGCGCTGCACACATGGCCAATCACGCGAGAGGGAGATTGCGCGCGGCGAACAGCCGCGCCCGAATATTCTCGAGGCGGCTGCCTGGCTGCGGATTACGTGCGCCTTCGGCCGCGCGCCGACTGAATTATTACCTGCGACCAGAAGGAGAAAATAGTCCTCCGGTCCTTCCTCCTCTTTGCCAGCCACGTTCTTCTTAGATGGCAAAGTCGCGAAATAGTTTTCCAGTTCCTGGTTGGGAGGAGAAGTGTCTAAAACCTATTTCCATATGTCGACGTTTCCTCAATCATTCCACACCCGCCAACGCGTCACCGAATTTACCCAGCTTTAGTACTGTTGTAGTACGTACAGGATGAAAAGTATTTAAACCGACAAACTCCAGGAGGTTGTAGGGGACATCAAAACAAATATTTTTCCCTTATGTGATTTTTTTGCTATGAGGATTATTTAAACCGGTGGACGCCGTATTACTCTCTTCAATAGTTAGAGGCCGTATTACGATCTTCAATTGTTAGAGGGCGTTTACGCTCTTCAGTTGTAGGCAACTGCTGCTAACCAGTGTAGTAGTGCATTGTCTCTGTTTACTAATGGAGCGACACACCAGGAGTGAGTACACTGATATGTTTGGTGCGTACTACGTAGCTTACCACAAGGGACGAGCTGTACAGCGGGTTTATCAACAACAGTATCCTAATCGCCGTATCCCGCATCATAAGACGTTTTCTGCTGTGTACGATCGACTGTGTGAGTCCGGCTTATTTAACAGGTTACCTAGACAGGGCCGTACGATGAGAACGCTGCAATTTGAGGAAGCTGTCTTGCAGCATGTGGAGCGGGATCCTTCAATGAGCACTCGTGCAATTGCACGTAACATGGGGACGAATCAGGCGAATGTAAGAACAGTCCTTCGAGAGCAATTGTTACGTCCATTTCACTTACAGCGTGTCCACAACCTGGAACCAGTTGATTATCCACCCACAGTTCTCGCAGTGGTACCTCGAACAGTGTGAAATGCATCCTACATCTCCATGCTGTGTGTTGTTTACCGATGAAGCAACGTTCGGGAGTGATGGAGTCTTCAACAAACACAATTCACATGTTTCGAGTGAAGATAATCCACATGCCACAGTTACTAGCACTCATCAAGTGTGGTTCTTCGTTAATGTATGGGTCGGTGTTATTGGGGACTGTTTAATTGGGCCTTATCTGCTACCTAGGCCGTTAAACGGCAGGCACTAGTACACTTTTCTCGCCAGAGCATTGCCAGAATTGCTGGAAGACGTCCCGCTCGCTACAAGACAACGTATGTTGTTCCAACATGACGGGCTGACGGCACATTTCAGTCGTCATGTGCGTCGATTCCTGGGCCGACGGTTCCCAGAAACGTGGATTGGCAGAGGTGGTCCTGTACCATGGCTTGCTCAATTCCCAGATATGTACCCTCTAGATTTTTTGTGGGTGGAGAGATGGGCAACTTTGTTTACGCTACTCCTGTTGCGTCAGAAGAGGATCTGGTTGCCCAGATAGCAGCAGCAGCAGGAACAATTCAGGATACTCCTGGGGTTTTTCCCCGTGTCAGACAGATCATGATCCGACGGTGTAACCATTGTTTACGCCTCAATGGAGGCATTTTTGAAAATCTACTGTAACTGAAATTGGGTTGTGTTAATGTGTTGTCTCTTGGTCATAAAAAATGGAAAAGTGTTCGTTGGTTTAAGTAATTTGCCGGCAGAGGAATCCTCTACCGCTTTAAATACTCCTCATAGGAAAAAATGATATTAGGGATAACATTTGTTTTGATGTCCCCTACAGTCTCCCACAGTTTGTCGGTTTAAATACTTTTCACCCTGTGTACTGTCCAGTCACAGTAGTGTGACCATCTGACAGAGGAATGAATAATCACGTATTGGAGAGCGGATTGTTCCGAGATGTGCAAGAAGAGAGTTAGTTACGTTCTTGAAGGTACCGACAAAATTGTGCAGCCATGATGACTCCAGAGCAGTGGTCAGCTGCGCTAGGTTTCTCGGCTGAGGACGCATGGGGCGAACAGCCCGATTTAGATGGTCCCACTGATTATCGACTGGGCTTTAATGCTGTTGCTTCCTCCTGCTGGTGGATTCCATTGTGCCGAAAAAAAACCGCAATTAGCGGTGGACAAGTTCTCCCAGTACAGATGTGTGGTGTCACGCCAGATACCACACTTGCTAGGTGGTAGCCTTTAAATCGGTCGCGGTCCGTTAGTATACGTCGGACCCGCGTGTCGCCACTATCAGTGATTGCAGACCGAGCGCCGCCACATGGCAGGTCTAGTCTAGAGAGACTCCTTAACACTCGCCCCAGTTATACAGCCGACTTTGCTAGCGATGGTTCACTGGCTACATACGCTCTCATTTGCAGAGACGACAGTTTAACATAGCCTTCAGCTACGTCATTTGCAACGACCTAGCGTGGCGCCATATTCAGTTACTATTGATATTGATATTGTGAATCATGTACCTTCAAGAGCGACGTTCATCATTAATGGATTATAGTTAAGTATCAAATTAATTAGGTTCGCTTTCTGAATTCTCATTCCTTGTCATGTTCCAGACCTCACGTCATTATGGTTCTTCCCTCCTCACGCCAGCCTGCTTGAGCTAAAACGCGTGCATTTCGGCCTCCACTAGTAACACGGTGTTGGCTCTTCTGCCAACACAACAAGATGCATGCTTGTAATGAACTATTGTGACTTCCAGAATGACGAGATCACCCAAGGAATACCTTCCGGGATGGACTCTTCCGACGATTGTTGAAGGGCCTTCGCTCTCCGACGTTTCACGCTATACACGCAAACAGCCGTCTTTTCGATGGAGCATAAAAAAACTATTCGTCTGAAAAAATTACCTGTCGTTGTTCTCGCGTAACCACGAGCGCCAGAACGGAGAGGAAGAACGAAAGACCAGAGAAGGCCGTGAGGCGCCGTCAGCGAATAGCCTGCTAATAAGGACAGCCCCGCGCCAGGAGCGGCCTCTGCAAGAAGAGAATATAAGTACAGCTCCTGCCAGCCTCGGACGGACGTTAGTGGAAACTATTCGTGCAGTATTAGTACGGCCTAGCAGCGAGGGCCACGAGAACCGTTATCAGTGACGTGTGTCAACGTGCAGGAACATTGCGCATAGCAAGCACTCGGATTTATGTTGCATGTCACCCACCGCTTGCGACCAGTATTGTCTAACTGCTTTATAGAAATAAAGTTACTTACGTTATTTGCTTGAATTGTTGTATAGCATTCCGATAACTCAGCATCCCTTAGACACCATGTATACGAGATGAGTGGGCGAGACCCAACAGTCGCCAATCAGTGGACATTCAGTTGCGCTACTGTCGTAGAAATTCCAGTCTTGTCGCTGACGAACATCAGTCAGCACGGGTAAATGAACCAGGTGCCTACTGTGTAGGCCCAAATGCGCCAATGTTCGCTGAACGGTCTTCTAGGAGACGCTGTTGATACCCAATTATTCAAAACCAGTGTTAATCGCATTTATTATTATCATACCGTCAACCGGTTTCAACTGGACGTAGGGATCATCTTCTGGGTGTTTACACCATTGGTCGACTGCTGGTGGTGTCTCTCCTGTCTAGTTTCCTGCCATTATGTAGACAGGAGTGACACCACCAGCAGTCGACCAGTGGTGTAAACGCCCAGAAGATAACCCCTACGTCCGGTTGAAACCGGTTGGCGGTATAATAGTAATACATGCGGTTAAGAAAGTTTTTGAATAATTGATTAATCATACTATGGCTGCTTCATCTCCACAACCGTGTTGTCCAAAAAAGCTGTTGATACCGCCTTGGTTCACCTGGGCAGTCATTTGCTCAGGAGTTGGACGTCCAATCTCCTGCACGCATCTCTGTAGCAGTCGTTCACACTTTTCATTCTCTGGCCATTGCTGCACCAGTTGCCTCGGCTCTGGTTTTGTATAGCGACATTTTCCATGCACAGATATATTTTGATCATGGCGGTAGACAAACAGTTTACAGGCTTAACGTTTTCGTAAGTACTGCCATCAAAAATGGTTCAAATAGCTCTGAGCACTATGGGACTTGACTGCTGTGGCCATCAGTCCCCTAGAACTCCGAACTACTTAAAACTAACTAACCTAAGGACATTACACACATCCATGGCTGAGGCAGGATTCGAACCTGCAGCCGTAGCGGTCGCGCGGTTCCAGACTGTAGCGCCTAGAACCGCTCGGCCACTCTGGCCGGCAAGTACTGCTATCCTTGGCCCAGAAGCCAATGATGGTGTCCTTACGGACAGCAGATAAATTGCTTCTTATCCGCATTACGATAACGACTACAGCGTTTGCTCGGCTCCTCGGAACGCTCCATGTACTTTTCACAGCTAGTACAGATACTTGCCGGAGTTGAGTGGTTGTTGCACGTTGACGTCGAACTTAGTTGGTGGTCGTGTTAATGTGATTGGAACGTGTACGTAGACGTAACAAATTGCTGTCCTAACACGATGTGCATCTAAACCATTTCGAGAAATCGAGGTTCAGATATTTATGACCTTGTTGAATACCCTATCGGATCTAAAGCACCGGGACACCCCTATAAAATGAGAAATTGACCACTAGATGCCACAAGAGGTTGCGTTTCATTGGCAGGACACTTAGAAGATGCAACAAGTCCACTAAAGAGACAGCTTACACTACACTCGTTCGTCCTCTGTTAGAATATTGCTGCGCGGTGTGGGATCCTTACCAGACGGGATTGACGGAGGACATCGAAAGGGTGCAAAAAAGGGCAGCTCGTTTTGTATTATCACGTTATAGGGGAGAGAGTGTGGCAGATATGATACACGAGTTGGGATGGAAGTCATTACAGCATAGACGTTTTTCGTCGCGGCGAGACCTTTTTACGAAATTTCAGTCACCAACTTTCTCTTCCGAATGCGAAAACATTTTGTTGAGCCCAACCTACATAGGTAGGAATGATCATCAAAATAAAATAAGAGAAATCAGAGCTCGAACAGAAAGGTTTAGGTGTTCGTTTTTCCCGCTCGCTGTTGGGGAGTGGAATAGTAGAGAGATAGTATGATTGTGGTTCGATGAACCCTCTGCCTAGCACTTACATGTGAATTGCAGAGTAGTCATGTAGATGTAGATGTAGATGTGTAGTGCCAACAGGGAAGTACGATTTAGGATGTGTATCACTATGGGGGTATTTATCGTGCTTAAGGTGTGGTAATCTTCTTGTGCATAAGAAGATGCTTAGCTACCAATAGTAAGTAGTGATTTCATAGCATAGTGTA
Source organism: Schistocerca gregaria (assembly GCF_023897955.1). Lineage (NCBI taxonomy): Eukaryota > Metazoa > Arthropoda > Insecta > Orthoptera > Acrididae > Schistocerca > Schistocerca gregaria. The sequence continues at coordinate 746,509,393 of NC_064923.1, forward strand.
CTGCGTACAGTGAAGAAACATTTCGTAGACGATGACTGACTGCTCCGGCACGGTATTTAACCCTCTCATAAAGTAGCTGCTGTGAGGCAATAGCATGGCTTAGCACGTTGTACTAACGCCACTTCTCTACGGTCGGCGCTCTCTCCTAGTATTAGACAAGCTGGTAACTCTTTAAACCTTAGTTTCGTGTTCGTTACATCACAGTATACGCTACAATCGGGTGAAATATCAGCACAATCGGCGCCCTCCGGTAGGTGTTTCCACTGTCAGACGAACTCTTGGATGGTTTCAGAATAGATCCTTAGCTCCGTAGTGGAATTAGCGCTGTCTTGAAACTTCGTTAAATTATAGATTCTTCACCATTGGGCTTATTGTTGAGTGTATTGACGTCTTCAGGAGAAACTGTGACATTCACCCACTAAAGCCGGCCGTTGTGACCGAGCGGTTCTAGGCGCTTCAGTTCGGAACCGCGCTGCTGCTACGGTTGCAGGTTCGAATCCTGCCTCGGACATGGGTATGTGTGACGTCCTTATGTTAGTTAGGTTTAAGTAGTTCTAAGTGTAGGGGACTGACGACCTCAGATGTTTAGTCCCGTAGTGCAGATGTTAAGTCCCACGAAACACTAGACAAGTGAACAATAAGCGCATAACAATTCCTTCAGTATTGTGCAGAAAGGTATGGACTGTTCGCTGTTTTCTTTTTCTATTTTTATATAATTTTTTTCTGATAAGTTCCTACAGGACCAAACTGCTGAGGTCATCGATCCCTAGCCTTACACACTACTCAATCTAACTTAAAGTAACTTACGCTAAGGACAACAAACACTCATGCTCGAGGGAGGACTCCTACAGGACCAAACTGCTGAGGTCATCGATCCCTAGCCTTACACACTACTCAATCTAACTTAAAGTAACTTTCGCTAAGGACAACAAACACTCATGCTCGAGGGAGGACTCCTACAGGACCAAACTGCTGAGGTCATCGATCCCTAGCCTTACACACTACTCAATCTAACTTAAAGTAACTTTCGCTAAGGACAACAAACACTCATGCTCGAGGGAGGACTCCTACAGGACCAAACTGCTGAGGTCATCGATCCCTAGCCTTACACACTACTCAATCTAACTTAAAGTAACTTTCGCTAAGGACAACAAACACTCATGCTCGAGGGAGGACTCGATCCTCCTACGTGGGGAGCCTTGCGAACCGTGGTAAGGCGCCTGAGATCGCGCGGCTACCACGCGTGGCATTTCTGTTTTAATAGGCTTCTAGCAGAAAATTGAATGTCAAATCGCAAGTATTCACGTCCCAGTTGAAAGGTTTTCATGTGCCACACTCCTATTCTGTACAGGAGTTCCCTGCAGTTACTGAGAACACTTCTGTGTAAAGCGTTATATATGGGTACACTGTCTCATAATTTTTGTGCGTTTAATTAATTCTGTGATTCTCTTTTCTCTATCCAAGGACATATCTGCAGGGTTGCCAGCTGGGCATACGTAAGCAGCGTAACAGCAACACAGTTACTCTTAGCTTTACGGGTGGTGTGCCAGTGAGGTCGCTCTAATTTAAAACGCCAGCCGCCTGCACTGAACTAACGCGTGACTGCATCCTTTCGCTGGTTGGACATCTAGGGGTTTGAATGGCATAACGACACGAGTTGTCTTTAAATTGTCTTCCAGTTATGGCTCAAATGGCTCTGAGCACAATGGGACTTAAGTTCTGAGGTCATCAGTCCCCTAGAACTTAGAACTTCTTAAACCTAACTAACCTAATGACGTCATCTACATCTACATATATACTCCGCTATCCACCAAGCGGTGTGTGGCGGAGGGCAAAATTCGCGCCAAAGTCATATTGCCCCCTCTGTTCCACTCGCGAATCGCGCGAGGGAAACACGAGCGTCTGAACGCCTCAGTTCGAGCTCTTATACCCCTTATCTTTGAATGATGATCACAACGCAATTTCAAAGTTGGTCGTAATAATACATGCTCTACATCCCCGGTTAAGATCGGATTTCGGAATTTAGTGAGCAGCCCCTTCTGTTTAGCGCGCCGTCTATGTGCAAGTGTGTCCCCACTTCAAACTTTCTATGAGATCTGTAACGCTCTCGCGATGGCTAAGTGTACAAGTTACGAATCTTGCCGCTCTTCTTTGGACCTTCTCAATCTCTTGAATCAGACCCAACTGGTAAGGGTCCCATACAGATGAACAATACTCTAACTCTGGACGAACTAACGTATTGTAAGCTATTTCTTTTGTTGAAGGACTGCATCTCTTCACGATTCTACCAATAAACCGCAATCTAGAGTTCGCCTTACCCGTTACTTTTGTAATCTGATCACTCCATTTGAGATCATTTCGAATAGTCAGAGCCAGATACTTCACTGATGTTATCGCTTCCAAAGACTAATCAGTTATTTTGTAGTCATACATTAATGGGGATTTTTGCCTTGTTATACGCAGTAGGCTACACTTACTAATATTGTATCACACACATCCATGTCCGAGGCAGGATTCGAACCTGCGATCGTTGCGGCCGCGCGGTTCCAGACTGTAGCGCCTAGAACCGCTCGGCCATTCCGGCCGGCCCTTCGAGTTATCAGCGTGTTCTTTTCGAGTGGTCTACGACTTGTATATGTGTATCACCGAGAGCTCTACAAGTCTATGGTGTTCACAGAGTGGACAAAGCTGTGGAAACAGCTTCTAGTCGCCTCCGAATGAATAGATACAGGTCCTGTTTGGTTATCAAGCTAAGCGTATGCCGTTCTCATGCAAAATAGCAACAAGTTCAGGTATCGATGAGGAAGGTGGATATTGATCAAGCACCCTTCACGCCAAAGTAGGCCACAGAGGCTGTATAGTATTGATATCTGGTGATTGTTATGCTTAGCTGTGAGAACAGGGGCCTGTCGCCTTGGACAAGAGCATCACCAATGCGGAAGAAACCTTTTTCCATATGATGAACGTCATCGGTCCAAATGGTCACATAATCCTGGATAGCAATGTGACCCTGCTTCGCAATCATTGGGTCCATGGAATAACATGATATGGCTGCCGAAAACGTCTAAGAACCTCCGCCATGTTTAGCTTTTGCACCGTTAACTCGGCCAGACTTTGTAACTAGTGTGAAACAAGATGCATCTGACCAGACGACTATTTCCATTGCTCCATAGTCCATATTTCATGCCTTCGGTTGTTTTCCTGTAACGGGCATTTGCCTCATTGATGTGTGGTTTTGGAATTCCAGGTCGTTCTGCAGTTCCATGTTTGTGGAGTTCTCTTCGTGTTGTTTTGAGGCCGACAGGCTTTGCAGGCTTTGTGAGTGCGGCATTAAGTTCAGCAGTGACTTTAGTAGTTCCCCTCTTATGTTTCGTCACAATCTTCTTCGATAACTAACTGTCACGATCTCTCAACACACACTTTAATCCGAGTTGTGACTTAGCGTATTACGTTTTTCCGTTTTCCCGGCATTAGGTATAAATCGTCGATATGGTGTATCTTGAAACAGCAAACATGTGACAAATGGGACAAAGCTGTTATTTTTTTATAAGGACACAGTTTTAGAGTTATTACGTACATGGAAAAAATTATGTCTGTACAATGACGTAAGGTGAATATTGGGAAATAGTTACACTCATGATAAGCACATGGGAATGAGTTAAATATCGAAAAATCTGTGAAATGCTGTGTCGAAAATTTGAAAATGGTCATGTAATACATTTTGGTCTGATTTTTTTTCTATAGATATAAAGTTCTTCATAAAAATCTATTTTATGGCTTTGATTTGAAGTATGTATCTTGAGATCATAATTTGTGTTCTGAAACTTATGACCTGTACCTCTGATACGCGCAATAGCCATACGTATCAAGCGACTTGAGAACATCAATGATAAACTGAAGATATATAGTCAATAATGGATGTAAAATGACACAGAGTTAAGGAATTAGTAATCGGAAATGAATACCTGTTAGACCGTCAGTCTAGATATCGTTTGCAGCCACTTCGTTTGCCAGCTATTGTCTGTAGCCCTTGTAATCTGTTGCATGTGGTTTTAATACAATGGCGCACTTCATTCCTAATGTCCGTTACCACTAGAGAGATACCCTCATCGTTGGGTCGGACAGGGATGTTCTAGTCTGTACAACGCGCGATCGCCGTGTTTCACTCCTATGGGTTTCTTCCAAGGAGTTAAACGAAATAGTTGGCCTACGAGAACCCAATTGGTTGCTAGAGTCCTTGGTGCAAGGGTCAGTTTACAACAGACAACAGGGACATTTCAGAGAAGCAAGCGAGTTTTTATGCGGTGTTGTAATGCATTACAACTATTTCGTTTAACTCCTTGGAAGAAACCCATAGGAGTGAAACAGGCGATCGCATATTGTACAGACTAGAACATCCCTGTCCAACCCAACGATGAGGGTATCTCTCTAGTGGTAACGGACATTAGAAATGAAGTGCCCCATCGTATTAAAACCACATGCAACATATTACAAGGGCTACAGACAATAGCTGGCAAACGAAGTGGCTGCAAACGAAATCAATTTATATAATGTTGTACAATTCCGGATCACCAAATGATAGAAAATCTTCTCAAAGGGGGACATAATATCACTCTGAGAGCCCCCAAGCATGATAGCACTTTTACTACAATTATTTTCTGTTGCATGTACTTTATTATGATTACCGTTCTCGGTCATCTTTAGTTCTGTTACATAAAATATAACAGGAAAACTAGAGTTAACAGCTGCATCGAGTTAAATATAGTAATCTACCATTCATATTTGCGTAGATTTTAGGTAATGTAGCCACAGTGTTCAAACATACCAATTTTAGCAAGTCATTAGAATGGTCATATCACGTTTAAAGAGTGTCTACCTCAAACTAAACAGGAAAGAATGGTCTCAGTATTGATTACACAGGGACTGTTCGTCGCTGGCAAAAGTTTCTAGCTTATAGACTTACGAAAATTACGGGCCAAGCGTATTGTGTATGCAGTCCATTACAGTCAGAGGAAAGTGTCACCCACCAATGGGCATCAACAAAAACAGCGAAACTACGTGTGCTCACTAGATACTGGTTGAGTTTCTATGCAACATGTTGTGCAGTTTTATTCTGTACATAACGAATCCTATATTATTTCTTACGTTAGTCGGGACAAACTTTAAGTACACGCCTTGTTTCCTGAGATTAGAATACATGGAAGAATATGCTCACCAGCTCTACGTGATTTTCTATTCAATAAACATTACTTATTGTATGCACACATAATTAATATCAGCTAAACTGATCCCATAATTCACAGCAAGCCCTGTTGCACCTTCAAACTTTGAACTAATACTCCTGTCGTCATTAAAATTACTTATTCTCTCTCAACTTCGTCCGATATCCGACAGCCGGTAATGAACACCCTGCCTTGCAAGAGTAAGGTGTACTAACGTTCGTACACTGAGTGGAGGACCAAGACAGATAAAACCTACTTTGTATTCAGATGACTACAAGGATAACTCTATCGAGCTACGCTGACCCTGTATATGAACCTTCCTCCATTCGTTCTAATATCATCTCTTCCAATTATAGTGCGTGAACAATTAATTATCTCAGTGTGGTTTCATTTATTCAGTACTTCATCCAATTAGAACGTCACCTCTTAAGAAACTTTTTTCTATAGATCCTTTAGCCTTTTTCAGGTACTACGCACTGTTGCTCCATACAGTAAGTGACAGGCCACGAAACTACTGTAAGGAGTAACACTCCATCTGCGGAAACCATTAATGTAGCGCCACCAACGTCGATCCTGTAGACAGTTGCTTGCTACGAAGTATAAAAAGTTTACAAACAGGAGCATAAAATGCCTTGTTCATTCATCAAGTCATACCACATGAAATATTCATTCTGACCATTGATTCCAGGTAGCAAAGTATTCAGACTACGATCCTCAAACCGTTGTATAAATACACTCCTGGAAATTGAAATAAGAACACCGTGAATTCATTGTCCCAGGAAGGGGAAACTTTATTGACACATTCCTGGGGTCAGATACAACACATGATCACACTGACAGAACCACAGGCACAGAGACACAGGCAACAGAGCATGCACAATGTCGGCACTAGTACAGTGTATATCCACCTTTCGTAGCAATGCAGGCTGCTATTTTCCCATGGAGACGATCGTAGAGATGCTGGATGTAGTCCTGTGGAACGGCTTGCCATGCCATTTCCACCTGGCGCCTCAGTTGGACCAGCGTTCGTGCTGGACGTGCAGACCGCGTGAGACGACGCTTCATCCAGTCCCAAACATGCTCAATGGGGGACAGAGCCGGAGATCTTGCTGGCCAGGGTTGTTGAGTTACACCTTCTAGAGCACGTTGGGTGGAACGGGATACATGCGGACGTGCATTGTCTTGTTGGAACAGCAAGTTCCCTTGCCGGTCTAGGAATGGTAGAACGATGGGTTCGATGACGGTTTGGATGTACCGTGCACTATTCAGTGTCCCCTCGACGATCACCAGAGGTGTACGGCCAGTGTAGGAGATCGCTCCCCTCACCATGATGCCGGGTGTTGGCCCTGTGTGCCTCGGTCGTATGCAGTCCTGATTGTGGCGCTCACCTGCACGGCGCCAAACACGCATACGACCATCATTGGCACCAAGGCAGAAGCGACTCTCATCGCTGAAGACGACACGTCTCCATTCGTCCCTCCATTCACGCCTGTCGCGACACCACTGGAGGTGGGCTGCACGATGTTGGGGCGTGAGCGGAAGACGGCCTAACGGTGTGCGGGACCGTAGCCCAGCTTCATGGAGACGGTTGCGAATGGTCCTCGCCGATACCCCAGGAGCAACAGTGTCCCTAATTTGCTGGGAAGTGGCGATGCGGTCCCCTATGGCACTGCGTAAGATCCTACGGTCTTGGCGTGCATCCGTGCGTCGCTGCGGTCCGGTCCCAGGTCGACGGGCACGTGCACCTTCCGCCGACCACTGGCGACAACATCGATGTACTGTGGAGACCTCACGCCCCACGTGTTGAGCAATTCGGCGGTACGTCCACCCGGCCTCCCGCATGCCCACTATACGCCCTCGCTCAAAGTCCGTCAACTGCACATACGGTTCACGTCCACGCTGTCGGGGCATGCTACCAGTGTTAAAGACTGCGATGGAGCTCCGTATGCCACGGCAAACTGGCTGACACTGACGGCGGCGGTGCACAAATGCTGTGCAGCTAGCGCCATTCGACGGCCAACACCGCCGTTCCTGGTGTGTCCGCTGTGCCGTGCGTGTGATCATTGCTTGTACAGCCCTCTTGCAGTGTCCGGAGCAAGTATGGTGGGTCTGACACACCGGTGTCAATGTGTTCTTTTTTCCATTTCCAGGAGTGTAGAAGCCTATGAATCATAGAGTTGGTTGTCGCGAGTTTAGAAAGAAATTCACTTTATTGTTTCGCAAAATGTTACAGCTAAAGAGTTAATAGCAGTGTCTCTGTTATGTTTGGTAACGATGTATATTTTCGAGCGTAATCTATGTACACTACTGGCCATTAAAATTGCTACACCACGAAGATGACGTGCTACAAACGCGAAATTTAATCGACAGGAAGAAGATGCTGTGATTTGCAAATGATTAGTTTTTCAGAGCATCCACACAAGGTTGGCGCCGGTGGCTACACCTACAACGTGCTGACATGAGGAAAGTTTCCAGCCGATTTCTCATACACAAACAGTAGTTGACCGGCGTTGCCTGGTGAAACGTTGTTGTGATGCCCCGTGTAAGGAAGAGAAACACGTACCATCACGTTTGCGACTTTGATAAAGGTCGGATTGTAGCCTATCGCTTTTGCAGTTTATTGTATCGCTACATTGCTGCTCGCGTCGGTCGAGATCCAATGACTGTTAGCAGAATATGGAATCGGTGGGTTCAGGAGGGTAATACGGAACGCCGTGCTGGATCCTAACAGCCTCGTATCACCAGCAGTCGAGATGATAGGCATCTTATCCGCATTGCTGTAACGGATCGTGTAGCCAGGTCTCGATCCCTGAGTCAACAGATGGGGACGTTTGCAAGACAACAACCATCTGCACGAACAGATCGACGACGTTTGCAGCAGCACGGACTATCAGCCCGGAGATCATGGCTGCGATTACCCTTGACGGTGCATCACAGACATCAGCGCCTACGATGGTGTACTCAGCGACGAACCTTGGTGTATGAAGGGAGAAACGTCATTTTTTCGGATGAATTCCAGATCTGTTTACATCCTCATGATGGTCTCATCTGTGTTTGGCGACATCGTGGTGAACGCACATTGGAAGCGTGTGTTTGTCATCGCCATACTGGCGTATCACCCGGCGTGATGGTATGGGGTGCTACTGTTTACAAGTCTCGGTCACCTCATGTACACATTAACGGCACTTTGAACAGTGGTCGTTACACTTCAGATGTGTTACGACCCGTGGCTCTACCCTTCACTGGATCCCTGCGAAACCCTACATTTCAGCAGGACAATGCACGACCGCATGTTGCAGGTCCTGTACGGGCCTTTCTGGATACAGAAAATGTCGGACTGCTGCCCTGGCCAGCACATTCTCCAGATCTCTCACCAATTGAAAACGTCTGGTCAATGGTGGCCGAGCAACTGACTCATCACAATACGCCAGTCACTACTCTTGATGAACTGTGGTATCGTGTTGAAGCTGCATGGGCAGCTGTAGCTGTACACGCCATCCAAGCTCTGCTTGACTCAATGCCCAGGAGTATGAAGACCGTTATTACGGGCAGAGGTGGTTGTTCTGGCTACTGATTTTTTTCCCTAAATGTCTGGGCAGAATATTTTGTAATGCCTTCCGGAAGTCAAGGATCACGGCATCAACCTCAACACCGTTGTCTATGGCACTGCGCATTTGATGGAGGAACAGAGGGAGCTGCGTTCTGTAGGGTGTCTGATTGCGGAGTCCTTGTTGATTCTTATAGAGGAGAGTTTGCTCCTTGAAAAACATCATGATTCTTGGGCATAAAACATGTTCCATAAATCAACAATAGATTTGTGTCAATGATATTATGTGTATCTGTGCTACGGCCCTTCTTAAAAACGGAAATGACCCTGCGCTTTCTTCCAGTCTCTAGGTACCCTTCGTTGCCCACGCGATCTACTATAAATTACTGCTGGAATGGTAGCAAATCCTTTCGCATTATCTTTGCAGAATATTATAGGTATCTCATCTGGTCCTGACGCATTCCCACTACTAAGCGACTCTAGTTGTCGTTCTGTTTCGCTATCGGTTATCCCAATATCTGTCATTTCGGCGTTGGACAATAAAATATTTAATTGATGATTCATTTGTCATTACGTATTTATATCTTGTTAGAAGATTGATAGGAGGGACCGTGTTACAATCTTCTGCTGTGAATCCATATCGGCAAACCGCATTCAGTATTTCGGTCTCCTCTCTGTTATCGTCCATTACTGTGTCAGAATAGTCACTGAGTGAATGAATAGATGATTTTAACACACTGACAAATTTTACATATTACCAAAATCTCTTACTATAGTCGCTCAGATTATCTGGCAAAGGTTTACTTTCAAAGTCATTGAATACTTCTCTTCTTGCACTCCTTACACTCATTTTCGCTTAACTCAACTTTTAATTGTCAGCTGGGTTTTTACTTCCATTGAATATGAGATGAAGTTACCTTTTTTAAGTAGCAGTTTTATAATATGGCTACCAGACAATGGTAGGTCTTTCCCATCCCTTAAGATCATACTCGGAACAAACTTGTCTAGAGCGTAATCCATGATGCCTCTGAATTTTTTTTAAATTTGTTCCTCTCATCTTCGTCCTCATGGCCGAGTATTTGATACTGACTTCTCAGATACACTGAAGTTTGTATTGTAGTGGGGCTTCTGCCACCGAATGTATCGGGATCACCAAATGTAGCGGGAAGAGGTAGAAGGCACCGTATTAAGACTCATCAGAGCTTTATTTATTTCAAGTTTCTGCTACCAGTCACTTTTTTTATGCTTAATCTTACATAATGCATTATGTTTGCATTATGTTAGATTAAGCATAAAATAAAAAGTGACTGGTAGTAGAAACTTGAAATAAATAATTATCCTTCACAGTCACGGTGCACAAACATAGCCATTACGGCTGGAAATAATCATCAGAGCATCCCTAGTGACTTAATGTCTCCAACTAAAGTGCTGTGTTCCCCTCGGTCTGCGTCACCAGGCCCCACTATGCTGAGGTGACCACTTCTCTGCCTCAGGGACCTGTGCATGCACTTTGTATCGGCCTTGTATGAAGTTGCATCGTCATCAGGATGCTAGCCATCGACTCAGCAGTCTGCATCCCTGCCAACAGCGCTGCTCGGTGTGAGCCGCAGGCAGCCAGCTGTGTGCTTCTTGCTGGTGCGGCTGAGATCACGGCAACAACAAGCATCTGCGATCCGGAGTCTGAGTCTACGGCCCTCACCTCGGGATGCCTCCTAGCGTCTGTTGGAAGCCAGGACGACTGCCCGCACTGGCGAGCCCTGGAGCGGCCCGCCGCTGGCTGGCTATGGATCCTGCACCAGCGTCGAACCAGCGACCCACCACGGACTGGAACTCTGGCGCCCTATCTGCTGCTGCGTGTATCTGGTGGTGTGACACACCTTGCCGTCCAGCAGAGCTGTCACACTTGAATGAATCTTGTTAGGAAGCCACACATACTTATATGCGGCTGTGCACCTCTGTTTCGCCACACGTACGGCTTTGCATCATGTTTTCGTAACACGCTAGGTTGGCCAGAGGTCCCCTTCTGCCTGTGATTTGGGACATGCAAAACCGCTACATATATCCTTTCAGCAATTCTACCTCGCAACTGTTGGTATGTGTAACTCACTGCAATCCGGCCCTCACTTGGCTGTAACTTGTGCTCAGAACATTGCACAAAACAAACTTTCCCTATCCTAAACGGTTGTGCTTCTACATTATTCTCCTCTTCGGAAAGACCCGGTCCTCAGGTCAACTCTTAACTAGCTCTTAACATGATTGTGTCAGCACCTATGGCATTTATCCTTACTATTAGGAAACGTAAATGTGGTCAAGTGCCCATTAAAACATGGCATCAAACAAAATGTAAAAATTCCTCACTCGACGACCACTGCTCGATCAACCCCTTACCTACTTGTCTCACTCCTTCCGTATCCAATCCAATGGGACTTGCTCTACCCTTGGTTCCCTCTTGAAATTACCTCTCCACCTGATTTGAAAGAAAACAACACATAACAGAGTTAAGGCTGCATTGAATCTTGGCACAGAGATGCTCAAAATGATTGTTATTTGCCATTGCTTTTCCCAATATTGAGCGACATGTTGCACAAGCTGTTCGGCTCATATGCGTCCCTCTTGCTCCAAAATGAACTGGTTGACGGATTTCAACAGACCTGGCTCCAGAGTTTGATTTAACAAGGTCAGATTCTGCCTTGGCAAAAAACTCTAAACTGACTTCTGGCTAATACAGATGTGGCTGCATAATATTCAATTGCGTGACTCCTGAAATTGACACTGGGAGGTGGAAGGTTGGTCCTATTGTGTTACACTTAGTTCCATTGATGAAAATTCCACTCTCCTCGAGCTCTATACGTTTCGCTTCTGCAAATACTCCCCACTCCAAACAACTTGCTACTACTACCAAATTCTCGTAGGTGGAGAAGATCCAATGCATTCTGATTCGTTGCAAGCCCAATTTTGGCTCCATGGTGTCCCTTGGACAGTCTATTCCTTTCCCCCTGACTAAAAATAAGTCCACTGTGCATGTTTCCGGATTGGTACTTACCACCATGACTGGACATACTGTTATCTTCCCTCTATGGTAGCTTCGTAATTCCTCCCTTGCCATCTCAGCGTAGCCGGCCGGTGTGGCCGTGTGGTTCTAGGCGCTTCAGTTTTGAACCGTGTGACCGCTACGGTCGCAGCTTCCAATCCTGCCTCAGGCATGGATGTGTGTGATGTCCTTAGCTTAGTTAGGTTTAAGTAGTTCTAAATTCTAGGGGACTGATGACCACAGATGTTAAGTCCCATAGTGCTCAGAGCCATTTGACCATTTGATCTCAGCGTACCGATTCCTACTTGCTGAGATCAGCAATACCTCTTTAGTTTTCACTTCCACAAACTTGCTAACGCTCCCCTCTTCACTGGATATGGGTGGACCGTGGAACACCGAAATCTCGCGTTCTTCCCCATAACCAGAAATTGGACCAAAATATACACTCATACGCGGTTGGTTGTTACCCACACTGTTGCGGCATGGTATAAAAACGGCAAGTTTATCTCGCTGGGCTCCATGATTGAATATAACCCTGATAGTAGTTCCTTCTGTGCCTTGCACAGCCCGGGTAAATATTGGTCCGGCGGTAGCAAATCGGTACTTATCTGGCTTGCAATGCGTGATGCACCTCTTCTTGCAGATTTGTTATTACTCCCTGCACATCCCACACAGTCAGATACCCCTTGCGAAAGTCTGGTTAACATCACCCTGTTATTTATCACGTCTAGTTTCCCCTGTAGGGTTCCAGGTTACGATTTGTTACGTCTTCTGACGCCTAAGCGTATTCCACTACATGCCCTGCTAACGTGCACAGCAGCCGTGTGTTATTCAGGACTTCCCCTTCCAATGTCCCTATCTGAGCTGCATGCCAAGCTTCCATTGCCCTACTCTCCTCTGTGACATGCCTCACCGCATCCACCATGTTGTTCAGTTCTTTTATATTTCTTTCGTCTGTGGTTCCAAAAAAGTCTTTAAAATTTTTCCCCATGTGTTCAGCCATCCTCGTTTCCACCGTGTCACCGCTTCCTCCATCCGTCCTACCTGCTTCCATAGCGTCTCATAAGCCTCGTGCAATTTCTTATAGTCCCCTGCAGCTTCCTTCAGCATTCCCTTTACACATTGCCGAAGCTCTTTGAACACTTCCTTAAGCCTTCTTACTTCATTCCGCATTTCCCATACATTCCATACTAACCTTAATGCCCACTGATGGATGACTCGACACCACCACATCTTCCTGCCTTGAGTACAGCACACCCCCATCAAGATTCTGCACCCGTAAGGTATCCACCCCGATGACGAAGAGATGAATCACCGCCAATCCTCCCCCTTTCAGTGACCTGAGGACAGGGATCACCATCACCCTTCCTCTCTCTTCAAAAGGACTGCTGTCCACTGCAAGCAATATTCGAAAATACATACAACATATGAAAACACAATGCCTATTTACTCTATGCAAGCTCTATGATACATGACACGGAAATGTTGTACTCTATCTTCCTGGTTTTCTCTGTGCTTAGCACCTCGATGCACTCTCTCTTTCTTCCTCTATCCTTCCTGTGCCATGCATGGAATTACATCCGGGCTACCCTTAAATGGGTGTAACCACCCAATGCGTACTATCATTATTCTAGTTGGTAGCTGAAGCTTAACATTAATGGGAGGTGTGGTTTCAACAACTTGGTATGGTTCTTGATACCTCATGAGAAAATTCTTCATTTTCCATTTTTGCGTATAGGGGCTGGACAGCATTACCCATTGTTCCACTCTACACTCTGATAAACTTCCATTCCACTTAATTGCGTCTTCCCGCCTTTCCAAAGCCTCTGCATTCGACTTTTGTACCCGTTTCCAAACATCCTGAATTGTACTTGGGAATTGACGTACAGATTCACCGGTCCTCCCTGTCTGTAGCTTCACTAAATCAAACGGTGACGGCCCTTTTCTCCCGTGCACTACCTCATATGAAGACAAACTGGTATTTGTATGGTTCAAATGGCTCTGAGCACTATGTGACTTAACATCTGTGGTCACCAGTCCCCTAGAACTTAGAACTACTTAAACCTAACTAACCTAAGGACTTTACACACATCCATGCCCGAGGCAGGATGCGAACCTGCGACCGTAGCGATCGCGCGGTTCCAGACTGAAGTTCCTAGAACCGCACGGGCACACCGGCCGGCATTTGTATGGACTTTTGCATTGTATGTGCATACAGTATGCTTCAAATACTCGTCCCACTGATGGTGATGAGAATCCTTACAAAAACTCAGTATCTTCCTGATTATCCTGTGTACCTGTTCTGTCCTTCCGTTGGACAGGGGATGCCTGAGGATGAGCACTAATCCTCAACTTCTTTACGTTCAACAATTTACACAGACTCTTCATGAAATCCGACATGAAGTTAGTCCCTTGGTCAGAAATTATTGTCTCCGATACACCAAAATTCAAAATCCAGTTGTTTACTAACACTTGTGTGACCATTGGTACCTGTTGATTTGGCATAGTTACCATCTCCACACACCTCGAAAAATGGTCTATTATTGTCAGAACGAATCTGTTCCCCGATTGTGTTCGCCTAAAAGGTCCTAAGACATAAATCCCCAACACAGAAAATGGACGTGTCACTTCTGGCAATCTTTGTAGCTGTATATGTTTCTGACTCTAATGTGCTCTATGCGCGCATGGTATAAAATTCTTTACATACTGATCCACATCTACTTTCCTACCTCTCCACCAATACCTCTCTGCCACTGTCATATTAGTCGATCTACACCCTCCATGACCAGATAACACATGATGATGTGCTTCCTTTAACACCTCATCTCTAAACTTCGCTGGCACTAGTACCCTTAGCCCTAACTTCGTTTTCCTGCACAGAAGACATTCGTACATATTAAATTGTGTTGATTGGCGACTCCATGGGGTGTCCTGTGCACCACGACCAGATAATGGATATACTTGGAAGGAGAGACAGCATTGGTCGTATTATTTTTGTTTTATTAACCGCAAAATCGATTTTCGGTCACTTAGTAGGCACTGGTGTCAACAAGCTTAGAGCGATCACATACGTTTACGTGATCGATCTAAGCTTGTTGACACCAGTGCTACTAATTTAAATTTTATATTACAGCACTGAGGATGATCATTAAGTGACCGAAAATCGATTTTGCGGTTAATAAAACAAAAAAAATGCGACAAATACTGTCTCTCCTTCCTAGTATTAAATTGTGGCTGTGTCTGATACAATTTTCAATCATTGTTTGCATCCTGTAATGCTTTCCATACTACTAGGTCATAATGTACGACTTCTACTTTTTCCATCTTCCTACTTAGTGCATCCGCATTACCATGCTCCTTCCCAGGCTTGTGCGTCACTTGGTAGCCGAATTCACTAAGCCTCATAGCCCATCTTGGGAGTCTAGTGGACGGATCCTTGAACCCCAACAACCTCTTTAATGCAGCATGACCTGTCACTACCCGAAATCTTCTCCCATATAAATAACATCTAAAATATGTGATTCCATCGATTATGCTAAGCATATCCATCTCAGTTGATGAGTAATTCCTCTCTGGTGCATTCAACTGCCTAGGATGTTCTTTCCCATCAATTTCCTGACTACGAACACACCATAATGCTTGAATCGATGCATCGCATGCTAGTATAAACTCCTTTTCAAAATCTGGAAACACAAGAACCAGACTTACTGCTAACACTTCTTTCAGTTTGTCGAACACTTTCTGACACTCTTCTGTCCACTCAAATTACACACCCTCCCAGAACAATAACGTCAATGGCTGTGCCAATCTGCAAAACCACTCATGAACTTGCAAATTCCGATGGATGACTGTACTTCCTTGGTTTTTTTCGGTTCCCTAATGCTTGAATCGATGCACCGATGCATCACATGCTAGTATAAACTTGTAACACTGGAAATGCATGTTCTCCTATTTCTATCTATTGTACTATAAAGTTTTCCTTATTTTGTTACTTGAAGATATGACATTTCTGTGCCGTTATATATTGTAATTGTTTTACTATTTGTATATATATATATATATATATATATATATATATATATATATATATATATATATCGGTGTACAGTTGGTTTGTTTTGCAAATATTATTTGTATTTTTACACAGGGGCTGGCCTAGGGAAATCTATGCTACCGATAGGTCGTGTGGAGAACCGAAGTGTTTAGGATCTTGGGTAGTGTTAACTCTGCCGCGTGGAGAGCGGGCAGAGAGAGTCTGGCTGGAGTAGGGCGGTGAAGCAGGTGTGTTGTGTGACGCTCCCGCGAGTTGCCGCGCTTTCGGGGTTTGGCAGCATGTAATTGCGCTCGACTTGTACGATAGTTTCTGACACGGTGTCGCGGACGGGAAGCATTAGCTGGCGCACATTAAGAGTCCATTCCGCCTGGTGACCGTGTCGAGAAGAAGGCGCGCCAACATCCAGCTTCTGCAACAGTTTGTCGAATACTTTCTGACACTCTTCTGTCCACTCAAATTACACACCCTTCCATAAAAATCACGTCAATGGCTGTGCTAAATCTGCAAAACCCTTCACTAGCCTTTGACAGAAATTGCAAATTCCGATGGATGACTGCACTTCCTTGACTGTTTTCGGTTCGCGAAAATGCTTTACAGCCTGTACCAACCTCGGATCTGTTCGCAGTCCGTCCTTACTGATTAATTTACTTCTTTTAATGCAAAATGACACTTCTCCAGGCTCAACGTCAAAC
This sequence comes from Schistocerca gregaria, assembly GCF_023897955.1. NCBI lineage: Eukaryota > Metazoa > Arthropoda > Insecta > Orthoptera > Acrididae > Schistocerca > Schistocerca gregaria. The sequence goes on from NC_064923.1 coordinate 746,525,939, forward strand.
GAGCTGCTCTTAACCTTATAAAGACTTCCCTTAAGCCGAACGGAATTCTAATGTACTGGTAATGGCTTCCAGGAGTAGACAAAGTAGTTTTTGGACGATCCTCTAGGGCCACCTCTAACTGATGATAACCACTTGTCAAATCCATTGTAGGAAAGCACTGGCACTATCATAAGTGATCCTAAGTCTCCGATATGATTGGAATGGGGTATGCGTCCGTGACTGTATTATTGAGGTATCAGTAGTCACAACATAACCTGTATTTCTTAGTTCTATCCATGGCTTTTTAGACACAATGAGAATTCCCGATACCCAGCAACTATTACTATGTTCTATAATACCGTCCGCCAGCTGCTGATCAATGAAATCCTCCACAGTCGGCTGCAAATACCTCGGTATTCTGTATGGTTTACGGTAAACAGATGCTTCATCCCTGTTGGTATCCTATGTTGAACTAATGGAGTTGCTGGTAACGGCCCTCGTGGAAAAAACTAATATATTCCCACAATAATTCTTCCATCTGCTCCCTTATTTCTCTTTTCAAATGCTTAATTTTGTCACGCAGTGCAGTTCTTTTGGCAGTTAGGGGGTGATCGCTTCGCCTACCTCTCGAACACCAGTCTTCGTCATCTGCCACATCCAACTTTGCTACTGAAACTCCTTTCCTCAAATTCGCGTCTACAGAGCTAAAATTGTCCAGGTTCATGGGAACTACTCGCCCGTCGTTCCCCTCCTGTACGCGTACAACACTTTGGTTCACAAAACAACCCAATGGACCCAAACTTCATTATCCTCGAGTGGTTCAATAACATATACTGTACCCACAGGTTGATTTGACTCCACACTTACCCGAAGCGACTGCCTGGTGCCACTAGACACACACTCATGCGAATTAAGCCTTAATGCTAATGTGCATGGTTCAGTTGGTTTGTTTATTACATTGAAAGCCCCTCGCGACAGCTCTGCATCGACAACAGTTTCCCGTAGCGGAAATAATATTCCACCAAGTTTCACAGTTCGTTGTCCAAGATCAATTTTGGTATGATGTTGATGTATGAAATCTACTCCTGGAATCATGTCATAGTCCTCGCTTACCCATGGTAATACCTCCATGCATGCATTAAATCGGACTCTCTCTGTTGGAAATTCAACTGTTACAGACCACAAAGGCGTGACCTCACTCCACACAGCCTATAACGTGGTGGGTCTAGCTTCCTTCGTCCCGTTATATTTCAAGTATCCACAGACACTTGTGCCCCTGTGCGCAACATAATCCTAAACTTTCTAGTTTCTATGGATCCTACCACTGAACATTCCACCTCTGCACACATGTTCGTAGCACTGAAATTAAACAGGAGCTCCCTTAGGTGGGTCTTGGGGCCCCTCTTAACACTTGTCCACCTCTCCTACCTCCACATCTCTATCCTCCACACTGCCGATTTTACCCCTTCCTTTATTCCTTGGTGACTGGGTACACTGCCTCTGCACATGTCCCTTACAACCACACTTAAAACATTTCACATCCGCTGTAAACACTGGTTGCCTCTCGCGTACCCCTGTTGCCATGTCTATTTCTTCACATGGAATTGGCAGTTCAATGGCCGAATGCAGATCTTTCGGAGTCCCTTCACCCACTTTCCGCGACATATGGGCCGGTAACCCCTTGAAAAATACATCAAGTGCCCTTTGCTCGGCCTCCTGCAACAGAACACCATTCGCTTCATCATTCTGACCCAACACGTAAGTGTACTCGTTAATTTCTCTTATTCTGTCCGCAAATTTGTCTACCGTCTCCCCCTGTCTCTTTGACAGTGTACTCAACCTCTCTCTAAAGTATCGAGCACTATTCTGGTTTTTGTACCTTCGTAAAAGCCCTTTCTTTTACTGCATATACTGCCCTGCCTTCCTTAAGGCCTCAGAACACCGTACATATGTTTTCGCTTCACCCGTTAATCTAATCTTGGCTATATGTAACAACTGCTCATCAGACCAATTGCTTATCTCCGCTGAGGTCTCCAAGTTCTCCATAAACGAACACACATCGTCAGATACCTTGCTGGAAACTGGAATAATCGAACTCACGTCAGCTCGATCAATCTCCTGCACCCTAGGCAACAACGACTGATCAGATGCGGTTTCCCACCCACTTCTAGATGCTAATTCATTTCTCAACTGCACATTGTCTGTGGTCAATTGTGCTACTTTTTCCAACAAAATCCGTACCGCTTCTGGTTCCGACATACCTTGCGTCCCTGACTCTGCCATTGTGTGGCTTTCGTTCTCAGTTAGTCCCAAAACAACACATTTAAGTGCAAGAATAACCCGACTCACTAAACCTCAGTATCATCATACTCAGTAACATCATACTCAAACCAATACAAAAGTAATTAAATGCCACGAAAAAAATAATAAATCTTACTGCCCCAAACTCAATAACACTTATTCGAACAAAAAAATATGCCTACGCAAAATGTCTAAAATTGCCTGCCATGAGCCATACTCAAAAACAGAAAAAGGGAACAAAATGTTCAATACTCAAAAGAAAACTGGTCAAAACTCACCACATCTTGTGAATGTAATGCGGGCGGTAGGCTCGAACTTCGTACTGGACAGACGACGTCCGCTATTCTGACACCAAATGTAGTGGGGCTGCTATGACCAAATGTATAAGGGAGGCCAAATGTAGCGGGAAGAGGTAGAAGGCACCATATTAAGACTCGTCTGAGCTTTCCAAGTGATTTATTGTCTCCAACTACAGTGGTGTGTTCCCCTGGGTCTGCGTCACCGGGCCCCACAATGCTGAGGTCACCACTTCACTGTCTTCGAAATGGCTTGGCCCAGAATGGCTGTCTCAGAGACCCGTGCATGCACTGAGTGTTGGCCTTGTATGCCAGAGGAGGTGTGGCATTATCAGGACTCCGGTCGTCGACTTAGCGGCCTGCATCCCCAGTGACTCAGCTCTGCTCGGTGCGAGCTGCGGGCAGCCAGCTGTGTGCTCCTTGCCGTTGTAGCTAAGATCGCAGTGTCAACAAGCACCTGCGATCCGGAGTCTGAGTCTGTGGCCCTCGCCTTGGGGTGCCTCCGGCGCGTGTTGGAAGCCAGCAGAACTGCCTGCAGTAGGGAGCCAGGGAGGAAGTAGCCCGCCACTGGCTGGCTACAGACCCCACGTCGGCCTCAGAGGGTCGAACCAGCGACCTGCCGTGGACTGGAACTCTGGCGCCCCATGTGCTGCTACGTGTAGCTGATGGTGTGACATGCACCGCAGTCCAGGAGAGCTACTACATATGAATGAATCTCGTTAGAAATCGCACCTATTTACACATGGTTGTGCGCCTCTGTTTTGCCATACGTGACACTTTACGTCACGTACTCATATCACGCTAGGTTGGCCATTGGTACCATTCTGCTTGTGATTTGCTACATGCCAAACCACTATGTACATCCTTTCAGCAATTTTATGGGCCTGTGACTTCCATTCTACTTCGCAACTGTTGGTATGCATAACTCACTGCAATTCGACCTGCACCTGGCTGTAACTTGTGCTCAGAATACTGCACAAAACTGATTTTCCCTAACCTAAACGGTGTTCCCGTTACAGCATCTTTTCACTCTTGCTAAGCAAAATATCTTCCTAATTTTCGTAGCATTCTTTGTAAGACTCGTTGTGATATATGCTATTACAGCCTTACGATCACTGATCTACATCTACATACACACTCCGCAATCCACCATAGGGTGCGTGGCGGAGGGTACCTCGTACCACAACTAGTATCTTCTCTCCCTGTTTCACACCCAAACAGAAAGAGGGAAAAATGACTGCCTATATGCCTCTGTACGAGCCCTAATCTCTCTTATCTTATCTCTGTGGTCTTTCCGCGAAATATAAGTTGGCGGCAGTAAAATTGTACTGCAGTCAGCCTCAAATGCTGGTTGTCTAAGTTTCCTCAGTAGCGATTCCGAAAAGAACGCCTCCTTTCAAAATGGTTCAAATGGCTCTTAGCACTATGGGACTTAACTGCTGTGGCCACCAGTCCCCTAGAACTCAGAACTTCTTAACTAACCTAAGGACATCACACACATCCATGCCCGAGGCAGGATTCGAACCTGCGACCGTAGCGGTCGCGTAGTTCCAGACTGTAGTGCCTAGAACCGCTCGGCCACTCTGGCCGGCCGCCTCCTTTCCTCCAGAGACTCCCACCCGAGTTCCTGAAGCATTTCCGTAACACTCGCGTGATGATCAAACCCACCAGTGACAAATCTAGCAGCCCGCCTCTGAATTGCTTCAATGTCCTCCCTCAATCCGACCTGATAGGAATCCCAAACGGTCGAGCAGTACTCAAGAATAGGTCGTTTTAGTGTTTTATAAGCGGTCTGCTTTACAGATGAACCACATCTTCCCAAAATTCTAACATTGAACCGATGACGACTATCCGCCTTCCCCACAACTGCTATTACATGCTTGTCCCACTTCATATCGCTGTGCAATGTTACGCCCAAAATATTTAATCGACTGTGTCAAGCGCTACACTACTAATGGAGTATTCAAACATTACAGGATTTTTTCCCTATTCTTCTGCATTAATTTACATTTATCTATATTTAGAGTTAGCTGCCATTCTTTACACCAATCACAAATCCTGTCCAAGTCATCTTATATCTTCCTACAGTCACTCAACGATGACACCTTCCCGTACACCACTTCATCATCAGCAAACAGCCGCATTTTGTTATCCACCCTATCCAAAAGATCATTTATGTAGATAAAAAGCAACAGTGGACCTCCCACACTTCCCTGGGGTACTCCAGATGATACCCTCACCCCCGATGAACACTCGCTATCGAGGGCAACGTACTGGGTTCTGTTACTTAAGAAGTCTTCGAACTACTCACATATTTGGAAACCACCCCCATATGCTCGTCCCTTGGAAGTCTTCGAACCACTCACATATTTGGAAACCACTCCCATATGCTCGTCCCTTAGTTAGGACTCTGCATTGGGGCACCGAGTCAAACGCTTTCCGGCAGTCAAGAAATATGGCACCCGTCTGATACCCTTCATCCATGGTTCGCAAGATATCATGTGAAAAAAGGGCGAGTTGCGTTTCGCAGGAGCGCTGCTTTCTAAAGGCGTGCGGGTGCATGGACAGCAACTTCTCTGTCTCAAGGAAACTCATTATATTCGAACTGAGAATATGTTCGAGAATCCTGCAACAAACCGATATTAAGGATATTGGTCTGTAATTTTGAGGATCCGTCCTTCTATCCTTTTTATATACAGGCGTCACTTGCGCTTTTTTCCAGTCGCTCGGGACTTTACGTTGGGCAAGAGATTCGCGATAAATGCAAGCTACGTAAGGAGCCAACGCAGTAGATTAGTCCCTGTAACACCGAATTGGAATCCCATCAGGACCTGGCGATTTATTTATATTCAAGCCATTCAGCTGCGTCACAACCCCAGGGATGTCTATCACTGTACGGGAATCTGCACGAGACGCAAACGGTGGTATGTTTGTACGATCGTCCTGCGTGAAAGATTTCTCAAACGCTAAATTTAAAATTCCGTTGCAAAGCCAGAATGATCAGTGAGTGACTGGATGAAAGCCTTCGACCCGCTTACCGATTTTACGTAAGACCAGAATTTCCATGGGTTTTCAGCAAGATCTTTTGCTAAGGTATGACTGTGGTAGTGGTTGTATGCTTCGCTCATCGCTCTTTTTACAGCAGTACGAATCTCTACTAACTTTTGCCCTTCCTCATTCTCCCGATTTTTCTTGTACCGCGAGTACAAGTGTTTTTGCTGCCTGAGCATTCTCCGAGTTGCGTTGTTAAACCACGATGGGTCTTTTCCGTCCGTAACCCACTTTTCGGCACATACTTCTCCAATGCGTGATTTACAATGTGTTTAAAATTTGCCCATAATTCTTCCACGTCCATCGTACCGGAAGTAAATGAAGTCAATTCATTTACTAAGTGGGATGCTAACAACTGCTTATCTGCTCTTTCTGGTAAGAATACTCTCTTAGTCTTCTTGACTGACTTTTTAATTTTCGTAACCATGGTCGTAACGACATCATGATCACTAATCCCTGTCTCAACACTGACACCGTCGATGAGGTCTGGTCTCATCGTGGCTACCAGATCTAAAATATTTCCATTACGCGTTGGCTGTCGATTTAGCTGCTCATGACAGTTTTCGGATAACGTTTTCACGACGGCTTGTCTGTACCACCTGTAATGAACCCATAGACATCCCAGTCTATACTAGATAGATTAAAGTCGCCTCCGACTAAAATAGCAGGATCCAGGTATTTCTGCGATACGGAGTGTAGACTCCCTTTGAATGATTCTAGAACTGTCACGGTGGAACCTGGTGGCCGGTAATAACAACCAACAATTAACTTTAATTCTCCTAGCCCTGTTAAACGTGTCCAGATAACTTCGCAATCATACTCTACTTCGACGTCAGTAGACACAATATTCTTGTCAACTGCAATGAAGACACCACCTCCTACGGTGTCTAATCTGTCTGACACCTTCCTCTACAGTATGTGATTCGGTAAGTTGATGTTTGTTGCTAGGAGGTCGGTTACCCTAGTGGGTTGGTTCCCTAACTATCTGCTCAAAGCAATTTTCGGACAAAACATCCAGAACAATGTCACAGGAATCCTTGTCTCTGGCAATAGTTTTGATAGCATGACAATCGCAATGTATATCTGGCAAGTCGCTGTCATCCCCTATTACAACGATATTATCAGGAAAATTACTAACAGTATTCTGCAAGTTCTGTCCGAAGAGCTCCACCAATAGAGCTCCTGACCCAGGTGGTCTATAAAAGCATCCGATCACCATATTTGACCGATACTTGATAACTTCACCTAGATTAATTCAGAATCGAAATCCGTGATATCCTCACTAGATTTTACCTAGTTATTTACTGCGATAAACACGCCGCCACCATCGTTGGCTAACCACCTATCCTTACACTAAATATTCCATTCTGAACTTAGGACTTTGTGATTGTACGAATGTAATAGTTGGTTATAAATTAAGTCGATAAATGTTCAGCACAAAAAACCAACTGTAGATAAATGCGAAAAAGACTTCTGCCAGGACTGCCTACGGAACTTAATGACGTTGAATACATGTCTGAATCAACATGGAAAGACTGTGGTGTTGAAGAAACTGACATATAAGCTGTTCTGCAGAATGAGATTCAGCTTTGAAAGTGCTGAAACCGTTTCCTATATATTCCGGTTTCAGACTTTCTGACAAAATGAAAACACAGTAATTATTTGAGTACGCATAAAACCGACTTGAAAAAATAATACACTAAAAGTTCGCGCATAAGTGACAGTAATTGTTGAGAATTCGGATAGAAGACATTAAAAATGGATGTTTAGACTCAGAAGACGCTTTCATGGGTTTGGGACAGCATATTTCTTCAAGCGTAATTTGAAATATCTGGTTCAGGTGCAACTGCATTCACAATAATTTGTACTTCAAGATTTTTCTTGTCTTTTTTACTATGCGTTCATCACTTCCTGACTAGGATCTGTTTATGATTAGACTAGTAACTCCATCATTCTAATCGGAACCAAGACATTGTCACCGTTGTGCTTGAAATTTTTTAGTGTTAGGTTTTCACTTCTGCTCACGACTTACGTAGGCTCTGGTATCGTCCACGCGATTAACTGACAGATGTCCTCCATTTCCTAGAACAACGTCCTGGAATTGCCTCTATGTTACTCTGTCCCAGGTTGATAACTCGGCGTCTTTGGATAACCGCTAAAAGTACTTACAATTTCTCGGAACGATGCGATTTTTCTATGTTTAAACTTTCAGTAGTGGAACACACCAATTAAAACTGGGCTTGAAAAACTCATGGATCTACACTACTGGCCATTAAAATTGCTACAACCACGAAGATGACGTGCTACTGGCGCGAAATTTAACCGACAGCAAGAAGATGCTGTGATGTGCAGCTTTTCAGAGCATTCACACAAGGTTGGCGCCGGTGGCGATACCTACAACGTGCTGACATGAGGAAAGTTTCCAACCGATTTCTCATACAAAAACAGCAGTTGACCGGCGTTGCCTGATAAAACGTTTCTGTGATGCCTCGTGTAAGGAGGACAAATGTGTACCATCACGTTTGCGACTTTTGTAAATGTCGGATTGTAGCCTATCGCGATTGCGGTTTATCGTATCGCGACATTGCTGCTCGCGTTGGTCGAGATCCAATGACTGTTAACAGAATATGGAATCGGTGGGTTCAGGAGGGTAATACGGAACGCCGTGCTGGATCCCGACGGCCTCGTATCACTAGCAGTCTAGATGACAGGCTTCTTATCCGCATGGCTGTAATGGAGCGTGCAGCCACGTCTTGATCCCTCAGTTAACAAATGGGGACGTTTGCAAGACAACAACCATCTGCACGAACAGTTCGACGACGTTTACAGCAACATGGACTATGAACAGTGGAGGTTACATTTGTTACGACCCGTGGCTCTACCCTTCACTCGATCCCTGCGAATCCCTACATTTCAGCAGGGTAGTGCAAGACCGCATGCTGCAGGTCCTGTACGGGCCTTCTGGATACAGAGAATGTTAGACTGGTGCCCTGGCCAGCACATTCTCGAGATCTCTTACCATTTGAAAACGTCTGGTCAATGGTGGCCGAGCAACTGGCTCTTCACAATACGCCAGTCAGTACTCTTGATGAACTGTGGTATCTTGTTGAAGCTGCATGGGCATCTGTACCTGTACACGCCATCCAAGCTCTGTTGACTCAATGCCCAGGCGTATCAAGACCGTTATTACAGCCAGAGGTGGTTGTTAGGGTACTGATTTCTCAGGATGTATGCACCCAAATTGCGTGGAAACGCAATCACATGTCAGTTCTAGTATAATATATTTGTCCAATAAATACCGGTTTATCATCTGCATTTCTTCTTGGTATAGCAATTTTAACGGCCAGTAGTATACATCAGAATTTTCCTGTTATCTTCATAACAGCAGCGTTATATTCTTCAAAAGAAGGCTCACTGCTGAGCCTACCATTTTCCTGACTTGTGAAAGTCTGAAATTCCACATGTGATTATCAGAAATATAATTACTTCACAATTTGTGACTCAAGGAATGGCTGTACAATCGCAGACTTCTGCATTGCATTCATGTATAGCATATTTATACTATAAGGGTTGATCAGAAAGTTTCCGTTACAAGGCCGTCCATAATCGGTATGGCAATCGGGCAAAGTCTCTTTGAGAATTGAGGCAATCATCCCGGGCTACTTTGAAAACACCCTGCAGTAGGCACCTGAAATGGAAACTTCTCCTCAAAGTAAATCATACTCCCCCCTCAACAATCTAGTAAATATAGTACTGAAAGTGAAATGCTGTAACACGGTATTACACTGTAACTGCTACGACAGCCTGTTCCCTACAATAACATTCAATCGTGCTTGCACAGCGTTCTATTTCACGTCATCCAAAATAACTTTAATTTTATTCCATAACGTCTACCCGACAAAATACGTGAACAAGTCTTTTGCCAGTGATCTGATTTTCAATGATAATTGTGTATTAATATTTAAGATCGGCTGATGGACAGCTCGAAAATATGCATACACATATATTCAGGGTACAGCAGTTGAGGAGAGCACCCGGGCCTTACGCTCTGTTTTACGATTCCTCGGTAAACAGCGGAATAACCTTTCGGCCGTGGCGTTACCAGAACGACAAAGAGGCGGTTGTAGATACTGCCTCCGTCGGAGCAGGGTAATGTTAACATTAGGCTGAAAGAGGCCATCAGAGAAGCATACCATTTTCGCATCTTCGAAATACCGTAAAATAAATCGATTTCATGCCCTTCCAGGCACGCGGCAGGAGCCGCTATGAATACAAATACGCGTGTTGCTTTCGCTCCGAAACAGTATCAGAGAAGACCCGATACCCGTCGCATCGCCATTGACAGCTTTTGATGCAAGTAAATCGGTTTCGATCCTTTGCATCTTTACCACTACAATGAAATTAATCTAAGTGAAACGGTTTTGAGGGGTATGATTTAACAGTACATTCTGGATAGGAGCCTTACGCGTTGAGTTGGTAAATGTCTTACGTGTTAGATATTCAAAATTATACAGAAAGATAGTCAAGAAATATGGAAACATGCGATTTCTTCAGGATCTGACAATACTTTTTATTCCTGCTGTTTCCATTGAATGACTGGTGTATGATCAGGTGCGTGAATGATTTTCTCCGAGAACAACCGGCAGTAGATTAGCCAGACTCTAATTTCAAGAATTACTTCCTTTACTATATTTTTGTTAGAAATATATAGCTTAATTAACTGACATTACAGTGATACTATATTAATTCGCACATTTTCATTCTAGATTCCTTCTTGTTTTAGCATTCTCTGTGCTGTAATTCGGAGGAGGCAAAACAGGGCACTGCAGCTCTTTCTGGATAACAGAAGTACAGAAAATTGTGCGTGTTTCAACTTTCACTCTTCTACGATAAACCTTCATCACTTTGGAGAATCTATCACACGTTCTACAGTTTACATGGTGTCAAATTTATACTGTGTATTTACGGAGCAAACACATGAATTTGCCTTACCATTCACTTCCGCGACATTTTATTCATAGATAATGATCGAACTGCATCATGAGAAAAATACAAAGCAATAAATATAAATTTTATGAGGAGCCATTTCTGTCGGTATCAGGGGCAGCTACATAATCATTTCTCCGTTTACTTTGATCAGCGGCAACCATACTTGAACACATGACGGTTAGGACTCTTGCAGGGAGGTCGCTATATTGCATCACTGCCCCTCGGCAGTTTTTCATCGATACTATACGTCAGGAGAGTCACCATATATTCATGCTATTTCAGGTATCTTTTAGCAGTGATAACCAGTGTGTTTCGACCCATGCTGTTCCACTTCATCCGACTGCCTTTCTCGCTCAGTACTATACTTCATATAAGATCAGTAATCATCGGAAAATACATATTTAGCAGTCGCAATACTTTCACCCTGATGATGTCTTCATTCGCCATGTTATAGCATTTACAAGCCACTGGAGCTGTTGGGGAGAATCATACTGATCCATGACCAAGCAAGTATACCGACAATACAAAGAGATGGATTGATAGATTCTCAAATTCCTCCCAACTGAATCTCAAGTTTTCCCAGTGGACAAAATTCAGAAAAAAAAGTTTCCAGGTAAATATTGTCATGAAAGTGTAATATATCAGGATTTAGTCAGTATGATTACTAAGCCACTTTTATGAAGAGTTCGTTCTTTAGTTATAAAGTAATGGGTGGCTGTCCATTGTACTTTTATGTTTCCCAGGAACCTTGACCAATTACTTTAAAATGGAACTTGCAGCTGTAGCGCCTCCACTTTTTCACCGATGTTTCAGCCACCTCACGTGTGAGCTGATTGACTGAAGGTACAGTATCTTTTACTACGTTTTAACTTTGTTACTTTCTTGGTTGTCTATCAGATTTTGCTGCTGACTTGAAACTGAGTATCTGATGAGCTACATTTACGAAATTTTAAAAATAGCTCAGACCAATGTAATATTAACTCGCTTTCTTGCCGGTCTGTTCCGTAGGCTCGTGGTAGAAAATGCTGCTGCCACCTGCTCCGCAGGAACGGAATTTCACTTCCGCACAAGACTACAGTTCAGACAAATACCTTCAAGACAGAGTTCCTAACATATACGTTTATATTCGATGTTATATATTCCCCTTCTTCGCAAATACATTGCGTCCTACTGCCAGTCTGCATTTTATGTTTCATGTTTACCATGCTATTGACAGAAAGCACGTGAGTTTTAACAGACACTATCAGTTACCTCGCTACCCCAACGCAAAACGCATCTACTTCTTTTGGTGTCTCATTTCCCAAACTAATTCCAACAGCATCGCTTGCTTTCATTCGACTACATTCCATTAGCCTTGTTTATCTCTGCTGGTTCAAAAACTGGCTTGGTGCACTATGGGACTTAACATCTGAGATCATCAGTCCCATAGAACTTAGAACTACTTAAACCTAACCTAAGGGCATCACACACATCCATGCCCGAGGCAAGATTCGAATCTGCAACCGTAGCGGTCGCGTGGTTCCAGACTGAAGCGCCTAGAAACGCTCGGTCACAATGGCCGGCTATCTGTGCTGGTGTTCAGTTTAAAACCTGCTATTTTAAGTCCTTTCCCATCTCTGATAGATTTACAATTTCATCGCCAAACCTCAAAGGTTTTATTTCTTCTTCCAGTTCTTTAATTCCTTTTCCAAAATCTTCTAGGATCAGTCGTCATGTCAGTATTTCCTCGCATGTTTCCACATTTCTCCCCAAGTTAACTGATTTTACCCAGAACTGACTTCTACCAGTTTCCCCATTCTTCTGTCAATAAATTGTGTCATTATTTTGCAAGCCTGACTTATTAAACTGATGGTTCGGTAACTGTAGCACCTGTCGGCTCCTGCCTTTTTTAGAACTGAAATAATTCATGAAGTGTGAGGGTTTTTTATATGTCTCATATGTCTTACACACCAGGGGGAATAATATTGTTGTGGATATCTCTTTCACGTATGTCAGTAATCCTGAGGACATGGACTCGAGTCCAATTAAATCTTTCAGTGTTGTGTTAAATTAGTCTCGCAGTATTATATCTCCGATGTCGCCTTCATCTACTTTATCATCTGTTGCTGTAACATTGTCCTAAAATTTGTTTTACTTATGCAGACCCATAGACACTGTATTTATTCCTTTCACCTTTCACCTTTCAGCTTTCCTTCCTTTGATTGGTACTGAATTCCCATATGAGTAATTGGTATCGATACAAAAACTTTTCTTTTCTCCAAGGTTCTCTTCAATGTTTCTCTAGGGATCATCTACCCTTCCCCTAATTATACCTACTTACCCAGCCTTGCTCTTGCCCTCTATCCATTCCTGATCAGCCATTTTACACTTTCCGTCAGTCTTGTTGTTTAGAGTTTGCAACCCCTATCGCGTTCTTCATTTGCAGCATTTCTGTATTCTCTGCTTTGATGAGTTAAATGAGATATCTTGTGTGTTAGCCAGGCATTTCTATTAGGCCTTGCATTGTGACCCATGTGATCTTCTGATTCCTCCAGTCCTTTACCCAGAAAGTTTGTCCTGGAGTCAATAGCTAGTTTCGCACCAATGACGACGGTGGAAGACGGACACACTACACTGCAGCCATCGTTTGAAACTGTAAATTTCCACCACATACTCAGATTGTTATAGTGTTCTAAGAAAAGTTATTCGCATCCTTGTTGTCACTGCGACGTGTGTAGTGACCCAGCTAATTATTCGTAACTACTCAAGTGCATGCCATAATGGCTTCAGTGTTAATGGTCATAAATAAATCACGAGTTTTAGTAAGAAAGATTAGTATGTCTCTGCGTTGTTTCCAGAATAATTTTTCAATATCTTGCAATGTTGTTATATATCAAAATAGAATAGAGCGGTCTGAGTCATTAGGACGGCTGAAATGAGTGACTGCTTATCTTATTTGCTGTGCTACGCTTCGCTCGGAAACAACTGTGTAAAGGTACATATCTTGTACTATGTTTTACGAAATAACGTCACCTGTGAGTTCGCAGGCTGCATGTGTTTAAACGCTCATCTGACTCTCGAGATGTAGGTTTCCTGAGGCTACCGTAAAACGATTTAACTGGCTACGCCGATTTCAAGCCTCATATTTGTCCAGTCCGAGCTTTTGACCCGTCTCGAAAAATCAAGTCACTGAAGGAATACTAACTTTTCCTTCTCCTTTTCTAGTCGTCATGCCCAATAATCTCCCAGTTTTGATCACTTTCTGCGAACCTCTGTCCTTCCGTTGAGTGGTTGAGTGAGAAATGATGAACGATATGACATAGCGACATATCCCTCGTAACTCTAATAAATATTGTAACCAACAATCACACTATGTGTGAGGTGGTTGTTCCTTGGGAAAACCTAACGGTTGATTTTGTTTGTGCTAAGGTTCTGTTCCCAAGTACACTACTGGCCATTAAAATTGCTACACCACGAAGATGATGTGCTACAGACGCCAAATTTAACCGACAGGAAGAAGATGCTGTGATATGCATATGATTAGCTTTTCGGAGGACTCACACAAGGCTGGCGGTGGTGGTGACATCCACAACGTGGCGACATGACTAAAGTTTCCAACCGATTTCTCATACACAAAGAGCAGTTGACCGGCGTTGCCTGGTGAAACATTGTTGTGATGCCTCGTGTAAGGAGGAGAAATGGGTACTATCACGTTTCCAACTTTGATAAAGGTCGAATTGTAGGCCACCGCGATTGCTGGTTATCGTATCGCGACATTGCTGCTCGCGTTGGTTGAGATCCAATGACTGTTAGCAGAATATGGAACCGGTGCTGGATCCCAACAGCCTCGTACCACCAGCAGTCGAGATGGCAGGCATCTTATCCGCATGGCTGTAACGGATCGTGCAGCCAGATCTCGATCATTGAGTCAACAGATGGGGACGTTTGCAAGACACCAACCATCTGCACAGACAATTCGACGACGTTTGCAGCAGCACGGACTATCAGCCCGGAGATGATGGCTGCGGTTACCCTTGACGGTGCATCACAGACAGGAGCGCCTGCGATGGTGTACTCAACGGCGAACCTGGTGCACGAATGGCGAAACGTCATTTTTTCGTATGAATAGAGGTTCTGTTTACAGCATCATGATGGTCGCATCCGTGTTTGGCGACATCGTGTTGAACGCACATTGGAAGCTTCTATTCGTCATCGCCATACTGGCGTATCACCCAGCGTGTGGTATGGGGTGTCGTTGGTTACACTTGTCGGTCACCTCTTGTTCGCATTGATGGCACTTTAAACAGTGGACGTTAGATTTCAGATGTGTTACGAGTCGTGGCTCTACCCTTCATTCGAACCCTGCGAAACCCTACATTTCAGCAGGATAATGTACGACTGCTTGTTGCAGGTCCTGTACGGGCCTTTCTGGATACAGAAAATGTTCGACTGCTGCCATGGGCAACACGTTCTGCAGATCTCTCACCAACTGAAAACGTCTGGTGAATGGTGGCCGAGCAACTGGCTCGTCACAATACGCCAGTCACTACACTTGATGAACTGTGGTATGGTGTTGAAGCTGCAAGGGCAGCTGTACCTGTAGACGCGGATCCAAAGTCAGTTTGACTTAATGCCCAGGCGTATCAAGGCCGATATTACGGCCAGAGGTGGTTGTCCTGGGTACTGATTTCTCAGGATGTATGCACCCAAATTGAGTGAAAATGTAATCACATGTCAGCTCTAGTATAATATATTTGTCCACTGAATAGCTGTTTGTCATCTGCATTTCCTCTTGGTGTAGCAATATGAATGGCCATTAGTGTATTTTCAGCTGTTGTCAAGGCTTCTCTGATACTTACGATGCATAACCAGGACCAGAAAGTCTGGCGAAAGCTGCGTCGAACCAACTGCAGCTTTTATCAAGACATAAATTCTCTGAAATCAGCGAACTTGCCTCGGCGGAGATCACGGTCGACGGAAGGCTGCTTATGGAAGACGACGGGCGCCCGAGGTGACAGAGTCCCGGCTCTGGCGAGGCGCCGGCGCTGAGACGCTTCACTGCTTCCGACGGAAGCTGCGCCGCGACGTGGCGTGGCAGCGGAGGTGGCGGTGGCGGTGAGCAGATCTGCCAGGGAGTGGCGGTGGGGGGAGGGGGGGAAGGTGGCCGGGGTCGGAGTTAATGGAGGCCCGCGGGCCGCCGTCAGCGCGCGTCCCCGTGGGTCTTAAAAACTTGGCGGCCGGCGCCGGCCCAGCAGGTCTTAACGTCACACGGCACCACGCCGCGCCGAGCTCCCACCTCAGCAAGCTGGGCTGCCGCCTCGAAGCACCTGCCGCGCCGGAAACACACCGCCCCGGCCCGGCGTACGCTTTCCAAAATGGGATACCTATTTGAGTATCCTCTGAAAGATGTCTGAAAATAATAGTTGTTTTGCATCCAGAGATGTTCCGCCCTCACAAAATTTAAGCTCAGCGTTATTTTCGTCGGTTTATGTCTCTCCTATCGAGACCTATGTCCTGATTTCCTTGCATAACCTTTCTTGTGTTAAGCGGTTTACACGTTGTTTCCACTTACCTCCGTATTAAGCTGTTTCATAAGTTATAGCACTGCACTCCGTCTTCAGGCCACAAGTGGCCCATCGGGACCATCCGACCGCCGTGTCATCCTCAATGAGGATGCGGATAGGAGGGCGCGGGGTCAGCATAACGCTCTCCCGGTCGTTATGATGGTTTTCGTTGGTCGGAGCCACTACTATTCGCTCCAGTAGCTACTCTGTTGGCATCACGAGGCTTAGCGCACCACGAAAAATGGCAACAGAACATGGCGACCCGGATGATCACCCATCCAAGTGCCGACCACGCCCAACAGCGTCATAAGTTATAGAATGTACACATATTCAGTTCAACGAATGTTTTGATTTTCAATTAAATATCCTTCTTTTGGACATTTTTATTTTCCACCAGAATATCATACAAGACCCAAAGAAAGTGGTACACCTGCCTAATATCGAGTAGGGTGCCTGTGAGCACGTGGAAGTGCCGCAACACGACGTGGCAGGACCCTATTGATGTTGAAGTAGTACTGGAGGGCATGGACACCATGAGTCCTGCAGGGCTGTCCATAATTCAGTAAGAGCATGAGAGGGCGAAGATCTCTTATGAATAGCACGTTGCAAGTGTTTCTGGAGCCATTCTGTAGCAATTCTGGACGTTTGGCGGGGCGCATTGACCTGCTGGAATTGCCCAAGTCCATCGGAATGCATAATCGACACGAATAGATGCAGGTGATCAGAAAGGGTCCTTACGTACGTGTCACCTGTCAGAGTGGTATCTAGACGTTTCAGGGGTCCCATATCACTCAACTGCACATGTCCCACACTATTACAGAGTCTCCACCAGCTTGAACAGTCTCCTGCTGGCACGCAGGATCCATGGATTCATGAGGTTGTCTCCATAACCCTGCACGTCCATCAAGCAACATGTTTCCAGTCATCAACAGTCGAATGTCCGTGTTGACGGGCCCAAGCAGGGCGTAAAGCTTTGCGTCGCACAGTCATCATGGGTACACGAGTGGGCCATCGGCTCCGAAAGACCATATCGATGATGTTTCGTTGAATGGTTCGTACACTGACACTTTTTGATCGCACACCGTCTTCAGGTCACGAGTGGCCTACCGGGTCTATCCGATCGCCTTGTCATCCTCAGAGGAGGATGCGGATAGGAGGGTCGTGGGGTCAGCACACCGCTCTCCCGGTCGTTATGATGGTATTCTTGACCGAAGCCGCTACTATTCGGTCGACTAACTCCTCAAGTGGCATCACAAGGCTGAGCGCGTCTCGAAAAATGGCAACAGCGCATTTCGGCTGGATGGTCACCCATCCAAGTGTCGGCCACGCCCAACAGATCTTAACTTCGGTGATCTATCGGGAACCGATGTATCCACTGCGGCAAGGCCGTTGCCCAGCATTCAAATCTGCATTCATTTGCGGAAGGGTTGCACTTCTGTCGTCATTGGTCCCATTCTTGCACGATCTTTTTTCAGCTGCAGTGATGTCGGAGACTTGATGTTTTACCCGATTCCTGATATTCACGGTACACTTGTGAAATGGTCGTACGGGAAAATGCCCAATCATCACTACAACAACACGTTCAAACTCAAATCTTGATAACCAGCCACTGTAGCAACAGTAACCGATCTAACAACTGCGCCAGACACTTGTTGTCTTATATAGGCGTTGCTGATCACAGCTCCGTAATTTGCCTGTTTACATATCTCCGTATTTGAATACACATGCCTATGACAGTTTATTTGGCCCTTCAGTGTATAACTCGGAGGACAGTTCAAGCTCCTGACCCCTCCACCCCCCCCCCCCCCCCCCCCCACCTTCCCAGTAGATGACACTACCAATAGGAGGCACTCTCTGTAGCTGAAAGCCATTGTACATACACATTGTCAACTACTGGTGTTACAGTACACCTTTAAGATCCAGCAACTATAAGCCATGGCACACACACTGTCAAGTTACGACGCATACACTGCAGCTACCTGTAATTTATTTTAGTTGTGTCAACGAGTGAGGTGTGTTGATTTTGGTAAATGATACAGACAATTTAGATGTGGAAATGTTTCAGTTTGTAGGTCCGTTGTACTTCCTAAGTGTCATACGACAGTTGAAGATTGATAACTACTGTTGCTTAACTTTTCAATTGTATCAGTAATGCTAATATGATAGCCACATGAATTTTTTTAATTGTACAAACAATTAAGTTACAATGGTAGTACTATGTGTGGCTGTTGATATACTTTCCGGGATGTGAGGTCGCGGTCCAAGAACTTTTTCTGCTCCTTACGTTTCGTCCAGGACTGCGCTGGCTTCTTCAGAGGTGCTGCTCCGCTGAGTCTTGCCGACTGACTGGTCGGGTGTCTGAGAGCGACTTATATATTGTGAGAAAGGAGGGGGGGGGTTCAAGTGATACGTGATGAGCAGTGATAATCCATAGCAAAGATAAGGTTGACTATCGATTACCACCTTGTCCAGATAAAAATTGTTAGCAATTTTGTAGAGCCACTGTCCATATATCGCTGAGTTTCATAGCCTCCACTTCCCTATTAAAATTATCGTGATGTTTATAAGTTTCAATAGCTTCTCTGTATAGGCGTGGATAGTAATTTAACGTTGTAGATAAAACTTCGGTATCCGAAAACTTCAGTTGGTGGTTTCCTGGTTGAAGAGCATGTTCCGCTACAGCTGATTTTTCTATTTTTCCAAGTCGACACAGACTTTTATGCTCTTTCAGTCGCGTATTTACGCTTCTTTTGGTAGTGCCAATAAAACCTTTCCCACAAGTACATGGAATTTTATACATACCACATGTCGAGGGCGTTTATCCTTCACAGATCGTAGTACTTGACTTATTTTCTTTGTTGGTTTAAAGACCGGTGTAATGTCATGTTTTCGTAAAATCTTACCGATCCGATCTGTTACTTTTTTAATAAAAGGGACAACTACTGTATTTTTCTGTCGTTGTGTTTCATTCTTATCTTTTGGTCTTCTGTTCCTTGGACGCAAAACTATATTTATCTCTTTTTTTGAGTAGCCGTTTTTTTCAAAAGCCTGGTTCAGATGTTTCACTTCAGCATCCAAATGTTCAGGTGTACATATCCGTTCCGCTCCATCGACAAGACTTTCATGACACCCCTTTTTTGTTGTGGATGATGATTAGAATTTTTATCTTAATATCTGTCCGTATGTGTTGCCTTCCGAAAAACTTTATATTCCAAGCTTCTATCGGACCGTCTCATAACTAAGGCATCCAAGAAAGATATTCTGTTATACTTTTCTATTTCCATGGTAAACTGTATTTTTGGGTGAATTTTATTGACATAATCAAAGAAATCGTCTAAGGCCTCTCTGCCTTGCACTTGAACCACGCCCCCCTTTCTCACAATATATAAGTCGCTCTCAGACACCCGACCAGTCAGTCGGCAAGACTCAGCGGAGCAGCGTCTCTGAGGAAGTCCAGCGCAGTCCTGGACGAAACGTAAGGAGCAGTAAAGTTCTTGGACCACGACCTCACATCCCGGAAAGTATATCAACAGCCATGTCACCCGGTCGTGAAAGCCTTCATTCTACAGTACTATGTGTGTTCTGTATTCGATATCTTATATGTTTCGAAAGATAATACAATTTTATTATTTTCGTTCATGATCTCAGATCTGCAATTATACTTACATATTACGATAAGCAACATATGCTTGTGTGTATGTATGTTTGTGTTTTTATTTGAAATCATTCTTTATTACAATAAATAATTTTACTTTGGTTGCAAAGATTGTATTTTCGAGATCTCTTGGTCTTGTTACACCGTTATCCTTGACTATGTTTCATCTCTGTCTTGTTCCACTATCGTCTTTGGTAATGATGTGTACCACGTAAACATTTCACATTATGAATTTATCCTTGTTTATTGCGAGATATTGCAGTCTAAATGTTACATTGCAATAAAGATCTCGTCAAAAGTCTTCTTCCTGCTTTCTAAAATGGTGTATGTTGAGTACGTTTGTTTGTGACTATGCTGTTTGTGTATTACATGTCGTATTTTGTAACATTATGATTATGTATTTGAATCATTTAGTAGTTGACTGTGGGAGATATATTCCTAAACAGATTTGTGAACAGCCTAAGGAAAAAAGATATTTAATGATACGACATCCCATAGGGCACAAATACAAAGATACCAAGAGATACAATATACATGCAGAACATTGTTTATGAGCTGTCTAAAGGAAGCTTCAAAAGCGGTTTTTCAGTACGATTCTGAACAGGACCAACGGAAAGAAAAGTGGCCCATAAACTTATTGAAGTCAGCTTTGAGGTCAGAACACCTCTCATGCAGCGACAGACTGAATATCTTGGGTTTAGTTCGGTTTCAGCGAAATACTATCTATCAGTGAGGCAGTCTCTTCAATGGCGAGACCTTGATCATTTGACAAAACATCGTGATAAACAAGTAGCAATTTGTGGACATTGTGGGGGTGTATCAGAAAACACTGCAATGAAATCAAACAAGCGGCAGTACGTGTGCCATGTAAATATATGGCTAAAATGTGCACAGTGAACACAGATGAATGTCATACATACAAACCCTCCTAACAAGGCAGATATTGAGAACGGGTTATGGGTCGAAGTCTCACAGCACTAGAAAGCAATAGGACTCTAACGACACCATCAAGTGCCGTCTATACAAGAAACATAAATCACCATGGAGGAGAAGTAGGAACTCCGAAAGAACAAGGAAACAGGGCAGTAAGCACCGTAGAAAATAGCATAAGAGCCCTATGTGACCAATTAGATAGTTCACTGTACGATCTATACAACGAGTGTGTCTTGCAAGGATGGGTCCCTGCACTGTGAAAGAACTCTGGATTGGTAATAATTAGTAAAGCGCAAGATAAGGCTTAAATGATAACCAAATCCTGGAGACCACTTTGTCTTTTGAAGTTTTCGGCTAGATATTTGAAAAACAATTGTACATAAGATTACAAGATCATAGATAGCTGCAAGGGATGAGCCCTCACCAGTACAGGTCTGGAAGAGACAGAGGAACTGAAGACGCAATTAACAAGGCGATTACGCTAGCGACAGTCACTCATTGTAGATACGCTATCGAGATGGTGATCGACATTGTTACTGCTTTTTACAACCTATGGCAGCTGTCTTCCTTTGGAGTGTTCAGAAGTGCTGCACAACTGCCTGAGAGGTTATTGTCACGGGTGACATGTTTCTTTAACATGCCCAGGAAAGAAAATAGTGAAGAGAATACCAAGAGGTTGTCGACAGGGTTCAGTGTGTGGTCCAGAGTTTTGGGATGTAGCACTGGAGCCCATACTACAGAAGTTATATGACAGTGCCAACAAAAGCTGACTAGTGGCATATTCAGGTGACATACTGTTCGTTGTAAGTGATGACTGGATAAGAATTACAGAAGACAAATGTCATGCGCCGCTCCTCGAACTTGCGGCCTGGTGTCGAAGCGTTAAATTGTTACTAGCACCTCAAAAAACAAGGTATCTCCTAGAAACCTAGTAAGAAAACCTAAAATAAAATTAAATGACGTAACGATTAGGAGAAGCGCAGTAATGTGATATCTAGGGGTATTTCGAGACGAACGCTGTAACTTTGCGGGAAACAGCCAGAACGTACGAACGTGATGAATAAAATTATAACCGTTGCAGATCGGCAATTTCTGCTTCCGTTGAAAACAATCTGAGTAAACCAACAATCTGTATTAGCATCAGTTGTGGGATATGGTGCTAGCGTTTGGGCTTATAGAATGCAGTTAGTGGAGCCAGCCTCGTTAGTGAGAAGAGATGAACGAGGAGTGCTGCTAAGATTGACGGGCACCTACTGCACTACCCCGCATGATGCTTTGCTAGTAATTCTTGGAATACGTCTACTGGATGTGGAAACTGGGAAAGGCACTCAAATGGAAGTATGAAGGGTGCTAAGAACTGCTTAAGGTGCTTAGAACTGAGGCCAGTTGGGAAAGGGAACAAAAGATCCCACATTACAAGAGTGGGAAAGTGAATGGGACATTTCAGACACTGGTAGGAGAAATATCAATTTCTCTCTAACATCAGGGAGAGATGAAGTGATAGCTGCTCCTGCGGCCGTGTGGGCACAAGAGAACATACATTTTGGGACTGCGCGCTCTATGGAGATGAGGCGGGCAGTGGACGCCAGGTATTAAGGATGTTGGATCCCAAACCAGCACTGAGGATCGAGTCGACCTGGCGCATCTTGGACGACACTGCAGCCGCAGTGTCGAGGAAGGCCAAAGGGAAGAATTCACAAGAAGTCAGTGTTCTGGCGTATCGGCACGAAGATCGCAAGAATAAAGATGGCGGTGAGACGACGTCAACCAATAGCCTGCTGAAAGGGCCGCGCCACGACAGGAGCGCCCTCTAGCCGAAGAGTATATAAGCGCCTCTCGTGCCAGCCTCGAGCGGACAGTATACGGACAGTATTCTCACAGTACTACAAGAGAGCACTACGATAGCAGTGACGTGTGGTTCATGTCAATAGCTTACATGGACCTTGTATACAGCAAAGGACTTTAATTGTTCACCAATCGCTTGCGACACAGCTGTAAATTCAATGTTAAGTATTGTCAATCTTCTTATTTGTAATAAAAACTATTAATTTTATTCGCTTGAATTGTTGTATAGCATTCCGAGAACGCAGCATCCTTTAGCCACCCTTTACGACACGAGTGGGCAGGACTCCACAGTCAGCATGCTGCCATCCATTCTAAACAATATACTCTGCAGATGGAGAGAAGATAACTGAGGTCGGCGACCACCGAATGAAAGAGCTTCCCAAGAACCTACATTGAGTTTGTGCTGTGGCAGGTCGGGGTTTAATTTCTCGTGTCTATTCGTCGTTGTCACAGTGCAGGCTACAAATAAAAATTCACCTACTTCAGAACGGCGTCTGCCCGATGCCCCTTCACTCGGCAACGTAGATACTAACAAGATGACGTAAAAGCAGCGATGATAAAAAACACCACCTACTATCTACAAATACTAAGGCAGTGCAGCTCTAGTTATGAAAGAAAGTTCTGTATAAATACTGTCATCCAATTTTATCGTGTAGTAAGAAAATGGATTGGCTTCTCAAAAATAATGTCTGAAACTTCCACACAATAATGTTTATTTTGTCCTTGATAACCAAAGAAGAGGTACTATTCAGTCCACATTTAAACTACTGGCTATGTCCTTCTAGTTCATGATTCATACACACATTTCACACGCACAGCAGCCAGAAATCTGTGCAAATCCGACCCAAACTAAACAACGTTTTCGCGGTCGTTAATTTCACCACTAAAATGAGTTATTACATTCGGTCCTTCTTGTGTATTTCTAAAAAAGAAACTGCTCGCCAAAAATACTCAGTAGTTAAATACTGAAACATGCCACACAGATTCTATGTAGGCCAATATTTCACACGCGAATATCTGTCGAACAGATTTAGTCAAACCCCCGGAAATTGCGCCAAGTAGTCCTCAACAACAACTGCTATCAACTTAGCTCACCATTAACTCAAACATTAAGTAGTTCTTCATCTTACACATTATTTTTACTGGCACTAGTAACATGACCATCTGTGTTCAAACCTAGACAGCGACTTTCTACTTCCAGCCTCACTCCCAGTATAACTATCAGGTAACGTGCGTGAACAGTCGCAATTCCGATTTGCTGACCAAACTGACTGCCAATCACTCACTCGTGATCATACTCGCTCCAATAATGGTCTGCACCAATCCTTATTCACAGTCGCATTTGCATCAATCTGACATGCATATGTTAAAGTATTGTGCAATAAACGAAAACGAAAAGACAATAATTCTGGAAAAAGTGGAATTGCCGTTTGGCTAAGGCCTCCCGTCGGGTAGACCTGATGCAAGTCTTTCGAGTTGACGCCACCTCGGCGACTTACATGTCGATGAAATGATGATGAAAGACACACAACACCCAGTCATCACGAGGCAGAGAAAATCCCTGCCCCCCTGGGGAATAGAACCCGGGACCCCACGCGCTGGAAGCGAGAACGCTACCGCAAGACCACGGGTTGCGAACAATAATTCTGGAAATATTCTTTAGATACAGATTTTACTCCAGCCGAATTTCTGGCTGCTCTGTTACAATAGGAAGCACACCTAGACATAAGTCATCAGCAGAGTGGGTAAAACGTCTAGGATCATTTTCCCACGGCAGGCGTGTGTAACTCTTACACGTTACTCAAGACGGTATATAATGCAGTACTGAAATTTGATGAATGTCCCACATACACACTCTCATTTACTCACATGCTCACATAACACATAATAACAATTTTAATAGTTCTTTCTGAAGTTGTTCTAGATTTCGTAGGACGAAAATTGTAAGGTATTTGAAATTTTTAATTAAATTTCAATTAAATAATTATGTACCCTGATACTTTAGGTGAGTATTTCAGATGACAACCAAAAACAAGCCATAAATGTTCCCAGGTGTATTTCCTTTCTTAAGTGTAGTTTTTCTAACTTTAAATTTTTCTATCTCCAAAAATATACCTACTAGAAAGCTCAGATTTTCACACCACCTTTCTATTCATAACAACGTGCAGTATACATGTTTAGAAAGCGATTAAACAAGAACTACTATCCTTTATTTAGATTCTTGGAGGTGGTGAATGTACGCGTTCAGTAAGAGATATTGAATAGCTTTCCCACGGCAGACAGTGACAGATGCACGTGTGTGTACATGGTAGGCCGCTAGATGTCAGCCCCCGAAGTTACCTACAACAAGCTATCGTAAAACAAACGTTCGCTCGGAACAACTTGAGACGCTACAGTGCAAGTGATCATGGAAATGTGGAGTTTCAGACGTAACAGAGATGACTGGAATTGATTGCCCTCGTGGAAACGCTGCTGGCGGGCTGCCGACACCGAAGGAATCCAGCAGATAATGGCTGTTGACCTACATCTACATCTACATCCATACTCCTCAAGCCACCTGACGGTGTGTGGCGGAGGGTACCCGGAGTACCTCTATCGGTTCTCCCTTCTATTCCAGTCTCGTATTGTACGTGGAAAGAAGGATTGTCGGTATGCTTCGGTGTGGGCTCTAATCTCTCTGATTTTATCCTCATGGTCTCTTCGCGAGATATACGTAAGAGGGAGCAATATACTGCTTGACTCTTCGGTGAAGGTATGTTCTCGAAACTTTAAGAAAAGCCCGTACCGGGCAACTGAGCGTCCCTCCTGCAGAGTCTTCCACTGGAGTTTATCTATCATCTCCGTAACGCTTTCGTGATTACTAAATGATCCTGTAACGAAGCGCGCTGCTCTCCGTTGGATCTTCTCTATCTCTTCTATCAAAACTATCTGGTGCGGATCCCACACTGCTGAGCAGTATTCAAGCAGTGGACGAACAAGCGTACTGTAACCTACTTCCTTTGTTGTCGGATTGCATTTCCTTAGGATTCTTCCAATGAATCTCAGTCTGGCATCTGCTTTACCGACGATCAACTTTATATGATTATTCCATTTTAAATCACTCCTAATGCGTACTCCCAGATAATTTATCGAATTAACTGCTTCCAGTTGCTGACCTGCTATTTTGTAGCTAAATGATAAGGGACCTATCTTTCTATGTATTCGCATCACATTACACTTGTCTACATTGAGATTCAATTGAAATTCCGTGCACCATGCGTCAATTCGCTACAGATCGTCCTGCATTTCAGTACAATTTTCCATTGTTGCAACCTCTCGATACACCACAGAATCATCTGCAAAAAGCCTCAGTGAACTTCCGATGTCATCCACCAGGTCATTTATTTATATTGTGAATAGCAACGGTCCTATGACACTCCCCTGCGGCACACCTGAAATCACTCTTACTTCGGAAGACTTCTCTCCATTGAGAATGACATGTTGCGTTCTGTTATCTAGGAACTCCTCAATCCAATCACACAATTGATCTGATAGTCCGTATGCTCTTACTTTGTTCATTAAACGACTGTGGGGAACTGTGTCAAACGCCTTGCGGAAGTCAAGAAACACGGCATCTACCTGTGAACCCGTGTCTAAGGCCCTCTGAGTCTCGTGGACGAATAGCGCGAGCTGGGTTTCACACGACCGTCTTTTTCAAAACCCATGCTGATTCCTACAGAGTAGATTTCTAATCTCCAGAAAAGACATTATACTCGAACATAATACATGTTCCAAAATTCTACAAGTGATCGACGTTAGAGATATAGGTCTACAGTTCTGCACATCTGTTCGACGTCCCTTCTTGAAAACGGAGATGACCTGTGCCCTTTTCCAATCCTTTGGAACGCTTCGCTCTTCTAGCGACCTACGGTACACCGCTGCAAGAAGGGGGGCAAGTTCCTTCGCGTACTCTGTGCAAAATTCAACTGGTATCCCATCAGGACCAGCGGCCTTTCCTCTTTTGAGCGATTTTAATTGTTTCTTTATCCCTCTGTCGTCTATTTCGATATCTACCATTTTGTCAACTGTGCGTCAATCTAGAGATGGAAGCACAGTGCAGTCTTCCTCTGTGAAACAGCTTTGGAAGAAGACATTTAGTATTTCGACCTTTAGTCTGTCATCCTCTGTTTCAGTACAATTTTGGTCACAGAGTGTCTGGACATTTTGTTTTGATCCACCTACCGCTTTGACATAGGACCAAAATTTCTTGCGATTTTCTGCCAAGTCAGTACATAGAACCTTACTTTCGAATTCATTGAACGCCTCTCGCATAGCCCTCCTCACACTACATTTCGCTTCACGTAATTTGTCTGCAAGGCTTTGGCTATGTTTATGTTTGCTGTGATGTTCCCTTTGCTTTCGTAGCAGTTTTCTAACTCGGTTGTCGTACCACGCTGGCTCTTTTCCATCTCTTACGATTTTGCTTGGCGCATACTCAAATAACGCATATTGTACGATGGTTTTGAACTTTGTCCACTGATCCTGAACACTATCTGTACTTGAGACAAAACTTTTCTGTTGAGCCGTCAGGTACTCTGAAATCTGCTTTTTGTCACTTTTGCTAAACAGAAAAATGTTCTTACCATTTTAATATTTGTAATTACGGCTGAAATCATCGATGCAGTAACCGCTTTATGATCGCTGATTCCCATCTCATTATCTCTTTCCGTAGTTGCCTACGACAGGAGAAGAAAATAGCACTGAGCACTGTGATACTTAACTGCTGAGGTCATCAGTCCCCTAGAACTTAGAACTACGTAAACCTAACTAACCTAAGAACATCACACACATCTATGCCCGAGGCAGGATTCGAACCTGTGACCGTAGCGGTCGCGCGGTTAGAGACTGTAGCGCCTAGAACCGCTCGGGCACTTCGACCGGCGACAGGACAGCAGCATGTGAACATTCAACCAGCCTTGCCGTTTTCGAGTTGCTCGTTCACACGCTTTGCGTAATAATGCTCTGTCCTTCGATAAAGTATATTTCCCCATTTGTAGCCCATGTCCTCGTTTGGAGGATCCCCCATCGATCTCTGCTGCTCTTACATACGTTTCACATCGCGTGACGTGCCGACAACGTCGCCAGGTGCCATCCAACGTCGGGCTGGACAGGGATCATAACGTTTTGGCTTATCAGTGCCTTCTGATACTGGAAGACTCACTCACCAAAAGCTACAGGTCAGCTTACTATCTATATACATGATTACGTGTGTATGGAATCTTCACAGGGTGTTCTAATCATACAGTTATTGTCTTATTTGTCTCTTTCCCTCCAGTCTATATTATTTCTGTCTCACTACGTAATTTTTTGTTGCCTATGAGGTGTGTCTCGCTCGTTATTTTACGTCATTTATTTTGATGAATTCAGTAGAAACCTTTCTCACAATTTAGAAAATCATCGGTCGAAGTAAACAACAAGGATGAATTTGTGTGATACTGCAAATCGCTGACACCATCTCCCATCTTTTACCATGCATGACGAGCAGTCGATGTGTACGCCAATGTTTCTGTCTTCTCGCCATAGAAAAAACAAGTCGCTTTCCAACTTGGTATCAACAGGTCTCACAGCCCTTCCATGAAAATTTGATGTTACGCATTATTTCACGCAGTTAGCAAAAGGATACCCTCGATTGTTACTGACTCTCTTTCTAAAAAAAAATATTAACGTAATAAATCTGCAGAAAGAATAGATTGAAACGGCCTAGTAACATAGGAACGCACTTTGCCTTCTCCTCCTCCGCCCTCCCTCTTACCTCTACGAAAGGGGCGTTCATTAAGGAATGCAACAATTTTCCAGGCCAACTTGGAATGAAAAAAATGCAGAATTTGTTGTGTGACGTCGTGGAAAGTTCCCGCTTTAGTCGATACAGTTTCATCAATTTCGACAGGAGGCTTCCCAATATCTGCAGCACCCAAAATGGCGTCTGTTACGGAGGTGCGTTGCAAGCACAGATCTATCACTGAGTTCCTTTTGGAGGAAAACCCGAAAATCACAGATATTCAGAGGCGCTTTCAGAGCGTTTACGGAGACGTGGCAGTGAACAAAAGCACGGCGAGTCGTTGGAGGAGGCGTCTGTCACAATCGGAACATGGTCGCGCACACCTCTTCTTCCTCATTCACCCTACAGTCTCGACCTTCCGATTTCTGTCTGTTTGGTCCAATGATGGACGCACTCCACATGAGGCAGTACGTGGGTGCTGGGGATGTTACTGATGCAGCAAGACCTGGGCTGCAACGTCGACCAGTGGAGCCCTACCATGCTGGTATACACTCCCTCCCAGTAAGGTGGCGTAAGGCCGTCGCATTGAAAGGAGATTACGTTGAAAAATAGGATTTTGTAGCTGCTATATGATTTATTGAAGTCCGTATTAAAACCGCTTTCTTTTCATAAAAAAGTGTTGCATTACTTACTGAATGCACCTCGTACTATTTAACATAAGAATCTTTTTTCCGCTTTACAATAAACTTTCAACGTAAAAGTTAGGAACAAAGTAAGATTTCAAGGCGCGGTGGCGATATTCAATAGGCCGCACTACAGTTCACTAACCATAAGCTGCAAACGAGCTCTTCTTCTACTGTAGCAGTGAACTAGTGGGATGTGCTGCAGCATCATTTCACCACAGCAGTAATGTAGAAAAATAATGGCAGTCTGTCAGTGACAAAAAGGGACAGCTGAAATACTTTCCCTTTAGAAGTACACTCCCTCGGGCATGAGTGTGTGTGTGTTGTCCATAGCATGCGTTAGTTTTAGAATAAGTAGTGTGTAGTGTGTCGTTCCACGACGTCAGAAGAATACGCTGAAGTTAAAGACATTAGTCAGGAAGAATCAATACGCAAAGAAGTGGGATACGGAATTTCTAAGGAATGACGAGATACGTTTGAAGTTCTCTAACGCTATAGATACAGCAATAAGGAATAGCGCAGTAGGCAGCACAGTTGAAGAGGAATAGACATTTCTAAAAAGGGCCATCACAGAAGTTGGGAAGGAAAACATAGGTATAACGAAGGTAGCTGCGAAGAAACCATGGGTAACAGAAGAAATACTTCAGTTGATTGATGAAAGGAGGAAGTACAAACATATTCCGGGAAAATCAGAAATACAGAAATACAAGTCGCTGAGGAATGAAATAAATAGTAAGTGCAGCGAAGCTAAGACGAAATGGGTGCAGGAAAAATGTGAAGACATCGAAAAAGATGTGATTGTCGGAAGGACAGACTCAGCGTACAGGAAAGTCAAAACAACCTTCGGTGACATTAAAAGCAACGGTGGTAACATTAAGAGTGCAACGGGAATTCCACTGTTAAATGCAGAGGAGAAAGCAGATAGGTGGAAAGAATACATTGAAAGCCTCTTTGAGGGTGAAGATTTGTCTGATGTGATAGAAGAAGAAACAGGAGTCGATTTAGAAGAGGTTGGGGATCCAGTATTAGAATCGGAATTTAAAAGAGCTTTGGAGGACTTACGGTCAAATAAGGCAGAAGGGATAGATAACATTCCATCAGAATTTCAAAAATCATTAGGGGAAGTGGCAACAAAACGACTATTCACGTTGGTGTGTAGAATATATGAGTCTGGCGACGTACCATCTGACTTTCGAAAAAGCATTATCCACACAATTCCGAAGACGGCAAGAGCTGACAAGTGCGAGAATTATCGCACAATCAGCTTAACAGCTCATGCATCGAAGATGCTTACAAGAATAATATACAAAAGAATGGAAAAGAAAATTGAGAATGCGCTAGGTGACGATCAGTTTGGCTTTAGGAAAAGTAAAGGCACGAGAGAGGCAATTCTGACGTTGCGGCTAATAATGAAAGCAAGGCTAAAGAAAAATCAAGACACGTTCATAGGATTTGTCGACCTGGAAAAAACGTTCGACAATATAAAATGGTGCAAGCTGTTCGAGATTCTGTAAAAAGTAGGGGTAAGCTATAGGGAGAGACGGGTCATATACTATATGTACAACAACCAAAAGGGAATAATAAGAGTGGACGATCAAGAACGAAGTGCTCGTATTAAGAAGGGTGTAAGACAAGGCTGTAGCCTTTCGCCTCTACTCTTCAATCTGTACATCGAGGAAGCAATGATGGAAATAAAAGAAAGGTTCAGGATTGGAATTAAAATACAAGGTGAAAGGATATCAATGATACGATTCACTGATGACATTGCTATCCTGAGTGAAAGTGAAGAAGAATTAAATGATCTGCTGAACGGAATGAACGCTCTAATGAGTGCACAGTATGGTTTGAGAGTAAATCGGAGAAAGACGAAGGTAATGAGAAGTAGTAGAAATGAGAACAGCGAGAAACTTAAGATCAGGATTGATGGTCACGAAATCAATGAAGTTAAGGAATTCTGCTACCTTGGCAGTAAAATAACCAATGACGGAGGGAGCAAGGAGGACATGAAAAGCAGACTCGCTATGGCAAAAAAGGCATTTCTGGCCAAGAGAAGTCTACTAATATCAAATACCGGCTTTAATTGGAGGAAGAAATTTCTGAGGATGTATGTCAGGAGTACAGCATTGTATGGTTGTGAAACATGGACTGTGGGAAAACCGGAACAGAAGAGAATCGAAGCATTTAAGATGTGGTGCTATAGACGAATGTTGAAAATTAGGTGGACTGATAAGGTAAGGAATGAGGAGGTTCTACGCAGAATCGGAGAGGAAAGGAATATGTGGAAAACACTGATAAGGAGAAGGGACAGGATGATAGGACATCTGCTAAGACATGAGGGAATGACTTCCATTGTACTAGAGGGAGCTGTAGAGGGCAAAAACTGTAGAGGAAGACAGAGATTGGAATATGTCAAGCATTTAATGAGGACGTAGTTTGCAAGTGCTACTCTGAGATGAAGGGGTTAGCACAGGAAAGGAATTCGTGGCGGGCCGCATCAAACCAATCAGTAGACTGATGAAAAAAAAAAAAAAAAAAAAAAAAAAAAAAAAAAAAAAAACTTGGAGTCCGATAACCTAAGTAGTTTGGTCCCATAAGATCTTACCACAAATCTACAATCATTAGAAGTACAGTGCGGCAGCCATCTAAGCAAACGATAGACAGATGATTTTAAAATCCTAAACCCATAGGGTACTCTGTAAAAAATTATCCGACCAGGTAATTGTAATTCACCAATCTCGTATCTAAATAGCGGTAAGCTCCGTTCCCCGCAATTTCACGACATCTAGATGCTACAGTTTCACGTCAAGTCGTACAAGATAAGATAATGATTAGAACTTTCGAGATTTGCAGCATTACTCTAAATCCCGTCGGTCGGTGATATTGGTCGGGCCTGTGAGATTCCAGTTTGTGGTTGAGTTCCAGGGAGTTCATTTTAAGAGCTGTTTCGTTCAAGAATCTAAGACGAATTACAAAATGTAGTATACAAGACGTTGGTGGCCATCTGTGTCATGTGCTGTAGGTTGTAATGAAAACCATCAACATCGAAAGGAACAGTTTATAAAGGATGAGAAAGTTCAACAACCCCCCGCCTCCTCCTTTCCCCAATTCCATCCAAAGCGATTACATATATCGAACTGCGGATAATGTGTCTAATTTTCGGACGTAAGAAATTAATGTTCAACGTTTATAGCTGACGAATTACGAGGCCGACTGTTTTGCTGTTTTCTTCTTCAACTACAGACATGGAACGCCTCCACTTGCCAGTACAGCCCAGAATTTGATCATTTATTCTAGTTTTAACAGCCAGTCATTTCACGTAGTCTTTGCAGGTGGAGATATACACTTCAGATACACTTTGGAAATGTTCTTTCCACAAACTGAAGATATCATAGGGTCGTACTTACGTTGACAGCACTCGCCTTGGCTGCTTTGATGATATCTACAAATAATTAATAGCCTATATGGCTATTGTCAACGAGTATTCAGTTGTTTTTGTGGATGCCAACATCACCTTTTATTTAGCACTAGGATTATCCTTGTGGAAAGTGGACATCGCATTTTCATAATCGCTTTGAAAAACGGTCACACACAACATAATTCATTTACTTGTTGGGCATTTACAAAGGCATTCATCACAGAATGTATTAGCTAAAATATTCTGACGGCTCAAACTATTGTCAGTTACAATGTTCTTTACATATTTTCTCATAGTAGTAAACAATATTACAAACGTTCTTGAGCCAGTAGTATTTAGAGAACATGCCCGCACAACGTACATCTTTCTGCACGAGCATTCACGCTCAGGAACCGTAGCGACACCACTACGTCACATTGTTCTGGAGCCACTGTCCCGAATGTCTTATACAGACGTGCTCTACACAGCCAGTGAAACGTGTGGAAGTTTTCAGTTGTTGCACCTTATGTCTGATCACGATGCAACGGTGTCTCCTCCTACACTTCACATCATGTTGCACAACATTACGGCTTGCATATACTGAATTATTTGGTTGGTATTTCTGTCTCCTAATGATCAAAATTATGTTTCAAATTTGACAGTTCCCATTACAGGAACAATTAGCGAAAAGTATTACGTATAACAGCTATCCAACACGTGTGTGAAAGTTGGTAATACCTCGCAAACAGTAGCCTATCCACCATGAGAATAGATCACACCATTGTCTACCCTGATGTAAGAAATGTAATATCTTTCGTTCTTTATTATGGGACAGTTGCATAATTCTGCCACATTTGAGTTTATATTTCTTATAGCCTAAACAGAAAGTTACAAAATGATTTAAACAGTACTATTCTAAATTGTGGGGTGATCTAGATATGTGACTTAGAGAATGACAATTTTTACAAAAATAAACACACTATGCTTAATTTTCTAAACATCTCGAACAGATACAAATCATAAACCTGTACCGCCCTGATTAACTACACTATGTGATCAAAAGTATCCGGACACCACCAATAACATACATTAATCATATTAGGTGCATTATGCTGCCACCTACTGCCAGGTAATCCATATCAGCGACCTCAGTAGATATTAGACATCGTGAGAGAGCAGAATGGGGCCCTCTCCGAAACTCAGAGACTTCGAATGTGGTCAGGCCATTGGGTGTCACTTGTGTCATACGTCTGTAGCCGAGGTTTCCACACTCCTAAACATCCGTAGCTCTACTCTTTCCGAGGTGATAGAGAAGTGCAAACGTGAAGGGACACGGACAGCACAAAAGCGTACAGGTAGACCACGTCTGTTGACTGACAGAGACCGCCGACAATTGAAGAGGGTCGTGATGTGTAATAGGCAGACATCTATTCAGACCATCACCCAGGCATTCCCAAGTGCATAAAGATCCACTGCAAGTACTATGACAGTGAGGCGGGAGGTGAGAAAACTTGGATTTCATGGTCGAGCAGCTGCTCATAAGCCACACATCACGCCGGTAAATGCCAAACGACGCCTCGTTTGGTGTAAGGAGGGTAAACGGTGGACGATTGAACAGTGGAAAAACGTTGTGTGGTGTGACGAATCACGGTAAACAATGTGGCGATCCGATTGCAGGGTGTGGATATGGCGAGTGCCCGGTGAACGTCACTTGCGAGCGTGTGAAGAGCCTACAGTAGAATCCGGTGGTGGTGATGTTGCGGTGTGGTCGTGTTTTCAATGGAGGGCGCTTGCACCTCTTGTTCTTTTGCGTGGCACTATCAGAGCACCGGCCTACATTCATGTTTTAACCACCTTCTTGCTTCCCTATGTTGAAGAGGGTGGTGATTGCATCTTTCAACAAGATCGATCACCTGTTCATAATGCACGGCATGTGGCGGAGTGGTTACACGACAATGACATCCCTCTAACGGACTGGCCTGAACATAGTTCTGACCTGAATCCTATAGGACACTTTTGGGATGTTTTGGAAAGCCGACTTCCTGCCAGGCCACACCGACCGACATCGATACCTCTACTCAGTACAGCACTCCGTGAATAATGGGCTGTCATTCCCTTAGAAACCTTCGAGCACCTGATTGAACGTATGCCTGCGAGAGTGGAAGCTGTATCAAGGCTACGGGTGGTTCAACACCATATTGAATTCCAGTATTACCGCTGAAAGGTGCCACGAACTTGTAAGTCACTTTTGATCACATAGTGTATGTCCATGGGTTTAAAGATATGTACTAGTCTAAGATTAAGGAAATGTTCCATTTTGGTTCCTACATCATTATCTGTAGGCGTTCAGTATAATATTTTCGTATCATTCGCCACCACTGCGTACTTTTTATGAATTCAAATTTTGCTTTTGATGTCTCTGATCATTTCTTCCATTAGATCTTCATCTCAAATCTCGCTATAGCACTCTTCTGTTTTAGGTATGAGTTTCTGTGGTGGTTTCCCTGTAGTCCCCAATACAATCCCATTTCGCAGGTGGAGTTATAGCTCTAGGTTTCTTCCCGTTTGCTTAGGTCTTCGGTCATCCTTTCTTCTTTTTATGCGCTGCTGGACAGCTCATAGGCACTTAGGCTAAATCTGCGTTTTGCTTGGAGTTTTCATCATTTCCCTCGGATTCGGAGATATTTCATGGGTGGACACCTTCAATCAACGTTTTTCCTGCCGTGGCTTCTTATGCACTGAAGTTATGGGGCAGTCCGTTTCGTTCTGCAAAGGCTTTTCCATGCAATCGACAACCTTGTACCGAACTTGACCTCTTCAAATGTACAAATATGCTCTTTGAGTTCATTTTCAAGTTCGGTGGACAGCACCTTACTATGGCCAAATTTATATGTCCACTTTGCATTTTTGTTTTTATTTTTGGCATGCCAATTCATTATTGTCTTAGGAACATTTTATATTTATTCACATTCATTTAATCCGTGATACCCATTTAAATATGGTGTTACAAGTAAATACGTTTTATCTGTGCTCCACATTCCGTAACGCCTTTCTTCTCCATACTGTGATACAAAATAATTATTTAATTATTCACCCACTAATGAAACATTGTGTTGCCACTTCCATTATAACAATAATTCTTTACACGAAACGTTGGATGAAAACTACAAAAAAATCGACACTGTCATCAGATGTATAACGAATGTTCAAAATGTGCACGTTCAGGAATGATACTTGGTATAAAGTGATTCTGAACAGACAATAGATAGCATTGAATTGAATCTGGGCTTCTCGCAACATATGCCAGCGTTGGCCAGCGTTTCATGTCTTCGCGAATATTCCCTTCCTCATTTAAAGTAACCACGCAGGTGAAAGCCCGCAGGTGGTACGTCTGGTGAGTTTGCAGACCATTTCGAACCATCGATCCAGCCATCTCCAAATGTTGCGTTGAGAAGATTTGTAATTGTCTTTGCTGTGTGGGTGCGACTTGCGTCATGTTGATGCCACGTAGGTAGCCTTATGTCCAGAGCGACGTCTTCGAAAGTAACTGCGGCAGCATATCTGTTAGGTACTGCGGAAATTTGTGTCTATTTGGACCCTATAAACAAAACAGAAACCAATGACGCGATTATTGGGAAGTCCAACTGCAAATTGACAGACCAATGTCGTTGTTTATCCACCTCTGTGAGCTAGCGTGCACATTCGACCCACTAGCAGTACGTGCAGGAGTGATAAATTTATTCGTGCTCTGTTGAACGATGCTTGTACTCTAAACAAAATACTGCAGTGAGAGGCGTGAACAATAAACGATTGTCGTTGCTGTGAAGCTGTAGATGGAACTAAATGTGTAAGTGTGTATAGGATGAAATACATTACAATATAGTAGGACACTCCATTCGCTCATTTATCTTGCACATTCAAGCTGGCGCGTATTGATGTGTGTATTGTGTGTTGCCCCTGCATTACTTGCATTTATCTCATCATTGCTGTTTATTTTTGTTGGTGTATGTTATTCTTCACACTTTGAACTTTCACTTTCACGATTTTTGCCAAACGTTTGCAAAGAGAGGCAAAGACAGATCGTGAGGCTGCGATGATGACAGCAGTACTATTCAACGTAGAACCGCACCGCTTGTCTGTATCGCGACATTCGACAAAGTGAAAATCATACCCACTGTTTCGACTGCTGAATACACTGTGAATGAACAGCTTTCGAATAGTTTTTCTTCCAGGCTTTCTCGAGTTTCATTTTAGCTCTTATGTCTTTCTTCGGGGAGTTTTTTCTTCCACTTGCGCAATTTTCTTTCAGGTTTTACAAAACGGAACTGGTTTTACTCATAGCTTAA